>NC_082649.1:100207671-101493554 GCF_028023285.1 Balaenoptera ricei | reverse complement strand
CATTACCTTACCTCATAATTGAGGAGATAACCCATTTTTAATTCTAGTGCAGCTTTAAGTTTGAGTTATTTACCAAGCAGTTTCCCAAGTCAAGAAACATGAAAAGTATTTAATAGAGCCTTGTTGTGGCCAATCTTTTTTTAAGTCAGAAGAAGTCTAAAGTAGTATTTTCACTTCTCTAATTTATTTAATGTAAGTTGGATTTTTGTATTTCATGTTGTTTTGTATTTCATGTATAGATAATATGGCTTGAATTTTTAAAGCATTCACATTGGCAAACAATGGTATTTTGCCACCTTGTTAAGAGGATTTTAATTTATTTTAATGTATTCATTCCAATATACTTTCTCTTTTACTTGCTAGTCATATAGCTTTTTATAACAGGTTTACTGAGATATAATCACATACCATATAATTCAGCGCTTTAAAGTGTACAATTCAGTGGTTGTTAGTATATTCACAGTTTGCAAGCATCACCATGTTGTAACTTTGTTGATTTACTTTTTTGTAGATAGTAAAATCCCAGTGGTATAAAAGGTCCCTGAATGGGACTTGGAAAGCCTGGCTTACTAGTCTTGGCTCTGCCCGGCTGAGATCAAATCTTTGGACTTCTAGCCTTGGAAATGAAAAGATTAAGCCATTCATTTACTTATTCAACAGACAACTAAGTTTTTTTCTCTGTGCATGCCAAAAGAATTTTTTTTAAAAACCACCACATTGCTAGCCTCAAGAGCCCATAGTCCAACAGGTAGATGATAAGGTTTTTTTTAATCCAGCTCAAATGTTCACTGTTTCTTTTTGGTCCTTAAGCAAAAATTAGCCTTTCTGTTCATTTGGAATGGAAAACTACTTCAGGAAGTGTCATTTGGTTAATGGTCGAGTATTTGAACACGAGGTAGGACTGTGTTCTTTGTGACTATAACTTCACTCTTTGCAATTCAAGCTCTGTCTCCATGTGACTATTATAGAGGAGACCACATGTGACTTTCTCTTTTTTTCTATCTTGAAAGGTACTCACAAATCTCTCAAGTTGGGCTTTTGAAAGTCCCTTCAAGTGTTGCCCCTTCCTCTCTCCAGTAAAGATTTTCCCCTTGGCAGTAGTGCTAATGCTATATCTGTGGTTCAGTTCGGGGCATTCCCAGTAAGATACAAACAGCTATTCACAAATCTGAGGACTTTCTTTTTTTCCCAGGCCTCTCTGGCAGTGTCCCAAGAGTTCACTGGCTTTTCACTCTGAACAACAAATAACAGTGCTTCTGAGACAAGTTCCTAGTTCACCTTACACTGGAGAACCAGATCAGCACAGTAGCAGAGTCTTCTGAATTGACATTTTTCCTTTGAGTAAGGATGCTTTTATTTTCACTCTCTTAACCTTAAGTAGCAAACAGACTGCCTTTTTTTTTTTTTTTTTTTAACAACCTTACGTAGACACTTTCTTGGAGAACGAGGGTATTTCATTGAAAAGGAAAATTTCCCCAAACTTACTCTTTCCTTTGCATCTTTGTTAGTATCTCAAAATAGCTTCTATTTTCATTGAGTTTCTGTAAAAAGTCCCCCCCCCCCACACACACACACACAAAAGAGGGTGAAGAATTATTGAGCAGGACCTGGTGAATGAGGATGAAGAATAGGAATTTGGAAGTAAACAGGCTTCACAGGCTCACTTCACGAATCCTGGGTCCTGGTACGGTGTGCCACTGTTCCTCGTGGGGAGATCTTTTAACCCTCTGGGCCTCAGTTTCCCCGTTAGTGAGATGAGGAGGTTGCCCTCCTAGATCCTTGATTCTGTATAGAGTATAAGGCTTGGGAACGTTATTCAAGGAATAGACATAGGAATTCTTATAGGACCTTAAATTTTGTTTTAATCATCTTTCAAAATTAAAAGTTAACAAGAACAGAATGCATGAGGATAACTCAAAATATTTAGAGCTGGATTTGCCAAGTACAAGGGTGTTACCCTGATTTTTGCCATCAACTCATTATGCAACCTTGGGCAGATCATGCTTCTGGACTGCTCCTTGCTTTGACTATCTGCAGGTGTTCGCAATAGTACTGAACTCACCCAAGTGCTGCAAGGCTTAATTCAGGGCCATTAAGTCCTTGTAATTAAGAGGCAGGAGGCAGTAGTATGGAATTAAGTAGCTTACCTATCACATGAGAGGTTAGTACGTTATAAATATTCCCTTAAAAAAAAGTAGGGACAAAAGGTAAAAGACAGATTTTAGGTTCTTAAGCCAGATTTATAAAATAGGTATGTTTTCTAATATTGCTTTTCACAATTAATAAAAAAAATTAGAGAAGAAACTGTACTTGGGGATATACATCATTCCTGTCTTTCCTTGCTATCTAATAAAATTTTAGTTTGGAGTTTCTCATACTGTATGTGTCTTTTATGTGCCATCTGAATTTTGTCAGAAATTATCTATATTTGATAAATAAAAGGCAATTTAAGCCCTACTTTCTAGAACACGAGAAAAATGTGGTGACAGCACTAAATGATTTAGAGATGGTGGTTACATTTCAGATACATGCGTGTCCTTATTAGGGATTTCTAGACCCTTTGCTTGTTGAGAAAATCAATCAGAAGCAACATGATAGTTTAAGATTATGTCAGGAGTGCAAATTGGCACAATCGCTACAAAGAGCGATTTGGCAATTCTAGTTCAAAGTAAATATACACCTTAGAGCAGTGGTTCTCAAAATGTGGACCCTGAACCAGCAGCATCAACATTACTTGGGAACCTGTTAGAAATGTACATTTTCAGGCCTCATCCAGGCCTACTGAGTCAGAAACACTGGAGGATGGGCCTGATAATATGTGGTTGTTTTTTTTTTTTTTGGCTGCGTTGTGTCTTTGTTGCTGTGCACAGGCTTTCTCTAGTTGCAGTGCACGGGCCTCTCACTGCGGTGGCTTCTCGTTTTGGAGCACGGGTTCTAGGCGCGCGGGCTTCAGTAGTTGCGGCATGTGGGCTCTGGAGCGCAGGCTCAGTATTTGTGGCACACAGGCTTAGTTGCTCCGTGGCATGTGGGATCTTCCCGGACCAGGGATCAAACCCATGTCCCTTGCATTGGCAGGCAGATTCTTAACTACTGCGCCACCAGGGAAGTCCCATAATATGTGGTTTAACAAGCCCTGCAGGAGATTATGATGCTTACTAAAGGTGAGAACCCCTGGCTCAGAGAAACGCTTGCGTTGTGCACCAAGAAACACACAAGGAATCTCACTTCAGCTGCGGCTTCAGATGAAACATCTCATTTAATCTTCCCAGCAACCTTATAAGCATTCCTTATAAGGAATGATGCCCATAGTCACAGAGCTAGTAAGAGATGGAGCTAGGACTTGAACACATTCTCTTACCTGCAGTGCAGTCTTTAAAACCAATCAGAACACACTGGAGCAAATTGTATCTTGATGGATTGGGAGAAGTCTGCAGTCTTTAAAACGAATCAGAACACACTGGAGCAATTTGTATCTTGATGGGAGAAGTCAAAGACAGCAGATTCTACTACAGCTAATTTTCTTTCCCTTTTCCTTAGTCACATTCAAAATCAGCTCAAAATAGAGCATGACCTGCTTAGGTTATGTATGGTTAAGAACAGAGGTGAGTTCTAAATAAAGAAGTAAAATGCCTTTGTCCACCATAAAATTAAGTGAAGAACAATGAGATTAAAAAATAAAAAAATACTAAATTTCCCAAAGGTCATTTATTCCATTTTGTGCTGACTTCTTTTTCAAAACTCACGTTGAGTTTCCTCATTTACGAACAATATTTGTTTTTCTTTCCTATGTCACGAGTTCTCTGATTTGGACTTAAAACAGGAGACTCCGGAATTGCTTATTAGAATAATATTTCATGTCAACTGGCCTAATACTCAAAGATCTTCAGGGCTAAGTGTTTAGGACAGTTTCAGTGTATGTATAAACACATAGATTGGGCAATACTCCACTTCTGGAATTTTTCTTCTGAATGTTCTGCTTTTTCCAGGTGAAAATCGTAGCAATGAATGAGAATGTCACTCTCAGGTCAGCCCTGGATAAAAATCTGAAGAGTGCTGTGACTGCTGCTTTCCTCATGCTCCCCGAAAGCTTTTCTGAGGAAGACCTGTTTATAGAGATTGCCAGACTCTCATATTCAGGTCAGTAGGCTTCATGCCCGTACTTTCTACAGGAAGGAGATTCGCTGTTGGAAGACTGTGCAGGCCAGACACCCCGCCCCTCGCCCTGCCCTGGAGCTGCAGCAGCTGAGGCTTGAATCCCACCACCTCTTTGAAGGTCGCTGCAGGAGTTCTTTGATTTGCCTCCTTGCCCCCAGGGTCTCTTCCTTTCCACATCTCTACGTAGGATAACCTTTTTGTTGTTGTTATTGTTCAATTTTATTTTGAAACAATTTCAAAGGTACAGAGAAGTTTCAGTAATGATCCAGAAAACTGCCATATGCCCTTTCCCCAGAAATGTTTCGCCACACTTGTTTTATCATTTTGTATCCGTGGTTTTCAAAAGCTAGTGAGCAGCAGAATCCTCTGGAGGGCTTGTTAGAACAGACAAGACAGCTGATCTGGGAGGTCTGGGATGGGGCCCAAGAATCTGTATTTCTGGCAAGTTGCTGGTGATGCTGATGCCCCTCCCAAAGGGATCCCACCTTGAGAACCACTGCTCCCTCTGTATGTGTAAATACGCCATATTATATATTTTTTTCTGAACTATTAGAGAGTAGGTCACAGATATCACGTCCCCTTTAGGCCAGATACTTCAGTACATGTTTCCTAAGAACACGGACATTCTCTTACATAACCACAGTACAGTCACCAAATTCAGGAAATTTAACATCAGTACAGTACTTCCATCAAATTGATGATCCTTATTCCAAATGTTGTCAGTTGTCCCAATAATGTCCTTTATACTATTTTTTTCCTTCAAGTACATGATCCAGTCAAGGATCGTATATTGTACTTAGATGCCATGTCTCTTTTATCTTTTAATTTGTAATGTTTCCTCAGCCTTTCTTTGTCTTGCATGACATTCACATATTTGAAGTCTGCAGACCAGTGATGTTGGTGCCCTGACAAGCAGCCTTTTCTCCTTTCTAAGCGAACTCTGGGGAGACTTTTGAAGGTGAGGCAAATACGCTGCTTCTTACCAAACTTGCCCTCCTAGTGTGAGTTTCCACTGATGGTCCGTGCTTGAGCCAGTCTTCACTATGATGGGCACAAAGTGGAGACTTGCCCACTCCGTCTTGCCTCGCATTAAGGAGAGCTTGCCCTCCTTCCCCATTCATCTCTTTATTTATCTCACTATTAACTTCCTTTCCCCTTAAACCAGTTGTGCTCCTCAGAGATGTCAGGGCGCAGGGGAGGCCGAGAGGGCGGAGCCCGACCCCTCACCGCAGCCCACTGATCTTTTTAATGTGTTAAGGGTCCATGTAAAACTCCGTTTACAAAAAAGTAGCCTGCTACTTAAAAAATAGTTTGAA
Source organism: Balaenoptera ricei (assembly GCF_028023285.1). Lineage (NCBI taxonomy): Eukaryota > Metazoa > Chordata > Mammalia > Artiodactyla > Balaenopteridae > Balaenoptera > Balaenoptera ricei. The sequence goes on along the minus strand of NC_082649.1, from coordinate 101,488,083 downwards.
AACCACTATCTTAAATAAATATCCACTTTCCCAACTTTTAAGTATGAGTCAAAGAACTCTATACCCAAAAAATTGCAAAGGCAGTTGACTCATTTTCTGAATCCCTGTACAGATAAGATTTCATGGAAACGCAATGCTGAAAGAGACCTGAAAGGTCTTGTTCTTCAGTCTTTTTCCCAAAATGTGTGTGCTGTGACCACAGCTGTCATTGCAGCATGGCCGAGAAAGGAGGTGACATAACCTTGGTCTTGGTTGCTTCCAGCTTCTCATGGCAAAGGCAGGGGAGCAAGCGTGGCGTGGCTGCCTCCAGGATGAACATGTGGGGAGGGCCTCTGGGTACCTCCCTCCCCACGCTCCCCTGTGAGACAAGGGGGACCAGAAGCCTTTTGTCGACTTTGTGGGAGAAGATGCGGAGCCGTTCTCTGCTCTGCCCACGTTGTCAGGATCAGCATAGTGTTAGGTGGATTCCAGTTCTCTGTAAATTCAGAACACTGACTAAAGACGTTTATTGAATCTTGTAACTGCTCCCACCTATTTGCAGACTTCAAGTCAGCATTCAAGCTGCTCTCAGTCTTGAGCTGAGTGTTGCTCTGCCTCCTGGAAGGACTGTGTCTCATGCTCCTGGTTTCTCCTGTTGTTCAGTAAACACTTGCTGATTCATAGCAGTATCCTCCTCTGTTTCGCTTCTTCTATAATATTTATTAAGGGCTGCTGTATAGAGACGCTGTTCCAGACACAGATAAGGAGGTCAAAGTAGGTAGATAGATAGTAGGTAGGTGGATGGATCATTTGTTCCTATATTCCATTACTGAATCCTCGTACTACAGCCCTGTTTGTTCAACAAATGTGTGTTGTGTTGTGTGTCTTCCCTGTGGCACACACTGTGGTAGGCCTGGGTGCACACTAGCAAGCGTGACGCGACTGAAACTCCTCGTGGAGTTTCCGGTCTTTTAGGGAGAGGCAGACAGTAAAGAAGCAATAAGGCAGTTTCAGATCACGCTAAGTGCCATGAAGAGAAGAAAGTATATCAGGCTGAGGGTAAGGCTGTCTCGCAGTGGGTAGTCCGGGAAGGCACTCTGAGGTGATGACATGGAGCGTAGGTGGAAATAGTGACAAGGAGCCGGCCCTGGGCTGTTGGGGGAAGAGCTGGCGGAGGAAGCGGGCTGCTCCCCACAGCCGGGTCTCGCGCCTCACTGTGTCTGACTCCAGCCCCTCAGCCTCCGGTCACTTCCATTTCTCATCTCGCCGCCTCCTGTTATTTGTAATTGCTTAACCCAGATTTGGATCTGAGAATTTGGCCAAGTAGCCTACATTACTCATTTCAAAGAGGTTGGCTTCTTTTTCCCGCAAAACTTAGGACACAATACTTGGCAAATTCTCTCCAGAGGGACTAATTCCACAACTGTGTAGTCCCTACCTTGTGAATGAGACATTTTCCAAAAAGTCTTCTGTAAGCCAGTTGTTTAGACTGGGGATATATTTTCCCATTGAAACAACATTGTATATGATGGTTGTTCCAGCCAGGACACAGTATAATTAATGCTTACCTACCCCATAATATGATGGAACTATACTAGGAGAGTGCAGATGGGGAAGGATCTAGGCCCTGCAGGCAGGTGTCCTTCATAGGTATGAGAGTTGCCCCAGGCGATGTGTTGAAAGGCAAGCTTTTCTACCTGCCTTTCTTAGGCTTCTGAGAACCCAGTATCCTTGAATTGATCAGATTCTATCCCTTGGGCAAACTACCTAAACCTCCCAAGCCCTCAGAATATTCCAGACTTCAAATTACCCACCAATCTATTTTTATTTCCAACTTAGACATTTATTTTCCACCTGGTTCCAGTTGAGAGAGAGAATATGTTGTCCCTAACCTGTGAAATTCAACATTTCTCCCAGGCAGGGTCGGGAGGGACACAGAAAAAACAGTGTCTCCGTGTTATTGGACACGTTCCTGCCAGTAACTACTGGCAGAGGCAAGATCTGTCAGTATTGCTAGTAGTAATAATAACCCCTATATTTTATGCAGTATTTAAGGATCACTTTAACTGCCCTGGGGTCAGTATTTATGGCATTATTGTTATAAATGATGGTGAGAAAGGAGTAGGTGGATGATGAGAGCCTGTAAAATTGGGGAGGAGAAAGCTTTCTCATCCTTCAGTTATTCTTAGAAGTCAGCATTTAAGTATCAGAAAAGGAAAACCAAATGAACTTTAAAGGGCCACCTTGAACATTCTTATGGAAGTACAAACTATTAAAATGACTAATTTTAGGTAATGATCCTGGTTTAACATTTATCAAGTGAATCAGTGTCGCATAACTTATGAAGAACTAAAGCTACAGTTTCTGCTGTAAAGAACTGCACATTAATAAACATATACAGTCATGGTGAGTCAATGGTAGATTTAAAAAACAGCCCATGTGGAAAAGGCAGGGGAGTGTGAAAAGCATGGCTTGTTTAGGGAAGAAGGAGCAGATTGACGTGACTCAGGTCCATGGCTTACGGCAGGAGAAAGTCACATTTTTTATTGTGTACCAGGAATGACTCTCAATACTTTTGATCTAATAACTAGCTTAATCCTCACCACAACCCTTTGACTGGGTGCTCTATTATTGTCGCCATTTAATAGGTGAGAAAACCAAGGCCCAAGTCTGTCTCAGGTCACTTGTCTGGTAGATTAGTAGGTGGTGGAGCTGGAATCTTAGCCCACACTCTTAACCATTTAAATTCACTGCCTCTCTGGTATTTTGGAGAAGAGGTTAGGCCGGGGTTGGGCAGGGCATTGAATACAAAGTGAAGAGGTGGGAATTTGACAAGCAATACACAACTAAGAGCCACAGAAGTTTTCAAGCATTGAAAGTTGGTCCAAGATTTGTTGTTGTGGAAAGATAATTTTGCCAGCAGTGTGCAGGAGGGAAAGAGACTAAAAACAGGAAAGTTTTTTCATTCAGCATATAATTAGGGGAGTCTTCTCTGCCCGGCGCCCTTGTAAGCTCTGTGGATGAAGGAAATAAACAAGGCAGGCACGGTCCCTGCCCTCGTGGGGCTTTCTTTGTAGTTAAAAAAACAGCAAACACGTGGCAGCACAGACTAGGGGAGGAAGGAGAACGTTACTTTAGCGTAACCAGGGAAGGCCTCTCCCAAGGTGACGCTGGAACTGAGCACCAGCCTCTGAGGACCTGTGAGCAGAGCCCGGGTGAGAGCTGACCAGGCAGAGAGGAGTCTGTGGGAAGGATAGTTAGGACCGAGTCTGTGTCAGTTGCCCTGTATCCTTGGCCTCCGGAACTCTGCCGTGGCTCATGGCAGGCATCTGTGCATGTGTGTTGGGTGGATGGACAGAGCCCAGCAAGTCTGGATGGTGATGAGGGCTCGAACTAGGGCAGTGCCTCAGAGATGTGAACAGTTTCACGTGAAAATAATCAAGGTCAAACCATTAACTGCTTCAATTAAGTATTCTATTGATATTTAGTACTTTGCTTTTTTTTTTTTTTCCTAAATCATAATATTACTTCATGGAAGGGAGCATTAGTAAAGTGTTAAAGACCCAGTCAGACTCCTGGGTTCACATCTTAGCTGTAACCTTAATTAACTTTCTGCCTCCTTGTGACTCAGTTTCTTTTAAAAAAAAAAAAAAGAAGTTCTCTCTAAAAAAGTTCTCTCTAAAAAAGGTTTTTATAGGGATTAAATTAAATCATACATGTAAAGTGCTTAGCCCAGTGCCTGGCACATAGTAAATGCTCAGTAAATGTTAGCCCTTATTATTCTGGATACATGTTTGCTTGTATTAACACAGCCACTTAGAAAGGGCAAGACTACAGTCAGACCTGAGTTTGAACACCAGCCTCGTGGAGGTGCTGGAACCTTTCTGAGCCTGTTTTCTTCTTTGTAAAACAGAAATAACTATCTCATAAAAAGGTTTTCAATGAGATAATATTTATAAAAGCCCCCAGCTTCATACCTCATTGATGGTTGGGGCTCAAAAAGTGACTGCTATTATTATTTATTACTATTATTGTGTACTATTGCTGGCTACAGAGGTTTTCCTCAGGCTGAGACACCTTTATTTGCTCGATCATTCAGTGATTGGTGGGCGCTCAGCCTGCCTCCGTCCATCATTGTTTTATTAATGACACTGCTGCGAATCACTCTGGCCAAATTACTTTGGTATGGAAGGGGGCAGAGTTGGAAGTTGTCTAACTTCCTTGGACACATTCTCCAAATTGGAATTATGTTGTCAGTTATAATAATCATAGAACTTGTTGCATGTTGACAAATAATGCCTGTTTAAGTGAGCAGAGTACTTAAATCAGGTGGATTCACTTGGCCCTTTACAGTTCTTAGGAAACAAAAAACACCTTCAAGCACTGTCAGTAAGAGAGATAATGGGTTTGTTTTGATGCCAGATTGTCTGAACGCAGTCTCAGCTGCTTCTAGGAATAAGACAAAGCAGTGAGGAAGTGCCAGTTGAGAGATTCTTGGAGAAAAAAATTAGAAATGGGTGCCCGAACTCTAAAGTGTGAGTAAACATCCCCATTTCTGGATCCTGGTCAAAGCCAGTAAAGAAACATTTTCTCTGGGGTGAGAGTGTTAAGATTTATTCCATGACAGTCACACCATCTGTGACCTTGCAAGCAGTGTCATTGAATGACTTGCATGTTAGGGATTGACTCTTTGAATAATTTGGAAGCATACTTCTCCAGGCTTGGCAAGCTTGAGCTTTTGCTGAAGCCTCACTTGGAACTCTTTTTACTCAGTCACTTGCTAATTTCTGAGCATGCAACACTCCTGAAGGGATATTAATCACCAGTCATATCTAATGTTTCTGGATTACTTACTGTGTGTCAGGTATTGTTGTAAGTGCTTTGCATGTATTAACTCATTTAATCCTGGAAACTTGTAAACTAACAACTACTGCTGCTTCCATTTTACATTTGAGGATACCGAAACCCAGAGAAGTAAGTAGCTTGTCCTGGGTCATATAGCTTCTAGTCCTGAGCTTGGATTAGAACACAGCCACTCTGGTTCCAGAACCATTTCTCTTAGCCCTTCACTGCTCTACAAAGTGTCTGTGAGGCATGTGTCATTCCTGGTTTACACCTGGGACACTCTTCCCCAGGGCCCCTTGTGTCTCGCTCCCCATTTCCGGTGAGCTTTTTCAGCTTGTGTTTTCTTCGGTGCACTTTCCATCATCTGAAGTACTGTTCATTTGTTGGGATTCTTGTCTCTGGTCCTTGTTCTACCACTAGGATGCTGAGGGCAGACGTTCTTGCCTGCTTTGCTTACTGTCCTCCAGGGCTTACAGTGGTACCTGACGTGTACTAGGTGCTCAGTAAATACTTGATGAATGAATGCATGGATGGTTGTGACATTGGTTCCTTCCCGAACCAGTATCATAAATCTGATTCCTCCCCGTCCCTCCCTGCACCTCTCTGTTATGTGTTCTCTAAAGGAAGAGAAAATTTTATTTATTGATTGATTTATTGATTTATTTATTTTAAATAAATTTATTTATTTATTATTGGCTGTGTTGGGTCTTCGTTGTTGGGTCTTCGTTGCTGCGTGCAGGCTTTCTCTAGTTGCGGTGAGCGGGGGCTACTCTTCATTGCGGTGCGCGGGCTTCTCATTGCGGTGGCTTCTCTTGTTGTGGAGCACAGGCTCTAGGTGCACGGGCTTCACTAGCTGTGGCACGCAGGCTTCAGTAGTTGTGACTCACAGGCTGTAGAGTGCAGGCTCAATAGTTGTGACGCATGGACTTAGTTGCTCCGTGGCACGTGGGATCTTCCCGGACCAGGGCTCGAACCCGTGTCCCCTGCATTGGCAGGTGGATTCTTAACCATTGTGCCACCAGGGAAGTCCCAAAAAATTTATATATGATTCAAATTTATATCACTGAGTACATCAGCTATTTATTCTTATCTCATTCTCTTCCACGTGCAGTGATGGTATGTTTTCTGCAGCCATGGAGGTATTTTGGGGATGTATTTCGAATGATGTGTTAGGCTACCTCCTAGAAATACTGCCTTAGTCATCTTTTTTAAAATAAGAATTATTTTGTCCACATGCAAAAGAATGAAGTTGGACCCCCTAACATACACCCTACACAAAATGAACTCAAAATGAATCATGGATATAAGAGCTAAAACTGTAAGACTTTTAGAAGAGTCACTTTGGGTTATGCAGTGGTTTCTTAGGTATACACCAAAAGCACAAGCAACAAAAGAAGAAATAGATAAATAGGACTATATAAAAATTAAACTTCTGTGCTGCAAACGAAACTGTCAAGAAAGTGAAAAGGCAACCAACAAAATGGGAGAAAATACTTACAAATTATGTATCTGATAAGGGACTAAGTATCCAGAATGTATGAAGAATTCTTAGAATGCAGTAAAAAGACAAATAACCTAATATAGAAATGGGCAAAGGACATTTTTTCAAAGAAAGTATACAAATAGCAAATAAGCACATGAAAAGATGCTCAGCATCATTCGTCATTAGGGAAATGTCAAACAAACCATAGAGACCCTGTTTCATACCCACTACAATGGCTACAATCAAAACGACAGATGAGAACGGGTGCTTACGAGGATGTGGAGAAGCTGAAACCCTCATACATTGCTGGTAGCATGTAAAATGGCACAGCCGCTTTGGAAAAACAGTTTGGCAGTCCCTCAAAATATTAAACTTAGAGTAACTATATGACCCAACAGTTCTACTCCTGGGTATCTACCCAAGAGAGATGAAAACATATATCCAGACAAAAAGTCATACACAAATGGTCATAGCAGCGTTATTCATAAAAAATGGCCAAAAAGTAAAAACAACCCAAATACCCATCAACTGAGAGATGGATAAATAAAATGTGGTACATCCATCCAGTGGAATATTATTTAGTCATAAACAGGAATAAGTACTGATAAGTGCTACAACATGATGAACTTTGAAAACATTATGCTAATCATAAGAGACCATAAGTTGTGCAATTCCACTTATATAAAATGTCCAGGATAGGCAAATCTATAGAGACAGAAAGCAGATTAGTCTTTACCTGGGGCTGGGGGTGGATGGGTGGAGGGAGAGTGACTGTTGGTACAGGGTTTCTTTTAGGGAGGCTGAAATGGTCTAAAATTAGATGGTTGCATAGCCCTGTAAATATACTAAAAAGCATGGAATTATGTACTTGACATAGATGAATTGTATGGTATGTGAATTACATCTCAAAAAAAAAAAAAAACTGTTTAAAGTGAGTATTACTTTGCCATGTCGACTTCCAGTTTGGTCTCCTATTCCTGAACACTTTCACGTTGGGAGTCCCACGTTGTAACCTGCACTGAAATGCTCTGTTTTCATGTCACTTGCCGCCTGGGCAGAGCCTGTATCTTTGTATCACCAGAGTCCAGCATGGCTCCTGGCACTTAGAAACCACCCAGATATTTATTGAACTGAGATGACAGCAGTAATGCAGTTAGTCTAAGAGGGGTAAGTTACCCAGTCAGTATCTTAAAAACTCAGGGCTTCCTGCACCCTCTATCCTTGCCCTTCCCATATACACGTCGTCACAACAATATCTGCTTCACTATTTACAAAGCATTTTCTAATACCTTAATCATTTGAACCTAAAAGCAATTTTGTGAGGTTAGTATGACTATTACAGACATTTTGCAGAGGAGGAAACTGATTCAGAAAGGTTAAGTAACTCAACCGCAGCCACCCTGGGACATTGCCAGACTTGAGAGCCGGGGCCTTTCCACTCACATCCCTACCTTTGTAATAACGTCCCTGACCGCTGCGGACATGCTGGAATCATAGAGCAGGCCAGCTACAGATGGGTTATAAGCCTCTGAGTTTGTCTTATTTCAGATCAAGGAGAGGTTACCCTTTTGGTTACCCATTGAATTAGACTGGCAGTTCTCTGGCTTGAGCAGTTAAGAGTTAAACCCACCAGTAGAGGCATAAAATAAAAGTCAGCAGTCAGTTTTTCTCAGTCCCTGTATTTTGTTGTAAACATGTATCTGCAGGTAAGAAAAATTGATTCTTATGATCAGATGCTGGTTCATGCTGTGCTCACGATTTTATTCATTTTGTTCTGAAGCAGCGGGTAATAAGCCCATTTGCTTGCTGTTCCCCATGGCTGAGCCGGTTCTGCTGCACAGCAGTTGGAGAAATTCAGTTCAGCAGACATTTATTGATGTGCCTTCATGTGCCAGGCAGCGCGTGAGGAGCTGGGGGTTCAGGGACAAATAAGCTTCAGTCCTCGTTCTCAGAAAGTCCATAGTATTTTCCAGCTCCTTTCATCATGGCATGCAGTTGTTCTTTGGGGAGGATTTGGATTTGTATACCCATACATTTTGGTAACGTACAGTCCCTCTCTGAGAAAGTTACTATCTAAAATATAAGAACTTTTTGTTTGTGGAATGTACAGGGGAGAAGAAATGGCACAAATATTTAGAACTCAACAGTGATGCAATTTGATCTTTCACTTCTGAGCCAGCCTGTTAGATTCAGAGTTTGATGACATTTCATCCCTTCAGAGATTAATAGAAAACATTTATAGGCTCTGAATAAAAGCGTAAGGATTTACACAATTGAAAGTTAACCCAGCTGCCTCTCCATTCACATTTGCTGAGACATCATGTCTGTGCTTCTGTGAACTTATTTTAAAATGCTAGAAGTAGTGTGCCAACATTACAGAAGTGAGGGAAATGGAGGAAAATTACAGAGTGAAGTAAAACTAGTACCTAAGACATCACTGCCCTGATACTAAGAGGTGGCTGGGCCTTGGGCAAGCTGTCTTTGCAACTCCATCTCCTCATCATTGAAATTGAGAACAATTAGTACCCTCTTTTTTTAAAAAATTTATTTATGTATTTATTTTTGGCTGTGTTGGGTCTTCATTGCCGTGCACAGGCTTTCTCTGGTTGCGGCGAGCGGGGGCTACTCTTCATTGCGGTGCACAGGCTTCTCATCGCTGTGGCTTCTCTCGTTGCGGAGCATGGGCTCTAGGCTCGTGGGCTTCAGTAGTTGTAGCACGTGGGCTCAGTAGTTGTGGCTCACAGGCTCTAGAGCGCAGGCTCAGTAGTTGTGGCGCACGGGCTTAGCTGCTCCGAGGCATGTGGGTTCTTCCCAGACCAGGGCTTGAATACGTGTCCCCGGCTCTGATAGGCAGATTCTTAACCACTGTGCCACCAGGGAAGTCCCAATCAGTACCTTCTTTACGAGGCTTTGCCAGCCCTGAGCGAGACAGCCAGTGTGAAGCACAGGCCATTAAAAAGCCCACAATAAATGTGTATCTTATTAGAGCAAACGTAACCATTTTAAAATAGTCCTTTTGTCTTCTTTTTCCTGTTTTTCTACAGTTGTTTCCTTCTTGTACTTTTGTATCCTGGTTTCTTAGCTGCACATTATTACATGGTCATTTTCCATCTCACAGTGTGTTGTTCCTGTAATTTTTAGTGGTTGCACCCTGCTCCGTGGTAGGTGTGGGTGCACCGTTCCCCTGTCTTGGGGCATTTGGTTGCTGCGAGGATTTCAGTGTTATAAATAGTGCTTCAGTGAACAGTTGTGTGTGTGGAATGTATTCAGTTGCTTCTTGGGAAACCTCAGGCGGGTTCCATCATCCCTGTGTCTCTGTTGCCTTCGTGCTAGATCGGGATAGGGCAGCATCCACCTGAGAGGACAGGTGCGTGGACAAATGAGGTAATATGACAAAGCAGACGCTCAGTGAACTTTGCCTCCTAACCTCTGTTTGGGTTTGTTGCTTGGGGCTTCCTCTCCAGAGATGAGGTTTCATCATTCACCGCTTCCAGAAGTATGTTAGCAGTTTATAAAGTCAAAAGCATTATGTGAAAGAACCAATTTCTCTACACCCTCACTAGCAGTCGTCCCAGGGTTTAACTATGTAACTCTCTTCCCTTTAAAATAATAGTGAAAAAACAGTCTCGTCTGTATTTGAGCAGCTTGTTAGGACAGGACTCACTTGAGCTCACTGCCCTAACCAGTCCCGACCTCATCTCACAAAGGTCGGGTTCCAGAGGCTGTTTGTAAGGCTTTTTCCAAAGCTTATAGTCCTCACATGCTTTCTACCAAATTGTAGTGTAAGTTGGTCCTTTGAAGCTTAAAAATCCAGTGTATTTTATTCCTTACTGAAGTATATACTTACTATTGGATGTCTTTTTATTTTTCCAAACAGACCAGTAGTTTGCTCCAGAAGATCTGCTGTGGCTGGTCATAATTTTGATGATTCCCTTCCCTGCTCCCAAGAAAAGAAATCGGTGAGGGTAACCACATGTCCTGGTTTGCCCAGTTTATACTTGTCCTGATGACTTTGCATTTCCCACTTCACCCTCAAAAGTGACCTAGTTTGGATGATAAGTTACATTGTCACCCTCCCCCCAGGGGATTCCTCAGCAGCTGAGGTATCTGCCTGCTCTTTCCACCTCACTCCTCCACCAGACGACTTTCTATCTGCCCAGCAAAGGGTTCAGCCACATGGCTTTCTCCAAGCTTCCCCAGAGGGTCCTCACGTGTGCCCAGCCTCTTCTGAGTTAACATTAGCCCAATAGGCGTTCACACAAGTTTTCCCATTTCCTCACTCTTTTGCCCCCATATCTTGCTGATGGTCGCCAGTGGCATGGGCAGGGTAGGGCACTTTAAGTTTGCTTCAAAAGTTGTTCTTTGTCCTTTGGAATTAGTATTTTGCAGCTCAGTTCATCCCACAGGCAAATGTAAGGTTCCTCATTTCTCACCACTTGCAATTTTTTTTAACTTTAAACTGAGCGTAGTCTTTTTTTTTTTAAACTAAATTTCATACTTTTTTTCCAGATGCTTTGGCATCATATAGAGGCAGCCTTTGGTGCTTTATTTTTTAATTGAAGTATAATTGACACAGTATTATATTAGTTTCAGTGTACAACACAGTGATTTTATATTTTTATAAATTACAAAATGATCACCATGGTAAGTCTAGTTATCGTCTGTCACCATACGTAGTTATTACAACGTTACTGACTATATTCCCTATGCTGTATATTACATCCCTGTGACATTTCTTTTATAACTGGAAGTTTATACTTCTTAATCTCTCTCACCTATCTCACTCATCTCTCTACCCCCGTCCCCTTTGGCAACCATACGTTTGTTCTCTGTATCTGTGAGTCTGTTTCAGTTTTGTTGTTTGTTTTGTTTTTTAGTTTCCACATATAAGTGAAATCATACAGTATTTGTCTTTCTCTGACTTATTTTGCTTAGCATAATACCCTATAGGTCAATCCATGTTGTCGCAAATGGCAAGATTTCCTTCTTTTTTTATGGCTAATATTCCATTGTGTGTGTGTGTGTGTGTGTGTGTGTGTATGTGTGTATGTGTGTGTGTGTATATATATATATATATATATATATATATATATATATCCCATCTTCTTTATCCATCCATCCATCAGTGGGCACTTAGGTTGCTTCCATATCTTGGCAGTTGTAAATAATTCTGCAGTGAACATAGAAGTGCATATATCTTTTCAAATTAGTGTTTTGTTTTCTTTGGGAAAATACCCAGAAGTGGGATTCCTGGATCATACAGTAGTTCTATTTTTAATTTTTTGAGGAACCTTCATACTGTTTTCTGTAGTGGCTGTACTAATTTACATTCCTGAATGAGGGTTCCCTTTTTTCCACATCCTTGCCAACACTTGTTACTTGTAGTCTTTTTGATGATAGCCATTCTGACAGGTGTAAGGTGGTATCTCATTGTGGCTTTATTTTGCATTTGCCTAATGATTAGTGATTTGAGCATCTCTTCATGTGTCTATTGGCCATCTGTATAAAACTTCTTTGGAAAAATGTCTATTCAGATCTGCTGCCCATTTTTTTTTTTAATTTTTATTTATTTGTTTATTTATTTATGGCTTGTGCTGGGTCCTCGTTTCTGTGCGAGGGCTTTCTCCAGTTGCGGCAAGCGGAGGCCACTCCTCATCGCGGTGCGTGGGCCTCTCACTATCGCGGCCTCTCTCGTTGCGGAGCACAGGCTCCAGACGTGCAGGCTCAGTAATTGTGGCTCACGGGCCCAGCTGCTCCGCAGCATGTGGGATCCTCCCAGACCAGGGCTCGAACCCATGTCCCCTGCACTGGCAGGCAGACTCCCAACCACTGCGCCACCAGGGAAGCCCCTGCTGCCCATTTTTTAATCAGGTTGTTTGGGTTTTTTTTGTTGTTGAGTTGTATAAGTTGCACATATCATTTGCAAGTATCTTCTCCCATTAAATAGACTGCTATTTTGTTGATCGTTTCCTTCGCTGTGCAAAAGCTTTTTAGTTCGATGTAGTCCCATTTGTTTATTTTTGCTTTTATGTCCCTTGCCTGAGGAGACAAAGCCCCCCAAAATATTGCTAAGACTGGTATTAAAGCTCATACTGACAGAGTTTTATGGTTTCAGGTCTTACTTTTAAGTCTTTAATCCATTTTGAGTTTATTTTTGTATGTGGTGTGAGAAAGAAGTCCAGTTTCATTCTTTTGCATGTAGCTATCCAGTTTTCCAATACCATTTATTTATTTATTTTAATTTTATTTATTTATTTATTTATTTATTTATTTATTTATTTTTGGCTGTGTTGGGTCTTTGTTGCTGGGCATGGGCTTTCTCTAGTTGCAGTGGGCGGGGACTACTCTTCATTGCAGTGCGCGGGCTTCTCACTGTGGTGGCTTCTCTTGTTGTGGAGCACAGGCTCTAGGCATGCGGGCTTCAGTAGTTGTGGCACTTGGGCTCAGTAGTTGTGGCTCGCGGGCTCTAGAGCACTGTCTCAGTAGTTGTGGTGTATGGGCTCAGTAGCTGTGGTGCACGGGCTTAGTTGCTCCGCAGCATGTGGGATCTTCCCAGACCAGGGCTCGAACCCGTGTCCCCTGCGTTGGCAGGTGGATTCTTAACCACTGCGCCACGAGGGAAGCCCTCCAATACCATTTATTGAAGAGACTGTCTTTTCCCCATGGTATATTCTTGCCTTCTTTGTCATAGATTAATTGAACGTATAAGTGCGGGTCTATTTCTGCACTCTCTGTTCTGTTCCTTTGATCTATGTGTCTGTTTTTGTGCCAGTGCCATACTGTTTTAATTTCTGTAGCTTTGTAGTGTAATTGGAAATCAGGAAGCATGATACCTCCAGCTTTGTTCTTCTTTCTCAAGGTTGCTTTGGCTTTTTGGGGTCTTTTGTGTTTCCATATAAATTTTAGAATTATTCATTCTAGTTCTGTGAAAAATGCCACTGGTACTTTGATAGGGATTGCACTGAATCTGTAGGTTGCCTTGGGTAGTATGGTCATTTTAACAATATTAACTCTTCCAATCAATGAGCATGGTTTATCTTTCCGTTTGTTTGTGTAGTCTTCAGTTTATTTCATCAATGTCTTATAGTTTTCTGAGTACAAGTCCTTTACCTCCTTGGTTAGATTTATTCCTAGGTATTTTATTCTTTTTGATGGCAGTGTAAATGGGATTGTTTTCTTAATTTATCTTTCTGATATTTCATTGTTAGTATATAGAAATGCAACAGATTTCTGTATATTAATTTTGTATCCTTCAACTTTAGTCAATTCATTTGTTCTAATAGTTTTTTTTGGTGGCATCTTTAGGATTTTCTATGTGTAGTATCATGTCATCTGCAAACACTGACCGTAAAAGAAGTTTTACTTCTTCCTTTCTAATTTGGATTCCCTTTACCTCTTTTTCTTGTCTGATTGCTGTGGCTAGGACTTCCAATGCCAGGTTGAATCAAAGTGGCGACTGTGGGCATCCTTGTCTTATTCCTGATCTTAGAGGAAATGCTTTCAGCTTTTCACCATTGAGTATGATGTTGGCTGTATGTTTATCATATATGTCCTTTATTATGTTGAGTGTATTTCCTCTATACCTACTTTGTTGAGAGTTTTGATCATAAATGGATGTTGAATTTTGTCAAAAACTTTTTCTGCATCAATTGAGATGATCATATGATTTTTATTTTTCAATTTGTTAATCTGGTATATCACATTGATTAATTTGCAGATATTGAACCATTGTTGCATCCCTAGGATAAATCCCACTTGATCATGGTGTGTGATCCTTTTAGTATATTGTTAAATTCGATTTGGTGATATTTTGTTGAGGATTTTTACATCTAAGTTTATCATTGATATTGGCCTGTATTTTTCTTTTCTTTTCTTTTTTTTGTGGCATGTTTGTCTGGTTTTGGTATCAGGGTGATGCTTCCTGCTTGTGTGGTTTGGCATCAGGGTGATGCTGGATGTTTCCCAATCTTGGAGGAGTGGCCTTATGTAGGAGATGTCCTATGGGTCCCAGCAGCACTCCCTTCTGGTCACCAGGACTATATAGGGGTGCCCCCTGTATGGGCCACATGGGCCCTTCTCTTGTGGTGGGGCTGACTTCTTTGGGCATGCTCATAGGCAGGGCTGGTCCCTGCCAGTTAGCTGCCAGGCCCTGCCTGTGTGGTGGCCACTGGCCTGCTGGTGGTTGGGGCTTGTCCAAGGGTGATTGGATGTAGGACCTGGGGCTGGTTCTGACCCAGTAGTGAGCAGGCCTGGTGCTAATAGGCTAGAGGGAGGACTCCAAGATGTCACTTGCCAGCACCAGTGTCCTCATGGAAGAATTAGCTCCTCAGAATGGCCGCCATCAGTGTCTGTGTCCCCAGGAGTCCCAGTTGCCTCTTGGCTTCTCTAGAAGATCAGCAAGTTCACCACTTGCAATTTTTTAAATTATATCAGCTTTAAAGTTTATCTTAAATGTAAACCTTGCCCTTATCAAATATAATAAGGTTATTTATATTCATAAAGCGCCTCAAAAGCCCTCATGCAAACAGCAAGCAGGGCCAAGCTGAGTAAGCAGTACCAAGGACACAGCTATGGTGAGGCACACGACCCCATCTCTGTGATTGGTCACAGACAGAGTTTTGTTCACAAGATGAAAGTTTATAAATACAGAAGCTTCTGCATTGGAAAAGCAAACACATATTAACCTCTCAGTGGTGACTACCTTTTGTACTTAGGTAACTATATTTTAACTGGCTAAAGGGCTTTGTGATTTGAGAGGCTCTCTTTCCCCCCAAACATGTGCCTGTGTTTCTGGGGTACTGTGTTCACGGTTTTAAGGTGGAAAAGCAAGTGTTTTGAATGAGAGATCCTGCCAGGTTGAACTAGTGCAGTGTCAGCTGGGGGACTGTAGTTCACAGGTCAGAATGTGAATTCGCAGTGGAAAATTTGTTTTTCTGTTTGTTTTAACCAGGTGACTTTCGGATGGTGGTCGGAGAGGATAAGGCAAAAGTGTTGAATATTGTGAAGCCCAACATAGCCCACTTTCGTGAGCTCTATGGCAGCATTTTACAGGAGAATCCCCAAGTGGTGTATAAAATCCAGCAAGGCAGCCTGGAGGTAAACTATCTGTGGGAAATCCTGTGGATTTATGTTCTTCCATATATTTGAAATAAGGCTAAAAGGTACACAAATGACTAGTAAGTGACTAGTAATAAGAGTCTGCCTTTGGAGAAGGGGACCAAGGGCTGACATGAGGCAGGGGGTGGGGACTGGTCTTCACCATGTGTCTTTTTTGCCATTTGAAGTTCTTACTATGTATGTTAATTATTAATCAAAAATGAGTGAAAATCAACTCTGAAATTACCTTCTTTCCATCCCCAAGCCCATCTGCCTCCCCAGAGGTAGCCTTATTAACAGTTTGGCATGTTTTCTTCCAGATCTTGTTGCATGTACTTTTGTATGTATTTGTACATATACACATGTATGAAGCAGTTTGGTCTTTTTTGTTTGGTTTTATTTTACATAAATGTATTCATACCAGTTATTCTGAAGCTTGTTTTTTCCCCACTTGTTATATGTATCATGTCTTGGAACTTTTCTTTTGATACATCAAACAAAACTTTCTTTCAAGGCATTCTTCAAATTATTAAATTTTTTGAAAAGAAAAATCAAAGAGCCTTTCCTTTGAGAAAAATAATTTGCATTTAAGATTTTTTAAACTATAGAATTCATAGTTTTTTATCTTTAAGATAAGGAACACTATTTTACTTTTTAAATGCTCTTCCTCTTCCACATAATAGGGGCAATTAATATTATGTTGAATGACAAATTAATGGCATTTCTAGAACTGAAAGGGAACTTTTAAAAAGTAGGAATTATTTTAAATGTAATATTGGAGAATAACATGAATGCCCAGAATACCCACCACTCAGGTTAACAGATTTTGCCATGTTTGCTTTAGATTGAGGTGTTTTGTTTTTAATTTTTACTTTTCTCAAAGTAATGCATGCATATTGTTTAAAAACCAAGTGGCACCCCAAGGTTTGTAACAAAAAGCAGCAGTTCCCTGCTGTACACTTTCCTACTTGTCTGTGCTACTTCCCAGAGCAACTGCTTTTGTCTCCTTCACTGATTCTTCTTATGTTTACCTCCATATTTCTAAGTAATATGATTTGATTGTTATTATTGATTTTTTTCAATTTGTACTTTATTTTTGTCATCTTTCTATGGAAAATGAGGATTTTTTACTCTCTTATGCACTGCAATCAACCCACATACATTCTCTCTCTCTCTTTCTCTCTCTCCTCCTCTCCCCCCCCTCCCCTCCACCGCTTATGCTCCATGTATAGTTATTACATAATTTTGGGTTAGGGTAATAGTCGATATTTACTTTATTATGACAACTGACTTTCTTCATTGCTAAGTTATACTACTATGAAATTTCCTTTCCTGTACAACTTTCTTTTTCTTGGAGTTAATCACTGTCTCATTTCTTTCACTTGCTTAGTTTCTACGTACCTGTAACTAATTCACCCTCAAATTCTGCTACAAATCTGTAAAACATCTCCCACTGTAGACAGACACATCAGGTGTGTTCTCTGTTTCTTGCTTTTCTCGGGGACGTTCTTCCTGTAGCCCTGTGTCCCCTGTTCCTTTCGGGGCTGGTTGTGTTCTAGGCTTGATGCACAGCTCTTCTCCTGAAACTTGCTTTCATTAATACCAGAGAATTTCTTCCCCTCTCCTTTGCTAGTTTTTGGTTTTCTGGATCTTTTCCTCTTTCACGGTTTACACTTTAATTTTGATGAAGTATACCTTTTAGTACTTCCTAACATAGGTTGTGAAGGAGGTAAATTTTTTGAGACCATGTACATCTGAAAATTGTACCCTCACACTGATTGATAGTTTGAGCTAGATATCAAATTCTAGGCTGGAAGTAATTTTCCCTCAGAAGTTTTAATTCATAGCTTCATTTATTCTAGCTTCTAGTGTTGCAGTCAAAAGTCCAGCACTAGAGACTGTCATACAGAGTGAAGTAAGTCAGAAAGAGAAAACCAAATATCATATATTAACGCATGTTTGTGGAACCTAGAAAAATGGTACAGATGAACCGGTTTGCAGGGCAGAAGTTGAGACACAGATGTAGAGAACAAACGTATGGATACCAAGGGGGGAAAACCGTGGTGGGGTGGGGATGGTGGTGTGCTGAATTGGGCGATTGGGATTGACTTGTATACACTGATGTGTATAAAACTGAAGATTAATAAGAACCTGCAGTATAAACAAACAAACAAACAAACAAACAAACAAAACACAACTAATACTAAACTTTCTTTGGGTTATTTGTATGGAAATATGTTAATATAAATGTTTCAGACATTACATGAAATTTCTAAAAATCTTATATGTTCTGGTATAATGTTATAAGTCATAATTCTACTTATTACTTTGAATTGTATATCTCAGAAATAAATAAATTTCCTTCTCAAGTGCATTATTATGAACTTTCATCAAATCTTTAACCGTGGTCATTTTTAAGTCTTTTGTCATTTACAGACAGTTCTGGGTGTACTCTGATGCTTTTGCAAAAATGTTCCTATAAAAGGGTTTCATCTTCAAGGAATTCATGGAAAAGACTCTGACTAGTACAGGTTTCTGGTAACTGACTATACTGCTGAACTGAATGAATAAGCATTTTTAGAGCTCTAATGGAAAACTGATGAATTCATAAAAGTGCTAGCAAAAGATCAAGACTGAAAAAAGAAATTAATTACATGGGACTGAGTGAACTGATGAGGATGATTATAATTTTTGTGACTTTCTGTTTGAAATAAAAAAAAAAAAAGTCCAACACTATTCAGATTCCCTATCCTTTGGCTGTGACCTTTTTTATCTCTCTGACAGTATTTAGGATCTTTTCCTTTTTTCCAGTATTCTTAAATTTCATGATGATTTGCCTTTGTCTTTGTGTATATGTTTTTCATTTATTTTTTAATTATTATTATTTTTTTGGCTGCACCACGCAGCTTATGGGATCTTAGTTCCCCAACCAGGGATCAAACCCTTGCCCCCTGCAGTGGAAGTGTGGAGTCCTAACTGCTGGAATGCCAGGGAATTCACATGTTTTTCATTTATTACTCTGGCATTTCATGAGCCTCTTTTGGAAATTCACGAGCTTCAATTCTAGGAAATTTTCTTTTATCATTTCTGTAATGAAATTTTCTTTTATAATTTCTTCATATCCATTTTCTTAGTTTGTTCTTTCTAGAATTCCTGTTAGTTGGTTGTTGGACCTCCTTGTTCGATTGTTTCTTTCCCTCATTCCTGTTTCTTCGGGTTTTTGTTCTGTTTTCCAGAAGAATTTTTTGAATTGATCTTCTAACACTTCTGTTGAATTTTTAATTTCCTCCGAATGTTCTTTTTTATAGCATCCTGTTCTTGTTGTATGAATGCATTATCTTTCCTCATCTCTTTAATGATCCTTATTATAATTTTTGAAGTTTTTTCTTGCTCTCTATATTGTCTCTGTTTGTCTTAGTTCCTTTCTTTCTATGGATTCACTCTCATCTGTTGTGTTAGAAGCTTTTCTCAAATGTTTGCACATCCTTTGTGGCCTGTTTTTTAAAGAGCAAGGCAGTTTAAAAAATGCAGACTGGGAGTTCTTTGTGATGGATAGAGCTTGTCAGCTGGTGAGCTTCACTGTAGGATTTGGGACAAGGACTTGGCTGTTTCATTGGAGGACCCCAACTTTCAGTATCTGTAGAATTTCTCCAGAGAGACATCATCTACTCTCTGGTTAGAGGCTAGGGAAAGATAATGTGTCTAGCTGACAACTTTTAGAACTGAGCAAGGGAAAAGAGCTGGGAATTTCCTTTAACTGTGAAAATAAACTTCCAAATCCCTCAGTATGGCCTCTGAAAGCCTGGATGGTCTATCTAGGTTCTACTGGCTTCTTGTTGTGGGGAAATGCACAAGAATAAGATTAGTGAGCTGAGCTTCAGTTCCCAGAGCTGCATCTAATCTTAAAGCTGCCACTGATACCCAACTTCTCCCTCCTCTGCTGCCCATTCCAAATTCCCCTCACCCTTTCTAGCATTTCGGCTGGTCTAGGTGAGGTGGCTCAGACCCTCATCCCTGAGGAGTCTGAGACCTGGGTCACCATGCTCATCTTGGACTGTAGCTACTGCACTTTCCATTTACCATCAAAGTTGGGCAAGAGGTAGTAAGAGATGTGTACCAGCAGCCCTACCTCCTGATGGTCAGGTTTAATTATTTCTACCAGTATGGTGATTCATTTCTTTGTCTTCTGGACTTCTTGTCTGCCTGGGATTCTAAAGTGATTGGACTGCAGTTATAGCTTTAAGTTGTTTTTTTTTTTTTAATTAGTTATCCATTTTATACATATTAGTGTATATATGTCAATCCCAATGTCCCAATTCATCACACCACCATCACCCCCCTGTGACTTTCCCCCTTGGTATCCATACTTTTGTTCTCTACATCTGTGTCTCTATTTCTGCCGTGCAAACCGGTTCATCTGTGCCATTTTTCTAGGTTCCATATATATGCGTTAATATACGATATTTGTTTTTCTCTTTCTGACTTACTTCACTCTGTATGACAGTCTCTAGGTCCATCCACGTCTCTACAAATGACCCAAGTTTGTTCCTTTTTATGGCTGAGTAACATTCCATTGTATATATGTACCACATCTTCTTTATCCATTCGTCTGTTGATGGGCATTTAGGTTGCTTCCATGACCTGGCTATTGTAAATAGTGCTGTAGTGAACATTGAGGTGCATGTGTCTTTTTGAATTACGGTTTTCTCTGGGTATATGCCCAGGAGTGGGATGGCTGGTTCATATGGTAATTTTATTTTTAGTTTTTTAAGTAACCTCCATACTGTTCTCCATAGTGGCTGTATCAATTTACATTCCCACCAACAGTGCAAGAGGGTTCCCTTTTCTCCACACCCTCTCCAGCATTTGTTGTTTGTAGATTTTCTGATGATGCCCATTCTAACTGGTGTGAGGTGATACCTCATTGTAGTTTTGATTTGCATTTCTCTAATAATTAGTGATGTTGAGCAGCTTTGCATGTGCTTCTTGGCCATCTGTATGTCTTCTTTGGAGAAATGTCTATTTAGGTCTTCTACCCATTTTTTATTGGGTTGTTTGTTTTTTTAATATTGAACTGCATGAGCTGTTTATGTATTTTGAAGATTAATGCTTTGTCTGTTGATTCGTTTGCAAATATTTTCTCCCATTCTGAGGGTTGTCTTTTTGTCTTGTTTATGTTTTCCTTTGCTGTGCAAAAGCTTTGAAGTTTAATTAGGTCCCATTTGTTTATTTTTGGTTTTATTTCCATTACTCTAGGAGGTGGGTCAAAAAAGATCTTGCACTGATTTATGTCAAACAGTGTTCTTCCTATGTTTTCCTCTAAGAGTTTTATAGTGTCTGGTCTTACATTTAGGTCTCTAATCCATTTTGAGTTTATTTTTGTGTATGGTGTTAGGGAGTGTTCTAATTTCATTCTTTTACATGGAGCTGTCCAGTTTTCCCAGCACCACTTATTGAAGAGACTGTCTTTTCTCCATTGTATATCCTTACCTCCTTTGTCATAGATTAGTTGACCATAGGTGCATGGGTTCATCTCTGGGCTTTCTATCCTGTTCCATTGATCTATATTTCTGTTTTTGTTCCAGTACCATATTGTCTTGATTACTGTAGCTTTGTCTTATAATCTGAAGTCAGGGAGTCTGATTCCTCCAGCTCTGTTTTTTTCCCTCAAGACTGCTTTGGCTATTCAGGATCTTCTGTGTCTCCATAGGAATTTTAAGATTTTTTTGTTCTAGTTCTGTAAAAAATGCCATTGGTAATTTGATAGGGATTACACTGAATCTGTAGATTGCTTTGGGTAGTATAGTCATTTTCACAGTATTGATTCTTCCAATCCAAGAACATGGTATATCTATCCAACTGTTTGTATCATCTTTAATTTCTTTCATCAGTGTCTTATAGATTTCTGCATACAGGTCTTTTGTCTCCCTAGGTAGGTTTATTCCTAGGTATTTTATTCTTTTTGTTGCAGTGGTAAATGGGAGTGTTTCCTTAATTTCTCTTTCAGATTTTTCATCATTAGTATATAGGAATGCAAGAGATTTCTGTGCATTAATTTTGTATCCTGCAACTTTATCAAATTCACTGATGAGCTCTGGTAGTTTCCTGGTGGCATCTTTAGGATTCTCTATGTGTAGTATCATGTCATCTGCAAACAGTGACAGTTTTACTTCTTCTTTTCCAATTTGTATTCCTTTTATTTCTTTTTTCTTCTCTGATTGCCGTGGCTAGGACTTCCAAAACTATGGTGAATAAGAGTGGCGAGAGTGGATATCCTTGGCTTGTTCCTGATCTTAGAGGAAATGCTTTCAGTTTTTCACCATTGAGAATGATGTTTGCTGTGGGTTTGTCGTATATGGCCTTTACTATGTTGAGGTAGGTTCCCTCTGTGCACAGTTTCTGGAGGGTTTTTATCAAAAATGGGTGTTGAATTTTCTCAAAAGCTTTTTCTGCATCTATTGAGATGATCATATAGTTTTTATTCTTCAATTTGTTAATATGGTGTATCACATTGATTGATTTGCGTATATTGAAGAATCTTTGCATCCCTGGGATAAATCCCACTTGATCATGGTGTATGATCCTTTTAATGTGTTGTTGGATTCTGTTTGCTAGTATTTTGTTGAGGATTTTTGCATCTATATTCATCAGTGATATTGGTTGGTAGTTTTCTTTTTTTGTAGTATCTTTCTCTGGTTTTGGTATCAGGGTGATGGTGACCTCATAGAATGAGTTTGGGAGTGTTCCTTCCTCTGCAATTTTTTGGAAGAGTTTAAGAAGGATGGGTGTTAGCTCTTCTCTACATGTTTGATGGAATTCACCTGTGAAGCCATCTGGTCCTGGACTTTTGTTTCTTGGAAGATTTTTAATCACAGTTTCAATTTCATTACTTGTGATTGGTCTGTTCATATTTTCTATTTCTTTCTGGTTCAGTCTTTCAAGGTTATACCTTTCAAAGAATTTGTCCGTTTCTTCCAGATTGTCCGTTTTATTCGCATAGAGTTGTTTGTAGTAGTCTCTTAGGATGCTTTGTATTTCTGCGGTGTCCATTGTAACTTCTCCTTTTTCATTTCTAATTTTATTGACTTGAGTCCTCTTCCTCTTTTTCTTGATGAGTCT
The DNA here is from genome assembly GCF_028023285.1 of Balaenoptera ricei. Classification (NCBI taxonomy): domain Eukaryota; kingdom Metazoa; phylum Chordata; class Mammalia; order Artiodactyla; family Balaenopteridae; genus Balaenoptera; species Balaenoptera ricei. Next base: position 101,465,561 of record NC_082649.1, on the reverse strand, counting down.
AGCCAATGGTTTATCAATTTTGTTTATCTTCTCAAAGAACCAGCTTTTAGTTTTATTGATCTTTGCTATTGTTTTCTTTGTTTCTATTTCATTTATTTCTGCTCTGATCTTTATGATTTCTTCCTTCTACTAACTTTGGGTTTTGTTCGTTCTTCTTTCTCTAGTTCCTTTAGGTGTAAGGTTAGATTGTTTATTTGAGATTTTTCTTGTTTCTTGAGGTAGGCTTGTATTGCTATAAACGTCCCTCTTAGAACTGCTTTTGCTGCATCCCATAGATTTTGGATCGTCGTGTTTTCGTTGTCATTTATCTCTAGGTTTTTTTTTATTTCCTTTTTTATTTCTTCAGTGATCTCTTGGTTATTTAATAATGTATTGTTTAGCCTCCATGTGTTTGTGTTTTTTACGTTTTTTTCCCTGTAATTGATTTCTAATCTCATAGCGTTGTGGTCAGAAAACATGCTTCATATGATTTCAAATTTCTTAGATTTACTGAGGCTTGATTTGTGACCCAAGATGCGATCTATCCTGGAGAATGTTCCATGTGCACTTGAGAAGGAAGTGTAATCTGCTGTTTTTGGATGGAGTGTCCTATAAATATCAATTAAATCTGTCTGGTCTATTATGTCATTTAAAGCTTGTGTTTCCTTACTAATTTTCTGTTTGGATGATCTGTCCATTGGTGTAAGTGAGGTGTTAAAGTCCCCCACTATTATTGTGTTACTGTCGATTTCCTCTTTTATAGCTGTTAGCAGTTGCCTTATGTTGAGGTGCTCTTATGTTGGGTGTATATATGTTTATAGTTGTTATATTCTCCTCTTGGATTGATCCCTTGATCATTATGTAATGTCCTTCCTTGTGTCTTGTAACAGTCTTTATTTTAACATCTAGTTTATCTGATACAAGTATTGCTACTCCAGCTTTCTTTTGATTTCCATTTGCATGGATATCTTTTTCCATCCCCTCACTTTCAGTCTGTATGTGTCCCTAGGTCTGAAGTGGGTCTCTTGTAGACAGCATATATATTGGTCTTGTTTTTGTATCCCTTCAGCGAGCCTGTGTCTTTTGGTTGGACCATTTAATCCATTCACGTTTAAGGTAATTATCGATATGTATGTTCCTGTTACCATTTTCTTAATTGTTTTGAGTTTGTTTGTGTAGGTCCTTTTCTTCTCTTGTGTTTCCACTTAGAGAAGTTCCTTTAGCATTTGTTGTAGAGCTGGATTGGTGGTGTTGAATTCTCTTAGCTTTTGCTTATCTGTAAAGCTTTTGATTTTTCCGTCAAATCTGAATGAGATCCTTGCCAGGTAGAGTAACCGTGGTTGTAAGTTCTTCCCTTTCATCACTTTAAATATATCATGCCACTCCCTCTGGCATGTAGAGTTTCTGCTGAGAAATCAGCTGTTAACCTTAGAGTTCCCTTGTATGTTATTTGTCATTTTTCCCTTATTGATTTCAGTAATTTTTCTTTGTCTTTAATTTTTGTCAGTTTGATTACTGCGTGTCTCAGTGTGTTTCTCCTTGGGTTTATCCTTCCTGGGACTCTCTGCACTTCTTGGACTTGGATGGCTATTTCCTTTCCCATGTTAGGGAAGTTTTCAACTATAATCTCTTAAAATATTTTCTCAGGTCTTTTCTCTCTCTCTTCTCCTTCTGGGACCCCTATAATGCAAATGTTGTTGCGTTTAATGTTGTCCCAGTGGTCTCTTAGGCTGTCTCCAGTTCTTTTCATTCTTTTTTCTTTATTCTGTTCTGCGGCAGTGAACTCCACCATTCTGTCTTCCAGATCACTTATCCATTCTTCTGCCTCAGTTATTCTGCTATTGATTCCTTCTAGTGTATTTTTCATTTCAGTTATTGTATTGTTCATTTCTGTTTGTTTGTTCTTTAATTCTTTTAGGTGTTTGTTCTTTAATTCTTCTAGGTCTTTGTTAAACATTTCTTGCGTCTTCTCGATCTTTGCCTTCATTCTTTTTCTGAGGTCCTGGATCATCTTCACTATCGTTATTCTGAATTCTTTTTCTGGAAGGTTTCCTATCTCCACTTCATTTAGTTGTTTTTCTGGGGTTTTATCTTGTTGCTTCATCTGGTACATAGCCCTCTGCCTTTTCATCTTGTCTGTCTTTCTGTGAATGTGGTTTTTGTTCTACAGGCTGCAGGAATGTAGTTCTTGTTGCTTCTGCTGTCTGCCCTCTCATAGCTTTAAGTTTAATAGGATGCTTACTGTGTCCTCTGGGAGAAGCATTTCTTCTTTGGAAACTAGGATCTCTAGACCCACAGTCCTAAAGGTTTTGAGATGGGAAGCACAGATTGCCCAGGTGGTCCCTGGGAATGACAGTAAGCAAGGCTGTTTCTCCTTTTACCCTGTGGTTCCCAGACTCATGTAGTCTAGCAGTTGGGAACATAGTACTCTATAACGGCCATTAATTTAGGGCATATACTGTGCCCCACTATCACAGGGTATCATCTCTAAGCTATTGCTCAGCTCTTCTTCAAAGCTCTTTCATTGGGTTTTTCAACAGTGACACTATTGACATTTTAGGCTGAATAATTCTTTGTTGTGGGGGCCAAAAATGTCCCCTTTTTGAGAACTACTGCTCTCCCAGGCTGGCAGCTCTGGCTCACTGTGTGGTAGGAACAGTGGAGCCGTGATCCTGTGCCCGTCCTGCACCACTGCACCTCCTTTGCTCTAACGTGGGTCCCATAATTATGTTGCATGGTACAGCCATGCCAGTGAATCACACATTCTATGAGCCCTGTACAGTAGCCCTGTATTGGCTGAATCCTGTGGGCAGGAAAGGCATGCCCACGCTCAGAATATGAGTCACTTCCAGGCAAGATGAGTTGCTGCCCGTTCCCAGGTGGAAGGGATCCAGTGTAGTCAACTTATCACCAAGTGGCTGGTTAGTCTCAGGAGATGGTCGTGTTTTGAGGATCTCAGTGTTGGCCTCTGTTGCTGTCAGGATAGACTTTCAACCGCAGCAGTGGCTCAGTCAGCCTTGGTGAGTAGAAGCCCCTGATATTGGATCTAGGCAGAGCCTCTCTCCCCACCGCCCACTACTCCTGCTACAAGCCATTATGCCATCACTGAGATGACAGTGGCTGTTGAATCAACTGGCTAAATTGTTCTTTTGGTTGTTGTTGCTTCTGTGTTGGATGCTCTCTGAAGGAAGCATTAACGTACAATACAAAGATCTTCATACTTTGTGTCCCCTCCCATAGGTCCATCCACATACCTCTTCCCCCAAATCCTGTCTTCCACCTTCTAATGTTTTTCCTTTTAGGTCCCTAACCAACCAATGAACCATTGTCCACTCTTTGAGTCTTTATATATTCTTATCTTGGGCCACTTTTTCCATGTAAAGTGGGTAACCAGGTGTGCCACCTGCAGCTTACTCATTGGGACGATAGCCCCTCATCAGTGTCTTCCAGGGCTATCCCTGGGTGCGGCTGTAATGCATCATTCTCACCCCGTACATACTACAAGCCAAATCATCCATGAAGCAAGCTCAGCCTTTATCCTCCTCCTTGTAGCCATGTGCATGAGCCAGTGGAGAAGTAGAACATTATGTGCTGGTGCAACAGTGGAAATTATGGGGTTCTGGGTTTCCCGTTTGTGCAGCTGACTTGTGCCCTCTGGCTTTGCTCACGTCCAATGCTGGTGTATCTCTTATATCCTACAGTGGATTTCTCTTGAGCTTCCTGACATTATGACTTGGTGAATCTGGCAGATCCCAGTTCATAATGGGCAGTTCTTGATACATGGTCATTTGATGTCCCATGGTTAGAAGCTCCATCTCTGCCAGGGTGTAGCATCTAGGAGCTGATTTCAAATGGTGTGTGGTTCTTCACTACAGATGGCGTGGCCTTGCTCCAGAACCGTAGCAGTCTACATTGTGATCTCCTACTGGGAGCCCACCATAACTTCCCACGGCTTCTGTGTACACCGAGGATACCTTTAGTACCATAGTTTACAGGAAGGTGTGGCCCACGTGGTGGAGGGCTGCTTCCCCTGCTGCCTGTATCCGTTGCAGAGCTCGTTTTTGCTCTGGCCCCTCACAGACCTGGCATCCTTTTATATCACTGGGTAAATGGCTCTGAGCATTATTCCCAAGTGTGGAATATGCTGCCTCTAGAACCTGAAGAGGCCTATCAGGCAGTGTGCTTCTTTCTTAGTGGTGAGAGGTACGAGATGCCGTAAGTTGATCTTTACTTTGGAGAGGATGTCCCAGAGTGCTCCAGACCACTTGACCCCTAAAAACCTCCCTGATGCGGTGGGCTCCTCAAAATTCATGAGGTTTCTCTTTTACCCTCTGGGGTGCGTGTATCTACCAAGGCCTCCATTGTACTTGCCCTTTAGTGGTCACCAGGTGATAGTAGCAACATGTCATTGATGTAGTGGACCAGTGAGATTATACAGAATATCCAAATAGTCTGGTTTTCTTTGAATATCTTATGACAGAGGGTGGGGGAGTTCACGTAGCCCTGAGGCAGGTCACAAGGTGTACTCTTGTCTGTCCTGTGTGAATGTGAGCTGTTTCTGATCCTGCTTCCGCTATGGATGGCAGAGAGTGCATTCGCCAGGCCTGTGGCCCCATCCAGGCACCTGAGGTTCTGTTGATGCGCTTCAGCAGACTTACCACATCTGGCACAGCCGATACAACGGGGCTTCTACTTGGTTGAGTTTGTGGTGGTCTGCTACAATCTGCCAGAATCCATTTGGATTTTGTGAAGACCAGACTCAATGGAGATATGATGGGACCATCAGCTCTAGTATTAGTCAGGGTTCTCCAGAGAAACAGGACCCATAGGATATATAGAGAAAGATTTATTTTAGGGAATTAACTTGCAGAGTTGTGAGGGTTGGCAAGTTTGAAATTTGCAGGGCAAGCCAGCAGGCCAGAGACCCAGGGAAGAGCGTGTTGTACTCTTGAGTCCGAGGGCAAGCTGGAGGCAGACTTCCGACTTCCTCAGGAAACTTTAGTCTTTTTTCACAAGGCCTTCAACTGACTGGATGAGGCCCATCCGTATTAACGGGGGTCATCTGCTACTCAGAGTCTACTGACCTAAAAAGATACCTTTACAGTAACATCTGGACTAACGTTTAACCAAGCAACTGGGCCCTGTAGCCTAGCCAAGTTGACATACAAAATTAAACATCACACCCCTGCATCCTTCAGGTCTATAGGTGGCATTAATCTCTGCCATTCCTCCTGTGATGTGGTTTTGTTTTTTCATTGCTCTTTTGGCCAGGGGGTGAGAACGGCAGCTTCAGAGGCTTCCATTTGGCCTTCTACACTGTGATAGCTCCAAAATGCTGTCTGAGAATGTGCTTTCTAGGACCACTCTTGGTACCAATTGTGTAGGATCAGGATTGGGGAGATTAGAAACAAAGACTTCATCTGATCCTGTGATGCCACAATGGAGCTCGATGGCCCTTCCTAGCTCTCCGCACTTGGGGCAGAGAGGCCAGGTCTTTGTACTCCTGCATTTTCCAGTCTTTGGATACAGGCAGCTCCCTTTGCCTGAGGACAGTTCTGGGAGGGACTCTGAGAGAGGGCGTCAGCCAACTTTCCCAGCAGCTAGCAGAATGAGTACCTTGCCCCCAAAGCCAGGATCTGGTCGATACAACACAGCATCCACTATCATATGACCATATCTGCTTTTTTAAAACATCAGCCTTATTGAGATATAATTTACATAGCATACAATTCGGTGGTTTTTAGTCTATTTACAGAGTTGTGCAACCATCAGCACAATCTAGTTTTACAACATTTTCATCACAAAAAGAAACCCCATTCCCAGTAGCAGTACCTAGCTTCCCCTCCCGCCAGGCAGCCACTAATCTACTTTCTGACTCCGTGGATTTGCCTATTCTAGACACTTCCTGTAAATGGAATCATAGAACATGTGGTCTTTTCCATGTCTGCTTTTAAAATGCAATTTGACTCATAATTTAACTGAATGCTTTCACTTTTGTGTTTTAATGAGAATTAAAGAGTAAGGATAATTAGAATTTTGCAATTTATTTGAACATGTCACCTAATATTTTGTCTTTAAACACATGCTTTCAAACAAAAACTCCAGTGCATTCTTTTCTTCAAGAGAAAGCAGTGGCAAATACTGTTTTCTAATTCCTCGTATTACTCAGCCATTTTGGCATCTCTAAAATTCCTGGAAGTTTCATAGGTAAATCCTTGAAATATAAGATCCTAGTGACCTAATCTCAATACTTGGCCCCAAAATATGAGTCTATAAATGTCATTTCTAGCATATTTTACAGAAATATTCACATTTTTTGTCATTTATCTAGCCAAAGCTAAGTAGAGGTTGAATCCTGTGAATTTAGGACCATCTCAATGATAAATATGAAATATTTAGGTTAAAAAAACTTCACCTTGGGGCTTCCCTGGTGGCGCAGTGGTTGAGAATCCGCCTGCCAATGCAGGGGGCACGGGTTAGAGCCCTGGTCTGGGAAGATCCCACATGCCGCGGAGCAACTGGGCCCGTGAGCCACAATTACTGAGCCTGCGCGTCTGGAGCCTGTGCTCCGCAACAAGAGAGGCCGCGATAGTGAGAGGCCCGCGCACCGCGATGAAGAGTGGCCCCCACTTGCCACACCTAGAGAAAGCCCTTACACAGAAACAAAGACCCAACACAGCCAAAAATAAGAAAATAAATTAATTAATTAAAAAAAAAAAAAAAAAAAACTTCACCTTATTGGAGCCACTAAATAATAGCATTTTCTTCTTTTTTGCATAGATTTTATAGATAAAACTAGAAAATCTAGACATTGGCATATACTCAGTAAATATTTGTTGAATGAAAAAAATGGTAGAATGAAAGAATTCTAATTATTAAGAAAGTTGGTCATATCTGGAAAATCCAAATCTAAAATTTAATACATTCATTTATCTAATTTTTTTTCTTACTGTTCTCTTAAAGTTACAACCTAAACATTTGTTAAAAGAATACAAGACAGATTCTTACTGGGAGAATAATGTGATGAGCTGCCGAGGGCAGTGGTACTGGTTTTCACCTTGGCAGGCAGTCGATGTTTACATGATTTTGGAAAAATTTAGTTCCATGACGTAAAATATATTAGACTAGGAGTTAGGGAAGCTGGGTGTGGGCTTAGCTCTATGGATAACTTTTGATTCACAGGTTTCCAAGTAAAGTCTAATGCATAGTTTTATATATGTTTTATTTCTGTATTTTTCTTTAAATTTGATGTATTTTAGAATACACTGGGAACAGAAACCCTTGGTATAACTTACTGCTATTTAAGAAATAATGACAACTAAGTTTTATTGGTGCAGTTATTCATCCTCTTATTCAACCGATGTTTTTTGAGTACCTACTATGTGCCAGGGGATTAAAAGTAAATAAAGATTAGTCTCTGTCATCAGTTTATTCCTACAGTTTATGAAATACAGCATGGTACATAAAAGGCCCTACAGACAGGAGACACAAATTTAGATCCCACTCTGATTGGCTGCATGTTACTGGCTATGTTACTTTGTGCCCCTGTGTTTAAAATGAGTACTTGGGGAACTTCCCTGGTGGCGCAGAGGTTAAGAATCCGCCTGCCAATGCAGGGGACACGGGTTCGAGCCCCCGTCTGGGAAGATCCCACATGCCGTGGAGCATCTAAGCCTGGGCACCACAACTACTGAGCCTGCACTCTAGACCCCGTGAGCCACAACTGCAGAGCCCACATGTCACAACTACTGAAGCCCGGGCTCCTAGAGCCCGTGCTCCACAACAAGAGAAGCCACCGCAATGAGAAGCCCACACACCACAACAAAGAGTAGCCTCCGCTCGCTGCAACTAGAGAGCTCCCGCGCGCAGCAACGAAGACCCAATGCAGCCAAAAATAAATAAATAAATAAGTAAAATTTAAATAAATAAAGAAAAGAAAATGAGTACTTGGATGTGCCGGTGTGTCAATGAATCTTAGCTGAAGCTTTATTTTCTTTAACTACTGGATTTAGAACAAATAGAAATTTTAAAACTGAGAGTCAAAAATTGATTATTGAAAGAGATTTCTATTCCTAAGTACAAATAGAATATCATAGGAAAAGAATTCACTTGTTCGAAGGAACTTAGAATCCTTAACACCTAGGCACTCAGTTTCAGAAAGGAGAAAGTGTCTTTAGCACGCTGCCTAGTCTACTAGGCGTGAGTTCATATATGTTAGTGTGGTTTTAAGGAGAAGCCATGTGCTTTGAATATTTATAGAATTCAAAGCACTTTCCATAGACATCATCTTTTTTTTTTCCTTAGATCGATAAAAGCCCAGAAGGACAGTTCACTCAGCTAATGACATTGCCCAAAACCTTACAGCAGCAAATAAATCATATTATGGACCCTCCTGGAAAAAACAGAGATGTGGAAGAAACTTTATTACAAGTGGCTCATGACCCCGACTGTGGAGACGTGGTGCGTCTAGGTACGTGCATGAATCTGACGGGGAGGAAGTGTTGGCCGGAGGGGGTCGGGGGGAGCAAACTTTGTTTGTGGCTGAGACGGGTTCTCTCTTCTTTCTTGCCTAGTGAGATAGAGAGATTTCCTCTCAGAATAAGAAAGCACTAACAGTCTGGGGGTTTTCCCAACCTAAATTCTTGTTTGTTTGAAGTAGGGTGCTGAAAGTACTTCTATTTTCAGATCCCTGGGTCCTAAATCACTGACAGAGAGGGAAACAATGATTCTTTTGGTCCCAAGGGCATAACTTTTAGAAGTTATTTCAAAGACATGTGTTTGTTCTTCATGGTGGTCTGAGGAGGATGGAGACTGGTGACATTTTTAATGCTTTTATAACATCAAGAACACCACTCTCCTCGGCCGACGCCCCCTCCATGTGGCTCCTGTGCGCACAGTAGGTCTGCTCCAACACGGCCCATGTTCCTCACGTCATCCCCAATGTGGGCCAAAAATCAGCCTGATCTTCAGAGACTTGCTGCCTTTTGAGGTGTTATAGGTAATTTACAAGGTCAGTCAGTAAGTAAGGAAATCATGAAATTGGAAATGATGCCCTCCCTCAGATGAGCACACCGTTTACCGTTGAGTAGGTGTTTGCTGAGCTTCCCCAGGGAGCAGCCCGGCCACCTGGCAGGATGCGAGTCACCGTGACGGTGTCGCGTGAAGAGACCTGCCCGGCGGGCAGAGCGGAGCATGTGCCTAGGGCGCCGGGTACCTCTTCTGAAGATACATGTGGAGGCGTGTCTTTTCTGGTCGTGGTGTGAGTTCTTCTGCCTTTCTGAGGGCCTGAAGGATTGTCCCGCTGTCCTCACCGAGGAGTCCTCTGAGTGATTTCAGAATAAGTTTTCCTCCTAGGCAGAAACATTTGGTGTTTTTTTTCCCCAATCTTTTCACATCTTGGAATTGAGAACCAGCAGACTTAAGCAGATTTTAAAGTGAAAAAAATGACCTTCGAGCGTCACCTAACCCACTGGTTGTAAGATGAGGCATCCCAGGCCCAGAGTGGGGTGGTCATTTGCTTGTGTTCACACAGCTGGTCAGCGACACAGCTGGTCGTTGACACAGCTGGCAGCTCCAGTCTCCTGGACCTCGATCCTGATACTCTTTTCACTGTCACTCTGACACCAGAGATAGATTTGCTGGTTTTATTGGATAGCTGGAAAGAATATTTAGTTTCAAGTTTTAAAAGTGTTAGGATGACTCACATCTGGCTTTTTTGGCATCGTTATTGTTTTTTTCTCACAGGGCTCTCAGCAATCGTGAGACCTTCCAGTATGAGACAGAGCACCAAAGGCATTTTCACTGCTGGTAAGAATTGTTAAAAATCCACACTTAACGTACCTGCTGGATTGAGCAGCCTCAGTGCTCCTGGTTAAAATGTAAAGCTTTATCTGTATCTGCAAGTACTTGTGAAATGCTGAATTTTGATGGTCATAACCTAGGACACAGCAGTAACGTATAGACAGGCAGACAGTGCTGTAATCCGGAGTCTGAGGTGCTGCTGGGAGGATTTGCTGCCACTCTGCGTTTTCCCACTTACTCCTTATGTGCAGGTTTCCCCTTGCGTTTTTATATCTATAGGAGTTACACATGATATTGTTGCAAAAACAGCAGTACCTTGCCCTCCCCCCGCCCAATGTTCCTCTCCAGAGACAACCACTGCTGACTCTCCTGGTGGGTTATTTTTGTTTTCACTGCTGTTTCTCTGGATAATGAGCTTATATTGCTGCTTCTCTCCTTTTAATTTTAGGCATCATCTGTGGACTTCTCACTCTAGCAGATTAGAATTCAACTGCCCCCTCCCATCGCGTGCGCGCGCGCACACACGCACACACGCGCACGCACACACACACACACACCCACCCATCCCTCTGTGTTCCAAATATGGTTGTGCCGTAGCTTTAGCGAAGCCAATCTTGAATTTCCATTGTCTGACTGTATTACTGTGATTCATAGCTGAGCCACGTGATACACTTTTCCTTGCCTGCACAGCTTTCTTTTCCCACAGAGGCTGTCGTCACCTGTCTCATGTGAGGAACCCTGTTTCCTGTATCTGGTGTCTTTGATTTTTGTGGCACACAGCCTCATTTTGGTGAGGCACACCATCCAGGAACTTCGTGGGAAAGGGTGCAGGGGAGGCAGATTTGGAGCCCATGTGTGGCCAAGTGTATCTTTAGTCCACCCTCATGCCTGACTGAGACTTAGGCTGGAGATGATTAGAAATAGTTGTCCTTTAGAATTTTGATACCGTTGCTCCGATTATCTTCTCACTTCTAGGATTGCTGTCGAAGTCCAAAGCCGTTCTGATTCTTAATCCTTTGTGTATGTTCTTTCTGGAAGCCTTTTAGGCCTTCTTTTAACCCCAGGGCTCTGAAGTTTCTCAGTGGTGTGTTTCGATGTGAGTCTGTTTTTATCTGTTACACTGAATACTCAATTGCCCTTCAGTTTGGAAACTCAGAGTATAAGAATATAGGAAAAATTTATTGTATTCGTTCCTCCCATCTGTTTTCTCTCTTCTCTTTCTGGAACTCCTTTTATTCAAACATTGGACCTCCTAGACTGGTCCTTTGGTTTTCTTTCTTTCGTATCCTTTTTTTGATCTCTTTGTCCTTTTGCTTTGCTTTCTCCACTTTAGTTTCCATTGAGTTGTTTTATTTTTGTTATTTTAATTTCTAGGAGCTCTTTTCCTTTTTTGTTCTCTGAATATTCCTTTTTTTTTTTTTTAATTTAAAACATCCTGTTCTTGTGTTATGGGCTTAAACATTTGAACATATCTTTGGATATTGCCAAGTTGCCAAAGTGGTTTATCATTTTATCATCCCACTAGGAGTAAACGAAAGTTCTTGTTTCTCCCCATTCTTTCCAATGCTTGGTATTGTCTGATGACGGACTTTTCCAGTTCAGTCTCTCTTTATGCAGCTGTCTACTGAGCATCCCTTCTGTGCTCGCCACGCAGGATACAGGATGAACCCTGTACCATCCTGCCTTCAGGGGCTTCGTCATCTAGAAGGGGAGACAGACACATAAATAGAAGTTTGCAGCGCTAGGGATAAATGGCATAGAGGGAACCTGAAGAAGGGAGTGGTCTTTCAGCCTGATTCTGATGCCTGGGTTGAGATTGCCAGGGAGCTGCACGATCACACCTCTTAACGCCTCGCTCCGGCTGCCTGGGGATACAGCCAAGTGTTGCCGTCCTGAATCTTTGGAAAGATTCAGCCCGTCAACAAAGGTTTAGTAGCACGTGTGCCAAATCTACTCAGCTGAAGATTGTCCTACCACTCAGGGGTGCATAGCTTTGCATTTCCAATTAAGATATTTATTTAATCTGTTCTCTTGCTGATTTATCCTGGCAAGGCTGAAGATGAGGTGCTTTTGTTTGCTTGGGTGGCTCAGGCTATTAATCTGTGTTCTGCATGATTGCAGCTCCCTTACCATAATCCTCCTTGGGTGAGGCTGGATGCTTTGGCTTTTTTAATTTTTGGCTTCCTGTACTATAAGCAACTACTAGATTTATTGATTTTTTTTTTTAGTTGTGATAATGGTGGTGTTATGGGGTTAAAACATCATTTTCTTGTAGAAATACATACTAAAATATTTACAGATGAAATGACAGGATGTCTAAGAATTGCTTCAAAAGAAAACATGTTGGAGGGAAGTGGGTAAGGGGGGGATGACTCAAGATTGGCTGTGAGTTGATACGTTGTTGACGCTGGTGAAGATACATGGGAACATATTATGCTGTTCTTTTATAAGCTTGAATTCATCTCTAATAAAAGGTTTTTAAAAATCCACCCTCATCATCTCTTTTTTTTTTTTTTTTTAATCTATTTTTGGCTGCGTTGGGTCTTCATTGCTGCATGTGGGCTTTCTCTAGTTGCGGCGAGCAGGGGCTACTCTTCTGTTACGGTGCGTGGGCTTCTCAATGTGGTGGCTTCTCCTTTTGCGGAGCACGGGCTCTAGGTGTGCGGGCTTCAGTAGTTGTGGCACGCGGGCTCAGTAGTTGTGGTGCATGGGCTTAGTTGCTCCACGACATGTGGGATCTTCCTGGACCAGGGCTCAAACCCATGTCCCCTGCATTGGCAGGCGGATTCTTAACCACTGCGCCACCAAGGAAGTTCCATCCACCCTCATCATCTCTTGACACGTCAACGTGAAATGGATCTTTGGTCCTCTTTCCTCTTGTTCTTCCTGGTTGCCAGCAGAGGGCAGTGGGTATCATCTCATGGAACCCTCAGCCCAGATTTCCTTGTGGCGGAGGAGTGCCCAGTGCTGCCTCCTCTGAGTGCTCACTGCTTTTCTCCCTTCCCCTCTAAAGATGCCTCATTGGATTGTGGAACCAGAGTGACAGAATGTCAGCAGCCTGCCCTGAGGTTGCAGGAATTGTGGAAGGTGATACGCATTCCTTCAGATTCGCTGGGTTTGCTTACCCTGTGCTCTGGCTTCTCTGGTTTATGGTGGTTGAGGGCTATGATGAAGGTGGCCCAGGCCAAGGGCAGGGGTTTGTGAGCCTCAGAGATTAGGGTTCGAACTGCAGCTTAACTACTGTGACTTGGGTAAGTTACCTGATTTTTCTTAGTTTTAATTTCATAGGGATAATTATGCCTGCCTCACTGGGTTGTGAAAATTATATCTTAAGACATGTAAGAGCACCAGCGCTGTGCCTGGTCTTTCCTCTTTGGTATCATTACCTAAAAGCTCCCTGACATCTCTTTAGAACATGCCTCCTTGCATTTTCCTATTCAACGAGCAGTAGCCCCGTCACTAGGTCTCCAGCTGGAGTAAACTAGCAACCGTAGGCCCTGAGTGGCTGGTTTACTCTTTCTCTGTCCTCTGACTTCACAGCAAGCTTCAGAACCTCTCTCCTCCTGTGCGCTGCTCCTTAGAAGTCCTCTGGAGGTGGTCATAATTGCTGTTGTTGTGCCTGGCTTGTGCTGGGTGCATCTTCCTGAAATCTCCCAAGTTCTGCCTCTGGTCAGGTTTTCAGCCAGCTGATATATCTATCACCTGCAGGGTGAGAAAACCCCAGGTTATTTGGTTGCACTTTTCCTCCTTTGTAGCCCTTATCATTCCTCCCCTCTGCAACCAGCCACTCGTAGTGGGGGTAAAAAGGAGGGGTCTCCTTAGCTAGTGAATAACTTTTATATTCAAATATTGTTAAATTCAGAGAGAGCGAAGCTAAGATTGTGATAAGAAGGCCTTGGCTCAAGGTCGTAGTTCATGTCTTTGCTCTGTAACCTTGGTATGTTAACAGCCCTTCTTCCTTGAAGTGGAGGGGATACTAATACCCAACTCGTGTCATGTTGTGAGAGTGTCCAGTATGTACCCGGTACCTAGTAGGTGCTTTATAAACTTGAGTGAGTCTAGATCTAAGTATCAGTCTCTTCCTGGAAGAGACGGAAGCCAGGCTCTGTGTCAGCCCGAAGGGTTGCCCTTTCTAATGAACTGTGCTGGGTGACACGGCAGGTGTCCTCATGTGGTCTGACGCTCCGTCTGTGTTAGTTTCCCGAAACTCCCCTACCATCAGGTATACCCATGTTCCAAGGTGAGTACAGAACTACTTCCAAAACCAAGCACTGCTTTCCCTTTAGCCTGGGAGTTGGTTCTTGGGAAGACAGTACTGACTGCTTCGACTGTGCTGTCACTGGAGCAGCCGGTTTTTATCAGGGTCTCGGGGCAGCAGCTGCAGCCAGGCAGCTCGGGGGAGCAGGAGACTGTTCAGCCTCCGGGCCCCTGCCTGCGCCGCCCTGCAGGGCAGCCGCACACGGCGTCACGGCTCAGCCCGGCCAAGCGAGCAGCATGTTCGGATCAGCCACAGCTGTTTATGTGTCTAACCTGAATGAGTAGAGAGGAGTGGAACTATTTGCATCTTTGGGGGACGGCGGGGGGGAGCTTGGGGAGAAATGGGTCAGGGGCTTAGCAGTTAGACTGAGAAGCAAGCAGGAGCCAGACAGGGGAAGGCCTGTAAAAGCCTGAAGGGGAATCCAGAGTTTCACTGAGGGGAGAGGGAAGCCGCTGAAGGATTGTCGCAGACTGCTGTAGCGAGAGGATAGAGAGCAGCTTGGAGGGAGATGACGCAGTTGCTTGGGAAACTGATCAGCTATGGCTGCAGCCCGCCAGGCGAGGAGGCCTGGCCGCCCTGACTCAGGGTTTTGCAGGAGAGGCAGAGGAGAGATGCAGGCAGTACTTGGAAGGTGCATCCCCAGGTCTTGGTGATGGGAGGGATTCGGGCAGTGAAGCAGAGAGGAGCCAGAGAAGCTCCCAGGTTTCTGGCTTGGGGAGCGGAGACGGAGGTGCCCTTCCTGGAGGTGAGGGAACGTGGGGGAGGATGACAAGTTTAATCTTTGAAATCTTGCTTTATTTTTCCCCACCTGACTTTCTGGTCAATCAGAATTAACTTTGGGGTCAAATACCTATTTACCTTTGTAGCTTCAAAAGATTCAACTTTAACAAGACAGGTTTACTCTTCTTTCTAAAAAGATTCCGGCATGCCTCGGTTGGTCCTTACCAGCCCTTTCTTGAAAGTGATAGAATGGATCATTGATTATCCTCTCCTTCTCATCTCTTATAACTGAAACATTTTATCCCCATTTTTTGGTACCTACATGTTTCAATAAGAAGAACACATGATAATAAAGATTTTTCTGGTGATGTATTTATCATTTAAACCTGAAAGTTTTGAAAGTAAAACTGCCTCAGAAGAGATTTTCTTTGTAGATGTAGCTAAGTGTGGTTGGAAATTAATTCAAACTATGTTTGGGGCTTGCTGATTTTCTCTCCTAAAAATCTGAAATATAGGATTATGGGAAGGTAGAGACCTCTCACAACCTGGTCTCATCTCTGCCTCACATTGTTTCCTGGAGAATTTTGTCTGTCACTGGACCTATCAGTTTAAGGTCACACAGGGAATTCATAGTCTTACATATGTAGTGATTTTGCTGTAGGTAACATGAAACATGCTAGAAATCAACAGAAGAAAAACCTTAGGAGCCAGTATATTAGAGTAGATTTCCGTTTGCTTCCAAAACAAAATCCTGACTTTGGATACTAATCAGTGTTCATAACGACCAGCTTTAGGTAAATAAGGATCTGCCTAAACAGGATGTCACTGAGGAGATGTTTGCACCTTTATCCACTGGGGAAGGAGCAAAGTCAACAATGATGGTTCTTAGAGTACAGTTTCTCTCTTAGCAGGCTGTCTTCCTTCAAGATGCATTCTAAATGCAGACTTCCTAAATCACCATCCTCTTCTTTAGAAAGGAAGCAGAAACCGAACAAAAGCTCAGTGTCAGCCAAGTAGAAGTCTGTGGATTATAAACTCTGTGAGGGCAGAGACCAGGACTGTTGTTCATACCGGTGCCCCCAGCAACTAGCTCCATGTCCCGTATGTGTTGGTGCCCGAGAAATGCCTGTTCAGTGTATTTCAGTGACTGAATAAATGGAAGATTCTGAATTTTCTGGTAGTAGGGAAAGTCTCCATATATACAGAAAAGTACACAAATCCTAAATTTGGTGAATTTTCACAAAGTGAACAGACTCGTGAACCCAGTGCCCAGATGAAGGACTAGAATAGGGCCAGTTCCTCCAGAACCCCACTGTGCCCCCATCCAGTCACTGCTCCTCTGAGGGTACCTACTGTCCTGACCTCTAATGCCACGCTTCTGTTTTGCCCATTTTTGAACTTTGTGTAAATACGTACTTTGTCATGTCTTTCACTCCTTGTAACAGCAGTGAGATTCCTCGTGGTGTTGGGAGTGGTCCCTTTATTCTCATTGCAACTCATCCATCGTCTGACTAGAGCACGGTTCATCAATTCTACTGTTGATGATTTCCCGGGTTGTTTCCAGTTTGGGGCTATTTCAAAGAGTCCTGCTCTGCATGTTTTGGTACCTGTCTTCGAGTGAGCGTAGGTATGCATTTCTGTTAGGTTTTTAGTTACGGGTGGAATTACTGTATCATAAAGTGTGTGAATGTCCAGCTGTGGTAGATACTACCTAACAAGTGTCTAGGTTACACTCCAAGCAGCAGAGTTCCTGCTGCAGTACCTCCGTGACCAGTGCTTGATAGTAGGTCTTTTTGTTTTTAGGCTCTCTCGTAGGTGAGTAGACGTATCATATTGGAGTTTTAACTTACACTTACTTTCCTGATGACCAATAAAGTTGAGCATTTGTTCACATGCTTACATGGATATCCTCTTTTGTGAAGTGCCTATTCTACTTTTGCTCATTTTTCTTTTGAATTGTCTGCCTTTTTTTTGTTTTTTTTACACTGAAATCTCTGTATAGTGTGGATACGGGTGCTTCGTTGGACAAGTGGAATGCAAAAGTCCCCCACTCTGGGGCTTGTCGTCTCACTCTCTTAATGGTGTCTTTTGATGAAAAGTTCTTAATCTTACTTACTCCAGTTTATCAGTTTTGTCCTGTAAGGTTAGCAGCTTTTTGTGTCCTGTTTAGGAAATATTGCCTACTCCAAGTTCGTGAAGTTTAGTCCTCCACCTTTGTTGCAACTAGAATATTAAGGCAGGATCCTTCCTTCTAATCTCTTGGTTCTTAACCTTTTGAAAATCCTGGCTCCCAGTGAGACTCTGACTAAAACTCTGGGCCCTCTGCACAGACGTGCACACGTGCGCACACTCAGCAAACCTCCCTGCAGCTTCAGGAAGTTCTCAGACTGAGGCCTGTCTGTGGGCCCCTCGTTGGAGAACCCGTAACCTAGTCCAGCCTGTCAGCTTGCAGATGAGGAAGTCGATGCCCAGAGACGGGGAGTCTCCCTGTCCCCAGCGGGGACTAACATCCTGCTCTCCTGACTCCCATTCCAGTGCCCTCCCCATATCAGTCCCCTGCTGCAGCCATCCTGAGAATATGTCTATGGCAAAGCTGTCGAAGGGAGAGACTTTTTAATTAAGGGAGGTTTCTATCCACTAGCAGCAAAAAATGGCTCCACGATGCCGCTCGTGGACTGTGGTGTATTTACCTTAAACGTTAAGCTCCCCGGAGTCTGTGAGGAAGGTTTGTGAAGCTGAGCTGGGACTCATTACGGTCGATGCCTCTTCCTCTCGCTGTGACTCAGTGCCCTGGGGTTGCCGTGTTGAGCCTTACTGTGTGCAGCTACCTTGGTATCTTGATCGGTTCTGCCTGGAATTTTAAAAAGCACCTTACGTAATAAGATTCCAGTCCCAGTGCTCGAGTGGGTGAGGTTTACCAGAGTGGTTGCTCCAGGGAGAAAATTAAAAGGGGTGGAGGCAGGAAAAGGAGCTCTGAGTTTCTTGACGAGTCTCGGTTTGCAGGAGTCAGTCAGTGGACAAGCGAGGCCACAGCTTCTAGAAGCATTCACTAATGACTTTATCGGTACCCTGCCTTTTTACCTGCCGCTGCCTGCAGTGGCCTTGTAAAAGGTCCTAAGTGCATGAGGCGGCCTACAGGTAACATGATCAGGTATTTTTGAGAGCGCTTACGCGCCAGTGCTCAGAACCTCCGGAACCGGTCCTGTTATACCTCGTGAGCGGTGCCCACACTACATGTCACACCTGCAGCGCAGACCACGGTCTGGATCCCAGGGTGAAAAAGACTGTTCGGATCTTTGGGCCACACCCTGAAACACAGACTGAATGATCTCATCCTCAACACAAAGGAGGTCAAGCCCGTAACACCATCTGCAAATAGGATCCTGTGAGATCTGACAGACAGCAGCACCCCGCTTAGTCCATGCCGTCGGACTTCTTTCCCGTAAACCCCCCGAGAACCTCTCCTCTCGTTTCATCAGGCACTTGTGACTCAGTAGATGGGGTGCTGGAAGGGCAGGTGTCTGAACAAGGTGCATCTGTTCTGTCACTGCAGGTGTTTACTGAGCACCTGCTGTGTGCCGGGTGCTGCACTAGGTGATGGGGAACCCGGGATGAATAGGACAAGGTCCCTGTCCTCAAGGAGCTCCCGGGGTAGGCGGAGGGACAGGAGAGCACTGTGCAGTGTGGTGAGTGCTGAGCTGGGCGTCAGCACAGGTGCCGTGGGACCAGGAGGAACAGTGTCTGAATTGGCTGGGGAGCCCGGTGCTTCCAGAGGAAAAATCTGAACGGGATCTCGGCGTCTACCAGGCAGGGCGTGATGGGAACGCCCTTCACCGCGGGCAGACCGGCGTCACACGCAGGGACGTGGCAGCAGTGCGCTGGGGGTGGTTGGGAGGCATCGGGGGCTAGAAAGGGGGCCAAGGACGCTCACTTACATACGACGTCTTGTCTTTGCCTTCCTTTCTCCTCCTTTTTCAAAGAGCTGCTAAATTCAAAGGTTGCAGCATGCTCCTATCTGAAAGGACTCCCTTACCGCAGAAGCTTGGGTGCCTTTGGCATCCGTATCACTGCTTCAGCAGATGCGGAAATCAGTCTTTTCCCTCCCGTTGATCACGATGGCCCCCAGGGTCTCCTGGACCCCCAGTCAGCCCATCGCTGTTCTACTGCAAGGATGAGTCTGATCCGAATACCACAGGACCTCCACTGAGCATCCACTCAGTAAGCCTCAGTGTTCTTACTCGCTCTTCTTTTCTCTTTTAGGCCTGAAGAAATCAGTGATGTATAGTTCTCTAAAACTGCATAAAATGTGGAAAGGATGGCTGAGAAAAACATCCTGATTTTGCTTGCTTTTATCTGTGTTACGTGTAGCTGAATAAAATGATCCTTTTTGACAGAACACCGTCTGTTACTCTGACCTATTTGGTTGAATTTGAAGATATCTTGGTGTGCATGATACTGTACTGGATTTTGGAAATGTATGCATCAGACATTTATCCGGGGGGAACCAATACCTTTGAGGACTCAGCGTGAGAAGAGTCCTCTTTACACACAGCACCATCTGGGCCCTGCTTTCCTGAGAGCTTCGGCTGTGGTCTGTTTGGCACACGAGGGTCGGAGGTCTGAGAGGTGGTGCCTGTGCTGCGGACCGGCAGCCCCGTGCTAGGGCTGGAGGTTTGGCTCTGTCTGCCTCGGCTCCATCCGCTCACTCGGTTTTCTGCAGTGAGAGCTCCAGTCAGCATCTTCCTGGATCTGGGTGTTTAACATTTCTCCTTGTTCTCCATGAGGGTGTGTGGCGGTGACTCAAGTGAGGAACGTGCAACAGACCGGTGCAGAGCTTTCCCATGTAACAGGAGTGTTTGGGGAGCAGGAAATGACAAAGCACTCATTAGCTCAAAGAACTGGGAAGTCAGAGGTTGGTGGGCTTCAGAGTTGGTTTGATTCAGGGGGTTAACAGACCAATTTCCCTCCTTTCTCCATCCTTTGCCACGTTGACATCACACTAAGGCCAGCTCTCCTCTTAACTCTGAGACCCCTGACAACAGCCTCAAGGGCTGTGTGCACCCCCATCTGCATCTGGGGAGACAGAGGGAGTTCCTTTCAGAAGCCCTCTTAGAAAAGCAAGGGAACTCCAGCAGTTCCCAGCAAGCCTCTGTCTGGATTCCTGGGCCCTCATGGGTAACTTGCCCATCCCTGCACCAGGAATGGCCAGGGGAAACCAGGCCAAGGAGCTTGGACCTGAGCCTGCCTCCCCTCCAGCTCATGGGCTGCAGGAGGAGCCGACAGACGGATGGAAATGGGGGTATGGGGGGGAGGCAGCATCTGTCCCCTCGCCCGGCGCATCGTCTCTTCAGTTCAATCTCAGGCTTTGTCTTTCTTTTCTCAGATTGTCTCTACCTCACCCTGTTTCCATTGCCCAGTGCTCTAGTGCACACCCTTAGGTTCTTTTGAAAATTTGAACAATAGTTTTCTACCAATTTTTTCTACCTTTGGGTTCAGCTCATTCCAACCCAAAAGAGCTCAGGCTTAAGATATGACCAAACTGGGTTGAATCTTCACTCCACTACTGACTAGCTGTGTGACTTTGGGCAAGTTATTTAGTGTCTCTGAACAGTTTTACCATCTCTGAAAAGGGAATAACACTACAGACCTCCTTGGGCTGTAGTGAAGGTCCTGCAAGCCAAGTGTCCTATGTACTAGGACACTGCCTGGTAGCATTCAGTAAATGTCACTTCTGTCATTACTTTCTATTATTGTTTTTGTTACTGTTTTCTTCTGCAAGTGTTTTTGTTTTGTTGGGTCAGGTTCTTCCTCAAGAAGCTAAAATGATTCCCCACTGCTTATGGGATAAAATAAGTATTTCTCATCAGCCTTGGTCAGTTGGGCTGCCGTAACAGATACCACACATTGGTTGGCTTATAAAGAGCAGAAATTGATATTTCACAGTTCTGGGGCCTGGAAGTCTGAGACCAGGGTTGCTGATATGGCCGGTTTCTGGTGAGAGCTTCTTCCTAGTTGCAGAGGCCTGTTTTCCCAGTGTCTCCTCTCACAGTGGAGCCAGCAGACCAAAAGCAAGGTCTCATGTTTCTTCTTTTAAGGATACTAATCCCATTCATGAGGGTTCCACCCTCATGACCATGTTACCTGCCAAAGGCCCCACCTCTGAGCATCATCACATTGGGGGTGGGGGCGGTGAGAGAATTCTGAGGGGACACAAACATTCAATCCATAACAAGCCTATTCAAGACCTGTAAGCTGCAAAATTGGTTCAAGATGGTGGAGTAGAAGAACGTGTGCTCACTCCCTCTCGCGAGAGCACCAGAATCACAACTAACTGCTGAACAGTCATCTACAGGAAGACACTGGAACTCACCAAAAAAGATACCCCACATCCAAAGACAAAGGAGAACCGCAGTGAGATGGTAGGAGGGGCGCAATCACAATAAAATCAAATCCCATAACCGCTGGGTGGTGACTCACAAACTGGAGAACACTTATACCACAGAAGTCCACCCACTGGAGTGAAGGTTCTGAGCCCCACATCAGGCTTCGCAACCTGGGGTTCCAGCAACGGGAGGAGGAATTCCTAGAGAATCAGACTTTGAAGGCTAGCGGGATTTGATTGCAGGACTTCGACAGGACTGGGGGAAACAGAGACTCCCCTCTTGGAGGGCACACACAAAGTAGTGTGTGCATCGGGACCCAGGGGAGGGAGCAGTGACACCATAGGAGTCTGAACCAACCTACCAGCTAGTGTTGGAGGGTCTCCTGCAGAGGCGGGGGGTGGCTGTGTATCACCGTGGGGACAAGGACACTGGCAGCAGAAGCTCTGGGAAGTACTCCTTGGCATGAGCCCTCCCGGACTCGAGTCTGCCATTAGCCCCACCAAAGAGCCTGTAGCCTCCAGTGCTGAGTCACCTCAGGCCAAACAACCAACAGGGAGGGAATGCAGCCCCACCCATCAGCAGACAAGTGGATTAAAGTTTTACTGAGCTCTGGCCACCACCAGTCCCTCCCATCAGGAAGCTTGCACAAGCCTCTTAGATAGCCTTATCCACCAGAGGGCAGACCACAAAAGCAAGAAGAACTAGAATCCTGCAGCCTGTGAATGAAAACCACATTCACAGAGAGACAGACAAAATGAAAAGGTGGAGGACTATGTACCAGATGAAGCAACAAGATAAAACCCCAGAAAAACAACTAAATGAAGTGGAGATAGGAAACCTTCCAGAAAAAGAATTCAGAATAATGATAGTGAAGATGATCCAGGACCTCGGAAAAAGAATGGAGGCAAAGATTGAGAACATGCAAGAAATGTTTAACAAAGACCTGGAAGAATTACAGAACAAACACCTAGAAGAATTAAAGAACAAACAAACAGAGATAAACAATACAATAACTGAAATGAAAAATACACTAGAAGGGATCAATAGAATAACTGAGGCAGAAGAACAGGTAAGTGACTTGGAAGACAGAATGGTGGAATTCACTGCCATGGAACAGTATAAAGAAAAAAGAATGAAAAGAAATGAAGACAGCCTAAGAGACCTTGGGGACAGCATTGAACGCACCAACATTCTCATTATTGGGGTCCCAGAAGGAGAAGAGAGAGAGAGAAAGGACCTGAGAAAATATTTGAAGAGGTTATAGTCGAAAACTTCCCTAACATGGGAAAGGAAATAGCCACCCAAGTCCAGGAAATTCAGAGAGTCCCAGGCAGGATAAACCCAAGGAGAAACACACCAAGACACATAGTAATCAAACTGACAAAGAAAAATTATTAAAAGCAACAAGGGAAAAATGACAGACAACATACATGGGAACTCTCATAAGGCTAACAGCTGATTTCTCAGCAGAAACTCTACAAGCCAGAAGGGAGTGGCATGATATACTTAAAGTGATGAAAGGGAACAACTTACAACCAGGATTACTCTACCCGGCAAGAATCTCATTCAGATTTGACGGAAAATTCAAAAGCTTTACAGATAAACAAAAGCTAAGAGAATTCAGCACCACCAAACCAGCTCTACAACAAATGCTAAAGGAATCTCTCTAAGTGGGAAACACAAGAGAAGAAAAGGACCTACACAAACAAACTCAAAACAATTAGAAAATGGTAATAAGAACATACATATCAATAATTACCTTAAACGTGAATGGATTAAATGCTCCAACTAAAAGACACAGGCTCACTGAATGGATATAAAAACAAGACCCATATATATGCTGTCTACAAGAGACCCACTTCAGACCTAGGGATACATACAGACTGAAAGTGAGGGGATGGAAAAAGATATTCCATGCAAATGGAAATCAAAAGAAAGCTGGAGTAGCAATACTCATATCAGATAAAATAGATGTTAAAATAAAGAATGTTACAAAAGACACTACATAATTATCAAGGGATCGATCCAAGAAGAAGATATAACAATTATAAATATTATATGCACCCAACATAGGAGCACCTCAATACATAAGGCAACTGCTAACAGCTATAAAAGAGGAAATCGACAGTGACACAATAATAGTGGGGGACTTTAACACCTCACTTACACCAATGGACAGGTCATCCAGACAGAAAATAAATAAGGAAACACAAGCTTTAAATGACACAATAGACCAGATAGATTTAATTGATATTTATAGGACATTCCATCCAAAAACAGCAGATTACACTTCTCAAGTACACACGGAACATTCTCCAGGATAGATCACATCTTGGGTCACAAATCAAGCCTCAGTAAATTTAAGGAAATTGAAATCATATCAAGCATCTTTTCTGACCACAATGCTATGAGATTAGAAATAAATTACAGGGGAAAAAAATGTAAAAAACACAAATATATGGAGGCTAAACAATACGCTACTAAATAACCAAGAGATCACTGAAGAAATCTAAGAGGAAATCAAAAAATACCTCAAGACAAATGACAATGAAAACATGATGATCCAAAACCTGTGGGATGCAGCAAAAGCAGTTCTAAGAGGGAAGTTTATAGCATTACAGTGCTACCTCAAGAAAAAGAAAAATCTCAAATAAACAATCTAACCTTACACCTAAAAAACTACAGAAAGAAGAACAAACAAAACCCAAAGATAGTAGAAGGTAAGAAATCATAAAGATCAGAGCAGAAATCAATGAAATAGAAACAAAGAAAAAAATAGCAAAGATCAATAAAACTAAAAGCCGGTTCTTTGAGAAGATATACAAAATTGATAAACCTTTAGCCAGACTCATCAAGAAAAAGAGAGGACTGAAATCAATAAAATTAGAAATGAAAAAGGAGATGTTACAATGGACACCGCAGAAATACAAAGCATCCTAAGATTCTACTACAAGCAACTCTATGCAAATAAAATGGACAACCTGGAAGAAATGGACAAATTCTTAGAAAGGTATAACCTTGCAAGACTGAACCAGAAAGAAATAGAAAATCTGAACAGACCAATCACAAGTAATGAAATTGAAACTGTGATTAAAAATCTTCCAACAAACAAAAGTCCAGGACCAGATGGCTGCACAGGTGAATTCCATCAAACATTTAGAGAAGGGCTAACTAACACCCATCCTTCTCAAACTCTTCCAACAAATTGCAGAGGAAGGAACACTCCCAAACTCATTCTACAAGGCCACCATCACCCTGATACCAAAACCAGACAAAGATACTACAAAAAAAGAAAATTACAGACCAGTATTACTGATGAATATAGATGCAAAAATCCTCAACAAAATACTAGCAAACAGAATCCAACAACACATTAAAAGGATCATACACCATGATCAAGTGGGATTTATCCCAGGGATGCAAGGATTCTTCAATATACGCAAATCAATAAGTGTGATACACCGTATTAACAAACTGAAGAATAAAAACCATATGATCATCTCAATAGATGCGGAAAAAGCTTTTGAGAAAATTGAACACCCATTTATGATAAAAACTCTCCAGAAAGTGGGCATAGAGGGAACCTACCTCAACATAATAAAGGCCATGTATGACAAACCCACAGCAAACATCATTCTCAATGGTGAAAAACTGAAAGCATTTCCTCTAAGATCAGGAACAACAGAAGGATGTCCACTCTCACCACTCTTATTCAACATAGTTTTGGAAGTCCTAGCCACGGCAATCAGAGAAGAAAAAGAAATAAAAGGAATACAAATTGGAAAAGAAGAAGTAAAACTGTCACTGTTTGCAGATGACATGATACTATACATACAGAATCCTAAAGATGCCACCAGAAAACTAATAGAGCTAATCAGTGAATTTGGTAAAGTTGCAGGGTACAAAATTAATGCACAGAAATGTCTTGCATTCCTAGGGACTTCCCTGGTGGTGCAGTGGTTAAGAATCCGCCTGCCAATGCAGGGGACATGGGTTCGATCCCTGGTCTGGGAAGATCCCACATGCCACAGAGCAATTAAGCCTGTGTGCCACAACTACTGAGCCTGCACTCTAGAGCCCGCGAGCCACAACTACTGAGCCCACGTGCCTAGAGCCCGTGCTCCGCAACAAGAGAAGCCAACGCCATGAGAAGCACGCGCACCACAACACAGAGTAGCCCCCACTCGCCACAACTAGAGAAAGACTGCGCACAGCAACGAAGACCCAACACAGCCAAAACTAAATAAATAAATGTATTTAAAATAAATAAATAAATAAAAAAAATCTCTTGCATTCCTATACACTAACAATGAAAGATCAGAAAGAGAAATTAAGGAAACAATCCCATTCACCATTGCAACAAAAAGAATAAAATATCCAGGAATAAATTTACCTAAGGAGGTAAAAGACCTGTACTCAGAAAACTGTAAGACACTTATGAAAGAAATCAAAGATGGCACAAACAGATGGAGAGATATACCATGTTCTTGGATTGGAAGAATCAATATTGTGAAAATGACTATACTCCCCAAAGCAATCTACAGATTCAATGCAATCCCTATCAAATTACCAATGGCATTTTTTACAGAACTAGAACAAAAAATCTTAAAATTTGTATGGAGACACAAAAAACCCCGAATAGCCAAAGCAGTCTTGAGGGAAAAAAATGAAGCTGGAGGAATCAGACTCCCTGACTTCAGACTACACTACAAAGCTACAGTAATCAAGACAATATGGTACTGGCACAAAAACAGAAATATAGATCAATGGAACAGGATAGAAAGCCCAGAGATGAACCCACACACCCATGGTCAACTAATCTATGACAAAGGAGACAAGGATATACAATGGAGAAAAGACAGTGTGTTTAATAAGTGGTGCTGGGAAAACTGGACAGCTCCATGTAAAAGAATGAACTTAGAACACTCCCTAACACCATACACAAAAATAAACTCAAAATGGATTAAAGACCTAAATGTAAGACCGGATACTATAAAACTCTTAGAGGAAAGCATAGGAAGAGCACTGTTTGACATAAATCACAGCAAGATCTTTTTTGACCCACCTCCTAGAGTAATGGAAATAAAAACAAAAATAAACAATTGGGACCTAATGAAACTTAAAAGCTTCTGCACAGCAAAGGAAACTATAAACCAGACAAAAAGACAACCCTCAGAATGGGAGAAAATATTTGCAAATGAATCAACAGACAAAGGATTAATCTCCAAAATATATAAACAGCTCATGCAACTCAATATTAAAAAAACAACCCAATTAAAAAATGGTCAGCTGACCTAAATAGACATTTCTCCAAAGAAGACATACAGATGGCCAAGAGGCACATGAAAACTGCTCAACATCACTAATTATTAGAGAAATGCAAATCAAAACTACGAGGTATCACCTCACACCAGTTAGGATGGCCATCATCAGAAAATCTACAAACAACAAATGCTGGAGAGGGTGTGGAGAAAAGGGAACCCTCTTGCACTGTTGGTGGGAATGTAAATCGATATAACCACTATGGAGAACAGTATGGAGCTTCCTTAAAAAACTAAAAATAAAATTACTGTATGACCCAGCAATCCCACTACTGGGCATATACCCAGAGAATACCATAAGTCAAAAAGACACATGCGCCCCAATGTTCATTGCAGCACTATTTACAATAGCCAGGTCATGGAAGCAACCTAAATACCCATCAACAGATGAATGGATAAAGAAGATGTGGTACATATATACAGTGGAATATTACCAGCCATAAAAAGGAATGAAATTGGATCATTTGTAGAGACGTGGCTGGACCTAGAGACTGTCATACAGAGTGAAGTAAGTCAGAAATAGAAAAACAAATATCGTATATTAATGCATATATGTAGAATCTAGAAAAATGATACAGATGAACTGGTTCGCAAGGCAGTAATAGAGGTACAGATGTAGAGAACAAACGTATGGACACTAAGGGGGGAAAGCAGGGGTGGGGGCCTGGGGGGGGTGGGATGAATTGGGAGCTTGGGATTGACATATATACAGTAATATGTATAAAATAGATAACTAATAAGAACCTCCTGTATTAAAAAATAATAAAATAAAAAAATTTTTAAAAGCCCTATAAGCTGGCTTTATTTTAACTTTAACTTGTTCCCCCTGTATCTAATATAGCCTTTTATGTCCCCAACTAGTTTAGACAGTAAATACTCAGAAGAGCACAGAATATCAGGGTCATTTTCCAGTGTGGGAATACCTGAGGCCCCAAGAGAGAAAATGACAGCTGAGGGTCAGAATGCACATGAGCATCGTGACTGAGGCTTGACGCAGGCCTGCAGACTCCCTGGTCTGGTGCCTTTTCCTACACACCCCGTAGCTTTCATAATTGATGAATGCTTGAGTCTTTGTGTTCCACTTCTCCTAGATGTATTCTTATCTTCCTTTTCCTCAATGCATTTTGAAGTATAGATATCTAAGTTGGGAGTCATCAAACAGGTATATAAGGATGAGGGCTGAGACTTCCTCTGAGGAAAAAGGAATTCTATGGCAGGAAGTAGCTCTTCTCGAACTCCAGAAGACCCAAAAAATAAATGTACTTGAGAGTCAGACTTCCTTCCAGCCATGTTCTTGGGCAAGTTATTTAACCTTTCTGTGCTTCAGTTTCTGTGCTGTGAGGTAGGTACACTCATACCTCTCTGGCAGGGCTGGTATTAGAATTAAATGAGGAAACATATGTTCAGCACCTAGCATGGTTCTTGGCACATGATAATAGTTCATGTTTCTACAAGTCACTCTACTATTCAATTCAGATAGTGAGTTTGGATAGCTAGGGATAGCCTGCATATATCCGTCAGGAAAAGAGAAACAGTCCTGGGTATATCAAACAGAGGGGATTTTATCAAGGGAATTAGTTACAAAAGAGAGAAGGAGGAAGGGATGACTCCCAAGGATCAGCAAGCGGCTAACATCCCAGGGCTGCAATCTCCAAGCTGACCTGCTTGCTGTGAACCAGAGATGCTGCCTGTGGTGGTTTCAAAATATGTTTGCAAATTCTTTGGCCGTCTTCCCATCAGTAGGTGGACTCTTAATTCTCCTTCCCTGAATATGGGCTGGCCTCAGTGACTTGTTTCTAACAGATAGAATGCAGCAGATGAGATACCCTGACTTACAAGATGAGGTCCTAAAATGTGGCACACCTTCCCCTTGCCTCTCAGGACACTCGCTCTTAGAGCCCAGCCGCCATGTTGTGAGGAAGCCCAGGCCACACGGAGAGGACGTATAACTGCTCTGGCCAACAGCACCAGCTGCCAGACAAGTGAGTGTGTGACCGCGACCAAGCATGAGACCCCAAGCCGGGACCACCAGTCAAACTCCCAGAACTCTGAGGGGGAATCACAAAATGATTATTGTTAAAAGTTACTAAGTTTGGGGGAGGCTTGTTATGCAGCATTAGATAATTGGCCCAATGCCCCTGCCACTGCGGGAGCTGCTAAAGCGGTCCCACCACTGCCCAGAGGCCACAGGGGACCACGAATGTTGGAGGCAAACCCGGGAACTTCGCTCTTCCCTCACCCTCCAACCTCCTGCCACCGTCTCCAACTGGCAAAACCTGATAGAAAGTCACCAGGTAAGAAAGCCTGAGAAAGGTAGTTTACATTCCAGAGTGGAGTGCAAAGAATAGGCGTGTGTCTGGGTCCTACCAGATAAAAACTGCCACGTCCACTCCAGTGACGGCATCCATGCACACCATTTAATCCATATGTGACCTTCCCACGGTAACAGCAGCACCCCCAGCTCCACCGACACCAGGCACTATCCTTGGTACAAAAGAAAATGCTCTTGCTTTCTGGCGGAAAAGAACATTATATCCATCTCTGGGTGATGCTAATTCCTCTTGCAATCACAGTGTCACCTGACTGTCGTGTAACCTAGAAACTAACCTGTGAAGTTCAGCACCGCTTCTTACAGAAAATAACAGAGGAGAATAAAGGGGGTTAAAAATACATACGAGCCGGTCAGTGAGTGAGTGTGTGTACTACACATTATCAAGCAAGGAAGAAAACACACCCATCTCATTTTCCTGAACTGGTCAGGGTGTCACAGCAGACACGTCCAGCATCTTTCATCACCCGTTCCGTGTTTCTGCTGTCCTACGGGGGTGACCCAATCTTCCTTCCTGCAGGACCTGCATCCTTAGTGGTCCTGTCTTTATTGGGTCGTTCTAGGCTTTTATTAACTTTCACTGTTGAACATGGTTCCAAGTTTTGTATGTTGAGTAGTGAGAATTTGATAATGCTTACTGTGCTAAGGACTGTTTCTTGCATTAACTCATTTACCCTCACGGCAACCCTATAAGGTCGGTACAATTACTATCCTACAAATGAGGAAACTGAGGCTCAGAGAGGTTAAATAATTTACCCAAAGTCACACAGCTAGTTAAGCGGTAGAGCCAAGATCCACACACACGTTTGAATAGTCTGAATCCAGTCTCAGTGCCCGTAACCACTGTGCTTATCCAGAGCTGGGCACACAGAAGGTACACGGTCAACGGTAGCTGTTATCATTCACGTTGCTTCCATTTGACTAATACTTGACTTGTGGGGAAGCTTTTACTCTCTGCCCTATAAAAATGACTAGTTGACTAAATAAAGCCTAAATAAAGAAACCTCCCTGATATCTGGCTAGAATTCCTTGAAACACTCTTTGAGAATTCACAACTGTCTAATGCAAAGCCTGATTCCCAAAGCAGCGTCCCCTAGAATTGAGTCATGGCTTCCGGTCATAACATGTCTCTTTCTCAGCCGGGCAACCTCAGAAAAAGTTTGGGACTTGGTGACCCAAGACTCATGAGCAAATCCCAGGTGAGCTCTGCCCCAGACCAGCCGGGAGACATTGGGCCTACCTGAGGGTGGCAATGGCTGAGCTTGCTCATGTGGTTGCAGGAGGAGCAGTCTTTGGGGGATGGGAGAAAAAATGGCAAGGGTACAAGTACAGGGCAGTGCGGCACTGGAGGGCTGCCTCTGCACACTGCGTGTGCCCACATGATCCCCAGGCGAGCGTCGGGAGAGCCGCGTGCTGAGAGGCCTTCTGTACTCTGTCACGTGAGCAGAACTCCTTACAAGTAAGAGGTAGTCCTGTCGTTCCTAAGGTGTCTCCATGGCCACAGTCCTGGGTTGCGGCTCCAGCTGAATCGTGGATTCCTGCTCCACTGAGGTACTGTGTGGCCCTGTGTCTCCCCCCTGAGCCCTGCCCTCCAGGACCCCTGGAGCTGGTGGTCCCCTAACTACCAGAACACCCTCAGTGAACAGAAAGAAGCGGGAGTATGAATTTGATCAGACTCACTGTATCTGACTAAGAGAAGATGCTCGTCGACCCAGGCACTCTGTCTGGTCCTGACCAAAAAGTTCCCGAGTTCATCTAACCCACGGAAATGCCCACTGCCAACCTGTGCTGAGGAGCAAGTGGGTCCAGTGGCACAGGTACCAGTGAGTGTGCAAGTCCTTTAAATTAATGGAGGATGGAACGGAACAGGGAAATGACCCAACATTTACCAAAGGCCTGTGAACACCAGGGGTCATACATAAACCGCTTCCTTTAATCCTTACCCTGCTTCAACAGCATCCATGTGATTCCTGTTTTTTTTTTTTTTACAACCAAGGAAACTCAGGGTTAAAGAGGTTTCATAGCGGGCCCACCACCCCGCAGCTAGTACGTGGCAAGGCTGGGGTTTGCATTCGGGTCTGTCCGACTCAGAAGTCCACTTGCGGTTCGGCATCACACCCCACTTTGGGCCTTGCCTGCAAGAGGTGGGTAATTCTCTCCAAGTTCATCCAGATGATCTCTCCTGTGATTATTTTCAGGCATCACTAGCCATGGGACTAAAGTCGTCTGGTTTAGTTTCTCCTACACTATTTCTATTTCTTCTGAGACCAAGTGGAATGATAAAAACATTCCTTCCTAGAATGAGCTCCTTCTGGAGAGACGATGCATGAAATGTCAGAGTCGCTGGGGAGCCTAGAGACCGTTTACCCTCCCTCACTGTCCAGGTGGGATGAGGAGGTCCCAGACAGGTTGCAGCTTCCAAGGCCACATGTATTTGTTGACAGCCTGGGCTAAAACCTGCAGCTTTTACATCCCACTTAATCCCCCTTTCACTTCAGCCTGCTCTTCTACCCACCCAGCAGGTAGGTCAATTATAACAGCACCTGGGGTTTTAGTAGCTTTTAGGAGATCAAGAAGAACAAAATCTCTAGGCTCATATTCTTTTCAAAAATTACAGGACACCCCACCTAAATGTAACTCCTAACTCTAACTTGAGTTTCATTATCCTCAACCCCTTCCTATATGACTGACCAACTATAATGTTTGGGCTACAGATAAAAGAAAGTCTTTCCCTGGAATTCCAGGTTACCATGGGTTACGTGGAAGTATTATACATCAGGGACTGTAGCAGGTGGAAAAGCAGGAAAAGGCTAAAGGCTCTCAAGAGAATTGAATTCAACTGATAGTAATTCAATGTTGCTTAGCGATGTGGGGCTGGGGGGAGATGGAATCCCGCCCTCCGTAAGATTAGCAAGTAGGGAGGACAGAGTTCATCCTCATATCATAATACAAGATGAGAAGGGATCAATGCCATGAAGAGAAGTTCATGAATTAATTGACTTAGTACTTAACAAATGTTTAATAAATGCTAAGTACATGTCAACCCAACTCTAAGGATCTTGCAATGCAGAAAAGTAGTCAGGTCAGTAAATTGTGAATTATGTTTGTCTGATAAATGCTGAATTATAGGGGTCACTATAGGCTGCTGTGAAGATATATAAAAGTAAAGGCAAGTATTGTTCGAGTCCTCCCAGTGTGTCAGGCGCTATTCTCAGCATTCTCTCTGTGTTTATTCGGATAAAAGCCCTGAGTGAAGTCATCACCATGCATTTAGGGAACTAAAGTTAGCTCAAGAGCAATAAAATGTCAGGCTGATTCCGTACAGAAGTGAGGCTGGAGAGATGACTGAAGCCAGATCATGAAAGGTCTTACAAGGCCTGTTAGTGTATTAATCATTATCCCCAGAGCAATGAAGAGCCAGCAGGGATTTTGAGCTGGAGAGTGGAAAGCGATTTTCATTTTATGGAAATGATTATGGCCTCAGCATGGAGAATGGATCTGAAGGGACAGGACTCCGATCGTCCAGTGGAGAGACAATGGTGGTCTAGGGCACAGTCACCAAGAATGGACCCAGAGAGACAACTTCAACTGATGTTTAGGAAGCAGACTCAGTACAGCTTGATGGTTGAATATGGAGAAGGTGGTGTCAAGGTTCTGGCTGGGGCAACCAGGAGAATGGGGTGCTGTTTCCCAAGTCGGGGATTCAGGAGGAGGAGGAGCAGATTTTGGGGTGGCATGAGGACGGTGATAAATTCAGGTCCTGGCATGCTGAGTTCGGAAAGAAAACCAGGAGGAGAACAAGGCATCAAGTCATACAGGGGATAGTGAGGAAGTGTTCAATGGTATTCCTGTTCCCATGAATGATCAGTGTTTCCTCCTTGGAGTGCCTGCCCTATGGGAGGATTAATTTTCTTCCCCCATAGACATCAGATTTAGCCTTATGACTTGTTTTGGCCAATGAAGTGAGAATGGAAGAGACACATGTCACTTCTGGACAGAAAAGGAGTCAGCCCAGAGTCTATCCTGTCTTGTTTCCCCCTGCCATAGGACTGGCAGTGTTCCAGGGAGAGGCAGCACCAACAGTCTTGGTCACAGAGTGAAGAAAACGTGGAGCAGAGCCACAGCTGACCCACGATGCACTCTTAGCATGAGTGGAAAACAAACATTTGTGGTTGTAGCCTCTGAGATTTGGGAAATACTTGTTACTGCAATATAACCTAGCCTATCCTGACTGACAAAGTGGGAAAGGTCACACTCAATTGGGAGGGTCAAAAAAGCTGAACCCTTACCTCACACCATACCAAAATTAACTCAAATGGATCAAAGCCTAAGTGTAACAGCAAAAAATATATAACTCTTAGAAGAAAACATGAGTAAAGCATAACCTTGAATTAGTCAACGGTTTCTTAGACATAACACCAAAAGCACAAGCAACAAAAGAAAAAAATATACTAGACATCATCAAAATTTTAAACTTTTGTGCTTCAACGGACACCATCAAGAAAGTGAAAAGACAACCCACAGAATGGGAGAAAATATTTGCAAATCATATATTGGGGAAGGTCCTTGTACCTAGGATATATAAAGAACTATTTAATTCAATAATAAGAAGACAGCTATATTTTAAAATGGGCAAAGGATCTGAATAGACATTTTCCCAAAGAAGATAAACAGCCAATAAGCACATGAAAAGATGCTCGACATCATTAGTCATCAGGAAAATGCAAATCAAACCACAATGAGCTACCACTTTACACCCACTAGGGTGGCCCAAATCAAAAAAAAAGAAAATGGCAAGCATTGGTGAAGATGTGGAGAATCAGAACCCTCAGCCACTGATTGTGGGAATTGAGGGTGCAGCTGCTGTGGAAAACCATCTGGCACTTCCTCAAATGGTGAAACAGTTACCACATCATCCAACAACCCCACTTTAAGCTATGCACCCAAGAGAAATGAAAACAGATGCCCAAACAAAAACGTGTATGTAAATACTCAACAGCACCGTGATCCACAATAGCCAAGAAGTGGAAACATCCCAGTGTCCATCATGATGAGTGGATAAAGAAAATGTGGTATATCCCTTACAATGGAATATTACTCAGCAATAGGAAAGAATGAAGTGCTGACACATGCTGCAACGTGCGTGCACCTTGAGCACATTATGCTCAGGGGAAGAAGCCACACACAAAAGACCCCATATTGTGTGACTCAGTGTCTGTTGAATACCCAGAATAGACAAATGTATAGAGAAAGTAGGTGAGTGGTTACCTGAGGCCGGAGGTGGGTCATCGAGGGGGCTTGGGAATGACAGCTAAGAGATGAGGGGTTTCTTTTTGGGTTATTGAAAATGTTCTAAAACTGATCGTGGTTATGGTTGCAGAACTCTGTGAATACACTAAAAACCATTGAATTGTACTTAAGTTCAGTGGTTTAAGTGCATTAAACAGTGAATTGTATGGTATGTGAATTATATCTCAATAAAACTTTTAAAAATAGAAGAAAGGTCTTATGGAGAAGTCCCTTGAGATGGCCTTAGAGGAATGGTGGGAGTTAAGGAGTTGACAGGGAACAGCAAGTAGGGCTTTAATTTTTTTGCCTGAGAATTTAGAGTTTAGTTTTAGGGTCTCAAACCAGGGCTGCCTCTCATCTCTAAGCCAAGCTAGACCTTAGGATGCAGGGACAACTCAGAGGAGGTCCTACTCCGTTTGGCTGCCCTCCAGTGCAATGCCGAGAAATGCCTGGGTACGTTGCTTCCAGCCCTCTGCTGGAGAGTAGGACTCCTCAGCCTGCCCCAGAGCCGGTGGTGCTCTCAGAAGAGCTGCTGGGACCTTCGACTTGAGTATCTACACGCCTCACATGTGAGGCAGCAGTGCCGAAACGGGGGGCCCATCGTGATGTCCGATGACATCCAGTCTTACCACAGTCGCATACTGAGTGGCAAGTTTCTCAATGTCTTATAGAAATTAGAGAAGTAAGTACGATTCCTGAGACTGGAGGGACTTCTAAGAGGGGATTTGCAGTGATGACGTATTTTCCTCATTTGCTGCAGAGATGTAGCTAATCATCCTGCAAGAGGCCCACAGACCTCCATGTCCTTGGGCAACTATGGCAGGCAAAAGTCTCAGTCTGTTGATAGAGTCGTTTCCCTCGAGAAGGACGATGTAGCACTGAGGATGTAAGTCGTAGGCGGGTTCCCTGGGAAACAGACTCTGAGAAGGGGATTGGCCTGCAGGAGGTTTATCAGAGAGTGGAGGAGGAACAGCCCCTGGAAGAAAGCGAGGGCAGCGAGGGCAGGCAGAGGGAGAAGCTGGGCTGGGATGCAGCTTTGATAGCGGCCTCCGCTGGTCCTCCAGGGAAGCTCTGGGGCCGCGTGGCCTTGCAGAGTACTCCCAGATTGGAGCACGGCAGCCGGGTCTGTGTTCCAAGGCAACAACGCTTTTCAGAACAGTTTCTTTCCTTTTCAGTTGTCTGGAACAACTCTCTTCCAGATCTTTTCAGCTATAACACCTCAGAGCCCCTGTAATATAGAACAAACATTCAAATATTGGCTGTTTATATGTTAACACTTTTTTTAGCCGTTTTCTCCAAAGATCTCACAGACCTGTGCAGTCCAGCATGGTGGCCACTAGACATGTGGCCATAGAGCCCTTGACATATGACCGCTCCAAAGTGAGATGTGATGTGAGTGTAGAATTTATGCCAGATTTCGAAGACTTAGCATGAAAAAAAGAATGTAGGATGGCTCATGAATAATTTTTAATATTGATTGTATATTGAGATGATAATATTTTGGATACCTTGGCTAAATATATCATTAATGCTAGTATTAATACTAATTTCACCTGTTCCTTTTTACTTTTTTAAGTTTTTTTTTTTTTTTGATATGGACCATTTTAAAAGTCTTTATTGAATTTGTTACAATATTGCTTCTGTTTTCTGTTTTGGTTTTTTGGCCATGAGGCATGTGGGATCTTAGCTCCCCGACCAGGGATTGAACCCACACCCCCTACATTGGAAGGTGAAGTGTTAACCACTGGACCGCCAGGGAAGTCCCTACTTTTTTTGTTTTCATGTGCCACTGAACAGTTTAAAATTGTGGCTTCCACGATGTCTCCCCTGGGCAGTGCTCCCCTGGACCTTTTCGGACAGTCTGTACCTTGGTTTCTTTCTGAAGTGCGATGAAGACTGTTCTCTCTTCATGGGATGCCCGGTAAGAACTCTATTCCTTTCTTCTAGTCACGCATGCCTTGCCCATGGAAGCTCTCACAAAAGTTTGTTGAGGAAAATGATGAAGCAGAAACATCCCACTTTGTTTGACTTCCCTCTTTTAGATGTTCCTGTGCCATTTTATCAGCTTCATCACAGATGGGAAAGAAGAAAGATTGTGGGTGTGTCGAGGGTGTGTAAAAGAAAGAGTAGCTTATTAGGACATCGTGATGTCATTCACAGAAAGCAGATTATACAAACACAATGGCCACTCTTTGTGCAGAGTCTTAACAGCTATATACATGTCTCTGAATCCTTTTTCACGGGCATTATCTAACTTAAGCCTCATAACAGTGCTGTGAGACATATATTTTTATTATTCTCATTTTGCAGGTGAGGGAACTCATCTCTCCAAACTCTGGTTTATATTACCTGCCTGGCCCTGTGGGATCTGAGGTTTTGACACCCTGTTCCTTGGCCAATTACATATTTTTATATTGAAAACTTAATTGAAACCAAATGAGTAAGGTTCCAATGTATGCTTTAGTCCA
Organism: Balaenoptera ricei; assembly: GCF_028023285.1. Taxonomy (NCBI): domain Eukaryota; kingdom Metazoa; phylum Chordata; class Mammalia; order Artiodactyla; family Balaenopteridae; genus Balaenoptera; species Balaenoptera ricei. The sequence goes on along the minus strand of NC_082649.1, from coordinate 101,429,013 downwards.
AAAACCTTGATTGAAAATTTTAATCAAATGCATTTACATTGTGATTTAAATATTTATTTAGACTTGATTCCATCCCTGGTATAGGAGATTCCATTTCAGTTTTTCTTTTGTAACTATACTCTAGTTGTTTAACATAACCTTATTATGCATCCTTCATAACTCAAAGATAATTTTAAGGTTTCCTTTTTGGGAGGACCAGATGCTGAAAGCAGTTTGTTTTTCAAATTTTGGAGCTCTTCCAGAATCCAATGCTAATCGAAGCACATAACTGTGAATTCACTGGGAGGTGACCTATTTCCAAGTCAGCAGGTCAGGGAGGGGCTTGGGTAATATTTTCATTATTTTTATTAAGAGTACAGCCACAGCCACCACAAATGTAGAGCTGTCAGTGGTTTTATTTAACTAGAACAACAAACATATGTTTCCCAGATATCTTTATTCAAGACAAAAGAAACAGATTTTCTTCCAACAAAAGAATGAAAGTTTTAGAAATGTTTAACTCATTTATAAATGTAAAATACATTTATTTTTAAAATATGCAATAAGCATATTTTATGATGTTTCTATCAGAATATTTTTACGCTTTATTTTTAAATATATTTTTATGTTTCCATCAGGTTTGCGTGTGAACCATAAACTACATGATTATTTTACTCGATTACGTACGTACATACGATTATGTAGGGAACACTTCTCAGTTTCTCTTTCCTTTTTACTCACAGAACAGAAGAGAAAGCGTTTCTACTTTCCAATTCCCAAATGATATTTCCACATAGTATTAATTTATCTAAAGGAAATACATATTCCTTCTATGCTTATTGCTGTTAGAAGCTTAATTATCGACTCAGAAAGTGCGTGGTTTAACGGGAAAGGTGTGACCTCTGGGGGTCGTTAGACTGGGGTTCAAATCCCAACCCTGCTGCTTGTCAGCTGAGAGGCCCCAAGAGGTCATTCATCCTCTAAAAAGTTGGGTTTCCTCGTCTGGAAAATGGGGATAATGCCTACTTTGCAAGGGTTGGCATGAAGCTCAAATTAAATGACTGTGGTAGTATTTTATCCACTGTAAAGCTGATGTATAATATCCTCTCTGATGGCCTGCGGTGATGAGGAGGCAGAGTGGTATAACGGACAGAGCTCAGAACCTGAAGATGGAGGGGAAGGAAGGCAACATTGCTGCTGCTCTCCTCCCCTTCACATAAATTGTATCATTTTCCTACAATAACCCTGCCAGGTGGATGTTAATATTCCCATTTTGCACTCTGTTCTTCTCACTATACCTCTTAGATTTAAGTTCAAGTTTCCATTATACCAATTACTATGTAGCCTTGGGGACAACATTTATTCTAAGTCTCAGGGTTTGTTTGTTTTTTAATTAATTGATTGCTTAATTAATTAATTAATTTGGCTGTGTCGGGACTTAATTGCTGCATGCGGGATATTTAGTTGTGGCATTCGGATTCTTAGTTGCGGCATGCGGACTCTTAGTTGTGGCATGCGGGATCTAGTTCCCCTACCAAGGATCGAACCTGGGCCCCCTGCCTTGGGAGTGCAGAGTCCTACCCACTGGACCACCAGGGAAGTCCCGTCAGGGTTTTTTTTTTTAATCTGTAAAACTGTAGTGATATTAATCCTGACATCACATAGTAGCACCGCAACTGCTTTTTTAGAGATGCCCAAACCCTTTTTAGAGCTAGATTAACTATAAATACAAAAGTAAATGTTCAAATGCTTACCTTTAGGATCCAGTGGGATAATATGCATCGTAACACCTCGCTTTCAGTAGGAGTTCAGTAAAAGTCTGGATCTGTACTAAGATTCCTGCACCAGCACGCTGGCTTGACTTTATTTTAAGACTTCTCAGCACACACGTCTCTTAAAATTTGTAGCAGTTTACATAGTGGAGATGGGACTGCAGAACGATTAGACCCTGGCCACCTTCCTGAAACAGCAATGCTGTCCTGAGAAACATAGTTGAAGGGTGAGTTGTGCACGTAGATGTCAGAAATCGCCAGGACAGCAGCAGGGAATGTGATCCTGGGGGCGCTGGTGAGCAGGGCTCCAAGGCCTGCAGCGAATGTCGGAGGTCAGCAAGAGGAAAAGTGTTCTGGCTCGTGGCCTGAGCCTCAAAGGGAGAGAGGTGAGGTCCGAGGGCAGCTGTGGGAGTCAGGAGATGGCGGGCTCCACCGCCTGGGCCTGTGGCGCGTGGTCCCTTCATGGCAAGTGCCCCCCTTCTGTCCGTGGTCCCGCTACTCCATCCGTGCTAACCCCGCCAGCTAGTCAACAGCCACCCTGGATCTCAGTGACTGCTCTTGTTGGCAGGGTGGAGGGCCTGCCTGTGTCAGTCTGCTTTGATAGAGAACTTTCCAGGTGCACATTTAAAGGGAAAGGACATCTTCTGACTCCCAGGGAAGAGAAGCAGACACCTCGCAGGGCTGGGTTTTCTAAGGTGCTGAGAGAGCTCTCCCTCACTCTGTTCGTCCAGGAAGTTTTCCTGCCCGTAAATTGCACCTTCATGGAGTCAGAACCAGGGTGCTCAAACCTGTTTTCAGTCGCAGAGCACCTGGAAGTCAGCTTCCTTTGCAGAAGATGATGAAACACCTGCATTTCTATGTCTCATACGAACCATGATTTAGCTGAGAATACGTTGATGTACTTAGCATCTAGTTGGGTCAGAAATGTTCTGCTTGATTAAACTTGCACACTGATGTGCCTCAAGCAGACTGGTTCATGAAGGAGACAAGCTGCTGAGGCTCCAGACGGGTTTCCTCAGGATCCAGTTTCCAAGAGTCTCCAGTACATTCATTTCATTTCCAGTATTCATTTTCCAAGAGGTTTGGGTGTTCTGCTACTATTTGACAGTAGTCATCAAAGAAAAATACTGGGAGAAAAACTTAAAATTGACCAAGTACTAGTCATTAGCTTTTTTTTTTTTTTTTTTAGCAAATCAAAAAGGAAAAAAATAATTATATTTGGGGGACTTTGCAGTCAGAAAGACCCGGGTTCAAATTAAGAGTATTAGCTGTGGGACGGTGGACAGGTTAGTCAATCTCTTGGAACCTGCTTCCTCTTCTAAAATGGAGACGATACCTACTTGGCAGGATTATTCTCAAGATTAGCATTAGTGTCTGTAAAGCCCCCGGCACAGCACCTGCCCCATAGTAGGAAGCTTAATAAACACCAGGCATTGTTAATACTATTGGTGTGGGAACACCTCATTTTGCCCCTGGAACACCAGTGTTCCGTAAGCCTGAGATGGAAAAGGCCTGGAGATGATTGGATTGTATCCCGCATCCCACAGGGGAGGCAACAGAGACTCAGAGAGGAGCCCAAAAATCACACAGCAAGTTTGCAGCACATCAGGGGTAGAATCCCAACCTCAACGGCTTCCCTGCCACGTTGTGCTGTTCCCTTCTGCAAACCCAGAGCCTTTCTAAAATGCCCCACACACTGTCCCTTGAGGCCACCGGCTGTTTTGCCTGCGTTCTCTTCTCCTCTGGTCGCCGCCTGCCAAGGGCAGAGGATGTGCAGTGACTCCCCTGGTGAGCCCGGCCCCAGCCCCTGTTGTGTTAAAGCAAACAGTCCTCTCCCAGCTGGGCCGACACGTTCGTGCTTCTCGTCCTGTTCATTGCTCCCGCTGTGGCTTTGCTCTGTTGGAGAATTTGTCAAGGAAGCTGCCTGCCCCAGCACCAGGGCACAGCTGGAGACGCTGCAGGCATGGCTGCTGGAGCAGGGAAAGCCCCGGGGGCTCAGCCGGCCTGGGCTGCCCGCCTCGGGGCTGCAGAGAGCAGGTTTGGGCAGGGAGAGGGGGACTGGGAGTGGAGGGGGACCTGTCGGCACTTGCCTGCAAGTCTCCAGGGAGAGAGAGGGTGAGACACCTGGGACGGGGGAGGCAGAAGCAACACAACGGAACCCAGGTACACCTTAGGGACCATGCAGAGATATCACTATCTTGAACACCATCTTTATTATTTAAAACAGGAACCCGATGCTTTAAAATGTGTTGGTTGGTGGCTTTCCTCCCCCACCCCACTCCCTGTTCCTTTTTTAGGTTCACGGCTCAGCAGCCGTGCCTGGCCCACCAGTCACCTTCCTGAACTTCTATTATGTCACCAGCAGCCAATCAGAGAGACTGGTGAGTGTGCGATTCCAGTGTTACTGCCTAGGTTGACTTAATCCCGGCCAAGAGCAAAGAAGCTTGACAGTTTTCATCAGCAGGCCGAGCCTTTTAAACGGATTTTTGAAAAGCCTGCCTATTTTTTTAGGGCCACTTACAAACTTTCTCTGTGTCTCCACCCCAGGCTTATGGATGAGCCCTCCACACACCGAGGTAGAAAGCCGGCTTACAAAGCCTGCAGCAGACACTGAAATAAACAGGCACCTGCTTCCAACTATGCAGCTCCCGGCTCTGGTCCAGGACCACCTGTGCGTCCCACCTCTGGGTTCCAGGGGGTGCCCTGAACAAATTCTTCTCTAAATTACCTGGAATCAAGCCTTCCTGTCCCAGACCAAGTTATGCTTCACCAGGACTTTCTACCTTGTTATCCAGGCTCCTTCTTCCCAGACTGTGGTTCCTTGGCAGGATGGTCCCTGATTTAGGCTCCATATCTCCCACGTGGCTAACACAGGGGCCGGCAGAGAACTCCAGTGGCCTGAAGGAATGGTGTGCTTTGGCAGAGCCTCGGAGTTCTGCCTTGCCTCGTACCAAATGCTGGCTGAGGGTTGGATGGGGCTGGGAGGCAGAGTTCCACTCTCCAGCCCAGCCCATGTTGAGGACCTGACTCTTCTGGCACTCTGAAGGTAGCATCTGCCTCACCTAAAACTTCCCTTGTGGAAAAACAAAAAATAACATGCAGAGGAATCCCCATAACGTTATCAGCTGATTTTTCAGTGGAAACTCTGCAGGCCAGAAGGTAGTGGCAGGATACACTTAAAGTGATGAAAGAGAAAAACCTACAACCAAGATTACTCTACCCAGCAAGGATCTCATTCAGATTCGACAGAGAAGTCAAAAGCTTTTCAGACAAACAAAACCTGAGAGAATTCAGCACCACCAAACCAGCTTTACAACAAATGCTAAAGAAACTTCTCTAAGCAGGAAACACAAGAGAAGAAAAAGACCCACAAAAACAAACCCAAAACAATTAAGAAAATGGTCATAGGAACATACATATCGATATTAACCTTGAATGTAAATGGATTAAATGCCCCAACCAAAAGACACAGATTGGCTGAATGGATACAAAAACAAAACCCATATATATGCTGTCTACAAGAGACCCACTTAAGACCTAGGGACACATACAGACTGAAAGTGAAGGGATGGAAAAAGATATTCCATGCAAATGAAATCAAAAGAAAGCTGGAGTAGCAATACTCATATCAGGTAAAATAGACTTTAAAATAAAGACTGTTACAAGAGATAAGGAGGGACACTACATAATGATCAAAGGGTCAATCCAAGAAGAAGATAATAACAATTATAAATAAACACCCAACATAGGAGCACCTCAATACATAAGGCAAATGCTAACAGCCATGAAAGGAGAAATCGACAGTAACACAATAATAGTAGGCAACTTTAACACCCCACTTACACCAATGGACAGATCATCCAAACAGAAAATAAGTAAGGAAACACAAGCTTTACATGACACAATAGACCAGATAGATCTAAATAATATTTATAGAACATTCCACCCAAAAGTGGCAGAATACACTTTCTTCTCAAGTGCACATGGAACATTCTCCAGGATAGATCACATCTTGGGTCACAATCAAGCCTCGGAAAATTTAAGAAAATTGAAATCGTATCAAGCATCTTTTCTGACCACAACGCTATGAGATTGGAAATCAATTACAGGAAAAAACTGTAAAAAACACAAATACCTGGAGGCTAAACAGTGCGCTACTAAATAACCAAGAGATCACTGAAGAAATCAAAGAAGAAATAAAAGAATACATAGAAACAAATGACAACGAATACACGAAGACCCAAAACCTATGGGTTGCAGCAAAAGCAGTTCTAAGAGGGAAGTTTACAGCAATTCAATCTCACCTCAAGAAACAAGAAAAATCTCAATCTAACCCTACAGTTAAAACAGGTAGAGAAAGAAGAACAAAGAAAACCCAAAGTCAGTAGAAGGAAAGAAATCAAAGATCAGAGCAGAAATAAATGAAATAGAAATGAAGAAAACAATAGCAAAGATCAATAAAACTAAAAGCTGGTTCTTTGAGAAGATAAACCAAATTGATAAACCCTTAGCCAGACTCATCAAGAAAAAAAGGGAGAGGATGCAAATCAATAAAATTAGAAATGAAGAAGGAGAAATCACATCTGACACTGCAGAAATCCAAAGGATTAGAAGAGACTACTACAAACAACTATATGCCAATAAAATGGACAACCACGAAGAAATGGACAAATTCTTGGAAAGGCACAATTTTCCAAGACCGAACCAGGAAGAATTAGAAAATATAAACAGACCTATCACAGGTAATGAAATTGAAACCATAATTAAAAATTTTCCAACAAACAAAAGTCCAGGACCAGATGGCTTCACAGGCAAATTCTATCAAACATTTAGAGAAGACCTAACAACCATCCTTCTCAAACTCTTCCAAAAAATTGCAGAGGGAGAAACACTCCCAAATTCATTCTATGAAGCCACCATCACCCTGATACCAAAACCAGAAAAAGATATCACAAAAAAAGAAAATTATAGATCAATATCACTGATGAACATAGATGCAAAAATGCTGAACAAAATACTGGCAAACAGAATCCAACAGCACATTAAAAGGATCGTACACGATGATCAAGTGGGATTTATCCCAAGGATGCAAGGATTCTTCAATATACGCAAATCAATCAATGAGATACACCACATTAACAAATTAAGGAATAAAAACCATATGATCATCTCAATAGATGCAGGAAAACTTTTGACAAAATTCAACACCCATTTATGATAAAAACTCTCCAGAAAATGGGCATAGAGGGAACGTACCTCAACATATAAAGGCCCTATATGACAAACCCACAGCAAGCATCATACTCAATGGTGAAAAACTGAAAGCATTTCCACTAGGATCAGGAACAAGACAAGGATGTCCACTCTCACCACTCTTATTCAACATAGTTTTGGAAGTCTTAGCCACAGCAATCAGAGAAGAAAAAGAAATAAAAGGATACAAATTGGAAAAGAAGAAGTAAAATTGTCACTGTTTGCCAATGACATGATACTATACATAGAGAATCCTAAAGATGCCACTAGAAAACTACTAGAACTAATCAATGAATTTGGTAAGATTACAGGATACAAAATTAATGCACAGAAATCTCTGGCATTCCTATACACCAACAACGAAAAATCAGAGAAATTAAGGAAACACTCCCATTTACTACTGCAACAAGAAGAATAAAATACCTAGGAATAAACCTGCCTAAGGAGGCGAAAGACTTGTACTCAGAAAACTGTAAAATGCTGATGAAAGAAATCAAAGATGACATAAACAGTTGGAGATATATACCATGTTCTTGGATTGGAAGAATCAATATTGTGAAAATGACTATACTACCCAAAGCAATCTACAGATTCACTGCAATTCCTATCAAACTACCAATGGCATTCTTCACAGAATTAGAGCAAAAAATCTTACAATTCGTATGGAAACACAAAAGACCTGAATAGCCAAAGCAATCTTGAGAAAGAAAAATGGAGTTGGAGGAATCAGGCTCCCCGACTTCAAACTATACCACAAAGCTACAGTAATCAAGACAGTATGGTACTGGCACAAAAACAGAAATATAGATCAATGGTACAGGATAGAATGCCCAGAGATAAACCCACGCATATATGGTCAACTAATTTACGACAAAGGAGGTAAGGATATACAATGGAGAAAAGACAGTCTGTTCAATAAGTGGTGCTGGGAAAACTGGACAGCTACATGTAAAAGAATAAAAGTAGAACACCTAACACTATAACCAAAAATAAACTCAAAATGGATTAAAGACTTAAATGTAAGACCAGACACTATAAAACTTTTAGAGGAAAACATAGGAAGAACACTGTTTGACATAAACCACAGCAAGATCTTTTTTGACCCACCTCCTAGGTAACAGAAATAAAAACAAAAATAAACAAATGGGACTTAATTAAACTTAAAAGCTTTTGCACAGCAAAGGAAACCATCAACAAGACAAAAAGACAACACTCAGAGTTGGATAAAATATTTGCAAATGAAACAACAGACAAAGGATTAATCTCCAAAATATACAAACAGCTCATGGAGCTCAATATCAAAAAAACAAACAATCCTGTTAAAAAATGGGCAGAAGACCTAAATAGACATTTCACCGAGGAAGACATATAGATGGCCAAGAGGAACATGAAAAGATGCTCAACATCAGTAATTATTAGAGAAATAGACATCAAAACTACAGTGAGGTATCACCTCACACCAGTCAGAATGGCTATTATCAAAAAAGCTAGAAACAATAAATGCTGGAAAGGGTGTGGTGAAAAGGGAACCCTCCTACACTGTTGGTGGGAATGTAAATTGATACAACCACTATGGAAAACAGTATGGAGGTTCTGTAAAAAACTAAAACTAGAACTACCATATGACCCAGCAATCCCACTACTGGGCATATACCCTGAGAAAACCATAATTCAAAAAGAGACATGCACCCCAGTGTTCATTGCAACAGTATTTACAATAGCCAGGACAAGGAACCAACCTAAATGTCCATCGACAGATGAATGGATAAAGAAGATGTGGCACATATATACAATGGAATATTACTCAGCCATAAAAAGAAACAAAATTGAGTTATTTGTAGTGAGGTGGATGGACCTAGAGACTGTCATACCTAGTGAAGTAAGTCATAAAGAGAAAAACAAATTCCGTATGCTAACGCATATATATGGAATCTAAAAAAAAAAAAAAAATGGTACTGATGAACCTAGTTAGAGGGCAGGAATAAAGAGGTAGACGTAGAGAATGGACTTGAGGATATAGGGTGGGAGAGCAAAGCTGGGGCGAAGTGAGAGTAGCATCGACATATATACACTACCGAATGTAAAATAGTTGGCTGGTGGGAAGCAGCAGCATAGCACAGGGAGATCAGCTTTGTGCTTTGCGATGACCTAGAGGAGTGGGATAGGGAGGATGGGAGGGAGGCTCAAGAGGGAGGGGATTTGGGGACATGTGTATGCATATGCTGATTCTCTTTGTTGTGCCACAGAAGCTAACACAGTATTGTGAGCAATTATACTCCAATAAAGATCTATTAAAACAAAAACAAAAACTTCCCTAGTTTGGTTTTGATTTTCACCACCAATAAGAGAACTTCTGGATAGTCAGGGGCCTACTTACTTTCATTCTTCCCTTGGCCTAATCTAGCAGTCAGTAAACCGTGCAAATAGACTCTGCCTTGTTTTGTAAATGAGCTGTATTTGGACACAGCCAGGCTTATACATGTAAGTATTGTCTATGGCTGCTTTCACGCTACAATAGTGGAGCTGAGAAGCTGGGATGAAGATCATATTTTGTCAAGGCAAAAAATGTTTACTATTTGACCCTTTAGAGAGTTTGCCAGCCTCTTAAATCATCTACCTGACTGCCCCACACTGATCACTTAAGCCTCAGATTCAATCACACCATTCTTCTGCTTTAAAAAAATCTCCAAATTTACACTGTGTAGACAGAAGCTCCTTTGTGCGGCTCTACACAGCCCGGCCCTCACTCCCTTCCATCTTGACTTTGCACCCTCCGCCTCTGCTCATGATCAGCCCTGATGTCATGCCTTTGTCCAGCCTAGAACACCCTTCCGCTTTCTCCATCTGCCAAGCCTCTAGACATCCTTTAACACCAAATTCAAATGTCATCTCCCCTATGCACCCTTCCTAGATGCTTAGCAGAATTAATTGCTCCCTGCTCTGTGCTCCCATGCCTCTTTGGACAGACAACCGCCACTGTCTTGACCATATGGGATGGCAGTGGTGTCTTTCTGTGCTTGTCTCCCCCACTAGACAGTGAGCTACTAGCGATCAGGGATCTTGTCTCATTGGCTTTCTGCCCCTGCCAGGGACGAAGATGAATCATCTGGATGATATGTTAAGTCAGAAGCAGACCTTTATAAAAGTGCCAGGAACCTGACTGCAACATCTTATCCATGCCACCTCTCATGATTGACGGTAGGGTTTTTTCTTATCTCTGTACCTCCTGGTAGCTGGAATATCATAGGTGCTCAGAAAATGTCTCAATAGTGAGTGTGTAAGTACATATATTTTTTTTCTTCTATTGCAACATCAAAATGCAGTAAACACATTGTTACATTCCCTTTATCATCAAGTACCTTCAGGACTTTTAAAAGTAGCCTATCTCCACCCAAAGATATACAAATGGGCAATAAGCACATTAAAAGATGCTCGGTATTATTAGTCATTAAGAAAATGCAAATCAAAACTACAATGAGATACTTCACACCCACTCGGATGGCCATAATCAAAAAGACAGATAAGCGTTGGTGAGAATGTGGAGTAATTAGAAGCCTCATACACTGCTGGTGGGAGTGAAACATGGTACAGATGCTGTAGAAAACAGTCTGGCAGTTCCATCGAGTTACCAAATGACCCAGTAAATGTGCCTCCACACAAAAACACACACAACAGTATTCACAGCAGCATTATTCATAATAGCAAAGAACTAGAAATGACATAAATGTCCATCGACTGATAAATGGATACATAAAATTTGTATCCCATGCAATGAAATATTATTCAGCCTTAAAAAGGAATGAAATTCTAGTATGTTCTATGAGATGGATGACCCTTGAAACATTAAGCTAAGTGAAAGAAGCCAATCACAAAAGGCCACATAGCATATGATTGCATTTATATGAAATGTCCAGAAAAGGCAAATCCACAGAGACAGAAAGTTGATTAGTAGTGGCCTAGGTTTAGTGGGGATGGAGGTGGGGGAAGAGATGAGCAGTAACTGCTAATGGGCCGGGAATTTCTTTTTGGGTTGATAAAAATGTTCTGGAATTAGATAGTGGTGATAGTTGTACCAGTTTGTGAATATAATAAAATAATTGAACTGTACACTTTAAATGGGCTTATTTCATGGTAATGGATTATAACTGCACTGTGAGTTATAATCCATTATATAACTGGATTATATAATGTGTGTGTGTGTGTGTGTGTGTGTGTGTGTGTGTGTTTTAAGTACTCTACATTGAATAGAGCTAAAATTGGTGAATTCTATCAATATCCAAATTGTACTATAATTTTTTTCATTGTACTATAGTTGATGTACAATATTATATAATTTCAAGTGTACAATATAGTGATTCACAATTTTTAAAGTTATGCTCCATTTATAGTTATTATAAAATTGGCTGTATTCCCTCTATTGTACAATATGTCATTGTAGCTAATTTTATTTAATTTTTATCTTTTGGCCATGCCGCATAACATGTAGGATCGTAGTTCCCCGACCAGGGATCGAACCTGCGCCCCCTGCAGTGCGAGCGTGGAGTCCTAACCAGTGGACCGCCAGGGAAGTCCCTAATTTTATACATAGTAGTTTGTACCTCTGAATCCCCTACACCCATGTTGCCCCTCCCTACTTCCCTCTCCTCACTAGTAACTGCTAATTTGTTCTCTATATCTGTGAGTCTGTTTCTTTTTTATTATATTCATTTGTATTTTTTAGATTAAGGGATATCATACAGTATTTGTCTTTCTCTGTCTGACTTATTTCACTTAGCATAATACCCTCCAAGTCCATCCATGCTCTTGCAAGTGGCAAGATTTCATTCTTTCTTATGGCTGAGTAATATTCCATTTTGTGTGTGTGTGTGTGTGTGTGTGTGTGTGTCACATCTTCTTTATGCATTCATCTGTTGATGGACACTTAGGTTGCTTCCATATCTTGGCAACTGTAAATAATGCTGCAGTGAACATTGGGGTGCATGTATCCTTTTGAACCAAGTTTTTCTTCAGATATCTGCCCAGGAGTGGGATTGCTGGGTCACACGGTAGCTCTATTTTCCGTTTTCAGGTACATGTATCTTTTCGATTTAGCATTCTTGTTTCCTTCAGATATATGCCCAGGAGTGGAATTACTGGGTAGTTCTATTTTTAGTTTTCTGAGTAACATTCATACTGTTTCCACAGTGACTGCACTGATTTACTGTCCCTCCAATGGTGTATGAGGGTTCCCTTTTCTCCACATCCTCATCAACATTTGTTGTTTGTGTTCTTTTTGATGATAACTATTCTGGCTGATGTGTGGTGATCTCTCACTGTGGTTTGGATTTGCATTTTCCTGGTGATTAGTGATGTTGAGCATCTTTTTATGTGTCTGTTGGCCATGTGCATCTCCTCTTTGGAAAAATGTCTATTCAGATCTTCTGCCCATTTTTTAATCAGGTTGTTTGTTTTTTTGATGTTGAGTTGTATGAGCTGTGTATATGTTTTGGATGTTAACCCCTTATCAGTCATATCATTTGCAAATATTTTCTCCCATTCTGTAGAGTGTCTTTTCATTTTGTGGATGGTTTCCTTTGCTGTACAAAGGCTTTTAAGTTTAATTAGGTACCATTTGCTTATTTTTGCTTTTGTTTCCTTTGCTTTAGGAGACGGATCCAAAAAAAATATTGCTATGATTTGTGTCAAAGAGTGTTCTGCCTGTGTTTTCCTTTAGGAGTTTTATGGTTTCTGGTCTTACTTTTCGGTCTTTAATCCACTTTGAGTTTATTTTTGTATATGGTGTTAGAGCATGTTCTAATTTCATTCTTTTATATGTAGCTGTCCAGTTTTTCCAGCATCACTTACTGAAGAGATTGTCTTTTCTCCATTGAATATTCTTGCCTCCTTTGTCATAGATTAATTGATCATATGTGTGTGGGTTCATTTATGGGTTTCTTATCCTGTTCTATTGATCTATATGTCTGTTTCTGTGCCAGTGCCATACTGTTTTGATCACTGTAGCTTTGTAATGTAGTCTGAAGTCAGGGAGCATTATTCCTCCAGCTATGTTGTTCTTTCTCAAGATTGTTTTGGCTATTCAAGGTCTTTTGAAATCGAGACTCAAAGAAGTTAAGAAACGTATCCAAAGCCACAGAGCTACAAGAGGTAAAGACAGGATTCCAAACCAGGTCACCTCTGGGTTTCAGATTCTCATGAAACCCCACATTAAATATTAAGTATGTATGATACACACACACACACACACACACACACACACACACATTCATGCACACACACACACAGAAGTATATGAGCTGAGTTGAGTTACAGCTGACTGTTCGATGTAGGATCATAGTTTGTAGATATGTAAACATTTGTCAATGATTTTGTGGTTTTCTTTTCACCTTTTGGAGTCAATAAACATTTTTGGTGCATCCAACACTTTGGTCAGCTCTTGAAAAATTCATAGTGTCAATGAACTGGGCCTGTGGTTTCCAAAAGTAAAAGATGCCACGAAATAGCAACATCATTTAAAGAACAGGGACATGCTGCTCCTGGAAAAATTCTTATTTGGGGAGGAAAGGAACAGGAAAGAGATTGAGTATGTTTTTAAATTATATTTTGTATTTTTAGATCACTGTAAATTCCATGCAGTTGTAATAAATAAAAGAGAGAGATCCATGTGCCTTTTATCCAGTTTCTCCCAGTGGTAACACCTTGCAAAACTATAGTACAAACTAGAACAAATAATTTAAAAATGCAATCATACGCTATGTGGCCTTTTGTGATTGGCTTCTTTCACTTAGCTTAATGATTTCATTATCTGTGTAAAGAAAATTGCAGTATCTGCTCCATAGAGGTGTTGTGAAAGTTAAAATTACATGAATAACTAATTCATGTAAAAGACTCAGTAGATTACATGCCCCATAGTAAGGAAGTTATTATGATGATGATGTTACACAGGACAGTGATTTACTCACTGTTGACCCTGATGGATATTTGTAGGTCACTGGGGCTGATGATAAAAGCCCTGAGCCCAGGAGGTCCTTGGGTCCACTTGACAATGGCTTTGTACTTAAGCAGAGCCAGAGTGACGGCTTCTATTGTCAGCTCTGCTGGAGGAACAGTTGAAGCAGGAGAACAATGACCTGGTTATAGTGGAGGCTCCAGCTGACATTATTTTAAATGAAAGCTACAAAAACAGTGTGGAAAACCCACAGGAGGGGTAGAGCCAGCTAAGGTTTGCATCCTGAGGTCAGCTGGTAGTTGATCGAGTCACAAAGCATTTCATACAAATCATGATCTGACAACGACTGTATTTTCCTTGCTAAAACACAGGATACCTATTTTTTTAAAGTTATTTTTAGAAATCTGTGTGATTTGTGGTGTCTGACCTATGAAAAGGCTTGCGTAGAACTTAAATCAAATGTGGTTATACATTTACTCAGTCATCTTCATTAAAAAAGTAAGATTATGTGCCGTGGGACCTCCTTGCCAAGCCTGAGCTTTAAGGTTGTGTCACCTTTGGGATCACAGTTTGGGACAGCTCTGAAAACATGTGTCAGGGGCTGGCACCTCACTGAGCACTGAGGACGCAGAACAGCAACTCTGGCACTCACAGTACCATACGTATAAAATGTAAAAGGCAAACAACGATAAAGCAAAACAAAACAATACAAAATACAAAAAGAGATCTTTAACAAATAAAAATCAGTGATTCTGTGAATGTTTTATCCTATTAGTCAAAGATAATGTTGAAACAAAAATGATTATGAAGGTCATATTCATGTTTCTGGCACTTGAAAAGTATTGTTCTAGAAAAACAAAAGAACAGTAGAAATGCACTGATAAAGTAGGCAATACAAAGATTAGATATGAAAAGATCTGGGCTGTGTTACAGGTTCTGCCACTTACCTACTGTGCAACTTTAGCCAAGTCACTTAACCTCTCTGAGCTTCATTTTCCTCATCGGTAAAAAATGAACAATACTCACCTCACTGGTTTGGTGTGAAACTAAGTAAGAGAAATTGAACCTTACTCAAATATAAGCAACATTATGGGAAGTTATAGCAAATGTTCTCAGTTGTGGGCTGTTTACAGATAACCAGGACCACAGAATTGTATTATTTCTAAATGTGTTTGTTTTTCAGGTTTTAGGCCAAAATTAGAGTACGAAGTAAAAATTCCAGGGCAATAGAAGGAGACCACTGCATGAAACTAATTTATAAAATTTTCCTGTTTTGTTTTTCAAGAGATTTAGGACCTTCAGTTGATAAAAGAAAAATTTGTGTCTCCTCTGGGAGGCCAAATGCTCATCAACTAATAGTGAGTGTCTGAAGTGCTGGGAAAGGAGGGGTCATGCATCAAGGTCTGGGCTATAAGAGAGAGTCTGACCAATTGTAATGTTTGCTCTGCGCATGGGAAGGGCAGGATAGGTAAGAATTAGGCGTTCACTGACCTTGCATTTCTAAGGAGAGGGATACAGTGTTAGCTTAGGGAAGAAAAAACAAAGGAGGATTATGATAAATCTACAAGATAGCAATGGGAGTCTAACATTAAGTCACTCAACAAACATCAACTGAGCACCTGTTTTGTGCCAGTTGTTTATTCCTCAGTGTTCTAGACAAGAGGCCTTGGAGTCAGTAGACTGAAGTTCAAATCCTGGCTCTGCTACTTGACCTATGGCTTTGGGCAAGCTGCGGAGTCAGCCGTGTAAACGCTTTTAATACCAGGTAGCTAGCGGGCTAACAGAAGTGTGTGCAGAGGACCTGGGAGGCTTCTGCTTGAGGTGGTGTCATCAGGTCATGCTTTGAGGCTTTCCGCTGCTCCAAATATATGAAATGACAGAAAAAGTATGAAAAGAGAGAGAAAAAACATAGCCACATTAAAAGACATAATAAATATCTCTGTGGAGCATAAATGGAACACAGCGAGTGACAAATGGGCCAGCAGGGCTCTGGGTGGGAAAGCGGGCAGAGGTGACCAGGAATCGGCCTTTTGTGTAGTGACAGGAGAGGCAGGGGCACGAAGCAAGGGGAAGGGCCGGGCTCAAGCTCCCTGGGGAAGGGTGTCCTCTTTGTTCACGCACGTGCACACACACACGTGCACACACACATACACCCAGGAAGGGAGGCTAAGAAATCCGCAGCTCTCTGGACGTGTGGCTTGTGAAGGTGTGCTCCCTGGGAGACGGAGAGGCCAAGACCTGGGCGGCCTTTCCAGGGACTTGTGCTTGGATTGGCATTTCCCCTGTGTGGGTGGAGAGCCCAATGTGGACACCCAAGGCACCAACATGACACTTGATTCTGGACTAGGAGCCCGAGGGGCTGGATGGAGGCCACCAGAAACCTGGACAGGGAAGAAGGAAGGAGAAAAGCAGAGAGACCGGGCCGGGGGCGGGGGGTCAGGAGGGGAAATGCGGCCTCAGGATGAGCATGCAAACCAGAATCCCAAAGTCTATAAGGAAAATCAATGCTAAGACACAGAGCCAAAGAAAATATATTTCTTTACTTCGGGAAGCTTCCTGGGAGGGCAGCAACTCGCCCATCCAGAATGACTGAAGTTGTGTGTTATGGAAATATTATTAGGTCCATCAACTTGTGGGTTTTCTACTGAGGAATGTTTTCTTAAACCTGATTTATAGAATTTGGTTTTAGTCTAGCTACTTAACCCTGGAGAGAGGAAGAGCTGGGCTGGGGTGGTGGGAGTGAACATTTATTGAGTCACACACTGCCCTTGTTTTCCATACACTTCTCATTAATCTCCACACCAACTCTGGATGTTGAGTGTTTTGATCCCCGTGTTACGAACTGAGGCTCCAAAAGGTTAAAGGACTTCAAATTTTCCCTGGAGCCCAGGAGGTGGTGAGGCGGGAATTTGAACCCATGTCTGCCTGTTCCAATGCTCTTTCCACTTCAAAATACTGTGTCACATTTTGTTTGTATTTCTGGTGCCTAGCACAGTGGTTGGCACATGAAACATGCCTAATAAGTGTTGGCCCAAAGAATGGAAGCCCCGTTGATCAACCCATAGGTTTCTAAACGGGCAATCAGTCCTTCTCCTGAGTAGTACAGACAGGAGCTGATTAATACCAAGCACAGGGACTTCCCTGGTGGCGCAGTGGTTAAGAATCCGCCTGCCAATGCAGGGGACACGGGTTTGAGCCCTGGTCCGGGAAGATCCCACATGCTGCAGAGCAACTAAGCCCGTGCACCACAACTACTGAGCCTGCGCTCTAGAGCCCACAAGCCACAACTACTGAGCCCGTGAGTCACAACTACTGAAGCCCGCGCACCTAGAGCCCGTGCTCTGCAACAAGAGAAGCCACCGCAATGAGAAGCCCGTGCACCGCAACGAAGAGTAGCCCCTGCTCGCCACAACTAGAGAAAGATCGCGCGCAGCAACGAAGACCCAAAGCAGCCAAAAATAAAATTAATTAATTAATAAATAATAAAATTTAAAAAAAAATAGATAATACCAAGCACAGGCTGGTGAATCCCTGATGGATATCTTTTATGAGAAAGACGAAAAGTAGTTGCTGTTCCATCATTACACTCTGTAATCTCACCAAATCTTGCTAATCCTCACTCTTAAATCTCTCTCAAACCATTCACTCCTCTTCACGCCCACCACCTCCATCCCAGCCCGAGACACCCCGGTTTCCCACCTCCACGGCCGCAGTGGCCTCTCACCTGCCTGCCCTCTTCTCCCTTCCGTCCATCCCACACTGCCGAGACGGTGGGATGCTTAAAACCCTTGAATGTCTTCATCACCCTTAAAAAACGAAAAGCCCTGAAACCGTTCATGCCTTAACCTGGCCTACGGAGTCCTGTACAATCTGCTGTTACCCGGTGTCCTCTTCGCCTTACAGCGCCCTCCCTCTGGCTCTCTACCCTTCAGGCAACTGGAATTGTCTCCGTTCCTTGGACGTGCTGTCTCCTGCCTTCGTACGTGCTGTTCTTCCCTCACTTTACCTGCCTCGCTCCTACTCTACCCCAGCCTCAGTTAGACATCGACTCTGCGGGGCAGCATCCTTTGTCCTCCCAGGACTGAGTGGGGACCTGTGTTGTGCACGCCCAGGGCTCTCTGTTCACCTCCTTTAGAAACTCCTAATACAACTCTGTTTCTTAAATGTCCCCCTTCCCACCTTGACTCAGTTACTAGCCCACGGGGACTGTCCCATCCTTATTCACCATCATCTCCTGAGCACCTTCTCGGTGAATGGGCATGAAACTCTCCATGAATACATGTTTGTCTGCATGGATGATTTTCACACCGCGCTGAAGAAGTGGTGACACGCCAAGTGATTGAAGGGAAGTGACACAGAATTGCTGCTAAATCGCAGAATCAGAGCAAAGATTAAACAACCCTGTGATTTACTTCTGAGTGACTTTTAGCTGGGGAGCTACTGATGGTCTGAAGAATAAGTTTAAAAGCATTGTCGTTTTGCTCTCTGCAGCTGGCGGTTAATCAAGCCCCAGTGGGGCCCGATTCCCACGAGGGGAATAAACAAGGTGACATCATGGTGACACACTCCCGAGGGACTGTGCAAGTTGTCCGCGCTGTTTGCTGGTTGCAAGAGTCTGTGCCTGCTCTCTTGGGCTGCTCATCATCTTTGTATGGCTTCTGACTCTGTAGGTCTCCAGGGATGGGTGACAAACTTCATCTCCCGGTTCCTTTGCCCTCCTCGTGACCCTCAGGATCTAGCCCGCCCTTCTGTGGTGGTGGCCTCCACTGCACATGCAGAGTTCCAGGAAAACAGTGCCTCTGTACACAGGCTTTCAAACCCTAAGCACACTCGGTATTGCCCCTCCCCTGAATTTCAGCATAACAGCTAACATCAAGGTGTGTAAATCTTACCCACTTATTCCCTCTCTCATTTGATTGTGGGTCTTATGCTCCTTGAAGAAAAAAGATAAACTGAAGAGTGTGGGGTTCCGCATGTTATATCTACAAACAGATTCTGCTCACGGTCTGGACAAGTCATCTCATCTCCTATGCTTCAGTTCTTCTCTGAAAAACTGGATAATAATAGTTCATAGGGTGTTTGCAGAAGTTAATTAAATTAATACATGTTCAGAGTTATAACAATTCCCAGGAAGTAAGTAATCACTAAGAGCTAACTATTTCTATTACTATTATTGTTATATTGTAATTTTCATGAGAGGAAATGTGGTCTATTTATAAGGATACGGGCTTTGGAATCCAGAAGACTGGCTTTCTATCTTGACTCTCTCAATTACTGGCTGTGTGACTTCAGGGAAGTTATTTAACTTAGAGCCTCAACTTGGTCAGAGTAGGATAGAGATTAATACTACTGACCCCCAACAGTCATTGTGAATATTAACTGAGGGACTGTCTAGAAAACACCTGGTGAAGGTCAGACACAGAGTAGACACCTAGTAAGTGATAGCTCCTGCATGTTACTCTGCATGGAAAATACATCATTTCCAATACATAATAAATGAAAATTGCACACGTTAACCTGTAAAGGGAGGTCAAGGAAGAAGGGAAAGGCAGTGCTCTGAGACACTGTAGGTAGCATCCCACAGACTAGCTGTTCGGTGACTCTAGAATTAGGACCAACATTTTATTGAGTGCCTCGAGGGCAAGAAAGAGAGCTAACATTTACTGAACACCTACAATGTGCCAGGCACTTTAAATAAGTGCATTTGAGCCTCAGAAAGACCCACAAGGAAGGGTTTGTCTAGTTTCCTGGTAATAAGACAGACAAAATGCTTGCTAAGGTCTCACACTGAGTAAACAGTGTAGCTGGAGCTCTAATCCGGGACTGTGTGATGCGCAAACATGGCTTTCCTCCCCCTTACGTAATACTCAGACATGCAATGGCAGTCGTAAGGATGAGCAGAGCATAGCCAGGAGATGGGCAGGGGTGAAGTCGTTGCAGGTATGAGAACAGCGCACAGGAGAAGCAAGAGCCGCAGAGGCTCACAGGAGGGTCCGAGTCCTTTCCAGGAAGGTAACAGAGGAGGTGGGAGAGGTGTGTGGGAGGAGGGCGGCCGCGGAGCATCCTGCGCGGCGGCGACCCCTTCACGGTGAGAGGAGGACACAGGATCCAGCAGCTGTAGTGCTGGCCAGCGAGGGCACATCGGTCACAGGGCCACGCAAAGTGGTCCTTCTCTTCAGGTTCAAGCTGAATGTTCCCACCCGACGGTACCCAGAGCGCTCAGGGGCCTCCCATGCTTGTCCTGTCCAGATGCCTTTTCCCATCTCCTTGACCCGCCTGTGTCCTCAAAACCTAGATAGCGACCCTCTTTGCATATCTCGAGTCTCTGTGATGTTATGCTGGGTCTCTCCCTCTACCCTGAATCCCATCCTCAAGGCTTCCTTTTGTTATCCTGGCTTAGGCATCTGCCAAGGTCAAGAAGAACAGGGCTGGGGGGTGGGGGGAGGGAGAAAAAGTAGATCCCACCATACACTGGGAGGAATTCGGACTTTTCCAGGTTCATCCCCAGCAGACTTACACTTTAGCAAGTTCAGAGAGAAGAACGTAGTTGAGGGGACAGGACTGGGGGAGGGGGACGATGCGGGGCGACTGCAGCTGCCCAGGGAGAGCTGTGGCCCTCTGGTTTAGGACTGCCATTAGGCAGGATAGTGAGGAAAAGAGAGATCTGAGACATAGTCACGAGGTTAGAATAAATCGGTAATTGGCTGTGGAGGTGAGAGAGAGGGAGGGACTCAGGAGGACCCTCTGGTTTCTAGGTGGTTGTCTGGGTAGCAGGGAGCGTTGTTACCTGCTGGGGATACGGGGGTGGAGCCGATTGAAGGGGAGGCTACCGAGGACCTTGCACAAGTTTGAGGGGCCTCTGGGCTGGATGGGGGGTCCAGCTGCATCTGACACATGAGCACGAGACCCAGGAGAGGTCTTGATGGCCAACTGAGAGCAATCAAGATCCCCCCACCTCCCTGGGTAGAATGAGAAAAACAAGGGGCAGGGAGAGAAGCTGGGAGAACAGCAAAGCTTAAGAGGCAGGTGGAGAGAAAGCAGCTCTCAGAAAACCCAGAGATGCACAAGAATACGGGGAGTATATGAGGCTTCCCGCTGCTTTGAGAGTAAGTCTGAACTCCTTACTGCTGCCCACAGGGCCCTGCCTCCTTGATCTCCTGCCTCCTGCCCCTCCTGCCTGGATGAACACCCGACCTTCCTCTTTCCTCCGGTGCACCAAGCTCATTCCTGTCTTGGGTCTGTCCTTCTGACCTTCCCCACCTTCCGGGGCAGCCATTTATTAAACCACTTTATTGAGGTATGATTGACATGCAAAAAAGCTGTGCGGATTTAATGTACACAACTCAGTGGGTTTGGGGATAAGTATACACCTGTGAAACCATCCCCCATCAAGGCTATAAACGTATCCATCACCTCCCCATTATTATCATTGGGTTCCTCCGCCCCCCTTAATTAGTAGTATTTTGCGTGTGTGTGTGTGTGTGTGTGTGTGTGTGTGTGTGTGTGGTAAGCACACTGAACATAAGATCTATCCTCTCAGCAAATTTTAGGTATGCAATATGATACTGTTAGCTCCAGGCACTATGCTGTATAACAGATCACCAGAAATTATTTATCCTGCCTAACTGCAGTCTGTACCCTTTGATCATCACCTCATTTTCTCCCTCACCAGCCCCTGGTAACCACCACTCTACTCTTTCCTTCCATGAGTTTGACTATTTCAGATTCCTCATGTCACTGGAATCCTACATTATTTGTCTTTGTCTGGCTTATTTCACTTAGCGCAGTGTCCTCTAGGTTCATGCATCTTGGCACAAAAGGCAGGATTTCCTTCTTTTTTTAAGGCTGAACAATATTCCATTGTATATATGTGCATATATCCATTTGTCCATCGATGGACCCTTAGTTTGCTTCCATGCCTTGGCTGGTGTGAATCATGCAGGGCAGACACTCTCGACCATCCTGTCTCAGGTAGCTCTTTTTATTCCTACTCACTTCATCCTGAGTTACTTCCTTTCTAGCTCGTAGCACCATCTGAAATCTCTGGAACAGAAGTAATTATTTGTCTCTTTTCCCATCCCCCATTAAGACATAAGCTCCATAAAGACGTGAGCTTGTCTGCCTTGTTCGTCTCCAGATGCTCGGCACCTACCTGAGCGCCTGGCACCTAGTGCACACTCAGTACATACCTGCAGAGAGAATGAACGGACCGGCAGGGGTGATGTCACAGCAGCCTAGGGCGGTGGTTCTCCATCAGGGCTGCTTGCATCAAAGTCACCCATGAGGTTTTGTAAACGTGCAGATGTCTGTCCCCTGCCCCAACCTCATACCTGTGAAATCTGGATCCCCTGGGCATGGGTAATGTAAAATTCTCCACTTTGATGTACTCTGCTGACAGCCAGGTCGGGGAACCTGTAGAGTAGAGAATTTCAAGGATCAACAGTGCCAAATGCAGCAGGGAGTTTCATGGGTCTAAGAACTGAACAATGTCCAGACTTGACATGTTTTAGGGTTAAGCCAGTCAGTTCAAAGTATGGAGGAAGCTACTCAGGAGGGAATGTACCCCCATCTTCTCCTACCACCCATGTGGTTTAGAGGGTCTGACCCCCTCCTCCTCCAGAGCAGGCACTTACTGGTCACAGCGATGGGCTTGGCTTCTGCAGTGTACAGCTCAGGGCTGGACACAGCCAAGGACTTCCAAGAGGATGCTTGCTCGGGCTCCTGAGTAAGTCTCTTCTGGAAACTCCTGGAAAAGACTCTTCCTCTTCCTCTGGATGTTGTGGTGTGAGAGTGTGGGACCTGGACCTGCAGTAGCCATTTCACTGCCACAGAAGCAGAGAAGCTCGGAGCCTGCAGATAAACTAGGTCCCCCGGGAAGGGAGAGCTGAGGGAGGGAGAAACCGGGCCCTGTCTGGAGCCCGTCCCCTCCGAAGCTTCGGTTCCACGACTCAGTACACTAGAGGGAGCCTGACCGAGCCAACCAGGATGTCAGCCTGCACGTGTGCTGAGTTGACAGTGAACCAGGCCTTTGTTGTTTTTGTTGTTGTTGTTTTATAAATTTATTTATTTTATTTATTTTTGGCTGCGTTGGGTCTTCGTTGCTGTGCATGGGCTTTCTGTAGTTGCAGCGAGCGGGGGCTACTCTTCATTGCGGTGTGCAGGCTTCTTATTGCGGTGGCTTCTCTTGTTGCAGAGCATGGGCTCTAGGCACGCGGGCTTCAGTAGTTGTGGCTCGAGGGCTCTAGAGCGCAGGCTCAGTAGTTGTGGCTCAGGGGCTTAGTTGCTCCGTGGCATGTGGGATCTTCCCGGACCAGGGCTTGAACCCGTGTCCCCTGCGTTGGCAGGCGGATTCTTAACCACTTTGCCACCAGGGAAGCCCAACCAGGCCTTTGTTGATGCGCAGACCCTTCAACAGACTTTCTTGAAGCAGGATAGGAATCTAAGCCGTGGGCTTCAGTCAGCAGAGTGACATGAGCAATCACAACACCCATCACAATCTGTCCATATTTTTAGAGGGTTAGAACATGGGTCTAAAGGGTTGGAAGCCTAACATAGCCTGATTCTGGGAAGTAGATCTTTTACATCCGATACAGGGAAAGCTATTTAGAAATAGACACTCTGTGAAGACTTTTATCTTGTGGTCACACAGCAACGCCAAGATGTTCCAAGATCCAGGACGGCCTCAGTAGTCTTCACAACCAAAGTCAAGTCTTGCCATCTTTAGAAACCAACATGGGAACAAGCAGAACCAACAGGTCTCAAGCTACTGTGGGTGTGAATGAACATTCCCTTTTGCTTCATGGCCCGAAAGCTGTACATCTGTCTTGGATTGTACATTGTGTCTGTGCTTTGATCCACAGTAACTTCTCATGTTATGGAATTGATTTGCATTGAACACCACTGTACATAAAAAGAAATACGTGTCTGAAAAAGAAAGCAACCTGCCAGCAGACCTGACCAACAGTAGTAACACTGGACTGTTTGTCCTATGTAGGTTGGAGTTGCACAGAATTCAGGGGCTCTCCTGGGGACCCTCATCATTGTAAAGCAAAGGAAATGGGCTTTGGTGGCAGGACCCACAGCATATGACCATAGGATTCCAGTTTCGGGGTTTGTGGTCAAAGGAGTATGGACTTTGGAGACAGATTTAAGTTCAAACCCTAGTTCCACCACAAGTAAGTTATTTAACAACTGGAAACATGAGTGCAGTCAAATCTACTTCTTGGGTATTGAGGATCAAATGGTAATAGATATCATTTGAAGGTGCCTTGCAGGCCCCCTCTGGGCTCTCAGACTTTTCATGGTAACAAAATAGTGGCCACAGTTTCAAATGTCAGGCTCTCCACCATACCATCCAGATGACCCCTCTGGATCCTCTTCTCCCCCTTCAAAGAGAAAACTCTGGAAAGTGTCAGTTTTTGCTTCTTTTCTTTCTCTATCGTTTTACTGCTGCGTTATAAGAGTACCCAAAACATTTATAACATTAATGTGAGACATTCTAATTACTTTGAGGCTGAAAAGTGAGATCTAATGTTTGAAACATAGATACTGAGTACACTTTCTCATCTGCGTCCTCCTAACATTCTTTCAACTTTATCGATGTAAAATTTAGATCTGTTTTAGGTGCACGCCTCAAGGACTTTTGACAAATGTATGCACATATGTAACCACCAATAAAGTATAAATGATTTCTACCACTCCAGAAAGTTCCGTCATGCCTCTTTGCAGTCAATCCCTCCTCAGCTCTATCGCAGGCAACCACTGACTGCATCTCCATCACCATAGATTAGATGTGTCTTTTCTAGAATTTCATAGAGATGAAGTCACACATGTAGTCCTTTGTATCTGGTTTCTTTTTTTCACCATAATGTTTTTGAGATTCATCCCTGCTGTTGCATGTATCAGTAGGTTATTCCTTTTATTGCTAAGAAGTAATCCATTGTGTCAATCTATCTCAATTTGTTTATCTTTTTACCTATTGAGGGACATTTAATTTTTATTATTAAAAAGTTTTAATAGTTTTTTGCAGTTTTTTACTATTATAAGTAAAGCTGCTCTGACGTTTGTGTGCAAGTCTTTTTGTAACATTTCATTTCTCTTGGGTATCTATCTAGCAGTAGAATCACAGAGTCATGTGATAAGTATATGTTTAAATTTTTAAATGTTTATAAAATGTGCCCAACAGTGTATGAGAGTTCCAGTTGCTTCACAGTCTTTGCCAGCACTTGATACTCTTTTAGCCATTCTAGTGGAAATGAAGTGGTAACATTGTGGTTTGTTACTAACCTTTTAAAAAATTTGTGGAAAAATACATATAGCGTAAAGTTTACCATCTTAACCATTTTTAAGTGTACAGTTCAGTGACATTAAGTACATTCACATTATTGTGCAACCGTCACCACCATCCATCTCTAGAACTCTTTTCGTCTTGCAAAACTGAAACTCTGCCCCCATTAAATACTATCTCCTCATTCCCCCTCCCCCCAGCCCTTGGCAATCACCAGTTTACTTTCTGTCTTTATGAATTTGACTAGTACTCTAGGTACCTCGTATAGTGGGGTTGTACAGTGTTTGTCCTTTTGTGACTGACTTATTTCACTTCGCATAATGTCCTCAAGGTTTCTCCATGTTGTAGCATGTGTCAGAATTGCCTTCCTTTCAGTTCTTTAGGGTAAATATCCAAAAGTGGGATTGCAGGATCATATGATAGTTATATTTTAAAATTTTGAGTAATCACCATACTGTTTTCCATAGAGGCTGCACCATTTTACATTCCCAGTGTCAGTGTACAAGGGTTCCAATTCCTCCACATCCTCACCAACACTTGTTTTCTGTCTTCTGGGTTTTTTTTTTTTCTTCTTCTTTTTTAAAAAAACAGCTATCCTAATGGGTGTGAGGTGTAGCTCGCTGTGATTTTGATTTTCATTTCCTCAGTGATTAGTAGTGTTGAGCATCTTTTCATGTGCTTATTCACCACTTGTATGTCTTCTTTGGAGAAATGTCTATTCAAGTCCTTGGCCAATTTTTTTTTTAATAAATTTATTTATTTTGTTTTTATCTTTGGCTGCGTTGGGTCTTCGTTGCTGCACGCGGGCTTTCTCTAGTTGCGGTGAGCGGAGGCTACTCTTTGTCACGGTGCGCGGGCTTCTCATTGCGGTGGCTTCTCTTGTTGCGGAGCACGGGCTCTAGGCGTGCGGGCTTCAGTAGTTGTGGCACGCGGGCTCTAGAGCACAGGCTCAGTAGTTGTGGCGCACGGGCTTAGTTGCTCTGCAGCGTGTGTGATCTTCCCGGACCGGGGCTCGAACCCGTGTCCCCTGAATTGGCAGGCGGATTCTTAACCACTGTGCCACCAGGCAAGTTCCCCTTGACTAGTTTTTAAAATTGGGATGTTGGTTTTCTGTTGTTGTCGCCACTGACTTTTCAACTGTCCTTCTCTTAGTGGTGTTATTCCATTTTATAGATGAGGAAACTTTAGTTCAGAGGGGCAAAGTGACCATAATAGTACTAGTCACAGGCATTGTTCTTATCTCATCAAAGATAAAGATGAGCAATCATTTGAATAATCATTTGAAGATTGATTGAACATATACTAAGGGCAATAGAAGTGTGACACAGGCTGGAGATACCAGTTTACAGTTCCTGGAGGGAGACAGATAAGTAAACAGGCAATGTTAGTACAGTGTGACAAGCACCGTAATAGGGGAAGTACGTGCCACTCTGAATATTTGGGAACCTGGAGGGAGTTTAGTAGAGCTGGAGCACTAAGTTTAGGAGTGGCTAGCAGTGAGGCTAGGGAGGGGGATTGGTTACAGCTCTTAATCGCAAATAACAGAATCCACTCAAGCTTATTTAAGCCGAAAATAAATTTGTAAAAGAATATTAGAAATTTGCAAGAGGCCCAGAGGGTGGGGCTTGGAGGCTACAGGACCAGAAACAATGCCCAAACCACCCCACGGGACTTTCAGCAAAGACCCCACTGCCACAGCCCAGCTGGTACAGTCACTGAAGCTCACCAGCTGCAGTGACGTGGACACCCAGCCCCACCCGCGCTGCCCCCAAAGCCGGTTGCCTCTGCTCTCATCCTCATCTTAACGTGATTCCCTGGAGTGCCTGCTTCCTCGCACTGCTCACTTGTGAACAAAACCTTGCATGGCTGTGTCTGGTGGACAGAACTTGCTCCCCAGATGCAAGTTGGGAAAATGAGTTTTTCTGGCTGTGTCTTCAGTGCGCAGGACTCTAAAGGAGGGAATTCCCCAGTCACAGAAAGGGTTCACCAACAGCGGGCAGGTTCACACAAACAAACACTTGTGCAGGAACGTTCACAGCAACTTTGTTTGTAGC
The DNA here is from genome assembly GCF_028023285.1 of Balaenoptera ricei. Taxonomy (NCBI): domain Eukaryota; kingdom Metazoa; phylum Chordata; class Mammalia; order Artiodactyla; family Balaenopteridae; genus Balaenoptera; species Balaenoptera ricei. Next base: position 101,401,722 of record NC_082649.1, on the reverse strand, counting down.
AGCCAATAACTGGAGAGAGTCCAGATGTCCTTCAACATGTGAATGGTTAAACAAACTCTGTTCCGTCCACACCGTGGAGTATTCCTCAGCAGTAAAAGGAATGGGCTATTAATACACACAGCAGCTTGGATGGTTCTCCAGGGAATCATGCTGAGTGCAAGAAGCCAGTACCCAAGGGCTGCATGCTGTGTGTGATGGAAGTATGACAAATAGGCTGCAAAGCTGCAAATCCAGCCTCGAGGCAATCAGGGAAGGCTCCACCAAGAAAGAGATCTTTTGAAGAAATGCTCGTAGAGGGAACTGCACTGCAGGTACCAAGGCCTAAAAGGGCCTGTCAAGTTTAAGACAGAGAGGAAAGTCTAATGGTGTTGGAGCATAAGAGTGTTTTAGGAATGTTAGAAGAAAAGGCTAGAGAAATGGGCTGGGACCAGAACAGGAAGAGCCTTGAATGCCATGCTAAGTCTGGACTTGTTTCTATAAAGCAGCAATTCTCAGACCATAGCATGCTTCAGGATCATCCGGGGGGCTTGTTAAAATGCAGATTGCTGGGCCCCACTGCCAGAGTTTCTGACTGAGTCTGTCTGGGATGGGGCCTGAGAATTTGCGTTTGTCTCTGCTGATGAGGGGACCCCATTTGGAGAACCACAGGTGTAACGAATAGGAGATAGACGTTTTCAAGCAGGGGAATAATGAGATCAGTCTTTTTAGAAAGGTCTTCAATGGAATTAACCTGGGGACTGAGTGACTTCCTGCAGTGTAAATCCCTCACATGATCCACACAGATGGTATTAAAAGCAATGGGCTAGGTGTTGAGAAAATTCGGGTTCCAGTTCTGTCTCTGTGACTAGCTGGCTGTCTGAACTGGGGCAAATATGTTAACCAATCTGAATGTCAATTACGATGCCAATAACAATAATTACTAACATTTATTGAATAGTTACGTAATCATCTTGTGAACTACAGCTGTTCTAAGAGATAGGTATTATTGTTCTGTTTTACAGGTGAGAAAATTAAGACTCAAAGGAGTTAACTTGCCCAGGATTCCAAGACTATTAAAGGGTGGGGTTAGGATTCAAAACTAGGATTTTTTTTAAACTCTAAAGCTTGTGCTCCTAACTACTTTGTCATGATTTCTGAAACTGAGGTTTACAAATGTAGTCTTAGGAAGTTATGAGTTTCCTATGAGAATTTTTAAACTCTAGTATTTTTTATGTTAATCTTTAAAAATTTGATATAAACAAATACTGGGTCATCTGGATGACCTTTCTAGCTGGTTTCAGGCCCTGCATTTGCATATGTGTTTACAGTGGCATTTAAGCGGAGTAGAATCATTGTAATTGTCCCAGCCAAAGCCAAAGGAACATCAGTGGTCCTCAGTAGTGAATGATGTGCCCATGCAAAATAAAGAGCCAAGGACCCCAGGACAAGCTGGATGAATGAGGCGTTCATGGTGGTTTGAATGGAGAAAAGTCAGGAGAGTTAAGTCGCCAAGGGGCCCACGGTAGTAAGAAAATACAAACACATGAGCCCAGAGGTGAGTTCCACATTCACACTGCTAACATATTTAGTTTCACAGAACAACATCATCTGTCGTATTAAGTTAATGCTGTTAATTTCAACATTGCTGATTTAGTGGCATTGCCTATATTTAGCTTGCAAATACGTTTGTGTTTTATAATTGCTTAAAAGCTACAAGCCAGGGAATTCCCTGGCGGTCCAGTCGTTAGGATTTAGCACTTTCACTGCCGAGGGTCCGGGTTCAACCCCTGATCAGGGAACTAAGATCCCACAAGCAGCACAGTGTGGCCAAAAAAAAAAAAAAAAAAAAACTACAAGCCTTTTAAAAAGGTACAAATCCTAAGAGTTCTCATCACAAGGAAAAAGTTTTTTTTTTCCTGTTTCTTTAACGTTGTTTCTGTATGAGACGACGGATGTTCAACATGTACTGTGGTCATCATTTCATGATGTATGTCACTCAAATCTGTGCTGTACACCTTGAACTTATACATATAGGTCAATGATATCTCAGTGAGACTGGAAGAAAAAAAAAGCTGCAAGCCTCTAAGGGACTTACGTTGAGTTTTATGGTGTCCATATTCGAGTGACATGAGAACAAAAACAATAAAAGTGAACTCTGGGAGTCCAGGGAATTTTTGTTCATGAATGGGGGTCTGCAGATGACTTAAGAGTAGGCCAGGGTTCTGGGTTGTAGTCAACAGAAAAGGTCTCTGGTTAACATAAGCAGAGAGAGAGGTTATAAGGTGGGTATTGGGTGACCAAAGAATAGATGGGAGGCTAGAGATGCAGACTCAGAATGTGGTCAGGAGCTCGGGAAGGGAAGAAGCCCTGGCTGTCCCGGCACTGCGTTCACCACTTCAGCCCGGGCACTGGTGTCCCAGGACTCTTGACACGGCTGCCACCACCAAGCCTTCAAATCACTGTCTCAAGCATGAAGAACCCCGGCGGGAACATCCAGTTGGCTGAGCCTTGCTCATTCCCCTACCTCCTGGCTGCCAGGGAGGGACCACGTGGCCCCCTTTGGTTTCTGTAGACCCAGCCAATGGAGAGTTTCCCCCAAATAGGATAAAACTCTAGACGCTGGGGAACCAAAACCCAGTCCAGTGTACACACTCCACTGTGGGTCAGAGAAAACGGGCCCAGTTCTAGGGATGTCAGCGTTAAATAAGACCACCTCAGGAGCATCCGCTAGAAAGCCCTGCCCACATGTTTGCAGTTACTGCCTGCAGCGGCAGTGTCCTGCCAGGTCCCACCAAGATCAAGAGCACAGATAAAACGCCCAGCCTCCACCGTGGCTATTTTGGTTTCACGGCCTCACTGCAGTGGGCAGATCAGGAGGGAACCATGCACAGTAATTGAACAGAGAAAACAGAAAATTTTTTTCTTCCTGGAAAAAATTTTTTCTCATTTAAATCAGCTTCTTCTGATGTTTATAAAAACAAGCCAACAAAAGGCCTCTAGCTCAGATTTTGGAGCTGAAATTCAGAAAACATAGTATTTATCATCGCAGCACTTTTCTGTTCCCGTCCTCCTGGGCTGATCACACAACTGGTTTTGCTGGGAGCAGGAGCGCTGGGGGGTGTTTGTCCGGGTCTCTGATGGCGCTGGCTTCAAACACTCCCCTGCAGCGCTTCACATGTGGCTGCAATTAACTGTGCAGCAAACCTGCTGCAGGAGGAGAGATTGTGTGTCTTATACTTCGCAGTAGGAAACTGTGACCCTTTCTCATTTTGGTCGCAAATCCTCCACTTTGAAGGTGTTTCATTTGGGGAACTGCACAGGAAGTCCTTGATTGTGTGTTACTTTTTTTGCAAAGATTTCTGCACCCGGAAATAGTGTTTTTCTCCCTCCTTCTCCAGTTACATGAAGGTGTTGGGGGGGAAAAAGCCTGTTTTGGCTACTGCATGACCTGCCTCCTGCCCACCTCTCTGACCTCATCGCTACCAGTCTTCCCCTCCCACCCCTCTCCAGCTACACTGGCCTCCTGGCTGGTTTCAAAACATGCCAGGCCCTCTTCTGCCTCTGGGTCTTTGCACCTGCTTGGTCCTTGCTTTGGCACATCCTCCCCCCTTAGAGACACACGATTTGCTCCCTCAACTTCCTTCCAGTTTCTACTCACGTATTTCTTACTATAGAAGTCCTCCTGCTTCTAGTATTTTCTTACTCACCCTGCCCTGTTTCTCTTCAGTGTACCTGACGCCCTATACTTACTTCTTTATTTGTTTATTATCTATCTTCTCCTACTAGAATCAATCTTCATGAGGCAGAGACTATGTCTTCTTCCTTGCTAATCACTAGTGGTCAGCACATAATAGACACTCAATAAAGTGTTGGATGAGTGAATGCATGTAATAGTAAAAGCTATCATTTCATGCGTAGTGGAATTATAAACATTATCTCTAAGGAGGAGTGAATTTATGCTGATGTAGTTAGTGCATTGAGGATCAAGGGCAATGGGGGACCCGTACCAGTATCAGAAGGCACCAGGAAAAGGGGAAATGCAATATTTAAATCTTCACTCTTGACACCTCCTTTGCTGTCCTGACTCATATACCCAACTGCCTTTCCAACAGTCCCTTTTGGATATCTCAGAGGCAGCTCACACTACATACGTCCAAAGTGGAAGTCTTAATTCCTCCTGCTCCCAGTATAAATCTCCTCCTTCCCGAAGTTCCCATTTCACTTAATGCCCACCTTTCACCTTGCTCATGCCAAAAGCCAAGGAGTCATCTTGGGTACCTTGCTTTCCTCCAACCCCTACGTGCAATCCACCAAAAAGTCTGCCAACTCTGCCATGACAGAAATGGCCAGCTGGACGCAAATCTGTGTCCCCTTTCCACAGTGTAGGACCATTGATGGGAAGTAGTTGCCCAAACAGGGACTACATTTCCTAGCTCCTGTCATTTGGGTGAAGTCACGTGACTAGCTCTCATCAAGAGATATAAGTGGAACGATCTGTGCCACAGCAGGCCCACGTGTCCTTCTCCATCTGTCTGCTGGATGAAGAGGATCCTCAAAGGATTCTGGGGCCCCAGGGGTTGGCAGAGTCACAAGATGAGGATCCTGGGTCCCCGAGTCACCACTTGGAGGAGAGCCACTTGCTCTTCTAGAACTGCTCACTGTTTGGACTTTATGTCAAAAACCACCAAGTTTTTGGGGTCATTCGGTTCAGGAGCTGGCGTTACCTTAACTAGTACATCTATCTCCAAACTATACCTCAGATCTGTCCACTTGTCTTCATTAGTCTCTTATTTTATTTGGAACCTCCATCCTCTCTCATGAGAAAGATTGCAGAAGTCCCCTAACTTATCTCCTTCCTCTATCCCTGCCAGCTATAGACTGAATGCTTATGCCCTCTCCCCCAGTTCATATGTGGAGACCTACTCCCCAGTGTGATGGCATTTGGAGGTAGGGCCTTAGGGAGGTGATCAGGTCATGAGAGCGGAGCCTTCATTAATGGGATTAGTGCTCTTATATGAGACTCCAGATAGCTCCCCTGCCCCTTCTGCCATGTGAGGGTACACCAAAAAGATGCCCATCTAAGAACAGAGAAGCCAGGCCTCGCCAGACACCAAATATGCCAGTGCCTTGACCTTGGACTTGCCAGGCTCCAGAACTGTGAGAAATAAACGTTTGTCATTTAAGCCACCCGGTCTATGGTATTTGTGTTATAGCAGCCCGGAAGGACTAAGACCACCCCCCCCCCCCCACCCCCGATAGTCTATTCTCTACACAGCCATCAGAGAGACCTTTTAAGAACCCAAATCATGTCACCCCCTCAAATAGCTTCCCTTTGCATGTAGAATAAAGTCTGAACTCCTTCCCATAGCCAGTCCACTGCCCCAGCTTTATCTCAAACCTCTCTTCTCCCCCGTTTATTATGGTCCAGCCACCCTGGCCTTCACTCAGTTCTTCAAACACAGCAGACTTGCTCCTGCCCCAGAGCCTTTGCACTTGCTAATCCTTCTGCTTGGAAATCTTTCCCCCAGATCGTGGCATGACTGGTTCCTTGTCATCATTCAGGTCTCAACTCAAACACTACCTCCTCATAGGAGTCCTCCCTGATCACACTGTCAGATTGATGCCACTCTGCTGCCACAACGGGTCATTCTCTATTTCATTCCCTGTTGTATTTTCTTCATTGATCTTATCACTATTTTAAATGATCTCTTTTAAGTTAACTTACATGACTTAAACCATGTTTCCTGGCTAATCATGTCTCTCCCACCTCCTCCCCAGCACCCCTCCATTAGAGCATTAGCTCCGCGGGAGCAGGACCTTGTCTGAGTTATTGGCAGTTGAATCTTCAATATCTAGAACAGTAAGACAGAAGGTGCTCTAGATCGAAGGAAGAAAGGGAGGGAAGGAGGGAAAAAGCGGGGCGGGGGCGGGGCGTGGAAGGGAGAGAGGAAGAATTGCCCTAATCAGATCAAGGACCCTCACAGCACAACCCCAGGGTCCACACAAAGTTGCTGGAGAGGAGGAGTGAGCTGGGGAGAGGCAGAGGGAAGGCGGCTGGGCAGCCCTTCTGAAGCAGCCTCCAAGGTACAGAAACGGCATCACCTACCATCCCAGGCCATCAGCTTCCCATTCTTTGGGAAGCTCTCTCCCCCTTTGGAAGGAAAAAAAAAAACCCACATACCTTTGCCCTTCCTTTTTCTCTCTGTACAGAAACCTTATCTATTTTGGACCCAAACCCACTTTCCCTGCTGCCAGTAAGCACTGGAAAGGTTATAGTGCCTCCTTGTCTGTGTGATTCAGAAGGCTATGAAGCTGTAACTGTAGTATAAAGAAGACGTGGTTTGTCCAAGGTAACTAATTATTTATCAATATATCTCAAATTCTTCAAGAAGTTTTGTACGTTATGATGCCCTAAATACTAACACAGTCAGCTTACTGGGTATTCCAGGGCTGCCTGCAGTGGGGTCACATTGGACTTTGAAATGGGACCCACTTCTATTGATTATGCGACTGTTCCAATGTATACAAACACTTTTTTAAAAAAATACGAGCTAATACAAATTCATCAGTCTAAGCAAGGTTGACCTGGATTTTAAAGCTGTCCTAAGTAATCAGCTGTAGGGTCAATCAGACGAATGATGAAGTGGAAGAAAAAGAAGCCATTAAAGAATTTTAATACTTTTTAAAGTACTTAATAATTTTAAAAGCCCTGTCTTTTTTGTCACTTAGGGCTTTTTCTTTTTCTTTTTTTCCCCAGTTTTACTGAGATGTAATTAACATACAGCACTGAATAAGTTTCAGGTGTACAGCAGAAGGACTTGACTTACGTATATTGTGAAACGATTTCCACAAGTTTAGTTAACATCCATCATCTCAAATAGATTTTTAAAAAGGAAAAAAAATGTGTTTTTTTGACTCAGGATGAGAAGTCTTAGGATTTACTCTCCTGACAGCTTTCAAATACTCTATACAGCAGTGTTAATTATATGGATCACGCTGTGTGCGTTACATCCCTAGTACTCATGTACCTTACAACTGGAAGTCTGGACCTTTTGACCCCCTTCACCCCATTCCCCCTCCCCCCCACCCACCTCTGGTAACCACACATCTGATCTCTTTTTTATGAGTTTGGTTCCTTTCTTTTCTTTTCTTTTTTTTTTAAGATTCCACATATAAGGGAGATCATACAATATTTGTCTTTCTCTGTATCTGTCTGTCAGTATTCGTCTTATAAGCACCTTTCTAAGTGGGAATCATCCCTGTTATATAGTTGAGAAAATGAAAGTTTGAGCAGGGTCCACGTTTGTGCCCGGTGTCATGCAGCTAGAAAATGGTGGAACCAAGGTTTGAACTCTGGTCTGTCTGATGCTGAAGTCTCAGCCATTCTCATGTGCCAAGGGCTTCTCCATCCTTTGACAAACAATGTCAGAAATGATGTTAAGACCCTACTAAATTCCATTTCCACATGGTAGCCCACAGGGAATGGGAAACCGGGAGGAGATACTTCCCTTCAGAATTGAAGTGTTGGTCTAGGAGTGTAGATTCAGTGATTTATTTAGGGATTATCAAAGGGGTCTTTTCTGGGTGAACTGAATGATATTGTTGAAAGATTATTGAATGAGGAGTCAGGCCAGATGGTTTGAATCCTGGTTTGGCACTGCTCAAGTAGTTGCACTAAGGCAAATGTTCTACCTGCTCTGAGCCCCCATTTCCTCATCCGCCAATTGGGGTCATCAGTGCTCCCTCACAGGATCACACTGCATTAAATAAGAATGCGCAGCACAGCACAGTGCCTTGCACGTGGTTGGCACCCAATATGCTGATCTCCTTCCTTCCCTGTTTACTTTCTTCTTGCCTGTGTACAGCATATGCTTGTACGAGTTGATGCCAAAGCAGCAATTGGAGCCAAGAGAGACATGGCAATCTTGGTTTGAAGAATTTCTTTCTGAGGTGTGTGTGTCCACCCTCAGAAGAAAAACCCATGCTTATTTTTGGTGAAGTTCCCCAGCTCAAACCATTCTCCATCTGAGAGGTAGGTAGTTAACTGTGGCCAAACTCTAGCCGGCCTTGAATCCAGCATCTGCAACATTCTTTTCTATGGAAAATGGCTCTTCTTACCTCCCGCCCCAGCCCACCAAAGTCTGTGTCTAAGAAAGACAACAAGAATAGATTGCCAGGCGCAATCATCCTTACAGTATTCGAAGGAAAATTCCTTGTGCGAGGACAAAGCCAATCTTTGGACCAGTGTTGAACATCACTTAGAGATCCGAGGTCTGAGCAATTGTTCTGGCCATAAATCTGGTCTTGCTTAAGGGGACTCATTCAGATCCATGCTGTGAAAAGAGCTGACATTCAGAAAAAAGCTCACCACTGACTCCTTGACAGGTTTCAGATGGTACGTTCCGCTGGAACAGAGCCCTCGAGCAAGGCTCTCCATGGAATTCGACATGGGGCTGGAGGCTCAGGTTACTACCACTCCAGCGGCCCCACCATGGGATTCCATCCAGGTGTGTGGGGGGTAAAATCCCTGTTGGGTCATGGTGGAGGTGAGGCTCACTTCTGCGCTCTGAGATGGAAAAGAAGAAAGGGGACTGAGTGCTTATTTCCTGTCTGGCACTGTTAGAGGCCTTCATATACATCTGCCTAGAAATTTTGCAAATGTTTTAACCATTCACAGCTCTGTTATTTACCACGTTGTGATCCTGTGACCATATCTCTGAAATCTGGGCACTAGAGGACTTGGCAAGCAGCTCTGGGTTTGAATTCTGACTGCCCACCCAGGAATGATAGCTCAATGAGGGCAATGTGTTCACTGCTGTAGCCAGCCTCCTAGCACATAGGAGGGCCTCCATACTTATTTGTTAAGTTGAATTACCCTGGGCCTGCTTACTTAGCCTCTCTAAAGCTTCTGTTTCCTCGACAATAAAAGTAGGAAAAATAAAACCTAGATCATAGGATTTTTAAATTATGCTTTAAATTGTGAGGTTGTTGTAGATTCATATGCGATTGTCAGAAATAATACAGAGAGATCCCATATATCCTTTACCCCACCAGTAACATCTTGCAAAACGACAGCACTATGTCACAACCAGGATGTTGACATTGATCAATCCATTGATTTTGTAGGATTTCCCTTCTAGGACTTTTATGTGGATTCATTGCAATTATGCAGGCATAATGTTTAGCAAAGTGCACGAGTACTGTAAACATTTAACAAAGGCAGCTAATATCCTTCTAGGAGACAATATGATGTAGACCAGTGCTGCTCAAAACATAACGTGAATATGAATCATCTGGGGGGCTTGTTGACGTGCAGATTCTAATTCAGTAGGCCTGAGTGGGCCTGAGAGTGTGCATTACTAGCAAGTTCCCAGGGGGTGTCTGCTGTGGCTGACAGGCTAAACACGTGGACTCCAGAATCAGACTGCCAGGGCTCAATTCTAATTGTGCCCTTGTTATCTTTAAGACCTCGGACAAGTTATTTAACCTCTCAATGCTTCAGTTTCTTTATTTGCTTCATAGGGGTATTTACAGTCCCTACCTCACAGGGCTGTTGTGAGGCTTAATTGTCTTAAAGCACTTAGTGCCTGGGCCTTAGTAAGTGCTCATTAAGTGTTAGGTATCATTATTATCTTAGATTATTTCTTATTCTGTACTCTCTCACTGAAATAAGACCACTTGGGTTTTTCCACTAGTTACTTTGGCCCCCAGAAAAGTAGAAATTCACCTGTTCTCTATGAGAAAAGAGAGAAGTTATTGCTAGAAGGTATTTGTAGAGCTCTTCTAGATCAAAAATGGCAAACATCTGATTCACCAGTTCCTATTCCCCACGCACAGCAGACATTACTAATCAATCTTGACATTCTTTTTTCATTGAACCTCAACAATAGCTTCAGAGGCCTTCTTAAGGGATGGCTCCAGGCACAGCTGGTGCTCAAGATGAAACCTGTGTGCCGAAAGTGATCTGGTCTAAGCTCCTCCCAGAAGTGGAGGCTTAGCCCCAGGGCTGCAAACTGACGTCCAAGGCTCACACTGTTACCCGGAGACTGAGTGTGAACTAGAACCCACATCTGTGCTCTCTGCGGAACGAGTTGGAGTGAAGAAAGCGAGAAAGGAAGACCAGGAGAGATTCACAAGAGCACGTTAGAAGCAAAGGGATACAGGTAGAGAAAGACTTTCTTCATAGACAGGTTAGTGCATCTAGAAGAACAATAAGAGTCCCTGTGCACTGCGACCATTTCAGATTGGCAGCCATTGGGGTTTCCCTTATGACCCCCATGGAGTATGACATGGGAGGACACCCTGAAAAATGAACTACTTATCGGGAATGTGGTGTGGAAAAGAAAACTGTCTTTACACTACTAACTGGGGGGGGGGGGCCTTAAAAAACCAAAAGGAGCAAATGGAAAGGCAAAGACCTTATTCCCACTTAACTGAACTCCTGAGGGCTTTTCCATGTGTGAGTTATATCTGTCTTGATGGGGCAGCCGTGCGCTCCACCCTGTAATTCTGCCTCTCCCTGCTCTCAGTTTTCATCACTGGACCGCGCTTGACTTCACAGACCGTCGTGGACCCAGGACTTCAAGGTAGATCAGATTGTGGCCATTTTTGTAGATTGGTAGAAAGACATGAATCAGATCTTCTCTTTGAGCAGTTTGAATGATGAAGGTATGAAAGGAGTGAGTTACTGGTGGGGGCAAAAGCCAAAAGGGGGAGTAGGGGCAGTAATAAGGGAGCCAAAGTGATGAGGAGGCTCCTTGGTAGGTAAATGAGGAAGAATTGAACTGCGAGGAGGCCCAGGGAAATGGAGAGGGAGTCTGGGTAACGACTTTGTGGCCCGTGGGGGAGGCAGAACCGTGGTTCCCAGAGCAGCCTTTTCCTGCACTTTCTTCTCCTTTTAATTAATATGGAAAATTTCAAGTCTATGCAAGATTAGACAGAACAGGGACTTCCCTGGCAGTCCAGGCTTCCACTGCAGGGGGCGTGGGTTCCATCCCCGGTGCGTCGGTCGGGGAACTAGGATCCTGCATGCTGCCGGGCTTAAAAAAAAGAAACGAGTAGACAGAATAGTATAACCCCCCGCCCCCATACCCATCCCTCCGCTTCAATCGTGATCAACTCAGGGCCCATCTTTTTTCTTCTCTATCTCCACTCACTCACCTTCTCGATTATTTTTATTTATTTTAAATAAACTTCTGGTGCACTTATAAAATCCTTGCTTTGAAACACATTCTTATCAGTGGTCCATGCACAGCCTGCCTTATTATCTTTTTTAGTTACTTACTTAGTTTTTTTGTTTGTTTGTTTTTCAATTTAGAAGTTTGCCCGATTTTTTCTTTTACCTCCTTAAATATATTTTTTATTATGGTAAAATATACATAACATAAAATTTACTATTTTAACCATTTTAAGTGTGTAGTTCAGTGGCATTCACACTGTTGTGCAACTATCACTTAAGTAGTTAATTTTAATAGTGAACCCGTGAACCCGTCAACCAAAAACTAAGACTTTGACAATGACCTACATCTAACCAATGGTTCCCTCCCATCCACCCCGTGCAGTTCCCCTCCCCAGGTAACCATCATTCTGAATTCTCTCATCATCCTTCCCTTACTTCTTTTTTACATAGTTTTATTGCAGGTGCATGTACTACCACAATTATTTTTCATGCTATTTGTAACATTACAAATAGGATACTATGCTGCGTGTAATCTTTGCGGACTTGCTTTTTTCACTCACTATTGTCAAGATTCCTCTCTATTGCTGCAGGCCTCTGTGTAAGTCACTCGTTTAGGCTGCTGTCTACATTCCCTTGTGTGGACAGTCCGTGTCTGACACATTCCACCTCCAGCACACTTCTGTCTTGACAGCATACCTTCCTTTTCTTACGGTAGCTTGAGCGTGTCTCTCATCTGCTTGATCAAGACATTCAGACTGAAACCACCCTGGTTAGATGTGGCCACGGAGAAGTCACACTAATGCTGATGTAAGGGAAGCAGCGAGATTAATCCTTGGAAAGGTTGAAGACTGGTCACATCCATGAGAAAAGGCCCTCTGTCCCCATGATTTATCTGCAGAGTAAGGCTCACTCTAAGCAGTGATGGAAATTAAAGAGGCAGCTTTAGGACCTCCACCCTGACCCCAAATGGAAATCATTTTGCAGTACACAAATGGCAGAGCTGTCATACAGATCAAATGAGATAATGATATGTGGGGACACTTTGTAAACCCCAGAGCCGTTTTATAAATGTGCAGTTGCATGGTGATTGTTATCATTACTCATTTGCATTATCTGGACAAGTCATTTTCCTGTCCCTCCATGATTACGGTGGCTGTCTGCTTATACAGTGCCCCAGCAAGACTGGGTTTAAGGGAGGTAGAGAGAAGGGGAGAGAGGTGAATGTTCACCAGATATTCTGTCTGGTCTTTAGTCCCTGCAACGGCTCTTCAAGTTAAGAACTGTCTCTGTTTTACAGATGAGAAAACTGGGCTTGATAACATGCCCAAAGTTATAACTTTGGGCATGTTATAACTTCATAACTGACAGAGGTGGGGTTTGATTCAAATTCAGGTTTATTCAAATCCCAAGCCCTTCCTCTATTGTCACACTTCCCGAAATCTGCCCCAGCAATCCTCACCCTTTCCTCATTCCACGTCCTAATCTGGCAGGATGAAACCTCCTCTCTATGATCTTTCTCAGGATTTTTTTCCCCTAGTCTGAGACTATTGATGAACTAAAATGGAGTCTAAGTAAAAATCTCTTTGGGAAGACTGGGAGCCTTCCCGAGCTTTAATCTGTGCACTTTAATCTGGGAACCAGGAAAGCAGGCGTGGTTATGCTTGGGTCAACTTGTCACCTGGGTCATCCTATCTCCATTGGCCCTGTGTGGACAGCAGGAGAGTGTATTTCACAGGGGGCCGCAAGACCGTGCCTCGGGTTCAGGCAATGCCTCTCCGCGGTTTAGGTAAACCTAATCTCGCTGTAAAATGGAACTATCTATACCTGTCCTGCTCCCCAACCCGGGGCTAAGATCAAATGAGATAACAGGCTGTGACCCGATATAATTGGATGAGGTAATAGATAGGAAAACAGTTTGAAAACTGCAAAGCATTTCCCCCCAGCATTAATGTAAGCCGGTATTTGTTTCTGTTATCCTTCCATCTCAGCAGAGCCATCTCCCAGGGAAAGCCCTATAGCAGGAGCCCCTAATAATGACTGAGGTTTGAGAACAGCCAGAAGGCAAGCAACATGAAGCCATTTCAAGCAAACCAGAGGAAGTCCAGTCCCTGACTATTTATTTTATGAAGTTAGCGGCTGGATACGTTAAGCAAATGTTTTCTTAATTGTGGCAGTATGGGAGAACAATGGGGCAAGGGCTGCCGGGGACCAGGGAGAATCAGGCCTCCACCCCTCCTACCCACACCCCGAAATCTCCAGAGAATGACAGGAAAAAATTAAAGACAGGGCTTTTCTTTTCGTGGTCACATGTCTACGCTGCTGCTGTAATAAGAACCTGCACCGATTAGAAATGTTTCGCCCCCTCCTCTCCGCCCCTTCCCGGGCACGTTCCGGAGCAGACCGGGCTGTGGACTCCGGGAGTGTGCCAGACACAGCAAACACCGGTGTGTGAGCGGCTGGAGGGGGCTCTTTCCACCCCGAACTCTCTGCCTTCCTCCTCGGTTCCCTCCCTTCCACACTGACTTCATTTACTAGGACTTCCTCCTCCGGGCGAGGGAGGGGGAGGAAAGACGCTGCCGTGCGCCTGTGGGGTGTGTGTGGAGTGCGGGGTGTAAAATGCTGTAATGAGAGGCAGCCGAGCGGCGTCTGAGAGCCCTGGACTGCAGCAGCCGTTCTGATCGCGGTGGCACCTGAGCGCTCACCTCCCCAAGCAAGTGCGACCTGTCCCTTCAGGTGCGTGTGTGGTCGCCGGCCTGTCGGGCAGAGCGGCTGGGGGTGTGCGGGTCACGAGAGGGCGAACCAGTGCCCCAGGTCGGCGGCCCGTGGAGCGTGGAGCCCGGGAAGCGGGAAGCGCCGGCGTGCGCGGCGCTCCGGCGGCTGAGCGGGCGTGGACGCCGACCCCCGGGCGCCTTCCCTGGGCAGCTGAGCGAGCCGGTCTGCGTGATAGGCGGGGACGCGTGCGGGTCTGGAGCCGAGGGCGGCGGAGGTGCCGCAGGTCCGGCGCGAATGCGCGGGCACTTGGCCGGCTGCGTGGCGGTTTAGGGGCAGGGAGGTTAAGGGACAGCGGGTAAGGGATTGGGTCGACTGTGGTCGTCGTGGTCACGTGTGCTGTGTCCACCGGATGCGAGAGCCTACTGTGTGCGTGCGGGGGGGGCGGGGAGGCGTGCTGGCCCGCAGCTGCGAGCCCCTGGGCGCGCACGAGAGGTTCGTTTATGTTCGTGCGTGTGCACCAAAGCTGTGTTCCCGCTGCCTGGGCCTCTGGGGTCCGGTCCGGTGTGTGTCAGAGGCTGGTACACACCGCGTGCGCCGGGTCCACGCGCTCCCCCGGGTCGAGCGCAGCCCGGGCCCCCTGCGGACGTTGGCCGCCCGAGCGCGTCTGCATCCGTTGGGTGGGTGCGAGCTGCCGCCAGGCGCGGGGCGGGTGGGGGAGGGGAAATGAGCCTCCCCCGGGCGCGCGAGGCCCCGCCCCCGCCTCCCCGCTGGCTCACCTGGGCCCGGCCCCCACCTGCTGGGCCGGAGGGGCGGGCCAGGGGGCGTGGCCCGGCGGAGCCCGGCGGAGCCCGGGAGAGGGCGGGCGGCGCCTCATTCCAGGGATTCCTCGCGCTCCCGCGCTCGCGTCCGCCGCGGAGCCGGCTCGGCGCGCGCCGCCCGTGTGTGCGTGTGGGTGTGCGGAGCGGCGGGGGTCGGTGCGGGAGCGCGGGCGCGAGGGCGCCTGCGCGTCGGCGCGCCCCCGGAGTGCGCCCGGTCCCGCGCGCCCCGTTGTCCCGCCCCTGTCCCCAGCGGGGCCGGCCGGCCCGAGGCGGGCGCGCCCAGAGCCGCCCGGCGGTGAGTGCGGGAGAAGGGGGCAGGGCGAGGGCTGGCTTGCGGGGAGCTCAGGGGTGGACTGGCTCGGAGCGGGACGGGGGCGTCCTCCTGGAAGGACGGACGAGGCGGCTTGTTCTTGCGGGGCAACTTGAGGCTCCTGGTGGGAACCGAAGCGCCAGGACTCCCGGAGGGAGAGGTCTAGCGTCTGGAGTGGAAGCTGTCCTGGGAGTCGGCGGCGAGGGGCCGGGCGGGGGGGCCCGCGGCCTGTAGCCCCTTGGTCGTGGCCAGCGGCAAAGGACGGCTGTGGTGCGGGACCGCGGGATATGGCAGAGGATGGGCAGCTGGGATCGGCTCTTTCCACTCTGTATCCTTCCTGCCCCCTTTCCAAAACAAAACGGCACACTCTTCCTGCAGTGAGTGCAGGCCTCGCCGCAAAGCAAAGGTCTTGCCCTTTTGGGTTTTGCTTAAAGTCTCCTTTAATTTATCGCCCTAGACCTTTAAATCTCTTAGGTTAGGATGACAGCACTGTTGGGGCCGCTGGTCTTTATGCGCTTTAGTTGGCATGTGTTCGTCTGTTCAAGCCAGCTGACTTAAAAAAATCGGTTTCACTTTGATCATTGGTGCTGTGTGTTTGCTAGTCGTTATTTCCTTCTCTGCGGTTAATAAGAACCAGCAGCCTGGGGGGAGGGGGTGGAGGCGGCTCTTCTAGTTTTTACCAGCGGTTGGTTGCCCCCTCTATTTGAAAGGTACTGTCTCCTGTAGAGTTTATCTTTCTTTTACAAACCCAAGCCTACTTTGACGAAAATGAAGGCTCTCATTTGTTTCCTCTGAACTTTCTCGAAGACAAAGGCAACAAATGT
Source organism: Balaenoptera ricei (assembly GCF_028023285.1). NCBI lineage: Eukaryota > Metazoa > Chordata > Mammalia > Artiodactyla > Balaenopteridae > Balaenoptera > Balaenoptera ricei. Next base: position 101,385,900 of record NC_082649.1, on the reverse strand, counting down.
TAATTTTCCTATTAGTATTTGAAGGTCAGTTTTGCGTTCCATTTTAGCATACCAAACTTTTAACTCTATGCACTAGCCTCCCAGTCCGCAGACTTGCAATGTTCATTGTTTCCTGCTTGCAGCTGATGAAGTCTGCGCATGAGCGTGAGGGGAGTAGCGTGGGTCGTTTAAAGAGCGCTTAGGGGTCAGCGCCTCAAGGCTGTACTGGGGGCGCGATCTTGGAACAAGTTATTTATCATCTATCTCTAAATCTCCGTGCTCTCATTTAAATAATGGGTTTAGGAATACTCAGAAGTTTGTTGTCTTGTACTCAAGACAGTTTGTGTGTGTGTGTGTGTGTGTGTGTGTGTGTGTTTTCTGTGTGTTTCCTGATGCATCTGGCTGAAAAGTCATCTCCGTCCTGGTAGAAATGAGGTAAACCCCTCAATTTGTTGTTTGACTTTGGCAACATTTTAATCCCAGGCTAATTTCCCCCGCCACGGTTTTTTCACACTTCTGGGCAGCCTGCCTTTGCTTTCCATTTGGAAGGGAATGCAAACTAATTTTTATGTTGACCAAAACACAATACAATTAAGAAGATAATTCTGCTATAAATAACCATGAACTACATTCCAAAACTGTGAATGTTGTAGTAAAAACAGCTCTGGCTTATTTCTGGAGACACGAGTTCAAGTCCTATCCCTGTCACCTACTAAGTTTGTGACCAGAAAAAGTTACTTCTAGTTAACATTTGTGCTTTATTTTCCTCTGTAAGAGGGTGATAAAATCTGTTCTGATACATCACAGAGTTAATTACAGGGAATAGTGTGCTTTGAAAAGTATTTTGTGTTATGTTATTTATAAAAGTCTTTGAAGACTTGAAAGAGCTTCATAAAACACAGTTGTCACCACTTTTCCCACCCGATTTAGAACTATGACTTTACATTAAGATTTTAACACTTCTTACAAAACGATAATTATGAGATGAAAACTTTCCCTTTCAAATGGTCTGTTTGACAAGAGTTCTGCAGTGTGAAATTCCTTTTAACTCCTTAGGGAGTCAGCCTTGTCATCAACCTCTTGTGGTTGCCCAAACAAATCCAAAGGAAGATTTTACTTTGTGTTTCTTCCAGGTATCTCTCCTGGATAGTTTTGTTGTGCAACTTTTAGTTGGCCTTAATAAAATAATAAGTCATATAACCATACTCAAAGTTGCTTTGCTTTGCAACTTTGAGTATGACTTAATAAAATAATGAGTTGTCATAAGTTTAGGAGGTAATAGTCAAATACATTGGGAAAATTCTAATATAACTAAAATGATGACACTATGCGGCAATTTTAACATATCAAGTTGTCTCTTCATTGCTTGTGTTAGACAAGCTGTTGCAGTTATGGGAACCTGGTGAAAGGGGTTTTTTTTTTTTTTTTTTTTTTTTTGGTTAAGAAGTTTCTGTAAGGTATGTTGACTGAGGCTCGTTTGTGATTCTTTTAGGGAGCCTCTCTGAAGTTAATCAAGTCTATATGTGGGAGCTTAAGAGAAGAGACAAGGGGATGATATCAATCAGTCTCTAGGCATTTAGGATCTGTCCACGTTAAAACAACAAACAAAAAACCCAACAACTTAGAAATCAGACTGCCAAATCTTGATACTATAAACTGCCAAGGTGGGGAAGGAAGGAGTGTATGCATGAAGTGCTGAAATCAGAAAAATTCTTTCAACCTGGGCTACACCGTAGTAGCTCTTTTGCAAAAGAAGAAACCCTTGTAGAATGTGCTTTCAGTATCTCAGGCCTCAGGTCTTATAACCAGATACGTCAATCCTCATTGTTTGTGGATTCCTGTATTTGTGAATTTGTCTCCTCACTAAAATTTATTTGTATCTCCAAATCAGTACTTGGGGCAGTTTCTTCCTAGGCACAGTGGTTCAGTACTCACTAATTTAGAGGTCTCAGAGGCTTTATAGAATATAATGACTGCAAATGATGAGAATTTACCATATTTAATGATGCCGATAATGAAAGAGCTTCCTAGTGATGCAACGTGTCATGGGTTAGAAGACTTTTCTAGGCTACTGATAGGCTGGGAGTTGAGATTTTGGTACAGTGGGGAGCTCGACCTGGGTATTATGGGAAGTTTGCCAACTTGGGCTGTGATGCAGGTCCCTGTGTGTCATTCTTGGGTGTAACAGGTCCCTAAGAGGACCTGGCGCCTCAGTACTTCTGAATAGGAGATTCTAAGTATCCAAGTAAAATAAATGGCAAGAACAAGCATATCCAGAGTAAACTAGAAATGCCAGGGAGTTTCTTTTATTTCCTATGAGGTGCTGTAGGAGGCCGAGGTATTGAAAATGAAGAGACAGGTTCACAATAGCCTAAATATGAGAAAGAAAAGGATAGTTCATTGTTTGTTTGACAACCATGTTGAAAAATCGTGGCAATTGGTGGTCTGCTCAAAAAGTCCAGATTTGAATTTTATTTTCCCTCTTTGGACAGAGTGGTGGTGTCAGTGTGGGCCCACATACAGGCACTTTCCAGGGGGCACTTCAGGGAGATGGATGAACTTCAGCCAGCAGTAAGAATGTTACACCAGCGTTGGGCAGCCTCACATAAAGGACATGAAATACGCTATAACCTGAGTTTGGTTTTGCAGCTTTAAGTCTATACAGGTGACCCCGACAGGCACACGATTGCTTTCGTACAGTCCGTGTGTTTGCACAGCTGACACTGATGCCAGACTGTGTTACAGTAATTAAGGATTGTACTTACTGTGTGGTAGCACCGTTGGGCAGCTTCTGTTGCCAGGGTCATCAAGATGACTAAATGTCACATCCCTGCAGTCCCCACCTCGGGGGGAGGGGGTTGCTGAGGAGGCCCATAGAGCCTTGGGCCATTTTAGCCTCAGAAAACCTAAGGTGGTTGAGTTGAGCATTTGTGCAAGGATTTCATCCAGACTGGTACTCGTTTTTCCGCCCAGCTAACTCTGTGTTGATGTGATGGGAGGTGGAGATGAGCAGGAGACAGAGCTAAGTTGATGGCAGGCACCTGAGGTTACCTTGTTCCTGATACCTGATGTGTCCCACCGGTGGGGAAAGAGACGGATGGCTGCCTAGCCTATAGACCTGCCCTATTGAGGGTTCACGGAGGGGCGAGGGGCGTTAAACCCTTACGGGAAGGGTACACACCCTGTACTAACTTACTGAATTCTTTAGTTTTCTAGGATGGGGCTGGGGGGTGGGGTGGGGGAGGAATTGCCAACACAGCTGGCTCTCATCCTGGGACTTATGCTTGAGGTTGACAAGCACCTGAAAGAAGCCTAACAAGGCGTTTTACACAGATATATTTTTAATTCTCTGGAAATAAGCATAGAACATGTAGATGTGTTGTTCAGATTTCAGACATTTGGCCTTCAAATGAATTTTCAGAAATGATTATGTGTAGAAATAAGGAATTGGATATAAGGGGAAGTCAGGCAAGTCCTTCTGACCTTGTACCTGGTAGGATGCTTCAAATTACAGCAAGACAGGTCTATAATTCATGTCTGGCACATGTCTCGATAAGGAAAGCTAGACAAGCAAAGGGTCCAGACCATTGAAGGAGTATTTTGAATAAGAACTGGTTTCTATTTAGGAGTGTGACATACAATTTAAGGTTGTGAGAAATACAAACAACACGGTGAAAGTTTTCAAATACCATTCATTGAACCTTCGGAGTTATCCCCTGGAGTGTAATAGCAGGTTGTCTTGAACATGACTAAGTAGGAACCATCCTTCCTGAATGCTGAACTGGCTCTTGGAGCTTGAAGTCCTCAGGGCTGATATTAATTCCTTTGTGCCCGGGGCCCCGGGGATCCTATGGCATTGCTGCCTGTGTTGTCTGCCCCAGTCTCACCAACCAACTTGGTGTGAGAATCTTCTTACCTGCCTTGGTTACTGTTCCTGTGACTCTGTGCCGCGCTCTTTTCAAAGAAAGTGAAACATGTCCTGGTTTTTGTGTTCCTAGGAGAGGAGGGTTTGTCTTCCTTTGCTTTCTTTAGAAATTATCAGATTATTGCTTCATCTGTATCTCAAGGTGTAGGGGAAAGAGCACAGGGCTAGAAGTCTAGCTGGAAGGTATTCTTTATTTTTGGGGTTTTTTCTTAGATAAGCTAAAAAATTGCTTTCCTCCAAAAGGTCTGTATGAAAATCAGCTGAAAAATAGTTAAAATAGCGTTGGATGGTGAGTCAGGCGACTTGGATTCTAGAGTTAGCTTCTTCAGTAAGTCACTTATATTCTTGGCACCTTGCTTTTTCATCTGTAGAAAAATATAATAATCCTATCTGTGAGGATCAGTAAGCTAATGTATGTGAGTGTGTCACTAGAAGCATAGGCCGCACAGCTGTAAGGTGGCAGAATGTGAGTGTATTTCTCACTTGAGTTGATTGGGCATTGTCAGTTACGTTGTATCATTTAATCCACAAGCCAAGCTCGTGACCTTGGGAAGCAGGCACCGTTGTTACCATTTTCTTTAGGTGCGAACTTGTGCCCAGAGGGGTTAAATGGGCCCCGCGATTGGTGTCAGGCATTTAGAGCAAAGTCTAGAGCATCATCGGCTGTCCGCGATGATTGATTGAATGAGTTCAACGTATTAAAATAGGGCTCAGACTTAGGTTTTCTGATGCTCAAGTCCCAGCTCTGCTGATTTAACAGATGGTAAAGTGCGAGAAGAAAAAAGGGTTACACCAATGAGAGAGGTTTTGAGCAAGAAGAACAGAGGGATGACCTGAGAATTGGATGGATGTTAACAGGGACAATCTGTGTGTGTTGCGGGAAGTTAGTGGGGCATCAGTTGGACACGCTGTGGAGAAGGAACAGCCAGGAGGTTAATTCACGTCTACTTGATGTGCCTGAAGCTATGCTTGTGCGTGGCCACCAGAATCTGGTGACGATTGGGTATGAAATTTCATTTCACTTAACCTCATTGAGACTCACAGCTAGCCACATCGGCCACAGAGTGATCCGCATTTGGTGTAAGTTGCTCAGGGCAGGGGGTTCATGTTTTCTTTTCTGCAAAGTCTCTATGTAGTGTTTGCCAGACATAGGAGATACCCAGTGAAAGCCTCTGAATTCCTGATGGCCCCAAGGGCCACACACCCCCTGCCATAGTGAGATACTTCATACTGTAGGCTTGTCCTACAGTTATATTTCTTAGCTGAGGCCAAGTTAGATTAGCTCAGGAAGTGGTCCTGATAGAGTGATGGGACAGGGCCAGCAGGAATTAGGGATACTGAAGAGTGTGCCTCTGGGAGTTGGATGTGCCATCAGGATCCCAGGATAGTGATATCTTCCTGTTTCAGGTTTTTGGTCAAGTGACAGTGTGGCAGGGACATCAGGAGGTTTGAATGGGCCTCTCCCAGCCTCCACTGGTTTCTACCTCTGGCCAAGACTCGCACTCTTTCCTAAATTACACTGTAGTTGGGTCAGCATTACTGGAGGAGCTGTGTGCAGTGAGCCAAGCTTGGTGCTGTAGTTTTCACCTTGGAAATCTCCTTGGAACACTTCTATGACGTATCTTAAAATTCTGTTCCCTGGCCTGAAAAAAACAAAACAAGACTAATACACCCCATAATTCTATTCCCAAGATAGAAGTTCATGTCCTCTTGTTGATCAAAAAAAAAAAAAAAGACGGTCCTTTGTGGAAGTCTAGAATAATGGTGTTCAAATTTAGAGCTGAGCTTTTCATTAGCACCGAATATCCCTAAAATGTAGTAGCTTTATCACCGATACCTATTATTCCCTAATTCTCACTCTTAAGCTATTTGGAAGAATGTATTATCGGGGATAAGGGAGCTTCAGGAAAGGAATATGGGCTGGCAGAGAAAATACCGACCATTGCCTGGAAAAAAAAAACAAACCCAAAAAACAAAATATGTGTTCTCTTCACCATGAGTTATGTTCATGATTGACAGCAACCACGAAAAAAAGATGAATGGATAGACCAGAGACGGCTTGCAGTGCAGTAGAACCCTTGCAGATGAACTTGATGTCTTTTTCCAGAAGCACGTTCCTCTCCCTTTTATGGGGTTATTATGTTCCAGGTGTCAGCGTTTCAAGTGATTATGTTTTCGGTGATCACGATATTGTAAAAACTGTCACGCTGATGGGAACACATCACCGGCTTTACTTAGATTGATTTTCCAGATGCCGTGTAATCTTTTGCAAAAGCTCATAGATGATTTATGGTTCATAAAGGATATAAAATAAACCAGACATGTCGCTCCCCTGTTTAAAACCACTCAGACCATTCAAGGACTTTTCACTGACTAAAGAATAAGATCTCAGCTTTGTCACACCCTGCAGAGAACGCATGATCCGGCCCGTGCCCACTTCCCCGCCTCGCCCAGTCCTCTCCCTGTGGTCATGGGAGCTCCCCGCGTCCACAGGGCCAGCTTGGTCTCCCCCCCACGTCCCCCTTTACAAGCCCAGTTCCTCTCATCCTTTAGGTCTCTCATCTCAGAGGAATCTTCTCTGTCTCAAGTAGTGGCCAGTGCCATTTTTCTAGTATGTTTACCAGCATTTGCAGTTTATTTAATATGTTTGCCTTTGTTTGGACACATAATTATTATTATTTTTTTAAATAAATTTATTTATTTTATTTATTTTTGGCTGTGTCGGGTCTTTGTTGCTGTGCATGGATTTTCCCTAGTTGCGGCAAGCGGGGGCTACTCTGCGTTGTAGTATGCGGGCTTCTCATTGTGGTGGCTTCTCTTGTTGCGGAGCACGGCTCTAGGTGCGCGGGCTTCAGTAGTTGTGGCACGTGGGCTCAGTAGTTGTGGCTCATGGGCTCTAGAGCGCAGGCTCAGTAGTTGTGGCGCACAACTATGTTGTGGCTTAGTTGCTCCGCGGCATGTGGGATCTTCCCAGACCAGGGAGCGAACCTGTGTCCCCCGCATTGGCAGGCGGATGCCTAACCACTGCGCCACCAGGGAAGTCCCAGGCATGTAATTATTTTAATACATATAAAGCCCATTCACTTCTGACACCCTATGAGGGAGGTAACATCAACATCCCCATTTTACAGATGAGGAAGCAGACACACAGACAAAGTCAGTTCCCAGGTCACACAGGTAGGAAGTGGCTGTGCTCATTCAAGCTCACACGGTTAGTGTCCAGAGACCCCCCTCTTAAACCACCGTGATGCTCATTTCCCTCTCAGCAGACTGTGACCCTCCATCAAATACTATGACCGTAGTTTTTTCCCACATGTTACTCACATGTCTCACATGTTTTATTGGGTTTCTTGGACTGCGGATATTGTACAAGATGTAAAATTCAGAGGTTTTTTTTTTTTTTCTTTTTTACTGTCATCTTCCACCTTTATTTGCTTAGGCCTTTTGTGGCTAAGTAATGCCTGGTCCCTGGTCCTCCTCTCCCACCTGTATCACTGTACCCGCTCTTGTGGTCCTAATCTCACACCTGGTTCCTACAGAAGCCTCCTAGCTGATCCGCGTGACTCCTGACTTCATCCCTGCAGGTCAAACCATCCTCCCCACACCTGCTAAACTAAAACATCCTTGACATCACCTCCCCAGCCTGCTCAGGGACTCACCACTGCCCGTTGCCTGCTCCAGTAAGTGGACACCGGTCCGGCCAGCCTTGCGCTGTCCCCTGAGCTCACCCACATCGTGCTCCCCGCACTTAGCAGCTGCAAGCGTCCTCGATCCTGCCTGGGTGGGTCTCAGTCTCCCTCCCGGGCTCTCATACCTGCCGCTGTGCCTTCCCTCAGGCTGTGGACCCAACAGGACTGTACATGTAAGGGTCAGACAGGGTACTTGCACCCAGGAAATACTCAGACCGTGTGATCCAGGTGAGTAGGAGAGGTCAGAGAGTAGAGACTGCCCAGGGGAGAGGAATGGGGAGGAAACCTTTGAAGTGGCTTTTTAAAACACACACACACACACACACACCAAACTGAGAAAAAAATGCATGTTCATGAGGTGAACACTTTAGCTGACACTGATCTCTCTTTTATAACACACTACTCATTTCAGTGTTAAATTATATTTTGTCTTTTACTGTGCTCTTAAATTTGTCTATTGTTATCCCATGCCATATACTTTAGGTTCACGAACAAGGTCGTAGTTCCTTAAAAGCAGGGATCATGTCTTCTATTCCTCTGTGACCTCTCCCGAATACTTTGCTGAACTCAATAATTGTGTAATAAAAATTGGTCACATTAATAAGGTTGCAGCAGATGGCAGTTGCCTCATAGAGGAACCTTAAACACCTAATCTCTTATCTACCTACTTTGAATCTAAGTTGCTTGGAGTGAGTGAACTTAAATAATCTTCCACATGCTAGAATTCTGGGTCTACTTTTGTGTCATTTGGTATTTTTATGCTTTGATCTTTTGCTTCTATGCACATACTTTGCATAAGAGGCACATGTTAACATGTATCTTTTTGGGTTTAGAATTTTGAAAGCATTGTCCTTCAACTTAATGAGGCAATTAATTTAAGGAATTGTGAGTCCAAATACTGCTAAAGCAGGCATTTACTTAAAATAAAAGACTTTAAAGTCAGGGACTTCCCTGGTGGCACAGTGGTAAAGAATCCGCCTGCCAATGCAGAGGACACGGGTTCAAGCCCTGGTCTGGGAAGATCCCACATGCCACGGAGCAGGTAAGCCCGTGCGCCACAACTACTGAGCCCTGTGTTCGAGAGCCCGTGAGCCGCAACTACTGAGCCCACGTGCTGCAACTACTGAAGCCTATGTGCTCTAGGGCCCGCGTGCTGTAACTACTGAAGCTCGCACGCCTAGAGCCCATGCTCCACACAAGAGAAGCCACTGCAGTGAGAAGCCTGAGCACCGTATTGAAGAGTAGCCCCAGCTCGCCACAGCTAGAGAAAGCCCGCGCGTAGCAATGAAGACCCGATGCAGCCAAAAAAAAAGACTTTAATCTCAAATCTTGCCTGAATAGGAAACTGGCTTGTGTGACGAGAATGTAACTGAGTTCTTGTGAGTTCAGCAAACCTTTTCCTGTCAGTCTGTCCCAAACTTTTGTTTTCTATGCCTTTGAACAAGTTCCCAAATCCTTACTGTCGGGAGGTGATCTTTTCTAGCTTACAAGGAAGACAAGGATCATGAATGTCGTTCATTTTTCTCTCCTATGCCTCTGATTTTACTCACCTCCTCCTTGTCTCTGAAAAAGAAGAAATTTACTGTTTGCTTTACAACCTCACTGTCCTCCCTGTCACTCGGCGTCCTCTTGGACTCTCCTCTGACACCTTGAGACCTCCCAAGCTCCATCACTTCTGTCTGTGTTTTCTCTTATCCCCGCTGCCCCCGACACACGCCCCTCATTACTTCCTGCCCGCTGTATCCCTGTATCTTTCAGGTTGTCCCCTGCCTTTGGCTTGCTATTCTGTAGGCTGCGACTACAGGGCCCTACCAGGATAACTTCCCTGGAACACATCAATGGCCAAGGTATTGCTCGCCTCAGAGATTTCAGTGGCTCCTTAATGCGGACAAAATCCAGCCCAAATCCCGTTGAGGCCCTCGGTCCTCCCATGCTGTGGCGCCGGTCCAAGTTTCCATCCTCGTCACTTCCTGTCCCCACATTGCTTGTCTTCTGGCTGATTTGTGCAGCTTGTTCTTGAATGGATTCTGCTTCTGTTCTTCCCTTGTGTGCTTTTGCATTTATTCTTCAGAGGCTCAGCTCGTCTTCTGTTTTCTCCACAGAGCCTTTCAGAATTCATTGATATTTCTATGGGATTTTGTTTATAGCACTCTTTTGGCACTGAGCACATTTTGCCTTAATGCATGATTTCCAAGTGTCCCCTAAGAGGTGTTTCAGGTTAAAAGAAAGGCCAATGAAGTTTGAGAGACTTCAAGTATATAGAGCTGCCCTCCCTACTGCCTCTGCCCCTGCAGAAGGCACAGCAGCCTATCAAAAGCACAGGAAGGAAGAGAAACTGCTTAATTTGGTTTATTCCAGTGTTTTCCCAACTTATTTATCATAGAAAAAATTTTTTCTTACAAAATATGAACATCCAGTGCAACACTTGGGGAAAACACTGCCTTAAACTAGATTTCTTGCAGGCATGTCTACTGTATAAATTGAAAGCTCTTTGAAGGCAACTGTTGGGCTCTGTTTATTTTTCCTGCCTTAGTACATAGTAGATAATGTTTGTTGAATGAAATCACATTGCAAGATCAAGAGCTGATGTTTCTTTGGAGGCCTGAGGTATGAATATTGTAAAGTAAAGCTGGTCTGCTATGTCTTGTAACTGGCACATGCATAGTAGGTACTCAGTAAAGGCTGAAGAATGCTGAGTAAATGCTGAGCATCTCTAAAGAGTGCACTTAAAGTGTTTTCTCTCAGTTGTTGAACTAATAGGGTGTGTCTCTTTTCCTAATAACTGTGTGTGCGTGCACGCATGTGTGCGTGTATATATTTAAATAATCCAAAAAAGGAAAACTGGGTAAAAGGAGCCTGATTCTCTAGGTTTTCCACCATCTTTAACTCTTTTTCAGTGTTTGCTTTTATAGGTGTGCTGTAATTTAAGAAAACAGAATTAAAAATAAAAATCCAGGTTTTATAAAAAAAAAAAAAACGTCGGTGTTAGGTGGTGGTGACAGCGATAAAACATGACATTTAGAAATAAAGATTCCTATTGGACTCAAAATACCATTTAACTCACCAGTGGAATTCACACACTTTTCATGAGTACATTGCCTATTTTAAGCTACACAGTTTTGCAGAGTCTCAGCTAAGGAGGCAAAAGGACAGAATGGTTCAATCTTAGTAATTTTTGTTAAAACTAATAAACCAGCAACAACGACAACTACCACCACAATCTCAGACTGGTATAATGCTGTGTTCATAGAGTAGCCTTTGTTCTGAGAACTGTTTTTTACTGGGTATGTCTGGACAGGCATGTTGTTACGTACGCACATAAACATTTATAAGCACGAATAACATGGGCATGAATATTCACAATATCCCTTCTTTCAGTTCTGACTTGAGCTGCTTCCTGGAATTGGCAAGGTTTGGCTGAGTAGACAGAATGGAATTTAACCCCTTTCTCTATCTGTTCCTGAACCACGTCCGTTGGATCTCGTCACAGGCTGGGAAGACTTTCATCTTCAGCATTGTGATTTGCATTTGGTGGAGGCGTCATTCTAATGGTTAACTGCCAAAATTCTAAAAAAAGTCTTTGGAATTCCATTTAAATTCTTTTTTTCTCTCTTTTTTTTCCTTCTGGGCTCCAACCAGGAATGGAGACGCCATTGGATGTCTTGTCAAGGGCAGCATCCCTGGTGCATGCTGACGATGAAAAACGTAAGTCAGGAATCCATTTTAAGTGGGTTTTTTTTCACCTATACCCCCTTGTCTCCTGGAGTATAAGAAAATCACGTGTTTTTCCACATGGTTTTGTGGCTATAGGCTGTTAATTTTGGTTGTTTTCTTCAGAGGTAACAGCTTGGCATCCTAATTTTGGTTTTCGAGTGCCAGAACATGTAAGTCTTCTGTTATCTTTGGATGCTAGGGCTTGAGCTGTAAACTCAGCAAGTTCTTTTCCTCCGCAGCTTACTCTAGCGGGATCTGGAGTGGAGATACTCCTTATGTGTCTCTAGAAGTTTAGATAAATAGGTGTTTGTTGATAGACTAATTGAGCAGCAGAGAACTAGAGATGCGAAAAATCATCCAAGATCATTCATGTCATTGGAAGTGTGCATATAACGGGAAATAGTCGTGCAAATTCCATTTGCATAGCTAAAAGAGAACAAATACTGGGGGGAGAGCGCGCGCTAGTGTGGTGGGGAAGGGGCACAAGAAGAGAGAACACTGACATTGGAAGGTCATTTGCCACTGTGTGAAAGTGATTTTCCTGCTCGTCCTAAGGTATATTTGTTTTTAAATGTTACTGTTCACAGTTGATATTTGCAAGAATGACTGTTTTCTGTGGAAGCAAGGTTGAGTGTTCTTTTGTAAGCACTAAAATGCTACTGACAGAAGATTTGGTGAGATTGAGCTTTTATACATGGTAAGTTCTTGAAGATGAGCAACTTTCCAGTTTAGTTCTTAATAAATTGGCAGCTGAAGTGCCTGTTCCTTAAGATGTAAGGTCTGCCTTTCTACTAGCTGGTAGGACTTCTATTTGTCTAAGGCTCAGTTTCCTCATTAGTAACCCGGAAATAATAGTTGCTACTTACAAAACATATGTGAAGATTAACTGGACTTTGTGTGTACAGTACTTACCTTAACTGTCAACTCCTGGGGCGACTGCCTTGCCCTGTTCTCTCTAGGCACCTTGTTGGCCCTCTGGTAGGACTTTCTCCAGTCCCTTATGTCATCCCTGTGCCTGCGGCTTCCTCTCTTCCCCCACTACCACCACTCACACAATATCATCTTTAGATGACTGACTGAATGAAATAGCCATTGAAGTTTTTTTTTCCCCAACCTCTTTTGTAATTTACATTTATTTAGCTTATGATTGTTGGGAAGTATAATTATCCTTTCCTAAGGAAACTGAAGCTCAGGGATGTGAAGTGTCATTCCCAGGGACATTGAGCTCGGGAGAGGCAGCTCAGGTTGTAGGCTTTTATTGAAACAACAAGAAACTCCTTTATACCTCTAAGATTGCAGTAAGCGTTACTGACTTGAGTAGCTAGTTACAGATTTCGTTAAACATTAATATAGCTAATTTAGAAGTTTTTTATGTAAGACAGTATTTTGAATTTCTCTGTTTTATAATGCCCACATTTAGTTAGGATCAGTAAAACAAAATCGTGTTTGTATAAATGAAAAATAAGTAATGACCTCAGGGTAGCTTTTTGTGTCCTGAGTGAAGAGAGTAAAAGTTTCTCCTCTTTTTCTGCTGCCTTCTCAGGTTCTCTCCTGGAGCCCAGCTTCAGGATCAGTCTGCTCAGGTTGGAAGCCTGAATAGTTACCAATTCAGTGAGCAGTGATTGAAGGCTTATGGAAAAAGGGGTCTTTCTGGGGGGGCAAGTGGCAGTCCTGCCTTCATGGAGCTTATGAACTGATGTATGCATTGACTCTTGCAGCTGTAAAATGTATGTCGGGAGACTGGGTGTACTTGTGACATAGATGCAGGGCCTCCGTGGAGCCTACAGTTTGAGAGAGCTGTTTTTCATAGAAACAGAACGATACTGCCAAGGGAGAGAGGAATTCTTACTTTCCTCCTGCGTTGAACACAGTATTAGCGTTTTACAGAGGAAGGATATATACATATGTAAGGTCAAAGTGATCACAGGGTAGACTTTATTCTGAACTCCAATTCATTTAGGAATGGGCTGGCATGATTCTGGAATCCCTCTATAATGGTTTCAGCATCTCAGGATCATTTTTTACATTTAAAGAAAAGTAAAAAAAAAATAAAATAAAATAAAGCCCAAAGATGTCTGTAATCATTAACACGGAGGCGACATTTTTGAGAAACTGTTTCACTGTGGTGCTCTGTGTACCACCCAAAGAACAGAACCCAAGAACCAGGGATTCACCATATTTTCTATTACCTAACAATGTAAGAATGTGAAAATTCAGGCAGTTTATAGACAAAGTTGAACATTAAGTTCACAGCCTTTCGGTAGATTTTTCAGACCTACTTGTGCTTGTTCAGCCTGATTCAGCTTTCTCTGCCCTAGATTAATTCTATTTTAGCTTTTGTTGAAAATTGCTCTTATACTTCACGTTCTCCTCAACTTTAAAAAAGTCTTGTGTATGTAATCTGATTTGGGTGTCTTATTACAAACAGAAAAATGTTCTACGACTTGAGATCAGTTTTCCAACTTGTGTTGGTGACCTAAATGGTTCTCTTTCCTTTTGCTCCTGGAGAACCAGTAACTGAGGCATTTTTGAAGATGCTATTGTTTTAGCATTTGGAGGAGAACAGTGTCTGTTAGGAACTGAGTATTTAATACCTGATAGCCTTAAGGCTTCATTATGTCTACCAGCAAAGAATCAAAGAAATATCTCAATAGTACGCTGCAGAGCTGAAGTCAATAGTGAAATGGTGGTTTTGTAGTAACACAATAGCCACTTATCTGGATGGCCTAGAAGGAATACACTTACTTAAAATAATCATTCCACTGCTCATGAGACATTGATTTAATCAGCATCCCGGGTAATCCTGGAAGGTACTTAATGAAAATACAACATGAGATGGCCGATTTTCCATGTGCTTGAGGAATCTCTCCTTTCAGGGATCATTAATACTGGTGCTGGGAAGACCTTAACCTTTGTCCAAGTCTATTTTTTAGGAGTCAAAATGGAACAGAATTTGTGGACAGGACACGTAGGCACCTACGTTTATAACGTCACCTGGGTGTGTCTTTAACGTGATACTGCACTTCATCATGATATGTACAGAATGTTTTCTTTTTGGTAATTTTGTTCTTATATCTTCTAAGTTCCTGTATCTGCTGACTTCCTTACTTAGGCTGAAATAGTTTTAAGAAGCATGTAGCTTTGTTTTTGAGGATTTTGGTGGAGGGGGTAGTGCTTTTGATCTGGTCTAACGATTATGTGTGTGATCAGAACAAGCTGGGTAAGGTCGGCGTGAGTGACACAGAGCAGCAGGGGAAGAAGGCGGCTTTTGCAGTGTTGCTGTTGCATCTGCTCCTAGAAATTCACAAACTCCTTGTTTGGTGAAGGTCACTGAATGTTGAGTAACTGATGAAGCATAAATTAACCATCATTCTCCAGGGAAAGCATTCCTAGGAGCATAAGCTCTAGTTATTATGGGGGCCAATGCCTCAGATGTGTGGAACATTTTCATGTGTATAGGTTGTGTTCTGTTTTGCCTTAAAAAGGGAAGAAAGAAACCTATATGCTTCATTATAACATAAAGATGAGCTGCGCTCACATACTGTCTTCTCAGATGGACTTCTGTCCTCCTAGATCACCATCACTTCATGCCAGCCTCCTCATCAATCAGGTCACTGTGTGTATAGGTTACGGTGCTTTAGCCACTTTCCTGTGACCAGGGCTGCTCCTGATTTTTTTTTCCCATTCTCTCCTTCCCTCTTATTCTCTTGCCTTTCCTCTCAGCACCTGACACAGTGGCTTTCAAACATTTTGGCCATGGCCCAGCGTAAAAAAGCATTTACCTTGTGACCTTTGTACTCATATTGACATAATTGATACAAAAGCTTCATGAAACAATTCCTACCCTGGCTTTGTACAGTGTAGCTTGATTTGCCTGTATTTCTTTGCGTTTTACTTTGTCCAAATAAAAGTTGGGTCATGACTCATTAAGTTGACTTTAGGATCCACAAATGAATTGGGACCTGCAGGTGAAAAAAACATGATTTGGTTTATGTATCTCTTTCATTGGGTAAACTTGCTTCTGGCTCCTGCATGTATGTACTGGGGAGATTTGACTAACCCGTGGGGCATGAAGGTACAGTGAGCCAGGGTATTCAGATGAGCTGGAATCCATCGGTGGCTGGACAGGGGTGACGTCCTCACATTGTTCTCGGCCAAGAGCAGTGGAGGACTTGGCATACCCACTGGGAGCAAACAGGACTGCCCCGTTAGAGGCAGTTCCTCTCTGTCCTAAGCCTGTATTGTTCCTGATTTTTAGAGTCAGTGCTCAAGAAAATGGTCACTCCCCTTTGGTTAAACCTACTTAGGTCCCTCTTGCTTCCAAAAGGGTGTTCCATTGAGACTGCCTAACAGACACTGATGGAGAGCCTACCGATCGGATCCTTTGCAGCCTAATTTGATGGCTCCGGTCACTGCATTTATGATTTTTATCCTTTATATCCTAACACCTGTAGAGAGATCATGTATCCAAGACAGGGGCTCACCGTGGCAGTGATTCCCAGAGAGAGGAGGAAGGAGTATTTGTAAGCATTTTGCAAACGCCTACCCAGGTGATTCTGATGTTCGGTCCCTTCCCCCAGATGTGAGTTACTGAGTCCCTGGTCTAATAATACTCCTTCGGGAGTTCTGGATCTGCGTCTTTAAGAAGGAGGGGCTAGAACTTCTAGGTATGAGACGCTGTAATTCTTTGGCTATCATAATCCTTTAACCAGGTTGTTTATATTTTGTTCCATTTCCTTCTCTCTCTCTCTCCCTCTCTCTCTAAATATATATATATGTATAATATATATGTATGTATGTATATATGTATGTAGTGTATGTGTATGTATACACGTATACACACATATATATGTGGATTATTTTTACTGAAACATTTGAGAGTAAATGGGAGATATCATGCCTCTTTACTCCTAAATACTTAAGTATGTATTTCCTATGAATAAGAACGTTCTGTTGCATAACCACAGTTCGGTTCTTTATTACAGTGTTACTTAAAAATGTGTAAGCAGAACACTGGGCATAAAATGTTTATGCTTACAGTTCTTTTACAGCTGCATAGCCAGGATATGAACTTATCATTTAAATGTAGCCCGTAAAAGTTAACCATAATCCAATAGATGATGATCTGCTACGGCTGAATTCTGTCCCCCTGGCGTATGGTGCCACTCCTGCTGCGCTGCGCTTGATTCTTTTAACGTCACCGTGCCTGTACTGCCATGTGTCCTTTGACGCAATTTCCCCACCATTTTTATCTGTGCAAACTCTTGTAAAATATGTCATTGCATGCGTTATGGTGACATAAACTGGTTTTCTTTTAGTGCAAATACCTCAATCTCATACTAGGTCTGTTTCTGTATTTTTCTCATTAGACCAGAAAAAAAAATGCAAACACAGTCACCAAAATCATGTGCCAACACTTGGTTATATTTATAGTAGGTGTCTGATACAGGATATACTTACGTTCGATTTTTTAAAAAAGATTCTCAGTGAAATAACAGCACAAGTGAAAACTCCTTCCAGATCCCTCAGCATTTGCCTGTGGACCTCAGTTTAAGGGTTACTGTGTTATCTCATTCAGTTCTCACAACAACCCGACACAGGAGGCACTATAATTAGTCCCATTTTATGACCAAGGAAACAGAGATGTACAGCACTGAAATAATTTGCCTAAGGATGCTTAGCTGGTCATGGCGGTGCTGAGGTTTGAACTCAGCAGCCTGACTCTGAAGCCTAAGCCCTCATTCATCTGCTCTGTGCGTCCTCAGGTGGGAGGCCATTGAAGACATGGTTGCAGATTAAAAACAAGCAAAACTGTATATGCCCCCTCCACTAATAAGTCAGCAAGGAGGTTTTCATTTGGAAAAGGTTTCCCAACCAGTGAAACAGCATTTCCTAGGTATGAAGTAGCCGTCATCAGCCACATGTGGAGGACGGGTGTCAGCACATGTGCAGGGGCTGCCCGGACTCCCCTCACGCGTGCCGGTGGCTCAGCTGCCTGCCGCCCCAGAACCTCTCTTCACCCTGAGCTTTCTTGTCCTGTAAGCACCTCAGTGGACACAAGGAGAGGCTCTCGGCTCTGACGACACGGGCTGCTTACAGAGTAACAAGATCCCTCATTGCCAGAGTGCCCAGGCAGAGATGAGGTGACAGCTGTTCAGAGGCGGTGAGGAAGGGAATAGGCATTGGGTGAGTGGCTGGGCTTGAGGACCTAAGGTTCTGTGGGTCGGTGTTAGACCCCAGACCTGTTCACGGCAAGGGTTCTGCACTATTCTGCTTCGTATTCCACGCGTGGACCATTTGGTGCATCTGATCAGCCTTTAATCAACATCTGTAGGTAATAAAGTAACTGCTGGAGTGAAAGGCTCATCTCTAAGGAATTAATTTATTGAACACTAGCAAAAATGACCCACTCTAATTATCACTGTTACTACTAATAACATACAAATTCAAAGGAGTACTGATTCCCTCTTGATAATACTTCATAGTTTGCAAAACATTTTCATTTGATTCTTATAACAAGAACCTTTGCAGTAGGCTGAGTGGGAGGCGTCAGAGAAAAAATGAAGCTTTAAGACTTTGGATGCCTAAGTCAAGATTAAAGTTTAAAAAAAAACTTGAGGTGCTTCCCCCACCCGCCCCAGTATCTTGATGTGCCATCGCATGCTACGATCATCAGAATAGCAATTAATAACTGAGTGTCAGCTGTTGCTGGGTAGTGCAGAGTCCTCCAGGCGAGGAACTCACAGGTCCTGGGGAGCTGTCTTCTTCTCTGGCTTAATGTTCCCAAGACTCCTTTTGATTTTCAAAATAAGGAGACTGAATTTACTGCCTTTTCTAAAGGTTGGAGTCACTAATAATTTGTTTTCTGCATTCAGTTATTTACCTTTCATGAACAATGGCATTGAAAAGATCATTGCCCAGTAGCCCATTTTACTTTAAAAAGCTTCAGAAAACATAAGGCGGGATAGTATTATGTGCTTATTTAAGACACTCTCTAGGTGTGGTCAGATGCTTTCATCACCGTTTGCTTCCCAGGGTAGGCACCTGGCATCTAATCAGAAGGGCTACCCCCCAGAGACAGCTACTACAAATGTCTCTGCTATTTTTGTAGTTTTATATCAGATCAAATTAGCATATTAAATGTTAGAAATGGATCTCACTGGTGAAAATAATGGCTTGTTAATTAGCATAATGGATGTTGGAACTAGATTCTTCCACTGAATAGCTCTTTAGACACTTGAGGATGGTTTATTATTTCCTTTCAATGAATATTTTTCAGTCTTTAGAAATCCCTGCTTTCCTTTAATACACATAAAAATGTTTTGAACTGTTTTAACGTCATTCGCAATTCAATTAAAAATATCAGTCAAAAATCCTTGGCTGATAAACCCACGCACATATGGTCACCTTATTTTTGACACAGGAGGAAAGAATATACAATGGAGAAAAGACAGCCTTTTCAATAAGTGGTGCTGGGAAAACTGGACAGCTACATGTAAAAGAATGAAATTAGAACACTCCCTAACACCATACACAAAAAGAAACTCAAAATGGATTAAAGACCTAAATGTAAGGCCAGACACTATAAAACTCTTAGAGGAAAACATAGGCAGAACACTCTATGACATACGTCACAGCAAGATCCTTTTTGACCCACCTCCTAGAGAAATGGAAATAAAAACAAAAATAAACAAATGGGACCTAATGAAACTTAAAAGCTTTTGCACAGCAAAGGAAACCATAAACAAGATGAAAAGACAACCCTCAGAATGGGAGAAAATATTTGCAAGCGAAGCAACTGACCAAGGATTAATCTCCAGAATTTACAAGCAGCTCATGCAGCTCAATATCAAAAACAAACAACCCAATCCAAAAATGGGCAGAAGACCTAAATATAGACATTTCTCCAAGGAAGATATACAGATTGCCAACAAACACATGAAAGGATGCTCAACATCACGAATCATTAGAGAAATGCAAACCAAAACTACAATGAGGTATCACCTCACACCAGTCAGAATGGCCATCATCAAAAAATCTACAAACAGTAAATGCTGGAGAGGGTATAGAGAAAAGGGAACCCTCTTGCTCTGTTGGTGGGAATGTAAATTGATGCAACCACTATGGAGAACATTATGGAGGTTCCATAAAAAACTAAAAATAGAACTACCATATGACCCAGCAATCCCACTCCTGGGCCTATGCCCTGAGAAAACCATAATTCAAAAAGAGTCATGTACCACAATGTTCATTGCAGCTCTATTTACAGTAGGCAGGACATGGAAGCAACTTAAGTGTCCATCGACAGATGAATGGATAAAGAAAGTGTGGCACATATATACAATGGAATATTACTCAGCCATAAAAAGAAACAAAATTGAGTTATTTGTAGTGAGGTGGATGGACCTAGAGTCTGTCCTACAGAGTGAAGTAAGTCAGAAAGAGAAAAACAAATACCGTATGCTAACACATATATATGGAATCTAAAAAAAAAAAAAAGGTTATGAAGAACCTAGGGGCAGGACAAGAATAAAGACGCAGATGTAGAGAATGGACTTGAGGACACGGGGAGGGGGAAGGGTAAGCTGGGACCAAGTGAGGAGTGGCATGGATATATATACACTACCAAACGTAAAATAGCTAGTGGGAAGCAGCCGCGTAGCACAGGGAGATCAGCTCCGTGCTTTGTGACCACCTAGAGGGGTGGGATAAGGAGGGTGGGAGGGAGACGCAAGAGGGAGGGGATATGGGGATATATGTATACGTATAGCTGATGCACTTTGTTATAAAGCAAACTAACACACCATTGTAAAGCAATTATACTCCAATAAAGATGTTAAAAAAAAAAGAAAAGAATCTTTGGCTGAAGTACTTACCTTTTTTCATTTGATACATACCTTTCTCCACATTCCTCCCTCCCCATCCTCTCCTCCCCTCCCTGCATCTTGAGAAAATCCTTGCCCTCCCTAATCAGTATCTTGTCCAGACACCCCCAGCACAAGGACCGTTCTTTGTTGGATGTCTTCCAAACCATCATTTGAAGTTGCTGTCTTCACCCACCCTGGCTCATCAGTCTCCCTCCTGTAAGATGGAACATTCACACCTGAACAGTGATCTGTGTGTGTGATCTGGGTACAGTGAACTGAGGACCACCACCAACCTTGTCTTAGTCATGAGTCCTTGGGGGTGAAGGGACAGAGGGAGCCGGGTGGGTTGGTGACAGGTGCCTGAAGCGGCCAAGTGTGAGATTGCAGGGTGCAGGGACCCCTGGAGAACAGAAACTCTTCCTCCTTTTCAGGGGGCGGCCCCCACCCAGCTCCAGCCACTGCTGTGCCAGAGCTGGCTCACGGGAGCCACTTGTGCGGGTCTCCTCCCAACCTTGAATCACGTTGGGAGCTTGAAATCAGCCCTGGTGGGAGTATTTACACCAGATCCTGGCTTTTTTGTTTTCCCTCCTTACAGAGCCAGTTGTTACCACTGGCTCCAGCTGACTACTTTTACATGTGAATGTGGAGCTCTGATTGTTCAAGACACGATGAAGGCTGGATTTTTATATAAAATTTCTAGATACTTAAAGTTCCATGTGAGGCCAACAGTAGTTCCTTTGCCAAGATGGAACCTATAAGTATCTATCTAGTATGTGCTTTCTAGTCTAGTCCCAATACTTCTATTAATACAACCTAAAAGAACAGATTTTTAAAAAAATCTCAGAAATAACTAATTTTCTTGTCAACTGCATTATTATGAACTTTCATCAAATCTTTAACCGTGGTAATTTTTAAGTCTTTTGTCATTTACAGACAGTTCTGGGTGTACTCTGATGCTTTTGCAAATATGTTCCTATAAAAGGGTTTCATCTTCAAGAAATTCATGGAAAAGACTCTGACAAGTACAGGTTTCTGGTAACTGTGCTGCTGAACTGAATGAATAAGCATTTTCAGAACTCTAATGAAAAACTGACGAACTCATAAAAGTGCTAACAAAAGATCAAGATGAAAAAAAAATTAATTACATGGGACTGAGTGAACTGATGAGGATGAGTATAATTTTTGTGACTTTCTGTTTGAATTAAAAAAAAAAAATCCCACAAGGACTCAGAGGCAAAGAATATACAAATCGATTTTCACTGCAAAGTAAAGGAGCTGTTACAGTGGAGGATTACTGGACTGAATGTCAATATTATGACATAGTATGAGTGTGTTTCATGTTTGGTAATTGCAATCATTGTTGCTTTTGTTGTGGTCATCCATGTACAATGCTTGGTGTCAGTCTGTTTATCTCTTGTAAAAATAAAATACAGTCTGTGTGTGTGGAAAAAAAAAAAAGCAACTTCCGTCAGCTTCTCTCCCCTCCCCCTTTGTAGTTGTGAATTCCTATAGCAATTCTTTAAGAGCTGGAAAAGGTGATATTTAATATTGAAACATCGCCAAGTATCTATCATGATCTCAGTGTGGACATGAATCTGGGTATGTGTGTATTTCTCCTTCCATTCAGATTGTTTATTTTTAAAAGACAAAAGGCCACATCTTTTCTTCATCTTCTTTTGTTTTCTTAAAGATTTATGTTACACAGTTATGAAATGCTTGTTGACTTGGCATTGTATGTGGATATAATTTGTAGAAGCAATAAGTGTGGGATTTACACTTTTAGAGAAATCAAATTCAGTTTGAAAAATCAAACTGTTACTTCCTCAGTGGCTTTTTGATTTATTGTAACTGCTTTTTATTGGATCAAACTCTTGATTCCTTGTAAATGAAATGAGTACATCTTCTTTCCATTTGAAATCGGGGGAAGTTACCATTTCTTTCTCTAGGACTGCCTTTTTCCTCAGACTTTACATACATGTGTTTTTTTTCTCCCTCTGAAAAATACTGCTTAAAAGTCCCTTCTCTCATGAAACTTACCTCGTTTAACTGGGCTGTAGTCACTTCTTAAATGAACCAGACAAGGCAGAAATCCGTTTTGTTCACCGGTAAGCAGGGGTTGAGAAGAATGATTTTTTTCAGTTCCCCAGCAAAGTGCTAGCTTAGGGTGCTTTGAATAAAACATTTTAAATTACAAAGGAATGTTTCATTCAGGAATTCAGGGGGACATACTGGATGTTTGGAGTAAAATGACAGCCTGAACACACGCATCAGGCTCCCCTCTTAACGAAAATCCTTTAAAATAAGAAAGTACACTATACATTTAAAAAAAAAAAATCTGTAACACTGCGGAAAACTAGCAAGGGTGCCTACCTTCGTTAGACTAAAAGTTATAAAGAATTCCTGGAAAACTGAAAACAGATGGGATTAGATTGACAAAAGAAAACAAAAACAAAAGTAAAAAATCATAACCCCAAACACAGGTGCAAAGCTGAATTAAAAGCAGAACTTACAGTGACTAACACCTGCCAGTGGGAAGGGGCCCCGGAGCAAAATTCAGGAAAATAAAGTATTCCATTTATAACAGTGATCCCCTGGCTAAGAACTGACTGTGTTCACAAAAAGTCAACATCCTGTTTGGGAGGGTTCCTCAAGTAGGTTTAGGGACCTGAGAGAGAAGCAGAGTAGAGTTTAAGATCACCATGGGCACCCACAGCAAAAAGGGTGCTGGGGAAGGAAGTCTGAGCCTTCTAATAGGCAGTATGTACTAAAATCCTTCACACTAGAGGCAAGACTTTCTTATTTTGGCGGGTCTGTGTACTTGTCTCCCAACCTGCCTGCTGCTTGTTCCTCACTCCTATACCCTAAGGCAAAGCCCATCATCAGACGCTTCCTGTACTCTTTACGTAGAGCCCTACAGTTGAGCCTCCCCAAGGAGAGACCTCATACTAGAGAGGAAACAGGCATTAGTTGCCCTTGTGGATCAACCCAGTCTTTTATTCTTAAGTATGAATGAATATCAAGGGATCATCAGACATTTGAGGAAAACAAATAGGATGAAAGAGAAGAACCTGAGTCAGAAGACTCTGGGGAATATGGGAGAAGTAAAAACATGTTAGATCTTCAAAGAGATTTGACAGTATGAATATATTAAATAAAAGTACCCTGCTATGAAGAAAAAGATCATTTAGAACAACAAAGTTTATGGAGATTAAAGCTATGATTATTGAATTTAAAAGATTAAGGAAGATCAGCTTGAGAATTGAATGGATATGATTGAAGACAAAATTAGGGGTTTGGAAGATAGGCAACAAAATGTTGCAGAATTTTACAGAGATATTAGGATCTTATACATCTGCCAGATTGAAGTTCTGGTGGGATGAGGCCAAAGCAGTACTGAGAAGAGGATGCATTTATTAGGAAAATAGGAAATAAGTGAGTCAAATGGACAACCAAAACAACAACAACAACAATAATAATAACAAAAGTAGAAAGAAAAATTTATATCTGCTTTTATCTTTATAAATGAAAATGAAAATAAACCAGCAAACCCAAACGGTAAAACCCCAAACTGTGTTTTTTTAAGTATAGTTTATTTACAATGTTGTGTCAGTTTCAAAGGTATATACTGCAAGTGATTCAGTTATATACTGAATATGTTTGTTATTATTAGAAAACTAGCCATCCTTTAAAAGAAACAGCCTTGTAGAGGTTTATGTATTTCGGAAACATTTAGAGAAGTCAAACTAAGACCAGTGAACAATAAAATTCAAAAAATGTAGAGTCTGTAAGCTCCTGGGCTCTGTGATAAAGAGTCCAACTAAAGAAATTTGATCTAGACGGTTCTAATATAATTCTTCCTCTGGTGAAAGCAGTGAGGGGATTTACAGGATTTCATTCATTCAAAAAATATTATTGAGGGCCAAGTTTGTGCAGAGAACCATGCTAGATTTGAACAGAACACATTAAAATGTGTAAGACTCAACATTTGCTTGAAAGCTAGCAAAGGATAGATGTTAATAAACAATTGTGTTAGTTTTCACTTGCTACTGTGATAATCACTGCAAACTTAGCAGCTCAAAGTCCCACCTGTTTATTTTATTGTTCCCTTGATCTTAATTTGGTTTCTCTAAATCTTCCTGAATTAAGCAATTTTTGTTTTGACTGTAGTACTGTAGGT
This sequence comes from Balaenoptera ricei, assembly GCF_028023285.1. Taxonomy (NCBI): domain Eukaryota; kingdom Metazoa; phylum Chordata; class Mammalia; order Artiodactyla; family Balaenopteridae; genus Balaenoptera; species Balaenoptera ricei. The sequence goes on along the minus strand of NC_082649.1, from coordinate 101,361,549 downwards.
CTACTTTTCCTTGTTATTTTCCTTCTCTCTGAGCTTTCAGAAGAATTTCAGAGATAAATCGCAAGAAGCTACTTTACCTTTGTGTGACTAGACCATTAAAAAAATCTTTCTGTATTAAATTTTAAACTTTTTTTCCTCTAAAAATGGGTCAGTCTGGTTACCAAGGAGGTGGCCTTTTAGATAATTCAGTGTGAGGGCAGGCCCTGCTTGCCTTTGTCCACATCACTTTTTTGTGTGTTGTGTAAATATACACTTCATGAGCAAAAGGAAAGCCTTGTTAATATTTGTATCATAACTGAGCATATGCTCCATCAGCAGCATTTTAACCAGAGTAAATTATTCTTGAGACTTGTTGAAAACCCAGCTGCACTAATTGTAGAAGACTAGATATTATTCACCTATTTTTCAAGAGTAATGAATTAAAATATAAAATAATTGTTAATTGTACTTGAAGTATATGCATAGAGCATATTTAGAGAGTGAGTCAAATTTTGTTTTCTTCTGTGGGATTGGGTATTTTTCATGGTATTGAACCTGAATTTCAGTTGAGATGTATGGAAGTCTCATTATTTGATATTCCCATTTCATATGTGTGGCGCAGGTAATTTTATAAATTAATATCCTAGTATTAATAGCATGAAGGAATAGCATGGTGAAAGGTTATCAGTTAGAAGATAACCAATGAGTAAAGGAATTGTTTACATCTTGGAGGAGAGGAAAGGGTTTAAAAACGTTTAGTTTTACATTTAATTTGAATATTACTGGTTAATTTTGGCTGTCAAACCTCAAAACCATAGTGTCCTAGTTGAGGATTCTCAACCCCCTAAATTTTGCCTGTGGAGATTGGGATGGGATATTTCTATAATAAGAATGAAACTTGGTTTTTCTTTTATTAGATTTGTTTGTAAATATAATGATATTTATGTGCTGTGATGTTTTCAAGCGAGACCAGTGAGCTACTACTAAATATTTTACAGCGCAATGTTGTGAAGTGCCAGCATTTGGTTTTGGCATTTGATGTATGTTATCCTACTGAAATAATTGATACACAAAAATTTTACGTAATGCTTTGTAATAGATGCCAATGCTGCTGATTGTGTGCCCCCTGGCAGCTCTCAGCCAATGGGAGCCTCCCTCCCAAGGTCATGCCCCTTCCCCGGTGCAGCCTGCAGGCAGTGACTGGTGGGTAAGGGGTGTAAAGGTCCAGCCAGCCCTCTTGCCCTGACTCCGAAGGTCGCTGTGGCCCTTGTGACTGCATTGAAGGCCAACTTCTCCCTCTCTGACTTCTTCCCTTACCCCACGGGGATGATCCTGAGAGAACCCCCCAGCAAACTTCCTGCACACTCTCTCCTCTCAGTCTGCTTTCTGGGGAACTCACCTTGCAGCAGACCTCTACTTCCCTTTGAGGACTTCTGTGCAAACAGATGCTAATTTAGGACCATTAACAGATGCTAATTTAGGACTTTTCTATATAGATAGGACTTTGATTATATCCTCTTGTTCTTATATCCTCTAATGCAGAGATACCCTAGCAATGTTCCTGACGTTTGCCTCTCTATCCTCTGCTTGGATGTAAGAGTTTATTACTTCACTGCATTGTCAGTTGTTAAACACTTTGAGGAGCTAGGGCAGTTTTATTATTGAGTGGAAATCTACATTGCTATAACTTTCACTCCTTGGACACATTTCTACTCCCAGCTACTTAGAACATTTAATCCTTGGAATTGTTTGTTTCCATCCTTGCAGTATTTGAAGAAAATTATCACATTCCCTTTAAGTTTTCTTTCTAATCCTGAGATGCCTCGTTTCTCACTTATTTCGTATATGATGTGCTTCCTTTCTTTTTTCCCCAGCTTTATTGAGGTATGATTGACAAAAGTTGTATCGGGACTTCCCTGGCAGTCCAGCGGTTAAGACGCCACACTTCTAATGCAGGGGGCGTGGGTTTGATCCCTGGTCAGGGAACTAAGATCCCACATGCTGCGCGGCCAGAAAAGTTTTTTTAAAAGTTGTTTATTTACTTGAGGTGTACAGCATCATGGTTTGATATACGTATACATTGTGAAATGATGACCACGATCAAGTTAATTAACACATCCATCACCTCACATTGTTACCAGTTTTGGGTTTGTTTGGTTTTTTTTTTGGTGGAGTGAACACTCAAGATCTACTGTTAGCAAATTTCAGGTATATAATACAGTATTATTAACTTTAGTCACCATGTTGTGCATTAGATCCTCAGAACTTATTCATCTTTATAACTGAAATTTGTACCCTTTGACCAACATTTCCCCATTCCCTAACCCCCAACCCCTGGCATCTACTTTTTCTGTTTTTTGTTTCTGTGTGTTCAACTTTTTTATTTTTATTTTCTATTATTTACTTATTTATTTTTCTTCTGGTTTTATTGAGATATAATTGACATGTAGCACTGTATAAGTTTAAGGTGTACAGCATGAGGATTTGACTCACATACGTCACGAAATGATGATCACATAGGTTTCGTAAACATCCATCACCTCATGTAGATACAAAAGGAAAGAAGAAAAATTTTTTTTCCTTGTGATGAGAACTCTTAGGATTTAGTCTTTTAACAACTTGCATACGTAACATGCAGCAGTGTTAATTATATTCCTCATGTTGTACATTACATCCCTAGTACTTATTTGTCTTATAATTGGAAGTTTGTACCTTTTGACCAGCTTCATCCAATTCCTCCGACCCCGACCCCACCCCCGCCTCTGGTAATCACAAATCTGCTCTCTTTTTCTGTGAGTTTATTTATTTGTTTTTGAAGTATAATTGACCTATAACACCGTGTTAGTTCCTGGTGCACAACATAGTGGTTTGATATTTCTATACATTACAAAATGATCACCACGATAAGTCTAGTTACCATCTGTCACCGTACAAAGATATCACATTTTTATTGACTCTGCTCCCCACACTGTACATTTCATACCTGTTTCTCATTTATTTTGTAATTGAAAGTTTGTACCTCTTTTTTTTTGATTGAGATATAGTTGATGTATAATATTATGTAAAGTTCAGGTGTACAACATAATGATTCACAATTTTTTAAGGTTATATTCCATTTTTAATTATTATAAAATATTGGCTATATTCCCTGCATTGTACAATATATCCTTAATGCTTATTTATTTTATACATAGTTTGTGCCTCTTAATCTCCCTCACCTATTTCTCTCATTCCCTACCCCACCCTTGCCGGCAATCACCTGTTTGTTCTCTGTATCTATGACTCTGTTTCTCTTGTTATGTTTGTTCATTTGTTCTGTTTTTCAGATTCCACATGTAAGTGAGATCATATGGTATTTGTCTTTCCCTGTCTGGCTTATTTCAGTTAGCATAAGGTCCTCCAGCTTCATCATGTTGTTGCGAATGGCAGGATTTCCGTCTTTCTTGTGACTGAATAATATTCATATATATATTTATATAAATATATAATATCTCATTTTCTTACATTAATATATATTCATATATTCTCACTATTTCTCACAGTAATATCTACAAATATAATGTATATTAACATATAAATGTCTTACATTTTTCACATTGATATCATATATATTATATATACACGCACATATATATCACATTTTCTTTATCCATGCATCTGTTGAGCGACATTTAGGTTGTTTCCGTATCTTGGCTATTGTGGATAATGCTGCATTGAACATGGCAGTGTAGCTATCTCTTTGAGATACTGATCATTTCATTTGGGTATATACCCAGCAGCGGAATTGCTGGCTCATATGGTAGTTCTATTTTTAATTTTGGGGGGAACTTGCATACTGTTTTCCGTAGTAGCTGCACCAATTTACATTCCTATCAACAGTTCGCAAGTGTTCCCTTTTCTCCACACCCTTGCCAACACTTGTTATCTCACCTTTTTGATAATAGTCATCCTAACGGGTGACATCTCTCTGTGGTTTTGATTTGCATTTCCCTGATGATACAAAGGTGTAGTTGAGCACCTTTTTATATACCTGTTGACCATTCATATGTCTTCTTTGGAAAAATGTCTATTCACCTCCTTTGCCCATTTTTAAATTTCGTTGTTGTTGGTGGTTTTTTTTTTTTTTGCTGTTGCGTATTGAGTATTACAATACTAAATATTAACCCCTTTATATAAAGGGAATTATATAATATTAACCCCCGATATTAACTCATAATATTAACCCCTTACTAGATACATAGTTTGACATTTTTTTTCTATTCCATGGGTTGCCTTTTTATTTTGTTGATTGTTTCCTTTGTTCTGCAGAAGCTTTTTAGTTTGATGTAGACTCAGTTGTTTATTTTTGCTTTTGTTGTGTGTCCTTTGCATGTCATATCCAAAAAACTCATTGCCAAGACCACCGTCAAGGAGCTTATCCTTTATGTTTTCTTCTAGGAATTTTGTGGTTTTAGGTCTTAACTTAAGTCTTTAATCCATTTGGAGTTGATTTTTGTATATGGTATAAGGGTCCAGTTTCATTCTTTTGAATGTGGATATCCAGTTTTCCCAGCATTGTTATTGAAGAGACTGTCCCTTCCGCATTGTGTATCCTTGGCAGTCTTGTGATAGATTAGTTGAACTGTATTTGCATGGGTTTATTTCTGGGTTCTCGATTCTGTTCCACTGGTCCTTGTGTCTGTTTTTATGCCAATACTATACTGTCTTTATTATTCTAGTTTGTAATATAGTTTGAAATGAGGAAGTGTGATGCCTCCAACTTTGTTCTTCTTTCTCAAGATTGCTTTGGCTCTTCAGGGTTCCATATAAAATTTAGGATTGTTTGTTTTATTTCTGTGAAAAACGCCAATGGAATTTTAATAGAGATTGCTTTGAATCTATGGATTGCTCTGGATAGTATGGACATTTTAATAATGTTAATTCTTCCAATCCATGAATATGAGACATCTTTCCATTCATTTGTGTTGTCAATTTCTTTTATCCATGTCTTACAGTTTTCAGTGTACAGATCTTTTACCTCCTTGGTTAAATTTCTAAACCCCTTATCATTCTTAATTATATTCCAGCTTGTCTTTATTTTAAAATGTGGTTCAGACCAGGCCTTGTCATGGTATTACATTTTCCATATATGCTGTTACCCCATTTGAGAACCTTTGCACAACCTGCTGTCTCTGCTTGAAATACTCTCCTCCCCCATCTGAGTTGCTGGCTCCTCCTTCACCGTCAGTCTTCACCTTGAACGTCCCCAGGGCCGCAGTTTGACTTTCATGAGCCTGAGGCACGTTTGCTCTTGTAGGCGCCTGCCTTCATCAAAAATGTTTTAAAAATTATATTTTACAACTGCTTTGGTATAAAGATGAATATATTGATATTATACATTAAAACATACTCTTCAACCTAATGGTTCATTTTTTCCTTCTGATTTTGAAAACAATTAAACCATTCTCATGGGCGACCCCTGCTCTGCCACATGATGCTACGGTGCGTAACGTATTTACCTCTGTAACCTCAGTGTGTAGAGCAGAGCCAAGCTCATGAATGAATGAAGAAAGATACCCTGGGCTCCAAGTAAAGAATTCTCTGACCAGAGTACATGAGAATTGTATATTTTTAAAATGTTTCAACCCGTATTAAGTTTTTATTATCTACCTAATACCTGCTCATTGTGGAAAGTCTGATAAATTCAGAAAAGTAGGAAGAAAAAACTCATAATCCCACCATCCAGAACATCACGTGTCTCTTCTGCTTTGTTTCTTCTCATCAGTTTTCTGTGCCTGCTTTCTTGTTTCATACGATCACTGTTAGATGCTGGATGCACTCTTTTTTTTTTTTTTTTTTAAAGAGGTTTATTGCATAATGCGTACAATCTATGGGTATTTATAAGATGGGACTTGACTAACAAAGGTGAAATGGGAAGCTTAGATGGTTAAAGAGGTCTCCCTAAAGACATGATATTTTTTATTTATTTATTTATTTATTTATTTATTATTTATGGCTGTGTTGGGTCTTCGTTTCTGCGCGAGGGCTTTCTCTAGTTGTGGCAAGTGGGGGCCACTCTTCATCGCGGTGCGCGGGCCTCTCATTATCGCGGCCTCTCTTGTTGCAGAGCACAGGCTCCAGACGCGCAGGCTCAGTAGTTGTGGCTCACGGGCCCAGCCGCTCCGCGGCATGTGGGATCTTCCCAGACCAGGGCTCGAACCCGTGTCCCCTGCATTAGCAGGCAGATTCTCAACCACTGCGCCACCAGGGAAGCCCTGGATGCACTCTTTAATATCCCTTTCCACTTAACATAATGTAATCATTTTTTAACGTGAGGAAATGTTCCCAAATGCTTTAACGGTTGTATAATATGCCATCCAGTGCATAGGCCAAAACAGATGCTCCTTTATTGTTGGAGTTTAAAGTTATTTCTAATTTTTCCCTTTTATACATAATACTGCAGTGAATGTCATTTATTCAGGCAGCTTCTTCTTCCCTTTTCCCCCCTTTTTAGGGTTATTTCTTTATGGTGAGTTCCCAAACATGAATTACTGGGTCCAAGAATGCATGTATGCTGTTATCACTACTTCTATCCTGGCTGTCCTGGGGTCTTTTCTTTTTCTTGTTTTCTTTCTTTTTTTTTTTTAACTTTTCCCTGGCTCCTATCTTTAACACATAGAGCTGAATTTTCAGTTAAATGAATTTTTAATGGGTGGAATTAATACTTTGCTATTTATAGTTTATTGTTTCACACGTTTTAGCTTATTATTTCCAAGTAGGTATATAATTTTGAAGGTAGGATTTCATATTCTCAATATTTCATTGTGTCCAGCACAGTATAGAATTCATAGTGGGTCCTTAGTTTCGGTTGATTGGTTGAGAAAAAGAGAATTTTAAAAGGGGACCTAATGCTGGGGAAAGATGACACAGTTTTATTGCTGTCAGATCAGATTGTCAGTTCTAGACATATGAGTTTGGAATTTATTCTAGTAATAAGAATAATAGTAATAATTGACTCCATGGGACTGGATCATCTCTGAAGGAGAGGAAACCACAGCAGCTGAGAACAAGGCAGGGGACCGAGCCCTGGGGAGGGGAGGAGGGCTGCTGCCCTCTACTGAACACCTGCTGTAATGGTGTGAGCATTTCCACGTTTAATTCCCACCCATCCATCCATTCGTCCAACAAATACTTATTGAAAGCTTATGAAGTGTCCGATGTCGTGCAAAGTAGTGAGATGGAGAGTATTGTCTCCGCCTGGCAAAGATTGGGAGATATGGGGTGAGAAACCAGAGTTGACTGACTCCACAGTGCATATCCTTTCCACTGGGCTGTTTCAGTGTAGATGGAGATTATTAAATTGACTATTAGGAGTTCACCATGCAAGTTTTTTTTTTTTTTTTATAATAAACATGTGTATACTTTTTTTTAAAAATTAATTAATTAATTTTTGGCTGTGTTGGGTCTTCGTTTCTGTGCGAGGACTTTCTCTAGTTGCGGCGAGCGGGGGCCGCTCTTCATCGCGGTGCGCAGGCCTCTCACTATCACGGCCTCTCTTGTTGCGGAGCACAGGCTCCAGACGCGCAGGCTCAGTAGTTGTGGCTCACGGGCCCAGCCGCTCCGCGGCATGTGGCATCCTCCCAGACCAGGGATCGAACCCGTGTCCCATGCATTGGCAGGCAGACTCTCAATCACTGCACCACCAGGGAAGCCCCTGATGTGAGTCTTTACGGAGCCTCTATTCTTGAGAACTACCATCTGAGAACAGTGGCTTTCATTGAAGCAAGCCCATAGAATTGTTGATTTAAATTGTAAACAATATGACTTCAACGTTAAGCGAAATTTTAAAAAATGACTGCCTGTGTATTCTCTCCTTTGTGTTCGCATATATTCTACTCATTATAGCACTAAAAAAATTTGCAGTCTATTTTTTTTTTTTGGATTCTAGCAAATCATATGCATAGTCACTGATGGGAGTACAGATTAGCAGACTGTTCATACTTATTAATTCAGTAGTTCTGCTTCTAGGAATTTATCCTAAGAAAATAATCTGAGGCTTACACAATGATGCTTATGGTGGTATCACATGATATAGAAAACAACCTAAATATTTAACAGTAAAACTATACATGCGGTATGACACTAATTCTGCCAGAAATGTGTCTCACGTAGGTAAAAACTCGTGTCAGTTTTAGCTGTAGTTATCTTTTGATCCATAATATTGGAGATGCAGTAAGCCCCTTGTATCTGGAAACTCATTCCTGGGGAAATTTCTTACATAATTTCATTGGTAATTCTTCTTATCTCTGTTTTTTTTTTTTTTCTTCTTTTCTCCTTCTGGCAGTTTTATTTTTCAGATGTTGGGCTTCCTGGACTGGTCTTCTCATTTTTCCACCCCGTTCTCCCTTTTTTCCTTCTTAACTTTTTATTTTACTTTCTGGAAGACGTTTCTCAACTTTATTTTCCAATTCTTCTATTACTTTTAAAACTTCTGCTATCATGTTTTTAGTTGCTAGAGCTCTTTTGAAAAATCACACCCTCTTTCAGGGCTGCTATATCTCTGAGGCAATTGATAGAGTATTTTTAAAAGTTTTCCTTCTTGCATAGTCTTCGTGTCCTTGGGACGCTTTTGGGGTTTGATTTGGCCTCTATCTTCCATCTTAGTGGCTTTCCTAAGATAAATACCTGCATGTCTACTCATGGTTAAGGTCAGAGAAGAAATCACAGAGTTGAATAAAAGGTGAGGGGTGGCGGCTTGTACTCTGAGCCCCACTGTAGAGGGACCTCTGGGGGCCACCTGTCTGTTAGGAGAACCTGCAGTCTCAATATAGTGGGTCTTTCATCTTGGGCTGGTCATGTCTCAGAGCTTCCCAGAGTTTAGAAGTCTGGCTGCTGGCATTGTGGAAGCCAAGAGGGGGATGTGTAATCAGCCTGCCAAGTGAACTTGGCTAGGTGCTCAGCTAGCACAAAACTGTGTCGTTTTATACCCGACCCCTTGTTCGCTATCCCTTTACTCTGCATTTTTAAAGACAGCTTTATTGAGATACTTAGATTGATGTACCATACAATCGACCAATTTAAAGTGTACAGTTCGATGGTGTTAGAATGTTCCCAGGTAGTATATTTGTAGCTTTGTGTAAATATGCTTTTTTCTTTTTTTAAGTTGAAACATATTTGACATATAACATTGTGTAAATTTAAAGTATACAACACGTTTAATACATTTATATATTGTGATATGATGGCCATTGTAGTGACGGCACCTCTATCACATCACATAAATACCATTTCTTTTTTCGTGATGGGAATAATTAAGATCTAGACTCTTAGCAATATTGTATTATGATACAGTATTGTCTGTATTCACCATACTGTGCACTAGATCTCTAGGACTTACTATCTACTCGTTGCAAGTTTGCACCCCGAAACACCATCTCTCCTATCCCCCCATCCCAACCCCTGGTAACCACTATTTTACTTTCTGTTTTTATGAGTTTGCCTTTTTTAGATTCCACAGGTAAGTGAATCCTGCATTTCTTTTTAGAGCACTTATTTCTTCCTGATATTATCTTATGTACTTGTGCACTGTCTGTGTCCCTCACTGGAATGCTAGCTCCTCAAGGGCTGGGACTTTGTTCACTGCCAAGGCCCGGCATCTACAACAGCACCTGGTCTGTGGAGGCTCTCAACAGTGTATGTTATCGCGTGGAGTTCTGCTTGGAAGGCTTGTATGGGCTTCCTTCCCTTTCCAAACCCCTCTGTACTCTCAGCTTTTGTCAATGATTGCGAGACTGCTTGTTGAAGTAGAAAAACATTGAACTAATGATGGTGTTTTGGACTAAATATGTTTCAGAGACCTGTTTCACTTCTTGCTCTGGCAATAACTGTGTTATTTATTTTATCTTTTTTGTATTCCCTTTTTCTTAATGGGACTAATACCTGCTCTGCCTGCTTCCCATGAGTTGATCTTGTGAAAGTGCTTTTAAAAAGTATACAGTGCTGTTGTAACTCAGGGCATTTAAAAATTAGGAACAAATTTGTTGACTAATTTTCAAGCCCTTAACTTTGGAAAGTTGGCCATTGTTACCATTGTCTATTACCATTGTTAATGGTAATAGAATAGCCTTGAAGGCAATTAGAACAAGTAATGTACAAGCTGAGTTCATGAATAATAGTGGAGTCTCTTTGGGGATTAGGGCAGGCGATGGAGGGAATATTGTGATAATACAATATTAGGAAGGTGATAATACAATATGGGTAGAGAATATGATGTTTATGTTCTGGGTATTTAAAAAAAAACTCTTAAGTGGCCAAATTTGTGTAGTTAACTTAGTGACAGCTGGCTAAGGAGACAGTGCCGTGTTGCTCCTGAGAGCCAGCCGCAGTGCTGTTTGTTTTCAACCTGAGGTTAATTCACGTGAACTTGAAAATGTGCACTTTTTTTTCTTTTTTTAAAATGGGATATAGGTAAATGGGATTCCAAGATTCCTTCTTTCCAAACTAATAATTATTATTTGGAATTGAACTCCCTGTTGAGTGACACTTACTAATACATATTGGTCAGTAAGCAGGAACCGGGAGCCTAAAGGCAGGTGTTGGTCCTCAGCTTGGTTTTTTCAGGCCTGGGAGATGGAGGGGTCGGTTGCTAATGCTTGAAACTGGTCATTCTTCTCCATCCCAACCTTTTCCTGTCCCCGCCCAGGGCTTTTCTCTTTCCCTTGGCTGAACCTCAACTCATGGCTTATTATCTGTCATTGATCCACACACAGCTCAGCTCTGATTAATCTATTTATCACACTTCATCCTCATTTTCCATCCATTCCCCATAAACAGCCATCCTAGTTTGCTCAGTGTTTGTGTCCATGTGCTGCAACTTTCTTCTCTTTTTTCCCTTTTCTCTTTTGAGTCATTAATTCAACAAATATGTGTTGAGCATCCGTCCTGTGCTTGGCACTCTTTTGGGTACCGGGACCCAGCAGCAAACACCCCCAAACCCTGTCCTCGTGGAGTTACATGGACTGTCTTCCATCTGGGATGCCTCTTTTAATTGCCTCCAGTGTAAAGTAAAAGTATGTAATGAAACAATCCATGAATAAAGTTTATTGGTCTTTGTTCATATTTTAAAAAGTTAATTGCATGTGATAAATTTTTCTGAAAAATTAAGCTTTAATTCTTTGACTTACGAATGATCCTTTGTTGACTTTTTTTTTTTTTGTCCTGCTTGGGTCAACGGTACTCAATAAGGAAGGATTTCTCTACTCTGGGTAATATGCTATCAAACAGCATTGTCACAACCTCCACCCTGATCAGTCAGCAGAATCAACTTTGAGGCAAGAGCCTCCACCGGAAAAAAAAAATTATGATTTGCTGAAGGCTCTGATGATGCTTAGTACTTTTAGCAATAAAGTATTTTTAATTGAGGTCTGTACACTGATTTTTTAGGCATAATGCTATTGCACACTTAGTACACTACAATATAGTGTAAATATAACTTTTATGTGCACTGGGACGCCGAAAAAATTGTGTGACTCACTTTATCGCAACATTCCATTTATTGTGGCGGTCTGTAACCAAACCTGCATTATCTCCAAGGCATGCCTGTACTATTCTTTCTGTGCATTATTTATTTGCATTTATCAATACTATTATTTTATTAAGAATCTTCAAGATTGTTGGCATAATTAAGATTGGTCTACAATTTTGTCGTTGTTTGCTGTCGTTCACTTAACTTTTTTTCAACATTTAGAATTGATGTTATGTTTGCCACACAAAATGAATAAGAAACTGTTACTTTTTGTAAATCATTCAGGAATAATAAAACAGTTTTCATGGTAAATAAAGAAAGAAAGAAAGAAAGATTTCCTCCCTCTACTGAATAGTGGAGATTTGCTGTGAAACCTGGCCTGGTAGAATAGATGAGAGAGTACTTGCTGTTGTAAATTCAGTTGTAGGAGTAGTGGCCTGAGAATTCACCATGATGTTTGCCCTTTCTTTTCCCATTAAGGTAAAGCGCTCTGCATTCTCTTTTTATTCATTTTATAGAATTTTTTATCGGTAACTTCTTAAGTAAATGTTTATAAATAGAGAGCTTTTATTTCTCATAATTGGCTGTCTCTGCAGGTCTGTAGATTATTAGAAAGTGCACAAATGAAGATGCTAGGGGACTTGGTTTCCATAGCAGTGTGGCTTTGAACCTGTTTGCTTCTCTGTGGTCTCACCGGTAAAAGGAAGGGGCTGCAGGAGGCTGTTTGCAAGGGTCTTGCTCTGCTAAGAAATTTAGCACAGCCTCAGCAAGGGAGCGATGATAGAGGTCAGGATGCAGATGACACTTCCTTGCAAAAGTTTGACAGGTGATGTTTGTACAAACTTTGACTTGGAAACCCACAGCTGTGCTGGAAAATTCATGGGGAAATATGAAAAATTTGCCAGGATATTGAATGAGAATGAAGATGTTTTTAAAAATAAGAAAATAACAGGACAGTAAAATTTACAACAGGAAGAAAAAAACACTAAGTAGAAGCATATGTTTTCTTATTGAGCTATTTTATTTTTTTTTGAAATCCCCTTCTCTCTCTCTTTTTTTTTTTTGTCTGTGCTGTGTCTTCACTGTTGCACGCGGGCTTTCTCTAGTTGCGGTGAGCGGGGGCTACTCTTCGTTGCGGTGCGCGGGCTTCTCATTGCGGTGGCTTCTCTGCTGCTGAGCATGGGCTCTAGGTGTGCGGGCTTCATTATTTGTGGCCTGAGGGCTCAGTAGTTGTGACTCAAGGGCTCTAGAGCACAGGCTCAGTAGCTGTGGCACACGGGCTTAGTTGCTCCGCGACATGTGGGATCTTCCCGGACCAGGGCTCGAACCCGTGTCCCCAGCATTGGCAGGTGGATTCTTAACCACTGCGCCACCAGGGCAGTCCCTTCTTGAGCTATTTTAATGCTGAGAATACAGTTTTAGAAAATCAAGTTACTGCCTGGATGCCTGAAAGATCTTTGCATCCTAAATTCCTTTGAAGTTGACCTTCTAACTTAAATTCTAGTTGTGTAGCATCTTTGCTCAGCAAAGAGGACCTTTCCATGGGATGATGATTTGAAGCAATTACAAACATTGAGAAAGTACAAAAGTTCTTGTTGGTTTCCTGATTCCGTAACTCTGCTGCATGATACTGTGTGCCACTGGGAATCTTAAAGAATTTAGAGCAATAGGGAGAGGTTGGTAAAAAGGTTCCAGCTTTCAGCTATGAGATGAATAAGGTCTGAACATGTGATGTGAAGCGTGGTGACTATAGTTGATAACTCTGTATTGTATAATCGAAATTTGCTAAGAGAGTAGAACTTAAATGTCCTCATTAAAAAAAAAAGATATGTGAGGTGATGGATGTGTTAATTAGCTGCATGGGGAGGATCCTTTCACCATGTACATGTATATCAAATCACCACTGTGTACACTTTAAATATCTATTTTATATGTCAGTTATACCTCAGTAAAGTTGAAATAGAAATAAATAAATGAAAGAATTTAGAAAACTTGCCAGGAAAGAAATCTTTCTCTGTTTTGCAGGAGATAAGCAAATGGCAAAAGGGGTTTCATATACGTGGCAAACAAGAACAGGGATTTGGCAATTTTGCGACACAGTTTAATGCCATGGTAGAGCAGGAAGTGAAAATTGAAAGAAGGATGAAGTTAATAAAAAAAATAATAGGGACTTCCCTGGTGGTCCAGTGGTTAAGACTCCACATTCGCAATGCAGGGGGCCCAGGTTCAATCCCTGGTCAGGGAACTAGATCACACATGCATGCTGCAACTAAGACCCGGCATAGCCAAATAAATAAATAAATATTTAAAAAAATTTTTTTAAAAAGTAATCGGATTGGTGAGTATCAAGAACTTTGCCAGAATTTTAGGCAAATATCCTATTCTTTTTAAAAAAAATGCTAGGCATTTTGCAAACCTATTTTTAAGAGGCATGTGGCTGGGATCCTGGGCTCTGAGCCAGGGTCTGGCTGCATAGAATTTTCCCAGTTGAAGTTTAAAAAAAAAAAAAATGCATTTTTAGATTACATATTTTCAGAATGCATCTGTTTAGGAAGCTTGTTACTGTGTAGAGTATGTTCTCTATCTCTTTACACCTCCGGCGTGGTCCATGGTGTCACCTGGGAGCTTATTAGAAACGCAGCATCACGGCCTTCATAACAGGGCTACTGATGGAGAGACTGCATCATGACCACTTCCCTGAGTGAGTCCTGTGCACGCTCAAATTTGAGAAGCACAGCTTTACACCAGGGTAAAATGTTCTCTTTACTTCCACCTTTTCTTTCTTTTTGGGGGGAGCAGGAGAGGAAACTCAACCATTTTTTTTTTCCCAGCATGAGGTATAATTGGCCAAAGTGTGTATATTTAAAGTGTACAGCGTGATGATTTGATATCTGTATACTTTGTGAAATGATGACCACAATTAAGTTAATTAATACATCCATCACCTCACTTAGTTACCACTTAAAATTTTTTTTTTTTTACATATTCTTATTGACCTGGCAAAATGGTATTGCAATGGTTTTCTTAAAAAAAAAAGTTTGATATGTTCATGTGAATGTCTCATTACTTCATAGAAACACTATTTGTGCTTGAGGCCAGATTGTAATCTTAAGGACAGGGGCTCTTGCCACGATTATTATCTCTCCTCCGCACAGGGCAGGGGCTCATTAATATCCATGATGGTCTCTCCGTCAGGGGGCTCCAGGGACAGTAAGTTTTATTTATATTTATTTTTGTCTAAAAAAGAAAGTGAGCTTTACTAATATGAAATATAGATATTGATGACATTACTTATATGTACTTTTTAAATGAATATACGTATTTGGGGTGTGAATGTTGGACATTTTTAATGATGGGTCACTTGATGAAATCAAATCCAGGTACTAACCATGAGTCTGCATCCTGAAAGGGACCATGGGATTCAGGTAAATTAACATGTTCTCTGTTAACAGAGATGAGGATATTTGAAAATGATAGCATTTTAAATGGGAAGGAACCCAGGCTTTCCTTATTTTCATATAAAGAAACTGAGACCCAAACAGTAGAAGTACTTTCCTAAGGTTATAATACTGGGGACTGGGACAGAAGTTTTCCAGCCTATACTTCAGTTTTCTTTCCATTGTTCCTTTGGCTCCTGAATGTCTCCGAGGGAACCTAGGGGTTACGTGCCGGTGCCTCAGATGCCCAGTTGTGGACGGAAGGAGGAAGGGCGATAGGAGGGGTGTCAGGTAGCCTTTCTCTAATCTGAACACTTTTACTTTATCTGCTTTAGAAACAGGCTCTCGCTTTTGCACATAGTTCATTCCTGAAAACTCGTCTTAACAGACTTACCTGCTGGAAGAGGGATTCTGTTTTCCTATTTAGTTTTAAAGATGCATGCCAGAATTGATATATTCAAAAGAATGTTATTCTAAACATTACTCTAGAATAAAAAATATTACAGTGATACTGTCACTGTTTAAGACATTTTTTGAGTTGCCTTGGGAAAGAGTTTATAAAATGCACCAAAATAATCGATTTTATTAATATGTGAGCTCTGTTTTGTAATTGCAGTTGTATTACCTGTCTTAGCCACCCCTTTCATTCACACCACTTATATATATGTATAGTTATATTGATTAAAGAAATTTTTACACCACTTATATTTAAATGATTAGGTATTTCTTAAAATTCTAATTGTGCCTTCAAAGGACATTTTCCATCAGTTAAATGAATGCCATTAAAAAGGAAGGTCATAGTAAGGATTTCCAAAGCATTTTGAACAAAGAAAATTCTGTCTCTGATTTGCTTTTTAGAAAACATTTAATTAAATGCCTATTTATTCCAAGCCATGTGCTAGGTGCCATGGCTACAAAGATGAATCATATTTGATCCTGCCCTTGAGGTGCACGCTGCCTCGTGAAGGAGAAAGAGATGTTTAAATACAAATCACAATTTAGGGATGACGCCCTTGCTGTGTTGGAGGATAATTGGAAGCCCAGAGAAAGGAGGGATTGTTTCAGCCTGATTGGTATTGAGTCAAGGACAGGGCGTAGGGTCGGTGGAAGCGACTTTGTTAATGACCAAGTGGGGAAGAAATTCTAGGTAGCAGAAACCGCGTGAACCTGGCATCAAGTCGATACAATGCATGGGTGTGTTTGGAGAAGGCTGGGTAAGGTCGCCTGACTAGAACACGCAGGTGATGGGGTTGATGGGAATTGAGTCCTGAGAGCAGATCCCCCCACTGGAAGGTAAGCTGTGTGGGAGCAGGGACCTCGGTTGCCTCCTTGCTACCTGCCAACGTGCCTGGTGTGTAGCAGCGCGTCAACATGTGTCTATTGATTTAATGGGAAGGTTGTTGCAATTAAATTATGAAGACACTTCACTTTTTGCTAAGGTGTTTGGACTTTATCCTGTGGCCATTTGAAGGTTTTTTGTGAGGCATATGACATGTTGAGGTGTGTTTTCAAAATGTAACTCCGCCAGCGGGATAGATGGGGTAGAATTGTCCTTCTCCAGTGTTTTACCTAAAGAGCGGGTCTGATGGAGCGGGTCTGATGCAGCGGGTCTGGGGAGGCCCCATTAATTTGCATTCCTGACAAGTTGCCAGGTGGCGCTGATCCTGCTGGTAGCCTCACTTTTAGTAGCAAGGGGAGAACGGATGGGATCGTTGCAGTAAGGAAGTTTCCAGGAGCCACAGTGAGCACGACCCATTTAGAAATAGTGGTTACTCTAAAAGACTGTCTTTGGGATTTAGAGGAGGAGAGTGCAGCTGTTTTGATGTTTAAAATTCTGTCTGCCTTCAAAATACTACTCTTGAGTTTGGTTTGTTTGTCTGTCTGTCTGTCTACATGTGGAAGAAATGGATTGTTTCCTGTGGCTTAAAGATAGGAAGTTGAGGCTCTCACGAAATGTGTCAGGCAGGTTCCCTAGTTGTAAGGAACCTTTGCTAATTGCAGAATGAAGAAAACACAACCAAAGTGATAACGATATTTAGAGAGTTCTAAAGGAAGTGACTTTAAGAAAGTTTTTTGAGTTGGCTTTGATGTTTGGTCACTTTCCATTGTCTTCTATACATTTGTTTGTGATACAACGAATTAAATATTTGTGGCCCTTCTATGTGCAAAGTCTGTATACCGGTACTAGGCAGAAGTTACAGAAAGTGAATCAGTAGGTCCTGAATGATTGTGTAGTGTAGCAGGGAATATAAAGCAATCAGATTAATGAAAACCTGTGTGTGTGTATGTGTGTGTTATATAGATATATAAATAGATCTGTCACTTTTTACTTTTATGTCAGGTCAAAAGTAACATGAACCATAAAAAGAAGACAGATAACATGTTATGTAAATTCAGAGGAAAGATAAGGAACGATTATCAGGAGACTCACTGATCTCATTTTGCTCCTTGTTAGTCATTGAATGAAGCCCAAGATGTGGTGCCTGTCACTCAAAATCTCACTCCCCTGGCTTTAGCCAAAGAGAACAGTGAAGATTAGATGCTCAGTTTAGGACTTTGTGAATTTGAGAGGCTGCAGGGTACTAAGACGTGTCAAGGATGCAGCGTGAAGTAGGAAACTGTGGCCCAAAGAGAGTCAGGCTGGAGTTGCACAATTTGTGTGCCCTCCACTTTGAAGGGATTGTTGCGCGAAGTGATTACAATTGCTGAGTGAAAGACTGTGGAGACAGGAAGAAACAGACGAGGATAGATCTTTGGAAGAGATCAGCTTCTGGTGTGTCAAGTGAGGAAGTGGGATCAGGGAAGGACTCGGGAAGGCACGGGTACCGGGAAGGCACGGGTACCGCAGGAGAGCATCGCAGAGGCTGCGAGGGGAATTTCATCAAGGAGGGGGTCAGCAGTCTTTACTGCACAGAGAGGTTCAGCAGTCTTTACTGCACAGAGACGTTAAGAAGACAGTGAGAATTAAAGAATATGTTGTTAGTGATTTATGAGAATAAATAAATTTCTCATAAATGTATATGAATCTCTACAAACAATAGAGTGGGAATAAGTAGAAGTATAGTAGCTTAACGTTTTGTAAGTGACTAGTATTGCAGTGAATTTCTTTTGTAGGTTTGGTGTTACGGAGCCTTAGAAACTGTAGGTTTATAGTTCCCTGTTGATGACCTTTTATAGCTTGCCGGGTCTCCTTGGCTCTGGATTCCAAACCTGTTCTCAGTGTGAGTAGTAGTCATACCCAAATATATGTTTTTGAAAATCTTATATGGAGGCCAAAAAGCTTAGAGTCACTCTTGACTCTGTTTCTCTCACAAACTGTCTGCCCACAAATTCTGTTGGGCCTGCCTTCTGATAAATTCCACATCTGACCTCATTCCACTGCCACTGTTGCTGCCAGCCTAGTCCGCAGACACTCAGATCTTTTTTCTTTAACTGAGCTGTAGTTGATGTACAGCATTATGTAAGTTACAGGTGTACAACATAGTGATTCACACTTTTTAAAGGTCATAGTCCATTTGTAGTTGTTATAAATATTGGCTGTATTCCCTGTGTTGTACAATATATCCCTGTAGCATTTTTTAAAATTAATTAATTAATTTATTTATGGCTGTGTTGGGTCTTCGTTTCTGTGCGAGGGCTTTCTCTAGTTGCGGCAAGTGGGGGCCACTCTTCATCGCGGTGCGCGGGCCTCTCACTATCGCGGCCTCTCTTGTTGCGGAGCACAGGCTCCAGATGCGCAGGCTCAGCAGTTGTGGCTCACGGGCCTAGTTGCTCCGTGGCATGTGGGATCTTCCCAGACCAGGGCTCGAACCCGCGTCCCCTGCATTGGCAGGCAGATTCTCAACCGTTGCGCCACCAGGGAAGCCCATGTAGCATATTTTATACCTAATTGTTTGTACCCCTTATTCCCCTACCCCTATTTCACCCCTCCCCCTTCCCACTGGTAACCACTAGTTTATTCTCTGTATCTGTGAGTCTGCTTCTTTTTGGTTATATTCACTAGATTGTTGTATTTTTTTAGATTCCACATATATGTGATATTATACAGTATTTGTCTTTCTCTTTCTAGCTTATTTCACTTAGCATTATACCCTCCAGGTCCATCCATGTTGTTGCAAATAGCAACATTTCATTCTTTTTCATGGCCGAGTAGTATTCCTCTGTGTGTGTGTGTGTGTGTGTGTGTGTGTGTGTGTGTGTGTGTGTCTCACAGCTTCTTTATCCATTTGTCTATTGATGGATACTTAGGTTGCTTCCATATTCTGGCATTTGTAAATAATGCTGCTGTGAACATTGGGGTACATGTATCTTTTTGAATTAGTTTTTATTTTTTGTTTTTTTTCCAGATAAATACCCAGGAGTGGAATTGCTGGGTCATATGGTAGTTCTGTTTTTAGTTTTTTGAGAAACACTCATTTCTTTTTTTTTTTTTTTTTTTAATATTTATTTATTTATTTATTTGGCTGCATTGGGTCTTAGTTGCGGCACAAGGGATCTTCGCTGTGGCATGAGAACTCTTAGTTGCAGCATGTGGGATCTAGGTCCCTGACCAGGGATTGAACCCAGGCCCCCTGCCTTGGAAGTGTGGAGTCTTAGTCACTGGACCACCAGGGAAGTCCTGAGAGACACTCATTTCTTGCTTGGATTATTGCAGAAGCTTCCCAGCTGCTATCACTACTTCTAAGCTTTTTCCCTTTCAGCCTATTCTTAACTAGAATAGTGATCCTTTAAAAATGTAAATCAGATGACATTGGGCTGTTCAGGGTGGTATGGCCATAGACTAAAAATGTAAATCTGATTATGTCACTCCTCTGTTCAGAAACCTTCCAGTGGCTTTCCATCTCATGCAGAGATAAGAGCTGATGTTCTTATACAACCTCTAAGCTAAGCTGACCTCCTTACGGTTCCTGGAAAGCTTGCCCCCTCTCCGGCCTCAGGGCCTTTGCACTTGCTGGTCCCTCAGATATCCTCCTGGACTGCATCCTCCCTTCCCTCACTCAGATGCACCTTCCCAGAACAGCCTTTCTTGTCCCCTGCCTCCCCCCTGCCATTATCTGTGACTTGACTGCACTTTTATGCTTTATTTATCTTGTTTCTCTCTCACTTCATTACAGTGTATGATCCATGAGAGCAGGGATTTTTTTTTTTAACAGTTTGAGGAATGTCCTTCATATTTTATTTTTTTAATTATTATTTTCATTGAAGTATAGTTGATTTACAATATTGTGTTAGTTTCGGGTGTATAGCATAGTGATTCATTTTGTTTTGGTTTGTTTTTGCAGGTTATATTCCATTGTAGGTTAGTGCAAGACATTAGGTATAGCTCCCTGTGCCATACAGTAAATCCTCGTTGCTTATCTGTTTTGTGTATAGTAGTTTGTATCTGTTAATCCCATACTCCTAATTTGTTCCTCCATCCCTTCCTCTCCCCTTAGGTAACCATAAGTTTGTTTTCTATGTCTGTGAGTCTGTTTCTCTTTTGAATATAGATTCATTTGTATTATTTTTTAGATTTCACATATAAGTGATATCATATAGTGTTTGTCTTTCTCTGTCTAACTTATTTCACTAAGCATAATATTCTCCAGGTACATCCATGTTGCTGCGAATGACATCATTTCATTCTTTTTGGTGGCTAATATTCCATTGTATATATATACCACATCTTAAGCCAGTCGTCTGTTGATAGGCACTTGAGGTGCTTCCGTGTCCTGGCTGTTGTCAATAGTGAGAGCAGGGATTTCCATCTTGTTCTGTTCACTGTAGAATCTCCAGTGCCTGGGACAGTGCCTGGCCCGGGGTAGGCAATCAGTGACACGTGCGGACTGCAGGAATGCCGTCTCTTCCTCCCCTCACTGCTGGTGCCTGGGTGGGTTGGGTGGGCGGGATGTGCATGGGCAGGACGGGGCTGCTTTCCTGGGGCAGCATCCTGAGTTCCTCCCCCCTCTGCAGCTGCTCAGCCAGCGCTTCCTGCCCGCATAGAAGTTACTCATCCTCCAGGCTGCAGGCTGGCAGCGTGCTGTAAATTGGCTTTGGCAAAGTTACAGGTAGATGAAGGCATGTTGGGATTTGAATACGGTGGAATTTTAGAGTAGATGAGGACATTCAGATGTCTTTCATTTTGGTAGGCAGTGTTTGGAACTTTATTTTGGAATTAATCATACGTATTAAAAAAGGTAAGGGGAGACATTCAAGAAAACCTCCAATAGTGGCCACAAAGGGCCTGCATCCTGAAAGAAATGCAGGAAGAGGCTGCCCGGCTTTGAGGATAACAGAATGGGAACGTACTTTGGCTAATTGGGGCTGTGGCTATTTTGTTGTTTGGGGTCAGTTTTGTTTTCTGAGCGAGAATTCTATGGATTGCGGGGATCTGCGGCTGTATAGATTGAACATGGAAGAAGCACACTTTGGAAAGATCTCAAGGATTGATGTTTATTCTCTTCCACTTATTTCTGGTGAGACCTGTGTTGTTTTTGAGGAAATTGCTCCTGTCATAACCCTTGACAAACCTGTCTCTATCTCCTAAGTCTAGACCAGTGTCTCTTTTATGTGGGAAGCGTTTCACCTCTGGGCGTATCAGAAACCCCTGCAGGAGTTTTTTACCAACGACACTGTGTGCGTGTGTGTGTGCGTGTGTGTGTGTGTGTGTGTGTGTATGTGTATACATGTATGTCTTCAGAGATTTTAATACAATACACTTCTGTATCTTCTAGGTAAGAGACAAATGACAGAAAAGAAACCAATATTAGGGATTTAAAAATACGATTACAAGTTTATTGTCATTTGCTTCTTGCTCATTCACTGAAAATTAGAAGATATATAAAAAACAATCAAAGAAACCACCTGAAGTCCTCCCTCCTGCTCACAAGATAACTTGCTATTAGTTTTGGTGTGCAGGCTTCAAACATTTTCCTGTACAAGTGTATAATATATCACAAAAATAGAATAATATCTAATGTAATAATATTTATATGTTGTTAGCTAGGTATACAATTATATACACTGTTTATGAAACAAAAATGGAATCATACGTATATAAACAAAACTGGGGTTAACACCATAGATATTGCCTGCTTTTTTTCACTTAGAATTATTGTGAACATTTTTCCATATCACTAAATATAGATCTACGTTATCATTTTAAATGACTACATTATATAGATGTATTCATTAGTTTATAAGTTCAGGTCATTTTCAGTTTTTTTTCAATTATAACAATGCTATTATGAATATTTTTGTGTATAGACATTTCTGTGTTTATTATATATGTGTTTTTTAATGGCAGTTTGCTAGATATCTGATAGGTATAATCGTTTTTCTTTAAATAAAATACTAAGACATGTGGTCACACACTTTTTTTCTCTGATTTGTGAAGATGTTACCTAAGTATTAACAATAAGATAGAGAAATCTAGTTATATTTAGCTGTACTTTAAAAGAATTGCGAATACTGGAAAAAAATACATGAAGTTGGAATTGTCGTAGAAACTTGGGAGAGATGGTTACTAGTTATTAGTATGTGTTGGCTTAAGCCCATTACCTGCTTTATATGCAGCCCTGGGCTAAGGTAATTCATCTTCCCAGTGATGACCTGCTTCAAGCATTCCAGTATGTCAAAGGGAGGCTGAGTTATCTTGTATAGTTATGGTTCTACAGGTGCTTTGATCTGAGTGTTTATTAAGGTATTTGTTCTGTGATTGTCTTACAAGTAATTGAAAATTAATTATTTACACTTGGTAGCTTTCAGTTAGCCAGAGCATTTACTTAATACTCTTGTTTCTCCCAAACTTCAAATAAATAGGAGTTTACTGAAATTTCTTCTTATATTAAAACTACACAGTATAGGTAAGTCTGTGTATGTCTGTGTTATTGAGTCTAGATGTTTAGGTAATTTAAATTGACAAGAAGTTAAAATGTTTATCTTGATGAGATAACACTAATTTTTAAGGAATCTATTTCTAAACATTACACCATAGATTTACTTGGCAGAATTCCACAAGCAAACAGAATTTCAATTATGAGGTAACTTAGTCTCTGGATTCTGATGCATATGAGTTCTCTGTTCAGACAGGTCCTACCAGTTCTGATTTTTCTCAAACACACTTTAAAAACTTACCTAGTAAATAATATCAATGCCATGTGGGTTTTTTGTTTGTTTTGATTTTGCTTTGTTTTGGTTTATTTCAGTTGCTCCTGGGAGCAAGGGACAAAGGAATCTAAAGGAGAGAATTAAGGGGATGTAATAAAAAACTAAAGAATCACTAGTAAAGAAGTGTCAGATCACAGGAAGCAATAATCCCATTCTACCGGCCAGTTCTCTTCTGAAATATTGTGTTCAGTTGTGCACTATTTTTTTTTCTTTGCTTTTTTTTTTTTTTTTTTAAAGTTTAGTGGTATTTTTATGGAGGAATTTTTTTTAATTGATTAATTAATTTATTTTGGCTGTGTTGGGTCTCCCTTTTCTGTGTGAGGGCTTTCTCTAGTTGCAGTGAGTGGGGGCCACTCTTCATCGCCGTGCGCGGGCCTCACTGTCGCGGCCTCTCTTGTTGCGAAGCACAGGCTCCAGACGTGCAGGCTCAGTAGTTGTGGCTCACGGGCCTAGTTGCTCCGTGGCATGTGGGACCTTCCCAGACCAGGGCTCGAACCCATGTCCCCTGCATTGGCAGGCAGATTCTCAACCACTGCGCCACCAGGGAAGCCCTGTGCACTATTTTTAAAAGAATGTCACTAACAATCTAAACTCGCATGAGGAAGGAAATTAAATGGAATGATGTAGGGTTAAGGCTATGAAATCCTTTTTCTTCTCCAGAATTGAGAGAAGAGCCAGCTGCTAAATGACAATTATCCTCATTTTAGATGAAGGATTAGGCTTATCAGTGTTGCTCCAGTGGACTCCACTAGGATCTGTGGGCAGAAATTCTAGGAGTTGATTTTAGTTCCCTGAAAATAAGAACTGTCTAACATGAAGAGCGGTCCAGCAATGAAATAACAGGCTCCCAGGTGAGAGTGAGCCCAGAGCTGGAGCTGAAAGGGACCACCATCTACAGGTCTTCTGTACAGTGATTTTTTTTTTTTTAATTCAAACAACCGAGCTGATTTTGATAAGATCAGAAAAGCGATAGCACACTTAATGTTACATGTTGATGGGGAAATTCAGATTCTAAACATATAAAGAGAAATATAATCTCCCTAGACAAACAAATAAGTAGACCATCATATTTAAAGTAGAATCTCATAAGATTGCTTTGTTCAAGTCAGGCAGTCTCAATTTTATGATGACAGATATCAAATAAGTATAAATCAGTAAACCATCTTCACTTCAGCCTGGCTTACCCTTAGTGTCCTCAAGATAGCTGACTTGTAAATACTCTTCCACTTCTATCCTTTTCTATAAAACAAGATATAATGGCTAGCCAAGTGTTTTGTATAATTTTTTAATCAAAAGGATTTTATTTGATATCGTCAGAGAAGATATAAGGAAAGACATAGTAATATCAAAAGAAAAAGAATGATGAAACCATACTAATTCACATCTGCCTTTTGTACAATGATTTCTTGAACTCTGGTGAGGAGGTGAAATTTAGACAGCCCATATAGGTCCCTTCTAATTCTGAAATGTTAGGATTTTATACATTGGCTAGTGAAATGCCCAAACCAAATGCTTAGTCATAAAAGTCTATTTCCTGTCATTTAGTTAAAAAAATTTAAATGCTTTTCTATTGAAACTTCTGGTGGCTCTGCAGCTGCTTTCTGCAATGACACAATTACTTACTTGAGCCTGGGTTGTGTCCTGGTGCTATAAACATTCTTCTCCAATCCAAAAATTTCTTTTTTAAAAAAAAATTTTAATACCTTTATTAAGGTACCTGAGGATGTACATTACAAAAGAGAATATCTCAGTGTAAGAATTCTATCATTGCATTAATTTAAGTAACAATGAAAATTCACAGTTAATTTCTAAGAAGTTGATGATGTAAAGATAGTGCTGACTGAAAAGCTGAATATAAAAAGATAATTTCTGTAATTTATTCAAATGGTATATTCACCTAAAGGCATAAAGACGTATTTACTAGGTGATTCATCACAGCAATGTGTATAGAAACAAAAAATATTATAGTGAATAATATTCCTCAATATGTATTATTGGTGCTTTTAAATTTTGGAAAGAACAATTAACATGAAATCTACTCTCTTAACAGATTTTTAAATGCACGCTATAGTATTATTCACTATAGGTACAGTGTTGAACAGCAGATCTGTAGAACTTGCTCACTTTAGGTAGCTCAGACTTTATACCTTCAGACAGCAACTTCCAATCTCCCCCGGCCCCTGGCAACCACCATTCTACTCTGGGTTTCCATGAGTTTGCCTGTTTTAGAGTCCTCGTCTCAGTGGAATCGTGCAGTTTTTGTCCTGTGACTGGCTGACTTCACTGAGCATAATGTCCTCCAGGTTCAGCCATGGTGTCGCATATGGCAGGATTTCCTGCTTTTAAAAGGCTGAATAGTATTCCATTTGCAGGTATATACCACATTTTCTTATTGTGCAAAGAAATAGAAGGGAACCGTCTAGGATGAAAACTGGAAACCATTTATGCATTAAGATGATGGTATTCTGGGTGAATTTTTACTTTTTGTGTATCAAGTTGCTAATTATACAATGTTTCAAAAGTTATATATATAGTATATAATGTATTTTATAGTTACTCTAGGATTAAGGATTTAAGGATTATTAAGGATTCCCCCCACCCCACCCCACCAAGGCAAATATGAAGTTGGGTAGTACAGGTTCCTAAGTGTAGGACTTTTGAACTATTCAGGAAGTTTGAAACAGCATGATTAGATTGCTGTGTGCTCGGGTGTCATGGGTAACCTGTTACCAGATAGTCTCAGTTACTCACTTCCAGGTCTCCAGCTCTGGTCCCAGATTCTCTTAGCTGCCATTGATGCCAGCTCCGAGGTTAAAGTAGGCACAGAGCTGTAGACTTAAAAAGGACACTTTTGGTCCAGTTCCTTTATTTAGTCGATGGGAGTGCTGAGCTTCGGAAAGAGGAGGTGACCGCCTAGGACCGCAGACTTGAGACCAGAAGCCAGGTCTGCAGACTCCTCACTGTGTGCTCTTCATTACTTCACTGTGCAGACGTGGTAAATTGGACTCTGGCTGCCTTCCTTCTAGGGGATGGTCTATGTCCAACTACTGTTCTTTTTGGAGCTGTTTGGGTGGAATTTATACCTGAAATGAAATGGAAAAAGAAATGGCAAATGTATTCTCTTACATTACAGTTCAACATTGAGACATTAAATCCATCATTTTGCTGGTCTCAGAAATAATATGTAAAGAAATAGTGTGTAATATTAGAACTGTCCAAATTCTTTATCATATGCAACAACAGAATTCCTTTTATCAAGTTCTGCTAATTTAATTTTGAAACCTGAGGAGAGAGGTGGGAGAATAACAGCTAGAGAGGAGGGCAGGGGCCAGATCAGAAGAGACCATGAAGGCCTTGGAAGAAGTTTGGGTTTTTATTCTAAACACAGTAGGAAGCCATTGGAAGGTCTCAGTCAGAGAAGGAGCACATTTAATTCTTTAAAGATTTCAGCTTCTCACTAAAGGACTCATAAATGGAGGGGGCGGAGTCAAGATGGGGTACTAGGAGGACGCGGAATTCGCGTCTCCTCACAACTAGGGCACCTACCAGGCACCGGCGGGGGACCATGGACACCTAACGGGACGGGAGGAACCCCAGCCACTGGTTGTTTCAATTATAGTTATATTTTTCCTTATATATTTTTTATCTTTCTAATTTTATTTTGTTTTTTATTCTTTGATATTGTACTGCTCCATTTTTTCTTTCTTTCTTCCCCCCCTTTTTTTTTTTTAAACCGCGCCACGAAACTTGCGGGATCTTGGTTCCCAGGCCGGAGGTCGGGCCTGAGCTCCTGTGGTGGGAGCTCAGAGTCCAAACTGCTGGACTAACAGAGAACCTCAGACCCCAGGGAATATCAGTCGGACTGAGGCCTCCCGGAGGTCCTCATCTCGGCACCAAGACCCAGCTCTATCCAGCTGTTTGCAAACTCCAGTGCTGGACGTCTCAGGCCAAACAACCAGCAAGGCAGGAATACAGCACCACCCATCAGAAAATAATTTTGAAACCTGAGAATTGAGTTGGATGAATTGGTTGTGATTTTCACTTCATTTTTCTTTTGCTTCTTTCTCTCCCAACTTATTTTGTATCCTGGACTGATCTTTAAACATTGTTTTTACTGTATTACTCCCTCCCTTTCCTCAAAACGAACCCATGGGACTCTTCACTGCTGTGCGTTACTGCACAAAGTCGAATTTGATTTCTCTCTGATTTATTGCTGGTCCTCAACCTCTGGCTGACTTTATCTTTTCAGTTATATTTTCTATTACTTTCCTCTCCCCCAAGCCCTTTGCTTCAGTAGACTCATGACTCGTGTCATTTTGATTGCCTGAACACCTTATCTTCTGCTCTTTTGCTTACCCAACCTTTACTTGTCCCCTCTTTAAAACTTCCTAAGTACTCTGAGTGACCCCTAATAACCTTTGCTTCTGTATTTCTTAAAAAAAAAAACTTTATTTACCAGTTTTTGTTATAAAATGTGCTTTTAAAAAGAGATTCAGGAAAGAGAAAAACAAATACTGTATGCTAACACATATATGTGGAATCTAAAAAAAAAAAAGGTTCTGATGAACCTAGGGGCAGGACAGGAATAAAGACACAGACACAGAGAATGGACTTGAGGACACGGGGAGGGGGAAGGGTAAGCTGGGATGAAGTGAGAGAGTGGCACTGACATATACACACTACCAGATGTAAAATAGATAGCTAGTGGGAAGCAGCTGCATGGCACAGGGAGATCAGCTCAGAGCTTTGCGACCACCTAGAGGAGTGGGATAAGGAGGGTGGGAGGGAGACGCAATAGGGAGTGGATGTGGAGATCTACGTATGCATATAGCTGATTCACTTTGTTATACAGGAGAAACTAACACAACACTGTAAAGCAATTATACTCCAATAAAGATGTTAAAAAAAAAAAAAAAGAGATTCAGGCAGTGAAGAAAATCCCTCTTATCTCAAATTCCTAGTTCTTCTGAGGTAACCACTGTTAAGTTTCCTTTGTAGCCTTCTCATGTTTTTTGCTCATGGTCACAAAATGGCTGCCTTATCTCTAGGCATCACATTTGCATTAAGACAGTAAGTCAGGGAAGGGAGAAAAAAATGGTGTCATGACCCATATCTGAATTTTTTTTTTTAAAGCAAGAGCTTTCCCAGAAGCCCAAAGCAGACTTCTGTTTATGTCTCACTGGCCAGGTCTGTGTTACATGGCTATTCCTGGCTATAAGAAACTCTGGTATACAGAGTATGTATTTAGTTTTCTCAGTCCCTCCAGTGGAGGTAATAAGGAAGAGAAGGGAGTTGGGAGTGTATTTTGAATGAGCCACCAGATTGTGTCTACCACACATAAAATGTTAATTTTATATTGGATTTTGATAAGTTAATTTTACAACAAGTCATTTTGCTATATTCTCTTATTGTTTTGAATAACTTTTCAGCTGTTTCTCTTTTGTCTTTGTGGTATGTTATTTTAAAAATATGAAAAACTTTCCTTTTTCTATTTTAGTATTAAAAAACTCTTATATGAAGAAGCTTACGATGTAGATAATGGAAAACTCAATCAAAATGAGTTTAAAGACAAAAAGAATTTATTAATTCACTTAGCGGGACAGTGTGAAGGTAGGGTGGGCTTCAGGTGCAGTTTGATTAAAAGGATCCGGTGTTTTCAGGTTCTGGCTTAATTTCTCTGTGATTTTCTTGGTATGTGGCTTTGTCCTTGGCTGACCTCCTTTGTAGTAGCAGAATGGTTGCACCCTGTTCACCAGAGAAGAATGTCTCTTCTGATAGCTCTCCTAGGCTTCTTTCCAGAAAGTCTACAGAAAACATGGACAAGGTGTCTGTTCATCCTTGAACCAATCCCGGTGATTTCCTGAAGCCTGCCTGTCCTTCATAGACTGAATTGAGTTTTCATCAATGTCTCTGTTTCTTTTATTGTTTTTAATGTGGTATCCATTTCTATCGTAGCCTAATTCTTCTTTTCTATTTCTTCCCTGAACTTTGCTAGCTCTCTTCATTTCCCCTTGTTGTCTTACTGTTTCCTCTTTGAGCTCTTACTTCAAAGAGGTTACGCCTTTTTTTTTTAATCTCATAGAGAAACGTTGGTTCATAAAATTCAAATTCTTTGCAGCATGATTTCTCTGGTGTGTTTTCTTTAACTGGTTGTTATTTGTAACTGTCCTTTCTTTTATCTTGCACATTACTTGCATCATTCAGTGATGGTTCCTTTCTCGTTATTTCTCAGTTTTAAATGAGATTGTTCTTTCCTTTCTCGTTATTTCTCAGTTTTAAATGAGATTGTTCTTTCCTTTCTCATTATTTCTCAGTTTTAAATGAGATTGTTCTTTCCGGGGTAGCAATTTGCTGCATGATGTGTTTGGAGTGCAGGGGCTACAGGCAGCTGCCTCAGAGTACTTGCTTAGCAGCACTCCATCCTGAGGGTCCTTCTCTCCGGTATGGCAGGAATTTTGGCTGTGAAATCAGTGTGCTCAGGTCCTTCTCACTTAGTGTCCGAAGAGAAACAAGCAGGGTATATGTGTCCATTTTTGGGAAGACTGTAGTGTGTGATCATGTTGCTGTTTGGTGCCACTTCTGCCCTGAGGAAGTGAAGTGTGCGGTGGTCTGGTCGCCCTTTGGTGTTCTGCGTTTTCCTTGATTTGTGGGAGCAAAGCTGAAATGCAAGTTCAGTTAACATAATGCTTAAAAGTCTTCTCTTAGGATCCCACAGTTACTTAATTTTTAATTCTGAGAACTAAATTCAAATGGTTTTCCACTGGCATTTCGTATACCCAAGTCCCCAAAGAAATATATATATATTTTAAAACTGTAACATTAATCAAACAAAAAACCCTAGTGGGATAGAGATGTGCTGACGAGTGCCAGGTAAAACTCAGATTTTGAAATTGGCATATTTCACAACTTGAAGAACAAAGGAAAGTATTTGCATAGTAAATAGAAATTCAGTAGAAGGAGGAGAATTTGGCAATTATGGGGTGTCTGCTAGTACTAGCACTGTGCTGAGTGTTTCAGACTAAGCAGAGGACCCCAGGAAGCTCTTGGTCTATAGGGGAGGTAAAGCCATTTGAGACCAGAGCAGGCTGTGTTTAGTGCCCTGCTAAGAGTGCTGGCATCCAAGGAGAGGATCTGCCTTTTGGGGGTGCCAGCATCATCCCCATTTTCCGAAGATGGAGAACTAGACCAGAGAGGTTAAGTTATATGCCTCGACTCACAGAGCTAGTTCGTAGCAGAACCAAGATTGGAACCTACTTCTGACTAACTCCTGGCCTCCAGGACTACACATTTCAAATATTTCTATCATTTAATTTACCTTTGTCCACAGTAATCAAAATTCACTTCATATGCCTCTGGAATAATTGATCAGTTATATCAAATATTTACTTTTGTTTGTGTCTAACGAAGTACTCAACCCCGCCTTGGAATGCTGTTCTTTTAAGGGCCCAGACAAATGCCACTTTCTTCATGAAGCTCACCCCTAAGTCCCTTCAGAAAATAGGATTTCTCCCTCCTCTGCCTTCTGTTTTTGTTTGTGGTTCCTGTGGTCTGTCGTCAATTATGAGCTCTTCAGGGACAGGGACCGTGTTGGCTTCATCTTTGGACCCCATCCTGTTCTAGGCCAGTGAAGTGGTACCTGGGTTAACATGGCACCCTGTCCGTACTGTTTATTGGGTGTCTTGCATGCCATATGTCTAGGGTTCTGAAGACAAGTGCATACTTCTTGGAGGCATGAAAATTGTATCTGTGTTGGGTTTAAATTCTAGATGTTTACCTCTCTGCTGACCCTGGACAGGATAAATTTGTGTCTGAGGCTTGGCAATAAGAGGTATGTATGGGGAGCATCGCTAGGTGCCTCTGCCTCTGGGGCTCAGCGTCACCCTTTTAGCAGTAGTAATAATAATAAACTCTGGGTGGTACATTTTGTGTAGTGCCTTCTATCAACAGCCAAATAGCAAACCTTCTGGGTCTTGAAAATATTTCCACATTCATGTACTAAGTGCACACTGTAGGCATTTAAACATTTTATAAGTGCCTATGGGGCAAGTTACTCAGATGCTCTTTTCATTCAGTGAGTTTACGAGTGAAAATTGAGGGCATGATTTTTCTCTTTCATGAAGAATAGCGGGCCACGTGCCAGATGAATAAGAGGAAAGGTCCAGAGAGAGTTCATGTATTCTTTTTCCTCTGTGGCCTTTCCAGTTTATTAAAACTGGCAGCCGATTCTTTCATTAATCATGACATTAAGACAGCAAACACACTGCGATGCTCTGTCAGAAGATGATTGGAAGGTTCGCTTCGGTAAGAGGAAGAAGGGGACTTCCCTGGTGGTCCAGTGGTAAAGAATCCACCTTCCAGTGCAGGGCACAGGGGTTCGGTCCCTGATAGGGGAACTAAGATCCCACATGCCGCAGGGTAACTGAGCCTGCCCACCACAACTACTGAGCTTGCACACCTCAACGAGAGAGCCTGTGAGCCACAACTACAGAGCCCACGCGCCCTGGAACCCGTGAGCCACAACTAGAGAGAGAAACCCACACGTCACAACTAGAGAGAAGCCCACATGCCGCAACGAAACATCCTGCATGCCGCAACTAAGACCCAGCGCAGCCAAAAATAAATAAAATAAACAAATAAATAATAAATACATCTTAAAAAAAAAAAAAAGAGGAAGGAGGCTTCTGTTTTGCGTGTCAGCCCTCCAGAGGAAAGCGTGTCAGTTACCTTTCCTTGGTGGTTGCAGGTCAAACTAGAAGTGGTTCACAATGAGGTATCACCTCACACTGGGCAGAATGGGTATCATCAAAAAATCTACAAACGATAAATGCTGGAGAGGGTGTGGAGAGAAGGGAACCCTCTTGCACTGTTGGTGGGAATGTAAATTGATACAGCCACTATGGAGAACAGTATAGAGGTTCCTTAAAAAACTAAAAATAGAACTACCATACGACCCAGCAATCCCACTACTGGGCATATACCCTGAGAAAACCATAATTCAGAAAGATAGGTACTTCCCTCGTGGTGCAGTGGTTAGGAATCCACCTGCCTATGCTGGGGACACGGGTTTGATCCCTGGTCCAGGAAGATCCCACATGCCGCGGGGCAACTAAGCCCGTGTGCCGCAACTACTGAGCCTGCACTCTATATAGCCCGTGGTCTGCAACAAGAGAAGCCACTGCAATGAGAAGCCCACGCACCACAACTAAGAGTAGCCCCTGCTCGCTGCAACTAGAGAAAGCCTGCGCACAGAAATGAAGACCCAATGCAGCCAAAAATAAGTAAATAAATAATAATAAATAAATAATTAATTTATTTTTTAAAAAAAGAAAGATACATGTACCACAATGTTCATTGCAGCACTATTTACAATAGCCAGGACATGGAAGCAACCTAAATGTCCATCAACAGATGAATGGATAAAGAAGATGTGGCACATATATACAATGGAATATTTCTCAGCCATAAAAAGGAACGAAATTGAGTTATTTGTAGTGAGGTGTATGGACCTAGAGTCTGTCATACAGAGTGAAGTAAGTCAGAAGGAGAAAAACAAATACTGTATGCTAACACATATATATGGAATCTAAGAAAACAGTACTGATGAACCTAGTGACAGGGCAGGAATAAAGACGCAGATGTAGAGAATGGACTTGAGGACCCAGGGGAAGGGGAAGCTGGGACGAAGTGAGAGAGTAGCAGGACATATATACACTACCAAATGTAAAATGATGGCTAGTGGGAAGCAGCCGCATAGCACAGGGAGATCAGCTCGATGCTTTGTGACGACCTAGAGGGGTGGGATAGGGAGGGTGGGAGGGAGGCTCAAGAGGGAGGGCATATGAAGCTATATGTCTACATATAGCTGATTCACTTTGTTGTACAGCAGAAACTAAGACAACATTGTAAAGCAACTATACTCTAATAAAGATGTGAAAAAAACAAAAAAGAACCCCAAAAAACTAGAAGTGGTTCAGCGTGTGCTCCAAGCCGTTTGTACCTTTAGCACGTCTGCAAATAAAGTAAGGCCATTTGGTTGTTGCTTTGGGGAGTAGACACCACTAAGTGTGCAGGTGCAGTGCGGTTCTTTCTCGTGTTTCCCTCTCTCTTTTTAAAACTTGTTTTACTGGGGAAATGGGGAAGAGAGAGAGAGCAGGAAGAAGCATTTACTTAGATGCAGTGTAAATTGGCATTACTGCAACGAGGGTCATAATTTTCTTCTTGGCAGCTCGTAGCTCAGGGCTGGTAGCACAGATATCCTGTCGCGGTGATCCTTGAATAACCGGACTGTCACAGAACACCGATAGGCATTCAGAAGTAATAGGATTATACCTGACACTTTAATGGGTGAAGTGGTCAGGCTCCGTAACCCTCTCGTAACTAGCCTCACCTAGAACTAGAGACAACTGGTAATTTTAGTTTTTCTCATTCTTTTTTTGGAGAGAAAAGCCAGATTTCTTCTAGGTAGCCTCAGTGTTCTCCCCAAAGAAATGTAAAACGGGCACGTGGAGGCCTCTCACAGTCACTGTTGCTGAAAATGACCTAAACAATATTCTTCATGTCTATTGTGATAAAAAATGTCTCTCTCTAGTTCTCTGTCTCTTTTTGGCCCTGGAGGGACAGCTCTAATTCACTCTTCACATCCCTTCAGTAACAAAAACCAAAGAGAAACTCATTAGCTCATCCAGAAACAACCATCTCTAAATAATAATCACCGTCATTTATTATATAAAATATGAAACTATTGAGATTGCAAATGAAAGTGGCAGCCTGCAGTTGGATGGGGGTGAGGGGCAAAAGGGAAGAGAGGAATTGTCCAGAACCTGAGAATTTTAGGGCTGATTCTGATACGATAGAGGAAGAGGAGAGAAGAGTGTGTCTGTGAAGCCGGGTGGACGGGAGAGGGGAGGCGAGGCCTGGGGAGGGTGTGGTAACCGTGGTGCATCTTGTGTTCCACCAGCAGAGTAACTCGTGTCGAGTACTAGACCCTGTTTTTAATGCCGTCTTCAGGATGTGCTTTTGTTTCATTTAAGTGATGGATGAGTAGTTCATGTGATTTTTGAATATTTGACAGCTTGTAGGGTAAGAATGCTAAATTTAACTGAGCATGCATTATGATCATATTTTTAAAGTTTAAAAAAAAAAAAAAAAGGTGTGTGCAGATACCTTCACAGGTCCCCTGCCGGCTTGAATTACTGAAATGCCTCAGGACTGCTGGCCTCTCCTTTCAGAAAGCCACGTACTATGGCCTTATTAAGCTGAAGGAAAGGGCTACTAAGACCTTTGTTCCCGCTTCTTTTTTATGGATGTTGTTTCTGTTTGAGGTTCTTGGGGTGGGGCAGGGTGGGGCAGTCTCCTTGTCTGAACAGGCCCCGCTTCTCCTCATGGGATACAGAGAAAGCCTCGTCTTAAGGAAGAATGGTGGCCGTCGTTCCCTACATTTGTGCGCACTTTGTGGTTATGGACCGCTGTGATAGCCGGGTCTGTGCTGGGCAGGGGAGGTTCGATCTACCCCTTTTGCAGATGAGGAAACTGAGGCCGGGAGGTAGATTTCCTTGATCACCATCCCTTGATCGTGGGTCCGAGCAGGATAGGACCCTGGTGGTTCTGACTCTGGGTCTGGTGCTCTCTTGTGCTGGGAAACCAGCGTGAGGTGCTGAGAGCTCAGGAAACTGGGATTCCTGACCCCCTCAGCTTCTAGCTTCTTTTTCCTCCTTTGGGGGAGGGGAGCCACCGCTGGCTGCACCTGTAAGTGGCCATGGTCACCTGCAGCCCTTTCCTGCTCAGGTTAGTCCCAGGCCCTCCTCTCTCCTTCCCTAGGGTCTGACTCCCTCCCCAGGGCTGTGGTTCCTGTTACTGGGGCCACAGTCGTTGGTAGTTGGCGCTTCCCTGGGAGGCTGGGATGTCGCCCGTCTGCTAAGCCTACTTGGAAACCTAGTTCCGCAGAGCCCCCCAGCTGTCCACGCGCTCTCTGCCCGACTCCCCTAGACTCCATCCAGAACTCGGGGCGTCCCAGCCTTCCTGGCTTTCCTCCAGGCCCAGCTTAGGTTCTAAAGTCCTTCCTTCTCATTTTTTCTTTCAACAAATCTTCATTCATCACCTACCGGGTGCCAGGCATTGTGTCAGGTGCTGGGGAAGCAGTGATACGGGAGCTGGGGGGAGGTGGGCATCAATCAGAGGCGCACATGTGCCACTAAGTCCTCTGATGGGAGGTTCCTGGTGCCGCGAGTCACTAAAAACTCACCACCATCAGCCGTTACTGGACACGCGCTGGCGACCCTGCTCTGCTCCTCCAGTGAGTGCTCTGTCTCCTTCCCAGGACCCCTCACACCACAAATCCTACCCACGTGGGGATAAGCAGGAATCCTGGTGCGTACATTTCTGGTGTTAGTACAGTTGAGTATTGATAGTTTATAAAGCTCTAGTCCTATTCTGGCTACAGAGCGTTGGTAGTTAAAAGAGAGGCTGAGAATGTAAAGCATTCCCTTCCGTGTAAAGCAAGATTGGAGCTGTGCGAATTCGAAGGAGGGGATCACTTCCTCGTGGGGAGGAAGTTGAGCTGTTTCTTAGGTGGGCTTATGTCACCCCCTGGTACTGCCCATGGGTAGCTCACTGGGATGCCCTTGAGCTCTGGAAGGGGTGGAAGGGCTGGAAGGCAGGGGGTACGAAATTCAGTTCAGAATCCCCAGTGCAGTGGTCTGATACTCAGGGGTGGGGAGTGTGTCAGAATTACCTGGGGAGCTGTTTCCAAACTGGTCTGAGTATAGTCGTTTCCTGGGTATAAGTTCAAAATATGTCTTTCCGGGCCCCCCCGGGCCCCACCCCACCCCAGCTTTGCTCAATCAACTGCCAGGTCCGGGGCCTGGCATCCGTGGCTTTCAAGGCTTCCTGGGTGATTCTAATGCACAGCCAGGGTTGTAAACCTCTCTTTCAGTGAATGGATTTCTGGTGAGCCTATGATTGCAATGTCCTCACTATCAGAAGCGTCAGTAAATAACATCCAGAGGATGACGACAAGGCCATGCTGGCAAATCCATCCTTGGAAAAATTGAATTGTTTGTGTTGTGAAAAGAATTTGATGGTATTGACCTTTATTCGATTTAATCGAACATCTTCAACCAAAACATCTAATTCTGTTTTATGTTACTAAAATATACTTGACTAGGTGAAAAAAATAAAATAAAATCTGAACCATCTGCTTGCTTTTTGAAGACCCTTTCTTCCCTCTTTGGTGTTTCTAGGTCAGTAATTAATCCAGGAAACTTTAAATGTCTACTCCTATAGGCACTGGGGCATATACAAAGAAAAGTAAGGCACAGATCTAACTTTAAAGAGATCACAGTGTGGTGAAGAAGATGAATTTGTTGAAAAAGTTTAGGGTACAGTTCTTACAGGTGCTTGTTGACTTAACATTGCAGATGATCTCGTTTTCATACCTAGTTTTTATTCAGCTGCTTTTTGCAAATCTGGAGTGAAACTCGCCCCCTTGCAAGATAAATCATTGTAGACTTTAAAAACTCTTCTTATTTTTGGTTAAAAGTAAGACCCTGGGTGGAGTGGAAAATCACAGCTTCAGATCCCAGTTCTACACTCTTTGTGTGAGTTTGGACAAGCTTCTCAGCCTGATATGTTTCCTCATTTATAAAATGGTGAGAGTACCTCCCAGCATTGTTGTGAGGATTTAACAAGAAACAAGATACCTGAGAGAACCTGGCGCTCTGCCATGTGCCACGCCCAGCACGTAGTAAGTATCCTTTGTCTTTCTGTTCCTTCAGCTTGAGGAAATTGAAGACAGTAGGAAATTGACCTCTTGAGCTGTACCGGCCATCGATTACATTGATCACATGACTAAGGGGGATGAGTCTAACAACGGTCCGCTTAGATCATGGTTTCTTGGCAGCAGCATTACTGCCGTTTTGGTCCCGAAAATTCTTCGCTCAGGGAGGCTGTCCTGTGCATTGTAGTGTCTTTGGCAACATCCCTGGCCTCCATCCACTAGATGCCCGTGGTACCGCCAAGTTGTGACAACCAGACATTGCCAAAGGTCCCCTGGGTTGAGGGAAGCAAAATGGTTCTGTTTGAGAGCCAGTGGATTAGACCCTTACCCCACTGTTCTGTGTGGTGAATCCTATCCCTCTGCCTCTTATGAGCATTTAAATGTTTTTACTCTCGGTCAGAGAAGTGTGAAGTAAAACCACAGCGAGGCTGCTCTGTACCTACCCATGTAGTAGGAATGAAAAGATGAAAAAGTGCTGGCAAGGGCATGCAGCAACCTAAAATCCCATACACGGCTGGCAGGAGTATAATTGGTACAAATACTTTGGAAAACTATTTGACAGTATCTACTCAAGCTGAATGTATACTCGCTCTATGACAAATACTTTGGAAACTATTTGAGTATCTACTCAAGCTGAATGTATGCTCACTCTGTGACCTAACGTATCTACTCAAGCTGAATGTATGCAGCAGAAATGCAGTCCGTGCTCACCAAAGACAGAGACTAGAATATTTGTAGCAGCGCTATTTATAATATCCTCCAGATAGAAACTACCTAAATATCCATCAGCTGTAGAATGAAGTGTGGTCCATTAGAGCAATGGAATACTATACAGCCATGAAAAGGAATGATTTTCACCTTCACTTAAAAATAAGGATAACATTCATAAACATAATGTTGAATGCAAGAATCCAGTCACATAAAGTTACATACCATATGATTCTATTTGTATTAAGTGGTCAAACTAATCTAATGCTCTTAAAAGTTAGGATAGTAGTTACCTCATGAGGGTAGTTACTGGAAGGGGGCACAGGTTGGGAGGAAGCATTAAAATTCTATTAAAAAACAGGTGTGTTGTCTGTTTTCTAGACTGGATCCTAGTTGGTGGGAAGGGTGATTCTGGAGGTAGAAAAATGGTGCCTAATGAATGAAATACTGTGAAGGCAAATTGAACTGCTAGGTGAAGATTGAATCAGAAATTGGGACTGTCAGTTCAGTGACCTTGACCTTCAGATGTTAAATATTTAGGACTTTTCCTCCATTGGACTTCTCCTGTTTTTACCATGGCAGTAAGTGCTAGCCAACCTGGTAAGAATACGTCTGTGGATAATTATAATTGGTGAGAATGTGAATATCAGAATAATATTTTATTTATGAAGGTTCTTTGAATGGGATTTACTGAACTAAATTGTCTGCAATAATGAAAACCACTAAAATAATCGTTTTTGTTAATAAGGAAACATTTGTTTCAAGCATATAAGGCACTAGTTTAAAACTAGTAAGTTATAGTGTTTTGCAAGAGATTTCTCCTTTCTTGGGAATGCTAATTAATTATATTCCCTTCCCCAGTACTGATTTATTCTGATTTATTTAAAACATCAATCCTAGTCTGAACTTTTAAATGCTATTTTTATCTTAAATTCATGTTAGTAAAGCAGATTTCCTATTCACTCATTTGATATCAAGTGAATTGGTTTTGTTAGGATATTTTAAATTTTTGCAAAGTTTAATGAGAATGGAACTGTTTGTTAAAAGATACTCGCTGTGACTTTTTTTTGTTGTTGTTGCTGTTTGTTTATTTATTTATTTATGGCTCTGTTGGGTCTTTGTTTCTGGGCAAGGGCTTTCTCTAGTTGCGGCAAGTGGGGGCCACTCTTCATCGCAGTGCGCGGGCTTCTCATTATCGCGGCCTCTCTCGTTGCGGATGCGGAGCACAGGCTCCAGACGCGCAGACTCAGCAGTTGTGGCTCACGGGCCCAGTTGCTCCGCGGTATGTGGGATCTTCCCAGACCAGGGCTCGAACCCGTGTCCCCTGCATTGGCAGGCAGATTCTCAACCACTGCGCCACCAGGGAATTCTCTTCACTGTGACTTTTTAAGTTAAATAAGAGGCTAACTGTGTTTGAACTCAGGTGAGAAATTAGGCAATTTGCTTTCCCGAAGTTGTCTTTGCAATTTAAAATTCACCCTTAGAGGGTGCTGTTGTATTGAAAGTTTAAATCTTTGCTTTGAAGAACCATTTTAAGTTTTTTAAAAAGTACATATATCTGTGTTAAAATCCCATTATATTACAGTACATAATCTAGTCATACTTAATAGAAGTTGAGAGTGTTTTAGCTTAGAAATGTTACTATTTTATAAACAATAAAAGTCAAGATATACAGCTTAATGGCATTTGCTTTTGTGAAAAAATTGACAAAATACTGTCTATTTTTCATCGTCATTTCAGTGTGAGCAACTCCAAGTTAGAGAAATAAGCAATGTTTTGTGATATGTTTAGGAATTCTTTCCTTGAGAGAAAATGTAAAAAACACAGAGAACTTAATAGATATTCAGGTTTACATCCTTGATACTTGAGGCATTTGAAAATTGTTTTGTTTTGGTGTCTTCTTTAATTCAACAGCTACACTGTTGAAGACCTACTGTGTGCAAAACAGTCTTTATAATCAGGTAGGGGAGAGATGCATAAATCATCTCGTAGTCTGCCTTGTTTTAGAATTAAGTGCAGTGTAAACCTAAAATACAGTGGACTCGTAAAGAGATTAATCCTAGCTAATGGGGTTCTTGTGAAAGGTGGGATTTTAGCTGAGCTTTTGAAGAGCCACAGAACTTTGCATTCTAAACAATATTTAAAAGAAAAAGTTTCGTTCCTTAAGTCTTCTTTCTTACCACTCAGTGCTAAGTTTGTTTTCACTTAAACCCTCTTCTATGCTTTCCTTCTCTTACAACCTTGTCTTAGTAATTAAGATAATATAAAAAAGTGAGAGTGCCTTGACCAATGAAGTATTTAACAAACAT
Organism: Balaenoptera ricei; assembly: GCF_028023285.1. Lineage (NCBI taxonomy): Eukaryota > Metazoa > Chordata > Mammalia > Artiodactyla > Balaenopteridae > Balaenoptera > Balaenoptera ricei. The sequence goes on along the minus strand of NC_082649.1, from coordinate 101,321,691 downwards.
TATCATCACCATTGTTACTGTTGCTGTTCATATTATACTGAAGAATGTGCCCGTAGATTGCAGTGGGGTCTAGAGATGCTCTTAAACATGGCACTTTTGCACATCCAACTTTTTGGTTAGTTGATAATGTAGATCAAGTTACAGTCAGACTTAACTTTCTTCCTTTGGTAGGGTTTTTGATTATTAGTCACATATAAGGTTAAAGTGATTTGAAAAAATAAATGTGTGGTAAGGAGAAAAATAAACTTAAAAATGAAAGCATTAGTTAAATACATTGGTTACTTAGCATCCTGGAAAGAAGAGGGCAATTGAATCCATTGCGGGGGGACCAAGTAGCCCTGTAGGGTTATTTACATTTCCTGGTGTCTGTGAAAAAATAATTGTTAGACTTAACATTAAAATATTCCTTGCTTGGTAAGTGTGCTAATGAAAGCATTTTATTTTATTTCTTTATTTAAATTTTATTTATTTATGTATTTATTTGTGGCTGCGTTGGGTCTTTGTTGCCACATGCGGGCTTTCTCTAGTTGTGGCGAGCAGGGGCTACTCTTCGTTGCAGTGCGTGGGCTTCTCATTGCGGTGGCTTCTCTTGTTGCAGAGCACGGGCTCTAGGCGTGTGGGCTTCAGTAGTTGTGGCACAGGGGCTCAGTAGTTGTGGTGCACGGGCTTAGTTGCTCTGCGGCATGTGGGATCTTCCCGGACCAGGGCTCGAACCCGTGTCCCCTGCGTTGGCAGTTGGATTCTTTTTTTTTTTTTTTTTTAATGTAAAAAGTCTTAGTTTATTAACTCTCTCATGAAAAATCTGCACAATCACCACAGACACAGTCACTGCAGAGTCTTTATTCCTTCCGTTGTCCAATCTCCAGCTCACTTCTTTTTGCCAGCACCAGCATTGGCCTTTGCAGTCCCCCTGACTTTCTTCATTCTGTTCTTGCGTTCCTTTCGCTGTTTTCTCGAGGTCTTTTTCTTCTCATACAGGCCATGTCTTGCAAGCCTGTGTTTGGGCTCATTCTTCTTTGCGTAATCCAAGGAATCATAAATCATGCCAAAGCCAGTTGTCTTGCCACCACCAAAATGGGTTCGGAATCCGAACACAAAGATGACATCTGGTGTGGTCTTGTACATTTTGGCTAGTTTTTCCCGAACTTCTGTCTTAGGTACTGTTGCCTTCCCAGGATGAAGGACATCGATGACCATTTGTTTCCGCTGAAGTAGTCGGTTGGTCATGAACTTCCTTGTCCGGATAGTTACCGTGTCGTTCATAATGGCGGCTGATCTTCAAGCAGCCAGGAAGGAAAAGAGCGGCAGTTGGATTCTTAACCACTGCACCACCAGGGAAGTCCCAGCATTTTATCTTTTAATAAGTGTCTCGAGAGTGATTTTGATCATTTGGCTTTTATGAAGCAGCTCACAGTTTTGCTGATTCTATTCTAAACTGGTAGTCAACTCTCTAGCAAGTAGAACCGTTTAACCTAGTAATTAGCCTGGGCTTCCTACTGTCATCATTTTGCCATCATTATTCCACAAAGATGTTGAGACGCTGCCATAATGAACATTTATGGAGCCCTTATTTTATACTGTGGGGAGCTTTATACCAAGAACTGAAGCTTAGTTTTCCTTTTCTCCAAAGCTTATGGTCTAGTTCGGGGTATTGTTACTAATACATGAAATAATTAGTAAATAATAGAAGAGAAAAGCATATGCATACATGTCTACATTCTCTGAAAGTTTAAAGTACAGGGAGCTTCTCCTTGTAGGCTGTTTTCCTTAGCCCCCAGTTTTACTGAGATATAATTGACATACACCGCCATATTGTAGACTGTTCTTTAGGACAGATACCTCATTATAAACATCTTTAAATCTTACAGAGTTCTAAATAAATGTTTGGAATTTTTAAATCTTTAGCTGTTAAATCTAAATGAAAAGGACATATCACGGTGTTCAAAAATTAGATATAAATGATCCATTGCTTATGTCTCACCAGGGCATATTTTCTCGTATGTCCCTGCTTTTTAAAAAGTGAGGACCTTCCTTCACCCTCACATTGATTATATAAGGAATATAGTCTTTGCAGGTAAATTAGAAACACAGGAAAATATAAAAAATGCCCACCCCTCCAAGATAGGCACTGGTAACATTTTGGTATGCTTTCCAATCATTTATTTATTTTTATTTATTTTTTTCCTTTTTTTTTCTTGTTTTTTTTTTAAAAATTAATTTTTATTGGAGTATAGTTGCTTTACAATGCTGTGCTAGTTTCTGCTCTACAGCAAAGTGAATCAACTATAGCTATACATATATCCCCTCTTTTTTGGATTTCCTTCCCATTTAGGTCACCACAGAGCATTGAGTAGAGTTCCCTGTGCTGTACAATAGGTTCTCATCAGTAATCTATTTTATACACAGTGGTGTATATATGTCAATCCCAATCTCCCAGTTCATCCCACCCTCCCCTTCCAACCCTGGTATCCATATGTCCATTCTCTAAGTCTGTGTCTCTATTTCTGCTTTGCAGATAAGTTCATCTGTATCATTTTTCTAGATTCCACATATAAGAGGTATTACACACTATTTGTTTTTCTCTTTCTGACTTACTTCACTCTGTATGACAGTCTCTAGGTCCATCCACGTCTCTGCAAATTGCACAGTTTCGTTCCTTTTTATGGCTGAGTAATATTCCATTGTATGTATGTACCACATCTTCTTTATCCATTCTTCTATTGATGGACATTTAGGTTGCTTCCATGTCCTGTCTACTGTAAATGGTGCTGCAGTGAACATTGAGGTGCGCATGTATCTTTCTGAATTATTGTTTTCTCTAGTACAGTCTTTTAAATACATGTGTGTGTATATTATTTTCTGCATATGTGTGTATACTTATAAATACATAAGCAAAATTGGTGTTTAGTGTACATACTATTTTTATATTTTTTATTTGCTTGTTTTCATTTAACATATGTAGTTCCATTAGCATATGTTTTGAGTATATCATTTTCTCCTGTCATTATATTTTTTAGAAGGAATTATAATGGTTGCATACTATTCTGTCATTGATATACCACAGTTTTCATGCATTCCTTATTTTTGGACTTTTAGGTTTTCAAATTTTCATTATTATAAATAGAAGCATGATAAGCATCTTTATGTAATTCTTTGACCAAATCTTATTATTTTCTTAAGACAGAGTTCTAGAACTAGAGTCCAGAGCAAGGAAAGGATGTGAACATTTTCAACACTACAGACAGCTTGATGCGTATGTTGACTACTTTGTAGAAAGGCATTGACTGCTTACACTTTTACTAGCAGTGACACAAATTCCAATGGCAGCTCACCTCACCAGCATTAAATAAGATTGAAATGCTTTCTCTTTTTGTTAATTTGGCAGGTAGAGAATCAGTTAATTTTTTTTAATTTGTATTTTTACTATTTTTAATGAGGTTGAATAGGCTTGTTTTTAAGAAAAAAAATTTAAAGTGTATTTATTTTATCTTTTTTTTTTTTTTTTTTTTTTTTTTTTTAAATATTTATTTATTTATTTATTTATTTATGGCTGTGTTGGGTCTTCGTTTCTGTGCGAGGGCTTTCTCCAGTTGCGGCAAGTGGGGGCCACTCTTCATCGCGGTGCGCGGGCCTCTCGCTATCGCGGCCTCTCTTGTTGCGGAGCACAGGCTCCAGACGCGCAGGCTCAGTAGTTGTGGCTCACGGGCCCAGTCGCTCCGCGGCATGTGGGATCTTCCCAGACCAGGGCTCGAACCCGTGTCCCCTGCATTGGCAGGCAGATTCTCAACCGCTGCGCCACCAGGGAAGCCCCTTTTATCTTTTATTTGTTTATATTTTTGGCCGTGCTGCGTGGCTTGCGGGATCTTCCCCGCGACCAGGGCTCGAACTTGTGCCCCCTGCAGTGGAAGCATGGAGTCTTAACCACTGAACCGCCAGGGAAGTCCCTCGAATAGGCTTTTTAAAACTGTATTGGCCATTTGTTTCTCATGTTCTTTGCTCATTTAAAAATAATTTAGATTAAGTTTTTTCTTATTTTCTATTTTTTAATGTTTATATACCAAGAACATTCATCCTTCATCCACCATAGTATATGTCACAAATATATTCTTCCATTTTGTGTTTTGCCTCTCTACCTGGTTTTGGTGTTTTCAGATGTACAAAACATAAAATTTGTATATTCAGTCAAATTCTACAGTAGTTTCCTCTGTGACTTCTTTCTTTGATTTAATTCTTTTTCAGGCTTAGAAAGTGTTTCCCTATTCCAAATTAGATAGTCTGAACATTTTCTTACAGTTTTTAAAGTTTTTACTATATGACAATATCTGTTTCACTTTTCTTATTCTCTTCCCAGTTCCACCCCAGAAATGTTCTTTGCTTTATGTTTTATTTATTTATTTTATTTTATTGAAGTAGAGTTGATTTACAATGTTGTGTTAGTTTCAGGTGTACAGCAAAGTGATTCAGTTATATGTGTACATATATATATGTATATATATGATTCTTCTTCAGGTTCTTTCCCATATAGGTTATTACAAAATATCAAGTATAGTTTCCTATGCTATACAGTAGCTTTATGTTTTAAATATCTGATAGATCAAATTTCTTCATCCAAAAAAACCCAACTTTCTTCCTGATTTTTTTTTTTTTTTTTTTTTTGGTGGATAAAATTTAGAACCATCCTTCCAGTTTCCTTAAGAAGAATCCTGTTGGTAGTTTAATTATGACAATGTTAGTCTGTGAATGAGCTTGAGAAGCACTGACATTTTCCAGCGCTTGGATTTTTTCAGTGGATATGTTGACCATAATCTGAAGCCTGATCAGAATCTAGATGAGTTTCCCTCAGATGTGAGGACTTGTGTCCCCAGAAGATGCTGACAGAATCCAGTAGGAGAGACATTGAGTTAGATAATCTGGTATGTGCTGGGAGCAGGGAGGGGGAGATGGAGAGTCTACCTTTGAGGTGTTTTCATCTTAGAGATTTTATTCAACAGGAATTTATTGATGGCCTACCATGTGCCAGGCTCCTGCCAGACCAACCCTGCAGAGGTACAGAAGGCACAGCCCTTGCTCCTAAAGCCTAGATGTGCCTAGGATGGAAGCATGTCTGTGGGCAAATGATGGCAGAGGCCTGGGAGTGAGGACTCAGAAGGACGGGGGTCCCACAGGACAAAGGAGACGTGTGCCAAGTCCTGAGGGAAGAATGAGTGTTTGCTGGGAGAGGGGCTGGAAGAGTCTTGCACAAAGAGGGAATGTGTGCACTGAGACGTGAAATAATTTGGTTTTCGAGAGTAACTGTAGGTAGTTCACTGCTTGAAGCGGAAGGTGGACGGTGTGGGGAGCTGTGATGGGATAGGTCCAGCCGCAGGAACTGGCTACCCCGTGGAGTCGGCGGGTGTGGCCGCCACCCTTCAGGGCGGGGCTTCTCAGACTGTCTGCCTGGAAGATTTACAGGACCTAAGATGACTCTGTCAAATTGCTATCAACGTTTCTACCTGTTCACTCTCCTGGTCTGTAGCTCTAAGCAGGACCACAGTAGCGTCCAGATCAGTGGGAAACACGCGGTGGGGGCTGGGGATTTTATTTTCCTACAGCTCATTGCAAACACAGGTCAAGGTGTACCTGTGGGCCTGTGTCCACATGGGTGGTTGCCTCTTGGAGACTGAAAACTACATTGTAAGTGACACTGAGTCATTAAAGGGAAGTTACTAAATATTTTACTCCTATCGTTACCACTGGATTGTTTGGATCTGGTTAAATCACTGTACTTTAAAAAGAAAACTTTCCTTCTCAAAATAAGTTGTGTAAAATGAAGTATCTGAAGGCAGGTGATTTTTTTCCCTCTGAGATAAAAGCAGTGGTTCTCAATCTTGGGCGCATGTTAGAATCGCCTGGGACTCTTTAAAATCAATCCCAACACTGGGCCCCACCCCTTCAGATTATTTTGAGGTGCACCCACAGCCTTAGGATTTTTAAAAACTCCACACTGATTCCAAGGTGCAGCCAGCTTTCTCCCGTATGGGGTGTGCTAATGACTCATAACGTTTTCTGATTGAGAAATTACGTCAAAGAATGTAGCACAGTAATTGTTCTCCACAACCAACTGGGTAATTGAATTTGAACCAAAACTATCAGTTGAACTTGAATCTGTACCCAAAGATATTAAGATTAAGTACAATAATATATATTAGATGCTGTAAGAGTTTTCTTCTGACCCTCCCCGTCAGGTACCATCAAGTACTTTAATTACAAGTGATGGTGTACATACCTTTCAGTATAGCTTATTCGGATTCTAGAACATGTAATCTAGCATTAATAAATAGCCTTGTAAATTAAAGCTTGTGAAATCTCGATTTTTCTATTGCCTCCTTCACCTGCTGCTATGCCAGTTACTACTATTGCAGCAGGGACGGCAGCAGTATTGGCTGTTGTATTTATCTCCAAATAGGATTCAATTAGAACAACTTGTCATGAACATGCCTGTTACCCAAAGTGCAACTGCTAATCTTTTAACATATAAGCCCTTGAAATTATTTATCCAGTTCTTATTTTAGGGTATTACAATGTCAAGTCTTGGTCTACAGTATAGCACACCCCTTGGTATTTCCTAAATCTCCAAATAGCATACAATAGTATTAGTATAGAAACACCTCCTGTGGTGAATTACTAGTCTATTCATGGTGCCAAAAGCTAGGCGCCATCTCCAAAGAGAAAACTATTTTTTTCCCTTTATTTTGCTAGCGTGTTCTTCATGTGCTGAAGATTCTGAACTTTCAGTGATTTACTGATTCAGTAAATAGCTTTTGGGCACCACTTGTGCTGGATATTGGAGGTGTGAAGTTTAAGGCCCAAGTCCTTACAATAAGGCGTGACGTGGCGGCATGCTACTCTGTTAGCCTCTAATACACAGATGGAACAGCTTTCCTATGTGCAAAATGAAAATAATTTTATCCCTCCCACCCATCGTGTCAGGTAGGCTTTGTGTTTTGGATATGTAGTCTTACCTCCTTAAACTCTCTCTCTTTCTCTTTCTCTCTTCCTGTTTCTCCTTATCTTTCTCTCTCCCTCTTCCCCTCCTTATTTTTTAGAAGGTTATAAGGGAATAAAACACTCTAAAAGTAGTTCTACCAACTATTTTGGGAGCCATATACCATTATTTAATTCCTCTGAGCCCCAGTTTCTGCTGCTGTAAAAAGGTGATACCATCCCTGCCCTGTTTATGTGAGTTGTTATGAGAATTATGAGAGAAGTTATATGTAACATGACATCGAAATTTTAAATATACAGTTAAAGTGTAAATGGACCTTGTAAAACGACTTTTAAAAGAGAAGGAAGGAAAGAAAAGAAAAGAAATATGTGGTATATGTACCACAGCAAAGCACTTTGGGTTTCTGAAACCCAAAAGTGAAGCTACACCGGAGTTAAATTCCATGGAAGTTTGCTTCCATGATGGATTTTTGACTTTGTACTCAGCTCCTGAAAAAGCGACTTCCTGGGTTTTCTCTTCCCTCCTCCGGTTTTGCAGCGGCAGGGCTGCTTCCTGTCAAGAGCCGCTCTGCCCCGGCCCCTCCTGCAGACTCTCCACCTCCTCCTCCTCTTTCTTTCAAACACTTTAGTACATTTAGAGCCTGATCTTGTGCAGAAAACATCCCTGACATGTGAAGAGCCCCGGGGATTCAGTGAGCATGCTCCGCGCTCCCTCCCGCTGGGAAGAGGAAGCTCGTCCACATACGAGTCATTCCAGGCATAGTCGGCGTGTCAGCGCAGTGAACTCGCAGCGGGCTGTGAGCGGCGCGAGCGCGGCTTTGTCCTAGGAAATGGGCTTCGGGTTTTCCTTCCTTGCTCCTTTCTTACGTCGAAGAAAGACCCGTAAAGACTTCTGAAACGATTTTTTAAATGCTCGATTGAGGATCCAGGACGTATACCGTCTGCCCACGAACCCTTGAAGGGTTTTCTGCAAGTTCGATTTTGTGTGCGTCTTTTTTTTTTTTTTACTTTTACTTTGTTTTGATCCGAGGCCGGGCCTCCGTCTTTGTGAAGTTTAAGAGAAGAGCCAGGAGCTGCTCAGCACTAGTTGATTTTGGAAACGTACTTTTTCGGGGCGAAAGCAAAGAGCTGGTTTTCTGTGCTAGCCCAATAAATGCTATTTATGAAGATGGACCTGTTGAACTACCAGTACTTGGACAAGATGAACAGCAATATCGGGATTCTGTGCTATGAAGGTAGATGTTCCCTTCTAGAAACTGCTACCCTATTGCTTTGGTCAAGGCCACTCCTCCTTTCCGGTTCTGATTGCCTTCTGTGCATTTTGTTCTCTTTCTTGAGGCTTTAGGGTGCTTTGAAAGGCAAGCGGTTCTTAGGTACTGTTTTCAGTACAAAGTTTGTTGTTTGTATCTTAGCCTTCAGGGGTTACAGTGGAGAGGGCGGGGGCGGGGAGGTGGTAAAATATACATTGTTAAAAGTTTGCTTTATGCTTGCAGCATACTAACTCCTCACATTTTAAAGTCTTTTAAATTGTATTTCTTTTTTGATTTCTGTTGGTGTTTTCTTTAGTGGAGGAACTTCTGGACCCAAGTAAAAAGTTAAACATGCCGGGTTTTCTCTCTCTCACTCTCTTTTTTTTTTTTTGCTTTGATACTTATTTTAAACATACACTATCTACATACAGTATTCCTGTTGTAGTCTAACAGCCAACAAGAGCTTTGGATTTTCATGTAGAGGGGAACAGAAAGTTACAGTGCGTTTTTGTGTTCAAGAGCGATTGTCCCAAACAATGAAGAATTTTTCTATTCAGTTTGGGGGCCTGGAAGGGCACCCATGTCACAGAGCACAGACTGGCTCTTTGTCTGATTTCCCATTTCCTGTACAGCTCTGGGAGAGTTCTGACATTGAAGGATGTTCCCTCCACACTCCTGTCCCTTGTGGAAGTGATTGCACAACCCACCAACCAGAAAGCTAAATTAAAAAAAAAAAAAAAAAAGAGCTCTGAAATCTTATCATTTATTACCTCCTACTAAACCATGAGGTATTTCCCCACTGCCCTGTAGTATTTCAAGCTGTCTCTGTTAGTAGTAAGAAGAGAAAAGGGAATTTCTTAATCCAACATTATCTACGTGCGATTTGAAAAAGTGGTAATGGTCTGAGTCTGAGTAGCCGGAGACACATCTCCGGGGGAATTCAGCTTGGCAGGGGAAGTGTTTTTTGTTGTAACCACATACAAATCAAGGAGACATATCCCTTCTGATTCAGCAGGAGAAGTTTCCATGTCTCTGCCTATAGTGAACTGAACATTGCTCTAGAAAAAGAAAACATGGAAGAAACTTGGGAGGGTGAGCTGATCCACTTGTATTTTTCGTGTAAAAACTTTAGCCCTGTTGCCCAAGCAGTCAAAAACTTACCCTTTCCCCTTCAAGGAAAAATCTCATTCTTATTGTTTTTTATGTAACTTTGTGGATAAGAATCTCATATTTAAAGTAGTCTTTCTTTTTTTCTTTTTTAAATTCTACTTGTTCCAGGAATGCGAATTTTGGTGAATTGCTTTCTTTGAATCTGCTGCTTTAGGTATCATCCTGCTTCTAAAGTCACTCATTTAAAAGGCAGACTTTTTTTTTTTTTAACATCTTTATTGGAGTATAATTGCTTTACAATGTTGTGTTGGTTTCTGCTGTACAACAAAGTGAATCAGCTAGATGTATCCATATACTCCTATATCCCCTGCCTCTCGAGCCTCCCTCCACCCTCCCTATCCCACCCCTCTAAGTGTCATAAAGCACCGAACTGATCTCCCTGTGCTGTGCAGCTGCTTCCCACTAGCTATCTATTTTACATTTGGTAGTGTGTATATGTCCATGCCACTCTCTCACTTCATCCCAGCTTCCCCTTCCCGCCCCCCCTGTGTCCTCAAGTCCCTTTTAGAGTGGTCTAAGCAGCAAGCCACCAGGCGTGTTTCCTGTGAAATTAACACTGCAGTTAGTTTAAAAGAATTTTTTTTCAGTGAACAAGAAACTGAAAACTTTTAAGGCACTTTCTGTTGGATTGTCTTTGTCATTGAGTAATAAGATATTTTCAAAATAAAGCATAATAATCAGCCTGAGAGAAGAATATAGGGATTATTAGGAAATGGATACCACATTAATTTTTTATGTCTGCAGCTGGTGAGGAAAAGCTTACGGAAAGCTTGTCCAGGTTGATCTGTTGTTTAGTAGGTACCATACACAAGAGTGGTCTTCTAGGCTCCCTCCTTAATTGGGAGGAAGAAACTTTGATTCTGAAAGTTGAGTAGATGTGTGGGATGATGTGTGTCTGTTTGGTTTAAACATCTGCTGCTATTTTCCTTATTATGAAAGTTAACATTATTTTAACACCAAAATAAATACACTGGAAATGAAGAAAAGCACAGCAAAATCTGAGTGGTGTTTATAGTGGGTTGTTTATGTCCTAGTGGTTTTCTCAGTGTAAACATTGCACACATCTGCTCTGAACTCAAAAGGGTGTTTAGAAGATGGGCATAAATCTTAGATGGGATTTTTTTGGGGGGGGGGGTAAGAAAAGTTGGAATAGTTATTGTTCCTTTTAAGTCCAGCACTTTGAGAATATTCGTATTAAATCTATCAGCTCACCAGCATTCCAGGGAAGTTATTTGGAAAATGGAATGTACAGTTGGTGGGCAGTGTTTGATTTCACTTAGGGCCCAGGCATGTTTCACGTGTCTTAAAAATAAGGGACAAAATAATTGTATGAATTTTTAGTTTTAAGAAGGTGAGATGTTGACGGTTAATTATTCTCTAGGTTAGTTGTACTGTTTTCCTTATTTGTGTTAGAGCTCTACTCCACAAAATAAACCATGTGTCTGCACCATCTTTCCTCAACCTCTCTAGCAACTTATACACAAACAGGTCTTTTTTAGCCGATTATCTCATAGCATACAAGGTCTTCCTAAAACCCCACATTTAAGGTAGACTCCAGATGGCTTAGATATGGACTCTCTGCTTGGTGTCTGCTCCTGACTTTCACCATAGAAATCCACAAGCATAATTGAAAAGAGAATTAAGGGAAAAAAATGAACCACAAATAGATTTGGGGTGGGGACCTGTTGGGATAGGAGAAGATGATTGGCAAAGGGCAGGAAGAATCTGCATTTGGCTAACTCATGGAAACTAATTACCTTCATTGGTGATAAGCCAATTAGCAGAACTCTGCTTGGGTATTAATATGTCTTTTCAAAAATCTCTGGTTTATTACTGAAATTCTCAACAGTTAGCCAGTCCATCATTCATCACCCTTCCTACTGTATGTTCAAATTATACCCACTTGAATCCCAGTTTTGCCTCTATCTCCTTGAAAAGGAGCCTTCATTTTTTCCCCTCTGAACTCCTGAGAATGCGCCACTGGTAGACCGAAAGCCTCATGAAGGCGGGGCTTTGTCTTGGTCGCTGTATCCCTGAGTCCTGGCACAGTGCCTGGTGTGGCTCTCAGGAAGTGGTGGACTGAGAAATCAATGAAATCTCTCTGTCGGCAGCTGTGGTCGCTACTGTATAATTTAGCACTTAATTTTATACTGTCTCATGTTCTCTAATTATCTAATTATTGCAGAGCTATCCAGGGCCTTAGATATAGCTAATACATTTGCCTTGTTTTTGCCAAGAAAACTGAGACCTAGAGAGGTGAATTGTCCATCCAAGTTTATTCAGAAAGTTTGTAACAGAATTGAATTGAGGAACAAAGTGGTCTCAGTTAGTCTGTGATTCTTCTATACCATACCACCTCTCCAAAATTATTTGATGTCTTGCCTCCTTAATTAATCATCACCTCCTTGATGTTAGGGGCCACGCTGTGTCCCGGGGACCTTCACAGCCCGCAGCACAGGGACAGCATCTTGGATCACGATGCACAGTTGAGTCTGACCTGGATTCTTCTTTGCTCTGAAACCAGTTGTTGGTCTAGGTTCCCAAACTGTTGTGATAATCAGGGAAGATGGTGATCAGGGCTCTAGGCAAGGAGCATGGTCGGAATTCGCCTTCCTTGCTCCTCTGGCACGTAGCTTTGCTTAACTTTGTTCTGACTGCAGGGGAGGAGGCCCTGCGTAGATGCCAGTCACAGAGAGTTTCCTCAAGGGACCAGGGAGCTGGTTCGACCATGGACTTTTCTCAAGATGGCTGATGGTTCTATTTACATAATTACTTAGTGCTGAAAACTTAGGTCCTAATAAATGTACTCACGGTTGGCTGTGGCTTTAAGCTCCTGTTAGTGATACTTTAATTATGGGTTAAGAGCCATTAAGGTGTAATTTGGTAGAAGAATTCTCCCCTTTTAGTTTAATGGTATGATTTATATTGGGAGAAAGGAAGAATAGATTGTATCTTCAGATCTTCTGAAAGCTTAAGAGAAGAGTGTTATAGGTTCCTGGACTTTTAGGGCTGATCATTGTTTCAGAACTTAATTATCACTTGTTTCATCACAGGCTACATATACATTAATTTTCTGGAATTGAAAGGAAAATGTACACAACAAGGGTGGTTGAGTGGAGTGAGACCCTGCTAGGGATGTGAGCAAGGCCCATGCCTGGCTGACAGATTTCTTTTGTTTTCTGCCAGTTTAACCAGCAGCAGTTTAATGGAGTCCTGGTTTCATTGTTCTTTGTCTAATGAGCTCAGAGGCATCAGGAAACTTAGGAGTGTCGGTACTAGTGAGTTGAAAAGGGCACAGAGCAGAGCCGTTTTGTACTGGCTGTATTCTGTCCCCAGCCCCGAGCACCAAGTGACCAGCTCTTCACCCAGGGGTGGGGTAGAATATCTGTAGCTGTTTTGCTGTGGAAATTCATTTTACTGTAGCTTTTAATTTGTAGGAGAGGGTCGGGAGTGAGGGGGAAGGGGGGAAGGAGAGATGGAGAGAGGGGGAGAGGGGGTGAGAGGAGGAGAGGTTGGGAGGAGCTTGGTTAATAAAACAAGCCCAGGTGAACCCAAGAGCTCTCCTGCGAGGACCTGGCCAGTTTGTATTCCTTCTATCTACAGTTTGGGAGGGAAGGTGTGATTATCCTCTCCTTCCTTCCGGCTCCCCTCCCTTGTTTCTCTACCCTTTTCTGGAAGGATTATTTTACTTGGCTGTTTCTTGGAACCTACACCAGCTTTGTTTTGGAAGGCGGATTTCTCTTCCTTCCTTCCTCCTTACTTCCCTATTGTCCACAGGGCCTTCAATTCCTAGGGTGTTTGGATTCGTTGCTGTGAAGGAAGAGTATTTTAAAAACACACCGTAAGATATGAAGAAATTCCCCCTCTGCATATGAGAAGATTCAGTACCTCTCCTTAATAGTTTGGTTCTGCTTTATTGTGAGGATGTTGCAGAAAACTGGGCTTTGTTGTGAAGAAATTAGATCCAGATTTAGCACTTCTGCATGTACACAAAGATATAAAATCAGTCTTACCAGGGATTGTTTCTGACTGTATCTGTTTTATCTCTCTGTATCTGCACATTTATTCCGTGACTGTTTATATTTAGTGGTATCTATGTATATACTGGGCTCCTTGGAGCTGAGCTCCAGCCTTGCTCAGCAGTGTCAGTTTGTCTTACAAAATAGCCCCTCTCCCTTTTATTTTTTAATGAACTCATATATCAGCGCCACCCCCCCCACCCCCCGCCCCGGCCCAAAAAAAACTTCAACCACTTTATTTTAAAAGCAGAGTCTGAAATTTTTATTTTCTCTCTTTTGCTTTCTTTCTCTCTACCTTCCTGAATGTTACATGTTCTACTAAGTTCTAAGGGATTATTGCCAGTTTGCTTTCTTATCTTGCCTTTTCTGCATTCTCTTTCTTAGAATTCTGTAGATTGTTTTAATTTCATGGTATTGTATACAGGATATGTTTTAATCCTAACAATGTGAATCACTGCTAGTTGAAAGAATGTTTATTTATGCTAAATAAAATAGAAAATCCATTCTGAAAGTTGTCTTTAATTTGTGGCTATTTATATGATCTTTTCTGAACTCTTAACATTTCACCCATCTGTTTGCAAAGAAGTCTGTAAACATAACAAACTGAAAAATATTTAGTAAGTGATTGGAGAAGACTCAGTACTGTGCTTTTGTAACCCAGTATCCATTCTCTTAAACATGTATGGAATGCCTCTGCTCTGCTAAGGAATGTGTTAGGTCTTGGGTTGATCTTTCTCTGTCTGTGTGTGTCTGTCTCTCTCTGTGTGTCTCTGTCTCTTAACATTTTTTATTATGAAACATATCATATAGACATAGAAGTACATAAAACATATGTGTAATTTATAGTTAAAAAATAATCAACCTTGTAATCATCACCAGGTGAAGAAGTATTCAATCGCCTCCTTCAAGTATTCTCTCCCAGTCAGAATTCCTCCCGACCCCAAGAGGGCGTCGCAGTTGTAACTTGCTTTTCTTTATACGTTTACTACCTATGTGTGCCATTCTAGACAAATTAGCTTAATTTTGTCTGGTGGGTTTTTTTTGTATTTTTGTTTTTTTTTTAAAGCCCTATATAATTGGAATTGTCCTGTAAGTCTTCTCTGTGTCTTGTTTATGAGATCTTTTAAAGTAGTGGCCACGTCCTAAGAGGTTGTCTTCTCCATATGAAGCCTCCTTCTCGGGTTGGGGGCGGGGCCAGGGGCGGCTTCACCCTGGAACTTTCGCAGATGTCCCAGCCTCCCTTTTCACTCACCCGCTGCTCCCCTGTTAACAGACGTGGTGTTGCTTTGGTCTGAACTTTTTTTTCAGTCAGTATTTTGGTCACAGTCTTCACCACTGTTAAAGCCCACCAGCATCCATGTGTAATGGAAAATTGTGTGTTAGAAAAATTCTGCCCAGCACAGATGTAGAGAACAAACGTATGGACACCAAGGGGGGAAAGTGGCGGGGGGTGGTGAGGGGGTGGGATGAATTGGGAGATTGGAATTGACATGTATACACTGATGTGTATAAAATGGATAACTAATAACAACCTGCTGTATAAAAAAATAAATAAAATAAAATTCAAAAAAAAAATTCTGCCCAGTTTCGGAGAGCGCAGAACTGGGGGTGGGTGGGGGGATGCTTCTGGAGATACATAGGTTAATTAGGGTCTGAACAGAAACTTTAGTTGTGCATTAATGAGCAATTTGCTTAAAGGCTGAGGCTTGTTACAAGTCAACTTTGTCTCAGCGCCAGGTTTCTTTGGAGGGTAATCCAGGGACTTTTAGATATACAGAAAAAGCTAAAGTTGTTTGTTCCAGTACTCAAACAATACTCTACATTGTATAGAGGTGGCTGCTGGAGAGCAACAAAGAGCTGAAACAATAGTCGGCCTTATGCACCATCTAAAATGATGAATGAAGGATCATCCGTATGTATCGCTCTTGGTATTTATTTTATATCTGTTTTGCGTGAAAAGAGTTGCCTGTTAATGCTTCTTGGCTAATGATTAGATTTTAATAGAGTGAATTCCCGAATTTAATGGTTTGATGCAGATGCTTTCTGCTGAGCAGTTTCGCACGGTGTTCACACTCGCTCACCTTCTGCTGGACAGAGCCTGTGCCGTTTCCCTGTTAACAGTCGAGGGAGTGATGAGTGCAGATTTCTGCATGTTTTCCCCCCTTTGAAAACAAACACATCTTCCATGATGTGGCAGCCCTATTAAAGTGACAAGGGATTAATTTAAAATTTTATTTCATTGTCGGCGGCTTCCTCCTGTACCCATTTTCTCCCTTTCTTACTGTGCGTGTCCTTTTCAACTATTGTTTTTTTGATGAGCAACTGATAAACTATTGGCTGACCCCACAGAGAACCCGTGTTTTATTTCCTTGCTGAAAAGCCCTGACCTCTTTGCCAGTGCTTAAAATCACCCAGGAGAGTGATTTGGGTAGCTTTTTAAAGAAATATGTAATAGCAGCTATAGTACCAGGCTTGAAATTCTATTGAGTGGAGGGTAAAAGGGATGGAAAATAGTAGTCATTCTCGGTGTGAAACCTATGTAAAGTTTTGTAACATGGCCCCACTGAATTCCCAATTGGGAACAATTACCACCAATTTCTGGAGATGATGATGGAGCCCTTTTTCTGTTAGAGGCTTTATTTCAATACAGAGAGGGAAGCGGTAGAGTGAAGTAGAATTCCAGGACTAACAGCAGACATCAAATATTGCTCTTAGTGTCCAATAATAAATATAACACATAAAATATATATATAATGTATATATATATAAAAATATACTTTTACATATTCTATATATATAAATATATAAAATATACACACATGTGTATACCATACATGGTTTTATATTTTGTTTGACAGAGAGAGAGAATGAGAGAGCGCCTTCTTGTAGAGTTGGAAGGATCCTTATGTACCATTTAAGGAGAGAATAGCGGAACCACCACATCTCCGTGGCTTTCCTGCCTGCAGGCTGTTCAGAATCTGACTCCATCCTTCTCTCCTTTCCCCTCGGCTCAGTGAAAGGCTGGTTCTTCCATTTATGCTCACAGGTCCCTACCCTGTGGCCTCAGGGACTTAGCAGTGATTGGTTTCTTTTCTGATTTCCTTTCTTCCTCTCTTGGGTCTTTCTCTTCATCATGTGCTTACTACGCACAAGTCTCTCCCAACTTTAAAACAAAAACTAACCCATCCCTAAACCTTGTGTTCCCTTTTTACCTATTAGATCTCTTTTCCTTGCCGTCCAGGTTATCAGAAGAAGGTCAGTGTTCTCTGTTTACCGTCTGTCCATTTGCTCCTCATTCCACTGTGATCTGATTTCTGTTCCCACGACTCCATTGAAATTGCTTTGGACAAGGTCACTAAATGATACCCTCGTGGCACGTTCAGTGGACACTTTTTAGTCCTTAGTTGAGTCTCTGCCTGTGGTGCTGACTCCTTCCAAATTCTTAAAATTCTTACATCCCTTGGCTCAAAGGCTTATCGGATCCCCACTCCATCGTGAATGAGGTGCTGTGTGCCGCATCAACAGGGGCTTTATGTGCTCCTGGGGGTGGGTAGGAGGGTATATAAGAGGGAGGCAGGCTGATAAACATTTGTTCTTAGCTTGAGAACAGATTGGAAGGCAAGAGGAGAAATAGGAGAGGACGTGACTGTGCAGTGCTTTGGGCAAGAGGTGGCGGAAACCCAAGTCACGGCGGTGGTAGTGAAGAAGGAGAAGGGGGTAGGTCTTAGAGATGTTTGGAGAGAAGACGGAAGGGCGTGGTTCTGGATGGGAGCAGGGGAAGAGGCGGATGACGGAGAGGGCAGTGAGGCTGCTTCCCCAGCTTCCGGCTTGTCCGCGTGGAGGGACGGTGCTGCCGTTTGCAGAGGCGGGAAACACGGGGAGAAGACTGGCTTCTGTGGTGAGATTGTGAGTTTCATGAGTTTAGTTTCGGGTATGTTGAGTTTGAAGGATCTTTGGAATTTCAAAGGAGAGATAAGTATTAGAAAGTTGAGTATATGGGTCTAGAGCTCAGAGAAGTGGCCGCTGCCGGAGATAGTAATTTGGAATAGAGAATAAGAATGGTCACCTAGGAACAAAGACTAGAATAAGAAGTTGAAGAGGTCCTAGGAACTCTTCTCTTAGTCAGGTCTCCATGGGTTTTCTTCATTATCACTAAAATAACCGCATCACTGACCCCACCTCTCATCACGTTCCCTCTGGGCCTTGGTCTGTAACGTCACGGGAGTGTCATTCCTCACGTACCCCTCCGGCCTCATCCTCCAGTACTCCATCGCCCACGTCATGTCTCCCATCGCTCCTTCACCCGCACCTGTGGTCCAGACACACCCGACTCCTTCCTTCCGGTGAGCCGTGGCCTCTTCCTGAAATTCCACCTGTTCTTTTTCATGACTCCTGTTAGCCTCTCCCTCACGGGCAGAGGCTTCTTCTGGAAAGTGACCCTCTTCACCCCTACCTTCTTGGCAGGGTTAGGTGTTGTGTTTGTGTCTGCATGGCCTGCCACGTGTGCTTCTGTCAGAGCATTTGTACTCACCTGTCTGCCTTGCTGTAAGCTCTGGGAGGGCCAGGCCTTTGTCTTTCGTCTCTGTTCTTAGCATCAAGCACCGTGGTGTCTGCTTATGGGTGAATCCGCTCCACTGTCTTTTCATTAAGGATAAAGAGACACTGGAATTGTGTGACTAGCCCAGGGATGCTCAGTCAGTTGAGAACACAAGGGAGTTTGTTAATTCTTAGGATGTTCTTAGAGGGGGGACAGAGAGGCAGGAAAAGGAGGCGTGTGAAGGTGGGGGGGGGCACTCTTTAAGGCTCAGTGTCTGTAGAGAAACATTTTGAAGTGGGCTGGTTGCTTAGAAATAACTGCCCCTACTCATCTGTTTTTTGTTTTGTTTTGTTTTTAATAGAAGGGGGACAGCCCACTGGGGAGACACATCAATCTCATCATTTTATTTTTATATTTATTTATTTGTTTGTTTGTTTTTGGCTGTGTTGGGTCTCTGTTGCTGTGCACAGGCTTTCTCTAGTTGCAATGAGCGGGGGCTACTCTTTGTTGCGGTGCTTGGGCTTCTCATTGCTGCGGTACGCGGGCTTCTCATTGCGGTGGCTTCTCTTGTTGTGGAGCACGGGCTCTAGGTGCGCGGGCTTCAGTAGTTGTGGCGCATGGGCTCAGTAGTTGTGGCACGTGGGCTCAGTAGTTGTGGCGCACGGGCTTAGTTGCTCTGCGGCATGTGGGATCTTCCCGGACCAGGGCTCGAACCCGTGTCCCCTGCATTGGCAGGTGGATTCTTAACCACTGCGCCACCAGGGAAGCCCCTCATCTTGTTTTCTAATCACTTGCCTTTAGTCTATGAAGTGAACTGATCATTTATGGGAAAATATTTAATACCTGTTATTATATATATATAATGCCAGGCACTGTTGTATGTGCTGGGGATGTAGATATCAACAAAATAGACAGCAGGATCCCTGAGTTTTTGGAGCTTAACAGCGAAGATGGGAGGCAAACAATGAAGATGTAAATAAAGAAAGAAGGTAATTACAGATTATGAAAAGTGTTATTATTACAGGTTGCTGTGTCTTAGCTGACTTACTGTTTACAGTAGTTTTATCCATTCTCAAAAAGTGACTGCTTTCAGTTCCAAGCTTTGAGTGGATGATTTCCCTTATTGTCTTGTGAAGGACTTAAACGTATGTTGAGGAAACTTGAAAAAAGTTTCCTTTGGAATCTTAGAAGTGTGGAGTCTCCTACTTGGTTTATTCACTGTAATCAGAGTCAGACTGCCTTGCTCCATCGTACCTGTCTGTTATATTGGGAACTAGTGTTTATTGCAGTCTTATCAACTTAAAAAAACCCAAGATAGTCAAATGGTTCATTTGGGTCCTAATAGGAATAAAATATATATTTAGAATTTACAAATTCAGTGAATTAAGAAAAAAAAAAGCCCAGGAAATCAATGGATTAGTTGTATGTTCTTTTTAAACTACTCTAGTCAGACCTTAAAAGATATTGCCCTGTCTGGGATAGATCCTACAACAACCCAAAGGAATTTTTATTGTGAGCTCTTATTTCGTGATAACAGAGTATTTGCTGAGGGCTAGACAAAAAGTCAATCTTGGACTTAATGTGGATAATGGACTGGAGTGTCCCACCTGTTTGGTTTTCTTTTTTCTTTTGTTTGCATTGAGACATAATTAATTACGGTGAAATATTAAGGGCATGGGTTCATGAATTTTCCTCCTGTGTTTTTACTTTTTGTAACCACTACCCAGATCAAGACATAGCACGTTTTCATCACCACAGAAAGTTCCTTCATGCCTCCTTGCTCGGCAGTCCCCATCCCGCAGCGGTACTGTGACCACTGATGTGACTCAGTCGTCATAAATTAGTGTTGCCTGCTCTTGGGCTTCATGTCAGTAGAATCATTTGATTCCCACTTCTTGTGCTTGGCATAATATTTCTGAGATTGGTCCACGTTGTTGCCCAGATAAGTAGTTTGTTCTTTTGGATTGCCCTGCTATAGTCTGTCATACGAGTATATCACAGTTTGCTTCTCTGTTCTCAGGTTGATGGACATTTGTCTTGTTTCCAGGTTTTAACCATTGTGAATAAAGATGCTCTAAACAGTTGTTTTACTGTGGTAAAAGTATACCATAACATTTGTTATTTTAGCCGTTTTTAGGGTGCAGGTCAGTGGTATTCAGTCTATTCACTTTGTGGTGCAGCCTCCGAACATTTTTATACAGGCCTTTTTGTGGACATATGTGCTCCTTTCTCTTGGATAAATACTCATGGGTGGAATTGCTGGGTCATTGGGTAAGCTGAACTTTTTTTAGAAACTGCTTAACTGTTTTCCAAAGTGGTTGTACCATCTGACACTCCCACCAGCAGCACCTAAGGGCTCCGGGAACTCTATGTCCTCACTAGTACGTGGTGTCGCCGGTCTTAAATTTTAGCCCTGCTGGGGGTTTATCGTTGGGCAATATCCAGGTGTTTTTCACTGTTAACTTATAATCCATTACTTATTGGAATACCTACTGTGACACTGCTGATTGGTATGATGTGCCAAAATACATAGTCTCTGCTTTGGATGAGTTGATGGCCTCAGTTAGAGGCTGGAATATGTATGTTTGTTGTCTAATTGCAGGGCAGAGGTAGTGATTTTGGTATTGTTCAAAGGAGGGGTTGTTTTTCCAAGTGGGTAAATCCAAAGCCATGGAAACCAGCAGGCAGCCAGATTGAGAGATGTGAACAAACACCAACGTGGCACAGAGGACTCTTTTTTTTGGGAACACTTTCCTGTAGTATAGTGTTGCTTTGCTTTAGTTCATGTTGGGTAATGATTCATCCACCCACTGGCCTGTTAAAACAAAGCTCAGGGATTAAGCTCTCTCAGCTCCAGTTTGATTTATCTCCTGGTTTGCCTACCATTCCCTCTTTAGGTTCTTTTAATCTGTGCCCCCGCCCCCCCGCCGCCTTTAGAATGCCCTCCACGCTCCGTTCCAGCAACATGAATTGTATAGATCCTTCAGCCTCCATTTATAAAACTTTACCTGAAACTTTTTATAGGCAGGAATAGTACTGTAACCTGTTAAATTCTCAATTCCTGGCAAGATGCCTTGTTGTCTTTCAATGTGTGATGATGTTTATATCCTGTTCTTTTGAGCTTCTGTAGAGTTTACAGTCTGTATTATTCATTTAGCAGTTATATCACCTTGTATTTTGTTATCTTTAATGTAAATACAGCGTGACATTGAAAGCAAACAAATGTAACAGCTCCCATCTAAATAAGTAAGGTGCTGAAGCTTGTCTTCAAAATAGTTACCCTGGAAAATTACACACTTAACACTGTGATGATCTCATTCCCAGAACACTGCTGGTGATTTAGAAGTTGCCTTCATGGTCTGAGGTACATTCTTTTGAATATTTTAAACAGTTACCGGTAATTAAATGTATACATTAGATACTTGTAGAGGACTTACTCTCTGCCAGGCTCAGTTCTGTGTAAGTGTGCCTATGACATGATGAGCTGGGTTTTCCTGTCATTCCAAAGCCAGTTCCACAAGTGGAGTTTGAAAATATATTTTAATCAGTGACAGTTTTCTTTGGAATAAGTAGGTTCAAGTCATTCCAGAATGACTGCCTTGAAAATGACAACACTCATTTGCATGCTTACCAATAATTTTTAAAATTCAGTTTTATTGGTGTGTGTGTGTTTGTGTGTGTGTGTGTGTGTGTGTGTGTGTACACATACGCAAGGCAAGGAGTCTACTATCTTTTGTGTATCCCGCTGCTAGTAAGTAGCACATCTTGTTGTGACGTGGCAGACACTAAGTGAATGCGTGGTGATTTGAGATCACAGAGCCCTTATTGTAGAGGGCTGAGATAATTTGGCTGTTACGTGAGGTAGACTGACAATCTCTGGCTTTATCTGTGTACTGTTCAGCTTTGCTCACTCATTTGTATGTTTGTGAAGTTCTAGCAACATGTTCTTCAGCTCACTTTATAGAAGATTTGAATGCTGCCTAGTTTGCCTGTGAGGGATTTTCTGTAGAATGACTCCCCCATTCCCATCGCTGATGGGGGATAATCACAGCTTATAGTGGCCACAATGGTGTCTAGAGTGCAGTTCAGGGAGTGGTTGGTGCACCTTAAAATACTTATTGCTGCCTTTAAAGGTTTTGAAATCTTCAGCTGTGCTAGGTCTTATGTGTCATGAGAAAAAAAAAAAAAAAAAAAAAATCAAGTTCCTGCCCTTCCCAGGGCTTATCTTTTAAGTAACAAGAGGAGAGTGAGAGAAACTCTGGTGACATGAGTGACACTGAGACACATATATGCCCACACAGGGACTCATGTTGTTTTGATTTTGTGGTGTGTATGTGTTTGTAGTGTGTTTTGCACAGTTTATTTCTTTGGGTTTAGAAACTTTCCCTTTTGTGTTTGATTCATCTCACTTTGGTTACATTGCAGCCATGATGGTTGATGGACTAATTCTGCTAATGCGCAGGGTTTATCTTGAGAATCTTGGAAAGATAAGGCGCCACCATATTTACTGTCTTCCATGTTGGCTCTGTTTCTGCTATAGCTTTTTAAAGATGATAGGTTTTTTCTTTAATCTAGTGTTTTTTAACAGCTTTACTGAGATATAATTTGCGTATCATAAAATTCTCCCATTTAAAGTGTATACAGCTCAGTGGTTTTTTGTATATTCACAGAATTGTGCAACCATCACCACGATCTAAGATTAGAACATTTTCATCAGTGTCAAAAGAAATCTTGTTCCCATTGGCAGTCCCTCGCCATTCCTTCTCTTCCTCCCAGGCCCTGGTAACTACTAGTTTACTTTCTGTCTCTATAGAGCTGCATATTCTGGATATTTCATATAAATGGAATCATATAATATATGGTTTTTTGTGACTGGCTTCTTGCACTTAGCATAATGAAAGGCTCACTCATGCTGTAGCAGGTGTCACTACTTCATTCTTTTCTATGGCTGAATAATAGTCCCTTGTATGGATAAATCACATTTTATTTTTCCAAACGTTAATGTTTTTTAAGAAGCAGTAATAGCTCCTGGATAAAGGTTAGGCTGAATAGTTATACAGACTATGATGTCTTCTTCAGCCCTGAAAAGCAGAAGAAAAACAAACCATTTTGTTTGCTCATCTGCACTTGAACCCCAGCAAAATGTCATGGTCACAATCCTATGGTATAACCCCCTGGAGCAGTAGCATGGTTTATTTTCAGTATCTGAGTGATAATTTCTGCTCGCAGGTAGACTGACAGTCTCTGCCTTTGTCTTTATTCTATTCAGTTTTGGTCACTCACTTATACATTGCACAGATGGCTCTAGAGGAAGATGGTAAATTCTTTGCTGTCAAGTAATTTGCACTTTAGATGTGGTGATTTATATACACACATCTCAGTGTGTGTGTGTGTTTATGTATGGCAGTGAAATTGGAGTTTCTATGTTAGACCTCTAATTTTACATGGATGTCTATCGATAGATATGTATGTATATTTAGAACATTTCTATTATATATAAAGTTAAAAAATATATATATCTGTACATATGTACCCAGATAGATAGATAGATAGGTAGGTAGGTAGAAGGAAGGTCTTTGGCATTTCAAAGACTTCAGAACCAAAATGTCATTCAGCCTAAGCCGTAATGGATTATCAACTAAGTGTTCGGTAGTTCTGTTCTCAGTTATCGTGGGGTTAGATAAGATAGACTGCTGAATGCTAGCAGTCCTACCTAGGAGGCCCACTCATAGGATAAAAGAAATGTGCTACTGACATTCACACGTTAAGTCCTGCATACTGTGTTTAATGATGTCACCTGGTTATTCAATTTATTTGTGCTTTTTAATAAACTTCATATATCTAGACATTTGCAGGTTTCTTTAAAAGAAAAACAACAACCTTGTAATCAGATCTCTGCAAGATAACTTCTAGTATAAGTGTTTCCCTCGGTACAGATTCTCTTTGAATTTTTGTTAAAAAGCTTTCACATATTTAAAATATCTAAAAAGGTTCTGTACTTTGTGTCTCTGACATTCACGGAAACATCACCTCTTGTTAAAGCCTTCCATAGATGTTGCAGTCTTTGTGATTATTCCCTTTTAGAGTGTTCTAATATGAGTCCAACTGGTATAAAAAAGATTTCTGAATGCTTAGGATACTGATAGGACTTTCTCACTCATGTGAGCTTTTTGGATGTCTAAATGATGGCTACCCTGACAGATATTTCCTGACATTCATTTTACTTACAGGATTTCTCTCACGTGGTTTCTATGTTGTACAATAAAGTATGACTTATGGGAAAAAAAGAAAGAAATGTGTGGCCGCAGGTCAGGAGCCATCCCTCTGTCATGAAGTAGCGTTGGAAAAGCAATCTGGGACAACAGAAAGAGCCTCTGGCACTTCTGAATTTTGGGAGACAGAAACCTTTAGAAGTTAGCATGAGATTCTTTGTAAATTAGTTTATTTCTTATTTTATGAATATCCCCAGCATGAAATGAGATGTCTTAAAAGGCAGATCTGGCAAAGGGCGTTTTGATCTCCTCCTCTGACGCCACTTACCCCGGGCTGTTCTTAACTCAGCCCGCAGCTTGCCCGGGAGTGAGCACCGTGGCCTGGAGTTAATCCTGGGAGCCAGCTGGGCGCACGCTGGCACCGTCCTGCTCAGCGAGCTGAGACTGGTGTCTGCAGTTAGAGTACAAGTTCCTCTGCTTCCCTGCCCCTCTCAGTTTTCTAGGCTTGGAGAAATTTACAAATCAGTAGCCGTGGACTCCGGCTGCAAAGCTTTTATCGAACATCTCACGGTCCTAATTCAAAGCTTTTGGGGGAATGAGTTGTTTTATTATGTAAAAGACATGTAGGAACTATATGGCAGTATAAGCATTACAGGGAATATAGGGCAGCAGATGGTGAACCCATGTTCCTTATGGGGAAATTGAGGTATTGGTGAGGGTCCCCTCGCTAAGGTTCTGACCTCTAAAGAGGTGAACATTTAAAATAATTAGGTAGAGAAGTATCAATACATCATTGTTTGAAAACACGGTCTCCTAAAGGTGGTTTTTAGGTATTTGACCTGTTACCGTTGGCTGGAGGAACCAGGACGGCCTAAGTCTTGCTCTCTGTACCCCTGGTTCTTCGGGCATTTCCTGATCAGATGCTTGAGCCTTGAGATACTCAGTCATCAGTTCTCCTTTCCACCAACCGCATCACTGTACAAACACCCCTTAGGCAGTTGGAAATGTTTGATCAGAATATTGATCGATCATAGTATTGATCAGTTTTGAAAGTGGAAGAGGCACAAGAGAAGATACCCGCTAGCGTGCATGGGAACGTCTGGGGGGCATGCTTAATGACAGATTTTGAGGGTCCCTGGACCCACTGGGACTGGGTTCGGGCCTAGGAATATGCATTTTAAACAAGCATCTCAGGGGATTCTGATATAGGTGGTCCGGGGACCACACTTTGAAAAACATTGTACAAAGTGGTGAGTAGGAGCAGCTGAATGAGAGACAATATGGAAAATTCCCCCAATTGATGAACGTAAACTGAGAACCACTTTTGCTTTAAGTAGGAGCTTGGTGTAGATCATGATCAGACTTAACCAAAAGTTAATTTACTCCCAAATTTTCAGGAATACATTTGTCACATGAAGTCAGTTTCACCTGATAAATATTCAGCATCAGCATCTTACAGAAAACCCCGAGAGAAAGAATGTAATTTTTCCTTAGTATACAACACCTTTTTTTATTTTTGGCTGCGTTGGGTCTTCGTTGCTGCGCACGGGCTTTTCTCTGGTTGCGGTGAGCAGGGGCTACTCTTCGTTGCATTGCATGGGCTTCTCACTGCGGTGGCTTCTCTTTTTGCGGAGCGTGGGCTCTAGGCGCACGGACTTCAGTAGTTGCAGCACGTGGGCTCAGTAGTTGCGGCACACGGGCCCTAGAGCCTGTGGGTTCAGTAGTTGCGGCACGTGGGCTCAGTAGTTGTGGTGCATGGGCTTAGTTGCTCCGTGGCATGTGGGATCTTCCTGGACCAGAGATCGAACCCGTGTCCCCTGCATTGGCAGGTGGATTCTTAACCACTGCGCCACCAGGGAAGTCCCTACAACACCTATTTTAAACTTTTTACTAAAATAAGATCCTTTGCTGCTTCTGCTTCATAGATCCTTCCTCTTATTCCTCCCAAGCAAGTCCCCGGTGCCTTGACAGTGTCCCGGTAGACGATCTGTGGTCTCAGTGGGGTACCCTGATAATGTGTGGGTGAATGTGGAAGCAAGGATTTGGATGTGAATGAGTTGGCATCCCTTTCTCCATCTCGGTTTATCACCTCTGGGCTTTCAGCCACCTTTGGGATTCATAATAGGTCTAACGTGAGAATCTTCAGTGAATGTCCATCCGCCTTTGGCAAGAGAGGTTGAAGCATTAGCCATTTAAGTTATTTGCCGAAATACCGAGTGCTTATGTTAATTGGGTCATCAAAGACTGAACATCCCTGAATGAGTATAAGAAAGAAAATGCAAGTCTTTCAGGCCTCAGTTCTCAAGGCAACAGATGGAAACCTCTCAATTACATGAGCTCACATCTGTCCCTCTGATTTGACTGGGTCTGTGCCACAATGTGCTATGGAATTAGTGATTCTGTAATCCCTGGAAAGCACGGTTGAAGTGAGATTGACAAAGAGCTAGACCCTCAAGGTTAATGGCACAGGGAGAACAAGAAGCCTGGAGAACGAATAGCGAAATACAAATGTCAGTGGTTGCAAACTGCTCATCCATGTAATTTGCTGGAAGTTAGTATAGTCTAGTAGACCCCAAATTAAAATGTTTCAGTATTGCTTTGTTTCTTCATTAGTCTAATTCCCATTGACCTTATGTCAAGGCTAAAACAATTTAGAAGCACGCTAGCATGGGAACAGTTTTAATGACTATTGTCAGCATGGTTTTAAAGAAAATAGGTTGGCAAAACACATGTAGGTTCTTAAATCTATTAATAGTGTGAAATTTTATTTCTTTGTTTTGTTAAACCATTAAAATAAGGCTTTGGGAGATGGATTGAATTTCTGAAATGCCAGAATGTCCATGGTGAATATCACTGTTATTTATTATTTAGGAGTTTGCTACCCAGGTGTATGCAGTGGGTATTTAGCAATGGATGGGGCCTCATTCTACATAGGCCGGCCTATCAAGAAACGGGATGGCAAGATAGTGGCTTTTAGGAGAGCATTTGTAATAAAATTTGCATACCTTATAAAAGAGGTAAGAGTACGGATCAGATTTTTGTTCCTATGCCTGAAGGACACAGATAAGGGGAAAAATAGATTTGAATAAAAAGACTGAATCAGAGGACATTTTTACAAATCAAATATCTGATAGGGGACTTGTGTGTAGAAGATATAAAAAAAACTCTGACACCTCAACTTTAAGAAGATATACAGATGGCCAATAGGCACATGAAAAGATGCTCAACATCATTAGTCATTAGGAAATTGCAAATCAAGACTACAGTGAGATACAACGTCATACGCACTAAAATGGCTAAAATAAAAAAAGACAATGACGTGTTGGTGAGGATCTGGAGAAGCTGGAACCCTCCTGTGTTACTGGTAGGAATTTAAAATGGTACAAGCCCCTTTGGAAAGCAGTTTGGCATTTTTCTCAAAATGTTAAACACAGAGTTGCCATTAGACCCAGCAGTTCCATTCCTAGGTGTATAGCCAAGAGGACTGAAAACATAGCCTCACAAAAATCTGTCCACGAACATCCACAGCAGCATTATTTATAATAGCCAAAAAGTAGAATCAATCCAAATGCCCGTCACCTGATAAATGGATAACTAGAATGTGGTATATCTCATATGATGGAATATTATTTGGCAGTAAAAACGAATGTATTGACGTATATCATGGATGAACCTTGAAAACACTATGCTAAGTAAAAGAAGTCTGACACACCAGACTACACGTGTGATTCTGTTTCTATGAAATATGTCCTGAATAGGCAGATCTATAGAGATAGAAAGTAGGTGCATGGTTGCCAGAGAGTAGGGGTCGGGGACAGCGTGGGGAGTGGCTGCTAAGGGGTGTGAGTTTCTTTCTGGGGGGATGAACTATTCTGCCCTCAGACTGTGGTGATTGTTGTACGACCCTATGAAGACACTAAAACACATTGAATCGGGCACTTTATTTAATTAATTAATTAATTTTTAAACGTCTTTATTGGAGTATAATTGCTTTACAACAGTGTGTTAGTTTCTGCTTTATAACAAAGTGAGTCAGTTATACATATACATATGTCCCCACATCTCTTCCCTCTTGCGTCTCCCTCCCACCGGAATCAGGCACTTTAAATGGGTGAATTTTATGGTATATGAATTGTATTTCAGTAAAGCTCTTGTAAAATTTGGAGATTTGAAGTGGAGAATATTGTTTGTTAGTTTTACTCCATTCATTTGATTCTTAGCAAAGTTCTACATGTGTGCATTTGCTCACATGAAAATAGTTTGCGAAGTACCGTTGGCTTGATTATGAGCCTCACTGATGGCACCTGTAGTCTGTGCAGTGGGTGTCTGAGAGCTAGGCTTTGTGTCTGGTGCTAAGAGACCTTCCCTGCCGAACACGATACAGCTTTTCTCAAGGAGCTGACAGTCAAGTATCGTGCTTTCTTTATAATCACTACTAGCTATCTTATAAAGCAACAAATCAGTGCCATGCATGTTGTAAATTAAGATAATCTTTACAGAGAATAAATTGTGTGTTTGTCAGGGCCGGGTGTTTGGAGGCTGGAGGTGAGGAGAGGAGGGGATGGAATTCCAGGGGAAGCACTTGACAAGGACAGGTGTGCAGATGGCCATGTGTCCATGTGAGTGTGCTGCTTTCCGGCTCGAGCCTAGCCGTTTGCTCCACGTGGCCTGCGGGATGAAGTCCACACTCTTTGCTGAGTGTGGCCAGTGAAACTGGCCGCTCCAGAACTTCCATGCAGGGCCGCTTCTGTGGGGGCAGTCTGATTGAAAGTGGGCGGAGGGAGGGCTCACGGACCTGATTGGCGCCCGCCTGCATAGCAAAATAAGTTTTTACTCACAGTCATTGATTTGAGGGGGCCTTGGAGATGCTAAAACCTTTGGACGGCCCAAGTCCAAGCTGTCCCCCCTACACCACTGTCTGTGGGGCTTTCTTTTCTCTGCCTTGTCCTCTCCTGTGCTTTCACCCGGCCCTGTGCGCTCCAGCAGCTCAGGGGTGCCATGCTGTTTCCCACCACCCTGTGCCCACCGGCAAACTCCTACTCATCCTTCAACACCCAGCTGGAGTGCACTTGGATCCACTAAGCCTCTCCAAAGGCCTGTGACGTTGGCCAAGTTGCCAAGCCACTTTTTGCTTCCATTTTCTCTTCTGAAAGATAAGACTAATAATAGTACCTACTCCATAGGTAATTAGGAAGATGAAATGAAATTCGTCCACATAAAGCTGTTAGAATACCTCTTGGCCCCAAGGAAATACTCCTGAATGTTTACCCATCCTCCTGATGATTCATTTCAGGCAGAGCGGGTGGCAGGCTCCCTCCTCTGCTTCCTGGGCACTAACATGCAAGTCCTTTACTAACAGTAAATTACAGGGGAAAACCTGTAAATTCCCTGAAAAGTCTGCAGTATGGCCACAGCTGTACAGGTAAGGCTGTTCCCTGTGTTAAAGGGGTTGGGTGGTGGGGTTCACAGTCACCTGTTTTAATAGTCACTCCAGAGAGTCTGTCTGAGGAAGGAGATTC
This sequence comes from Balaenoptera ricei, assembly GCF_028023285.1. Taxonomy (NCBI): domain Eukaryota; kingdom Metazoa; phylum Chordata; class Mammalia; order Artiodactyla; family Balaenopteridae; genus Balaenoptera; species Balaenoptera ricei. Next base: position 101,292,000 of record NC_082649.1, on the reverse strand, counting down.
GATTAAGTGACTTAAGGGCCCCTGAGAATGTAAGACCTTTCCTGCCCACAGGAGCTTCTGTCTGCCCAGGTGCCTGGTGTGGGTAGAGGGAGCGGTTGGGGTGAGCTGAGGGGGACTGTGGTGGAGCCAGAAATGGACCTGGTGTCCCTGCTCTTCCTCCACAGCCCATCGTGGCTCTAGACCAGCTCTGCTCCCACCCGAGGTCCTCGAGCAAGTCTGGGGGGCCCTCTGCCTCAAGGCACTAAGGATCCTTCATTAAACTCCTGGGGAAACCAGACTTCCTGCTACGGCCAAGATCTCTCAAAATTAAGATTTATTTCAGGACACACCTCAGGGGCATAAGGAAAAACTGTTTAAATATAATTGTACACCGCTTTAGACGTGCCAACTTCTTCAGCAGTCCTTGAACCTTGTTACATTTAAAACTTTTCATCTTTGCAAGTGCGGACCTGATGTACGTCACTTGATGTTTTGGGTTTACCTGCGCCCCTGTACATGCAGGAGGAAAACATTTGAAATTGTGTACGTTGTTGTGGTTCTACTGTGCATAACCGATCCCAGGTATCTGGCCCTCGGGAGGCCACCTCGTGTCCCTCGAAGCCGCCTGCCCTCGGGGCCCAGCCTCTCGCTGTTTGCGCACCTGAGCTCAGCTGCCCCTTTGAAGTGGAGGGCAGGCCTTTCATCTGCCTTCATTTTCACTTAAGGACAGCCCAGCCTTTGATCCGCTTCATTTTCCTCTTTCTTTTGCTTCTTAATGAGTCACTTGGAGGTGAGGAGAGACCTGAAGTATGGGCCCCCAAAGGCCACAACTTCTTAAGCACAATGGTTGTTTGACCTTCATATCTTAAGCAAACATGCCCCAGGGCGTCAGCCCTCCTTGGCCTCCCATTGATAAAATCCGATCACGGGGATAATGTAAACTTAAAAGGAGAGGTCGGGGTGGGGAGGGGAGCGAGAAGTAGAAGGAAAATGTCAACAGCACACGCCCCCAACATTTGAAGTTGTTTCATTTGGGGGACTTCCCCGCCTTCACACTGAGCAGCAAGTGGGCGTTTAGGGTTTTGGAAACATTAAATTCTACGTGCCGGTGACATATTTGTTTTCAGATGTACTTTTAGGACTTTTTAGATTAGTATCTAACAGTCTCTTTTCTTGGAACTTGGTGAAGATACAACAAGTTCTCCTTGGTTGGATATAATTTTTATAAGCATCTTATAATATTTCATAAGGAAATCAAAGATTTCCAATTAATATGAAAACCTAGGGGACAGATCTGCAGTAGTCCCTTCGAAAGCAGCTCTCACATTCCCATATTCTTTGGTTGTGCTGCACACCATGGCTATGCATTTTTCTTAATATGAAATAAAAATATGTTTCGACATTAAATACTCTTTTCTATATATGAAATTAGCGTGTGTGCCTCTCCAGTAAATCTCCAATAAGTGTTTTAGTGCTGTCTCAAGCTGGTCAGTATACTTTTAGACTTCAGTTTCAGTAGTCTCTTCGTTTTCAGTTGGGGAATGCAAACATCTTTTAATAATAGCTTATGCAAACTATAACTATTGAAATAAGTTTGCACGTAAAAGGACTCCAAAATATACTGGGTACTGTGAAAAAACCAACGTAACTGTATGTTAGCTTGGCATCAATTTATGAATGATGGTATGTGATAATTTTTTTAGGATTGGTTTATTTTAACACAGGGTAAGTTTCATATGAGTCTGTTTTAAATTACCATTACAAATTTTTCTTTTATAAATATGCATTATTATTTGAGGTGTTTGATAGTTGTTCTTCACAACTCAGTTGTTACCCAGAAAATATCTATTGAATGACTGTCAGTTAATCATGGGTAATCGGAAGATGTTAGCACAATCCCTGCCACTAAAACACTGGACATCAATATTATTTTACTTCAAGAAAATTTGGTATACTGATTTTTTTTCCTCCAACAATAAAAATAATCTTATTAGAATATTAAAAGTGTCCACTGACAGTGGATGTAGAAGGTTAATTAAACTTTGTTAGATCAACCTGTGGAACTTAACATATGGAGTTATACTGCTAACTCAATCTTTATTTTCCCTCTTATATGTTGATAAGTCAGAAAAAATGTAGCTCTCTGGCTTTTTCAATTCATTTTAGTTTCTCAGCTTATAAAGAAGCAAAGATCAGCGTGAGTGTTGGGGGAGTGATTAGGAAGAAGATGGGGGTGGCCTGTTTTGAAAAGATCAGGTGAAGGTACAGGCTGAAACACTGTCCAGTTCTCTGACCGTCCCTTAAAATGCCCCTTGGACCGGCCTCTTCTTCCCCCTCATGGGAATGAACATGGTGCCCCGCCCCACATGCATTGCTGCCCTGTCCCCTGGCTCAGGTGTGTCCATCCGAGCAATTCAGCGTCATCAGACCACCCTTCTCTGAAGCTCTTCTTCAGCTGTGTCGGCACTCACACTGGCTCCGTTCCGTTGTCTGCCATCTGGTCTGAACTCTGCCTGTGCTCAGAGCCCTTTATTATCTGACCCATCGACCTATTTAGCCTTAACTCTTTTTTTTTTTTTTTTTTTAATTTTTATTTATTATTTATTTATTATGTTTATTTTTGGCTGTGTTGGGTCTTCGTTTCTGTGCAAGGGCTTTCTCCAGTTGCGGCGAGTGGGGGCCACTCTTCATCGCGGTGCGCGGGCCTGTCACCATCGCGGCCTCTCCTGTTGCGGAGCACAGGCTCCAGACGCGCAGGCTCAGTAATTGTGGCTCACGGGCCTAGTTGCTCCGCGGCATGTGGGATCTTCCCAGACCAGGGCTCGAACCCGTGTCCCCTGCACCGGCAGGCAGACTCTCAACCACTGCGCCACCAGGGAAGCCCTAGCCTTAACTCTTAACCAACAGAAGAAACGAGCCCTTTGTTCCACTTAGATCGATCTCACACACACGTGAGGACGCCGTCCCTGCTTTCTGCCTTTATGTGTGTAGCTGTCCCCACCTGGAATGCCCATTCTCACCATTTCCAAGTGTCCAAATCCTACCTGTTTTTCCAATTCCACTCCTGGCTAGATTATTAGAGCTAGAATTGGTATCTTCCTCATCTAAAATGTTCATAGCTTCTCTATTTTTCTTTTTACATGTAATGAGTTTATTTCTGTCTTGAAATTAATATTTGAAAACTTTCTCCATTTTAATTCCTCATATGGTGATTATTGATAGAAATTACGTAAGCAAAAGTTCTTTGTGGTCCTCGGTAGTTTTTTTTTGGTAACAGCTTTATTGAGATATGATTCGTATACCATACAGTTCACCCACGTAAAGAGCATCTCTTTTGTTTTGGCATTTACGTTCTTCCTTATGATTATTTATCACCGTGACTTAACACTCCTACTAGAACTGTGGTTCGTGAGGCGAAGACCAGATCTCAGACATTCTTGTGTTCCCCTTAATGCTGGGCATAGTGCTACAAACATACCAGGCACTGAAATGCCTTTGAATGATCCACGTTTCCTCTCTTCTTCTGCCAGTTCTAAATTCCATACCTTCTTTAGGTGGGGACTAGATTCAGCAATTAGCAGGTAGCCTTTAACATAAGGGCTGTTACGTCAATTTCCAGGGCGATTCGGCAGGGATGCTCGTTTCACTTAACTATCATTTGGGGATGAGGACTATCTCAAGAAGAGAACTTGGGTGGCAGCTTTCAGAGCAAAGGATAATGCACTAGGGTTTGCCCCTCGAACTTGCCAGGTGATGGGGAGACGGAAGAGTGTTCGCAGCCTGAGTGAACAGCATGAGCGATGTAGCTTGGGAGGAGTTAGTTTGACGGGAAAGAGGGGGGTGAGGCCAGAGGGATGGGCTGTGGAGGTCTCCACCACCAGGCTGAGAACTGTTAGACTTTATTTTAGCAATCGAATCCATCAGGGACTTTAAACTCTCATGGTGGAAGGCTGGGTGACCATGTTGAAGGACTTTCTGCCAAGGTATGAGGTGATGTGAGAGGGATAATTGAGAGGATGAAGTTAGTGCCAGTAGTTTTATTTGCCCGAACTGTACAGGCTCCTAACACAGCATTATGTTTGTTGAATGCCTAGTGTATTTCAGGAAGTGCATAAGCCAGTCCCTGATCATGTCAGGTGTTTTCTTATATTTTTCTTTCAGTGTCTTTTATGTAAAAATACTGCGTGTCCCATGTCAGACCTGTGCCGATTTGTAATCAGCGGGAGGGGGGTGCCATGTTTTTTTTAATCCAGCTTAACTCTAGTCTCTTGCAGAATAAAAGTTGCTTAATAAATGAGCAAGAGATTGAGAGGGAGTGACAAGATGCTCACCCCCATATTACTATGAAAGGGAAAAGATTATTTTTTTAGGATAGAGAAATTCTGTGGGCATCACTGTAACCAAGTACTCAAGTTTAGTGGCACCTGCAGTGGGACACACGTGGCATCAGATGCCTTTGATGTGATGCCACGTGCTGTGCACATCACCTCTCGTATTCTTGCCGAAAATGTTCACCTCGAATCGAATCATGAGGAAGTGATCAGATCACCAAAAATTGTAGGGAAGTTAATTGGTCTGGATTATTTAAATACACCAATGTCATGGAAGAGGAAGAAAGATAGAAAAAGTTCCTTTAGGAAATTAAAGAGATGCAGCTATGCAGCTGCTTCCCACTAGCTATCTGTTTTAAATTTGGTAGTGTATATATGTCAATGCCACTCTCTCACTTTGTCCCAGCTTACCCTTCCCCCTCCCCACGTCCTCAAGTCCATTCTCTACGTCTGCGTCTTTATTCCTGTCCTGCCCCTAGTTTCATCAGAACCATTTTTTTTAAAATTCCATATATATATATATATGTGTTAGCATATGCTGTTTATTTTTCTCTTTCTGACTTACTTCACTCTGTATGACAGACTCTAGGTCCATCCACCTCACTACAAATAACTCAATTTCATTTCTTTTTATGGCTGAGTAATATTCTATTGTATATATCTGCCACATCTTCTTTATCCATTCATCTGTCGATGGACACTTAGGTTGCTTCCATGTCCTGGCTATTGTAAATAGAGCTGCAATGAACATTGTGGTACACGTCTCTTTTTGAATTATGGCTTTCTCAGGGTATATGCCCAGTAGTGGGATTGCTGGGTCACACAGTAGCATGCTTTGTGACCACCTAGAGGGGTGGGATAGGGAAGGTGGGAGGGAGACGCAAGAGGAAGGGGATATGGTGGTATATGTATACATATAGCTGATTTACTTTGTTATACAGCAGAAACTAACACAACATTGTAAAGCAATTATACTCCAGTAAAGGTGTTTAAAAAAAAAAAAGAGAAACTGATGAAAGAAATTAAAGACGATACAAACAGATGGGGGATATACCATGTTCTTGGATTGGAAGAATCAACATTGTAAAAATGACTATACTGCCCAAAGCAATCTACAGATTCAATGTAATCCCTATCAAACTACCACTGGCATTTTTCACAGAACTAGAACAAAAAATTTCAGTTTGTATGGAAACATAAAAGACCCTGAATAGCCGAAGCAATCTTGAGAAAAAAAAAACGAACTGGAGGAATCAGGCTCCCTGAGTTCAGACTATACTACAAAGCTACAGTAATCAAGACAATATGGTACTGGCACAAAAACAGGTATATAGATCAATGGAGCAAGATAGAAAACCCAGAGATAAACCCGTGCACATATGGTCACCTTATCTTTGATGAAGGAGGCAAGAATATAGAATATACAATGGAGAAAAGACAGCCTCTTCAATAAGTGGTGCTGGGAAAACTGGATAGCTACATGTAAAGGAATGAAATTAGAACACTCACTAACACCATACACAAAAAGAAACTGAAAATGGATTAAAGACCTAAATGTAAGGCCAGACACTATAAAACTCTTAGAGGAAAACATAGGCAGAACACTCTATGACATACATCACAGCAAGATCCTTTTTGACCCACCTCCTAGAGAAATGGAAATAAAAACAGAAATAAACAAACGGGACCTAATGAAACTTAAAAGATTTGCAGAGCAAAGGAAACCATAAACAAGATGAAAAGACAACCCTCAGAATGGGAGAAAATATTTGCAAACGAAGCAACTGACAAAGGATTAATCTCCAAAATATATAAGCAACTCATGCAACTCAGTACCAAAAAAACAAACAACCCAATCCAAAAATGGGCAGAAGACCTAAATAGACATTTCTCCAAAGAAGACATACAGATGGCTAAGAAGCACATGCAAAGCTGCTCAACATCACTAATTTTTAGAGAAATGCAAATCAAAACCACAATGAGGTATCACCTCACACCAGTCAGAATGGCCATCATCAAAAAATCTACAAACAGTAAATGCTGGGGAGGGTGTGGAGAAATGGGAACACTCTTGCGCTGTTGGTGGGAATGTAAATTGATACAGCCACTATGGAGAACAGTATGGAGGTTCCTTAAAAAACTACAAATAGAACTACCATACAACCCAGTAATCCCACTACTAGGCATAAACCCTGAGAAAACCATACTTCAGAAAGAGACATGTACCACAATGTTCATTGCAACACTATTTACAATAATCAGGACTTGGAAGCAACCTAAGTGTCCATCAACAGATGAATGGATAAAGAAGATGTGGCACATATATACAATGGAATATTACTCAGCCGTAAAAAGAAATGAAATTGAGTTATTTGTAGTGAGGTGGATGGACCTAGAGTCTGTCATACAGAGTGAAGTAAGTCAGAAAGAGAAAAACAAATACCGTATGCTAACGCATATATGTGGAATCTAAAAAAAGTTCTGATGGACCTAGGGACAGGACAGGAATAAAGATGCAGACGTAGAGAATGGACTTAAGGTCATGGGGAGGGGGAAGGGTAAGCTGGGATGAAGTGAGATAGTGGCATTGGGATATATACACTACCAAATGTAAAATAGATAGCTAGTGGGAAGCAGCTGCATAGCACAGGGAGGCCAGCTTTGTGCTTTGCGACCACCTAGAGGGGTGGGATAGGGAGGGGGGGAGGGAGACGCAAGAGGGAGGAGATATGGGGATATATGTATACATATAGCTGATCCACTTTGTTACGCAGCAGAAAGTAACACAACATTGTAAAGCAATTATACTCCAATAAAGATGTTTTTAAAAAAATATTCCACAAATGAAAAAAAAATAAAATAAAGAGATGCAGCGACTTCATCGACCAATGTGTGATTCTTGATTGGATCCTGGATTCTCTCCACTACCTCCCCCCAAAAGAGATAGTTCAGTTGAGGAAATTTGAACTTGGATTGGATATTAGATAATGATGATATATCAACTTTAACTTTCTTGGGTGTGATGACGGTTCTGTGTCTGTGAAGGAGAGTGCCTTCACTAGTAGAAGACACTTGAAGTATTTGGGGTATGATATGATGCCTGCAAGGTACCTTAAAAATTATAGCAATTATAGTTTAAAAGGTGCATGTGTGTAGACAGACGGAATGAATCAAGGGGAAGGGAATGGGATGTTCACTTATTAAACTTTTCGGTAGCTTTAAAATTATTTTAAGAATTGGAAAAAATAAACTTATGTACTTGGGCACTTGGCTCTTTGAGTGATAAGGCTGACAAAATCCTGCTTTAACTGGCTCCTTTTACCAGTCTTCACGGTGATGAGGCCCTTGGATCACGTGTGTGCCTGAGTGCCCAGTGCTGCTTTCACTCTCAGTATTGTGGAGTCTTTGAACTTTGTGTCCTATTTTAATCCTTGGAAAAATCACTCTGGCTTCTGAAACCAGCCCACTGAGCAGCAATAAGTAATACAGTGGGTTGCTGCCTCTGTGTGGGTTGGCAGAATGGCTTTCTGAGATGTCGGACTTAGGATGTTTGTCATGTCCCAGCGACCTGCCGGCTTCCACGCTGGAAGGGGTTTGGAGCTGACGTGAGATTCCGTGTTTGGGGTAGGCTGGCCCATCTGTGGCCTTCAGGAGTTCATATGCCAGTTTATGTATGAATTCTGAGTTGGTTCCTGGGAGCCTCATCTTATTCCTCCAGGTCTGGACTAGAATATATTGCAGAGAACAAGACTGCCTGTCTGTCTCTGGAGAGACAGCAGCAAACACGGTGGTATGGCTCAAAAATCTGTAGTTTGGGAGCTGGAGCCGGGCAGACTCCAGCCGGTGGTGTCAGAAGAGGTGCTCCTGGGCGGCAGGCCGCCTTGCGATTGCATGTTGAAAGTGGAGATGACTGAATTGGTCAGGAGGAATTCTAGTGGGGGGAAAGGCATCTGGAAACAAGCGAACGAGGGGAGCCTGTGTGTGTTGGGGGAGGGGGAGCCTGTGGGGGGGGAGGGGCACTAGAGCACCTGGCACTGTGCCAAGTGTCCTGTTTAACCCTTAAGATAGATCTGGGCCTCCATGTGGGTTCACGTGGTCCTTTTCACACACGTGGAAACAGTCACAGGCAGTCAGGTAGCTGCCCCGAGATCTCCCACTGGCTCTTGGTGGAGCAGGTTTGGAAGGTCACTGACCTGTGCTCCCGGCACTGTGTCTGATTTTTGACTAGTTGGTGGAACTTGTGCATGTGCTAACCTCTCGTGAACAGTGGGAGCGACCCTGGAGAAGTTCCTTTGCCCCCATCATTTCATCCTCTGGATGGGAGTCGTATCAAAGGATGGAATTGAACAGATGGTATAGTAACAGATGGCCCGTGCAGGGCTGGGAACTTCCTGGAAGTTTTCACTGGTTCTCACAAAAAAAGCTCTCAAGGTAGATGAAGAAATAGAGGCTTAAGAGAGACGAAGAGACTTTGCCAAGATCACACCTTTGATCCCAAAGCCCACCACGTCTCTCTGCACTGGGCCAGCATGGTCGGGGACACAGAAACGAGTCACGGGGCCACACTCTGACCACACGCAGGTGGGATAAAGAGGAGTGGGACCCAGGCAAGCTTGAGAGTAGCCAGGGTGTGAGAAGTCCATTCTAGAGGGTCAGTGTGATGGGAGGTCAGAGGAAGGAAAGATTAGTTTTCCAGTCTCTCCTTCCACTCCCCAAACTCTCTCTCTTTTTCCTCCTTCAGTGGTCAGTGACTGATTCTTAGGTTCAACCCTCCCAGGGCCCCCGGCCCTGGTCATACCCTCTAGAATTCCCTTAAATTTAAGAGTGTTTTGACAGTGCTGATACTAGCCTGTTACCTTAGATGTTTAACCTGTTGCATGCCAAAGGGCTGGAAGAGGGAGTTGCTTAGGGTATTTTTACCTACTTATACAATACATTGAAGAGGTGGTACCTTCCCCAGGTGGCTCTCCTCTTGAAGAGGTTAGGACAGCCTCTTTCTTGCTTCACGTCATTCAGCGATTCCTTCTGTAAGCTCTACTCGAAAGAAAGTCGAGTCCCCAGCAGAGTGCCTGATTCCAATACCACCTGCAGACACTTTGCTGTCATAATTCTCCTCTTTTTTATTAACAGAAACATGTTACAAAAGTAGATTTGCTAATAAACATAGTGAAGAATTTCTGGCGGGCTTAGAGAGTCTTTTCCATTAAGGAGGGTTCTGTGCACTTGGCATCCAAGGTACTTGGACTGCTCTTATCTCCTTGGGGTTCACAGGTCATGTGTCAGTGCTGGGGCCTCAGACAGGGACATGTGAGGGCGTGTGACTCACTGTACTGATGTTCTAATATCCAGACAGACACCATACAGTAAACGTAGGGCTTGTACTTTGAGGCTCAGCTTCTCTGATTTACTCTGAACCCTCTGCAGCTCCCATCAGAGCCACAGTCTGGGGTTCGAGGACCAAGAACAGAAGCCGGTGTGGTTACTAGGTCTGGCTCAGGAAACCAGGGATGCGAACGGGTGTTCAATCCTATTAAATCCCAGTTATGATTTATGAAGCCAAAACCCACCCTAACACTGAGATCTGTGGCTCTTCAGCCTGATTATCTCACTGTTAGGTACCTGAAATTTTCTTTAAGCTGAGATGATATATATGTGGTATCTATGTATAGATGATACAGATAGTAAGATTAATTTGAGTTCTCTTACTTTGTGATAATTTCACCCAGGTTAGTATTACATAATCTATGAAGATACAGTTCAGGTATAAAGTGAACTCAGTAGGGTCAATGAGATTGCACGGATTTTTTTTTAAACCCTTAGCACAACACAGTTATTTTAAATGATGTAGAACTTGCTAATTCAATGAATAGCAACATATGGATGCGAATATAACAATTTTTAATTTACTTTAAAATATTTTCAGTTAGTGCTTTTTGATATCAGGTTAACCTTTCTCTTCACCTTATTAAAACATCTTAGTGTGTATTTAGAATGGATATTGGGAATTTTAGGCATCTTACCATTTCTTTGGGATTATCTTTTTACCCTTTCTCCTCTTGCCCCTGGAGAATTACAGGTGTTTAAAACCATTAGGAACTGTCTACACTGTCCACCCCTGGCACACCGGCAGCTTCGGCACTGCCTGGGAGCAGCCTGGGTGAGACCCCCGCCTGGTCTCCTGGACCCTCCGCTTCACCTGTGCTTTCCAGAGGGAGCCCTGGTCTCTCCTGTGCGTTTGTTCTCGCCGAGACACAGCCTGAGTCTCTCTGCACTTTTCCTGGTACTGAGCCAGGAGTCCCCTTGCTTTCTGTGCCAGCCCATTGGTCTCCTCCCCTCCTGGGCAGGTTCTAATCCGGAAGTGGCCTCCAGGCATTAAATTGCTTCCATTTCTCCACTTATATGAGGTACCTAGAATAGTCAAACTCATAGAGTCGGAAAGTACATTGGTAGATGCCTGGTGCCGGGGGTTGGGGGTGGGGAATGGGGAGTTAGTGTTTAATGGGGACAGAGTTTCAGTTTAGGAAGGTGAAAAATTCAGGAGATGGATGATGGTGAGAGCTGCACAACAATGTGAATGCACTTAGTGCCACTGAACTCTACAGTTAAATAAGGTTAAAATAGTATGTTTTATATTATGTGACTTTTACCACAATAAAAAAACATTAAAAAAAAATTACTTCCATCTCGACCAGTCCCACTAGATTAGGTCAGTCAGGATAGACCAAGCGGTGGAAGTTGTTTGGTCCCAAAGTGAAGAGCTTTATCCTTTGTGTCAGACCCAAGTTTCAGCCCTATCCCTGCCTTCCCTGCTTCTTCCCTTTCTTCCCTCCTTATGTTAGTTAGCTGGGGCTGTGGGATCAAAGTACCCCAGACTGGGGGCTTACACAGCAGGCATCTATTCTCACAGTTTTGGAGGCTGGACTTTGAGATCAAGGTGTCGGCAGGGTTGGTTTCTCCTGAGGCCCCTCCTCTTGGCTCGTAGATGTCCGTCTTCATGTTTCCATGGTCTTTCCTCTGTGTGTGTACTTGTCTGTGTCCTAATCTCCTCTTATAAGGACACCGGTCCTGTTGGATTGGGGCCCACCCATAGGACCCTATCTCTACATACAGTCACATTCTGAGTACTGGGGTTAGGATTGCAACATATGAATTTGGGGGGCACAGTTCAGCCCATAAGTCCCCCTTCCCGCCCTCACCCTGCATCCCTCCTCGTCCTCTCCCTTCCCTTCCACTCTCTTTCCTACTTCCTCCCTTCAAGTGTCTTCTTCCCACTACTTTTCCTTAACCTGTAAAGCATCCTGCATAGCTAGAAAGATATGAAAGCTGGGAAATTGAAATGCCAGGTTTCTCCTTCCAGCCCTTCTATTAATCAGTTTTGTGACTTGAGCTATTCACCCATTATTATTATTTTTTTTAATATTTATTTATTTTGCTGTGTTGGGTCTTAGTTGTGGCACGCAGGCTCTTTGTTGCCCCACGGCATGTGGGATCTTAGTTACCCGACTAGGGGTCAAATTGGCATCCTCTGTGTTGCAAGATGGATTCTCACCCACTGGACCACCAGGGAAGTCCCTTCACCCATTCTTTTTTTTTTTTAAAAGGCTGAGGCTTTTTATTTATTTATTTATTTTTGGCTGTGTTGGGTCTTCGTTTCTGTGCGAGGGCTTTCTCTAGTTGCGGCGAGCGGGCCTCTCACTATCGCGGCCTCTCTTGTTGCGGAGCACAGGCTCCAGATCCACAGGCTCAGTAATTGTGGCTCACGGGCCCAGTTGCTCCACGGCATGTGGGATCTTCCCAGACCAGGGCTCGAACCCGTGTCCCCTGCACTGGCAGGCAGACTCCCAACCACTGCGCCACCAGGGAAGCCCCCTTTCACCCATTCTTGAAACATTAATTTCCTTGGTTGCAGGATGAGAGTTATTCTTCCTCTCTTCCCTTATAGGACTATAGTCAGGAAAACCCAGAATACCAGCTCAGATTTTTAAATGCTTTTAAAATAAAATATGCTGATATAAGATAGACGAAAGCTCTGACAAAGTGTAATGTCTACAAGATTATCTGGAGTACTTGAAATTCTAATTAAAACAGTGTGTGTTTCAATTCCACAAATTTTACTGTGGTGTTGTTATCCTTAATTATATTATTAGCAGTGAGTCATACAGGTTGTGGTTGTTTTGTTTTTTTTCTCTCTCTCAACAATCTCATTGCTCTAAAGAAAAGGTGAGAGCTGCTCAAACCAAGCTCAGGGCTCCCCTGAGCCCCCTGACCCTGGCTGACTGGACAAGAGTGACCTTTAGCTGAGGTTTGGCCTCCAGATGTACGATCGGGCTGCAGGTTTAGAGCCGTGAGTCTAGGGTGACAGTGGGGAGGGCACTTGGTGGGGCACCCCGAGCGGAGGTGGGAGGGGGCTCCGTCACTGAGTTGTAGAGTCCATGAAATCCTTGTGCCGCTGGCAGACGCTACGTCACATCTTTTATCTCTGCTGGCTCTCCTGGGTTTCATCGTATTGCCTAACAGCCTTCCTTTGAAAAAAGTCAAGAGTAGCCACAAGTTGTACTGTTTGAAAGAGGTTGACTTCTCTGTCTTCTCCCCAGCTGCTGGTCCGTGAGACAAAGAAGTATTCTTTGAAAGAAAATGAATAGGCCCCGGCTGCCTGCCGGGGCTTGTGAGATGGGAGATGGGTTGTGAAATGTAGAGTGCGTTTGTTTTATCAGGTGCTCCCTTGCCAGCAGGGTGATGTCAGTCTGTCGCCGTGGGCTGTGGTCAGACAAGAGGCGGATCCCATTGCTGGGCAGCTGGCTTGGGGGACTGAGCCGTGGTTTTACTTCTTTGGTTTAGGTTTAGAAACAATAAAAGGGGTGAGGAGGAGAGTAGAACATAAAATCTTGGACACAGCAGAGATTTAAATTGTGGCAGAAAACTCTCCGTTGGGCAAGGCATAGAGATTTTTGTGAAAAATCCTTAGAAGTTATAGCAGGAGACCCCTTAGTATAGCTGTCCCTTCCCCTTTCCCATAAACACAGACATTGTCATTTCAGCCTTGTGCTGTCTACCTCCATAAAACGACAATACATGCCCTTATTTTGATTAATTTCCCCCGAGTCATGCCCACCTCAAGTGCAGCCACAAATCCCTGTCTGGCCTTTGGCCCACAGAGCTGGTGGAGGCGTTGTGACGGGGGTTGAGCCGGGCTCTGACGCGGCCCCTGCTTTGTCCCGGGACCCGTCCGTCCCTCTGAAACCGGATCAGTTGTCTCCTCTCCGTGGTGAAGGTCTTAGTCTCCGCCATTCAGCTCAGTAAAAGTCAAGTCTGCTCTCTGTGGACCACATTGCATTTATCTCAGGCTTCAGTTGACTAAGGACAACTTTCTCGTAGCATTGGAATAAGTAAATGAAGCTGGGACACTGGGGCTGAGAAGGGTGCTTGGTTTTTAACTAAATCTCCTTCAATTATGAGGGGAACTGTTAGTCAGGAGTTCTTAGTTGAACCAGCTTTTGCTCCCACCATGTCAAGGGTGTCCTGTAAAAGTTCACTATTTCTCTATCAACCACCTTTGGAAGATGTACCTTATGGAGAATGTAGATTTGAGAAGCAAAGGTAGGCCTTCAAGATGAGCTAATGGAACCACTGAATTTTACAAATGAAGAAATCAAGGCTGAAGAGACAGGTGCTGTTTTGAAGGCCCTCCAGTCAGGTTCTGTATTGGGTCCAGTCTAAGATGAACCACTGTGTCATGTCCGCCAAAGGAAAACAGTCCTATCAAAATATGCCATTTGATGGGAGACAAACTTCAGTTTTAGCTGTGTTATAATGTAGGAAATAAGGAGTCTTAGAAGCTTTTAAATATGGCAAGAATGAGATTCTGAAACGAGGCTACAGATTCCTGGGTCTCATCCCTCTGCCTTGGTCTCTCTTCTCCTACTCCATTTCTGACTTTGAAAGCAGGATTTTCCTTCTAATATTTCAGCAGAATCATTATATAGCACATCATAAAGCTAAGTGGTTTTCTCTCTTTTAAACTTTTTTAAATTGAAATTAATATATGCTGATTCTTGTGAAATCTTGGGCCCAGATCCTTGCTCATCTTCAAAATTGGGAGAAACATTTAAGGAATATTTTTGATCCATATACTAGAACAGCTACCATGACTAAAAACAGCAATTAAGTAAATTTTTTGTATCCATTAGGCATTGTTCTCCAGCATCCCATACCTGGATTAGATTATCTTCTGTTTAAAAGGCCAAATACATTTTAAAAGTTGAGCTTCTTTAGTTATAATTGTAACTTAAAAAAAAAAAGTTAAATTGACAATTGTAGCTAAGCCAACTCGAGAAACTTAAAATACTGGGTTCCTCAGTTCAAACTCCCTCCTGTTGTTTGTTCTTGACAAAGAAAGATCATTTCTCCTTTTTCAATTACCAAACCATTGTGAGATTTAGAATACACATGAGCACAAAAGAAAGAAGTCTTTTATACACCAAGATAAGTTCCTTTTGGTGTGTATTTTTTTTCCTTCCCTGCTTGTGGTCAGGGTCTGTATAAGTTTCATCATTTGTTTTTCTGACAGCACTTTGCACAGCCTTCGGCATGTAATAGACACTCAAACACAATCTGATTAAAAGCTGAGCTGGAGCTTAATAGGACTCTGATGAATCCAAGTGCCTACATAACCTCAAGCACTTATGCTTTGATTTGTTTTAACTTGATAAATATTTAGAAAATTATCTGACTGACAGAGATATAGGTATAATAACAAAAGGTTTATTTTTATTTCAGGGAAAATTAATGGATGCTTGTTCTTATTTAACAGTTAATTGTGGAAAAACCTGAGAGAGAAAAGGATCTCGTAATACTGGGATCTTCTTTCATCTACTTATAAATACAGCTTTATTGAAATATAATTCACATTACCATGCAATTCACCCATTTAAAGTATACAATTCAGTGGATTTTAGTGTATTCACAGAGCTATGCAACCTTCACCACAATAAATTTTAGAGCATTTTCTTATCACCCCCAAGAGAAACCCTGCCCCCAGTAGCAGCCATGTCTCACCCCTCACTTCTCCCAGCCCCCAGCAACCACTAATCTACTTTCTGTCTCTATGCATTTGCCTTTCCTGGACGTTCCATAAAATGGAACCCGATGGCATGTGGGCTTTTGTGTTGGCTTCTTTCACTCAGCATACTGTTTTCTAGGTCCATCCATGTCGTAGCATGAACCAGTACTTCATTCCTTCTTGTAGCTGAATAACATTCCATCGTATGGATATACCACATTTTTTATATCTGTTCATTGTTGATGGATATTTGGGTTTGGGGCTATAATGAATAATGTTGCTATGAACATTCATGTATAAGTTTTATGTGAGTATATGTTTTCATTTCTTTTGGATATATACCTGGGAGAGTAGTTGCTGGGTCTGTGTTTAACCATTTGAGGAACTGCCCCAAGTGGTTTTCCCCAGCACCTGCACATTTCACATTTGCTCCAGGAAGACACAAGGGTTCTAATCTCTCCACACCCTCATCAACACTTGTCCTCTGTCTTTTCATCCTAGCCCTCCTAGTGGCTGCGAGGTGGTGTCTCATTGTGGTTCTGTTTTGTGTTTCCCTGATGTCTAGTGATGTTGAAGATCTTTCCTTGTGCTTCTTGGCCATTCTCTTCTTTGGAGCAAGTTCTTGTCAGATACTTTCCTATTTTTAAATCGGGTTATCTTTCTATTGTTGAGTTGTAAGAGTTCTTTATATGAATATATCCTTAAATAGATCTTTAAAAATTCCTTATTCTACGTTATCTTTTATCTTTAACATACCTCAAAACTCTATAACCTGGGCACCCCTTGCCTCATTTACTCATTGTCAGTGTATACTAACCATCTGCTGCATGGAATATATTGTGCTCTGTGTTCTAAGGATAGAAAATGAATAAAATGTCCCTTACTTCAAGGGGCACAGAACAAAGTGGGAAGGGAAGGGCCATAGTGATACATTTCTGTGGGTATTCAGGAAAAGAGATGACTTTCAGATTGAGGAATCAAGGAAGGCAACCTGACGGAGGTGGCATTTTAAGTGGCCTTTGCAGAATGTGTAGGATTCAACACAAGAAGATTAGGGGAAGAACCTGAGTAAAGATCTTTAGTTCTCTGTGGAATGGTGACTCGTCTAGTTTAACTTTTAGGGCTGAAATTTTCAGAGCTTAGAAAGAGGAATACTAGGAACACAGATCGGAAACATAGCTGGGACCAGATGTTGACTTTGAATGCTGAAGCAGTCTGGATAGTGTTTTATCAGTAATTGGCAAGCTCCTGGCTGTTTGGGTAAGGATGGGGTGATGTGCTCACAACGGAGCCTTGGAAGGCTGTGTCTACAGAAGGTGTAGGATGAATTGGGGGTGGGGTGATTGAAGGCAGCACTGCTGTGTTTCTCTCTTGGAAACTGACAGACACATGCATTGAAGACAAGAAGGAACTCCTGGGAAAATTATTTAATCTTGTGGTTTCCAAATTTATTTGACCATGGATTCACTTTTTTTTTTTTTTTTTTTTTACATATAAGATCTGAGGTACGTACTTTGGGTTTTGATGTCTTAGTTCAGTATTTCACAAGTAATAATTTCATAGTAAATGTTGGTTGATTGGTTACTTAATTGATTACAGGATTGTGGACCATAGAATTGGGTCTGAAGGAATATGAAATATTAGCTAGTCCGTCCCCTGGTTGGATAGAGGCCCGGAGGGGGGAAGTGCGTGCCCATATTTGCCTGTTTCTAAATAAAGGGAGGGTATCCCACAGGTGCCTTGACTCCCAGATCAAATGTACTCCTCGGGCTTCTCTGTTGGCGCAGTGGATAAGAATCTGCCCTCCAGTGCAGGGGACACAGGTTCGAGCCCTGGTCCGGAAAGATCCCACATGCCACAGAGCAAACTAAGCCTGTGAGCCACAACTACTGAGCCTACGCTCTAGAGCCCGTGAGCCACAGCTACTGAAGCCCGCGCGCCTAGAGCCTGTGCTCCGCAACAAGAGAAGCCACCGCAATGAGAAGCCCACGCACCACAACGAAGAGTAGCCCCCACTCGCCGCAACTAGAGAAAGCCCACGTGCAGCAACAAAGACTCAATGCGGCCAAAAATAAATTAAAATAAATAATTTTTTAAAATGTACTCCTCAGTTTTACTAAAATAATTTTAACCTTGTTTTGCTACGTACACACTGACAACAGCAAATCCTGCTCTACGATACCCCGTGTTGGGCCAGGGCCCTCTCCAGGGGGGCCCGGAGATGAATGAAGGCGTGTAACTGAGCAGACCTGCCTGCCCTTCTAACAGTAGCTCTTTTCCTTATGCCCCTGGTTCCTTTGTGCTGAGCCATGTGTGGGGCTTGCACAGTGTTTAGGAGGAGGTGTTAGCCTGATAGGCAGAGGGCATGGTTCTTGCTACCGTTAGCCTGTTCATGTGTGACCCTGAGTAGGTGACTCCATCTGTCACACCAGGGAATCCAGCACTCACGGCATGCATGTCCCCATCATCTCTAGAGGAGCCCCCCCTCCCCCCAGGGGAGGAGGACCACCTGTGGTTCCTTCGTGGGTCCTTGACCCGCCAGGTTACCAACCTCCAGTGTTTTCAAAGGATTCCTGTGGACTTTCTCTGCCAGACACCAGCAATTCAGTCTTAAGATAAGCAGTGCCTCCATTTGATGAACTTAAATGCAAACAAGCCCAAGAACTTGTACGAGGATGGAAACTGGGGAGGGAAGCAGGAACGTTATCCTTATCCCAAGAGGTTTGCTCTTCACGTAACAGTGATTGCTTGTGTAATCAGTGACTCTTCCTTTTTTGGGGTGATTCGACTCCGTTGATGTGGTGGCGATTTTCCATGGCAACTGTCATTGCCACACATCTGGCATCCGATGAAATGGCTCCCAAAGCCCAGGGGTCCACACAGAGTTCCCCTCATCCCACTGATCCTGCCAAGGATGTGCAGGAACACTGAGTGGGGGGTGTGCTGGCGCTGTGCCTCGTGGATGAGGCTTGATTTGCAGTTGTTGGGTTTCTCAGGGTATCACCAGGGCTCCTCCAGAAGTTAACCGGCTTACTGATGCTCTGTGGGGAAGGAGAGAATGAGAAGGAGGGGCAGATTTAGAAAGGGTATTTTCTAATTTATTAAGGTACAAATATTAGCACTGCTGTTTGTTTGTTTGTTTAAACCAAAAATGACTTAATAGGAAGTAGAGGTCAACCAAAATCCTACTGAGTTTCTGAGTGTAGCAGGCCAGCATAGGGCTTGTTTTTTAGGTGTTTCATTTAAAATGGAAAGTTCCAGTTTGCTTTGGGGCCAGAATCCTTAAAAGAAATCCTGACTGGAGGTGTATTATGGGTGACTGTATATTTGCTAGTTTATACCTTGCTGACTAAATTGGCAAAATTTTTATTTTTCCTGGTAAACATTAAGAAGGCATTTTTCCCTCCTTTCCCTAACAAAATCGTATTTGTCGTAAGTGTGTGAAGCAAACTGCTGGTAAAACTGTCCATGCATTCTGTGACGATATGAAAATTAGTGGTGGCAAACAAAGATTTCCTTTCTTAGGTACCACAGGCCTCAGATGAAGTCGACTTTATCCTAATGTGACTCTCAGATTGTGACCAAGTGGAAACAAAATTGGTCAGGCCTTAGAGACCAATATGGAAAGCACAACAAACAGGTTATTATTTGTGAAAATTTTAGGTA
Source organism: Balaenoptera ricei (assembly GCF_028023285.1). NCBI lineage: Eukaryota > Metazoa > Chordata > Mammalia > Artiodactyla > Balaenopteridae > Balaenoptera > Balaenoptera ricei. The sequence continues at coordinate 101,272,965 of NC_082649.1, read as the reverse complement.
CTCACCGCCCCCCCATGACTTAGAAAGCTTGATGTTTTTTTCTCTTAAAGTAACTATTACTCTTGCTTATAAATTTTAGAAAGTATATAACCATTCTTGTAATGAAAGGTTATGCTTATTTTAATTCATAACAAGGCACAAAGTTATCTCTTCGCACAAAGCCTTTCTAAAACGGGAATGAAAAACAGCAGGATGTCGAATCAGATCAAAATGTGAACTCTGATGTGTCTGACTTTGAAAATATTTTGAGAACAGCACATGTGCATTAAGCTGGTGACAAATTATCCACAGAAACTTAGTGCTGATAATAATCATATTTTTAACATGCCATTTTTAGTGTATCGTAAGAAAAAAATATGTATTTCCCATTAAACAATGTATTTTTGTTTGTTTTAACGTTGGGGGCAAACATGTGAACTATTAACCCATAAATTTTCCTCATTCTTAAAAGAAGTAACATACCAAAGACATAATAAAAGTGTAACACGCAAGAAAAGTGAGTTAAGTGGTTTAATGAACCCACGGTTAGGTCATCATACTGTTATAGGTATGCAGTTGAATACCCACAAATCAAAAGACCTCTGTTGTTTTCGGTTAACTTTTGAGATGGTTTATGGTTGATACTCCCTCTGTCCCCAGTTACTTTATTGCAACTTTTTATTTTAAACTCTCCCCTAAAAAGTTACTGAAGAAATGGTAGGTATGTGACGTGATGGAGGTGTTAGCTCTGGTGGTAACGTTTTGCAATATATAAGTGTATCACATCAACACGTTGTTCATCTTAAACTGACACAGTGATATATGTCAGTGATATCTCAATAACGCTGGGGGAGAAAAGAGCGACTGTGCTGGGAAACCATGTTTATGTAGAAGGGCTCACGCTTGGCAGCTGCCTGGGGCCCGGGCGCGTTTTGAGAATGGCAGCCCGTCCCGTTGCCGGAAACTTTCCCCCCGGGAGTCGTTTTGCGAGGGGCCGGGGTGGGGGCGTGTCTCCTGCTTGGTGACACGTGTCTCTCTCTCTCTGCTCAGGTGAAGCTGCTCTCAGGGGGGAGCCCCGGCTGCAGACCCTGCCCGTGGCCTCGGCCCTCACTAGTCACCGCACGGGGCCCCCGCCCATCAGTCCCAGCAAGAGGAAGTTCACCGTGGAGCCCGGCGACGACGAGCTGGACTGTGAAAGTGACCATGCTTCCAAGATGAGTCGCATCTTCGCCCCCCACCTGTAAGTGCCCCCCCCCCCTTGAAGCGGGTCCTGGGCCACGGTCCTCTTGCCACTCTGTGCCGCTGACTCGGAAGGGGAGAGATGCCCGCTACTCCCCCGCCGCCGGGAGCGGGCATTAAACCGGTGTTAATAACGCCAGGAGAGGTGACCTCTCATCTTCCGACGCACGTGTGCGGCCGTTCGAGTGTGTTCGCCAGAGGAGCTACTTTTCCCCAGAGCGGCTTGGGGACGTTGTCTGGAAGCCTTGGCTTCTCTTGCCTGGTCACTGCCGGCTGCTTGCGCGGGGGACCGGTCCCCGCCGAGTGTCCTTAGGGGCCGGGGCAGTGGCCGAAGGGGCGAGCGCCGGGCCACCGCCGCGAAATGTTGGCTCAGGAGCCCCAGTTGTGCCCCCTGAGCGGTAGGTGTGCGGCCGCAGCTGTGTGTCCCACGGTGGGGGGCGTGCTTTTCGTGCTGGGGATTCGGGGCTGCTCCGCACGGCTGGGGAGCCTCGTCCCGCGCCCAGAGGAGCGGTGCCCGGGCGGCGGCCCTGCTCTTCCATCGCCGCCCGCGCCTGCGGCCTCCGCGCGAGTTGCTTCAGCTCCCTGCGCCTCAGTGTCCTCCCCTGTTGAGATGAAAGTTCCCTGACCCGATGCGGCATCACCACGTTTGTATTTGGAAACCGGCGCGCTGTATCTGGGCTCCCTCGTTGTGTTTCTCACACGCACGCCTCGCGGAGGGAGCGGATGCTTCTTCGGAGGTTTGGCGGACGCGGCGCCCCCCAGGCAGCCGCGCGGGGAGGCTGGCCTGGCGGTTGGGCGGCCGGTGGGTAGCCTGGGCTCTTGGCAGAGGGCGGAGGCCGCTCTGACGGCCGGAAGGAGCAGCGCTGTCTGTCTGGGTAAAAGGCCCTGCTCCTTTCTCCTCCCCACACGTGAGTTACTGTGTAGTGATTACTCAGGATGCTCGGCCATCCCCAGTTCTTCGAGGATGCTCCCGTTTCTGGCAGGAACGTGGAGCTCCTAGTCCAGGCTCCTCGCTGGAGGCGGGGACCTAGCACGGTTCGAGGGGGCCGGGCGCGCCAGCAGCCCTCGGCATTGCCGGCATTCCAGCGCGCTGGCCCGTGTGTGTAGTCATAAGACATACTGACAGCGGTATTTATCCATCCTCAGTAAATCACTGTAGTGTTAGTCAGAGGCTGAGCCTGCAGTCTGGAGCCCTGGAATTTGCTACGATCAGGAATCCAGCAGCAAGGCTCTGCAAAACAATGACCTCTCGCAAAGAGGGAGAGGCTCATAATTTAGATCCTGGGCGTCCAACTGTTTGGAGTTCATTCTTTTGTTACTAGGAATCTCTTCCTCTCTCCAAACCCAAATAAGAGACATTTGGTCCTTTTTTTTTTTTTCTTTTTCTTTTCTCTCTCTCTCGCTCTTTTTTTTTTTTTTTTTTTTAATGAAGAAAGGGGGAGGTGGCTCTGAGATAGTAGGTTTTGTGATCAAACATGCCTTAGTTTAAATCCCAATTCTGCCACGTACCATCTTTGTGGCCTTGGACAATCACTTAATTTATCTGGGCCCGATATCCTTCTCTGTAAAATGGCCGCGCTGACAGTTCATGTGTAGAGCTGTTGTGAGCAGTAGAGTGGAAATACGCAAGGAGTCGGGCACCGTACAGTAGTCAGTTGATGACAGTTACTGCTTTTGTTATTAATGAGTCCATTGTTCAGATACCGGTAATGATAGGGAATAAGAGCGCTGTTACAGTGAATGTAATGTTCCGAAGTCATAATGTCTGTGTTCGCATCCCAGCTTCCTTATCTTTCAATGGGAGTAATAGTGGTTCCTTCCTCAAAGGATGATGGTAAGTGCTTAGTGCAGTGCCCGGCAGATAGTAAGCGGAGCTTTCGTCATTATTAGTTATTATTAGAATGTCAAAGCATTTAGAGAATGATTTTGTAACTCCTTGGGTGGTTACAAATGTGACCTCGATGCACAGCTCTGTGATGACACTGTAAATAATTTAAAGTGTAAGTAATAGGAATAGAACTGCAGAGTTCACGTGCAACTCACAGTGGAGGTCATCATGCACAGGTTTAGAAAAACAGAAACGGCAGCACCCCCTGGGCCAACTCCCTGGACTCAGAGAGGAAAGGTGGGCAGTGTCATTTGTTCGCCGCAGGTTGATTCCTCATCTCAATAACGTTACTGATGTTTCCACGTGTGTTTTCTAAGCGCTGAATGACCAGTTTCACAGGCAGGTTTAAAAGATGCTGCACCTCTTACTTCTTCATGGCTTAGGGTACTTAAGTGCATTGTTTGATTTGATGAAATGTTTCCTATTTGCACTATAGTGTGTCCCCTCCTTTTTATTTAAGATATCCAAGAAACTTTCTATACTAAATTACAGATACATATGAAGAGGGTCTCAGAGATGCATGCTTTGGCTGCATTTCACTGTAACCATCATATTGAGATATTTTCCAGTAGAGAGATGGAGAGATTGAGCCAGGGTAGGAAGCTACAGAGTATGACTAACTTTCATTTGATTTGATTCGGGGAGGAGGGGGAGAGAGAAGAGGTTTGCCTAGTGATTTCTCCAGAACTTGGAAATTGAGGATTCCTGGGTCATTTGAACTCTTTATTTTCTTATTGAAAGGGTGACCCTGAGAAATTTTTTTGTTTTGTTCCCTAAGTGTTAAGAACATGAATGTCTTATTTGGGAGTTGAAAAGTACTCTATCTGCCATAGAAATAAAGTAGATTAAGGTATGAGGCAAGGGGTAGAGTGGGATTCGTCTTGTGGAAATGTCAGTAAGTAATTTTTTCTACGACCTTGGTATTCAAGTGTGATCTGGTGAGGAAGAGCTCTCCCTTCCCCCTGTCTATCATCCATATGGACTCAGGGATTACCGTTTTATTTGGTTAGTTGAGCTGTCCCTGATGTGGCAGATAAGAGCCCCTTCAACTGACTCATGTGTCCTTCTTACATGCCTTCCCCCCCCCACCCCTTTTTTGAACACTTTCTTATTGTCTGGCAGACCAGATGTTCATCTTGTAACTTACCTGCTTTAGCCCTGGAATCGGCCATTTCTCCTGGGGACCCTAATTCCTTTCAGTGGGGAGTAGTATTTAGAAGCCAAGATCTGGGTGCTAAGTGTAACTGTGGTGTCATTGCCTCTAGACTTGAGTTGTCTAATACAGTAGACACAGTTGCATGTGGCAGATCACACTTAACATTAAATAAAGTTTAAAAAATCAGTTCCTCAGTTGCAGTAGCCACATTTCCAGCTCAGTAGCCACATGTGGCTAGTGGCTAGCACGTTGGACAGAACACACATAGAACATTTCTACCATCACAGAAAGTTCTGTTGAACAGCATGGTTTCTAGACTCTGTGGAAAGAGCCAGGGAATCATGAGTTCATTTTAATACTCCAGTTGTAATCCAATCCCACGGAGTTCTTCCTCACCCTCCCCTATTCCATATTTGTATCTCTCTGATTCCAACAACTTCAACCCATTTACTTAGTGTTCAGTCCCACAGTACACTTAAAAGAGTTTCAGGGCCGCGGTGGTGAGAGGCCTGCGCACCGCAATGAAGAGTGGCCCCCGCTTGCCACAACTGGAGAGAGCCCTCGCACAGAAACGAAGACCCAACACAGCCAAAAGTAAATAAATAAATAAATTAAAAAAAAAAACAAAAACAAAAAAAACAACACACACACACACACACACAAAAACCCCGGCATTCACTTTAAAAAAAAAAAAAAAAAAAAAGAGTTTCAGAATTGCTATGCCTGTACCACTCTGAAAAACAAACCTGCTAAAAAGAGTTCAAGATTTGTTGGTGTTTTTTTTCCCCTGGTGCTGAGGGTATAATAGTAGCCTCTTTTGAAGTACCGGCTTCAAAAGTTACCTCCCCTCCCCACTTCAGTGTTGTGTTAATTACAATCTATAATTAATTTCTGTTGGCACTCAGTCGGAGATTTTTTCCCATCCTTGTTGATTTCATTTTTTGAATATCTAAACTATTAACATGCTTCTAAAAGTCAAGACTGTGTAATCATATTGCCGTGTAAGTAAGTGAAGTCATTATGCTGTGCACCTTAAACTTACACAGTGCTATCTGTCAATTATTTCTTAATGAGACCGAAAGAAAAGAAAAAAGTCAGGCTTCCCTGGTGGCGCAGTGGTTGAGAGTCTGCCTGCCAATGCAGGGGACGCGGGTTCGAGCCCTGGTCTGGGAAGATCCCACATGCTGCGGAGCAACTCGGCCCGTGAGCCACAATTACTGAGCCTGCGCGTCTGGAGCCCGTGCTCCGCAACAAGAGAGGCCGCGACAGTGAGAGGCCCCCGCACCGCGATGAAGAGTGGCCCCCGCTTGCCACAACTAGAGAAAGCCCTCGCACAGAAACGAAGACCCAACAAAGCCATACATACATACATACATACATAAATTAAAAGAATGTAAGCAGACAAGAATAGCATGAAAAATAAAGAAAGAAAGAAAGAAAAAAGAAAAGAAAAAAGTCAAAACTATATTTAAAAGTACTAGAGGAGTATCATTCCCTTCCCTGTCTCCTTCACTGCTCTTGTTCCCTACCCCTGAAGGCAATTACCCTTCTTGTGTGTCTTTCTGATAATGTAAGCAGATACATGAATATTTTCTCATTCCCTTTCTTTCTTACACACAAGGTGCCATACTTTGTATACTCACTTGAGCTCAGGTGTTTTCAGTCAACCATGTATTGTGGAAATCGCTTCATGCCAGTTTCTCATCCTTGTTTGCAACTGCGTAGTACTCCATCGCATGCATGTGTCATGGTGGGTTCAGCTAATCCCCTTTGTTTGGACATTTAGATAATATTTTATAATAGTAATGCTGCAATGGATAATCTTGTGCATTTGTAATATCTTGTGTATTTGTAATACAATTTAAAACTCTTGAAGGCTAACAATTGATGCAGTATGACAACATGCTAAATTCATACTGCTTTTGAGACTACTTGGCTGGTAGAACCCGGTGAGAGTTTTGTGCTGAAGAGTACAGTCTACGATGGCTTTCAGTTTTCACCTCTGTGTGTGAGTGATGGATTTGTAGCTGAAGTGTTCACTCAGTTACCTGTGCAAGGAAGGGAACGTATATTGAGTGCTTACTCTATACTGGCCCTATGCCAGACACTTGAGGTGTGTTATCTCATTTAACCCTTACAGTAAATGTGTCCCTTTAAGATGGGGGGTGTGTGTGTGTGTATTACAGAAGCAGAAATTGAGAGCATAACGTGTCCAAAGTGATGGAGCTGGATTAACCCTGCTGTGTGTGACACCGAAACCAATCATCACGTGATTATGTCACAGCTGTATCTCACCTGAGACAGGATGATCTGCATCTTAAAGATGGACATCACATATTTAGGGTGACAATTGACCATTCTAGTGTCTGGCACATGGCAGGTGCTAAATAATTTCTGTGTTGAATTGAAAATTAGCCCCACTATCCAGAGAATGTGCTCTTTGAGCTCATTTCCCAGTTGGAAGCGGCATCCTCTTTTTGATCAGTGCTATATAAATGTGCAAAATAGCTGCCCCTGGCCTCAGAACAGGGCAAAACCCATAAGCTCACACTGAGATCAAAGCCACGGTCCCTGGCCTTGTGCTGTGACGGCTACGCTCGCCCCAGACGGCGTTAACGGTCCAAGCTGGAAGAGGCAGGGCCCGGCGAAAGAAAACACGACCCCTCTCGCTGGTGCTGCTCCTTTGAAATCCTTTCCTGGTGTGAAATATGTCCCCTGATGTTGTCTTTGCTTCTGTGGCCATGCCTTTGAAGTTTTTCTGATGGAGCCGATTCTGGTGTATCCTTGAGTATGTTCTCCAGGCTCGGGTCCTCTGTTCCCTTTGCTCCTCCCCTTTCTCTTCTTCCTTCTTCTTTCTCCTTTGCTTTCTTCTTCCCTTAACCTCCTATTCTTATTCTTTTTTTTTTTTTTCTCCCTTGGTCTCAGTCACTTCCCTCGTGACCCCGTAAGAGTGAACAGAAAAAGAGGGAAAAACAGACTCAAAACTAGTAATTCTTGCAGCTTGACAGAAGGTTGGAGGAAGCCTTTGAAATTACGTTCTGGGCGTGTAATAGAAACTCGGTTTAAAAAAAACCAAAACCTTATTGATTACTGACTAAAATGGACATTTTTTTCCCCCATAGGGATTGATTGTGTAGATGGTACCTCAGGGGTTCAGGAGTATCTAGTTTGTAAGGTATATGCATAATCGTTGGCTACATCATCATGCTCCGTTTGGTGATTCTCCATTTCCTGTATCTCTTTAGTACCTTTAGTAGGATGTGTATGAACATGCTTTATCAGGGGACTGTTAGTCCACAGACTTCATGAAAGTAGAGGAAGCAATTCCTCATTTCAATTTAAAACCAGACCCAGAGGGAATGTAAATTGGTGCAGCCACTATGGAAAACGGTATGGAGGTTCCTTAAAAAACTAAAGCTAGAGCTAGCATATGATGCAGCAATCCCACTCCTGGGCATATATCCAGAAAAGATGAAATCTCTAATTCGAAAAGACACATGCACCCCTATGTTCATAGCAGCACTATTTACAATAGCCAGGACATGGAAGCAACCTAAGTGTCCATCGACAGATGAATGGATAAAGAAGATGTGCTACATATATACCACTGAATATTACTCAGCCATAAAAAAGAATGAAATATTGCCATTGGCAGCAACATGGATGGACCTAGAGACTATCATACGAAGTGAAGTAAGTTGGACAGAGAAAGACAAATATTATATGATATCACTTACATGTGGAATCTAAAAATAATACAAATGAACTTATTTATAAAACAGAAACAGACTCACAGACATAGAAAACAAACTTATGGTTACCAAAGGGCAAAGGTGTGGGGAGAGGGATAAATTAGGAGTATGGGATTAACAGATACACAGTACTGTATACAAAATAGATAGACAACAAGGATTTACTGTATAGCCCAGGGAACTATATTCAATATCTTGTAATAACCTATAATGGAAAAGAATCTGAAAAAGATTATTTATATATGTGTGTATGTATATATATATAGTTTTATATATATATATATATATATATATATATAAATAAAACCTAGTTGCCTTGTTGTACACCTGAAACTAACACAATATTGTAAATCAGCTATAGTTTAAATAAAAAAAAAACCCAACTAGACCCAGAGGAAATTGAAAAGTTGGGGTTATTTTAGTACCTTGACCTATCAGCAGCTGAGACTTTAAAAGGTAAACAGAAATGTGTTTTTATTAGGTAGACAGTAATGCGTATTTATAGGCAGAGCATGTTATTGCTGTGTCCATGTCTACATAAGCCTTAGAGGGGGTCAGAATTCTCCTCGCTGAGAATGGTGATAGATCAGGATTCCCAGCATCCAGAGAATCAAGAGAGCCTTTGTATCAGGGCTTATTCATGACCGCGACTGTCTGTTGAGCCTGATTGCGTACCAAGCACTGTGCTGAATGTTTCATGGGCGTGATCTCCTTGCGTCTCTCAACCCTGTGATGTGGATGCTATGATTATCCCTCTTTTGCAGGTGGTAAAACTGAGGCTCAGAGAGGTTTGTAACTTGCTCAAGGTCACAGAGCTAGCTAGTTGGTAACGGAGCCAGGAATCAAAACCCGGGCTGGCTGTTCCTGGAGCCAGCGCTGTTAGGAACCATGTTGCATTGATATTGAAGAGCGCATGCATCCAGCTGCTGTGAGTTGTTCGATACAGGAGCTTAACGCCTTGTGGTTTTGGATGATCTGCCGTGTGAGCATTCTCCACACAGCGGAATGACGCTTTGGAGATGACGGCTGGAGAGTGGTCGGTGGAGCACGCGGTGACGGGATGCAGGGGCGTAAGTGTGGCAGGGCTCTGAGAGCGCTAGGCAGGTCCATCCGCCCTGCACGGCGAGGCTTCCCCGCAGGGATGATGGGAGGAAGAGCAGCTGTTGAGCTTCCCCTGAAGAGGCTGAAAGGGCATCTCTGTGCAGGTGAGAGCCCCACGTGAACAGAGGAGGGTTGCCTTCATGCTCAGGGAAGTGCTTTTGAAATTGTGTTCTGGGGACTTCCCTGGTGGTCCAGTGGTAAAGAATCCGCCTTCCAATGCAGGGGACGCGGGTTCGATCCCTGGTCGGGGAATTAGGTTCCCACATGCCGTGGGGTGGCTAGGCTCGTGCGCCACAACTGTTGAGCTCGCGTGCCTCAGTGAGAGAGCCCGCGTGCCGCAACTACAGAGCCCACGCACCCTGGAGCCTGTGCGCCACAACTAGAGAGAGAAACAACCCGCACGCCACCACTAGAGAGAAGCCCGCGTGCCGCAACGAAAGATCCCGCATGCCTCAATGAAGATCCCGCGTGCTGCAACTAAGACCCAAGGCAGCCAAGGAAAAAAAAAAAAAAAAGAAGAAATTGTGTTCTGGTTTAAAATCTCTGACCCAATATTAAGTTAGTGGCACAGGCCAATAGTAACGTTAGTCTAAAGACACAGACTGGGGCATTTTAAAATTTGCTTTAAATATATGAAGACATTTCCACCCCACCCCCCTCTACAGATTTCATAAATCAAGGACTTTTGAAATAGAATCCCTCAGACTACGTGCTTTCTCTCTTTTTCTCCCACATCCTTTTTGGCATCGTCTGAACTTGGGAAGTTTTAGCCCCGAAATTCTCTCCTCTTCTGCGCTTTCACACACAATCGTGTAAGTCTTCCCACAAGCGTTCTGGGATTTAAGAGGATATTTTATAGCCTTAATTTTAGTTATCCTAAATAACTAACTCAGAAACTGAGATACTGTTAATTTTTTTTTTAAATCCCCCCAACGTACAGCAAGTACGCGTATTTATTTTGAAAAGCAAATGAGAAGGGAGCCTGGGTCCTTAATGAGCGCTTCTGTGGGGACGTAGAGTGTCAGAAGGGCTTCGTGTGAGGCTGACTTTGCCCTGCACTGGAGCTAGGGCTGCGGGTCAGCCCTAACGGGGGTGGAAATGAAGCTGGTTTTTACAGCCACTCCGTGTGACATTAAAGGCGCATCTGTGTGTTGCATGTGAGTGTTTTGCTAATGAAGTGTGGTACCTTTAAATAAAGGTCACGGGCCTGACCTCTGTTGTGTGGGTTTCTTGTTTGTCAGGCTAGAGGCATTTTCTCATTTTCACAGTTCAGCCGAAAACAAAGACCTCCTTATCCGAGCAGGGCGCTATGCTCTTAAGAGCTGACATCAGCCTTTTCCCAGCAGGCATCATTTCTGCCTTAAGAGTCTTTGCAGAGAGCTCGGAAGGCGGAGAACCGTCCTGCTACTGGCGTTGTTCTGGCCAAATGACACACGGGGTGAAGAAATGCCAAGCGTGCCAACAGTCAAGGCAGCAGAATAAAGGACCGTCATCGCGTGTCTGTTCTCATCTGCTCTGGGGACCTCTGGGCTCTTCCGTATCACAGAGCTTATAGAAGTGGGACGAGAACCTTGAAAAAGGGGGACTTCTTTACTAGAGAGGCATTAAAGAACCTTTGGGATCCATCAGAGAACTTTCATTAGCATGTGTAAAGACACTTTTTAAGAGGACACACTAAGATGGAAAAAAAGAAAAAGAGTGTTTTTAGGTTGATGGATTAAGTCAAAGGCGTTTGTTCAGAAGTTGAGGAAACAACACAACATAGGGTTTGGCCGGTTCCCCCTCCTGCCCTGATTCTCCAGGCGCCTCAGCCCTTTTTAGAGCGCTGTCTCCATGAAGGTGCATCTGTGCCGGGGACACAAACGGCAGCTATATTTACACACAGAGGATCAGTCTTGTTGCTTTGTGGCCACACAGACCTCGTCTTGTTGCAGCATGGAGCCGGCCTGTTCTGAGAGCATATCAAGTGCTGTCACTTCAGTAGATCCGACTGAGGACCAGAAGGAGGACTGCTCAGAAGTGTGCTTCGTGTGAGTGTCAGTGGTTCTTTGATTTTCCTCTCAGGTCTTGCTTGTAAACCCACCGTCTCCTGTGCTACCAGCGGCTGGCACACGGTGAGGTGGCGTCCAAGTCCCGCGTGCTGTGTTTGGTGTAATTTTTGTTTCATGACTGCCAGTGCTTTGGTCCCTTATCTTCTTTGCTAAATCTTTGGGTACACACACACACACGCACTCATGCAGCACACATTCTCTCTCCCTCTCTCCCTCCCTCTCCCTCTCTCTCCCTCCGCCTCTCTCTCTCTCTCTCTCTCTCTCTCTCTCTCTCTCTCTCTCTCTCTCTCTCTCTCGAAATTTCTCCACAGATTGTCTCCAAAGCATAATTAAAGAGCTCAGTGTTGCAGTAAGGGTTTGGGTCTGGCAGGAGCTAGAAACCTTGGCGAACAAGGGATCTGGATTCTGGATCCGAGCCTCCATGGCCCCAGCAGAGGCCCCGTGCACCGCAGACGAGAGGGGGATGGATTTCGCTACCGTGCTCTCCTCTGATTTCTCTGCCTCCTGCCTTGCTTTCCTTGAAGAGACCTAAGAATACAACTAACAGATCCACAGAGAAACCGGATCAGGGTCAAGTGGAAGCAACAAACCAACTCCTAGTTGGTCAGGTCGCTTTAGAAGCACGTCTGAGGCTGAACCCTCTTTGCTCCCCCAAACCTGTCCCTGTCGTTGAACCCGTCGAGGGAGGGTCGTGGGCTTTTCTAACTCATCGGAAGCCGTTTCCTTGTGACCACCAAGGTGACCCCTCAGGGGTGCGGGGCACTGCTGCCCGTCGAGTGCCTCAGGGCCCTCTTACCTCAAGATGCTCGAAGGACAGAGAGTGTTCCCCGGCCAGAGTTTGGGAAGCACCCAACCCGATCTCCTGAGTCTGCCTGTGTGGTTGGCGCCAGTCAGGCTCTGAGAGTCTGAGGTACAGAGACGTGGTTTAGCCCAGGGTTTCTCAAACGTAACTCGCCAGGGGATCCTCGGTTCCTTTCTCACGAGCCCTGTTAGCAGTATTCCCGGGGGGCATACTTGCCTAACAAAATGAGCGTTTTATTTGGTTTCAAGATTCTATTCTGAATGTGCAGACTCCCAGGGCTCTGGTGCCGCACAGCCTAGGTATGTGATGGCAGGATTGTGTGATCCCTTGATCTGGGGCTGTAGGGTGCCAGCTTTCATGCTCAGGGCTTTCAGCGAAGTTCAGTGAGGCCAGAGAGGTTGAGGAAGCCCGGGGCTCCGTTCTCCCTTGACCGTGTGCCCCTCACCTTCCTTCCTTACCCACCTCCTTCCCTCCGAGCTGTTTCTAGGGAGTGGATTGTCTCCACTTCCGTATCCATTCCTCAGTCCAGTGCCGTGATCCGGACCCTCAGCGTTAATGAAACTTCTCTCCCTCCCTCACTGGTGCCCTGCCGATCGCCAGATGCGGGGGGAACCTGATCCAGGTTATCTTATTTGACTTCCTGTTCCATGGAAGCCTCTTCTCCCTTGGTTTCCTTGGCCCCCTTCTTGCTTTCATTGGTTCCCCTCCTAGTTCTCTGGCTCCTCCATTCAGGATCTCTCAAAGGCTCGTCATTAATCCATCCTCCAGGGCTCCGTCCTTCTCACTGCACAGACCCTGGAAAGAAGTCACACGCCAGCTCATGGCTTGAATTACCACTAGAGGTGGAGGGTTCCTAGATCTTTATGTCTGACTGAGGCCAGACCTCCACACCCACAGAGCCGTCTGCCTTCCGGATAGTGTATGTGCCCCTCAGGCTCAGAGCTGCTCCACCAGACGTGACTTTATAGGCTCTTTCTCCTCCAGCGCTTGCCCAGGTCTGTCCCCCATCTTCATGGCAGGGCAGCCGTCCATCTTTCCACTTGCCCTGAAGTCACCTCTCTCTTCTTCGATCTGGTCTCCCATGTGTACTCTATCTCTGCCCCCTGTCAAATCAGTCTGCTGAATCTTTTCCACGAAGCTCCTGGCCTCGGCCATGGCTTAGACCCCCGTTCCCATGGCAGTGCCCTCCCTACTGGTCTTGGCACTTTGGTGCAGAAGAAGGTTCCCGAAGTCTTCCTCTCTGCGTGGAATTCTCCCGCGGCCCCCAGTCAGCTCCTGGGAGCGCTGAGCAGACCCCCGCCTGCAGGAGCTTCTGCGCTGCCTGCTGAGGTGCCGCCCACTGCTGTCCTTCCTCACTTTTCTTGCCTCCTTCTCTTGGCAAAGGGCGGTTCCTTCTGCTTCAAGGCGAACAGTTCTATGCATAGAATGATCACACTTTGCTGTCCCTTATCGTGTCTGTCCCACCGGGGCACCCAGCATAGTGCCCTGTGCCTTCTAGGTGCCAAGTAAATGTTTCCATGAAAAATGTGCCACTCTGAGGGCACTGTCAATGCTCTACCCTTTGGAAAGGATGGTAAGAATTGCTTTCTTTTTTAAAAAAAAAAAAATTATTTATTTATTTATTTATTTATGGCTGTGACGGGGCTTAGTTGCCCCACGGCATGTGGGATCTTAGTTCCCCGACCAGGGATCGAACCCGCGTCTCCTGCATTTGAAGGCGGACTCCTAACCACTGGACCACCAGGGAAATCCCAAGAATTGCTTTCAAATATGCAGTAAGCCCTGAGTGGCACCACTTCCTGTACGTCTGTTTTTTCTGTGTAGGCCTGATGTTTCATTCAGGGAACCCCTGGAACAGAGAATCGCACCGCCACCACTTGTCCTGCCTTCCTCCCCGGACCCCTGTTCCCCCCAGACAGAAACATGCAAATCCCTAGTCCCTGGGCACGTGCACGCTTAATAATCTGAATCACTGGCTCTGCCTGAGATGCTGGCTTTGGGTCAAATGCTCTTATCCCAGTGCTGACCCTGAGTAATAAGCCTTCAGAGTTTACTGTATGAATGAATTTTCCCCCGCTCCCCCCTCTGTTTATATTTCTTCCTGTGCGTCTTGCTCTGATCCCAGGGTGAGCATCAGGTAAGGTGTATAGAAATGAGAAATCCAGTTCAGGTGGGTGCACCTCGCAGGTCAGAGGGATGGCCAGACACTTGTGGGTGTAAAGAATAGTTCTGTCCATGCTAGAAAAGCCAGCAGATCTCTGCTCGGGTGTTTATTACTTCTGGAGTTTTTCAAATCTACCTAAAAAGTTCTCAAAGCCAAAGCGTTTTCCAGCCATCTCATAATAGAGCTGTGGTGTGCATTTTATTTGTGTGCGACCACTTTGGGTGCTAGCTCTAGGGCAAGTTATGTCAAGTGAGCGCAGTGCAGGGGCCCCGTGTTCTAACCGTGTAACACGGGTACATGGTGCTGATGCCCTGCGGCTCTGTGATCGGCGTGCATTTCTTGAGAGCCTCCGTGGAGGGCACGGCAACGCTCGCTGAGGGGCAATGGCTCTGGCTCATTTTTGACGGTAAGATAAAGTCCGCGTTACGTAGGGTGACCTTCAGGCACTTTGGTGACCTGTCCTAAACTCCCTTTCCCAGAATTATTCTCAGTAGATGGCCCTCTTGGACTATCCATTGTCAGAAGCCTCCTTTACCATCATTATGTTAAAAAGAAGTTATCTGAATCCCCGCCATTATACGCCTTTGAGCAAGCTCCACGTGGTGTGAGAAGCGATTCTCCCCCAACTCACGGTGGGCAGTCTGGGTTGTTCACCTGCTTTGGAACTTCCATTCTGAGGCTAATATTTGAAACCAGCATTTTCACTGCCCGGGGCATCTTAATGTGTGCCGTGTGGCCCTCGCCGTGTCCCAGGTTCCTCTTCACACCCCCTGTGTCAGGGTTCCCAGCCTCCCTGGTTGCCTGTACTTTAAATCTTTCTAAACGTGCCACCAAATTTGGTGAGCGTCTGACCTGCCATCCTCCCCAACATTTCATTTTGGGAAAAGTTCAGATCTACAGAAACATTAAACAACTGGTACCATGAGCACCCACGTATCGTTCACTAGCTTCACTAGTTGTGAATATTCTGCCACATTTGCTTTCTCTTTTGTACGTGTCGTAGACAGTGGTGCGATCTAACGTAGTACATGTGTTCACATTCGAGAATGCCCTCTATGGATGTTTTCCTTCACATTCAGGGTGCAGTTGGGCGCCACACGTTGCATTTTGTTGTTGTGCCTCCCAGTGATCTTTGATCTAGGAGAGCTTTCCCCATGCTGCGGGGTGGATGGTGGTGGTGTTGGGGGACGAGGGAGGCGGGGTCCCAGGCAGGGGCAGCCCTGATGTCACTCCTTGGGAAAGTCGCCCTTTGGAACCAGCCAGACCGACAGCAGGGGCCTCTCTGTCCACACTGGGAGGGATGACGTTGTACGTGATAAATAAAGCACGTATTCAGGATGTGCGTGTGGTTGTTACGTGGGGGCAAGGGTGAGTTCAGAAATGGACAAGGCAGAGGGAGAGAAGTCAAGTTGAAGGAGGAGACGAAGCGACTGGAACAGGATGTGGCTGAGCTGTAAGGAACAGATGTAAATGTCCCTGCCTGCTCCGAGATAACTCAGCAGCTTTTCATATATTTTTATCGCTGCCCCACAGGCTTATTTCTGTTTCTAGCCAACAATCCCAGTGGTTTTACTTACAAAAAAAAAAAAAAAAAGCAACAACCCAGCACCTTCCCTCATTCGCGGCAAAGGTGGGGCGTTGCCCTACTCTCCTCCTCCCTAAACCTGCAAAACTCTAATAGACCGCTTTCCTGTGAGACCCTCGGTTTCTTAGATATAATTGATTCGAAGCTCAGGTGAAGTCTCTTAACTGTGAAAACTGGTAGCATTTGGGGGAGTGGAGAGAGGGTTCTTCTGATTTTCAGTAGCGAATTTGATGTCTAATAAAACCGACCTAAGAATTTCTGAGACTCGACGTTAACTCCTTGGGGGTGCCATGATGGAGACCTAGACAGTGGCTGTGGGGTTTCTCACCCGAACTTGGAGCGCCTATTGGGCTGGGTGGGTGGCAGGGTCTCCCAGGCGGGCACCTCGCCCCGGTGTGGGGCTGGGGGCAGGGGGTGCCTTCCTCCTCCTGTTGCCCAGGTCCCGGGACACCTTATTTTTTCCTTTTTGAGCATTGGTTGTTTGACTCTTCTTTCATTTCCAAGAAATGTAGCAGAGTATCCTTCCAGTAAATTCCCCCACTTAGCCTAAGCTAGCCGGCCTTGTTTTATGTTGCTTGTGACCAAAAGAACTTGTTAACAAATACAGATAGTGGGGCTGTTTACAATGTTTCGCTATTATTTGTGATACTTCTGGGGCTGTCTCTGTACATCCATCCTTGTTCACATCTCGTATTCCCCCTGTTTCTAGAAGTGGAATTTCTGGGTCGGACGGCGCCCATTTCTGCTTCCGTGCACCCTGCCAGCTCGTCTCTAGTAGGTTAGCTGACTGACATTCCACTGGCAACTCTGTGCATGTGCCTGTCACCCACAGCGTCACAAAGGTGACTGTTAATGTGTATTTAATTTTTGCAGGTTTCATAGGAGAATCATTGTGGTAACTTGTCTTTTTTTTTTTTTTTTTCTTTCTGCTACTAGGAAACTTGAATGGTCTTTTCATATTTTCATTGACCATTTGGATTTCTTCTTTTGTGACTGTTTCTATCTTCTTTTTAAAAAAATTTAGGGCATTCATCTTGTTTCTATTGCTGTGTTATAACTCTGCTTATTAAGGACCCTCCATCAGATGAGTTAGGAAAATAACCACTCCTAATTTGTTATTTGCTTTTCACCTTTTCTGTGTTTTTGGAATACAGATTCTTTAAAATTTGGAAGTGGTCGAATCATTAAACCTTTTCTTTAATGGAAAAGGCTTCTAAAGTGTACTAGAAGGGAGCGAAATGTGCTGCCTAGTACCTTGGGACACACGCCTAGGCTGTGTGTGTTGACGGTGGGATGATTGTATGTGCTTAATACATGTTAGTTGTGCAACGAAGAGATGTATATTGTGTGTACGTTGCTTCATTCCTTCACTTACCCAGCACTTCCTGGGTGCCTGCTTCTCTGGCGGCATTCGGTGGGGGGAATGAGGGTGGGCTTGGAGGAGCCCTCCCGGGCCTGAGGAAATTTTGGGGGCGGCGATGTGCAGGGCAGAGCCCCAGGAACGGGGGCCCTGCCACCCCCCACCCCCGCCAGCGTTTCTGGATTGTCTGCTTATTCTCCCCTCCCACTTCGAGGACATTTTCCACAGTTGCACTGAGCATCCTGAGTGGGCAGAGGGCTTTTGGTGTTTGTTTTAATGGTCTCTTGTTGGGTACCATCAGCAAGCTCTGAAATCAAACGTTTCAATTCTGGTTTTATTTAACCATTTTACCAGATGTTTCCTGTGGTTCGATAGATGTACCATTTACTTGAAAGTTACACTCCTGAGAGTTTGAATGTTATGGACACCGTTGCTATAGACAATGATTCGGTCAGGGCAGGATCTGGGAGACAACTTTCGCATCATTTTGGGGTTGAAGATGTGTTTTTCCCCAGAACAGTAATGCCATCTTCATCATCAGCTTTTATCTTCTCTGTTACCGTTCTGATCTCTAGTTTATAAGAGACTGTAACCGGTTGCTCGGAATTTATTCCCCTAAACACCACTGTGCCGCCGCGGGTAGTACTTTCTGAAAGCAGCTGGACCCGGGTACATCTAGGTTTTGTCTGTAAAACTCACCTGGGTCGGAAAGAACTCAGGTAGCGGGCAGGCGAAAGTTCGAATTGGCCAGAAATGGGACTGAGGCTGTCTCCTGAGGGCTCCCTGATGCTGGGCGGGGTGAGAAAGCTGCAGACGTGGCATCTTTTGCACCCACCCCAGGCCTGCGGAGACAGACCCGGGACCGCGGTGGCACCTTTACCGTCCCCGGCTCTCTGCGGCCTGAGCCCCCGCAGAGCGGAGCCTCTCAGCCAGGCTTCTGCCGGCGGGAGGAAAGCAGAAGGAAGTCGCTCCCGACCAGGCACGAGGGAACCTGGGGCATTTCGACCCTCCTGCCGTGGGGGGGTGGGGGGGGACCGTGCGGGGCGGCGCTGCTCCTCGCCCCCTCCCCCCGCAGCAGCCCGCCGGCCTCTCTGGGTTCTGCTGGGCCTCGATTTAGAGAGTTTTATAAAAGCCTGATGTTCTGGCAGACGGGGAGACAAAGAAAGAGGAAATGGCATGCTGTCCTCCTGACAGCGGATCTCTTTTCTCACGGACTGGGACCGTAACGATGCGTGTCGCCTTCTGGCAGGAAAGCCTCTGTGAACGAACCTCGGCCCGGCCCGGCCCGGCCCCCGAGCCTGGCCCTCGCGCGCGGGCGGCGGCCCTCACCTTGCCGCCTCCCCCGGCGGGGACTTTTATTCTGACGAGCCTCCCGCCCATCCAGTTTTGCGCCTGGACCGCCTGCCAAGTTTGGGAGGCCCAAGGCTTTCTTGTGGGAGGACGCTGGGCTGTCTTCATGCTCTTTGGCAATGATTAAAGTGAGGTTAGTACCAAAAACCCTTTCATTTTATTCCCTTATCCTTGCTTTTGCAAACCAGATGGCAACCCTGTATTTTCAGCTGTAATTAATTTAAACTCTGCGGCAGCAAGGCTGGGAGAGGCGGCACTGCCTGTGCTCAGAAGGGCAGCAGTGACTTTCCTGCTCATCTCTCTCCCCTCACCAGGCGGCCCCTTGTCCCAATCAGATCCCCGTCGTATCCGGTTTCTTCTGCGAGGGGCCTGGAGAGAGAGGGCTCTTAAAGGGGCCGCAGCCCCGCCACTGCGAGCCGAGGGGCTAACGCACATGGGTAATTGTTGCCTTAATGGGGTGGAAGCAGCCAGGTTCCAGGTGACCGCTGACCTGCTGTTGCCGGGCCGGGCCATCACCTTGACCGACTGCAGACAATGATGCACGGTTGGTGAGGCTGCAGCTTCGGGGAGGACAGAGTGCTTTTTCTTCCCACTCAGTTCAGCCGCCAGGATCGCCTCCAAAAGGGGGTATGTTTTATGTTTAACATTTATTCTTAAAGAAAATGACAAGGCAAATGAAAGCACTTGGGCACAGTTGAAGTCTGGAGGTTCCGACCTCAGCTGTGTGACCACTGCCCTCCGTGGAGAGGGTGCTGGAGGCCCTCCTCTGTGAGTTGCTTTAGGGCATGGGACCCACTGGAGAGGAGGCCCCTCCACAGGCCTCAGGACACGGGGCTCTTGTCCCGTCTCTCGGGAACTTGCCACGTAACTCGGCAGCGGCAGCGAGCAGCCTCCTCCCTCCTGGCCCTGAAAGGAAGCTGAGGTTCAGATGCAGACCGAGAGGTCGCCCGCCGGCCCGGGAGCCGGTGTCCAGGCGCCCTCACCTGTCCGCACGGCAGGCCATTTGAGGGCCACACTTGCAGGGCAGCGAGGAGGGGCTGCAGATTGAGGCAGATCTGTTAACAATGACATGTGTGCGGGACACTCTGTAGAACTGTACGCTGATGTCACACAAATGGTAGCTATTACTGTTCTTAACACTAGCCATCCTTAGATGGCTTGAAGTCATTTTCAGAGGCCCATAGTGAGAAATGAGAACCGCAAATGTGTAGCTTGTGAGTCTCCAAATGCTCCCTGGCGCTGACCACACCCCTGACTGCAGTCCCCCGAGTGTGTGCCTGGAGCTGCAGGGTTGGGTGAGCTGGTGATGGATGGTGTTTGTTTATTTAACTTTTCACGTCAAATGCTTACATTATTCTTGAGCATTTCTCTCATGAACCACTTGCACTGTGTTTACAGAGACTTGTGTTTGTGTTGTTGTTGTGAGCCAGACGTATCCTTTCGGAAACCTATCATTTTTCTCGAGTAGAGAGGGACATTTACTACCAATGATTTGTCAAAACGCCTAAGGACTGAGAATTAAACACAGAATTACCATGTGATCCAGCAAGTCCACACGTGGGTGTAGACCCACAAGAAGTGAAGGCAGGGACCTGAAACCGGTATCTGTACACCTGCCCGTGTTCACAGAAGCATGATTCATGGCAGCTGGAAGGTGGGAGCAACCCAGTGCCCGTCAAGGAATTAATAGATCCATACCATGGATTATTATTCAGCCTTAAAAAAGGAACATGCGGTTCTGGCACTTGCCACCGCATGGATGAACCTTGAAGACATTATGCAGAGTGAAATGTGCCAGTCACAAAAGCACAAAGAGCGTGTGATTCTTCTTGAGTGAGTGTCACATTCGTAGAAGCAGTGAAGAGAATGTGGTTGCCAGGTGATGAGGGAGGGAGAACGGGGAGTTCGTGTTTAATGGGTACAGGGTTTCACTTCGGAAAGATGAAAAATTTCTCGATATGATATGGGTGGTGGAGATGGTTGCACATTCAGTGTGAATGTGTTTAATGCCACTGAACTGTATATTTTCAAATGACTAAAATGGTAAATTTTATGTGTGTTTTGCCACAGTTTTTAAAAAAGATTTTAAAACCTTCCAAAGACTAATGATTAACTTTGGTTCAATTGAATAAACAATAACGCATCTATTATGTGTTCAGCCTTCGTATTCCGTGCTCGGCTGGGATGAACATTGTGTCAAGAGGGGGTAAGAACTTGAAGGACAGACGTTCAGCTGTCAGGATGTGACCTTTGGGGCCTCATGGTGGGGAGTGGCAATGTGAGGACTCTGGGGCGTGGTCATTTTAATTTAAAGGGTGGTTGGGAGTCACCATTGCCATTTGGTGTGGGAGGTGCTTGTGAAAAGGAAAGGGGTGCGTCACTTGAGGTATTTGGGGATGGCAGTCCTGGATTCTCCGAAGACATTTTTAGAATCATCCACTCAGGAGTTTGCGGGGGAGATGCTATTTCAGTGTTGACCAGTCATGAGGTTCCCCTGGGTTCCTTTTCCAGGTCCCAGGTTTGGGATTAAATATGATTTTAATAGCCAGGTGTTGGGGACGTTACAGTAAAACTAAGCAGACACTATAGGGAAAGTCAGTTCTGAATCCTCTGAAGAGTTTGAAAATAAGAATATTTGTCAAGAAATGCATTTTTGTAACTTGGAAAATGAAGTAAGCCATCAGTATTGGTTTTTTTTTAGATCCCTTGGGAACTTTGCTTCAAGAATAGAGATTGGTTGGTAATTTGCCTATCAGTTGCCAATACATTAGTAGCCTTTCTAAGCACCGGAGAGTCCTCGAAATAACCTTTAAGAAATTCAAATCATGTTCTTATCCTGTAATCTAAGTAAAGAGAAACAATGGCTTAGCTAACCTTTTCCTCTAGTTTTTGAAAAGATGGAGTTCAGCCCAGACCACACGGATGCTCAGAGGGGATTAATGCAGTACATAATGTGCTCTCAGATGGAAGGTCCCGAAGGCCCTTTACTAATGATAATTTTATTATTAATAATCATAATAACTAATAATTTAATAGTAACAGTAGTAACTATTTTAAAGAATATTTGGTAGATGCCTCAGTATCTTCTATTAAATGAATATTTAATTACTTTATATACTCAATACTTAAATTCTCAAACTTTTTAATATAGTTTTGTAGTAATTTAATTCAGTAAGTAATTTAATTTTGCCTGCAAAGTTTCTGATGTCAGTCAGGGTAGGTGGGTGGTTTTAAAAGAAAAACTCGCTTTCTAATTTTTGTTCAGTGTAGAATGAATATGTTGAATTAGAGCTTATCCTCTATTGTCAAGAAGTCCACGGCTCCAAAATATACAAACAGCTCATGCAGCTCTGTATCAAAAAAAAACAAACAACCCAATCAAAAAATGGGCAGAAGATCTGAATAGACATTTCTCCAAAGAAGACATACAGATAGATGGCCAAAAAGCACATGAAAAGATGCTCAACATCACTAATATCAGAGAAATGTAAATCAAAAGTACAGTGAGGTATCACCTTGCATCATTCAGAATGGCCATCATCAAAAAGTCTAAAACCGAATGCTGGAGAGGGTGTGGAGAAAAGGGAACTCTCCTACACTGTTGGTGGGAATGCAATTTGGTAACAGCCACTGTGGAAAACAATATGGAGATTCCTTAAAAAACTAAAAATAGAACTACCATATGATCCAGCAATCCCACTCCTGGGCATGTATCTGGAGAAAACCATAATTCAAAAAGACACATGCACCCCAACGTTGATTGCAGCACTGTTTACAATCGCCAAGATATGTAAGCAATCAAAATATCCTTCGACGGATGAATGGATAAAGGAGATGTGGTACATATATACAATGGAATATTACTCAGCCATAAAAAAAGAACAAAATAATGCCATTTGCAGCAACATGGATGGACCTAGGGATGATCATACTAAGTGAAGTAAGTCAGAGAAAGACAAATATATGATATCACTCGTATGTGGAATCTAATTTTTTAAAAATTGGTACCAATTAACTTATTTACAAAACAGAAACAGACTTACAGATATCGAAAACAAACTTATGGTTACCAAAGGGGGAACATGGGTGGGGGGGAGGGATAAATCAGGAGCTTAGGATGAACACAGACACACTAATATATATGAGATAGATAACCAACAAGGACCTACTGTACAGCACAGGGAATGCTACTCAGTATTCTGTGATAACCTATATATATGTTTAACTGAATCACTTTGCTGTATACCTGAAACTAACACAACATTGTAAATCAACTATACTGCAATAAAATTAAAATTAAAACAATAAAGAAGTCCACAGAATAATTTGGAACTGGTTACCGCCACCGTCGGGGCTGGACGCTGGGAAGGTACTTGCATTCAGGTGTAGGAATGCGACTGTGTGTGGGTATGTGAAGGGCAGGAGGGAATTGCAGCAAACCAAATAGCACATGGATGAAATGTGCTGCTCTGTCTTTGGCAGGCATTCGCATGTGATGCAGACGTGTGCAGTAACTCATTTATCTCTCTCTTTAGCCAATACAGGGCCACAAGTATAGCTGAATTTAATTAAAAAAAAAAAAAAAAACGAGTAGGAGGATTTTAGGAGACTACACATTACTATGGGACCAGGCTGCTGGCAGAACTGTTGTGTCTTGGGTCGTGCTGTTCCGGGTGGAGTCCTAGTTGACTACAGGTCTCAGAATCATCCTGATTTCGATGTTCTATTCTGTTGACCTTGTTTCTTATTAGACCTTCTGCACTGACTTTTGGTTTAAAATGTGCTACGTAAATTGAAGGGAGTTATCTTTTCTTGTGCGCTCTGTTCTTTAGATTTCCTCTGGAGTATTATACCTAGTTCTGGGTACCACACTTAAAGATGGATGTTACTTTGGAGAGTGCGTGGAGGTGGGTGACAGGATGGTAAGGTGTTAGGATGGTATTAGGGTCATTGGGAGGGATTCTTGTTGGGTGAAGAGAATTCTAGGCATGGCAGGGCTGACACAGAAGCAGTTTTCCAGTAGTTGGAAGAAGAAATAGACTTCGTTGAATTTTTCCAAAGAGCAGACCGTCAGTCAAAGAATCGTACTGGAACGTCGATAGTAGGGGAGGGCCTTTCATCGAACCCTTCCAGGAGTTGAGTGAATTGCGCGGAGGGGGAGTAAGCGAGTGCCCTACCCTGGGGGTGTGTGAGAAGCAGCCGCAGGGCGCCATGTGAGGACGCCGATGTTCGCAGCCCGCTCTGGGGTTCACAGACGACCCAGCACGAAGCTCTCTTCCTCTGAGTAGGACAAAGCATCCACTCTCTTCACTAAACAGTGTGTAATGGCTTCCAGCGATTTGTCACAGAATGTGGAGTAAAAGCTAAGAGTGAGCCTTCGGGAGAATTTGAATGGAATCAGAAAGCGGGCCCGGTCCCCACCCAGAAGAAGGGAGCGGAAATGACACTGGAGGTGTTTGCAGACCGCTCCTTCCTGGTGGCCTTGCGGGGGCTGGGATTGGTTCTCCAGTGACCCTTGGGCCAGATGCCGCCCTGAAGCTTCATAGGTTCCTGTCTTATTCAGACCAGTTGGTGCTGCTTTTTCCTAAGAATCCGTTTGCTTTTTGGTTGGTTCATTCATGAGTCAGATACTGTGTGTCCGGCACTGTTCTCCACGCTGACTCGTGGGGGCTTCGGAGCAGGGCGCTGGGCAGGAGGTCTGTGGGTCTCAATGTAGGCATGTCTGGAAGGGCCACCGTGTCTCCGCTCTGAGTCCCGGGCTGGTGGACGGCTCGGAAGGCGAGTGCACCTGCCTTCCTCCTGCCTGAGCAGTTGGTTCCACGCTCCACATTTCCAGCATAAGGAAGGCTTTGTCAGGGGATCTTAGAATCGGGCTGAGGGCTGTGTGTGGGTGCAGGGAGCTGCGTGTGGGTGCGGGGAGCTGCTGCCTTGACCCCAGCAAAGCTGCTGCAGACACCGTCCATTTAAAAGCCGCTCTGGGACTTCCCTGGTGGCGCAGTGGTTAAGAATCCGCCTGCCAATTCAGGGGACATGGGTTTGAGTCCTGGTCCGGGAAGATCCCACATGCCGTGGAGCAACTAAGCCTGTGCGCCACAACTACTGAGCCTGTGCTCTAGAGCCCGCGAGCCACAACTACTGAGCCTGAGCACCACAACTACTGAAGCCCGCGCGCCTAGAGCCTGTGCTCTGCAACAAGAGAAGCCACCGCAGTGGGAAGCCCACGCACCGCAACGAAGAGTAGCCCCCGCTCGCCACAACTAGAGAAAGCCCGCGCGCACCAACAAAGACCCAACGCAGCCCAAAAAAATTAAAATATAAATAAATAAATAAATTTATTAAAAAAAGAAAAAGCCACTCTGGACCGTCTCTGTGGGCAGATGCCTCAGCGTCACCCCTTTCTCCCTCACCCAGCCGTCCCAAGTGGTTGGATAGCCGAGCAGAGCAGCGCCGCAGTGACACCCCTGCCGCTGTGCGGCGGGACAGACGCGCTGCCCCAGGTCTGTGTGCGTTGCAGACACTGTAGCTGTTGTGCGGAAGGAGAGACACGATGTTTCTATCCCGTCTCTGGTGCAAGGACTTCGATGCCAAAAACAGGAGAGTGGTTGTATTTTTTTTTTATATCATTCATCGAGAGTATACATAATGACAAAAATGACTTACACATTTAGTAGCAGTAGGAGTTTTAAATTAATTTGTATTTTATTCGTCTCAGCAACATCTCCCTTCATCTGAAATGAATGAGTGTACACGTGTGGCCCGCGTGATCCGTTGAGTCCGTAAGCAGAGCTCAGGCTGCACGTGGTCCCGTGCTGCTCCCGCCGCCCGCGGGTGGGCGCCCGCCGTGCTCGTGGCAGCCGCGGCCCACCCAGGTTGGGGGAGGAGGGGCGGGGGGCTTTCCCCGTCGCCTTCTCAGGGTTGACCTCTTTTCTAAAACTTCGGCTTCTCCTCTTGTCTCAGCTAACGGTGGAAAACATGCACAGACTGTCCTAGTCGAAGAAAACTAGTCCCTTATCTTCATAGAGTTGAGCTGCTGGCAGAGGGGCTCCGGGTGGTGGGCCGACATCCCGGGTCTCGCCCTCTCTGCGCGGCAGGTTGGGGAGCCCTGACCCCCCAGGCGAAGCAGGCGCGAGTGCTGGCCCTGTTCTCGGGGCCGGAGCGCAGCATCTGGCTGCCTGGCCTCGGGGCCCACCGCGAGGAGAAGGGAAAGCAGAGGCCGAGCAGACGACCAGGGAGGAAACCGAAACACGAGGGGAGCGGACCCAGCACCGGCAGCCGCTGGCCAGCTGAGGAGCCCCAGCACAGGACAGACGGGCCTGCCGCGGGCGTCACATCCCGAAATAACGTTTATAATAAAGATCCCAAGGCACCAAGAAAGAAAAGAAGTCAACTGTAGGATGTTTCAGACGGGTTTCTAACTACAACAGTTTTAAAATATCTTGTGTCTTAAGACTTACGTGTCGGTTATTTAGAAGCTTCACAGAAGTGGCCGCCGTGGGCCCAGGTGACGGCTGTCGGGTGTCCTGGGCGCCCTGGGTCCCCACGCGGGTCTGCGCAGTGACTGTGCCCGAGGGGAGAGAGAGCCACTGTCTGGGGGACAGAGCAGGGCAGGAGGAGCGGGAGGAGCAACCACAAAACGCCCACTGGAGGCCAGGGCGGCCACGGCGTCTCGGGGCCGGACACTGTGGGGCCGTCGGTGGTGCTCTCTCAGTGCCGCTCGGTCTTGAGGGCGGCGATTGGAGACCCTTGACTCAGCTACAGAGACAGGGTCCAGTGAGGACGGCCGAAGCCTTCCTCAGACACGCCTGTCCTCTCCCTTACCCAGAGCTGGTCATGCTCCCTCCAGCACCGAACAGCGGGCAGCAATTGAGGCAGGAGGGGGAGGGCTGGCCTGATGGGAGCCCCCGTCCCGCCCCCGCCAGCCTGTGCCCTGGGTGCGCCGCTTCTCGGCTCCGTCTCCCTCCTCCTGCCCTGGGAAGGGTTCGGGCACCCCTGAGGCTGGCGCGGGCGGTGGGGAGAGAAGGCGGGCGTCGAACGCAGCTGGCCCGGGCCTTGGGGTTGGTTATCGACGGGCCCATCCGCGCAGGACTGAGGAGAAGGTGTGCTGGTTCGTTCTCTCTCTGCCTGCAGTGGTCCTGAGCTGCACGGCTGGGAGGATGGCGTGGCTGATGAGGGTCTGCGGTCCTGTACATCGGGGCGGGCGGATGCCTTTTCCTGGCTTCCTGAATTGCACTTGGAGGAGCAGTCGGGGGGGGCAGCTGGCCCTCCAGCTTCTCACCGGCAGGCCTGGCCTCACCCACTTTGTCACCTCTCAGTGCTGATTAAATGTCCTTGTGATGACAGGCATGTGTGACTAGGACACCTCAGGTCTGGTGGATCTTAGGGGCCTCTGAAAATGTCCAGAGCAAGCTTCAAAAAAACTGGGGGGGCGTGGAGGAAGAGATTAATTACAGATGAAGCAGAAAAAACATGGATGTGGAGAATATCTAAAGAAGTAAAAGCATTGGGGGTAAAAGCCATGGAAACTGTATTAGTTTCTGGGGCTGCCGTGACCAAGTACCACAGACTGGGTGTCTTCAACAAGAGGAATGTATTTCCTCCCGGTTATGGAGGCTGAAGTCTGAGATGGCGCTGAGGGCAGGGTTGCCCCTTCCGAGCGCTGTGAGGACGGCTTGTCCCAGGCCTCTCTCTCAGCTTCCGGTGGCCTCGGGCATTCCTTGGCTTATAGATTGCATTCTCCCTACGTCTTCACATCTCACGTCATCTTTTCTTGGTGCATGTCTGTCACTTTGTCCAATTTCCCCTTTTTAGAAGGACACCAGTCATTGGCTGAGGGCCCACCTTAATGCCCTCATCTTAACGTGATTCTCTGCAAAGACCTTGTTTCCAAATAAAAGCACAGGCACTAGGGTTGGGTCTTCAGCATCTTTTGGGGGCAGGGGACACAATTCAACCCATAACTGATAAAAGGTAATTGAAAGAAGAAAGTGGAATGGCTAACAAATGTATGAAGAGGCCCTCAGTTGCGCTGGTGCCAGACGTGACCGAGGACGCAGTGGTGGCAGGAGGGCAGTGGATGCCGGGTCCTAAGGGGCTCCGGCAGCACCTGCTGGCCCTGAAGGCGGGGCGCCCTGCAGCCAGAAGCCTTCCCTCCGAAGATGCACCTGGCGGCACCCAGACGCAGGAATGTAAACGCCGTGGGATTGTTGATAACTAGGAAAACCCGACACGGCCAAACCGCCTCTCGGGCAACAGTGGATCAACAAACTGGTGGATTCCTGTGAAGGAATCCTGTATGGCAGGTGACGAACATGAATGAACCGGATCTCTAGGCCAGAAACACGTGAGGGGAAAAAGCCCGGCTGTTAAGTACATACAGTGATGGGAGTGTAAAATGTGCTGCTCAGATTGACAGATACGTTCACAGGTGGTCAGAGGACAAAGGCTCAGATGGGAAGAATCTCCAAATACAGGCCAGCGGGTGTATCTAGGGATGAAGAAGGGGCAGGGGCCTGGGGGGCGTGAAGGAGGACCATGCTCTGCGGCTTTGATCCTTAGAGAGGGAAGGAAAGATCTGAAGCAAATGGGATGGTGCGGTTTCATCTGTCAGTTCTGGGTGGTGGGTACAGGGGTCTTCGTAGTTTTCTCTGCATCCCTCTCTCGAGACGGGGAGGTGAAAAGGAGAGGCTTTGGAGCCAAATATAAATAGAACCCTTGTACTGTGCTAGTTTTGCAACCTTAGACAAGTGACTTAACCGCTCTGAATCTCAGTGTACACGTCTATACGATGGAGATGCCGATGCTTGCTTTGCAGCGTTGTGGTGGATTTAATACGGTGATAACGGTAACCACCGTCAGTAAAGCGTAGCTGATGATAATAAAGATAATCCAGGTAAGCAGTTTACTCGGAGGGATTCGCCAGCTCGTAACGCTCTCTCTTCCTGGGCAGGTCTTTCTGAGGGCAGCGATGCAATGGATGTGCTTCTCCCTGGCACTGCAGGCCACACATGTCATGGGGCAGAGCCAGTGAGGAGTGTGCCGCTTAGTTCCAGGTAGTGCGTTTTGAAATATGAACTAGCAGAAAGGGGGGTGCTACCTTTGTGAGAGTTAGTGGGGGGGGGGGTGGCGTGTCACTCGGGTGGAAAGATGGGGCAGGGATGTAATCAGCCAACTGCACGGCCCTCCGTGCTCAGGTCGGGTTCCCTTGAACCTTGGATGCAGTAGGGCTGTGGCTTTTTTCTTGATTATTAAGTGAAGTTAAGTGGTGGCAGGTGTCATGTATGACACAGTCTTCCCCCCAGTCAAAGGCAGAGACAGGTGCCCCCGTGTCACTGCCGAGCCGGACGTGCTGGGCACTGCAGCAGACAGACCCCAGTCCCTCTGTGTCTTCAGGATGCTCTCTCTGAATGCCAGTATTTCTCAGCTTTTTCCGGCCCATGACACACAGCTCACCATTCTGTACCAGGAAGGGCACTTCTGCCTCGCCTCCCACCCCCTCGCCATGCCAACGCCTTCCCTCCACACCACACACCCTGGCGGCGCTGTCTTGCCCCGCCGCTTCCCGTCTGAAATTGGTACCTTGGAGTGACGACACTGAACCAGGATGTCCTGGACACACCCACGCGCCCTCCCGCCTGGTTGGAAAGCAGTGAATTCTGCTCACAAGGAGAAAGAGGGAGTGATGCGGGAGGTTTGGATGACCTGGGGGACATTTAGATGCGGGGGGAGGGGAAACAAAAGATGGGGAAGGTAGTGAAAGGGAGAAACTATTTCACAGCTATTTATGGCTGATGTTTAAATGCTCCCTAAATTCTGCATTTTTCAGAAAAAAGTCTTTCCTGTTGGGAATTTCCTCTGAAATTGCCTTAATTCCCTTTCGTTCACCGAAGATCCTAACTGTACTCACACATGATATGTGTACTTTAATAGTTCACTTAGGGGCTTCCCTGGTGGCGCAGTGGTTAAGAATCCGCCTGCCAATGCAGGGGACACGGGTTCGATCCCTGGTCCCAGAAGACCCCACATGCCACGGAGCATCTAAGCCTGTGCGCCACAACTACTGAGCCTGCGCTGTAGAGCCTGCGCGCCACAACTGCTGAGCCCGCGTGCCACAACTACTGAAGCCTGTGCGCCTAGAGCCCGTGCTCTGCAACAAGAGAAGCCCGCGCGCCGCAATGAAGAGCAGCCCCCGCTCACTGCAACTAGAGAAAACCCGCGCACAGCGACGAAGACCCAATGCAGCCAAAAATTAAATAAATTAATTAATTAAAAAAAAAAAAAGTTCACTTAGTGAATGGTGGTTAAAACACCCTCTCTGTGCTCAGCCCCGTGCCTTGCACTGGGGACCGCGCAGAGCGTGCGGGGTAGGGGGCCTTGCAGGGCTGTCCCCTCACGCACGCGCAGGCCCCCACCATGCCCTCCGGCGCTGCGGTTTGGGGGGTCAGGGAGGGCCTCCTGGAAGCTGGGGATGGAGGGGTGGGTGATGCAGGGCCTGGGGTGAGGATGGTAAGCGTTTATCGTCCTCACCTCGGGCCTCTTTTCTGTGAGACAGGGACGGGGCCATCTACTTGATCCACGTCACAGACCCAGCAACTCAGCAAGTAATGGCGGGGGAGAGACATTTTCTGGTTTTAATTTTTTAAAATTATTATTGTTTTTAATTGTAGTGCATACAGTGTACCATTTTAGCCGTTTTTAAGTGTACAGTTCAGTGGCATTAAGTATCTTCTCTGAGGAAGCTTTCTAAACTTAAAGATGCTTTAACAACTTTATTGTGATTCGTGTTGGGCCGTGAGGGTGAAGGTTTGTTACCATCCTGTCGGTTCCCAGAGGGCGACGCTTGCGTGAGGGATGCAGAGGAGAGGGAAGGTGGGTGAGTCGGAGTCGGGGCTCGGTCTTTGCCGTGACCCTCATGGGCCCTGCTCCCTCCTTCCTTGAACCTCCATATACACCTCACCCTCGTGCACAGTGGGTGTTGCCAACACCTCACCCTCGTGCACAGTGGGTGTTGCCAACACCTCACCCTCGTGCACAGTGGGTGTTGCCAACACCTCACCCTCGTGCACAGTGGGTGTTGCCAACACCTCACCCTCGTGCACAGTGGGTGTTGCCAACACCTCACCCTCGTGCACAGTGGGTGTTGCCACAGACCTTCAGTCCACTCCTGCCGGGGGTGTTCTGCGTCCCATTGGCCGGGACACCCTGTCACCTCCGGGATGTTCCTGTTTTACGGGAGCCTGGGCCCGCGCGGGGGACACGGGGGCCGGGCTGGGCCGAGGGGCCTACAGCATGGGGACCCCCGGGGCCCCAGAACATTTCCTCCAAAGCACTAAGTAAAATGCCTCATCCCCACATCCCTCCCCTGTGCTAAGAATTCAGACTCCCTTTGGTTTAGTTAATTGCTGGCAGGAGGTAAGGAATTTAGTTGAGGCCCGAGATTGTCAAGTAAGACCTTCCCAAGGGTTTCCTTCAGCTCTGAGCCCCGCTTGGTTGAAGGGCGGGAAAACCTCACGTTGATGAGTGTGCAAGTGGATGCACTTTCCTCAGTTTCAGTGCCTGGAGTTGAGTCTACTTTTCCCTGGACACTGGGGACATTGCTGGCTTCTCGCCTCAGGGCAGAGCGGCAGCACGTGGCACCCATTTCCCGGACACCTTTTTGCTTTTGAGCCCCTTCCCATTTTCTCTGTGGAAACGCCCTCCCCAGGGTGAGGATGGGTCCCGGGAGGGGCCGTGGACCCCAAGCCTCCTGTCATCGGCTGCTCCTCCGCGTCCGGCCCCCCGTGCGAGCCCTCTGGACTCTTTCCCGAGCAAACGTCGTCTTTAACGAGAACGGAGGCGCCGCGGGGCTCGCAGGCAGGAAGCGTGTGGTTTGGGTCCGGGAGCACATGACGCCCCGGGAAGCAGCGGAGCCCGGGGTATGAGTCACTGGGGGAAGGAAAACAACGTCTGTCTTCAAGCTCCGGGAACCGGGAAAATGAGCTGGAAATCTGAGTAATGTATAATTTTACTAAAATTAACCAGCGAGGTCTTCAGATGGTTTCTGGGTGTTTCATTGTCTTTTCCGGTCCTTGATGCCTGCTGCGTCCTGCCTGCAGGGGCCCATTCTCCCGTTCGCTCCCCGCGGGTTGACCTGGGACAGTCCCCTCCGCTCCTCGGGCACCCGGCTGCGCCGTGCAGTGTCGCAGCGCTGCGTGGTGCCGGGTGTGAGCACCGGCGCCGCCCGGGCGACTCCCAGCCTTCTGCCCGCTCCTCCCCTCCCGGTGCTGCGGTTGTCACGGGGGAGCTTGTCGCCCCTGCCCATGGTCGTGAGCCCATGAGAAGGGCTGAGTCTTCCTCTCTGTAACCGTCAGAAAATAGGGGCTCAGTTAACATTGGTTGAATATCGTGGGGCCTGAACTGGACGGAGGCGTGTTCCGAGTGACCTGTCCAGCCCCTGAGTTTGCAGAGTTCGTGACGTGACCTCTAGAAACCTCATTTTGGGGGGGAGGTTCCCTGACACAATGACGGACCTCACTGTGTCAGGGAAGCAATTCACATAGCTCATCAAACACTGAATTTTATTCAAATTTAGATGGCAACCTGATGCTGGAGATAACTCTGTGTGACAACGTAGTCTTTTCAGACACTGGTCACCTGTATATTCAGTAATAAATACCCGTTCAGGGAAAAGCCAGCTTATCTTGGGTTTGAGGGGCCTGAAGCCCGTCGAGCCAGACGTCCCTGCTCTGTGACGTTCTGCAGGGGCGTTCGGTGTTTGCGGTCACGACCGCGCAGCCCTTCACCGCAAAGGCCTGTAATGTCATCTGAATCGTCACAGGAAGATGAAATTATGGACAGGCTGGTTTCAGAATTAAGTGCTTTTTTTCTTTTCTTTTTCTGTTTTTGCTATTGTAATTCTTTGAGAATCGCCAGGATCCGTGTGGTGTGTGTGGGACATCTCATCTAGACTGTGACCAGAACATACTTCTTTGATTGTCTTCATGGGTTGGAAGTTTATTCTCTGATTGCTTCTAAGTCATTTTGTATAGTCGACCAGAGAATAGTGCGGGGCCGGCGGGGGTGGGGTGGGGGGACACACCCATAAATTACATGCTGTGCCTTATGCGGGTCGTTGCCCTGTAGTTGATGAACTGAACTTACAGCTGATTTGGTTCCACTAATGTCCATTGATCCCTCCACTGTCACAGAAGTCATTGCCACATTTTTAGTTAAAATACTTGCTCCTTTGTTATGAAAGAAAGACTGCTCTGGCAGCAGAGAACACGGCGGATTTAAGGGCTGAGACCTGAGGCACAAAGAACCCCTGGGCGGGGGGTGAGACCTGGGCCGCGAGTTCCTGGGCTTCTACCGCGAGGCCCACCTCTACCGGGCGGAGTCATTCTCGTTCTCAAGGAGACGCAGCGTGTGACGTTGCCCCTAGACGAGATCCATCAGGTTGCAGGCAGGGCCCGTGCTACCGCCTCATCTGGGTCCCACTCGGTACCTGCCCGTGGTTGGACTTTCCTACGGCAGGGCCCTCCCGCTGGCGCGCCAGGCTCTCTACGCTCCACACCAGCCTGATCGCCACACCGTGAGCCAAACACCACGGCTCGCGGGCCAGTAGCCTCGGCCAGTGACAAGACTGCACTGGGTCTCGGTCCCCTCGTCTGGGGCGGGGGTGTTTACAGCCTCCCCTTCTCAGTGCTGTTGGGAAGACTGAATGAGCTGAGGCCAGTGGAGCCTTAGAACAGGACCCGGCAGGTAGGAGGCATTGGGTTACTGTGGCATCATCACCACCTTCATCCTTCTGAAGGCAGATCCTGGTCAAACCAAGCCAGCCTGGAGCACACAGGTGAGTGGAGTTTGTTGGAGAAGCGCTCAGCCAGACCGCCGAGCGGGGGCTGCCGTCTCGTCTGGGTGGAGCTGTGGAGCTGACTCTGGACCCTGGGAAGGTGCTTCTCCTCAGCACCCACCTGGGTTAGCATCCTGGGCCCTCAGTTACCGGTAGGCTATTCGATCAGAGCCTCAGGCGGCGGGGTGATGACTGTGAAATATTTACCCACACCAAAGTGAGGGATGAGATGATCAGTGTGAGTGTCTCACCACGGTCGCCAGCCCCCTTGCCTCCCAGAAGCGGCCAGGTTTTCCTGTCTGAGCGCTCACTCCTCTCTCTCAGGAACAAGACGGCCAACGGGGACTGCCGGAAAGACCCCCGGGAACGGAGCCGCAGCCCCATTGAGCGAGCCGTGGCCCCCGCTGCGAGCCTGCACGGCAGCCAGCTGTACGCGTCCCTCCCCAGCCTCGGCATGGAGCAGCCCCTCGCGCTGACCAAGAACAGCCTGGACGCCGGCAGGCCGGCCGGCCTCTCGCCCACCCTGACCCCGGTGGAGCGGCAGCAGGTACGCCCTTGTCCAGCGGGGCTCGGCCGGCGGCCGGCAGTGGGTGCGGGGGCTTGGGGGACGGAGGGCGGCGTGGAAGGAGGGCGGTGAGAGACGTGGGGAGTAACCCCGCCCTCGGTTCTGTACTGAGGGTGGTTTTATTTCTGACCTGGGCCTGCCTAGGCCTCGCCCCTTGGGACTAATGGCCTCAGGCGAGACTTAATGTCTTTGGGGCTTAGTTTCTTTGCACGAGGCGGGGTTGGTCCAGACTAGCTGTGTTTCTAGCAGTCTTCCTCGGCAGCCGTGTTTAGGGGTCAATGTAATAATCCTAATAGGAATCCTACGTTAACCCGTTACAAGGCCGCATGGATGGAGTTCAATGCCAGGTTGCTTTGCTTTGGGCTGGAATCCTATAAAGTCAGTGGTCACAGTGGCTCTTAGCTCCTGCTGGTCAGAAACCTGTGATTGGCAGACAAGGATTTTTTTTTTTTTTTAAGGAAATTAAGTTGTTACTTAATAAACACAGATTGCTTGGTACGAAAAAAGACTTTAAAAAATGGGGTTCCTGGGGGAAGAGCTAATAAAAGGAGGCATTAACCTTGAGGTTCAGAAACACTGCATGAACCCACGGCTTTCCTCTCTGAACCTTGGGGGCCTGTGACCCCGTAGGTCCTCACTCAGTGTTTGCTTGAGACTCTGGGACGCAGACAGCGAGCAGAGGAGGTGCTGGGGCAGCCGCTGTGTCCCCTGCCCGCCCCTGGTGCTGACCCAGTCTGTGGCCCCTGCTTGGGAGGGGCCCCGGGCGTCGGGCGAGGTTGCGCTGGTGCCTGTGGTTCCCAGTGAGGCCGAGGAGCGGTTGCGCTTCCTACCCTGGAGCCCAAAATCACAACCCTGTTTGTTTCCTTTGTTCTTTTAACAAAACTGCGTGGACACTTGCTTTGTGTAGGGAGTGTGTTAGAAACTGGTCAAGCTGGATGCGGGCGCTCACAGTTTGAGTCTGGAGGAGGCAGGGAGTCAAATAACTGAACTCTTACTGTATGAATTGGTGAGAACCAGGGTGAGTTATCACGCAGTGAACACTCCCCAGTGCTGCTGCGCCCCGGCGCTGGGAGGCCCTGGAGCTACAGGAAGGAAGGGAGTTATACTGGGAGGGCCCGGGGCGTCTCCCGGACCCAGGGTCGTGGGTACAGCCAGGCTCAGGAAGCAAGGGCCGGCTCTTGCCTGGGCGAGCAGATAGGAGGCAGGACCCTCCTTCCTCCCCTGGCCCCGTGCCTGTCTCTGCATCCTTTTCTCTCTCTGCTTCTGGATCACATGGCCAGCTCGGCGTGGCCGTCCCCCAGCTCCTGAGCTCAACTTGAATCTCCTCCTGAGTCGGCCTCGGTAGTTGAGCCGCAGCCTGAGGCAGATCTCCAACCTGGCCACGGGGCGAGGTCACTTATGAACATGGCTGCACAGCCCCATCTCGAGGGTGGAGGGCACGTCACTACAAGAGGGCTGGCGGGGAGATCACGGGCTCGGGGGTTGAAACAGACCCTTCAAAAGGTGGGCTGCACACTGCAGGCTGTCCTTCAGGTGCGGCATGACCAGCACCTGCAGGGCGGGACTCCTGGACGTGACCACGGGCCAGGCCCCCACACCCATCTCAGGCGATGCTCCACGCCCCTCAGGTACGAGTCTTCCTGTTTCATACGCAAAGAAATGGAAGCTTAGAGGGCTGAAGGTCCTGCCTGCTGACTAGAGCTGGTTCACCCAGGTCCACC
This sequence comes from Balaenoptera ricei, assembly GCF_028023285.1. Classification (NCBI taxonomy): domain Eukaryota; kingdom Metazoa; phylum Chordata; class Mammalia; order Artiodactyla; family Balaenopteridae; genus Balaenoptera; species Balaenoptera ricei. The sequence continues at coordinate 101,237,425 of NC_082649.1, read as the reverse complement.
CGGCCTCAAAGCCATATTCTCTCCTCTCTGCCATTGTCGTCCACAGGGGGGGGGGGTGTCACACCGACTCTCTTGGTGGCTCCGTCCCATTGCTCATGTGTGGAATTAATAAAGCCCCAGATTCTTTGTTCACGTGCTGCTGCTAAGCTGCATCTTCCCCCATCCTGGATGTGTGGAATTTCTTGTTAGACCCAAGCACATCCCCGCTCACCTGTGTGGGTACAGATCTTCATCACAGACGTGTTCTTATCATTCCTGTTCACTTCCCATCACAGGAAGGTTTGATGTGCAGACTTCACAGTGGCTACTGATCAGACTGTTTACGGGAAAGGCGGGGGGGGTGGACAAGGCCCAATTCCCTGTTGACACTGCCTTTGGGGTGACCCTTCAGCCAGCTCCTGCTAGCTGTCTCGTCGTCCGGGTTTTCAGGAGTTAAGTTTCCTGGCTGGAACCTAAGGGAGCTCAGTTGGTTCACAGATGTTTTCTGTCCGGGTCTGGGGATCCAGACACTCGCTGGTCCCTGCTCTGAAGTGTGTGTGGTCGAGGAGACAGGTGCCTCCGGAAGGGCTGGTTTACTGGCCGGGTGTGGGGCGGGCAGGGGGCGGGTCATGCTTCACAGAGATGATATTTGAACGGGGTTTTAAAGGACGAGTGGAGTTTGCCAGGCAGACTGTGCGGTGGTTTCGGGGAAGGAGGGCGAGTGTGGGCAGGCGCATGGGGTGAGGGTGCTTTGTGTGTAATTCAGGCACTTGGATAGATTCCTGTGTTTCTGTCTCCATCGTGACTTGCATGGTCGTAACAGAAGCCGACTTGAGCTGGCTTGGCTTGAGAAAAACCAGGAGTATATTAGAAGGGTCCTGGGATGGCCCAGAGAACCCGGTGCAGGGTGGGGGGGGGGGATCCGAGGATACACTCTGAGAAGGGCAGGGCCAGGCGCTCTCAGGACCGTGACGGTAGGAGCCGTGGTCTCTTTACAGCCCTCTGCCATCTACACGCTGGTCTCCCGACTCGGCGATGGTCTCATTTCAGATCCGAGAGTTGGGACAGGCCAGCTCCCAACAGCCGAGCCTCTGTGCCACGTCCCTCACCGATCCACACTGCCACTGCCTCACACTGAGGGTCACTGCTCAGAGAACGGAGAGCTTGGGAGGGGGCCGAGCGCACACCCCCAAGACTCTCGTTCACGGTGGGTTCCGGGTCGTTGAGCGGTGTGGCCCGCAACGTGAAGCAGCAGGCGGCGCCTGGGCTTGACTGGATCTGCCATTGGGCCGGCAGGTCTCCAGGAGGGCCTCCCACAGAGCGTGGGTACTGGTGAGGCCCCGCGCCGAGGCACCACTCCAACGCCGAGGCCGCTGGCACTTGGTTCTCCAGGCGGGACCGGTGCCCGGCCGGGGGCTGAGGGGCGCCGGGGTGGCCGCCCAGCCGGCCTCGGAGCTGGGCGGGGATATGAGGATGGGGTCGCCGGTTGGGGCAGGGGAGCCGAACCGCTGCTGCCGCCTGTGTGCTCGCACTGACGCCAGCCCCCTCCTCCCGCAGAACCGGCCCTCAGTGATCACGTGTGCCTCCGCCAGCGCCCGGAACTGCAACCTCTCCCACTGCCCCATCGCGCACAGCGGCTGCGCGGCCGGCCCGGCCAGCTACCGGAGGGCCCCGAGCTGTAAGTGCCCCGCTCAGACCACTGCAGGGAACTGAGGGCTCCTTCTGTGTCCTCTTGGTCCCAGGAGTGGCTGGCCTCTGGGCCCATTTCTGAAGGAGGTCGACACCCCGTTCTTTGAGCCCCGGTGCAGCGGCCTTGTGCTTGGCGTGGGGGGGGCGGGCGGGCGAGCAGCACGTTGGCCCCGCCCTCCAGGCCCCCCTCTAGCGGGGCCCACCGGCTGCCGCACGGGGGGTCTGAACGCGTCCACGGCCCGGCGCAGCAGGCGTGCCGCCCCGTGGCAGGCTCAGAGAGGTGACCCACGCGGGGGCCCCCTGGTGTCCCCAGGTCCCAGCCCTGACCGCTGTCCTCCCCCCCCACAGCCGCCACCACCTGCGACCCCGTGGTGGAGGAGCATTTCCGCAGGAGCCTGGGCAAGAACTACAAGGAGCCCGAGCCGGCGCCCAACTCCGTGTCCATCACGGGCTCCGTGGACGACCACTTCGCCAAAGCCCTGGGCGACACGTGGCTCCAGATCAAGGCGGCCAAGGACGGCGCGTCGAGCAGCCCCGAGTCGGCCTCTCGCAGGGGCCAGCCCGCCAGCCCCTCTGCCCACATGGTCAGCCACAGCCACTCCCCGTCTGTGGCCTCCTGAAGGGAGCACCGCCCTCTAACGCCACGTCCATCTGCATGGTTTGCCTGAGCTTCGAACAGTCAGTGCTTAAAAAAATGGAAAAATGAAAAAAAAAAATCGTGGGGGTGGGGGGAGGGAGGGATGGTTTATTCGCAAAAACCACGTCGTCGGGATTTTTGTTCTGTTTTGTACTTGCTTGGTATCCGTATCCGGGGCCCTCAGACGTGATAGCAGCACCTGCGCGTGGAACCTCTGTCCGCTGTCGCCCCCCCAGTCCCTGCCTTGGTTACCAAAGAAGCCTCAATGCAGGTCAGCTGCCCGACAGGGCCTGGACTCCACGGCTTGCGCTTTCTCAGTCACAGGCCAGGCCACCGGTGACCCAGACGCTTTGTGCTTTTTCATTTGCTTCTCGAGACCGGGGCGTGTGCGGCTCAGCTTCCAGCCCACGTGTGTGTGTGCGCGCTTGTGTGTGTGCGTCTACTTGAAGAGAACAGAACTGTCGTGTCTGATTTGCACTATGGGAGGAGGACTCAAGTTGCCTGCCTGACAACTTTGTGCGAGATGATAGTACTCTGAGGGCAAACTGCTGAAAAACGGAGGGTTTAAGGATGACATTTCTGACCATGGGTGTGTTTTTTTGTTTGTTGTTGTATTAATTAATTTAGACAAAACTGCTTTGGAAGGGGAAGTCTCATGCAGGTTTATAGGTCTTTCTCTGTCTGTCTAGATTTTCAGGTGCTTGCAACTGGACTGCAGATTCTACCAATCACGGGCATTTTACCTTTTCTAAACACTGCAGTTTGTTAGACTAGAGCTGAAGTTGGAGGATTCTGTAGTGCTTTAAACGTGATGCATGTTTTAATGGATAAAAATAGCTGGTTTCTATTAATTGTATAGACAGTAAACAAAAAGCTTAATACTTACTAGCTTCTTTTCAGAATTCGTTTATTTTTGTCAGTTACAGTCCTAGATATACTTACTGCTGGTACAGTTGTACTCTAAGATTTGTGTTTGATATTCACGTTACTCCCAAGTAGCGTGGGGCCAGTCGGTCCCTGGCAGGCCCTGGACACGGGCGGGCGAGTGGCTGGTCAGCTGCAGAGTCGGATGCTGGACTTGTGGCTGCAGGCTGACAGCATCAGTTATTTTTTGCATCCCTGTCTGCTTCTTAACTCGCTCCCAGGGGAGTTGGGACTCGTGTCTTCCAACTTCCCTCGATGCAGAAACTGCTCCCTCTGAACTCTTGGCTGAACAGCAGATTCCTGACTATCTGTGAGATGGTGTTTTGTATGCTTCCTCGTACGCTGGGGCCAAGGCAGTATACATTCCTCTGACTTTATACAGTTATTACTGCATTTATTATCGTTTGCTATAGTAATAGCTACTAACTAGAAATTAGGTGAAGAAGAAAGCATGACAGACCCAGCTGTGGATGTTCGACAGCTGCTCTTCTTTCTGGTAAACGTTTCTATGCCCCTGCCCCTCCCCTGTGCTACCACCCTCCAGCCTTGCCCACCACAGGGCTTGAGCAGTCACCTGGCCAGGTGACTCGGGCACGACCACCTCACCCGCGAGGCACCGTGGACTCACCGGAGCTCTCGAGGCTGGTTGTCAGTATGAGAAAAGTACAGGTTCGCTGGTTGGCATTGGGTGAACAGGCAGGAGGATGGGCTCTTGTGGCCACAGGGTGGCTGTAGTTATTTGAAAAGGCGGGAGGAAAGCCTCCCCTTTGGCCCCCGCACACGTTTCCCTCCCACTTAACTGGGCTTCCAGGCTTCTGCATTCAGGCCCCTATATTTTCTGTAGGAAAAATCGTTGAGAACACTTTTTTTATATAGGTAACTTTAAGACCATCATTACGCTGTGCGTAAAGAATGTACAGAGAAATTTGTAGGTATTTTTTGAAGAACAATTAATTTGTTAATGATATGTAGCTATTTAATTTTTCCCTTTCCTATTGTAATCATTCATATTTTTTTTGTTGTTCGGAAAAAAAAGTTGATCTTTTTTTTTGTCGTAGATTTGTCTGTAAAAGTGCAGGAACACAGTTATTCTATGAGAACACTGCATCTGCCTTAATAGCCACTAGTTTGTTATTGCTACAGGCTACTGAGCGTCGCCCCAGGAAAACAACCCCACTGCCGGCGGCTCTGTGCAGACCGGGCTCCTCACACGCCCGCGTCCACCAGCGAGGCCATCGCTTTGGGAGGGACGGTGGCACTGAGGGCCGGGTCCCTGGTGCGCTGACCTATCTGGGATAGGCAGCACCTGGGAGGGGCCTCGGGCAGGAAACCAAACGGTCACCAGGAAGGGACACTCCCAGGCCTCAGGAGGCACAGAGAGGTTCTTCACAGAGCCACGCCATCTGCAGTGCGTTCTGACCATTCTCTCCATGTTTGTAAATCTGTAATATACCATTCTCTGTGGCCTGTTTTTCCTGGAAGAAGAAGAAAAAAAAAGGTTTGGCAGGCCATCTTTTTTTTGTACTTAAAAGTAGCCTTAAGAACAATAATAAAGTGCTCTTAAACCACAGACTGTCTGTGTGATCCTTGGGTCCTGCAGTGACAGAGCCAGGCTGGGCGGGGCCTCTGCCTGAAGCCCTGGAGAGGGCGGGGCAGGCTCAGCAGCCCTGCCCTGTTGTACAGTGGCCTCCGATTTAAGCCCTGCACAGGCTGGAAAGCTGTAATTTTAACTCTCTAGGAGAAACGTCATTTAAAACCTAACTAACTAACTTACAGAAATCCAACTCTGGTACGACTCAGACTCAATTCTGACTTCGGTTCCAGGCCCAAGACAAAAGATGACACCACAGAAATAAAAGTGTGGAAAGGGCCCCTCTGCTGGGTTCCATGCCCAGCTCTGAGGCTGGCACGGACGTGCTCACCCAGGAGGAGGAGGAAAATCAGCCTGAGGGGCCCATGGCAGAGCCCTCCCACCACCCCGATGGGCACCTGGCCACAGGCTGAGGCAGACACACCACGGGCTCCACCCCACACGGCGTTGGGGCTTCCAGGCCACCACCAGGGAGGAGCCTGGGGCAGGAGGCGCGGCCGCCCCTGCTTGCGGCCGGAGGGCAGGCTCTCACGTGGGGTCTGAAGCCTTCTCTGGGCCTCGGGTGTCCTGTACAGAGGCAGGAGGGGCCCCACGCAGGCAGCTTCGAGGATCTGTCCCTGGGCCCTGCCACCAGCCCGAAGCAGCAGACACTTGTGTCCTCCCCTGAGCCCGCGGCTGAGGACAGGCCCGCAGGTGGAGGGGCTGTCTGGGCAACAGACTCCGTCCTCAGCGGGGGTCTGGGTTCACTGGGACAAGTGTGGTCCCTTCTGTCCCGCACGTGGCTCCGCTCTCCTGCCTCCCACGCCCGCAGGCCAAGCTGACAGCGCTGACGAGGACCCCAGCCCTCACACGTGCCCAGGGCCGCTCTGGGGGCTTTGTGGCGCTGCCCCCGCGATGGCTGCTGGAAGGAGCTGACTTCTCACTTGCCTACCTGCTCTGTGTTGGGCCAACTCCTCCCTGTCCTCATTCCACCCCATGGGGGCCATGGCCAGGAGAATCCCGGGAGCCTGACTACCAAACACCCGTGACAACAACAAGAAAGAACTGCTCGTGGAGGGAACCAAGTCCCAGATCACTGGCAAGGCCGAAGCCAAGGTTATTATTTAGCTGAGAACTGGTGGGACCATGAATCATAAGAAACGGAGAAGCTCCCGGGCAGCCGAGGGAGGGCCCCAGTCCTTAAGGTATGGAGATGAGGGGACCACAAAGGTTGGAGGGGCCCAGAATCACCGGTCCTAGGGGTGGCGTCCTGCTCCGGAGACTGAGAGCCCCTCAGTGGGCCGGCAGCCAGGGTGGGGGGCGTGTCAGACGGTCTCGTCGTCGCTCATGTCCCAGATCTGCGTGGAGAACAGGAGACGTTCAGAGCGTTCATTCACCCGGCGCCGCCCATGATGCTGTCTCAAAGCCGTGCAGCTGTGGCAACAGCAAAAGGAACACGGCTGCCACCTGCAGTGCCTCACAGCCCCCTTGTCACCAAGGGACTGACACCCCATTTCCTGTGTAATGAAACCACGTCTCCGAGCCCTGCGGTCACTTGCGCAAGGCCTCCGGGTGAGGGAGCCCCCGGTGGCCGAGCTGGGGGAGCTGGGATTTGGACCGGGCCGTGCGGACCCTCCCACTGCCGCAGCGTCCCTGCCCTGCCCAGTCCCCCACTCACTCCCATTTCTGTGGCGCTGACCACTGCCGCCCCTCCAGAGTAAGCCCTCTGGCCACCACCGGCTTTGAGGAACAAGAGGAATGGGGGGGGGGGCCCTGCCCGCTGGCCCCCACAGGCCCGGCTTTGTCTCTGCACCCTCAGCGCGAACCCCCGGGAGAAGGCCCAAGGCCAGCATGGAACCCCCAGGCGCTCCTCGCACCCTGGGCACCTGGTCCCTGAACTTACGCCTACAGACTTTCAAAATTCCTAGAATTGGTTGCAAAAGGCCACCTCAATGCTGGCAGAGCCGAGAAAAGGAACATCGTGTTTACGCGAGGCTGGCCCAGAGAGATGGGGAGTCCCGGCCAAGGTAAATATCAACACCAGCTTGGCTTTCAGTGTCGGGGATGTGGAAAATAAATACAGAGAAGGAAATTTCCCCTCTCCTGAGGACCAACCGCCTGGGGCCGAGGGCCGGCGGTGGGTGTGCCTCTCACACACACCCTCACTTTTACATGCACCCTGCTGTCCAAGGACAGTGGGATGAGACCACCAAGGTCCAGACGCCCGAAGCAGCGGGGATGGTGTGGAGGGACTGGGGCTGGGGCCCAGCAGCCTGCGGGTGGCCTGGCGGGCCTGCCCCCTCGGGTGGGATGGGGGCTGGTGGTGGAGGAGTGGGCGCCTTCCCGACGAAGGCTGCATCTGACGCTCCTCCAGTTCTAACCATCTGAGTGGGGGAAGGAGCCCCCAGAGGGCTCGCTGACACACTTCATTTCTTTTTTCACTCTCATTCAATAAACACACGCTTATGGAGCCCGTCCCAGTGCCGCGGGCTGTGCCGACCTGGTGCAGATGCTCCCTCCTTCACTCCTCACAACAGCCTGTGAGGAGGTGTAGATGGAAACAGGCTCAGAAGAGGGGAGTCAACTAGCCCAGGATCACACAGCCAGTAAGGTACAGAGCTGGGAACACAGGTGAGAGGGAAAGGGTTATGGGAGTAAAAAGGCTGCCTGGGCTTGGAGGAGGGGGCCAGGCCAAGACGAGGGGGGTGAGCCCGGTGGGCCACGGCCCTCTCCATCCTCCCGCCCAGCCTCCGGGGAGGGGGGCCGCCAGCCAGGGCCGGGCAGTCAGTGAGCAACGCCCTCCTGCAGGTGGGTAGCCAGGGCTGTTCACAGGACCCTGGGGGGCCAGGCCCTGGGAAGGGCTTTAATGGGAAAGCAGGAGCCTCAATCCATTCTGTCATCCATCTTACTGGCTCTCAGGTCTGGGGAAGAATCCTCAGCACCTGGCCCTACCTCTGCACACAGCAGGGCAGGCAGAGAGCTGGCTTGAGCATGGGCAGCGGGGAGGGATCCTGGCTCTTCCCCTTGTTCCTGGCACTGCCCAGGCTGCGTAGGGGATCAAGTAAGGCACCGAAAGGGCTGATCATGACGGGACTCTGCAAAAGGGGGGTTGGGGGGAGGCAATGGATTTTACAGAACTGCTCAGGGATTTTCCAGAACGCGTTCTCTGGGCCGGACATGGGGTTTCTCTGCTAGGGCAGCCAGTCCTTTTGCCATTGGCTGGGCTCAGGAGGGCAGCAGCAGTCTTAATTGTAAACCTCCAGAAACTTCAGCCCCAACAAATACTGTATGATATCACTTAACGTGTAGAATCTAAAAAAGCCAAACTCATAGAACCAGAGAGTAGATGATGGATGGTTGCCAGGTCCTGGAGGGGATGGGGAGATGGTCACAGCGTACAAGCTTTCAGTTATAGGAAGCATAAATTCTGAGGATCTAGTGTATAGCCTACTGACTATAGTTTATAATACTGTATACTTTTAAAATTTGCTAAGAGGGTAGATCTTAAGTGTTCTTACCACAAATAAAAAAAGGGTTGTGAGGTGAAGGATGTGTTAATTAACTTGACTGTGGTCATCATTTCAAAAGTATACGCATATTAAAATGATCACACTGTATACCTTTAAAAAATCACAGGTACAACCTAAATATATACAGTTTTCATTTGTTAGCCATTCCTCAATAAAGTTGGGTGCAGGGGAGAAGCTTAAGCCTCAGCTCCTCTTAGACTGTGGACTCCCAGGTTAGTCTGTTCCCTGGCTAGGCCCTCAGCCTTCCGCCCACCACCTGGGGAAGATGAGGCCATGTCCCCTTAATGAATAAAGGTTGTAATAAACTGGCAAAGATTTTTAAAATGTTAACACTCAGGGCTGGCAAGGGTATGGTGAAACACTTCCAGGAGGAGTATAAATTGGTACCGTATTTTTTTAAAAGAAGAGATTTGGCAATATGTAACCCGAAGCTTTAAAAATGTTCGTACCCTAAGGAAGAGATAAATGATCTTTTTTGCAGATGATATGCAAGTATACCTAGAAAACCCAAGAAAATAAATGCTAAGATGAATACAGACAATAACGAGTATTCAGTAAGATAGCAAGATATGAAATTAATGACACAAAATTATAGCCTTCCTGTATACAAACAACATCCAGTTAGAAAACATAATGAAAGAGAAGAACCCATTGTAAGAGCAATGAAAAAGATAAATTACTAGGGAATAAACCTAACATGAAATGTACAACATCTTTAGGGAGAAAATCCTTCAAAACAGTCCTGTAACAGTCCTCACAAGCATTGTATGAAAACTAAACTGGGATAAATGGGGATACACCCTGTGTTTTTTGCACGGGACAATTCAACATCAGTAAAGATGTCAACTTTCCCAAGTAAACATATAAATTTAACACAATCTCAGTTTTTAAAAAATCAAGTATCTTTCCTGGAGCTAGACAAGCTGGTTTTAAAGTTTATGTGGAAAAGGAAGTAAGCAAGACTATCTAAGAAAACCTTTTGAGTATGAAAAGAGCAGTGAGGCAGTTCCCCTACTCTGTGTTTAAACATGTCATAAAGCCTGTAATTTAGAGGATTGTGTCAGCAGGAGCACAGATGGGCCAGTGGAACCAAATGAGTCGAGAAACAGAACAGAATAAAATGTCCAAATACACATGGACATTTAGTATTTTAATAATAAAGGTCTGAGGAATGTGATCTCAAATCATTAGAAAAATATGAGCTTTTAAATAAACGACATAGGGACAACTGGAGAGTCATTTGCAAAAAGATAAAATTGATTCCATGCCTCACTGTATATCAGAATCAACGCCAAATGGAGCAGAGATGTAAGTGTAAAAAAATGAAACCATTCAAATACTGGACGCAAACATGGGTGAATTTCTTTATAACTTGGGAGTGGGAAGCCAATGATCCAAAATCTATAAACAATAAAAACAGATACAGTGGATGATGTAAAGACACACGTGAGGAATTTTGCATGGAAAAAACACTGTAAGCAACGTTGAAAGGACAAATGACACACTGGGTGAAAACATCACAACACACCATGAAGGGCTCATCCCCCTAACATATAAATAGCTCTTAAAATCAAGAAGAAAAAGACCAATAAAATGATTTTAAAAAAAAAACAAAACAAAACAGGCCAAAGACATGGGCAGTTTACAGAAAAAGACAAGCAAATAGCTTTTATACATAAGAAAAGGTGTTCAACCTTACTTAAAAGAAAAGAAATGCTAAAATTTATTAGGACACAAAATTCAAAATTTCTGGTCTCTGAAAGCCACCACTATGAAAATGAAAAGGCAAACGACAGACTAGGAGAAAATATCCACACTGTACATAAAGAGGACTCACATCCAGAATATACAAAGAACTCTTCCAGCTCAATAATAAAGAGACAAATAACCTGATTTTTTTAAAGTGAGCAAAAGGTTTGAATAGATATTTCACAGAAGAGGAAATACAATGCTAATAAGAACCTGAAAAGATGCTCAGCATCCTTAGTCTTCAGGGAAATGCAAATCCAAAGCACAAAGAGATGGCCAAAGAGCACATGAAAAGATGCTCAATATCACTATTATAGAAATGCAAATCAAAACTACAATGACATACCACCTCACACTGGTCAGAATGGCCATCATCAAAAAATCTACAGGGGCTTCCCTGGTGGCGCAGTGGTTGAGAGTCTGCCTGCCAATGCAGGGGACACGGGTTTGGGCCCTGGTCTGGGAGGATCCCACGTGCCGCGGAGCGGCTGGGCCCGTGAGCCACAGCTACTGAGCCTGCGTGTCTGGAGCTTGTGCTCCGCAACGGGAGAGGCCACGATGGTGAGAGGCCCGCGCACCACAATGAGGAGTGGCCCCCACTTGCCGCAACTGGAGAAAGCCCTCGCACAGAAACGAAGACCCCACACAGCCATAAATAAAATAAATAAATAAATAAATAACCCAAAGTTTAAAAAAAAAAAAAATCTACAAACAGGGCTTCCTGGTGGCATGGTCGTTAAGAATCCGCCTGCCAATGCAGGGGAGACGGGTTCAAGCCCTGGCCCGGGAAGATCACACATGCCGCGGAGCAACTAAGCCCGTGTGCCACAACTACTGAGCCTGCGCTCTAGAGCCTGCGCACCACAACTACTGAAGCCCGCAAGCTTAGAGCCCATGCTCCACAACGAGAAGCCACCGCAATAAGAAACCCGCGCACCGCAAGGAACAGTAGCCCCTGCTCACCGCAACTAGAGAAAGCCCGCACGCAGCAACGAAGACCCAACTCAGCCATAAATAAATAAATTAAATAAATAAATAAATAAAATTTAAATCTACAAACAATAAATGCTGGAGAGGGCGTGGAGAAAAGGGAACCCTCCTACACTGTTGGTAGGAATGTAAATTGGTAGCGCCACTAAGGAGAAGAGTACGGAGATTCCTTAAAAAACTAAATATAGAACTACCATATCATCCAGCAATCTCACTCCTGGGCATATATCCGTAGAAGAGCATAATTCGAAAAGATACATGCACCCCAATGTTCATTGCAGCACTGTTTACAGGAGCCAAGACATGGAAGCAACCAACATGTCCATCAACAGAGGAGTGGATAAAGATGTGGTACATATATACAATGGAATATTACTCAGCCATAAAAAAGAACGAAATAATGCCATCTGCAGCAACATGGATGGACCTAGAGATTGTCATACTGAGTGAAATCAGTCAGACAGAGAAAAATAAATATATCACTTATATGTGGAATCTAAAAAAAAGGGTACAAATGAACTTATTTACAAAACAGATGTAGAGTCACGGATGTAGAAAACAAACTTATGGTTACCAGAGGATGGGGGGGAGGGATAAATTGGGAGACTGGGATTGACATATACACACTACTATATATAAAACTGATAACTAATAAGGACCTACTGTATAACACAGGGAACTCTACTCAATACTCTGTAATGACCTATATGGGAAAAGAATCTAAAAAAGATTGGATATATGTATAGCTGATTCACTTAGCTGTATACCTGAAACTAACACAACATTGTAAATCAACTATACTGCAATAAAAATTTTAAATTTTAAAAAATAAACAAACCACAAAGAGACAGCATACCTTACCTTCTAGAATGGCCAAAATGAAAAATTGTGGCTGGCAACACCAAAGGTCTGCGAGAATGTGGAGCAGCAGGAACGCACCGGCTGCTGCTAGTGGGAATGGAAATGGCACAGCCCAAGGAGAAAGGCCTGGCAACTCACAGAGTCCACATACACATCACATGTGCCCCAGCGACTCCACTCCCATTCACCCCAAGGAATGCAAACACGGGTCTGCAAAAAGACTGTGCAAGAATGCTCATGGCAGCTTTAGTCCTAATAGGCACGGACTAGGCTCAATCCGAACGTCCATCAACAGGTAAACAGTGACACCCATCTAGTGGACACTGCTCCCCATCAAAGGAACCAGCCACCAAGGCACACAGCAATGTGTATACATCTCAGAATCTCTATGCTGAGTCACGGGAGTCTGACACAAGTCTACATAAATCCATTTATATGAAATTCTGGAAAGGGCAAGACTAACCTACGGTGACAGAAAGTAGATCACTTGCCACACTCACCAAACTATACACTTTACACGCGTGTGTTTTATTATATGTAAATTGTACTTTAATAAAGTTGACATTTTTTAAAAAGCTACACAGAACATTTTTCACCTCTCAGATTGGCAAAACCCCAATACAAGTGCTGTGGGAAATACAAGCGCTTGGGAAAACAGCACTCTCCTGTAACACTGCTAGGACAGAAGTGGTATGACCCACAGATGAAAATGTGGCAATATCCAACAGAACTGTTTAGGTCTCAACTCTTGACCCAACAAGCTCACTCTTCATAAAATTTGCAAAAATAAACAGGAATGATAAGCCAGAAATTAAAGTAAATGGCTACCTATGGGGTGGGTGGAATGGGCGTGAGGCTACTCTGAGCATACCTTTTCACTTTAGAATCAAGTAACTGTTCTGTGTATTTGAAAAAAAAAAAAAAAAAACAACCTAAAGCACAGCAACAAAACCATAATAGATAAATTGGGATTAATCAAAATAAAAAATTTTTGTGCATCAAAGGACACTATAAAGAAAGGGGAAAGAACTCAGAGTGAGAGAAACATATCTGGTAAGGAACCTGTATCTAGACCATTGACAACTCAATAATAAAAAGACAACCCAGTTTTTTAAGATGGGCAAAGGAGCTGAATAGACATTTCTCAAAAAAGATAACTGGTTGAGAAGCACATAAAAGACACTTGATCATCATTAGGCATCAGGAGAATGCAAGTCAAAAGCACAAAGAGATAACACTTTGCACCCATTAGGATGGCTTTAATCAAAAAGTCAGATAGTAACAAGTGTTGGTGAAGATTTGGAGACACTGGAACCCTCATACGTTGCTACTGGAAGTGTAAAATGGTGCAGCCACTTTGGAAAGCAGTCTGGCAGTTCATCAGTTAAACATAGAGTTGCCAAATGGCCCAGAAATTCCACTCCTGGGTGTATACCCAAGAGAAATGAAAACCCATGTCCACATAAAAACTTGTACACGAATGTTCGTAGCACTATTCATAACAGTCAAAAAGTGGAAACAACCCAATTGCCCACCAAGCGATGAATGGAAAATGTGGTCTCTCCCTACAGTGGAATATTATTTGGCCAAACACCTGCCTACACTCCGTCTTCTCAAGAGCCTGAGGGCGCGGGGGTGACTGTCCCCTTTTACCAAGTAGGCAACTCAAGTGCAGAGGAAGTTATGTAACCTGTCAAGGAGGCCAAGCTAGTAAGGGGTAGAGCAGAGGCTTCTTCCACTTTCTTTCTCCATTTCCTTACTGTTGAGCATAATTCCTTCCAAAAAACAGTGAAGGGCAGAAGCTGACATTCTGTTAGCCTGGCACCCAGTGAGTGGCCCCACGGCCAACGCACACACAGTACCCACAGCTAACCCAGGGCAGTAAAAGCCAGAGCAGCTGGCGCTGGCTCCCAGGGGCCCTCACCTCTGTCCTCCAACACTGTTCAGAAGGCGGAGCCTAAGCTCCTGCCCCTTGGCTCGGCCTTTGGGCCCCCCGAGGAGAGGACTGGCGGTAGCCTGTGCTGGCTGGGGGGCCGGGGCAGTCTCCGACCCGGGCCCCTCATCCTCTCCCCCAGCCCCCGTCCTGCAGCAGTGACAGGGCACCCAGAGGAGGCGCTGCGGCCCTCAGGCCAGTGTAGGGGTGTAGTTGGCAGGGCTGGGGCCACCACTGTGCATGCGGGGAAGGGGGGCCTTCCAACCGCTGGGGCCCGCCACACGGGGTCAGGGAGCACGAGCGCTGGACCTCACACACCCAGAGGGCCTCAAGGTTTCCCTTTCCACTCTCCCAGCGAGACGGATGCATTTCAGAGGAGCCATCTGTCTTTCAATTTCGAACTTGTGTCCCATTTCTGGAGCACACTGCCTGGAGCCTGCCATGGACCAAGGGTTTTCTTTTATAAACACTGTAATTATCCCGTAAATGGCACGGTTATATTTGTGTGTGTGTGTGTGTGTTAAAAGTGTTCATTTGTTAAATGTAAACATTTAAAATCTACCACCGTTTTTGAAACCTAGTTTTAGCATTTCTCTATTTTTAAGATAAAAATTAAAATATCCAATCTCTCTGGGCCTCTGAGCAGCCCTGCTCCCCATACCTCCTCAGTGGGATCCTCACAGGTACGATTCGTTCTACTGGGAAGGACTGAGAACAGAGGGGTCTGGGGGTGGCATATGCTGGGGACCAGGTAAGGACACTGGATTGGGCTTCCCCGGCAGACTTCCCAGCCAGGGCTCCGTCCACTTGGGGGGAAGCATGAAGGTCCCATCATGTTTCCAAGCGGGTAACACTATAGCCATCCATTCATTCACTCCGTATGTTCACTCATTCAGAAACGTTTACTGGGTAGTGCGGCATTAGGTGAGAGGAGGGGAGGGGGTTCCTTCATTCCCTGCCTTTCCAGGTGGTCAGTACTTGCCTTCAACTTACGGGAAACAACGGTGGGCCGGGGTCTGGTGGTCAGTGAGCCCTGACTGAGCACTTCCAGGGGACCGCTGGGGCCAGAGGAGGAAGGGGACAGGAGGCACCCAGAAAAAGGCTCCAAACAGGTTCAGCCAGAGAGACACATGCCCACAGGAGGGCCGGGCCAGGCAGGGCTGCTTGGGACAGAGGACCCGATCATGGCCGAGGCCCAGGGAGAGAGCAGGGCTTGCCGGGCTCCCCCGGCCAGTGGACTGTGGGCCTGTGCTTGGTCCCCAACATTCTAGGTCAGAGTCACGGACAAGGAAGGTAGGGGAGGAGGTGACCGGGCAGGAGGAGGGAAGAGTGGGGCGGAACGGAGGGCAGGCTGCAGGCCAGACCCCAGGCAATACCCCTCCCTGACCCCGGGCAGCCCCACAGGCCTCCACTTTGTCCCCCTGGGTGGAGACACTGGGCTGGGATCCCAAGGAGGAAGGCAGGGCTGCTTCCAGGGTCACTCTTCCACCCTAGGTGCCCACCAGAGAACAGGGCCTCCTGTCCACAGGCATCATTGGCCCCTGGGGGCTCTTCTGGGTCTCCACAGACCCAATGGTGCTGTCTACACAGGAAGAGTGCAATCCGTGCTCGTCTCCGGGCCACTGGGCTCCACACCTCTCCAAGCTCACCTCCCACGACCCTCCCTCCAGCTCACCAGATTCTAGCGGCCCCAGCTCTCGAGCTCTTCCCGTCCTCTGGGCAAGGGAGACCCCTCCCCTCGATTCTGCGCTGCCGGGCTGGCTCCTGCTCCGGGCGTCTTCCCTAATCACTCATCTCAGACAAACAGCCTGTTCGGTTCCTCCCGACTCCTCCCGTCACCGCGTTTTAGTTTGTGCATCTGCCCGACCCCCCAGAGGGCAGCGAGCCGCCTGAGGGTGGGCCCCCAGCCCTGGTGCAGAGTCTGGCCCGATACGTGGCTTTTGAACGAACAGTGATTCAGCACCATCTGCCCTGGGTGCGATTCCACGGTGGAAAAAAGAAAGGGGGATTCTGGGTGTGAACATAATATCCAAGAATCAAGCAGTAAAGAAGGGGTCCCTCAGTCCACCTGCTCGCTGGGGATCCTGGCAGGTCAAGCCTTTGGCCTCCACGCCCACAGAACGATGGGGCAGGGCTGTGGGCATCTCCTGCCGGGCAGGCGGGCGGTAGAGCCAACTTTCCAGGGAGGCCTTGACTCCAGACCACTGACGCCCTATTCTCCTCCCTGGGCCCCGCCCCGCATCGAGCCACACGCCAGGCTCCGGGAGTGCAGAGTGGTGGGCAGTTCTTGCTTCTGGACTCCCAGAAGCCTGGGGGCGGGACTGGTGCTGGCTGGTGACTGTGCCCGGTGTGCAGCAGCCGTGGGGCTGTCCAAGGGCGCCTCTCGGGCTAACCTGACTGCCCCGGGGCTGTTCGTGTCACATCTGGGGAGGGTAGCAGGAGGGGCCCCTGGGTAAGGGCCCAGGTTCTGAGCCCACTCCCAGATTTCCACCTGGAGCTCCGGTCACACCACGGGAATAACCCTGCCCTTTCACCGTAAGTCCAGAACCTAAGAGCACAGAGCACATGCCCCAGCGTCCGTGGAGGCACCATGTGATCTGAGAGCGTCAAGGTCCTTCTGCCCCTCCGACGAGGTGACTGAAGGGAACGGCCTAGGCTGCCTGGTGTGAGCAGAGGACAGCTGTGGGGCGAACGAGAGGGAAGAGAGAGGGCACGGCATCTGTGCGAGGAAGCCGGGGCAGATGATGAGGGCTCCCAGGGCACTGCCAGGGGCCCCTGCTGTCTGTCGCCGGCTGTCACGGCCCCTGGCTCACACTCCATCCACCTGCCTTTCACCCTCCTTCAGTGGAGATGAAGCAGTCCCCCCATGTGCCATCCTCAGGGGTCTGCAGGCCCCTCTGATGCACCACCACTTTGGTGCCTCCCTTTTGAAAGACACTCACCTGCCACTCCATCCTTGTGTCCCAAACACTCTCGACCTCCTCTAGCCTGGACTCTGCTGGACGCCAGATCTGGGAGAGGAATTAAGGCCCAGCTCCTCTTCTTGGGGAACCCCAGCCCCAAACTCAGCCTTCCAGAGACCAGGCAGTGGAAGGCTAGTGGAGGGGAGGGGGATGGAGACACAGCTAGAACTTGTGTGGCAGCATGGAGCTCTCGAGGCTTCTGGTGGAGAACTCACCAGCCTTTCCCATTCCCCCCCGGCGGCCCCCCACCGGCGCCAAATCAGGGGCCCTGCGTGCACTGCCTCACGGTTCCAGGAACAAGGTTAAGGTTTCACTAGAAAGAAACTGTGGTGGCCAAGGGAGCTGACAGGATGCAAATAATGATTTATAGCAAGTACACTGGGCAGCCGATGGGGAGGGAGGAAAGGCGAAAGGCAATGCTTTCTGGGGGCTGCAGCAGTGGCAGGAGTGGGGTCTGTCCCCCCTCCGTGTGGCTGCAGCCCCCGCAGCTGATCAGAGGCACACGGAGGGAGCAGGCAGGGCCCGTGCACACAGGCGGCCTGCACGCCACCTTCAGGGCCTCTGCCCCCGTCCTCCCTGCTCCTCCCACCCACAGAGATGCTCTGGGCTCCGAGTGACAAGAGGAGATGATCTGAAGAAGACAGCCTCGTGCCTCAGAACCTGGATCCAGAGAAAAAGGCCAACATGCCAGGCCAGCACTCAGGAATGCTGGGTGGCGCCTGGCCAGTCCTCACTTCACTGCTCCAGGCACCAAGAACTCAGCTGACATGGGATACAGGGATAGGATGCCCTGGAAGGGGTGCCAGGGGGCCATCACCTTAAAGGAGGCACAGGAGGGAAGCCGAGGAAAAGAGGCTGCTGCGAGCAGCGACCAGACTGGAGATGCAGACCTCAGGTGACACCACCCGGTGACAGTGCACCCAGGCTTGTTTCCACCTTCTGGGGCTCCTTGGGCCTCAAAGCTAGGGCAGAGGGACATGGGTGGCAGGGGGAGAAGGTATAGCCCATGGGGGGCAGGGGGCTCAAGTTGCCCCCTGGGCCAGAAAAGAGAAACTGGTGGCCTCCCCACACCATGGGGGGGACTGGGCGGGAGAGCGTGGCCAGGCACCGGAGGGAGTACTTAGGCAGGCGTTAAACATGTTTTCAAGCAAGTTTTAATGATGTGAGAAAATGATCAGAAATCTCTGAAAAGAGAAAATAAAACTGTATGCTCAGTCTGACCCCACTGACATACATGCTTGGTGAAAAAAAAGTGCTAGGAGTAAAAAGCAAATCAGAACAATAGCCTCTGAGTGGTGGAATCATGGGAGTGAGTTTTGTTCTTTATTTTCAAATTTTTTTTATAATCCTCACGACTTCCATGATCAGAAAAAAAGGTTGTGTAAAGAGGGGGGAATCCTGACACTCCCCAGGGAGTGCGGAGGTGAGGCTGTGGCTCTGTGCACAGGGACTCAGTGCCTGTTGGTTTCTTGTGTTTTTCCCTCCCAGGAAGTGCTGAGAAGCAAAATAAGAAACCTCCCGCTAACGGTGGGGGTGGGGGGGGAATGCTGCCATTTAACCGTGGACCCCCAGTGAGATTTAAGTGGAAGACCCCGGCCGGAATTCCCAGCCCACAGTGCAGGCTGCCCACCACCTCCCCCTGTGATTAGTCTGGAAAACGGGGCTCAGGGCCCTGCTATAATATTTAGCCCCCTCCCTCCAGGCATGTCCTTAAATGAGGACCAACATCTAAGAGCTCTAAGGAGGGTTTACGGCCGAAAGACGGAGGTGTGACTGAGCTCTGCTGTGGGGAGGGCCAAGGACGGGTAGCAGCGGGTTTGGGCTCTCAACCCCTCATCTCTAAGGCTCTCAAACAGCAGCAGCAGCAGCGACTGACAACAGGGTGTGGATTCTCCACTCAGACTGGGGAGTAGCGGGGATTCACTTTGGAGACGACATGGGGCGTGAAGGAAGGGGACGTGCGGGAGAAGGGTGGCCAGGCCCCAGGCCTGCTTGCTTTCTTCCTGGATTCAAAACACATTTTTCAAATTAGGTGGTAAGAATACAGGGCAATTTCTGTGGCACCAACATACTTTCTTTCAAGATATGATTTATACGTTTGGCCCACATTTTAAATGAAACGGTTACTGAGATAAATGGCCGTGCTGGAGGCTGCAAAATGTTTTCCATTATGTAGTTCTTCTTTTCAGTTCCTTAGAAAACTTTCTGAAAAGGGCCCCATAAAAAGGCGGACACTTTGGCATTTTTGTTCTCTACCTCAAAGTGCTTTTGGGGTCAACACTGGAGAGGGGGAGATGGAAGGGAGGAAAGCGTGAGAGCTCAGAGCTCCAGCATGAAGTGAATGCAGCATCTAAACAGACTCAGACCAGACTTGACTTGGTACCAAGAGAGAACTTTGAAACTTTAAATATGCAAATACAGGTGCCCTGGGCTATCCGCAGAGGGCCAAGATTCAAACCCCCCCCCCACCCCCGCAGGCTTTCTCCTGAGGGCCCAGCCTCTGGGCCTGACCACCAGAGACCTCGAGATGAGGCAGAAGCTGTCCCCTGGATTTTGTACCAAGCTACAGGAACCCGAGAGTGCAGTACTGACATAAGGGTGGAAAAAAGTAGAGAGTGAGAAACAGACGCACACATATATGGGTCGAATGACTTTCAACAAAGGTGCCGAGGTAACTTAAGGGGAAAGGAGAGTTGTTTCAACACATGGTGCTTGAACGATTAGATATCCACATGGAGAGAAACGAACCTTGACCTTTATCTCAAATCATATGTAGAAATTAATTTGAAATGAATCATGGACATATATGTAAAAGCAAAAAGCATAAAACTACTTCTAGAAAAGAACATTAAAAAAATTAATGAGACTTAGAGGTAGGCAAAGAATTCTTAGAATACCAAAAGTATGGACCATAAAATAAAAAATTAATAAAATGGGTTTCATCAAAATTCAATGCTTTTTGAAAGACAACATTAAGAAAATGAAAAGGCAAGCCAAAGATATTGAGAAAACACATGCAATGCATATATCTGACAAAGGACCTATGTCCAGAAAATATAAAGAACTCTTACAGTTCAATAAGAAGATAAATAACCAATTGGAAACATGGGCAAAAGATCTGAAAGAAATGTCACAAAAGAAGATATATGGACAGCAAATAAGTACATGAAAAGATGTTCAACATCCACTATCACTAGAATACTGAAATAAAAACCATATACCCACTCAAATGGCCAAAATTAAAAAGACTGCCAGCTCTAAGTGTTGGCCAAGATGCAGAACAACCAGAACTCTCACACACTGATGATGGGAAGAGATGGTACAGACACTTTGATAAACAGTTCGACAACTTCTTAAAAATTAAATATACACTTATATGATAACCCAGCAATTCCAGTCCTAGGTAATCACTCAGAGAAATGGAAACAAATGTCCACATGAAGACTTGTTTAACAAGCACACATTGGAGCTTTATTTTCAATAGTCCCAAACTGGAAACAAATACTCATCAATAGATGAGTGAATAAACAATTATGATATAAAATGGGATACTATTCAGCAATATGAAAGGACAAACTGCTGAACCATGCAACAAAATGGATAAATCTCAAAAATTTACTGAACAAAAGAAGCCAGACAAAAGAGTATTCAATATATGATTCCAAAAAACAATCCTAAAATTTGTATGGAACCACAGAAGGCCCCAAATAGCCACAGCAATCTTGAGAAAGAAGAGCAAAGTTGGAGTCCTCATACTTCCTGATTTCAAACTATACTACAAACTACAGTAATCAAACCAGTATGGTACTGGCATAAAAACAGACACACAGACCAACGGAACAGAATAGAGAGCTATTATTTGACAAGGGAGCCAAGAACACTCTATGGGAAAAGGAGAGTCTCTTCAATAAATGGTTTTAGGAAAACTGGATAACCACATGCAGAAGAATGAGACTGGATCCCTATCTTACATCGCTCACAAAAATTAACTCAAAACGGATTAAAAACTTAAACATAAGATCTGAAACTAAAAACCTGACATGGAAGAAGCTCCTTGACATTGGTCTTGGCAATGATTCTTTTTATATGACACCAAAAGGGCAAGCAACAAAAGCAAAATTCAACAAGTAGGACTACATCAAACTAAAAAGTTTCTGCCCAGCTAAAAAAACATACAATAAAAAGGCAATCTACAGAATGGAAGAAAATATTTGCAAATCATATATGAGATAAGGGGTTAATATCCAAAATATATAAAGAATTCATACAACTCAGTAACGACCACCACCACAACAAAACCAAACAATAAACCAAACAATCTGATTAAAAAATGGGCAGAGGAACTAAACAGACATTTGTCCAAAGACATCCAGATGTCCAACAGGTATATGAAAAGATGCTTAACATCACTAATCATCAGGAAAATGCAAATCAAAACCACAATGAGATATCACCTCACACCTGTTAGAATGGCTATCATCAAAAAGACAAGAAATAACAAATGTTGGCAAGGATGTGGAAAAAAAGAGAACCCTTGTGCACTGTTGATGGGAATGCAAATTGGTTCAGTCACTATGGAAAACAGTATAGTGGTTCCTCAAAAAATTTAAGAAGAGAACTACTTTATGATCCAGCAATTCCACTCCTGGGTATCTATCCAAAGGAAATGAAAACAGGATATCAAAAAGATACATGCACTCCTGTGTTTACTGCAGCATTATTCACAATAGCCAAGATATGAAAACAACGTGTCTGTCAACTGATGAACATGTAAAGAAGATATGCTGTATATATACTATTCAGCCATGAGAAAGAAGGAAATACTGCCATCTTCAACAATAAGGATGAACCTTGAGGGCATTATGCTAAGTGAGATAAGACACACAGAGAAAGACAAATACTGGATGATATCACATATGTGGCATCTAAAAAAGCCGAACTTGTTAAAACAGAGAATGGAATGATGGTTACCAGAGGCCGAGGGGCTGGAGAATTGGAGAGATGTTGTTTAAGGGTACAAGCTTGGAACTAGTAGATAAATAAGTCCTGAAGAGCTAGCTCACAGCACAGTGTTATACAAAATGATACTGTATCATAAACTTCAAAGCTGCTAAGAGAATAGGTCATAATTGGTCTCAACACAAAGAAATGATAATTATGGGACATGATGGGGGGCGGTTAGCTAACACTGACATTGCAAAAATAAATGTATCAAATCAACAGGCTGTATACCTTAAACTTACACAATGTTTTATGTCAATTACATCTCAATAAAAATAAATTTAAAAAATAAAAATAAAACAAAAAATATGTTGCATTTATATGAAACCCTAGAAAATACAGATGGAATCTGTAATGGCAGAAAACAGACCCTTGATTGCCTGGGGCTGGGTGGTGGAGGATCTGAGTGTGAAGGGCCCCAAGGAAATCTTTACCTTTTGGGGTGATAGACATTGTCCATATTTTGATTGTGGCAGTAGTTACACAGGTGTGTAAATTTGTCAAAAATCATAGAAAGGTACCCTTTTACATATATTTTACTGTATGTAAATTACACCTCAATAAATGTGATTTTTAAAAATTCAGCAAAAAAAAAAAGCTAAAAGGTATGTGTGTGGGTTCACAGACTATAAATACATATTTATAATAATTGCCAAAATATATAATAAGAGGAATACTGTGACTTTTCCAAAATGGGCAAGAAGGCAGAGGGTGGGCAGTCCCCAAGTGGGGCCCCCTCCCACCCTTGCAGCACGCAGACTGTTTCCCAACCGCTTTACTCCGAGTGTAATTTTCCAACCACTTTGAGCGGAATAGAATCATTACGGTCTAGCATCCTTGCTTCCTCAGCTAGATGGCAGGCCTTCTCTTACCCTGGGTAGGATTTCCCCTTTAGTCACCAATCAACACGCCATGGTTTAGCCGAGGGGTAACAAGCTCTGCCTCTGAAGCCAGACTTCTCCGACTGCATCCCTGCTCTGCCACTTACTAGCTGGGTGACCTTGGGCTATTTACCTAATCTCTCTGTTCCTCTGTTTTCTCATCTGAAAAACGAAGACAAAAACAGCATCTCCCTCATAAGGTTGTTGTGACAAAGGATTTAAAGTGCTCAGAATAGTACCCGACATTGGGTACACAGTAGTTGCTGTTATTTGTTTGAAATTATTAAGAACACAACTTAACAACCTGGAAAAAAAAAAAAATCCCTGTTGACATCATGAACATTTTTTGGTAAGCTCTTATAAGCTGTGGGTAACTGATCTCATAGAAGAGCCTAATTAAAGCTTTTCATGCTGAAAATACTTTTCATGCTGGAAACAAACCTGTTTCCTCCTGTCTGTGATGTCATTCCTTCACCTGCTCAGTCACAAGAATTATCCAGGGCCAATTCTGTGTCATATTCAAATATGACCCTCTTTAATCTCTACCACACCACGGTGTCTTTACAGACAAAAAGGTGATGGCTCAGAGGGCAGATGACTCAGCCAGGGTCACACAGCTAGACAACAGCAGAGCCAAGATTCAAACCCAGGTCTCTCTGCTTCCATGCCCCACGCTGTCTCGCCACTGTGGCTTCTGGCAATAAGTCACTGTGAGGCTCCTAGGGAGTATCTTGCCGGGAGAACTATCCTCTGAAGGGTAACTGTATGACAGAGTCTGTGCTCGCCTCAGAAAGGCCTTCTTGGGACTTCCCTGGTGGCACGGTGGTTAAGAATCCATCTGCCAATGCAGGGGACATGGGTTTGAGCCCTGGTCCGGGAAGATCCCACATGCTGCAGAGCAACTAAGCCCATGTGCAACAACTACTGAGCCTGTGTTCTAGAGCCCATGAGCCACAACTACTGAGCCCATGTGCTGCAACTACTGAAGCCCGCACCTAGAGCCCGTGCTCTGCAACAAGAGAAGCCACCGCAGTGAGAAGCCCACACCCCGCAACAGAGTAGCCCCTGCTCGCCGCAACTAGAGAAAGCCCGCGCGCAGCAACGAAGACCCAATGCAGCCAAAAATTTTTAAAAAAATAGAAAGAAAGAAAGAAAAGAAAGGCCTTCCTGAAGTAGCTAACAGGTCACGCAGAGAGGGCAGGATCACTGGGCCTGTCCTCTGGGCTCTCAGCTAACACTCATCCCAACAGAGCCCCCATGCTCTGTATGACACCGGGGCTAGATATGCCACAGACCTTCTGTCAGGTTCCTGTGATGCTCCGCATGGTCAGTCAACCCTGGGCTCCAGGTTCCTCCTAGTGGGGTGGATAATAGAGGCCATCTGAGGTCACACACACCCTTCCCAGGCCGCTGCTCTGTTACGGCTACAGCTCGGCTCGGCGGCATTGGGTAGGAAGGGAGTGAGGTGCTCCCAAGTTCAGATCTGGGCTCTCCCACTGAACCGCTCTGTGATCTCAGGCGAGGTTACTTAATCTGTCTGAGACTTAGTTTCCACCACCACCCTCACAAAGGTTGTCACGGGTAAATAAAATACGAACGGAAAGCACTCACCCAGAACCTGGCATCAGGCAGGCCCCTAAGAAATGTTAAATGAATCTGAGTCCAACTGCGCTGAAGCCACAGGAACACAAACCATCTTGGCTACTGGCTGAGGACTTCATAATGGACACTTGTTTTACATAACATCTCCCTCATTGCTACATTCAGACCCTTGAGGGAGAATGGTGCCTGAGACTGAGAGATCAGGAAGAAAAACGATACTCTTTATGGAGTATCCATCCAGCCAGACACTCATCCATTCAACAAACAGGGAACACCCACTGCATCCCAGGCCCGATGCTAGGCTCTGGGTGTGCAGCAGTGATCGGGACAGATACGGCTCCCACTCTCAGGAGGCCTCTGATTGTGTGAAGCTCACATTCTAGTGGAGGCGACAAGAGACTAACACACAACCAGAACTAAGAAAATAGCTCCAAGACATCTAAGTACCATGAAGGAGAGTAAACACGGAGTGTGAGATGGAGTAACAGAGGAGCACTTGCTTTAGACAGGGATTTTCTGTAAGGCCTCTTGGAGGCAACATTTAAGCTGAGATCCGAAAATGGGAAGGAGCCAGCCCATCAAAGAGCAGAGGGAGGGTGGCTCTTGGTGGAGGGACCGGCAGGCGCAGAGATCTGAAGGCAGGAACGGGCGCGTGTGCTCCAGGGACTGACGGCAGAGGATGTGGCTGGGGTGGGAAAGCTCAGGGCAGAGGGTCTGCGACGAGAGGGTCCATGGTGAGGAGTCCGGGTTTATTCTAAGCCACTGAACTTAAGCAGGAAGCAACATGATCACCGACGGTGCCAGGAGAAACAGAGAGCAGTGTGCATATCTGAAGTCTATCTTGGAAGGAGAACCAGCAGGCTGAGCATAAATAGCTAGGATCAGAGTCCTTAAATGTCAGAGCTGGAAATCATCTTACACACGTCAGGTCCCCCCGCCCGCTGTTACAGAAGGGGAAACCGAGGCCCAGAGAGGGGACACAGCCTAAGCAAGGTCATAGGCGGAGCTGGGTGTGGAACCCTAGACACCAGGGTGGTCCTCGGCTGCCCTGTTCCGGGTCAGAGCCACAGGCTCGGTCCACGCCCGTGGAAGGAGAGGTGAGAGGGGCCGCTCTCCCCGGAGGCCCCCCACCGGGTGCGCTCACACAAACGTTTCCTCTGAAAACAAGGGCAGTGACCTCCGCGGAACACAGACATCCTCCCTAGGTGCGTGTGAAACTCTGCACCTCTCTTGCGAAATGGAGGTTTTGGCTTTCTTCCTCTGCAGTCCCGGTGAAGGTCCTGGGAAGGCACAGACCCATCCTGAAGTGCAGGCTCCGTGGCCAGGACAAAACTCCAAGCGTCAGCGGCGATGGTCACTTTGCTGGAGCAGGGTGCGGGCAGGGTGGGGCCCGCGCCCGGCCCTGCTGTCTGCAGGCCACCGGCTGCACATTTCCCAGAGGGTTTATGAGAAGCTGGCTGTGCTCACTAATGGCAGTCCACCAAGGCATTCCTCTTGCTACCTACCTTGCCTCTAATGAGCTACTTCCCAGCTCACCAGAAGGCCCTCAGTTCCCCTCCAGTCCTGCTCACCTGGGTCCTGGGGACAGTCCTTCCAAACCCCCACTACCCAGGCACCAGCCCTGAGAGGCCCAGAGAAGCCAGGGCCTGGCTGACCTGCTCAGTGGAGGGGTCTCATTCCCAGCCGGCCAGTCTGGGCAGCAGGCTTGGTGGGGGGTGGTTTGGGGGCTCTGCCCCTCCCACATGGAACCGCTTTTTCTCTGCTGAGGGTGACAAGCTTCGGGCTCATTTTTTGGTGGGATCAGCAGAAATTCTTTACAAGGGACAGATGCGTTTCACCCTGAGAGCAAGGGTACGAGGCTAGCGGGAGCCCTGGTCCCGGGGGTTCCGAGGTGCTCTGAAGGCCCTGGGAAGGCAGGCTCGAGAACGGCCGCACGGCTCCTCCAGAGACAGAACGAACCGTGCCTCATTCTGGGCTCCCCCACGTCTGTGCCAAGGACGCTGTGAATCTGAAAACTGAGAGGGCCGAGCCCTCCTCAGAGGAAGCCTGCGTGCCTCAAATGCCAAATCCACCTGCAGAGCTGGGTCCTCCCGCTGGGCGTACAGCTGCCCCCTCAGTCCGCGGGCCTGAGAGCCCCTATCAGGGCGGCTGTTCCATCACCACCTCCCACAGCCTGTCCAGCTCTGCGAGGGGCCGATGCAGGACAGTCTTAGGGTGACATAAGTTGGGACTCCACCTTAGGGACCTGGGAGCTGTGCTAGGTGCCTCTGGGGATAGAACGAAGACTAAGATGGGAGGGCCCCGCCCCTCCCCGCCCCTCCCCGCCCCTCCCCTCCCCTCCCCTCCCCTCCCCTCGGCAGTCTTCAGTCTGGCCAGGAGGGTAAGGCACAGCAGGCAGGGTGTCTGACAGACGTCCCAGGGGAACGGCCTGAGCGAGGGGCAAATGGCCAGGCACTCCGCTAAGGCTCTGCACAGGATGGTCTGGATCTAAGCCCTGAAGGATGGAACATTCCAGAAGGAATGCCAGCCTGGCCTCGAGGGAGGCCCCCATGTAGGGAATCCCAGGAAGAAATCAATCAGCCCTTTTACAAAAGCCTTCCTGGGAGAGGTGATTCAGAAGCAAATGGGGGTGTGAACTGGACGTGCAGCCGGGGTGACACCAGGCAGCCAAGGCGCTGGGGCGAGGAGTGCAGGCCAGGAATGAGGCCTGCAGCGAGGGCAGGGAGGGCTTCCGGGATGGGGGCTCGAGGCCGGGAGAAGCCTCCGGGCTGCTGGTTGGCTAAGGCCCGCTGAGCTGGGCCACCCTTCGGCAGGTGGGAGGTTCTTAGGTGGTCCCGAGGTGGCCAGGTACGTGATGGCAGGCAGTGACTGGGGCTCTGTCTCCACGTGGCCAGCAGGCCCGGCAGACGGAGCTGGGAGAGAGCAGCTGCTCGCTGCGGGTTAAAGGACTACTGCTTCAGAGAGGCAGGCGATGGGCCACTGGACACCCCGGGTCATCTGGGGCTCCACCACACGGCCTGCTAACAAACAGTGCGGCAACCTCAGTGTCCAGTCCCTGCCGGGCGGCACGTACCACCAGCATGAAGGACCGTTCAGGAAGGGCGCTGCCACCTTCCAAACTGCTGGGCTCTGGGGAGATGCCTTCTCCTCGGTGAGAATGTCTAACCCTGGGGGCAACACAGGGCCTGGCTGTGAGCAGAAGATGTGGGGACAGGCGGTGTGGGCCTCTGTTCCAAGACAAACAGCGTGCTGAGGCGACACGGACCATGCCTTTCTTTACCTTGGCAACGTCCTGCCCACACCTAAATATAGACGCCTGTGCAGAACGCGCATCTGCCTGCTGCCACAGCATCGGTACGGCCCGACTCAGAGCAGAAAGGCTCAGTGTTAAGACTCTAGAAGCTTTTCACTGTGGGTCGCTGGAATCTCAAGTTCCTTTCTTGTTTGGCTTGACCATCCTCAGAGGCAGGTGAAACTGACAGCCCGCCTGGCCGAGGGGCACAGCCACGCCAATGGGCTGGAGAAGCCCGGAGGCCCACGGCCCCAGCTCTAGGCTTTCCTCTGGTCAGTACTTTTCCAGCCCAGACAGCTCAGAAGTGCAATTCTTGACCTCTCCTTTGTGGCTACACATTTCTGATGGTGAGAAATCTGGGCCTCGAGATGCGCTCCAGGTTTTTTCTAATTGGCCATAACTTGAAAGAGTTTAAATGTTTAAGGGTGAAAAAGAAACAACGGTTCATTCTCTTAATATTTTTTAAAAACCCACTTCATAAACCGTTCAGAGTTTTCCGCTTCAAGCCTCTTTCATTTTTCTCTTTTCTCTCTCTTGGTCTGATGATAAACAGCAGGCACTACGTTCAGAAATTTTGGTTAACAGAGAAGCAAGAACTGTGGCTACAAAAAAATAACATCTTCAAAGAATCAGCTCCATGTATTCCCTCCCATCTCTTCTCTCTTCTCAGAAAGTAGTCTGTAGTGATAGTTTTCAGTCATCTCAGAAAAGTTTCTGCCTCAGTGTGTTTATGTAATGGCTATTTTTTACAGAATGGGGATTTTTCTCAGTAGTCCCAAACCATCAGGAGAAGAAGGTAAATCTAAGTTCATTCTGGGAACAACATCAAACCCAAGCAGAACAACCACAGAAAGCAAGCTATGTATGGGCCTAACTCCTTTAAAATCACACTTAAAAATCACTTTATCTTGCTTAATAAATTACTGCAAGCTGGACTGGGAAAAAAATCGCTCCAGAGGAGGTTTACAATATAAATAACCGCTAAGAGATCATTTTCTTTGTTTTTCTTGGCAAGGGTCTTGCTGGGTCTAAACGAACACGCAGAGCCATGCTGAGAGGCGCTGGGGATGAGGGCAGGGGGCTAAACAGCTCAGCCCGGGCCAGCCCAGACCAACCGGCCCCGCAGGCGGCACCGCGCTGAGTCTGTGCGGGGGTCGGGGCGGGGGGGTGGGCGGCGATTCCGGGTCCGGGACTCCAGGTGAAAAGCCCACTCTCTGCTCTGCCTCCAGGCTGTGCCTGTCTCGGGCCCCTTCTTCCAGTCCTCCCCCAGCCTGGGGCCTGCTCCCCTCCCCACCCCTCCGGGAAAGCCTCCAGGTGGGCATCCAGGTACCAAGCCGGGTGTGCGAGGCAACGCCGACACCGGGGGCCGGGGGCCGGGGGCCGGGGGCCAACGTGCAGGCAAAGCAACGGACTCAGGGCTCTTCCAAAGCCCTTTCACTCCATTAACAAAGTAGATACATCTTGCTGCCTGCTGACTGCCTGTCAGGCACTGTTGGTAAACATGCCATATGTTATCTAGATGGTTCCTCACCCCGTGGGGAGATTATCATTAACCTTGGGAGAGAAGCCTGTTCTTAACTACCAGCTCACATCCCTCCTTGTACCTCCCACTCGTCCTTCCAGACTAGCCCTCTCTTTCGGGGCCCAGCACACCGCACTTCTGGTTTCTTCGTTGCAGATGATGCGCTCCTTAAGACCAGTGTCTGCGGCGTCTCACACAGCGCTCAGCACCAATAAATCATAAACCAGGCATAAATCAACAATCAGGCTCAATAAATGCCTGCTGAATGAGGGAATAAAAGAACAAGCCTATTCTTAGCACCAAATCAGCTATGTGAATTCTCTCACCATTTTGAATCTCAAGCACCTGGAGGGCAGGGACCAGATGCCCCCTGCAGTCTCTGCGTCCCTCACAGAGCCTAGCTTAGTGATGGATTGATCAGTGTGTTGGTATAAAATGCAATCTTTTCGTTTCACTTTTTTTTTTTTTTTTTTTTTGGCCGCACCGCACAGCTTGTGGGATCTTAGTTCTCTGACCAGGGATTGAAGCTGGGCCCTCAGCAGTGGAAGCAGTAAGTTCTAACTACTGGACTGCCAGGGAATTCCCCGTTTCACTATGTCTTAAGTGATCCCTTTCTAAAGTGATGATTCTGGGGAAGATTAAATAAATTTGATGATTAAATTAAATGATGCCAACAAAGTATATGTGTGTTTGGCACACAGTAAGCACCGGATAAATGTTAGCTGCTGTTATTATTATTACTAGACCATTTTTAACCATTTAATAAACTTCAAAATGCTTTGTTGTCAGGGTGGAGCTTACTGAAAGCCAATGCACGGGCTTGGGGACGTTTACAAATGAATGAGCACCCCTGGGGGCATCCAGCAAAGGACTGGGGCCAGGAGGTGGGGAGTCCTGTGAGGAGTGGCTCGGCCTCCCCAGGCGGCTGCACCCAGCTGCTCACCTCAGGCGGAGAGGAACCGCCAAGCATCAAGCGAGAGTGAGGCCGCTCCTGCTGCACGCTCCCCCCCCCCTCAGGCTGATGCGACAGGAGTCCCGTGAGGAGTGGCTCGGCCTCCCCAGGCGGCTGCACCCAGCTGCTCACCTCAGGCTGAGAGGAACCGCCAAGCGTCAAGCGAGAGTGAGGCCGCTCCTGCTGCACGCTCCGCCCCCCCCAGGCTGATGCGACAGGAGTCCCAGCTCCCCGCCCTCACGCTCCCCCGGCCCCTCACCCCGCTCCACTGGCTGGGCCCCTCGCACAGCCTCCCTCTCCCAGGGGGCCGGGATGACTAGGTTCTCCACGCGCTGCAACCTACTAGCTGAGAGCACTGCCCTGCCCTGCCCTGCCCTGCCCTGCCCTGCCCTGCGGTGAGGGGGCTCTCACCTGGGACCACGGGAGGAAGGCACTCCTCATTTTCAAGAGTAAAACAAACGTGAAGGGTTACTATTCATTACTCAGAAGAGCCAGAGAGACAAAGATCACAGCTAGACGGGGTCACAGATGGAGGTGGTGATCAGGAGGGCGACGATCTATCTCAGGGGTGGGGGGCACATTTCATGAGGAGGTCCAGGTTGGGTGCCAGTGGGAAGAATTTGCATTCTTCTTACATTTCCGTTTACAACTAAAGCAAACCTTTACTTCACAGTTCAGCATCCAAGTTTCTCAGAAAACCATGAAAGGAGGGACGGAAGTGACTCCTGGACCAAGATGCAGCTCAGGTCATTATGACTCTTTAAATTCAAAAGTTTATCTTAGTGAAGGGATAAAGAAGATGTGGCACATATATACAATGGAATATCACTCAGCCATAAAAAGAAACGAAATTGAGTTATTTGTAGTGATGGACCTAGAGTCTGTCATACAGAGTGAAGTAAGTCAGAAAGAGAAAAATAAATAGCATATGGTAACACATATATATGGAATCTTAAAAAAAAAAAAAAAAAAAGGTTCTGATGAACCTAAGGGCAGGACAGGAATAAAGACACAGACGTAGAGAATGGACTTGAGGACACGGGGAGGGGGAAGGGTAAGTTGGGATGAAGTGAGAGAGTAGCATGGACACATATACACTGTCAAATGTAGAACAGATAGCTAGTGGGAAGCAGCTGCATAGCACAGGGAGATCAGCTCAGCGCTTTGTGACCACCTAGAGCGGTGGGGTAGGGAGGGTGGGAGGGAGACGCAAGAGGGAGGGGATATGGGGATATACGTATGCATATAGCTGATTCACTTTGTTATACAGCAGAAACTAACACAACACTGTAAAGCAATTATACTCCAATAAAGATGTTAAAAAAGAAAAAGTTTATCTTAGGACGTTCAACACATTGACTGCCAACCCGTACAGCAGAAGGAAGCCTGTGGACGCACAGCCAGGACTTTTCCTGCTGAGAACGTGCCGTTTGCTCACTCACCCTGTGAGCGGCTCTGACAAACGAATGAACTGTTCACAGCAGACAGAGTGTGTTTCGTCATGTCTGCAGACGTGGGAAGGATATTACAGCACACCTGTGGCAGCTCTTTCTGCGCGGGTCATCCAGGCCTCAGGCCTGCCTCTGCCCCACTCCCTCCAGCCAGGGCCAGAGGGTCCCCCACAGGCCAGCACCTCCCAGTGAAAAAGGAGTAAGCATGAGGGAAGTCGGCAGGAGGGGATGGTGAAGGACAGTCAGTGCAAGGGAAGAAAATGAGAGAGACCCGGCCTGTGGCTGACTGACCAGCACAGAGCTGCCCCGGCCCCAGCACCCTCGGGTGGAAACGCACCCGCACCCAGGCCAGCTCTCCATTCCTTGTCCTTCCTTCCATCCCTCTTCAGGTGCCTTCTTATCCAGCTACACTGGCTGGTCACCACTGTCACCTGGCTGTACCATTCCCTGTTATCAACCGTGCTTGCGATGCAGTATTTTGCTGACCTGAAATGCCCCCCAGGCCCACCTTTGAAATGCCTATCCATTTTGCAGAAACCCTCCTCCCTACCTCTCTCATCCCCACCAACAGTCTGACGGGTTATGTGGTTGTGAGTCTGACAACATTTTACATATGCCTCCTCTGCTACTGTGTCCTCGAAGTGTGAGTTTATTCTTGTAATGTTGTTTTTAAGTCTCCATGTGTGCTTTGTATTGTCTCCCCTACTGGACTGGACGCTGGGCCATGGTGTCAGAGATGAGCTTTTTTTGCTGTGGTCTCACGGTCTCTGGCGGTGGCCGCCACACAGGAAGTGCACATCCGTCCAACTTACTGGATATTAGTGCTAATAAATGGCCGACTGTAAGCTTTCTGAAGGCAGGACAGATGATGGGTGTTTTTTGTAAGGTATGTGCCATTATAACTCGATATACCTGGACATATTAACAGGGCCTGATACTTGCTGACTTAATAACAGCAGCTCAAGAAATATTTGTTGAATGAAGTCAACATTCTCATGGGCTGAAAACAAGAATCAGTACAGAAAACCTTGCCTTGTGAAATGATTACCTTTCAAACTACAAGTAAGCAGGACCTTGCTTCACTAATGTGTTTGTTTTCTTTGCCATGCATATTCCCATGGTCCCCCGAATAAGAAGACAACAGAAAGCCCACAGCTGAAGCAGAAATTATTGCGTGGGTGATCCTCAACCAACAGGCAAAGTAGGAAAGATTTTATGATTCAAACCAATAGGCAGGGAAAGAGGAGTTACCCCAAATCAGTTCACTGATGCATTTCTGTGTAGATAAGGGTGATAAATCCTAAAGCAGGAAGGTAGTATACTGCTTCCTACGCAGTTAAAGTCCTTTGTAGGATAGAAGTTTCTTAAACTTTGATATGTTTGCTTCCTGAGTAAACTCTGTGGGGTGTACATGGTAACAATCATGCTCGTGAACACAAATCCCAGTGTTCCTTCCCACACAATCCTAACACACCCAGCTGAATGTTGTAAGGCACTGGTGTAACATGAAAAATAGTCCGGTGTCACTAATATCCTGGGAGTTAGTTCTTAGGAATGCAAATTCTTAACTACAGGAAATAGTCACTCTGGGAAAAAGGGAAGAGAATATTATCTCAGAAGTGCAAAGATGGTTCAACATTTTTTCTAAAAATCTAGTAATTTAATATACCACACTACTACTTTTTACAAAAGGACAAAAAAATAAACATCTCAATAGACGCAAGAAGTGTTTCTAACATTGAGTCATAATTTTAATACAACTGCAAATCTAAAACCAAAAGGAGCTTCCTTAACCTAATAAAACCTATGGTGAGTATCACAATAAATGGTAAAACTTTAGAAGCATTCTCAGTAAAGTTAGGAACAATTCAAGGAATCTACTATTAGGGCTTTAATTCAACATTATTTTGGCAGCCTTAGCCAAAGGGGGAAAAAAAAACCAAGAAAAAGAAATGAGGTATACAAGTTGGAAGAGAAGAGCCCAAACTATTTCTACTTGCAAAAGATACGATGATCTACATAGAAAATCTGAAAGAATTCTCAAACTATTAAAACTAATAAGAAAGGTCAACAATGTTGTTAGATATACAATCAACATACAAAAATCAATTTTGCTGTATACCAATAATAATTAGCAATGTGAAAAAATGTAATAGAAAGAGTCAGGGACATGATTAACAATCCTACTGTTTATAAGGATTATTATTGTTTAGCAACTTAAAATATAGTCAAAACTCTACCATGGCAGGGGTTCCTGAGTGCAGGTTATGGTCCAAGAATCTCATACTCTGCCTGTGAATCTAGGAAACAGCAGCAGTAATCACGTTTGTATCAGCATAGTGCTTTACAGTATACTGAGTGTGATACTGTGATATAACAAGAAATATATTGAGTGAAAGAAGGAAGAGTTGAGTGACCGTTAATAGGTATGGGATTTCTTTTGGGGGTGATAAAAATGTTCCAAAATTGATTGTGGTAATGGTTGCACAACTCTGTGAAAATACTAAAAACCACTGAATTGTACACCGTAAGTGGGTAAATTGTATGGTATGTGAATTATATTTTAATAAAGCTGTTATTAGAAAACAACAAAAAATAAAACAAAAAAGAATTTCTCTAGGCAAACACATCTTAGAACTGACAGTAAAATGTCACCTGCTTAATACCTTTTTCCTAAAGGTATACAGTCTTTTTTTCTTTTCTGCTTTAACCTCACAACAATCTTTGGAAATACTGTTAGCTCCCTTTGGGCTTTATTTTACAATTGGAGAAAGAGAAACACACAGCCCAGGTTGGCCTGGAAAAACCCCATGAAGAAAGGGAAACTCGGGTTGACTCTTGCTTGCTCTAGAAAGTGAGGAATCTAAAGAAGGAAACAGTATTGGAGGATAAAAGTTGACAGCTTTATTAAGGAAGGAAAAAAGTGAATGAGATGGTTAGGCTTCAAACTCCCCGAAGGCAAGAATTCTCTTTCATCTGTGGCCACAGTACCTAGTCAGAGTCTAGCCTAAAGAAAGGTTCAGTAAATATTTGTTTAATGCATAAATGAACAAGTGGGTGAATAAACAAACAAAAAAGAAATATATTTTTTGGTCTTTGTCCTTGGCTCCTGGCCAAGCTCTTAAAACCTTCATAATTTCCTATGTGATACAGGCGCTAGGAGCATCTTTTGTTCTAATATTTGGTCCTTGACTCAGGTTCCTGACACAGAGCTCCTAAATCCCTCGGAATTTCCTGGGCGACAGGAGTACTTTTTGTCCTAATGAGGTGACTCTTGGTGTTCTCCTGGACGGCTTCAGGATGGGGGCTGGTCCCCAGAAAGACCATGCCAGGATTATAAGCTGGTAACTTTCAGCCTCGCCCCCATCCTCTGGGGAAGGGAGAGGGGCTGGAGATTGAGTTAATAACTGATCATGTCTACAAGATGAAGCCTCCATAAAAGTCCCTAAAGTACAGGGTTTGGAAATCTTTGAGTTGGTGAACACCTGGGAGGTGCTGAGAGGGTGGGAGAGGGCATGAGGCTCCGTGCCCGCTCTCCCATACCTTGCTCTACGCGTCTCTTCCACTTTGTTGTTCTTGAGTTGTGTCCTTGTATCCTGAGTTCTGAGAGCCATTCTAGCAAATTATGAACCTGAGGAGGGGGTCGTGGGAACTCTCGATTTGTAGCCAAGTCGGACAGAAGTCGTGGGTCACCTGAGGAGAGTCTTGTTGGAGGGGGAGAGTCTTGCAGGCCTGAGCCCTTAACCTGTGGCATCTGATGCTACCTCCAGGTAGATGGTGTCAGAATGGAATGGAATTGTAGGACACCCAGCTGGTGTCTGCAGAGAATTAGAGAATTTCTTGGTGTGGGAAAAAAACCTGCACACATTTGGAATACCGAAGTTTTCTGTCAGTAGGGAGAAACGGAATTTTTCCTTTCCCTGGGTCTAGTCAGCTATCATAATAGCACTTCTGATCTTTGAAACAGTCTTGTGAGAGAGGTAGAATCTCTATTTTATACACAAAGTACGCTACAAAATTTCTCAGTACCTGGTCATCTGATTCAAAAAATGACTATACCTAAATATTCATACCAGCTGAATAAAAGGTGCTCAATCCAACAACAACCAAGTAAGTATCTATCGAATACAAGGACAGGGAGTAAAAAAACCCACCAGTGATTTCCTGTGACCCTCTATGAGTAAGTCAGTCACTCAGGCTGGAGAGGAGAGCAGTCTGTCTCCTCCTCAGGAAATAACTCACGTGAGATTTGAGCAGACAGAGGGATAAATGCCCCTACAAATTCCACCCCAATCCTGAAGCAGCGAGGGGAAACGCAGAATACATGGAGTTTGTTTCTGTGTTGTCGTTTGAAGTATCTGTTCACTGACAGAGAGTCATGTTCTTAATGATCTGCAAAGTACAGACCCTCACCTGGAAGATGACAGGATAATAGGGGGTCTGCTATAGACTCAGAATGCACGGTATTTATTAGGAGCATTAAAAATAGACCGTACATTCTTTATTAGAATTCTTCGGCTTTTCTGAGACGTGGAGCAGCTGCCACTTTACGCGGTGCTTTTCTACTTCGTAACCCGCCACAGTTGCAGGGAACCCCTGCACCCCCGTTCGCAGCGCTCCGGCTCGGGTTTCCCTCTGGTGACAGCAGCAGAACAGGCTGCGCTGCCCATGGCTGGCAGGAAATGCCTTCCTTCATTTTACGTGCTTCAAATTCAGCTTAACTGAGCCACGGTTCACCCAGGGGAGCCAGTTAACTGGGTTAGTCAGTGAACCTGGGGGAGCCTGCCAGGTAGGCAATCAGAGGAGGGGCACACAGGACAGTGGAGAGATTTGGGGTTCCTTTTGGTGGAGACATTCACATGAGAAAAAGAGAGAATGTTTCAAACTGCTTTTGAACTGAGACTTTTAAAAATTGTTTTGTCTGTTTCGGCCTGGGGCTGCAACTCGACATGATAAAAGCAGTTCTTTCAACTTGACTTTAAGTCACCGAGTTCCCACAGCCAGTGTCCACACGCGGCGGCTGCCTGGGGCCACACCCGGCAAGTGGAAACACAAGACTGTGTCCCACCACTGCCCCCTCTCTCCGTCCCTGGCCATGGGTTTGGCTGATTTTCCCTCTTCTTTTCTAGTTTTTCCATGTTAGCTGGATTTAGCAACTGTTGTTTTAGCTGTAATCGGAGATCAAGTGTGGTTCAATCATCCTAACATCACAAGGTGCAGTTTTGTTTCCAGAGCTGACGTTTTAAACCCTTTGTTACTTGCTCAGTGCCAATATCACCAGAGCACTTCCTTTAGAGTATGTGAAAGGAAATCAGTACCAGGGTGATGCTGTAAATCAGGTTTCACCGAAACCCCCGCCCTCCCAAAGGCAAATCAACGTTTAGGGCTCCCCGAGGAACAGCGGGGTGGATTTCCCGATGACTCGAAATCAAACACCAGAGCCCTCACCTCTGCCTAAACGTGGACTGGAAACGGGTCACACACATGGTAAAAATTAAAAAGCATCCTCCCCCTTCCTCCCTCTAGGCCTAGAGATAGGCTAAATGGATATGCCTCATATGAGATGGGTCACCAGGATAGAGGGTAAAATAATCTTCGGGTAAGAATTTTCTGAAGATCATCTTAACAGAAGTGAACACCCACCATCACGCACTCCAAAAATGAGAAGGGAAAGATGCTGATTTTATTTTATAGGTCAAACATGTACAAAACCACCATCACAGAGCTTCCCTCGTGAAACAGTGGTTAAGAATCCACCTGCCAATGCAGGGGACATGGGTTCGAGCCCTGGTCTGGGAAGATCCCACATGCCGTGGAGCAACTAAGCCCGTGCACCACAACCACTGAGCCTGCGTTCTAGGGCCCGCGAGCCATAACTACTGAGCCCGCGTTCTAGGGCCTGCGAGCCACAACTACTGAGCCCGTGTGCCACAACTACTGAAGCCCGTGCGCCTAGAGCCCATGCTCCACAACAAGAGAAGCCACTGCAACGAGAAGCCCGTGCACCGCAACAAACAGTAGCTCCCGCTCGCCGCAGCTAGAGAAAGCCCGTGCAGCAATGAAGACCCAACGTGGACAAAAATAAATAAAATAAAAAAACAAAACAAACCAAAAAAACTACCATCACAACTTTTGGTTGATCCTTACAACTTAGGGATGCTCTCGGGAAGGACTTGAGTTGGGTGTTACAAACACCAAGGAAGCATTTCCTATATGACACAAAATTGCTGGCAACATTTACAACAAGGTGCTTCACAAAGTGTGGCCACACAATTTCATTAACCCCTCTGAAGAACCCTAAATGTGTGTCCATTTTACAGGCGAGGAAACAAAGCTGAGAGAGGAAAAGCGAGTGGCTAGAGGCCACAGGGCTGGTAGGTGGCTGCCTGGGACTGGATCTCTGCTCTATGTGACTGCAGATCCAGGGACGTCTATTAATTTGTGAAAAGGCGCCTTCAAACACCAAATCAAAACAGTGCGGGGATTCACAGCCTGCCTACGTCTCCCAGCAGCCCCGCCACGATGCGGCCACGCTTAAGTGCAGGCACGTCAGGCTTGGTGTGGAGGATACACAGTGGGCGTTCACAGGCTAGTGTGAATATTGTGCCTTGTTTGAATCCATTGTTCACAGTCACAGGGAACTGCCCAGTAAACACTGGTAAAACTGGCTGCAGCATTTTGATATAAAAGAGCACTAGAGTCTAGTCTCAATTCCATGAAGAATGATGTCTGTCACCTTGGGGCATGACTGCTTCTGTCCCCAGCCATCCCAGCCCCGTGCAGCCACTCAGGAGGCCTTGCCCTCCCCCTGCCGACTCCCTTGGCCAGGTGGAGCTGTGGACTCCGCTGTGATGCTCATGGGCTTCTCTGATTGATTAGTAGGTCCCGAGCTTATTCAGGAATTCCCCAGGGTCTCCTAGCACAGAATCATCTTCCACATTTCTGTAAAACCACCTCTAGTTAGGAAAAAGGAGTGAGGACACAAAAGGGGAAGGTGGGAAGTTCCCAAAAGACATGACTCCTGGCTTCAGGATGTCAGGGCTCCCAGATGCTACACCAAGGACATGTGCTGTCTCCACTGGTTGAACCCTCCACAGGGAAGTTCCCACACAGAGGAGACCCAGATGGAAGCAGGCGAACAGGCTGGGGAGGCACGAAAATCTTCTCCTCCCAAGAACCACCTTATACTGCTGGGTTAAGGGCTTGCATTCTGGGGAGAGACAGATCTAAATGGAACCCTAGCTTGGCCACTTACTAGCTGATGACCCGGGGGCAAGTCAGGCAAGCTCTTTGTCCCTCGGTGTCGCTTTCTATAAAACGAGGATAACGACGGTAGCCCCTCGTGGGTTAGCGGTGACACCAGTGACATAAAGAGTTAGCACAACACCAGGAGGCACTCAGACGGTCACCGACTTTGTCACTGTTGGTACAGCCGCCATCTAGAGCCACTAGATGCCTGGAAAATGCCCACAAAGCTTCCTGGGACGAGCATCAAAGTTCATCCCATGGCAGGCCCTGGGGGCATTAGAAAGAGACCATTTGGGTGCCAAGTCTGGCATCTGAGGGTCTTGAACGCCCCCCACTCAGCGTGCTCCCTCCCGCTCCCCTGCCACCAGTGTGCCTTCCCCGCCCAGAGCCCAGACTGTCTGCCCGTCCCACCCCAACGCACACCCACGCTCGGCTGACGAGTCACCACTCCGCCACCGCTCCTCTCAGCCAGCCTTTCCCAGGCTGGGCCCAGCCCCCGTGGGATTTCTGTTAGCACTGTCAGCCTGTGGCCTGCACAGCCAGCGCTCTCATGCATCTAGCTGTTTCCTGTGCCGCAGGCCCTCCCCACTCGTTATCAGTAATGGCAACCAAGCTCTGCTGAGTGCTCTACAGATCTCACACGCGCTACGCCTGCCATCCCATGATCGGCTATCCCCCCAACACCTCTGTTAGGCAAGCATTTCTACCATCATCCCCATGTGACAGAAGAGGCCGCCATGCGGCTGTCCACTTGGCTCTCCTCCCTCTCCCATCCCCGGTGTGGCCTGGAGCAACAGTTCCCTCCCCTGATGCCAACAAGGCAGCCACAAGTGCTAGAAAATGCTCACCTGCCTGCAGAATGTTGACCCCCGAGGACTCACAACAACTGTGCCTAATTCTTGGGGGTGGGGTGGGGTGGGAGATGCAGGGAAGACGGGAGGCAGAGGAGGGGGAGGGCTCCCACTAAATGCTGTTTAAGGACTTTTTAAACACACTGTTGGTCGCTGACACGCCAAGGCCCAGATCCACAGGGTGATTTCCGTGACTGAGCTTGTCAGGTCCACGTCACCTCTGCTGCGAGGGAAGTGGGCGACGTCAGAGATGCAGAGGCTGTGAGCTGAGGTTCCGCTTTCGCTTGTTATTTGTTTTGGAGCCATTTCCTCCTCTGCTAGCTCCTCCAGGGCAGGGGGAGGACGCGGCCACCTCAGTCTGATTCCCCCAGCCTGTCTGGTCCAGAGCCTGGCACAGAAGCCACCGTTAGTAGCCATAAAAACTACCGTTGAGCAGGCATTTACTGCCCAGTTATAAACGAAAACTCTTATAGGAATTACCTCTCTTCAATCCTTAAAATGTCCTCATGAGGGAGGTGGATGCGTCATCTCCACTTGTTCGTTCAATGAACGAACGCTAGGAAGACAGTGGCATTTCAGACATGCTGGTTCTCTACCGGAACACTGCTGGAGGAGGGATTCTAACCAGGGTCCCCTAATCACGGTAGAGCAGCACGCTGAGTGGTGGGGTCTGCCCAGAGTGGGTTCAAGTCCCAGCTCTGCCCCCTTTCAGCTGTGTGATCCTGGGTAAGTTTATTGAATTTCGCTGAGCCTCAGCTTCCTGATCTCACAACATTCTTATGAAAATCAGATGAATTTATGTGCAGAAGTCTCAAGCACAGAGCTGCCATTTAGGCATCTGGCAGGCTCCCTCCTTCCCTTACTCACTGCAAGACCAGCACAGCCTCAAGCTGTATGAATGTGGCCCCCAAACTATTTCCCTTTTAAAATGCCCCCCAAAAGTGTCATTATCTGAAAGTGGGGATGGGAAGGAGAAAGTGAAGATAATTGTGTTGAAACAAAAAATGTTTCAGGTAGTAGGAAAACTCCTCTCACCGACTGACTTCAGTGGTGACAACAGACGATACTCTGAGCATGAGTGTAAGATAGCTCGTCCCCAGACCTCTGTCTGCTCTGAGAAAGGGAGCTGGGGGCGACTGCTTCTCAAGCCAATTCCAAGAGTAGCATCAGAACAGAATCTGAGTAAGATTCACTATCCAGACATATTCCGCCAAGGAAGCACAGGGTCTGAAATAATCACCTGCACCTATATATTTCTTCACTAATAAAATGGAGATTATAATTGTATCCGGGTTCCTTATATGACACAAGATAGCTGTTAGCTTTGCATTGTATTAGTATCAGGAAATTCATTGCTGAAAATGTGGAACTTTATTGCCTTCCTCCCTTCCTTCCTCTCTCCTTGCCTTGTAAACTCAGAGCTTCAGAGGCTACAGTGTTTTCAAATAATAACACTTTACTGGTCAGGGGATTTATACTCCGGGAAATCTGGCAAGTTGGAGTTTCAAGATTAAAATTTTGGATTAAAAAATGTTTGAAGCTCAGTAAGCGATAGCAATGTACTCTGTGCGCTTATTCACATGAGTCTTTTTTTTTAAAATCCTGGTGAAAATTTTTATTAGGCTAGAATTTCAGAGCTGGAAGGGAACTCTGAGATCAACAGGTCTTCCTTCATTTACCAGATGAGAAAACGGGGGTCAAGAGAGATTAAGATTGTTTCTATTGTTTGCCTTACTGTTTAAATTCAATATTTTAAGAAATAATTGTTAGAATTCAACAAAAGGTATTCTCTTTTAACCACCTGCATTGGCTCTGAGGCTCACGTCAAGTTTCTCTCCACACTTCAGCAAGCCCCCGATTGTCAGTTTGGGTGCAGGCCACTTTAGGACTGCAAAGGCTGTCAAATGTTTATTCTGGAATCTAACAATTCCCAGATGTCCATCTATGTTCCAGGTTCTGGCTGAAGTCTGATGTGTCAAAGAGAAGAGTGCTAACAACAGAACAGTGATTTGCAGCAAGACCGTGCCTTCCGTGGGTCTTAATACAAATTCTCTGTGCTGGCGTTCAGCTCCGTCACAGCACAGCCCTAACCAACCTCACTAGCTTTAGTCCCTCACCTTCCTCTCCCAGATGCTCATCCTCCTCTTTGTGCCACCCCCACCAACTATCTGAGCGAGACCCAGAACCCAGGGAGGTCCCACCACCTCACCACCCACCCACCCGGTCATCGGGGCCTGGAGATTCTACCCTCTCACTTCCTCCACTTCCCTCCGGCCTGCTCTTAGACAAACCACTGTCCCTCTTGGGCCAGCGCATCATCTCCAGTCTGTCCTGCACTCCAGGGCCATCGTTCTGAAGCAGCGATCTGATCATGTCGCCCTGCTCAAAGCCCTCCAGTCCCCACAGCTCTCCACGTGAAGTCCCCATGTCCTCGTGTAGCCGACCAAGCCCTGCGTGGCTCAGCCGTCCGGTCTCAGCCTCCCCGCCCAGGCTCCTAGCTCTGCTGAGCCATCTGAGTCACATACGGTTTGTCCTCCTTTCTCTCACCTAGTCTAGGCCTTTCCACGTGCAGTTTCTGTGGCGTAGAATGGTCTTCTTGCTTTCTTTCTGTTTGCCGCTCTTTCTAGTCACATCTTAGATGTGTCTCTTCCTCTAGAATTCGCTGGGAGCCCCCAAGGCCGGTCAGTTTCCTCCTTTGACTTCTTCTAGGAACAGAGGAAGAATCCATAGTTCCTCTGCTCCCTCTGCACTGTCTCTGTGTCCCCAGCTGGACAGACGTCCTTAAGGACAGGGATGGAGTCTTTTTTTCCTCCACTGCCCTAAAAATCCTCTGTGCTCTGCCAACTTATTTATCCTCTCTGTCCCCTGGCCCTTGGCAACCAATGAGCTTTTAATGCCTCCATAGTTTTGCCTCTTCCAGACTGTAATATCATTGGAATCATACAGTGCATAGCCTTTTCAGACTGGCTTCTTTCACTCAGTAACATGCACTTAAGTTTTCCTTCATGGCTTGATAGCTCATTCCTTTCTAGCACTGAATAATATTCCATTATCTGGATGTATCACAGTTTGCTTACCCATTCACCTATTGAAGGACATCTTGGTGCCTCCAAGTTCTGGCAATTATGAATAAAGCTGCTATAAATACCTGTGTGCAGGCTTTTGTATGGACATAAGTTTTCAGTTCATGTGGGGAGACACCAAGGAGTGTGATTGCTGGATGGATGGTAAGAGCCTGTTAGTTTTGTAAGAAGCCACCAAACTGTCTTCCAAACTGGCTGCACCATTTTGCATTCCCACCAGCGATGAATGTTCCTGTTATTCCACATCCTTGCCAACATTTGGAGTTGTCAGTGTTTTGGATTTGGGCCATTCTAATGGGTGTGTGATAGTATCTCATTATTGCTATAAATTACAATTCTCCGATGACAGATGATGCGGAACATCTTTTCATGTGCTTATCTGCCACCTGTATATCTTACTTGGTGAGGAAACGTGAGCTGTCCCAAGACACGCCCCTGCTCCCGCGCCTCTATTCTGACCACCCTCCACTCTAAGATCACACCGCACAGGCCACCCAGCCGTCAGGACAGGTGAGGCTTCCCACAGCCAGCAGCGCTCCACACTGGCTTCAACACCCCCCAACATTCTTTTGTTCAACCTCTCTCGTGGCAGAGACCGTACTTAACTACGCAAGACAGTTGACTACCTGATCTCGCGTGAAGCTGTAAGCTCTTTGAGGGGAAGGATCCATCTTTCACACTTTAAAGAAATAATTATTTTTAAAACTTACATATGGTAAAACCCCCGATTTTCTGGTGAATAACTCTATGAGCTTTAACACACACGTGTCTAACACACACCACCACAACCTTGCTCACTTTCACTTCCCTCCTACAACTATTCAGTTAAGACACTGAAGAAAATTGCACCATGTCTCACCTAAGACATGAACACTCTACAAAGTGGCAAGTTTTATCATGTGCCTTTTCTTGAATTAAGATTAAAATGCAAATTCTATCAAGTCCTCTCAGGAACATTGACCAGAGACACTTGGGTGTTTCTCTCACTGGGAATATCCTTCTCTCCTCACAATTCTACCCATATACGCCAGCGCCAGATCAAACGCTCTTTCCTGGGGGCTTCCCCAGAGCCTGTATCCATCTCTCCCCTCTCGGAATTCTCCGTTGATGCACCTTGTCCTTCACTGCCGAATATACACACACACTGATGAGTCACAGGGCCTGTTCCGTCTTTTCTGTAGGATGGGGGCTTTGTGTCTGACTCTCCGTGTGGCTGGCCACGAGCTCTGCCAGGAGCTTGATGAACTCACACCTGCCCCAAGGCTCTTAAAAGGAGAGTGGTTCTAAATGCCCTACACGGTCCATTGCCCATCCCCCGCCCCGGGCACAGAAATGCAGTGGCACTTTCTGAGCCTTAGTCATTTTGACAGCTAGCGGCTTACACAAGAGCCGTCGTTGCGTTGGCTGAGGTACAGTCAGTGCACTGGGAGGTGCAGTGTGGGCGACGAGCGGGCAGCGTCTCCTGGAACAAGCAGCCACGTCTCAAGCCTCCCTCTCCCAGTGGGAAAAATCACCGAGTTCCTTCTGCTGAAGGGATTAGGGGTTGAGCACAAGAAACTGCTTGTTGATCTGAAAATGGAAGGTAAAATAGGTATCCCAAGGAAAAGAACTATAAATGCCCATCTTGAAAGTTAATTATGCTTCTCTTACCAATCCTGAAATGGGGAGGGGAAAATTCTACTTAATAGCTGAAAGCACGGGCCGTAAAGTCAATTGGCCAGACTCAAATTTTGATTCTATCACTTTCCCGAGGTATGGGATCCTGACCAATAACTTCATCTTTTTGAACCTCACTTTCCTTTCTATAAAACAGGCATACTGGGACTTCCCTGGTGTTGCAATGGATAAGACTCCGCACTACCAATGCAGGGGGCCCAGGTTCGATCCCTGGTCAGGGAACTAGATCCCACTTGCATGCTGTTACTAACAGTTTGCATGCCACAACTAAGGAGCCCGCCTGCCGCAACTAAGGAGCCCATGTGCTGCAACTAAGGAGCCTGCCTTACTAACACCCAGCACAACCAAATAAAAAAACCAAAACCACAACAAAAAAAACCTGGCATACTAATACTTTTAAAAAATAGTTGTCAAGATTAAATTAAATGAGATGGATCCTGTGGAGCACTAAACACAGTACTTGGGACACAATAGATACTTATAAAACAGTAGCTACTATATTTATTCTTGCTGTTGTTATGCTCTCTACCTTTCATAAGGCATTTCAAGCATTAATACATTATTTCATTTGATCTTCATAGTTATTCTGAGAT
Organism: Balaenoptera ricei; assembly: GCF_028023285.1. Lineage (NCBI taxonomy): Eukaryota > Metazoa > Chordata > Mammalia > Artiodactyla > Balaenopteridae > Balaenoptera > Balaenoptera ricei. Next base: position 101,192,447 of record NC_082649.1, on the reverse strand, counting down.
GGAACATTAATCCTATGCCAAGGCAGAACCAAAGCTCAGAGCATCATTGGTGACCTGGTTTTGTGGTCCCTCTGGCCAGACCACAGCACCAGACTCTGAGCTTCTGGTGGAACTCAGAAATCGAAAACAGTCTCTCTACTTCCAGCACTTGGCCCAGGAAGGGAGAAGGGGTCCAACACTCAGGGCTGGCTGGCGGGTGCAAGGGTGGGGGAGCTCCAAGAGCCAAGCCAGTTGTAAAGTTAAGAAGACACTCAAGGCCACTGGGTGGGTGAAGCCACAGATGCTGGTAAATTATCCAAGGGAGCTAAGACTCCAAACGGCATTTTGCCAACCAATTCAACATTTACACTTTAAGCTATCAATTCTACCCCCAAGCCTGGAAGTTTGACTGCCAAGAACAGCATGGTCAGAAACACAAGGTGAAAAAGAGAGCAGAATCAATTTTTGTTTCATGTTGAGAATGTGCTGTTTTCAGCATGAAAACCTGGGAAAAGGAAGCAAAGAACGGCAAGCTTCTCCCAGCTGACAGCGCGCTTACTGTGGTGGATGTGGGCAGGGGGGAGGCGCCCACAGGAGGGAAGAGAGCTGTGGAGGCCCAGTGGGGCAAAGATGTCCTCTGGGAAGGCCTGACCAGGCACCACTGCCTCTGCATCACTTGGGGTGGGCATGCAAGGCTGGGCACAGGGAGGCTGGGGTAGGGAAAAAGTAGGGGACCTCAAGGGAGGCAGTTTGGTTCATTAGCAGTAGCTCTACTTAGGATCTTTTTTAAAAACTTGGGGCAGGGGCAAACCTGCAAAGACAAACAAGAGGTAATATTGTAAAATATATGTTCAGATATGAAGTAGGGAATTGTTCTGCTTGAGAGCCGGTGGATATCTATTTCAGACAAGGCATCCAGTCCCAGAGATCCTGTGGCCTGATGGGCGGGGCAGGTGCCATTCTTGGACCCGATAAAAGAAAGATGATCCTGAAAGGGGGTGAAGATATTCAATTTCAGGCAACTCTGTGTCAGGCACGTACCTTCCTTCTGATTTCTGCAGACACCAGCTGGCTGGGGGAGGGGAAAGATAGGCAGGAAGAATGAAGAGAGGATCTCCCCAGCCGTGGAGGAAAACAGGGGAAGCCAGAGGGAGGAAGTCATTCTGGGTTCAAAGAGATCAACTTAGAAAGCTTCCTTTATAAAAATAGCCATTGGCAAATCCTAGTCTATTTATATCACCCGTCCAAGATCACTATCAGGATCCTGGGCTGAATCACAAGACCCAGTAAATAATCCTCACAAGTATGGGGTGCTGGCTGCCTGATTTATGGGAAGCTATTTGAAACACCACGGGAGCAACTAAGTCAGGGAAAATTTGAGCGCTGGCACCAAAAGGTACACTTGCAAGTGGATCTCACTTTACATAAATAGATAGGTTCCTGAAAAGTTGGCTCTAAAATGAATTCAATTAACGGAGTCATATTTTCCTAGTGAATCACATTTTAAAACCAGAGATGGATTAGGGTAGGGGTGGCCGAACAAACACAACAAAACAACGATGACCTTAAGACTAAATAAAAACCACCCTTCATTCACCAAACTTTAAAATGGCACTTACTTAAAAGGCCATTATAAATGCTCATAAAATACGAACGATTTGTCAGCAAACATACGCCTAGCGCCTGTCACACACAAGAGTTTGCACCAGGCTTTGTGAGGGCTCCGAAGGCTCCAGTGCCTGCCCCTTGGGAGCTCACAATCTGGGACTTTACAGAAAGTGACACTAAACAGTCATGTTCCATCAGAAAAACATCCCCCTGGATGGAGACGAGTGGTGTGCAAGGGGTCGGTTGGCCCTTTAAGTGCTATCTGGCCTTGGAACAGCTCTGCCTCCTTCCTGACAGGAGAAGCCAGACCAAGCTGGCCTCTAAATACGCCTTTTCAAACGCTCCGTTTATAAGTTAAAAGCTGCTGGCCATGTGGTACTGCGTCATAACTGCTATTTATTTAACTAACTTGAAAAAAAAGAAAAGGAAAAAAAACCATGATCTGGGCACTTTATAAATAAGAAGAGTTAAGGTACTTAAAGCTCTCTGAGAAGTTAAAGGCCGTACAACCCAAGGGGCTGTTATTTTAAACTTTAAAGGGTATTTGCTCAAGGATCTGTTTGTTTGGAAAAGGCCTGCCTCCTTCTACTTGATGTTCTCTTGCACACAGAATACTGGTCATTGGTGACAGGAACAGACACCTAATTTGTTATTAGTTCCATAAGTGCAGATCAGGGCATACTGAGTTTAAACAAGGGACGACACACTTCTGGCACTGATAAAAATGGTATCTCTGTGCTAATGACAATGTTGCCAGCAACTACAGGCATGTGCACAGAATTGGGGGACATTAGCTCAAAATGTGCTATATCCCTTAGACACTGCATGCCCCAGGAACTGGTACCACACTGGGGGCCTGTCAATAGCTAGTAAAAGTGAAACTTTTCCTGGCATTTTTGACTTAGCCCTGAAAGTGTACGAAATAAGCAGTGCAATTTTTGAAAAAATACTTTCTGTTTCATAATTATGAACAAAGCTATGGCAGAGACTGCTGGTTATCCTAATATCCATTCTTTCCTTCTTCCTTTAACTGATAGAATTCCTCCCAGTTTTTTACTAGCAAGATACAGGGCTGCCCTAGAGACTACATTTCCCAGCCTGCCTTACACTACTGATGGTCATGTGACTAACTGTCGGCCAATGGGAGGCAAGCAACTTTCAGGTCATGCCCTTTAAAAGGGAAATCATTTGCCCTCAACTTCCTCTCTTTCCCCCTTTCCAGAGTGTAGACTTGGCATAGCCAAGCCAGCTTTGACAACACCCAGCAGGGTTTCTTAATCCTGGAGTCCACAGACTGCAGAGGGGTCCATAAATAGAATTGCTGGCCTATAAACTTGGATGGGGAAAAAAGCTATACAACTTTATTTTCACTAACTTCTATTTGAAATTTATCATTTCCTTCAGTTATCAGGTAGGGAAAAAAATATAGTATATTAGCAGTATCCAAGACTCTGCCAGCAACAGACATTTACAGATATTCTCATACCACATGATACTTGTTATGGATTATCTTGAAATATTATATGAACTCATCAGTATTTTTAAATTTTTTTAAATAAATTTATTTATTTATTATTGGCTACGTTGGGTCTTCATTGCTGCACACGGGCTTTCTCTAGTTGCGGCTAGCGGGGGCTACTCTTCATTGCAGTGCGCGGGTTTCTCATTGCTGTGGCTTCTCTTCTTGCGGAGCACGGGCTCTAGGCCCGTGGGCTTCAGTAGTTGTGGCTCGCGGGCTCTAGAGTGCAGGCTCAGTAGTTGTGGCGCACGGGCTTAGTTGCTCTGCGGCATGTGGGATCTTCCTGGACCAGGGCTGGAACCCGTGTCCCCTGCATTGGCAGGCGGATTCGTAATCACTGCAGCACCAGGGAAGTCCACTCATCAATATTTTGAAATTATAGTAGTCATTATACTTGCCCCCAGATCATTATTTGATGTATTAATAAAGCATATATTACTATATTATGAGCTTGTTTCATTTTTTTATTACCTTGACAATTGTATTTCAACATAATTACTTTCCTTTGTAGTTCTATGTATTTTATCTTACACATTTAAAAATATTACTCAAAAAAAATATTATTCTGTGAAGTGGTCTGTAGGCTTTGTCACACTGCCAAAGGGATCCATCGCACACACACAAAATATTATGAAGCCTTACCTAGGGAGTGGCAGAGCAGTAATATTTAAGGGACTCAGGTCCATGGATGACCTGGTACAGCAGAGCCACCCTTCAAGTTCTGGACCACTCCTCTAGAGCAGGGCTGCCCAACAGAACTTTCTGTGATGACAGAAATGTTCTATATGTGCGTTTCAATACAACGGCCTCAGTCAAGTGGCTACTGAGCATTTGAAATGAGGCCACTACAATGCGCCCTTCGATACCTCAGCTGGTAGAGCGGAGGACTGCAGAGGTGAAATGAGGCCAGTACAACTGAGGACCTAAATTTTAAATTTTATTTAATTTTAATCCATTTAAATGCAAACAGCCACATGTACCTAGGGGCTACCATGCGGGATAACACAGCTCTAGACTGTTATATGAGAGAGAAGCACATTTCTGTCTGGTTTGAATTGCCATATTTTGGGGTCTCTCTGTTACAGTACTTTAACCTATACCTTAACTAATACAGAAGCTTACCTGGAGTCAATAATAATAAATATACTAGGGATGGAAGGCACATTTGTAGATACAACAGGTAAAGAAACTCATAACTGAAACCAAGATTTAGAACAGGAAATTTCTATTTACAAAGCATTCCCGTGCACATTATTTTACCTGCTACCTCTAATCACCCTGCGCTTATTATTGCACCTGTCTTACTCTCAAAGAGGTTAGGAACTTTGTTGAAGTTACAAAGATGGTAGAGCCAGAAGTCAACTCCAGATCTTACCACCACACCTTGTGCTTTCTAGCACTTCAAAGGCCTCTGGATGGCGGTCGGCAGTCAGCAGTCAGCAGTGACCCAGCAGCTGCAAAAGACCTACAGCCAGCACTTCGCCACCCCACCCCTCTCCTAGATGTCCATTTGCCTCTAGGGCACACACAGCTGCCAAGTCCTTTTTCTGGCCCTGTGGGCTGTGGGATGCTGCAGGCATCTGAATTTCCCAAATTCCTGGCAAAGTGCCCATTTCCCTTGGAGTCTATTGTCTTACAAGGACTTCTGAGTTCTGGGAATGGTGGCTAAAACACTCTTTCTCAAGTCCAGGTAAGGACTTGGAAATGACACGGCCTTTTCAGCAAACCTTAACTGCAAGTCATTTCAATGACAGCTCATTTTCTTCCCTTTGAAATTAGTTCAAAGAACACTATTATTTTAGAACAACAACCAAACATAGTAATACGCTATAATTTTATCAGTTAACAAAAGGGCCATGTCTTAAATTCTCAACAACCTAGACACCAAAAGGAGAAAAGCCAATACTGAGGTGTGACTACACCCCACATCTCAAGCTTCCATGTGGAGGCCAGGCAACAGCCACCCTGCTTGCTGCCGGTCTTGGTTCTCTCTATCTGCCAGCACACCCCTCTGTTCCCTAGGCCCACAGAACTCCTACTTATCCTTCAAAAACCCAGTCTGTCCATTCTCGTTATCACTTCTTCCATTTTGTTTTGTTCTTTTAAAAAAGTTTTCATTTGATTCTAAGTTATATATGAGCAAAGTTTAAAAAGCCAAATAATTCCAAGACTTGTTATGAAAAATAGCAGGCCTCCACCTTCTACTCCCCATGGTGAGTTACCTGATGCTATTCAAGTATTTACCTCTATGTTAAAATAATACGTCTATAATATTGTGACATAAGAAATATATATTTGGTCACTCCAATGACTGAAATATATTTCTCATACATATTTGGTCTTCATCCATGGTTCTTGGCTCACAGCTCCCAAAAACCTTGGAATTTCCTGAGTGATAAGAGCAATGGGAGCACCTTTTCTTATAATATTTGGTCTCTTGTCCTCAGTTCCTGAAAACTCTTCAGAACCGTAAAGGTGAAATGGGTATCAAGTCCCTTTCCACCGTAACTGGGTTCATGTTTTGTTTTGTTTTAATTTATTTTTTGGCCACGCTGCGCAGCCTGGGAGATCTTAGCTCCCCCACCGGGGACTGAACCCAGGCCACTGCAGTGAAAGCACCGAGTCTTAACCACTGGACAGCCAGGGAATTCTGGGTTCATGTTAATAAGGTGACTTGTGGAAATCTCCTAAAGATGGGGGCAGGGGACTGGTTGCCAGGGGAACTAACCATGAATAGAGGACTGTAATTTTCAGTTCCACCCCCTGATTTCCAGGGAGAGGAGGAGCGGCTGGAGGCTGAATCGTTCACCAATGGCTAATGATTTAATCAATCAAGCCTATGTAATGAAGCCTCCATAAAAACCCAGGAGGAGGGGGCTCAGAGAGCTTCCATGGTTGGTAAACCAGATTGCTTCCATGTGCCAGCATGCCAGGCCCCATACTCCACAAGGACAGAAGCTCCTTTGTTTAGGACCTCATTCTATGTATCTATTCTTCTGGCTGTTGATTCATATCCTTTAATATCCTTTGTAATAAACTGGTAACCTAGTAAGCTGGTTTCTTGAGTCCTGTGAGCTGCTCTAGCAAATTAACTGAACCCAAGGAGGGGGTTGTGGGAACCTCTGATGTAGAGCCAGTCAGTCGGAAGTACAGGTAACAACCTGGACTTGTGATTGGCATCTGAAGCAGGGGGCAGTCTTATGGGACTGAACCCTTAACCTGTGTAAAAACAGTGTCAGAATTGAGATGAATTGTAGGACACCCAGCTGGTGTTGGAGAATTGCTTAGTGTGGGGAAACCATCACCCCGCATTGGAATTGGGTACAAAATCTTTAATGTCTGTATTGTTACTTCTTGACTTCTTGTTTTGTTTTTTTTTTTCAGGTTTAAGCATTATATGTCTATTTCTCTTTTTGGTAAATGAGGATTTAGCTCTCTTCTACTGTTAAGCACGCCCTTACCCCTGTGATCACAAATTCTTACCTTCCTATCTTCTCATCCTTACAACATAATTAGAATTCCAATTAGATCAATGTCTAATCACTATATCTAGGTGAACTGTGTAATATGCTAGGATTACTTTTTTTTCCCTTCTACAACACTGCTTTCTCTGGAGTTAACAATTGCCTTTTTTTGTTTGTTTTACTTCCTTCCTAAGTACTTTTCCGTAATTTAATCCTAAACTTTCTGCAATTATCTAAATCTCCTAACTATATGCTCAGACACATTAGGTATTCAAGCAATTTCATTTCCTTAACAAAATCTGTGCTAGAGACTTACGGCCTGATCCAATCTGTTCTAGTTGCCCTTAGTGCTTCAGGCACAACTGTAATCCTGAGCTTTCCCTTCACCATTATTCTGAGGATTCCTGTGACTCTCTCCTGTATACCATTCCCCACTTCCTACATTCCATGTCATCCTCTTCCTTGGTTCACTCTTGTTTTTCTGGAGTTCGTCCTTCAGTGGTTTCCTCAGAAAGGGTGAACAGAAGGTAAATTTTTTGAGATCTTACATATTTGAAAATATCTTTACCTTCACACTCAATTAACAGTTTGGCTGGATATAGAATTGTAGATTAGAAATAATTTTCCTTCACGGTTTGAAAGCACTGTTTCATTGACCTCTGGTTTCCAATGTAGTTACTGAGAAGGAAAAAGCTATTCAGATTTTAAAAATTCTTTGTATATGACCTTTTCTTTCTTTAAACCATAGGTATTTTTTGACCCCACTGTTCGGAAATTTCACTGTGATGGGCCTTGGTGTTAGCCTATTGTTATTCTCTGTTCTGGGCAGTCAGTAGACTCTTCCAATCTAGAAACTGTATTTCTCAATTTTCAGAAATTTTATTTAATTGCTTTTTTATTTTTTCTGGTCTGTTTCCTCTTTCTTTCTGGAACCTATATTATTTGGATGTTGGCACTCCTAGCCTGACCCACTAATTTGCTTATCTTTTCTCCCCTATCTTTCATTTCTTTGTCCTTTTGTTTTAATTTCTAGAAGATATTCTGAATTTCATTGTCAAATTCTTCTACTGAATTTTAAACTTATATTTTTAATTGCTGAGAGCTCTTTTTAATTATCTGAATATCCATTTTTATAGCCTTTTACTCTTGTTTCATGAATATAATATCTCTTTTATCTCACTGAGGACCTAAATGATGGTGGAATTTTTAGGAATCCATGAAATTTTCATCTCCTGGCATAATCTATTTCCTTCAAATTTAGTTTAGTCTCTGTCTTTCACCTCAGATGTCAAGTAATACTTGGTTTCTGCTTCTGTTCAAGGAGGTACTTGATTTTGATTTTAAGTCCCCCGTGGACCTCACTGTGGGGCTGTCTCGCTGAGCTCTCATGTCAGAGCTCCTGACGTTTTCTCTTTAGTGTTGGTCAGATTCCCAGGAGGAGGATCATCCACTCTCCCACCTGGAAGGTACTGAAGCTGGAGGACCTGTGTGGTGGGAGCCCAGGATGAGGAGAAGGTCTGACCTCTCTGTATTTGATATGTAAACATTCATTTAATCCCACGTTTTCAGTGATACATCCTATTTTCAACTTTGGCTGATGTGTCCTAGTCTAGAAACCCTGTTTTACTCTGACCAGAAAGTAAAATTTCAGCTTCTTAACCAAAGTTGTGCAAAGCTAGGGTGGGGATCTAATTGCTTCTTATGACAGACTTTCAACTAACCCTCCTGTTTTAAGTCTCATATTTACTTCCCATTTTCAGATGTATCTACTGTCCCCAATTCCCAAGTCTTCAGGTGGTTCTGAGGAAAATATTGGCTTTCCCTACTGGCTGGCTTAGAATTTAACCTTCTTGTTGTCCATTTGTCTTGGTCAGTTCAGGCTGCTATAGCAAAGACACTATAGATTCGGTGGCTTAACCAACAAATTTTTATTTCTCATAGACCTGGAGGCTGAGAAAATCCAAGATCAAGGTACCAGCAGATTTGGTGTCTGGTGATAGCCTACTTCCTAGTTTACTGATGGCCCTCTTCTCACTTTGTCCTCACAAGGTAGAAGGGGCAAGGGAGCCCTCTAGGGTCTCTTTTAGAAGGGACTAATCCCATTCATGAAAGCCCCACCCTCATGATCTAATCGCCTCCCAAAGGCCCCACCTCCAAATACTATCACACTGGGGACTGGGTTACAACATATCAATTCTGGGGGAACGTTCAGTCTATAGCACCACCTTTCCAGATTCCAAATTTTTTGTTGTTATTTGCTCTCCCATTCTTACTCTCTTTGAAAGTTTTAAAAAATATTCTCTTTACTGTGATTTTAGGACATTACAGGAGAAATAATAAATAAATAAATATGCTTAATCAACTTTTTTTGAGTATTCACATGGTTCAAGTTTCAGAAGGAAAAAAAGCATATATAATTATGTCTCCCTCCCATCCTTAATGACCAGCCACCCAAGATCCCTCTCAGGAAGAAAACAATGTTATTGATTTCTGGTGTCCTTCCAGCCTACCTTTATCATTTTAGATCCTACTCTATATTATCAGCCTATTTGTATCATTTTAGACTTTGCTTTATTACAAAAGTACTTTTCACAATGCACTAAGAACTTCTTGAGGAAATAGATAAAAGAAACCTAGCTCCTTGGGGAGGATTAGAACAATGACAAAGTTTATCTTTATAGTTCCTTCCACTTTATGTACATTTTCCCACTTTTTATGGCCCTTTTCACTGCCTCAGACACTAAGAAGTGACCACAAAAGCTTCTCCCCACCTATTATTAAACTAGCTCCGCAAGAAAGGATCTGATAAACTCTTCTCATGTGAATGACTAATACAGCCTACTCTGTCAATCTTCCCCAAAGTGGCTGAACTTTCAGAGGAGATAAAACTTAAGGCCAAAGGAATCAAACTCTAGCAGCTGCCATTTCGAGAGCTGCCCAAGACAACAGGTCAGTTCTGCCAAGACGTGCTGTTACTAGGACTATGCTTACCAGGAAAATTAGGTCAAGCCAGAGTGGACTCTCAACACTAGACAATTTCAAACCAAGCAAACACCAAAGAAGCTATCTCTTAATATAATGAGCAACAAAGCTGAATAGGCCAATTTAAACCTTCATACATTATAAAAAATAATCATTTTCCATCTAAATGATAATGGGAAACATTACTGAATAACAAAATTACCATGAAGTAAATTTAAATCAAAATAAAAATAATCCACAAATTATGCCTTTTAAAATGAGTATAAAGAAATGTACCTGAAACCAAGATAGCAAAATGCTGACTTCCAGCTCTGACTATAATAAAGTAGATGGTATCAGACTTACTTTCTTGCCATAAACAATAATAAAAACAACAACTACATAAAATAACTGTTACCAGTCTCAGAGAGCAACCAATACAGGAACTCCAGCAGAGAGCAATGGTTTTGATAGAGGGACAAGGCAAAAATCAAAGTTTGATGCTGCTGAGGCAGCTGGGATTTGGGGAGCAGGTAGCAGGGATGCGTAAAACTTAGAAAGGGAACCCGAAACCTACATGGAAATTGCCCTTGGATCCCTGGCTAACTCTTGGGCTGCAGAGTGAAGAGTGAGACTCCTAAAAGTCTGGAAGAAAGCTGGGATGCTGAAGCTGAGACAGAGTGAAAATGCCAGATGTTAAACGTACTGGAGAGATGTTGGATTTTGGCCCAAGTCAGAGTGGAAGACATAGGTGAATACACCAAACATTTATTTAGAACTCAGAAAGACCTCCTCCAAGATTATCAACCATACTTAGGATTTAAGGGGAACACTAAAATAGATCTTCCCTAAGAAGCCCAAAGCAGACCTTAGCAGAACCAAAGTGAACTTCTAGTAACTTAGCTGACTGTCTGAACAAATTTAAACACCCTAGAATACTATAACATAATGTAGGGCAAATCTATCATTCACAGTGTATGGCATATAATAAAAAATTATTAAATATAGCCCCCTGCAAAAAAATTATAAAAAATGACCCAATTATCAAGAGAGAAAATGGTGACTAGAAACAGATCAGAGATAATCCAGATATTAGATTTAGCAGACAAGGAGTTCAAAATAACACAATTAATATATTTTAAAAAGATAGAAAAGCTGGATGAAAAGACAGAATATTTGAACTTAAAATTTACCAAAAAAAAAAAAAAAAAGTCCAAAAAAACTTTCCAGAATTTCCAAAGACAATAACTGAAATTGAGAACTCATTGGCTGCATTAACAGTGGACTGGATACAGCAGTAAACAGGATTAGTGAGCCAGTAGATAACTCAATATTAAATATCAAAAATAAAGCACAGAGGGAAAAAACCCAGAATTACAATTACATCTAAAAGAAAAACCTATACTCTGAAAACTATAAGACACTGATGAACGAAACTGAAGATATCACAAATAAATGGAAAGAAACACCATGCTCATGGATTGGAAGAATTAATATTGTAAAAATGAACATACTACCTAAAGAAATCTACAGATTCAATGTAGCCCCTATCAAAATACCTATGGCATTCTTCACAGAACTAGAATAATCCAAAAATTTGTATGGAACTACAAAAGACCCCAAATAGCTAAAGCAATCTTGAGAAAGAAGAACAAAGCTGGAAGTTTCACATGCCCTGACTTCAAACTATACTACAAAGCTACAGTAATCAAAACAGTATGGTACTGGCACGAAAACAGACACAAAGATCAATGGAACAGAATAAAGAGCCCAGAAATAAACCCACACACATACGGTCAATTAATCTACAACAAAGGAGGCAAGAATAGACAATAGGGAAAGGAAAGTTTCTTCAATAAATGGTGCTGGGAAAACGGAACAGGTACATGAAAAAGAATAAAACTACACCATTTGCTTATACCACACAAAAAATAAAGTCAAAATGGATTAAAGATTTAAATGTAAAACCTGAAATGATAAAACTCCTAGAACAAAACAGGCAGTATGCTCTTTGACACTGGCCTTAGCAATATATTTCTGAATCTATCTCCTCAGACAAGGGAAACAGAATAAAAAATAAAGAAATAGGACCACATAAAACTAAAAAGCTTTTTCATAGCAAAAGAAACCATCAACAAAACAAAAAGGTAACCTACTGAATAGGAGAAAATATTTGCAAATCAGATGTCCGATAAGGGGTTAATATCCAAAATATATAAATAACTCATACAACACAATAAAAAGAACACAAATTACCTGATTAAAAAATGGGAAGAGGATCTGAATAGACCGTTTTCCAAAGAAGACATACAGTTGGCCAACAGGCACATGAAAAGATTCTCAACATCACTAATCATCAGGGAAATGCAAATCAAAACCACAATGAGGTATCACCTCACGCCAGTTAGAATGGCTATCAAAAAGACAAGAAATAACAAGTGTTGGTGAGAAAGTAGAGAAGAGGAAACCCTTGTGCACTGTTACTGGGAATGTAAATTGATAGAGCCACTATGGAAAACAGTATGGAGGTTCCTCAAAAAATTAAAAATAGAACTACCATCCAATCCAGAAATCCCACTTCTGGATATTTATCCAAAGGAAACAAAAACACTAATTTACAAAAATATATGTAATCCCTATGTTCATTGCAGCATTAATTACAACAGCCAAGATATGGAAGCAACCTAAGTGTCCATCAACAGATGAATGGATAAAGAAGATGTGGTATGTATGTATGCGTTTGCGTATACATACATACACACACACACACACACACACACACACACACACAAATGGAGTATTTCTCAGGGATAAAAAAGAATGAAATCTTGCCATTTGTGACAACATGGATGGACTTAGAGGATATTAGGCTAAGTGAAACAAGTCAGAAAGGATGACAAATACTGTATGTTTTGACTTATGTGTGGAATCTGAAAAAAATAAAATAAAACAAAAATAGACTCATAGATACAGAGAACCACCTAGTGGTTGCCAGAAGTGAGGGGGTGGGAAGACAGAAAAAAATAAGTGAAGGGGATTAAGAGGTACAAACTATCAGTTATAAAATAAATAAGTCATGAGGATGTAAAGTACAGCACAGGGAAAATAGTCAATAATATTGTAATAACTTTGTGTGGTGTGCAATCACTATGTTGTATACCTGAAATTAATATAATATTGTAAGTCAGCTACACTTCAATTAGAAAACTGTTTATATATTTTTGAATTCTATAATATTCATTGTATGTTATAATCTGTTTAAAAGAAAAATATCTCTGTCTATTCATTATTATCTTTCAAGCAAATAGCTACTTATGCTATAATATGGAAATTATACACTCTTCAAGCCAGAAGAATATGAAACTGATCAAAATGCAACAGTGATAATAAATTCAATTAGTGGCATCTACTTTTCATTGGATAACACATGAAATAACAAATTAAGTGATACAAAAAATGAATTATGTTTTGCTAAGAATTTTTCAAACTGACTTGTTTTAATACTGTACTGATATAATATCGTAATGGTTTCTGAACATATTATATTTGAATAAGCCACAATAAAATGTCAACCATTAAAAAAAGAAAGTAATACAGATTTGAGACATGGTCAAATGATCTAACATGCATGTAATTAGACTCTTATACAGGAAAAAGAGAAAAGGGGAAAGAAACCAAATTTGAAAAAATAATGGCAAATAATATTCCAAGCCTGAGGAAACATATCTACCCCACAGATTCAAGCTCAGTGATTCTCAGGCAAGATAAATATAAAGAAAACCAAACCCAGGTACACTACTTAATGATAAAAAGTAAAGATAAAGTCTTAAAAGTAGCCAATGGAAAAAAAAGACAGTACCTTTTGGGAAACAATAATACAAAAAAATATTGATTTCTTAAGAGAAATGACATAAGGCAAAAGATTTGAAAAGTTCTGAAAGAAAAAAAAGTCAGCCAAAAATTCTATACCCAAGGAGAATGACCTTTAAAAAGGAATGCAAAGTAAAGACGCTCTCAGAAAAACAAAAACTGAGAGCACTCATCATTTCTTGCAGAGAACTGCTCTACAAGTAATACTACAGGATATTTAATATGATGAATATGTTATAGGCTGTTTTTCAGGTTCAAAGGCAAGTGATCTGATATGGAAGTATACAGTCATAAGAAGGAATCAACAGCTCTAAAATGGTAAATATATGGATAAATATAAAGATTAATGACTATTAAAAGCAACAATGATAATAAAGTCTTGTGGGGTTTGTTACTTATGTAGAAATAAAGTATACGGCAATTATAGCAAAAAAAATGGTAAAAAGTAAACAGAATGCACTACTTTAAGTATCTTGCATTGTTTAAAAAATGATAAGGTAAGCTGTAAAAGACTGATTTGGAAATTTCTACAGTAACCACTAATAGATTGATATATAAAGGTATAACAAAAATGTCAGTAGAAAAGATAAAATAGAATTAAAAAATTCTTGACTAGTTAAAATAAAGCCAGAGAAAAAGGAATAAAGGAAAATACAAAACGAACAAATATAAAAGAAATGACAAGAAAATTAAACCTAACTATACCAGTAATTACATTAAATGTAAATGAAATAAACAATCTCATGAAAAGACAAACACTGGTTGGTTTAAAAAAAACATACAACTGCAACTAAAAAAAACCGCCAGCAGCTGGCAGTTTACAAGAAATACAGTCAAATGTTTTTTACAAGAAATACACTTTAAATACAAAGGTTGAAAGTAAATGATTTATATCATGCAAATAATAACAACAAAAGTTTTGTCATTATATTAATATTAGATAAATACATGTTAAAGTAAGAAATATTATGACAGGTAATGAGGCGTTTCACAATGATAAAAGGGTCAATGCAACAGAAAGATATCACTACCTGGAACATGTATCCATCAAATAATATAGCTTTAAAAGAAATAAAACAATGTTGAGAAGAAAAAACAAGGTATAGACAAATCTACAGTCATAGCTGGAGATTTTAACACACCTCTCTAACTGACAGAATAAACACACAAAAAACTTCTAACAAAAGAAGCTAGAAAAAGAATTAAATTAAAAAAAAAAAATAGAAGGAAGATAATAATAAACATAAGAGCAGAAATCAATGAAAGAGAAAACAGAAATAACAGAAAATCAAGAGGGCCCAAAATAGGTTATTCTAAAAGATTAATAATTCAACAAAGTTGCAGGACACAAAATCAACACTCAAAAACCAGTTGCATTTCTATACATTAACAATGAATAATCCAAAAAGAAAATTAAGAAAACAACTTCATTTAAAATATCATCAAATGGCAGAGTAGAAGGACGTGCTCTCACTCCCTCTCATGAGAGCACCAGAATCAAAACTAACTGCTGAACAATCATCGACAGGAAGACACTGGAACTCACCAAAAAAGATACCCCACATCCAAAGACAAAGGAGAAGCCACAATGAGACTATAGGAGGGGCGCAATCACAATAAAATCAAATCCCGTAACTGCTGGGTGGGTGACTCACAAACTGGAGAACACTTATACCACAGAAGTCCACCCACTGGAGTGAAGGTTCTGAGCCCCATGTCAGGCTTCCCAACCTGGGGTTCTGGCAATGGGAGGAGGAATTCCTAGAGAATCGGACTTTGAAGGCTAGTGGGATTTGATTGCAGGACTTTGACAGGACTGGGGGAAACAGAGACTCGACTCTTGGAGGGCACACACTAACTAGTGTGCGCATGGGGACCCAGGGGAAGGAGCAGTGACCCCACAGGAGACTGAACCAGACCTACCTGCTAGTGTTGGAGGGTCTCCTGCAAAGGTGGTGGGTAGCTGTCTCTCACTGTGAGGACAAGGACACTGGCAGCAGAAATTCTGGTAAGTACTCCTTGGCGTGAGCCCTGCCAGAGTCTGCCATTAGCCCCACCAAAGACCAGGTAGGCTCCAGTGTTGGGTCACCTCAGGCCAAACAACCAACAGGGAGGGAACCCAGCCCCACCCATCAGCAGACAAGCGGATTAAAGTTTTACTGAGCTCTGCCCACCAGAGCAACACCCAGCTCTACCCGCCACCACTCCCTCCCATCAGGAAGCCTGCACGAGCATCTTAGACAGCCTCATCCACCAGAGGGCAGACAGCAGAAGCAAGAAGAACTACAATCCTGCAGCCTATGGAACAAAAACCACATTCATAGAAAGACAGACAAGATGAAAAGGCAGAGGTCTTTGTACCAGATGAAGGAACAAGATAAAACCCCAGAAAAACAACTAAATGAAGTGGAGATAGGCAACCTTCCAGAAAAAGAATTCAGAATAATGATAGTGAAGATGATCCAGGACCTCGGAATAAGAATGGAGGCAAAGCTCGAGAAGATGCAAGAAATGTTTAACAAAGACCTAGAAGAACTGAAGAACAAACAGAGATGAACAATACAATAACTGAAATGAAAAACACACTAGAAGGAATCAATAGCCAAATCACTGAGGCAGAAGAACGGATAAGTGACCTGGAAGACAGAATGGTGGAATTCACTGCTGCAGAACAGAATAAAGAAAAAAGACTGAAAAGAAATGAAGACAGCCTAAGAGACCTCTGGGACAACATTAAATGCAACAACATTCGCATTGTAGGGGTCCCAGAAGGAGAAGAGAGAGAGAAAGGACCCAAGAAAATAACTGAAGAGATTATAGTCGAAAACTTCCCTAACATGGGAAAGGAAATAGCCGCCCAAGTCCAGGAAGCGCAGAGAGTCCCATACAGGATAAACCCAAGGAGAAACACGCCGAGACACATAGTAATCAAATTGGCAAAAATTAAAGACAAAGAAAAGTTATTGAAAGCAGCAAGGGAAAAACGACAAATAACATACAAGGGAACTCTGATAAGGTTAACAGCTGATTTCTCAGCAGAAATTCTACAAGCCAGAAGGGAGTGGCATGACATATTTAAAGTGATGAAAGGGAAGAACCTACAACCAAGATTACTCTACCCGGCAAGGATCTCATTCAGATTTGATGGAGAAATCAAAAGCTTTACAGACAAGCAAAAGCTAAGAGAATTCAGCACCACCAAACCAGCTCTACAACAAATGCTAAAGGAACTTCTCAAAGTGGGAAACACAAGAGAAGAAAAGGACCTACAAAGCAAACCCAAAACAATTAAGAAAATGGTAATAGGAACATACATATCGATAATTACCTTAAACATGAATGGATTAAATGCTCCAACCAAAAGACACAGGCTCGCTGAATGGACACAAGAACAAGACCCATATATATACTGTCTACAAGAGACCCACTTCAGACCTAGGGACACATACAGACTGAAAGTTAGGGGATGGAAAAAGATATTCCATGCAAATGGAAATCAAAAGAAAGCTGGAGTAGCAATACTCATATCAGATAAAATAGACTTTAAAATAATGAATGTTACAAGAGACAAGGAAGGACACTACATAATGATGAAGGGATCGATCCAAGAAGAAGATATGACAATTATAAATATATATGTACCCAACACAGGAGAACCTCGATACATAAGGCAACTGCTAACAGCTATAAAAGAGGAAATCGACAGTAACACAATAATAGTGGGGGACTTTAACACCTCACTTACACCAATGGACAGATCATCCAAACAGAAAATTAGTAAGGAAACACAAGCTTTAAATGACACAATAGACCAGACAGATTTAATTGATATTTATAGGACACTCCATCCAAAAACAGCAGATTACACTTCCTTCTCAAGTGCGCACGTAACATTCTCCAGGATAGATCACATCTTGGGTCACAAATCAAGCCTCAGTAAATTAAAAAAAACTGAAATCATATCAAGCATCTTTTCCGACCACAACGCTATAAGATTAGAAATCAATTACAGGGGAAAAAAATGTAAAAAACACAAATACATGGAGGCTAAACAATACGTTACTAAATAACCAAGAGATCACTGAAGAAATCAAAGAAGAAATCAAAAAATACCTAGAGACAAATGACAATGAAAACACGACAACCCAAAACCTATGGGATGCAGCAAAAGCAGTTCTAAGAGGGAAGTTTACAGCTATACAAGCCTACCTAAAGAAACAAGAAAAATCTCAAATAAACAACCTATCCTTACACCTAAAGCAGAGTCAGACCTCGACACATGGAGATGGAACCAAGCTGAGCAGTCAGCTGGCAGCCTGAGAAACCTCTATCTCATCACATCTGTAACACAACTGTAGTCTTCAAGGACAGGGCAGCATTCTGAAGCAGGCACACCTAAGGGTGTCTTGTCATGTTCTTTCTGTCCCACTTTCATCGTTAGATGCCAGTTAAAGCATAATCCCTCTTCAGAGTTCACTAGCTTTTTATATTAGCTCCTTAGCCAAAAGATAAGGCCAAGTATACCACCATCTGTTTCGTGAATCCTTTAGAAGCTTTCTTGCTCCTAAACCAATGTGGGTCAGATTGAGAACTGAATCATATGACTCATGGAAGTAGTTTACAGAAATTCAGGAAGCAGTTTCTCTTTTTGGAGAAGTAAAGGTGAGTGGTATCCAGAAAGACATGCCCAAGGCGGGAGGCCTAAAGTGCTGTCAGCAGCGTCTGTAGAACATTAGGTCTGGAAGGGATCCCGGGGCAACAGAGAAACCCTGTTTTAAGATGGAAGGGACCGCAGGGTAGAAAGGTCCAGTGGCTTGTACAAGGTCTCACAGTCAATAGGCACAGCAGGGACACTAAATGCTGGCTCCCTGAGTCGGAATGCGGAGGACTTCTCTCGTTTCCTGACTTCAGCACGTGCAGAAATCAACACACAAAAAGTTAAGACATACGGGATGGCTGTTTAATATTTTTAATTGACACTCATTTCTTTCATATGCCTCAAACTCTTGTCCTTATTTAGATGTCTTGGCAATTATTTCCACATTATACTCCATTTTGTTTTCCCTTATTTTCATAGCCTTGAGTATTGACACAAATATTGCTGCTATTTACCTTTCATCTGACCCCAGTTTGACAAAATGAGTAGAAACAGAAAAGGAATAAGTAAGCAAAGCTGCCCTCTGTCTATCAACCTGCATTTTGCTTACCCCTGACAGAGTAGCTGCCTTCAAATTCACCCTTTCCTTTGCTTTTTTCTATTGCTGTGCCTCTTCCTGTCTCCTGATCAGGCTTCCCGCTCTCCCTTTGCAATGAGTGCCTTTCCCGGCTGCCAAAGGCATTTTTCTAACAGTCCCTACCACGCCTCTCATGAGTCCCCCCCATCTTCAGGATAAATTCCATTCAAAATGCTCCTCAGCCTAGCCTCAACCCGCCTACCTTCCTATCTTTCAAGTTCATCTCTCTGCATCATCCCGACATGCACCCTATTCTCCAGTTACCTGAAAAAGGCAAATCTGTGCCTTTGAACCTACTGTTCTCATGTTCATCTGCTCTGTTAAAATCCTACTACGGCCCCTCTTCTGTGAAGTCTTCCCCATCCCCCAAACTAGAATCATTCCCTCTTTGACACTCTGTATCTCTCCTTTATATGTGTCCAGTGATCTTTATATTATTTCTTGGGTTACAGTTATAAATGTATATATGTGCAGCCTTTAGCACCAAAACACAGTCTCACTGAAGGCAGGCTATAACCCCTATATTCAGCATGATACTGGGATAAAGTGACTGCCCTAGTATTTGGGGTCAACGAGGTTAAGCCTTTTCCAACACAGAAGGAAGAAATACAAACATCATCCAACCTGCCATGAATTCAGGCGCCTGAAAGGGATGTTAGAGATGGAAGTCAAACGGCAAAACCGGCAGGGCAGGACCGCACCACAGTGGCGTCCACCTTCACAGTGGTTACTCTGATGAAAGGCCACTTCCTCTCATGGGGTGGTCCCACTTTCTAGAGGGCTACGACCAGAGTCTACTGAGACGTAGTCAGGGACGGACGTGACTTACCTCCTCAGCTGTGCAGAGAATAGCCTGCCTGAGTCCAGCTGGGGTGGTAAATCAATGGACGGCCCCTGTCACTAGGAACTTCTCCAACAGGACCTCTTCTTCCCCCCAAGAAATGTCAAGTTCTCTAGGTCTGAGGTAAAGTCCTGAGTTTATTTTCAAGGAAAAAAAAACAAAAACAAAAACAAACTCCCAGGTGACTTTAATGTACCACTCTCTAAGTTAAAACTCCTGAGGTAAACCAACATGCCACCTCTCAGATAAACTCCCACCTTTATGAATCATGAGTTTCTGGAGTAGAAAGAGACCTAACCCATTCATTCCGGGTGTTGATAAATGAAGGATACAGTGATAGTGAGAAAAGGCTCAAACCCTTTGTTGGGGCATGATTTTTATCCAAAGCTTGGAAACAAACTCCATGTTTTTCAACAGAAGAATGGATGGCTTTTCAAACTAGTATACACGCGGTAGAAGTGGCTGAACTGGAGCTGCATGCAGCAACACGGAGATGTTTCAAAAACTACGCTCTTGAATGAAAAAACGTTAAGTCGTGGAAGGATATGTACAACCTGACACCATCTATCGATATATAAAATTTTAAAATATGGAAAACAAGGTGATACACTGTCTAAGGAGACAGCACACATGCGGTCAGAGTATGAAGCCAGCACAGATGGGCGATGGTGGTGGGGCTTCCACTCAGTATCTCCCTTCAGTCTGTGGCTCAGCGGTAGTATGCAGGCATTCAGGATCTTCCCTAAGTCCTTTTGCACGTCTGAAGTATTCCATAACAAAGACAGTGGTTAAGAAAAAGCTCTCAAGTGTTTTATGTAAAAATCTCCAGCGTTAGGTATTTTAATGCACTGAGGGCAAAGGACAAAATCCCCCACAAATTTATCAGTCTTTTCCTGGTAGGAGGTGATTCAGGTTCCTGGCCAGGCCTTGCATGGGCAAAACTCAGTTTTCATGAACCTTGCCTCCCTTCTCATCCCCCCTCCCTCCCTGCCTCCTCAGCTGTATGCCTCACTCCGCCCTTTTCTTCTGGAAGCAAACAAGCACATCAGCTGCAGCACCATCTGTCCAGGGTCAACCTGTCTAAGGTCTGTAGGAGGTCTCGGAGCCCGGACTCCCTGAGGGCTTCTCAGGCGCTGCAGTGTCATGGAAGCACCGGACATGGCTCAGGGGACATGTGGGTACTAGCTGTGTCACTCAGCCAAGTCAGTGGACCTCTCCTGACCTAGGTGTCTTCATCTGTAAAGCAACCGGTTCGGACCCCTCAGGATAGTCCCTTCCAGCTCTGAAATCGCTGGCACCACAAGCCACATCCAAAAGACGTGGTTCTCTCCACAGCGGAACCTCAAGGATCAGTGCCTCTCGCCCTGAATTCTAACTCTGACACTAGGGAGTCTCCTTGGTGTCAGGGTAAACAAGTTATTTATTAAGAGTATTCTGCAGAAACGCTCTCCCACATGCCTGAGTCACAGTGAAAACAGGAAGACCACACCTTTTTCTTCTAAGGACCGTCCCATGTGCCCACCGCCTTCCACCAGCTGTAAAAATGCCTTCATGAAAACCCCACAGGGCCAAGGCCAGGGGGCTGCTCCTTGTGGGTAGGGGCGGGAAGCACACAGGCTGCTCAGAGCAGCAGACCCCTGACTCCAAAGACAAACCATCTGCCTTGAGGGAAGGCATTTCCTAAGTAGTTCTCGGCAGCCCCAGCCCCCAGGCATTCTTCATTTATGGCACAACAGTGAAACTGAGCACAGGACATAGAGTTATATATTTCTTTTAAATGTATTATTAGCTCTTTTTTTTTTTTAAGACAGAAAATGTAACCACATAGTACAAGTTTCAAAAGCTAAGTCTCCTTCCACTCCTTTTCCCCAGCAGCAACCACTGTTCTCAATTTCTAGTACATCCTTTAGAGACAGTTCATGCATGTACAAGCCTGTGAACACACAACCACACACATATACATACACGTGATTTTAAAAGCATACTATATATGTTCTATACCTTGGTTTTTTGGTAATAATATTTGTTCTTTCACTTTTGAAAAGTTTCAAACTTAGAGAAAACTTGAATGATCACCTCTATGCTATTTACCTAAATATACTGATTAATATTTTCCCACATTTTTCTCTTAATATATGTTTATTTCTCCCCCCTGAACCTCTGAAAAGTATACAGTACTGCAGGTATCATGACACTCATCTTCTGAATACATCAGGATATAACCTCTAAGAATAAGGGCATCCTCCTGTGCACCCACAACAACATGATCACACCTATGAAAATTAACATTAATTCAATAACATCGCCTAACACGGAGTCTGTATTCAAATGGTCCCAGCTGTCTCAAAAATGAAACTTGCTTTTTAAAATTAGCACTCGATCCTGGAGATTTTCCTGTACCATTCAAATAGAGACTCCTCACTATTTTTGATAACTAAATAATAATAAAGACTAACATCTATTAAGTGCTTAATGTGTGTCAGGCACTTTTAAAAGATTTTTCTTGTGCCATCCCTGGGTTAATTTTCTTGTTCTTTTTATAACTTTGTAAGTTTAGTGCATAATTTCTTTTATTTTCATTCATTTTTGTTATTCATATAAGAACTTATGTTGATGAATTTTCCTAAGCTGTATTAGCTGTATCAAAAAAGTATTTATGTGTAGAATTTTCACATTATTTTCTAGAGAGTCTACAGTTTTGATTTTGGTTTCGTTACTGACCCCAAGGGGAGTTTTTAAATTTTCCAGTGATGTTTTGTTTTAAATTTTTAAAATTTGTATTTTTCAGTTATATTACATAGTGATTGATCAGATACGGTTTTTGTGCTATTTCTACTTTTTTGGTATGTACTGTCGTTTTCTCAGTGTCCTACTATATGGTCAATTTCTGTGACAACTGAAAAGAAGAAAGTTTTTCAATTAATCTACCTTATGAATTAAGTGGAACAGCAGTTTTATGTCTCTACCTCTTTCCTCCACACCAAATTCATGTTAAAACTCAAATATTTTTATATTTTTGGCATGGGGGTTTAGGACATTTCATCCTCACCACTGTCATGCAATTGTGCTCATATTGGTCTTATATGGCATGTCACTGTCAATGAATTAAAGAGGCTTAGCAATGAAAGGGAATTTAAAAGGCATCTAAGCTAACCTCCACTCAGGAATTTCCTTCACAGCATCCTCAAAAGATGTTCAAGTGGATTTAACTTGAATTATTACCATGCCAGAGAACTCAGCACATTGCTGAAGTTGTGGCATGTGTGGCCTCTATCAGGCACTCAAGGATTAAGATTGTATTAACTGGCTACCACCATGAGGACTGCACTACCCAACACACTTTGGGGACACACAAGAGAAGGATGATATTACATGTGTGCTCTAGAGCTGTGGTCCCCAAACTGTGTGCCTTCAGGCACTGCAGTGAATTTCCACCATGAGGTATTTAAGATTTTTGAAACATGATATACAACATCTGTCAGGCCCCACACAAACTACTAGATCAAAGTAGTTTACAGCTTCCACATTAGTTTGTGCTAACAATCATTCTGATGATCTCATATCTTTGCAAAATTAGGGTTTTGGCAGTCATTTTATAAAAGCAAGTATTATGTGAAAATCAACACAGAACAGCAAAGGAGTTTGGCAGTGTCCCATCTGATTCCAAGGTTTGGGAAGCTGTGCAGTGCCCAACACGAGCAAACATCCTATTAGTAAATAACTGGTTATTTCAGAATAAAATGATATTTTCTTCCGATTTATGTGCAGTATTTTTTCGAGTAGTTACTCAATTGTTAGGACATAGCTGCTTGTTAAGTTGTTTGGTCCTAACTACTTAATGAATGGAACTGTTATGTTTTTCTTTTGGCCTAGGGATTCCATGAAGTAACTCCTGAGACTCCAAGAGCACCGTGAACCGAGAGAGCTGGAGAACTCCGGTGGCTCACACCTGAGTTTCAGAGACCAGAAGTCACGCCAGTGATGTCAGCGGGATGTGAACAGGTAGCCTTACACATTCACTGAAACAGCAGACATTTCAGGAGTTACACTGGAGGAAGCGCAGCTTAGGACAGAGTCTCACAGGTGGGACTGGCCTGCCGGCTGAGAAGTGGGAAGGGCTGAACACAGACAAGAGAAGGGCCTTTACAAGACCAAAGAGGGTTGGGAATGAATATGGCCTGTTCTGGTGACAGTGAAGACACTGGTCTGGCCCGGGGGCCTTGGAAGAGCAGCTGAGGACATGGTGGGGTGGCGTTTGGTCACAGGAACGATGCAGTAGAAACCAGTGTTTTAGGAAGATTAATCCTAGTGGGGGTAGTAGATGGACTGGAGAGATGAGAGGTAGGACATTCTATCACCTGAAACAGCAATTCTCCTGCATAGTCCAAGCCTGATATAATTCAGAGCAGGTGGTGGTCCCTTCCTTCAACGCAGCATGACATAGGGGACCACACTGCAGAGCTCCCCAAACTGTAGTTCTTGACTGCTAGAATTGCATTCCTTGATTGTGTGCTTGGAAAATTGCTGTTTAAGGATTCTCTCTAACTGGGGCATGCTGGAATCAACTGTTTAGAAACCCTGCTTGGAGACCATAGCCTTCCTTCTAGGAAAGCAGGTAAAATGAGGGACTAAATATGGAATAGAGAAAAAAATACTGGATAGAGACTTGGAGTTGAATCTCGATTTGACTACAAAGAGTGGGCCGAGGCCCTGGCTTCTTTATTCTTAAAATGAGGGTTCTATGATTTGAGATGCAAAGAAATACAAAATTGGCAAAGAGGGCTCCGATCCACCTGATGGCTGAGGTTCAATTTCTTTGTGTACTGATAAGGAGAGCCAAAATTGTGGTTTTAATATTTCATTTAGATTTGCATGAAGCATTTATACCAACAAAGGACTCTATATTATTGAAATATCATAACCTGGGCTCCTGTAAACTATTATTACTGTAATAGCAGTGAATCTATACAACAGACAGGAATATTGGCAGAGACTTCTGGGGAACAAATATCAGCCTCATGTACCAAAGTTGCCCCACGATGATGACTCACAGACATTTAAAATAAAAATTAAGCCACTGATCTGCTTTGTATCTTGAGGGAACAAACATGATCTGTACAACCTACGTTAAGACAGGGTAGGAATGTCCAGGTATGGCGGGGTGAAGACGGTGGAAACTCAGTGGGGGCAGAAAAACTTAGAACTTGAAATAATTATGAACACAAGAAATAAAGGCTGCGTCAGAAAGGACATGAAGAAAGTCCTATGGAGTTTTGTTTAATTCAAGGAGTAACTTTATTTTTCCTTTCTAGCTTCAGGAGGAATGGCACTGTGTCTTAGAGAATTTGCCCATAAAGCACTCCTGATTCTTTACTCAAACTGCATATAAGGTCAAATGAGACGGTATTTGGGACCCCCTACGGTGATAGGATTCTTAAATGTCAGGACTTGGTGATGAGTCATAGAAGCGGCCTCTGGTTTTTTCAATAGCCACCGGATATTCCAGTCTCTTTGATAGCCCTGACATGTCTTTTTAGAGTCACTGGTCTAGTGGCAGCACGAAGCCCCAGCCTCAGCAGCCCCCAGAGAAGACCAGGGTAAACATGGCCACAGTCAGCCTTTGCTGCAGTAGGGAGGCCGTGGTTGCTTTACAGAGGAGGAGGAGGGGGAAGAGAAAACATTCTCTCATCCTTGGGAAACTTGCAAAATGACTTCCCTCCAGGAGTTTGTGCAAGGAAACTCTCTACCTCCCGCCCCTGCTCCCAGGTCAGTGAACCCATTCATGGATTAGGAAGTGACCCGCAAGCACCAGTGTGAGGAGAGGGGCGCGGCGGGGGAAACGCTCGGAGAGAATGCTGTATCCTGTTTAACTTGGCCTTGCCAACGCCAAACCCTTTCTCTGTGAATGTTTCTTTAGTTAAAGAGCGATAACATCCTCCTTCCAGTGGCCTCTGCTCTCACAAAACGGGCTATTCTCCATTCTCGTGAAAACACTCACCATCACTCAGCCGCTCCTACAGCCACCGCCAGACGGGGAGGAGGCCCTGACTGACTCGCATCTCAGGGCCGCCTTGTGCAAGTCGCTGGAAGCACACGTGCGATGCACACGCACAAGCTCAGACTGACAGGCAGCCTGGGTCCTTACGGTGCAACGTCCACTACATGCACTTTGCATCTCGCTGTTGCCCGTTCAGTGAAGGGGAAATGATGGGTGAATGGGGGAAGTAAAACTAAACTAGATAAAGTGTGCTGGTGGCCTGAACTAAGGAAGAGTTCTCGAGAGCCATGCTTACGAACAAGAGCAAAACTGACACTCGGTACCTGCGGCTGCTAGAAAGACGGCAGAGAGTTTAGAGAGTTAGCGATAGTAGAAACCCCAGACCCCCCCATGTGGCTGCAGGTGGAAAAGGAAGCCCAGTTCCTCGTGTCCTAAGAAGGCGCCTTTCTCCCAGAGTCTTTAGGAACTTGCCTGCGGTTTGGTCTGGGCACCTTACTCTCTATCGACCAACACAAAAGGGAGCTGACATCTCCAAGGCTGTGGGATCAGGGTCTCTGCCACCTGTCTCCCTGCATGAGACCACGTGAGAGCACGGGGGTCCAAGGACTTCAGTGCCTGTCTCCCCGCAGGATTATGCACCTTACCTCACCCCCAGTAAAAACCCTGAGCAGCGCACGATGGCCTGCAGCAGCAAACCCGTCTGCATCTCCAGCCTGGGCCTTCTCTGTCGCCCCACCTTATCAATCCGAACTTCTCTCTCATCATCTCCCACCCCTCACCGCACCCCCATGCATGTCTATCTCCGAGCCTTCAATCACTTTGTGCTCCTTAATTCTGTCCACATGTCAAGATCCATGAGAATCCCTGCCCCCTTCCAGCCCAGGGTCGGCGTACCAGAGCCTGGATTGTGCGCTACCGTGGAAGAGCAGGCGTGGATGAGGCCTTGCAGAGCATCTGTTCCACACCTCCACGGAGGGCACGCACTGCCCCCACAGTCCCTCTGGCGAGCGGCTGCCGGTGCTCTACGACTGGCGTGCGGCACGTCCTCCACACCCGCAGGGCCACGAGCCCTCCTCCTCCATTCTGCCCGACAACTTCAAGGGCGGGTAACAGAACCACAGAGTCTTCTCTGGGAGCGCCCCCTACTCCCTGCTCGGCCCCTGGGGCACAAGCCGCACTTGCCCTGCAGGTGGGACAGCCGTCTGGTATCTGAGGATGGGACAAGGGCACCCCTCTGGCTTCCTCTTCCTCCACCTAACTGCTCATTCTTTTATCTGAGGATGTTCCTGGTAACATGGTTCCCGATCCCGGTCCTCCACGTCCCTCGCTTCTGCAGGTGTGGTGATCTGAAGTCAACCCGCGAGGTGTGGGTTCTGGCCACTCGGTTCCTAGAGACGGAGCTTCACGGTGCAGAAGCGATCTGTGACGCCCCTTCACACTGCTTCACTCGTACTGTGCTCACGAGTGTTGAAAACCTCTTTTCACTGGTTCTGTTTATTGCATCTCCCCATCCTATGCTCATGGAAACTTTTTTTAAAAAAAAGATCTAAGGACTTACACATCTGCCTGTTGTACTTCAACTTTTTAGGTTCAGCCTCATGTCTGTCATGATATCTTTAGATCGTGATTTTAGTGTTCTTTCCTGGCTTAGCATCACCCATGAATTTGGTAGATGTACCAATTTTGTCCTAATCTAAATCATGGATGAAAACGCTGAAAAAGACAGTTTTTGAGGACTGAACCTTTTTGGCATATCACCTTCCCTTTAGGTTGTGAACTGTGCTTTGTGCAATACTGTGCATATAATAAATGATTAAATATAACTGTTGAATTACACCAAATTCTACTCCACATCAAAGAATATTATAATATATCTTTATGGTAATGATGGAATCAATCTTGATTCTTTCTTGCTGGTTTCATCTTCTCTTTCTCTCTCTAAGCCTCCCTCTCTCTTTAGCCCTCAGAACTCTGGGAACACGATGTAGCCTGCAAAGCCCAAGGAATAAACATTATGTCAATAACATGTTCCTTCAATCCTTTTGTAGAGTCTATCCTGACTGGCTGCAAAGTCAGTCTGTAGGAAACCCATTGCATTAAAGCAGATAACATCTGTGAATCCTCTGGTTTCCTGTTTGGCTCCAGTGTCAATATAATAATAGCTTCTTGTAGATATTTTTACTGTAGGATAAACAGACTAAGCTCCACTTTTAAATATAAGGATTTGAGTGTGGCAGTACACGCCGAAATGGGGGCTTCTGTGTGCCTCCTGTAAAATAATCCTCCCATCGTATTCCTCAAGATGGTCAACAGTAACATGTTAAAAGGGGAGTGTAACGTCGCTGGCACTCTTCAAATGCATTTCCCATCCCCAAGAAAACGCAAAACGTAAGCAGGGGAAAGAAGAACCCTCCTCTGACAGAAAATGGAAAGCAGGAATCTATGCACATTGGGAGCTCAGTCGATACTGGATGATTCTAAGAACCATACTCTTATTTAGCTTAGAAAACACTCTACTGTGAGGTTTGAGCACCAGGAAAACAGGACTAAGGTCCCGGGGGCCTGTTTCTCTTCTCTTCCAGATTCTGGGATTAAGCATGACTGACCAGAAAGGAGGAAGACGGGTGCTGGATGGGGGCGAGAGGGTGTACTAGAACATGTGGCGGAGGAGAGGGCAGGAAAAGCATTTCTAAAATGATCACTACTTTCTTTTTGGTCACAATAGGCAATAATTAATCTTGAATTCTTAAATGATATTAAGTAGGAAGGTGAGTAGGACTTAGGGGTGGGCATAGGTGGAAAAAAGTTGAGAACCCAAACTAAGGTGATTAGTCAGATTAGTGATCCTTGGGGGACTGAGTGCAGAGGGTTCACGGGAAGCTCTGGAGTAACTAGAAATGTGCTGAATCTCAACTTGGATGGTATTTACACAAGTGTATAGCTAATAAAAATTCATTGAGGTGTACACCTAAGATTTATACATAATTGAGATTTAATTGTATATACATTATAGAATCCTCAATAAAAAGGTTAAAAAAAATAATAGAAGGATTGAGAAGCACTGGCTTAGTAGCCCGGCACTAGCTGTCCCCTTTAACTCATGGAAGGGTGTTTACAAGATGGAAAAGGATATTATTAACTTGGGAGGCTGGTAAATTGTACCACCAATCAAAGTCATCTTCCAACAAACCGAATAGTAGCTCTTGGTGAGGCCTGATGCAAGGCCAGACTGTCCCCTGGGGCTGGGAGGAGCAGTGTGGACCCACAAGGAAGGAAGGGTGACAGTCGCCAGACACAGCTTTTCACACCTTGGGGACGAGGGGCCCACTGGGGTCAAGCTACCTGCCACAAAGACAGGTCTGAGCTAACCATATCTTTCTTTGCTGCTGGCTTTAGACTGAGGGACAAAGAGGTCAAATCAAAGGGTACCAAGGGGAAGAGATTCTAATCCCAGGGAAAGGTGGTGGGTCTGGTGGGAAGCGAGACGGTGAGGCCTTGGTTCCTAAGAGAGCAAGAGGCCCAGACGTCAGACACTGAGCACCACTGTGATTCCACAGCTGTCGCTAGCGCCGGGCCGGGGGCTGAGGGGTGGGCCGCTTCCCCTCTCACACAGCATCAATATATTCATAGCATGAACTTCCCAGCCCAGTGCAAAGGCAGGCAGAGCGGGAGCACAGTCTAGAGAGGGACCAGAGAGGGGACTTGGTACCAGGAGAGGGAGAAAGGATCTCAGGAGGTGGTCGCGTGGTCCACATATGCAGGAGCAAGGGCTCTCTGGAGCCTGGCTCAGACATCCATTGCGGTATGGTCCTTGGACTGTCACGAAAGTCTCACAAATGTTTGTACGTTTGGCCTGACAACCCTCCAAGGTGGGCATCTTCACTGCCATTTTGTGGATAAAGACATGGCAGTCCACGAAGATGAGATGATTGACCCTGTCATACTACTGGCCGAAGGCAGAAGCAGGAACCAGGGCCTGCAGGCCAGGGTTTTCTCCACTTTAGCAAGCCTCAAAACAGGATCTGAATCTCTGTTCTCCAGGCTCAACGAAGCTCCAGTCATTTTTGGGCACTGCGGTATGGACATGAAGTCTGAGGCCTAACTCAGGAGTTCAGTTCATTAGTTCACAGTTCATTAGTTGAGACTCTGTTTTTACTTCTGTTGTAGAGGATAATTATTTGTTAATTACGATCTTATAAAGTATTCTGATAATAGGAGATATCAGTGGAATCATGACCTCAGAACTTGCTATGTGAAATACAAGAAATGTGGAATTCTAGGTTTTTGTGGTGAATCACACACACATATTTTGATATAGAATATATGAGAAGCTTATAACTTATAGCAAATAATTAATCTTGACTAAAAGAAAAATGCAAGAACCCTAATTTTTTTATACTGGTAAACTATATGTAACAAAATCTATCATTTTGGCCATTTTTAAGTGCACAGTTCAGTGGTAAGTATACTCTGACACTGCTGTGCAACCATCACCACTCTCCAGCTCCAGAACTTTTTCATCATCTCAAACTGACACTCTGCCCCCTTTAAACGCAAACTCCCGTTATCTGTTCTCAAGTAGTGGCTTCCACAGCACTTTGCCCAGAGCACATGCTTAGGAAATGCTTGTTGAAGAAGAGTGAGATTTATAGGCGTACAAGAAGACCAACTATCTTATAAATAAAAGAGATTAAAGGGAATATATTTTTCCATAACTAAAGACTAACAGCATCGTAGCCAAGAAGCATTAAGAGTAATTTACAACTTGTTTACACTTCTGGCATCAACTCTACTCATCTATTGTGACCAAGGCCTCCTGCTCTCTTTAGATGCACCAGCAGGAGACGGGGACATCTAATGACGGGGGTGGGAGAGAAGAGACACCTGGCCAGCCGGCACTCGGGGCTAGTTGTTGAACTGTCACCTAGTGGACAGGGACACGGTTCTCTCCTAGGCAAGCCTCCTTTGACAGATTTGTGTGACTTGGCAGTGACCCTGTGATGGAAATTCACCGAGATGCCTGGATTTCAAGTCCTGGTGAGCAGAGCTTTCAGAGGTCTTCTGTACAGGAGCAGCCTAGTGAGGAGGCAAGGCTTCCCAATCCCCTTTGGGTGAAGTCAGAGAAGCA
Organism: Balaenoptera ricei; assembly: GCF_028023285.1. Lineage (NCBI taxonomy): Eukaryota > Metazoa > Chordata > Mammalia > Artiodactyla > Balaenopteridae > Balaenoptera > Balaenoptera ricei. The sequence continues at coordinate 101,161,845 of NC_082649.1, read as the reverse complement.
AAGAAACACGGATTGCAAGGCTTCTTACTGACTCTGGCACGGCAGAAGCATGGGAAGCCTGAACACATGGCCCCTTCACTTCCGAATCTCCTAATCTGGTAAAGGCACACGGCCCTAACTGAAAAGAGTTGGAGGCAGACAATTTGTTGGAGGGAGGTTAGCTAGGTTTTCAAAAACTGACCAAGGGACCAGGCAGGCACACATACAGCAAATGGCCACTGTGCCACTGGTTGGCCTCCCTTGACTTTCTTTGGCTAAAGAATAATTAAAGAAACAAATTTTACTGGAAAAAAAATTATCCATTTGGATCTGTGGTGCTCTCTGTGGTCTGTGACTCATCTGACAATTGCTCTTCAACAGCTTTTCCTTTGCTTCCTGGAGAACACGCCTTACCCGATGCTTCATACTCAAAACCCTAGGCTGGGAAGGTGATTCTGAGCTGGCGGACTTGGACTGGTTCAGAGATGCTCTGTTCCAAGAGACGGGACCGATAAATATCTGGGCTTTGGAAGTAACTTTATGATGTTTGGATTTTGTGCTGGCACCAGCCTCTGGGTTTTAAGCACTTTGCTGTCATACGGTGTGCAGCCTTTCCAAGAAAAACTCTATAAAATGAAAATACTTTATTGCCACGGCCTTTGACTTCTTGAGAGTCACACAAATACTGTAATCTCTTGCAACATTTAATTTAATTTAAACTCGGTTCACCTAAATAAAAAAATTAGTTCTGAATCTGCCCATTTCACGTCTTAAAAAGCACCAGTCTTCTCTATGTTTCACTGTTTTGTTTGCTACGTGCCAAACTGTTATTTCACATATGTGAAAAGAAAATTGGCATCAAGTCCACATGAACTAAACTACTGGCAAAGGCGATGCTGGAGCTTGCCATTGAGAAGATTACATTCCCAAGAAACTCCTCTAGCAGCATCCAATATCCACAAACTGAAAAGTGTGTGTGTAAATACACACACACTCATTCAACTGCAAGAAGCTACCTCCCCGCCTCCGAGTTCAGGTAGTATCCTATCAGTGGTTTAATTTACCCTGAGCTTCAATATCGCAGTTGTACAAATAAATACATTGAAAAAATGTGCATTGATTAATAAGATAAATAGGAAATTGAGAATTTATTTTTATTCAAGTGTGAGCTTGCCCATTTCAGTCATCTTTCTTATTTGCTTAATAAACAGGATGATTCACACTTTCCCCGTAAATAAGATCAGGTTAGGGTGGGGGGTGCAGGTAGGAGGGACACTTTTCTTTTGAATTTTCAATTAATGTTTTCCTTTACTTTAAAGGCTTTTTTCTCTTGAAGTCTGCTACTTTGCAGACTGCTTTGCCTTTGCACTCACAGATTCAAATATGGAGCTAAACCAGGAGGGAAATGGAAAATTTTATTATCCAGAACTGTGGTAAATAAATGGTTGAATACTTCAAGGTAGTTGAAAACTGTGCTCCCTGGAACCCTGGATCCTGAGTTGCTTGTGATAACGCAGCCGTAGTGGCCATGCCACCAGAGCAGGCATCTTTTATTTGTGCCTTTCCCATCTCTTCAGCGCCCTGCCCTTAGATCACACTATTAAGGGGTCTCTGGTGCGCAAGAATGACTACAAGTAAGGTTAGGCAATCAGTTGAAACTCAGACAGACACTTTTTCAACTCAGTCTCACAAAGGTGGAATATTTCTAAAAGAAACATGGAGATCCACACTTTGGGGAAACGTAGAGAATGTTGTTTAAGTTTGGCTCCTTCAGATTTTCACATTCATTTTCTTTTTTTAAAAAAATTAATTAATTTATTAATTTATTAATTTATTTATGGCTGTGTTGGGTCTTCGTTCCTGTGCGAGGGCTTTCTCTAGTTGTGGCAAGCGGGGGCCACTCTTCATCACAGTGCGCGGGCCTCTCACTATCGCGGCCTCTCTTGTTGCGGAGCACAGGCTCCAGACGCGCAGGCTCAGTAGTTGTGGCTCACGGGCCCAGTTGCTCCGCGGCATGTGGGATCTTCCCAGACCAGGGCTCGAACCCGTGTCCCCTGCATTGGCAGGCAGATTCTCAACCACTGCGCCACCAGGGAAGCCCTCATTTTCTTTTTTAAAAAATATTTATTTATTTTTGGCTGCATTAGGTCTTTGTTGCTGCGCGCGGGCTTCTCATTGTGGTGGCTTCTCTTGTTGCAGAGCACAGGCTCTTGGCACACAGGCTTCAGTAGTTGTGGCACATGTGCTGAGCAGTTGTAGCTCGCAGGCTCTAGAGTGCAGGCTCACTATTTGTGGCGCATGGGCTTAGTTGCTCTGTGGCATGTGGGATCTTCCCGGACCAGGGCTCAAACCTGTGTCCCCTACATTGGCAGGTGGATTCTTAACCACTGCGCCACCACGGAAGTCCCTCATTTTCTCAAATAATCGTTGGTTTTCTTAGTCATTGGGGTACCACCTATAGGGACATATCAATGTCTCTGACAGGATTGTTAACCACAGGACTTTATCTTCTCTACCTTACACCCAGGGTAACATGTGATCCAAGTTTGGCCCATCACATGGTGCCATTTCCTTGGCAACAGTAATTAGTCCAGGGGGTGGGTGTATGACCCACGTAGAACCAATCAGAGTCCTTCCCTGAGACTGATTTATGAACGATGGAAGACACAGTGTTGCTTTCCACTGGAGTTGTTCAGCTAAGAAGGTGGGAATCTGGGGCGACTAAGGGCCATGGTTCCTGACACAGAGAGAAGCTGGAAGCCCATCCTCAGAATGAAGCCAAGCACAGGCAGGCTCAGCTGAGAAATGGACAGAAAGTCTCAGAGGGACTGAATCCTAGTTCCTAACCCTGAGGCCTGGTTCCTGCAGCTCTTCCTTTAATCCTATAAGCAGTTCCAGTGACATTCCAGCTACATAAGCCGGGAAAGTTCCTCTTTGTTAAGGTTGGTTAGGATTAGGTCTTTGACACTTACAACTAAAAGAGTTCTGAATAACGCAGGGGCCCTTCTTAACCTGGGAATCACACCGTCACTAAGTTCTTCAGTGATTAATGGCTTCCCAGCTGTCTGTTAATGAAAGCCACTTATCTTTTATACCAACTTTTTGTTAGCGGCATCTCATGTCAATGTATATGTCAAGAAAGAAATGCTGAAACTTTAGAGTGGGAAAAAATGCTTGTGTTAAAAAAAAAAAGCAGAATTATATTAATATACTTCTGCACATTTAGCATTTCTCAGCACATGGGGAAACATTCATTACTGAGTATATTTACTGATTCAGGAGGTTGTAGCATGAAAATTCTAATCCACATCTTATTTTATCACCATTGTTCATCTACCTTGTGAAACAAAAGAGGCCGAGAACCACACTGGGGAAGAATAAAAGAGAAGCTTCCATTCACAGGAGTGCTTGATTCTTCCTGTCCCTATGTTTAGGTTCTGCTTCTTCCCCTCCAGAGCTGAACACCATAGAGATGCTGGCAGGTACTAACATGCTCCCTTTTAATTATACCACCAAATTGCTGCAATAACTGATTGCCAGTTAAATAATTATAATCAAGTGGCCATTGTGCATAACAATCATTTAATGACTGCCATCCCAAAACACTATAATAAAGAGAGCTTTAATGAAGAAATCTGGAAAGGGGCCAGGGTTTTATGGCGGATTGCTTAAAGGGAAAGACAGCCATAATCTGTATTTAAGATTAAAAGAAGCCTTTAATCCAGATGCTCGACATTAAACAAGGGAGTGGAGTCATGTTTTGATCAAAAGTTACTGCATGCATAAAAGAAGTAATGTAAATGTTCTTTTAGGAATTAAAAAAAAAAGCCTCCAGTAAATTATATAAAGGAAGTGTTCTTAACCATTTGCTTTGGAAAAAAATGAAAAGGAAGAACATATGATTTTCATTTTAGACAACAATACTTAGCTAAAATAAAATAAAAAGGAACAGGATTTTATTTGATTTGTATAATATCACTGAAAACAAGGGAGCTGCCATTCAAGCTACCTTATACCAGTAATCATTCTCCTACTGACTCTATTTTTTACCCTCACTTTCCTAGGCCAGGCCTGAATCTTTGGGAGGTGTAATTACATTCTCACACAAAGTCCTAACTGAAATGGTTTTGATGATCTCAGCTCTAGCAAACAGTAGTTCTCATCTGAGGGGAAAAAAACAAAACAAAACAAAACAAAAATCTCACCACATAAAACTCAGATCAACTGGCAGCTACCGCCACTGCTGATGCATGGAATATTTGGCTAACAAATTAAGACTGCAATTCCTGGAATTGCAGCCATTTTCTACAAACTGCTACGTAGCCTGGCCAATGATAAACACCAGAGCCTCCAGATTTTGCTAGAGTGATTGCTGGGAGAAAACTAAAAGCAACATAAGTCCTCTCAAGGAAGAATAAGAGGGAAAAAGCAAAACCAAACCAAAATCGTTCCTAGAGATATAAATAGATATAGACCAGATTTGGGCTCCAACAGCTTTCCTAATACCCCAGCATAAAGGAACAGGACCTGACCCTAGTTAGGTGCCCACAGAACACCCCAGCCCTTAGGAAATCCTGATGATGGCTTGGGGCTATGGAAAGACCCTGAGAGTCTGAGGGAAACAAACCACACCTGGCATCATTCTTGTCCCAAGGTGAACATGCAGAATGGAAGAAAACGGCTCTGGAGCTCTTGAGGTGCCCCAGCCTGTCCGGGTTCTGGGGTGTGTGTGACAGAGACAGATGAACCAGGGTTAGGAAAATATCCCCACCGGCCTGCCTGTCTGGGGTAGAGGACACAGGTCAGGACAGATTTCCTAAGACCATTTCAGCTTAAAATTGACCTAGGAGAAGGTGTAGGATTTCAATTATGACATCAGAACTTTTCCTGATATTCTAAGTTAAGGGTATTAACAACTTCTCCTTCAAGAAGTCCCCGATTTTGAACCTTCTTACACTGTTGGTGGGAATGTAAGTTGATGCAGCCACTATGGAAAACAGTATGGAGATTCCTCAAAAAACTAAAAATAGAGTTGCCATATGACCCAGCAATCGCATTCCTGGGCACATATCTGGACAAAACTATAATTCAAAAAGACACATGCACCCCAACGTTCACTGCAGCACTATTTACAATAACCAGGACATGGAAACAACCTAAATGTCCATCGACAGATGAATGGATAAAGATGATGTGGTACACAGATACAATGGATACTACTCAGCCATAAAAAAAAACCAAAATGATGCCGTCTGCAGCAACATGGATGGATCTAGAGATTATCATACTAAGTGAAATAAGTCAGAAAGAGAAAGACAAATACCATATGATATCACGTATACATGGAATCTAAAATATGCCACAAATAAACTTATCTATGAAAGAGACTCACAGACAGAGAACAGACTTGTAGTTGCCAAGGGGGAGGGGTGGTGTGGGAGGGATGGAGTGGGAGGATGGGGTGAGCAGATGCAAACTATTATATATAAAATGAATAAACAACAAGGTCCTACTGTATAGCACAGGGAACTATAGTCAATATCCTGTGATAAACCACAATGGAAAAGAATATGAAAAAGAATGTATATATACATATAACTGAATCACTTTGCTGTAGAGCAGAAAGTTAACACCACACTGTAAATTAACTACACTTCAATTTAAAAAATAAATAAATAAAATTGAAGAGAAAGAAGTCCCCGATTTTTAGTCTGCGTTAGAGGTGCTCCCTCAGCCGCCCGGCTCCTCCCCCAGATGCTCACAGGTCTGGCTGCCTCCTCTACATTCAGGTCTCAGTTCGGAAGCCGCCTTCTCACAGGGACCGCCACCAACCCACCAGTCTAAGTTGTCTAACTCCTGACCTCTATTCTCTCCACTTCCCTCCCCACCCCAATTCATTCTAACCCAACACCCTGTTTTGTTTTCATCTTTGTGCTCACCACTAGCTGAAGGTTTCTTTTTCCGCTTGTTTGTGGAACTAGGATGTGAGCTCCTGCAAAACATGGAGCCTTGTGTGCCTTGACTACCACTGTATCCCCAGAGCTTGGAAGGGGCCCAGCACTTAAATGAACATGCTGTCTCCTCCACAGCCTTGCACACAGGCTACCACTTCCCAGGCACTCAGCCAGCTGCAGCTGAACTGAACTGCACTGAATTCAACCAAGGGGCAGATAACTAGGGCACAGATAAAAATCTAGCTTTGGCCACTGTCTCGCCGTATCAGATGTATAATGAAGGGCTCATAACTGGGACTTGTGCTTATCAAGGAGTTCATAGGACCGAAAAGGCAGTGGACATGAGGGTGAACATATGTAAAGATATTTAGGGCCCACCAATATTTCTGGGTTCAAAAGAAGTGCGAGGAGACACAAATGTCTAAATTCACAGCACAAAACAGCTGATTAGCACACTGTGAAACCGGGGCCAAGGTTACATTTAAAACAAAGTCTTGATTTAAATTTATATATATACGCCAGTCAAGTTCAGATAGAAGGAGAGTGGGAACTGGAGGCAGAATTCACCATTTTCTGAACTTGAATGGCACCATAAACTACACTGTATCACACAGCACTTAGCAATGATCCTATCTTAAATTTACTCTCATTGTTTCAAATGTGTTAGTCTTATTCCTTCCACTTCAGGTAAGAAACTGGATCTTATATTTTTCCAGTATGTTAGCACTCCTAGCCTAATTTGTGGAGAATTAACTTTGAAGGTTACCAGACTCAGAACTGAATTCCAAGGTCTTCTACCAGTTCTAAGACATTTGGCAAATTATTTATCCTCTCTTAACCTTAATTTCCACATCTTTTAAATAGTGATAATGATACCCATCCCACAAAGGGTTGCTATGAGAAATAAATGGGATTATTTGCAAAAAAGAAGTCCTACTGATATACTTAACAGAAAGTAGGTACTCAAAAAATTAAAATTTCCATATGGGTAGATGGCAGGAGCTCAAAATACACTAAATAGGTGGCAACCAAATTGGGGTGGAAAGCATGCCAGGAAACAAGTATATGAAGAGTGGCAGGAAAAAAAACAAGTTATCAATTGGAAGACACAAAACATGGCCCAAACTGCTATGGTGTTTTGTTATTATTCCCCACATAAGCAGGATCTGCAAATATTCGTACTTTATGGCTTGATCACAGTGACATGTGGCAGTCAGAGCTGAGTATCAATCAGAAAGTCACTGAATATGAGAAATCATTGGTTAACGGTCAAAAGAAAGTAATAGGAAAGTATGTTCCTGAGAACAGTATTTATTTATTTATTTAATTTATTATTATTATTATTATTATTATTATTATTATTATTTTTGCTGTGCTGCAGCTTGTGGGATCTTAGCTCCCTGACCAGGATTTGAACCCAGGGCCATGGCAGTAAAAGTGCCAAGTCCTCACCACTGGACTGCCAAGGGAACTCCCAAACAGTATTTACTTTAAATCTATATAGTATCAGAGAACTCATGGCAGGATTCCAATTTAAAAAACACTGGGATTCCTTGATCTTATCAAGAAACGCAAGTCATCATGAAAAACTCTTGTGTTCACATCACTCCATTTGGCATTCCAAGGCTCCGACACAAACACTGGAGCTGCTGGACCCATCACAAAGTCTAGGGTGAAAAGTCAGTCAAAGAAAGCAGTAAACTGGCTATTTTTAATAATCCTGGGGGACAGATATTTACAAAAAAAAAAAAGAAGACAAGGCCACCTGCTTGGGGTCCATCATACCATTTAGCTCTTGGAAATAAGAGAAATATTAGCAACAAAAAAAAAAGGAAAAGTAACCGTAGTGGACAGCTATCACTCTGCCTACTCAGGCTGCAGCATCTTTATCCCTGTGAAAATCACACCACTTTTCTAATTTCTTACCGATTTCTCCCTGACCCTCAGGGCATGTGATTTAGGTGGGTCATTCACCCCATGTACCACTGGTGATGGGAACATATCCCAGAGCTGACCAGGGAGAGTTACCCCCTGCCCCACCACTGTGACTGAGCCATCAGTGACCAGTAAAGCAGGACATGAGCCAGCGCCACTGGGAACAAGGCTCCCTTTCCATGGGAGTCGCTAAGCCCGGGGCTCCCAGTGCCAACTTGCTCTCATGAGGAGACAGCCTGCCTCAGAACAAAGCAATGCAGAAAACAGCCAGGCAAAGGAAAGAGGGCAGAAAGGTCACTATTGACATTTTTTGAAAACTTGGATCTAGTAGTGCCTAAGGCTAGAACTATCTATGAATTTTTCAGTTACTTGAACATATAAATCCCCATGTTTGCTTAAATCTCTTTGAATTAGTGTCTAACTTTCAACCAAGAGAGTGTGACTGATACAGGAAATAATCTTGTAGAGTTTAATCCTAAAGGACTTATCTAAAAATGCAGCCTGTGAAGCACTTTTCTGAGTTCTCTTAAAAAAAAAAGAGTAGAACATGTGAGATGCTGGAGAACCATCAGCATTTCTTTCTTTTTTAATTTATTTTTAAAATGTATTTATTTTTGGCTGCATTGGGTCTTCGTTGCTGCACGTGGGCTTTCTCTAGTTGCGGCGAGTGGGGGCTACTCTTAGTTGAGGTGCGTGGGCTTCTCATTGCGGTGGCTTCTCTTGTTGCAGAGCATGGCCTCTAGGCGCGCCGGCTTCAGTAGTTCTGGCTCGCAGGCTCAGTAGCTGTGGCGCACAGGTTTAGCTGCTCCATGGCATGTGGGATCTTCCCGGACCAGGGCTCGAACCCGTGTCCCCTGCATTGGCAGGCGGATTCTTAACCACTGCACTACCAGGGAAGTCCCCACCAGCATTTCTTGAGCCAACAATTCCATTTAACCAAATACAAACGGGATATAAATGAGACAAGTGCACTGTGAGGTCACTGTGGACAGAAGGAGAACTTCTATTCACTACGTCCCTGATCCTTCATCTTCACCTCCCATCAAACACATTCACTCATTGTTTCAAAAATGTTCTTAGTAAGCACCAAACATGTGTCAGGTATTATGCTAGGTACTGAGGATAGAGAGATGATTAAGACATAGTTCTCATTCTTAGGTAGCTAATGAATAATTATGATCCAGGGTGACAAATGTGAGAAGGGACCCTTCAGAAAGGGTTGAGTATGTGTTTGCCAGGTGGGGAAAACAAGAGCAAAGGGGCAGTGGGAAGCGTGGGAGGTCCAGGGTGGGAGGTAGGCTGGAGCCGGGCTGTAAGGGCGTCTGCGACTGCCCTGTGAGGGGCTGACCTGATCCTGAAGCCAAACTGAGCCTCTGGAAGTCCCTGAGTAACTGTGTGTGCCACCAAAGGCCTGGAGACCTTTGTGGAGGGCGGACTGGAGGGGACAGAGACTGAAGGCAGGTCTTACTGGAGCCCGTGGTCATCAATGGGAAACGGCCACGCGACTCTGGTGGAGAAAAGCCAGACTGGAGTAGAAGGCAAGAGTCTACAATCCTAACTCACAAAGCACTGAAAACCAATCCCATGCCGATGACTTGAGAAGAACTCTGGTCCAGGGGATTATCTGCATCTAAAACGACAAAGACTGAGTCAGAGTAATATGGGGAGAGGGTAATAAATGCCTGTGCCTTCTCAGACTCTGGGTCTCAGCTCCTCCATCGTAAGTTCTCTCCCCACCCTAAATCCCATCCACCCACAGAGCTCTGCTTCAGGGAATGCCACTGCTCCATATCTGCTGGTAGCCTGTTGGGTGCCCCCTTGCCACGGATCCTACACTTGTATTTTAGACCTGATCACTCACGACATTTCTCCGAACCACAGCTTCCTCATCTTGAAAATGGGAAGACTGTCATTTATCTCAGGATAAGGATCAAAATAGGAAAAATTTCATAGAGCGCTCTGCACAGAACCTGGCATGTGATAAACACCCCGTACACAGAAGCTGCCACACACCTGCAGAAGAAGAAGTAGGCTGCGCTGCGCACTACGAAGACTCAAAGACATCCTCACGCCAAGCAGCGGTTTCTCACTTGCCAGGGATTTCCAGATCGTACAGTTAACAGAATGTCGCTCTAAGAACAAGGCAGAAGCCCTTTCATGGTAGTTAAAGCATGTGGACTAACACAAGTGCACAGTGAACCAGCACTTCCACGGGCGAGACGGTCAAATGTATCACGGTTCCTCGTCCAAGAGTGTGGGAACGGCCAGGGAGTGTTTTGTGACTGAAGGGAGAAACTCCAGACTAAAAGATAGGGTTGTTGGTGGTGTGGCTCTGTCTTATCCTTGAAGCTGAATCCAGAGATACCTTGTTCATAGAATCGCCTACTACCTTCTTCAACTGGGCCCTCTGCCGACAAGTCAGGACTTGGTTTCCAACGCGCCTGACTTCATCGTTCGTGCAAACAGCAGACTCAGTAAGACATGAGCGAGCCATAATGCAAAAGCCCAACAAGATTGGGCAGCTGTGCACTGCTTCTGCATTTCCATCCTCAACCCACCCACATAGAGCTTTGAGTGCCAGGGGGCAAAGCTGCAGAGTTTGCAAACACTATAAAAATATATTAGGTCCACTTAAGGCAGGGGTTCCAAACCTATTTTAGACCAAAGATATCTCTTGAGAATTTAATGACACAAATCCTTCCCCCATAAAACACACACATGCGACCTTTTGTATACGACCCCTGGGGGTTCAGGAACCATCCCCACCCCACCCCCTAAGCCCATCTTAGCCCAACAGGAATTTAGAAGAACCAGTTCATAGGTCTTCAAAGAATGAGGTAGGAGAGTCAAGAGTTCCTCTTCTCGGGGCTCAGTTTTCTCCATGACACAGTTCGTTGCCGTGAATGCCACCTCTTCATAGGGAGAGGGCTAATGATGTGACACTCAGAGCCTGAACATTTATCTGTCTGCAGTGCCGACCTCTGAGTGACTGTGGAAAACCTTGGAATCTTAGTGGTTTCCAAGGTGTTGAGTAGATAAAAGTCAAAGTGGATGCTCTGGGGGGTCTGGGGTGGAGAGCGGGGCAAGTGTGGTCCAGGCCCTGGAGAAAGATGCCAGGTTCCCCGGGAAGCGGCAGGGAAGCCTGTTCTCCCCTCAGCTCCCCTCTGTGCTTCCACTCTCATTCCTCACTTATGCAGAGGCTGCAGATTCCTCGGGTGATCTGTACCAAATCCAGATGGTTAAAAATAATTCGCTAAATACCTTCCTAGATAAATTGAAATCCAAGACCTTTTTGAGTCCTGTCCAGCCATCCCTCAAAGGGCGAGCTGGGCTGAAAGTCATGTTCTTTTCTAGCTGAATCCCTGAGTCAGACTCCTGCCTGTCAATCTTCTGATGTCACAAGTCAAACTGTGCCATCCAAGGCTGAGTAAGCACCTTCAGGAAAGAGAAACTCGACTGTAAGAACACAGGTATTTCCAAACAGAAAACAACTCTTCCCGGTTTCTAATCAGCTACTGTATATAAATTTAGCCATGACACTGGGAGGGGAACTTTTTAAACACAGAAGTCAAAGGCGAAAAGAATAAATAACAGTAATGTACCAGTCACTATCTTTGGCAAGACATATAAAATGGTAAACAAGACATTATAAAGTCTTTGCCCTTATGGGGATTGTATCTGAGTGAGGGCTGGAGTGGGAGACAGAAAATAAACAGAAATTTCAGATAGTGATAAATGTCATTTAGAAAATAAAACAGCGTAAAGGGATAAAGAATGCTTGAGGGACTATTTTTATATACAAATAAAAATACACAGATGAGGAAATGGGGATAACAGAAGTTAGGTAAATTGTTCAAGGCTTCATAGCTAGTAAGTAGTGAATTTAAACTCAGGTCTTTCTGATTCCTCAGTTGTTCGTAACTACTACCCTATGCTATCTCTGTAGCATCCAGAGAAACCGAAGAATCTGCAGAATAGGTAAGGTGAGAGGCCACCTTTATTTTTTAAAAGTCCCTTCTTTTGGGACATTAGCAAAATTCTGAGATCTATGAACTCATATGAGTGTGCTACAGGTACCATTTTGATGGTATTGCAACTAACATTTGAGTTTCTATACGTGATATTTAACATACTTTAAACCTTAGAGCCACCCTCTGAGATGGGAATTACCATTCCTATATTTCATAAAAGGACACAAAGGCTCAGAGAGTGTAACCTGTTGAAAAATCATAGAGCTTATAAGTGTGGAAGCTGCAATCCAGGCCTCATGCCTCCGAGTACATTGCTTTTTCCATTACACCATGCTGCCTTCCAGAAGACTCCCCAGGGAGCTACATTTTTCTCCCACTGGGAGACAGGGCAGTAACTATCTTGGCAGTGCAGACAGAAAGGAGTGACTGTTCTGCGTCTCCGCCAAGCAAGTATTCATGCCCTTTGCAATATGACTTGGACACAACACCCAACCGAGCTCTAGGAGCTAAGCATTCTAAAATTTGCTGAAGAATTTTTTCACCTTCTCCGTATGGGGTCCAAAATTAAAAGGGGAAAAGCACATTTATGTCTCATTCAGAATTCAAAAAGTAATAAATCCTTCAAGGCCCTGGCAAGTTTCTCTAATCCACTGTAATCATGTTTCCTTGTATAACAAGTCTTGTGATGTCTGAAGCAGCGTCTCACTATAGTAACGGCAGCCTAAATGCTGGAGTTCTTCTTCTCAGGCCTGGGGGATTATTCCATTTTCCACATTAGGAATAAGCCGCAGACTTTAGGTTCTAAAACGGAGCCAGAAATGCTGACTAGAATCCAGATGCCCTAAATGTAATTAGAACTAAATTTTACTGCCTTCTGTGAAAGACACAAATGAAAAGAATGTAGCAACTTCTAGAATACTGGTCCAGAAAGCAAAGCTATGAATAGAGCCAACACGGGTTCTCATGCACTTAGAGGCTTCTTAAAACTACCTGGAGACTTTCCAAATCTCCTCTGCTTCATATCCTTGGCTTTCTAACTTTTACAAAAGCCAAACGTACTAGGGATGAAGGATGTACTACAGACTCATCCTAATAAACCATGTTTTCATGGGGGTAGCCTTTTACTTTTTTTTTTTAATTTATTTTTTATTTTTTAAAACTTTTTGTTGGAGTATAGTTGATTTACAATGTTGTGTTAGTTTCTGCTGTACAGCAAAGTGAATCAGAGGTAGGCTTTTACATTAAAAAAATTATTTAGGTTTTCAGAAACTGATTTGATAAAAAATGATTTATCTCTATGGTCAGACAATTACCTCTCTCTGTTATTAAAAGAAATACATTTGGGACTTCCCTGGTGGTCCAGTGGTTGAGAATCCACCTTCCAGTGCAAGGGACGGGGTTCAATCCCTGGTTCCGGAAGATCCCACATGCCACGGAGCAACTAAGCCTGAGTGCCACAACTTCTGAAGCCCGCGCGCCTAGACCCCGTGAGCCACAACAAGAGAAGCCACCGCAACGAGAAGCCCGTGCACCACGACAAAGAGCGGCCCCCCGCTCGCCACAACTAGAGAAAGCCCGCGCGCAGCAACAAAGACCCAACGCAGCCATAAATAACTAAATAAATAAGTTAATTAATTAATTTTAAAAAAGAAATACATTTATTAAATTCTTTAACGGAAATGACACCCTCTTATTATACCATTTAACATGAGCAGTGTGAAACAGTATAAATATGTATGTCTCACTTCAAATTGCGATTGTTAATTATAATGATGATGATGATGGCAGGCGTCCCAGGTTTGAGTGCCTACTATGTGCCAGGAACTGTGTTAAGTGCTGTAAATACATCATCTTATTTAATGCTCAGAATTCCCCAACAAAGTTGTTATTATTTCCTTTTTACAGTAAAGGGGCTATGTCTCAGGAAGATTCCACCTCTTGCCCAGGGTTACAAAGCTAGTTAGTGGTGAGCTAGAATGTGTATATAGGGGATCAGACTGCAGAACCTATTCTGGAATGAAAGGTAAAAGCCCTCTCCCCACTGCAGAAGAGCCACTGCTTCTAGCTACTGTCATCGAATCTTCCTGAACTAAACTTGATTTTCATAGAAATAACTTTCTTTTTGCATTTTTTCACTTGGGGGGATATTTACTTAAATGGTATAATTACAACAGTAAGTCCCTCTGGCATTCCCAGGTCTGGCAAGAAACACGAATGACTCTTGGAAAGCGTATGCCTCAACTGGTGGGAGCAGAAATGTGCAGGTGTCCTAGAAACCAGCCTGCTGGCTGGGAGCATCCAGCCTCCCATGGGCACCAGATCCTGCTGTAACAAGGGAGTGCAGAGTTAATCAATCAGGAGGGTCAATGAAGGGAAAGCTGGTTAGGGAAGCTTTATTGAATATGTTTTATTTTTCAAAAGCATATTATGCCTCTTGCTACTCAAATCACTTAATCATCCCTCTCCTGAGGGACTCAGGTTTGCACCAGACACCTTTAGCTCTGTTTGCCCAGCACCTCCTGTCTCCTGGTAACGGCAAATACCTTCTAATGGGAACTGCTCCTTCCCCTCATGCCAACCATGTTCCTTTACAGACCCTGCCTCTCTGGCCCAACTCGACTGACTCCAAAATAAGCAAGAGACGCAAGCTGGGCCCTGAGTTTTGAATCTGGGTCGTGGGCCAGTCCACGTCAGGTGAATGAAGCCATGAATTAGGAGGAGCTGCCAGCAGCCATGCTTCCTGCCTTGTGGAAGAAGCCTATCTCCAGGGGAGAACACCTGTTCCTCCTAAACTGCAGCTTTTCCCAAGGTTTGCTTGATCTACCTTTCTTTTAATTGTGTTCAAGGCTCCATTATTTCCATTTGCCTCTGATAATTCAAGTTGGGTGCGTGTCACTTGAAACCAACAGCGTTCTGAATAATTTAGAAATGGTACCAGCAATGGAGAGTTGAAGGCGACCAAGTCTAAATGCAGAAAAGGATGAGAAATACTCCACCCGGGGTGGAAAAATTTACCCACAATTGCTGTTACAAGGTGGTAAAACAATTGGTTTAACAAGGCTGAAGGTTTAGGGGACTTAGGGAAGCATCCAGTTATTGGAGACACTGTCTGTTTCTTGCAACATTACAAAAGGGGCAGAGAGAGATGCTTCAGTGCAAGCTGGCCCATCCGGAAGCTGTTATATACCAGCTGAACTGGTATATAACACCTTAAAAGGAGGCCTCTTCTGCTTTTGGTCAGCAATCTGAGTACTTTTGAACTGCAAAGTCTGAATTTTCTGCTGCAAACTGAAGTCAGTGGTTGTTAGGGAGATGGCGAGAGTCTCATAAATGGGCGGGGGACAGGGAGCCAGGAGGGCCCTTAGCAATGGCAAAGGGAAGGCCCTAGTCTCAGATGCAGACTGAGGGCAGGCGGACCTTCCAGGGCCCCAGCAGATGTCTTAAAGTGAGTTCCCAGAAGGATGAGCAGAGACTCTTGCACCGTTCCTGGAGGCATTTCTAGTTAGAAAAGGAAACCATGAGGGCTGAGTAGGTTTAACACCTGGACCCCTCGAGTTATTTGGAGCTGTCCCTTGGATTCAGATTCCACATCTTAGAACATGAGCACCAGATGAGATGATTTCCAAAGTGTCCCCTTGGTAGAAATGTTTTGTTTCTTGGTGATTAAATATAGTATAAAGCTTTATTATTTTCTTAAAACCACTGAGGAGAATTCTCCTCATTCTAAGCATTAAATTGAAGAGCAAATGTGGGGTAAGAGAGATTAAACACTTTCTTGTGAGTCTTTGTTCAATTCACTGTGGGATCTCAGACCACAGGTTTGATTTCCTCACCTGAAGACGGGGATTTTGGATGCCTGTCTTCACAAGGCAGGGAGAAGGGAAAAGTGAAAGCCTTTGACTTCTCTTCAGAAAATATTCTGTGGAAATCCTACACAGGATTAGGGCAAAGCTCTCTCTGAAATCAAAGGTTAGCTCCAAAATGACTTTATTTGGGGTTTTTCGGCCCCAGGGACGCCATTTCCGACCCCAATCACTGCCCCCTGTGGTTCTCACGTGTCTGGAGAGAACGTATTTCCTAACGGACACAGAACAGGCGTTGGTGGAAACACCAGGGCTGGCTCACCTCTGGCATTTCTGACTTTCCCTTTTAGCATCTGACTCCACCTGACCGGGACTGACTCCCTAGATCCCTGAAGACCTTACTCATAGCCAAACTTGAAAAATACTGACTAATCATGATAAATTCCTTTCATCCTCTCTTCCTGGGTGTGTAACTGCATCAAGACCCAAAGAGACAGCTTACTAATGGTGGCGCTGTACGTACTGTGAATATGACAGTTGCCAAAAAACCTGGGGACGCTGGTCATGCCAGGTGGCTATCAAAACATCCTCCCTCACAGGCTCCATACACAGGGACTGAACCAGGGTTTGGACTCACTGGCACCATCTCTGTGATGCCTGTCTGCCCTTATTACAGCACTTTATAAGAATAATTATTACCTCACTGTATGGAAATGATTTGTTAAAATTTATGTTTGTAGCTAGAATAATATTTTTGGAGAGACTTTGACTTATTCATCTTTCTATTGTTTGTCTTGTACAAAGAGAGAATTCATTAGATTTTTGTAGAATGAATTAATGAATTACGTGAAGCCATTCAGGGTAGAGGGAAGCCCTGATCTTGAACTAGACCATCGCTGGCAAAGACACGCACTCGTGCTTGCCCATGGCAGATGTTACTGCTAAGCCATGAACCTCTCTCATCACGTCTGAACCAGACCTGAGACCCCTTCTCAACACGGTTTCCCAGGCAGCAACCTTCCCTGAATGAGCTGGCTGATTAGCACCTGTGATGTATATAAATGAACGATACCCGAGGACAAGAGGGTGGGTGGCTGATGTATGAT
Source organism: Balaenoptera ricei (assembly GCF_028023285.1). Classification (NCBI taxonomy): domain Eukaryota; kingdom Metazoa; phylum Chordata; class Mammalia; order Artiodactyla; family Balaenopteridae; genus Balaenoptera; species Balaenoptera ricei. Next base: position 101,145,097 of record NC_082649.1, on the reverse strand, counting down.
GCAGCCACACCAACAGTGAGATGTGTGAAAGAATGCTTAGATAGAGCTTACACTGTTCCTTTAAAATTCAGCATGCCACCTTAAAGCAATGCAAAAAGAACTGCTTAACTCAGTGAGCAAACAACTGATCCACTCAGTTTGGTAGCACTGCAGCTGCCTCATTTTTAACTAGTAATTGCTGCTTTAAGTGAGACATTCTGTCCTGCGATGGCTCGGAGCCGGGGAGCTGAGCTGTATAACTGGTGGTAAGTTAAATCTCTGCGTGACTTCAGACATGTGAGAGGCAGCATGGTGCAGTGGTTAAGACCACAAGCCTCAGAGCTCCTAACTCACAGAGCTATTGTAAGGATTTGATATATTAATGTAGATGAAGTGCTTAGAACAGTGTCTAGCACATAAGCACCTAAAAAGTAAGCATCAGCTACTATTATTATGTGTGGCCTGGTTAAAGTCTACCACACAACTAGTAAAATAGCCATTATTGATTAAATAAGGCTTGGCCTATGTTGTCACTCTTGTTTGCAATTCAATGTTTCATTATTAACTGATGGCTCTTGCCTTGGTAACAGGCTATTAGAACAGGCCTGGCAGGCTGACGAATTTTGCCTGCATTTTCTTTTCTTCCCCCAAAGCCAATCACCCTGGCTGTTACCAGACAACTAAAACTAGGTAGCCCAGGAGCCATGGAGTTACACTTCACATTCAACTTTGGAAGCTTTCCTTAGTTTAAGTTTCCTAAAATAATGACTTTAAAAACACAAAACTGGGCTTCCCTAGTGGCACAGTAGTTAAGAATCCGCCTACCAATGCAGGGGACACAGGTCCGAGCCCTGGTCCAGGAAGATCCCACATGGTGCGGAGCAACTAAGCCCGTGCGCCACAACTACTGAGCCTGCGCTCTAGAGCCCGTGCTCCACAACGAGAAGCCACCGCAATGAGAAGCCTATGTACCACAACCAAGAGTAGCCTCCGCTCACCGCAACGAAGACCCAACGCAGCCAAAAATAAAATAAATAGAATAAAATAAATAAATAAATAAAAACAACACAAAACTTCGCTCTTGTCCTTTTAGTCTTATTCTAAAGGTTTTTAGATTTAATTATGTCTATGGTTTTGACTGTAACTATCTTAAATCTTTTTTTGGAATCAGGCAGAATGTACATAAATATTAAAACATAGTTGTCAGATTCTTGATGCTGAATGTCAGCCAAGACATGTGTTTGAGGTGATACATTATGTTTTCATACATTACATGTACCACAATCATCTTGGAATATAGGGCAAATCTCATGGAACATTCTGCAGAGATAACAAAAAAGGCTTTCATTATGTTGATGTTCTACTGCTGTGGTCATCATTAAAAATGTCACTCTCCTACCTTGTCCCAGGATCACTGCTCCTTGGACAGAAAGTGAATCTCGAATCAAAGAAGCTATCAGCTAGGCTGAAGGCAGATTATATAGTTGAAACCAGTTCCCTTTTTCATCCTCCATCCTGATTCACAGAATCAAAGAGCTCATTGACTTCAACTGTCTCATTTTATAGAGGACACTGAGACCCAGAGAGGAGAAGTGACTATCTTAAGGTCACACAGTAGGTTAATGGTTGAGCTGTAAGTAAAACCCAAAACTGACTTCCAGGCCTGTGTTCTAAGATGCCAAGATTCTTCTCTAGACCACTGAAATAGAAAATGAAGAAATTTACTTAGAGTAGCCAGTGTAAGTTGAAATTCTTGAAATACATTATCTTGTTGTAGCAAAACAGAGGGCTTTTTTGAAAACATCAAGGCAATAGCTCCAAAAAAATCAAAGTTCTCTGGGAAACACTCTGCTGCAAAAATTCATTTACTGTTATGGCCTTTAGTGTGTGTCATTTACTTAGAATCATGCGCCCATTCTAAAACTAGGAAATCAAGTCACTCATTCAACCAATGTATACTTAATGGTTAATTACTACATACAGGCAATGTGCTGGGTCCTGAGGATATGCTATTAAGACACTGTCGTTGTCTTCACAGAGCTCAAGGTCTAGGACAAATATTCAACACAATATGCCATCCTTAGTATCTTAGGCGTCATGACAAGAGACTGTCTTTCCTCGCTTATATGACCATGTTTCTTGCTGACCCTGAAACTGGCCTCAAAAATCCTTCCCAACACAACCCTCTAAGTGGCCGAGAGCAACTGATAAGAGGGGCATGAAATGAAATCTACCCATCACCCCTGAACTAGTATAGTTATTACTCTGTGCCTATTAAACGCTACACAATGTGAAGTTCTTATTGTATCTACTAGAATGCTGATTTCCCCCCATACAGAAGAGAAGAATGTAAATCCTTTCATTCATTTAGCATTGATTAAACTGGGAAGAACAATTCTTTTAGGTACTGGGAGAACCCTTGATAACAGCTCATGAAAGACCAATTATACCCCAACAAGAGACCCCGGTTCTCTCTCACTTGAAATTTCCCTTTCATCCTGGGAAGCACAGCCCTCTATCTCCTGTCCGTCATCACCCACAGCTGCCATCTGCTGCTGGAGAATCAAACAGAGGTGCTACACCACTCACTTCAAAGCAGCTGCTTATCATGCCCAGTGATTTACCAACTGAGAAAAGAACCGGTCACTGACAATGCTGCTGAGTACAGTTCTTCCTGCCAGCAAGAGTTTGGGGAAAAAAAATACTTCTGATCTCACCTCAAGGTGGACCCAAAGACAGCTGCAGGGCCTCCATTTTATAAACCTGGCATCATTCCTCTCCTTTGTTTAAGCTGTCTTCTTAGGGTCTGATCGAGGGAGAAAAAGCAGGAAGACGTCTTTTCCTCCTAATGGCTTTTACTGTGTCTTTAAACATTTTAATTATTGGTGATGAATGAGCAATGACCCTGTGAAGCCCTGCCGGTAGAGGTCCGCTAATGCCCCACAGCTGACCCGTCTCCACAGCACAGAGCACTGCGCAGTGTCGTCCGGGAGGAGACACGGTGGAAGCTGACCCTCCTTCGTGCTCCCAGAGTACATCCCCCTCGGGACGCTCAGACCTGCGGGAGCTGTACACTAATTACCTGCATTTGCACATTGGTCCCCCTCCGCTACCTAGGCCTTGGACAGGCCAGACACTTTTAGAAAAGAGAGCAGATGCAGCACAAACAGAAAAAGGTGACAAAAATCAGGGTTAAACAAGGAAGAGAACTTTACAAGTCTCTACCTCTTTGCATTACATTTTCACATCCAAATAGCGGTTGTGTTTCTTGTTGAGCAGACATGGTGGTGGGTACTGGGTGGAGTAAAAAGAAAAGTGGGCTTTTTTTTCCTACTCCCAAGGGTTTAGGTCTCCTAAGGAAGCCAAGATGTAGTAGTGAAAAACTAAGTACCATGGGATTTAAACACTGGAATATTTGATGTTGCCAAAAGAATGGTACAAAACACAGTTACCATATGACTCAGCAATTCCACTCCTAAGTATATACCCAAAAGAACAGAAAACGTATATTTACACAACAACTTGTGCACCAATGTTCATAGCGTCATTGTTCATAATAGCCAAAAAGCAGAAACCATCCAAATGCCCAATGACTAATGAATGGATCAACAAAATGTGGTGTAGCTATACAATGGAATGTTACTTGGCCTTAATAAGGAATGAAGTACTCATTTATGCTACAACATGGATGAACCTTAAAAATACTATGCTAAGGAGAAGCAGTCAGTCACCAAAGATCACATATTATAGGATTTCATTTATATGAAATGTCCAGAATAGGCGAATCTACAGAGACAGAAAGTAGATTAGTCATTGCTTAGGGCTTGGAGAATGAGGGCTGAAGGTTTCTTCCTGGGGTGATGAAAATGTTCTAAACAGATGATAGTGATGGTTGCTACCCTGTGAATACATTAAAAAAAAAACAAAAACACATTGACTTGTACATTTAAAAAGGGTGAACTGTAGGATATGTGAATTATATCTCAATAAAACTGTTACCAAAAAACCAGTAGCACAGACCATGATGTTAAGGCTTAAAGGAGGGATCAGAATTTCTGGCTTGGATGGTTTGAAAGACCATCATAACAACAGGTATCTGAGCCAAGTTTTGAGGAGAAATTAGTACCTGGAGGCGGGGGAGATGGGTAGGGACTCAGTGTAAGCCAAAGGACAGAGGTGCTCTGGGACTGTGAGTAACCAGTGTGGTTAGGCTGAGAGCCTTCAGTGGGGAACGGAGGGGACAAGGCTGAAAATGCAGTCTGGCCAGCGTGGGCTAAACCTGAGACGCTGATGGTGCCCCTGGCGAGGGCAGAATCTCTCACGCCGACAGCCTCACGGTCAGCTTCTCTCAGGGCTGTTAGGAGAACTAGACACCCCTGGAGGAGGGCACTGTGGGGAGGCTTTCATCCTCTCCGGAATGAGCACATCACAGGTCTGAGTATGCTTCAGACACCCTGCAGTGGAGGAGGGGGACAGCAGAGGGCCGGACGTGGGACACAACAGAGCAGAAGAGGAGCGCTAGGTTGCCCGGGAGCACCTGCCAGAGACAGACCCCTCTGCTCTCACCGCTTCGGCATCGTCGCCATCACGAGAGAGAAGGAACAAGCTCTCCGAGGAAGTTTAGGACTTTGCTACCTGAGTGAAAGTCCAATGACTTAAAGTTAAACCAATGACTTATTTCCTGAAAAGGCTCCAAAAATCAACACGGCATTCTATTCTACATATCTTCCGTTTCCAGGCCCAGTAAATGCTAGTTCCTCTTGCATGAAAGAACATTTAAGCGAACCACACTTTGTATAATGTGTGGCTCTATGTAGCAACTTTTTTCATTAAACTACTTCGTCAGAATTTATATGTAAACAGCTATACATGGGAAAAATAAAGCTGGCCTTTTATAAATGAGTCTTTTCACTAAGTCAGACTACCATTCTGTATGTGATGCTTTCTATGGTTATAATTTGAAAGCAAACAACTGCAAAAACTGTAGCTTCTTGGAGGCATGTTCTGAGTCCTGCGCATGTTTGTATTTTCTGCAGTAGCGCTGTCTTCCAGAACTTTCTGCAATGATGGAAATGTTCTATATCTGTATTGTCCAATACGGCGGCCACCAGCCACCTGTGGCTATTGAGCGCTTGAGATGTGGGTGGTGTGACTTAGAAACTGAAGTTTTTTAAAAATTATTTTTCACCAATTTAAATGTACAGTTAAAGAGCCACATGTGGCTAGCGGCTGCTGTATCGGACAGTGCAGCCCTATAAGATCCAGAACAAGACTTTGTTCTTCATAAGTGTTCAATAAACAGCTGTTCAACTGAATGAGAATTTATGCAATAAACACATACTCGACTTCCTCTGCATGCCAGGCACTCTGCTAGATGCTGGGGCTGAGTGAATGAGTTAGAACTCCTGGTTGCAAGCGATAGGAAACTCATCTGAGCTTTACTCAAGCCAAAAGGGGACTCGGCTCACAGGTCAAGAAAGACCAGGATAATGGTGCCTTCAGGGTAGCTTGGTTCAGGGCTTAGAGGATAAGGCCATGACTGTCCTCACCCTCTCCCTCCTCAGCTAGACTCAGCTCTCTTCCATGCATAGTGTCCCTGCGCAAACTGTCTCTCCACTCATAAGTGCTAGAAGGCCGCGCCAGGCCAGACCTCACGGTGGCAAAGCCCCGAGTCCTATCCCAGCCTCCTAGCCAAAGTCTCATTGGATCCCACTGGCTATGACTGGGTAATCATTATGACCAGGGAAATAAGACGCGTTGAATGTCTTGGGCCACAATTACATGCTCCAACCCTGAGCCAAGGGTGGAGTCAACTGCACCAGAAAAGCACATGGGATGAGAGCATGGTCCAGGATGGTCTCTTAGAGTAAAATCAAGGTAATCATTAGGGAAGAGGAAATTTTGCTAGGCAGCAGAAACAACATATATCCATTCTAGTCTCTACTTTAAAGAGCTCAGTGTCTCTCTAGGGAAATTTTAAATAAGAATGCTGGTTGGTCAGATCTGCTGGCCAGATAGTGAAGAAAATACTAAGAAGGAAAAGCTAAATTTGGCAAGATCCAGGCTGAAATGTTAGTAACATTTATTGACCCAGAATTTCCTCTGATGTTGTCTACTTTTTCATAGATAATTCTTACAAAACCCTGTGGCAAAGGTTACATCTATGAAATCTAGAAACCTTTAGGAGGAAGCCATCAGTGGGCGGGGGCCCACTCTCTGCAGCCTGACTCAGCTTCAGAGTCCGGACGTCTCCCTCTGTACTCCCCTGTCAGCCAGCAGGCACACTGAGGGTGTGCTCAGACCTTAGAAGCCCTGACATGTGTGGATGCAGGCAGAGCAGACGCAGCACAGCCCACCCAGGGAAGGGACACACAATCGCCAATTCACACAATGCAATGTGAACTGTCTATTTTCATAAGGGCTACTCCAAGAGAGATTATTTGTGGGCAGGATGACTCATGAGAGAGCCAAATGAATTCGCCCCACATAGAAGACAAAGAGCTTGGAACATCGCTGAGATGAGAAAAATTAGCCAAAACAGCTGCAGCACTTTAGGATCTTTTAAATAGCCTCCTTCTGCCTACTTCTCCACCCATTTCTAGCTGTTCTCTCTCACTCATTAAACAGTGACTGAGGTCTTGCTTTTGTTGGCTCAAAGGGCCAGCAGAGGCTGGGAAATACTCTTTTTAGCAAGCGTTATCTTTTTATCCCTCTGAGCTTTCTGGTATTATCTTTTGTGAAGATGATTCTGGATTATTCTGAGAATTACTCAGAAACTTCTTGGCTTCTTTCTAGGTGGAAAAGAAGTTAATAAAGGTTGTGGACAGGACTTTCCACACTTCAAGGACATTCAGTGCTCAGGCCACATGGCAAGAAGGCCCACGACTCCGTCCGTTCTCTTCTCCTGGGAATTGAGAGAACCCTCAGCCTGCTCAACATCAAACTGACCACCCCTCCTTTAACTGTACAACGAACCTTCCAATTTGAGTGCGGCTCTCTTTTAGACTATCTACAGAGCTGTAGATAGTCATGCTTGGTAAGAATTGAGAGTTGTAAAACAAAAAAACAAACGAACAAAAAAGAATGAAGAGTTGTTTGTTTTCAATATGCTTTCTGGGTTTTAACAGAGTGTTCAGTTCAGCAGTAAGTGGACCTGCCCCCGCTGGACTGGCACTGGAGCCCAGGGGATCAGACGCTCCTGGCAGACAAGAACTGGTTCTCCCTCGGGTTGGCAACTGGCACATAGTAGATGCTTAGTGAATGCTGGTGAATTGTGGAATATTGTTGGTAACTTGGAGATGTTACTGTGCATAAAAAATACTAAAGAGAATGGGTCTGAACACTAATATCTGCAGTACTTGTGTTCTAGAAAAATGTTTATCTCTTCTACTCGACTCTATAAACCTCAGTCCCCCAGTCCTAACAAATTTTCAACCCTAAGGTGACTCAACTTTTAAAATGGTCCTTATTATGGATCTCAAGCCTATGTAACTAGTTAACTGATTATGTACACATAAGCTAGTTAACTGGTTCTCTATTCCTCAAGGGTTAACACCCCAGGACTCCAGTAGATCAGATTAGCATGAATGAATCTGCTTTTCAAAATGCCCCTTGTCTTATCCCTATCATATCATTTGCTTGATGTCTAGTGGGACTTCTTATGGGTTTCACCTTCTCATTCATTTTCTTTATGTCAAAAAAATTATTGCAGCATTGGCAGTAATAACATAACATCAGAAATAATCTAAACATCCATCAATAGAGAAATGGAAAAATAACATAAAGTAACATATATACAACAGAATATGATATTACAGTTAAAAAAGATTTTTATAAAAGATAAAAGCATTAAATCTATATTTAGCAACATGGACAGATCTTTAAAGCATCAGGTTGAATGAAAAATGCAAGTTGCAAAACACTGTTATAGTTTATGCAACTTATGTATTGTTTTTAAACACCTGAAAAATAATGCAATTTATTCAATATAAAAATATTAAAGCGAGGACATGTACTAGTAATAGTGGTTTCCTCTGGGGAGGGTGAGGGATGTCAAGGGGGGGTTTCACCTGTAATACTTTATTTCTTTTACTTAGAAAAAGTTGAAGCAAATAATACAAATGTCAGTACTGCACGGTAGGAACATGAGTGTTTGCCATATTGTTTGTACTTTATTTTTTTTTAATTAATAGACTATTAATTTAGAGAAGTTTTAGATTTACAAAAAACTGAGCAGAAATTAGAGTTCCAATTAGAGAAATTAGTTTTCTCTCCTCGACCCTCAGTTTCCTAAGTAACATCTTGCATTAGGGCAGTATATTTGTTACAACTGATGAAACCATCGTGATACGTTATTATTGTTAACTAAAGTCCATAATTTACATTAGGGTTCACTCTTTGGGTTTTACAGTTCTCTGGGGGTTGACATGTACCCTTCGTTACCGTGTCACACAGGATATGCCGCAGAAACTTCCTTAGCTCCACCTATTCATCCCTTCCTTCCTCCTCCTGAGCCCCTGGCAACCACTGATCTTTTTACTATTTCTGTAGTTTTGCCTTTTCCAGAATGTCATATAATTGGAATTATACAATATGCAGCCTTCTCAGACTGAATCCTTTCTCTTAGCAATATGCATTTAGATTTCCTCCCTATCTTTTTGTCATTTAATAGTTCATCTCTTTTTACTGCCAAATAATATCCCATTGTATGACTGCAACACTGCTTTTTTTTTTTTTTAAATCCATTCACCTATTGAAGGACACCTTGGTTGCTTCCAGTTTGGAAGATTATATTATACAACTCCCCTAAGCACTCATGTGCAGATTTTTGCGTGGACATTAGTTCCCAGCTCATTTGAGTAAATACCTAGGAACACAATCCTGAATCACATAGTAAGACTATGACTAGTTTTGTAAGAAAGGTGCCCAACTGTCTTCCAAAATGGTTGTACTATTTTACATTCCCACCAGCAAGAAATTCTCATTCATTTTAAAATTAAATTTACTGAGATATAATTCACATGCTATATAATTCACAGACCATACAATTCACCCATTTAAAGTGTAAAATTTTGTGGTTTCAGTATATTCACAGAAGTGTGCAACCACCATCACTATCCAATTCCAGGACATTTGCATCATCCTCCAAAGAAACCCATTAGTAGTCACTCCCGATTTTTCCCTAACTCTCCCTTCACCTCTAAGCCCCACCCCACCAGCTCCTGGCGACCACTAATCTACTATATGTCACTATAGATTTGCTTACCGTGGATATTTCATTTAAATGGAATCTCATTCATTAAAAAAAAAAAGAATTATTGTGTTTTCTGTGGCATGCCAGCTCTCATGCCAGATACCGGAATCACAGACTGGAGTAAAATCTAGTGTCTGCCTTCTAGTTGCTCACGGTCCAATAATAAACATTTGCTGAGTGCAGACATCCCAGGCTTTTCTCTTGGGCATGACAGCCACACACACATTAGCTGGCGGAGGCCCTTTGTACCAGTGGGACGCTCAGGCCAAGAGGCCCATCATTTCCCTTTGGTTTCAGCTCTACTGGGTAGATGCTACCCAGTGCTCCATCTCGTGTGCTGATCAGGCCTACAGATGTTTACCTTTAGTCCTACTCATCAAGTACCTGTACTTGACCTGTCCTCTTCAAAAGACACCCTTCTTGGTAACGATTGAGAAGTTTTAGTCTGTTTTTAAATGCACCCAGTTTGTCATCTTCTTTCCATTAAGATCAAAGGAACCATTTGTCCTAGGGTTCTGTCTGTCGGTTTTTTTGTTTTTTTTACTTTTTAAAAAATTTTTTTCTTAATAATTATTTTTTATTTTAATAACTTTATTTCATTTTAACTTACTTTATTTTATCCTCTTTCTTTCTTTCTATTTTTTCTCCCTTTTATTCTGAGCCGTGTGGATGAAAGGCTCTTGGTGCTCCAGCCAGGAGTCAGTGCTGTGCCTCCGAGGTGGGAGAGCCAACTCTTCAGGACACTGGTCCACAAGAGACCTCCCAGCTCCACGTAATATCAAACGGCGAAAATCTCTCAGAGATCTGCATCTCAACATCAAGACGCAGCTTCACTCAATGACCAGCAAGCTACAGTGCTGGACACCCTATGCCAAACAACTAGCAAGACAGGAACACAACCCCATCCATTAGCAGAGAGGCTGCCTAAAATCATAATAAGGCCACAGACACCCCAAAACACACTACCAGACGTGGACCTGCCCACCAGAAAGACAAGATCCAGCCTCATCCACCAGAACACAGGCACTAGTCCCCTCCACCAGGAAGCCTACACAACCCACTGAACCAACCTTAGCCACTGGGGACAGACACCAAAAACAACGGGAACTACGAACCTGCAGCCTGCAAAAAGGAGACCCCAAACACAGTAAGATAAGCAAAATGAGAAGACAGAAAAACACACAGCAGATGAAGGAGCAAGGTAAACACCCACCAGACCTAACAAATGAAGAAGAAATAGGCAGTATACCTGAAAAAGAATTCAGAATAATGATAGTAAAGATGATCCAAAATCTTGGAAACAGAATGGAGAAAATGCAAGAAACATTTAACAAGGACCTAGAAGAACTAAAGAGGAAACAAGCAACGATGAACAACAATAAATGAAATTAAAAATACTCTACAAGGGATCAATAGCAGAAAAACTGAGGCAGAAGAATGGATAAGTGACCTGGAAGATAAAACAGTGGAAATAACTACTGCAGAGCAGAATAAAGAAAAAAGAATGAAAAGAACTGAGGACAGTCTCAGAGACCTCTGGGACAACATTAAACGCACCAACATTCGAATTATAGGGGTCCCAGAAGAAGAAGAGAAAAAGAAGGGGACTGAGAAAATATTTGAAGAGATTATAGTTGAAAACTTCCCTAATATGGGAAAGGAAATAGTCAATCAAGTCCAGGAAGCACAGAGAGTCCCATACAGGATAAATCCAAGGAGAAACACACCAAGACACATATTAATCAAACTATCAAAAATTAAATACAAAGAAAACATATTAAAAGCAGCAAGGGAAAAACAACAAATAACACATAAGGGAATCCCCATAAGGTTAACAGCTGATCTTTCAGCAGAAACTCTGCAAGCCAGAAGGGAGGGGCAGGACATATTTAAAGTGATGAAGGAGAAAAACCTACAACCAAGATTACTCTACCCAGCAAGGATCTCATTCAGATTTGATGGAGAAATTAAAACCTTTACAGACAAGCAAAAGCTGAGAGAGTTCAGCACCACCAAACCAGCTTTACAACAAATGCTAAAGGAACTCTCTAGGCAAGAAACATAAGAGAAGGAAAAGACCTACAATAACAAATCCAAAATAATTAAGAAAATGGTAATAGGAACATACATATCGATAATTACCTTAAATGTAAATGGATTAAATGCTCCCACCAAAAGACACAGACTGGCTGAATGCATACAAAAACAAGACCCATATATATGCTGTCTACAAGAGACCCACTTCAGACCTAGGGACACATACAGACTGAAAGTGAGAGGATGGAAAAAGATATTCCATGCAAATGGAAATCAAAAGAAAGCTGGAGTAGCAATTCTCATATCAGACAAAATAGACTTTAAAACAAAGACTATTACAAGAGACAAAGAAGGACACTACATCATGATAAAGGGATCGATCCAAGAAGAAGATATAACAATTGTAAATATTTATGCACCCAACATAGGAGCACCTCAATACATAAGGCAAATACTAACAGCCATAAAAGGGGAAATAGACAGTAACACAATCATAGTAGGGGACTTTAACACGTCACTTTCACCAATGGACAGATCATCCAAAATGAAAATAAATAAGGAAACACAAGCTTTAAATGATACATTAAACAAGATGGACTTAACTGATATTTATAGGACATTCCATCCAAAAACAACAGAATACACATTTTTCTCAAGTGCTCATGGAACATTCTCCAGGATAGATCATATCTTGGGTCACAAATCAAGCCTTGGTAAATTTAAGAAAACTGAAATCGTATCAAGTATCTTTTCCGACCACAACGCTATGAGACTAGATAGCAATTACAGGAAAAGATCTGTAAAAAATACAAACACATGGAGGCTAAACAATACACTACTTAATAACCAAGTGATCACTGAAGAAATCAAAGGGGAAATCAAAAAATACCTAGAAACAAATGACAATGGAGACACGACAACCCAAAACCTATCGGATGCAGCAAAAGCAGTTCTAAGAGGGAAGTTTATAGCAATACAATCCTACCTTAAGAAACAGGAAACATCTCAAATAAACAACCTAACCTTGCACCTAAAGCAATTAGAGAAAGAAGAACAAAAAAACCCCAAAGTTAGCAGAAGGAAAGAAATCATAAAGATCAGATCAGAAATAAATGAAAAAGAAATGAAGGAAACGATAGCAAAGATCAATAAAACTAAAAGCTGGTTCTCTGAGAAGATAAACAAAATTGATAAACCATTAGCCAGACTCATCAAGAAAAAAAGAGAGAAGACTCAAATCAGTAGAATTAGAAATGAAAAAGGAGAAGTAACCACTGACACTGCAGAAATACAGACGATCATGAGAGATTACTACAAGCAACTCTATGCCAATAAAATGGACAATCTGGAAGAAATGGACAAATTCTTAGAAATGCACAACCTTCCGAGACTGAACCAGGAAGAAATAGAAAATATGAACAGACCAATCACAAGCACTGAAATGGAAACTGTGATTAAAAATCTTCCAACAAAAAAAACCCAGGACCAGATGGCTTCACAGGTGAATTCTATCAAACATTTAGAGAAGAGCTAACACCTATCCTTCTCAAACTCTTCCAAAATATAGCAGAGGGAGGAACACTCCCAAACTCATTCTACGAGGCCACCATCACCCTGATACCAAAGCCAGATAAAGATGTCACAAAGAAAGAAAACTACAGGCCAATATCACTGATGAACACAGATGCAAAAATCCTCAACAAAATACTAGCTAACAGAATCCAACAGCACATTAAAAGGATCATACACCATGATCAAGTGGGGTTTATTCCAGGAATGCAAGGATTCTTCAATATATGCAAATCAATCAACGTGATACACCATATTAACAAATTGAAGGAGAAAAACCATATGATCATCTCAATAGATGCAGAGAAAGCTTTCGACAAAATTCAACACCCATTTATGATAAAAACCCTGCAGAAAGTAGGCATAGAGGGAACTTTCCTCAACATAATAAAGGCCATATATGACAAACCCACAGCCAACATCGTCCTCAATGGTGAAAAATTGAAACCATTTCCACTAAGATCAGGAACAAGACAAGGTTGCCCACTCTCACCACTATTATGCAACATAGTTTTGGAAGTGTTAGCCACAGCAATCAGAGAAGAAAAAGAAATAAAAGGAATCCAAATCGGAAAAGAAGAAGTAAAGCTGTCACTGTTTGCAGATGACATGATACTCTACATAGAGAATCCTAAAGATGCTACCAGAAAACTACTAGAGCTAATCAATGAATTTGGTAAAGTAGCAGGATACAAAATTAATGCACAGACATCTCTGGCATTCCTATACACTAATGATGAAAAATCTGAAAGTGAAACTAAGAAAACACTCCCATTTACCAATGCAACAAAAAGAATAAAATATCTAGGAATAAACCTACCTAAGGAGGGAAAAGACCTGTATGCAGAAAATTATGACACTGATGAAAGAAATTAAAGATGACACAAATAGATGGAGAGATATACCATGTTCTTGGATTGGAAGAATCAACATTGTGAAAATGACTCTACTACCCAAAGCAATCTACAGATTCAATGCAATCCCTATCAAACTACCACTGGCATTTTTCACAGAACTAGAAAAAAAATTTCACAATTTGTATGGAAACACAAAAGACCCTGAATAGCCAAAGCAATCTTGAGAACGAAAAATGGAGCTGGAGGAATCAGGCTCCCTGACTTCAGACTATACTACAAAGCTACAGTAATCAAGACAGTATGGTACTGGCACAAAAACAGAAATATAGATCAATGGAACAGGATAGAAAGCCCAGAGGTAAATCCACACACATATGATCACCTTATCTTTGATAAAGGAGGCAAGAATATACAGTGGAGAAAAGACAGCCTCTTCAATAAGTGGTGCTGGGAAAATTGGACAGGTACATGTAAAAGTATGAAATTAGAACACTCCCTAACACCATACACAAAAATAAACTCAAAATGGATTAAAGACCTAAGTGTAAGGCCAAAGACACTATAAAACACTTAGAGGAAAACATAGGCAGAACACTCTGACATAAATCACAGCAAGATCCTTTTTGACCCACCTCCTAGAGAAATGGAAATAAAAACAAAAATAAATAAATGGGACCTAATGAAACTTAAAAGCTTTTGCACAGCAAAGGAAACCATAAACAAGACCAAAAGACAACCCTCAGAATGGGAGAAAATATTTGCAAATGAAGCAACTGACAAAGGGTTAATCTCCAAGATTTACAAGCAGCTCATGCAGCTGAATAACAAAAAAACAAGCAACCCAATCCAAAAATGGGCAGAAGACCTAAATAGACATTTCTCCAAAGAAGATATACAGATTGCCAACAAACACATGAAAGAATGCTCAACATCATTAATCATTAGAGAAATGCAAATCAAAACTACAATGAGATATCATCTCACACCAGTCAGAATGGCCATCATCAAAAAATCTAGAAACAATAAATGCTGGGGAGGGTGTGGAGAAAAGGGAACACTCTTGCACTGTTGGTGGGAATGTAAATTGATACAGCCACTATGGAGAACAGTATGGAGGTTCCTTAAAAAACTAAAAATAGAACTACCATATGACCCAGCAATCCCACTACTGGGCATATACCCTGAGAAAACCATAATTCAAAAAGAGTCATGTACCAAAATGTTCATTGCAGCTCTATTTACAATAGCCAGGACGTGGAAGCAACCTAAGTGTCCATCATCGGATGAATGGATAAAGAAGATGTGGCACATATATATATGATGGAATATTACTCAGCCATAAAAAGAAACGAAATTGAGTTATTTGTAGTGAGGTGGATGGACCTAGAGTCTGTCATACAGAGTGAAGTAAGTCAGAAAGAGAAAAACAAACAGCATATGCTAACACATATATATGGAATCTAAGAAAAAAAAAAAGGTCATGAAGAACCTAGGGGTAAGACGGGAATAAAGACACAGACCCACTAGAGAATGGACTTGAGGATATGGGGAGGGGGAAGGGTAAGCTGTGACAAAGTGAGAGAGTGGCATGGACATATATTACACTACCAAAAGTAAAAGAGATAGCTAGTGGGAAGCAGCCACATAGCACAGGGAGATCAGCTCGGTGCTTTGTGACCACCTAGAGGGGTGGGATGGGGAGGGTGGGAGGGAGGGAGACGCAAGAGGGAAGAGATATGGGAACATATGTATATGTATAACTGATTCACTTTGTTATAAAGCAGAAACTAACACACCATTGTAAAGCAATTATACTCCAAAAAGATGTTAAAGAAAAAAAAAAAAGATCAAAGGAATGTTTCTGCCGGGTTTCCAACAAGGTATTTGTGATGTTCCCCTGTGATAATGACTATACTTAGCACATATGAGGAGATATACTGAGGTCTCTCTGAAGATCTTGAAAATAAGGTTAGCTTTAGAGAATGGAATTAGTAGAACTGACACGCACTGAAGGATATTGGCCATGTGTGGAAGTTAGTCATCTGAAGAGACTGTAGAAAAGCAGTTGGGGAGATGGGGAATTTCCAAAGTGACAAAGGAGTGATCTCAGAAGACATATTTTACCTAAGAAATCTAAAATCTACATAACTCTAGAAGATTGTTCATATATGGTATCAGGTTCCACATGGAGTTTGAAAAGGGAACCCAGAATTTCTGCAACAATTTGTTAATGTCTCTACCTTTGTCCAGAAATTAGCAAGATGATCTCACTGGAAAGCAAATCCCTTCAGTTCTTCAGGTTGTCACAGTTCCATGAGGTGATCGTGAAGCCTTCCAACTACCAACTGTCTCCCCATGTATGTATGGGGAGTGGCAGGCAGAACAAACTTAACAAGCTAGTTTATACATCAATCTCTTATGAGTTTGGCTATTGGGAGTTAGCCCTCATGCTCTGGCAAAATTGAGTTTCTGACCCAAAGGGGTAGGATCCATACACCATGATGGTCTACCGAAGCACAAATCTGGAGAACAGATGTTTGGGGAATGTGAAAACCATGGCCAAACATACAAAGGCCTGCCATGTAGAAGAGGAATTTAACTAACTCTAGGCAGGTCCAACAAACAGAAATACTGCAAGGTAGTAGTTAAAAACACAGGCTCTGGAGCCAAACTACTTGGCTCCAACACTTACTAGCTACATAAACTTGGGCAACTTAGCCTCCAGGCACCTCAATTTCCTCATCTGTGAAATAAAATGGTTGTGAAGACTAAACGAGATAACCCAAATAAATGCTTAGTATGACATCTGGAACACAGAAAGTTCTCAGAAGTTAGCCAACACATCATCATTATCCAAAGGAGGAACAGACCACCCTTTGAGACGGGGAGCCCCCCAGAGCTCAGCTGGCAGAGATTTGTCAACTGAGGGCCAAATGTTGAATTTACTTCAACTCCAGGACTTCCAATTAGCTCCATGCCCCTACAACACTTACACACAATTCAAAACAAAAATGTGGTCTCAGTAGTTGATGTGTTTTCATGTAAAACTTTTTTTTTTTTTTTTGCTGTTCAACCAATGTATACTTTTCTGATTACTTATGTGCAAAGCACCTGTTAGTCGATGAGAATGGGAAAGGTAGTCCTTTCCTTCAAGAAGCCGAACATCTAACTGAGAAAAGCAGATTAGAGAAGCAGACAGTGATGCAAACGTGTGCTGGATTTAGGCCAACCATCCATTCGGTGCTTGCCTTTTTATTAGAGTGGCATAACCAAGAGAAGGGTCAGGGAAACCTCTATATCTAGAATCACTCTATTCTAAGGAACATGAGAAGCTTGTTAGTAACTTAAACTGAAATCAGCCACATTCCCTCTCCCTCCCTCTCTCAATCTCAGTCTCTCCTTTCCATTCCCGTCAAGGTACAACAAAGTGGCACGATGGCTCTGGGACCTTTCAGTCTCAGATTCTCAGGCCGTGCTGGACGCCCCACGGCAGCAGTTGGTGAAGGTAGACAAGCAGCTTCCATGCTGCAAGTCCATGGGACACTAAAGGCTGTCCATTATTTATTTGTAACTACTGCTCTAATGCCCCTCTTCCTCTCATCTGTAAGTTCAATGGGAGAAAGAAAGTGGGCTTTCCTCATGTGGCACAGGAGGCTCTCAAATATTCATTGACTGAAGCAGGTTCATCCTGTGGCTTTTACAGTTAGCATGTGTAGGAAAAACCCCTGATTCTCGTTCTCTTAAAGCAACCTCCCCGCCCCCCACCCCCAGTGACACTTTCTTTTTGTGACATTCGAACCACAGTTCCAGACTTCTTTTAGGTTCCATGGGATCTGGTTGCTGCATTTTAAGTATATTACTCTCCTTTAAAATATCAGCTAGGGGAGAGAGGCCCCTGGGGTCTGCCTTGCACTTTGTGGACAAGCATCCAGGGCCAGGGACACCAGGAAACTACTCACAGTGGGACAGCTGCCAGTTAACTGATTGCTCTGTTGCCTCAAGAAATTCACAGCACCTTCGGGCAAGGGAACAGCAGTGTGGTGTTTATTGAAATCTACATCTGGTAGCAATTTGTCCAACAGCAACCAGCTTTCCCTCCTCCTTTTCTTGAGTCAAATAATCCACAGGGGCCCATAATACTCCACAACTGTTCGTCTGTGCAAGACCTGTATTGTGTCATTTATGTTCCTAATTACAGATCTGGGTTTATCAACAAGTTTCAGCATGGTAAGTAATTTTTTAGACTGCGGTGGAGACTGAAGGCACATGTCCTGAGGCAGTGACACGTACGGACCATCACCATCTGGGCTGAAAGACGAAGCCTCATGCTGGCCTCTGGGCCCACACTTGGTCGGCACAGACGGCCAGAGCACTCCCCATCCCCACCCTATGAGGTATGGCCTGACAACGGTGTGTGGAAGCTTGCAATAGCTGAGCCTTAACCTACAATGAGAGATCTGTACGCTGTAGAGAAAGGGAGAAGCCCTATACTCCATTCTCGGAGAAAATTCTTTCCTCCTTTGGAGCGGGGGGTGGTGGTGAGGGAGACTGAGCAGGGGGTCTGCTAAAGGACTCAATGAATAAAGAGTTCTTTTATGGAACCTGTGGTTAGGTGAGAAGATGGCATAAATCTAGAAAGCAGAGTAACTCAAGCTTGGGGGGCAAATCTGGTGACTGGAGTTTCCAGCTTTACAATAAAGTCTTCAGAGAAAAGCAGAACTGTTTAGGAGGGATGAGAACAGACACAGGAATAGAATTAAGAGTAGGGTGGACTTAGAATGGACTTTTGTACATACGCCCAACACCCATCCACCCACACCAGCCCCTCCTCTGGGGGCGGGGGGACTGTGCCCCTCTTACCCTAATGGTGTGGTTCTAATCACCGCCCCTGCCTGTGACCCAAGGTGGCCAATCACGGCAGCCCATGCCTGCCGGCTGCAAGTGGTCCAGAGAAGGCATGTGACTAGGGCTTGGTCAATCACAGTCTGGGTCTGGGGTTTTCCTTTTAGAGTCACTGGGGAAGATGCTCTCAAAGGAAAAATGAGATTTTGGAACTTCCTGAGGCCATGGTTTTTGCTAAATGGGAGGGAAAAAAAAAACAAAACCGGTTTGCAATCAGAGAGAATGAAGCCAACAGAGAACAGAGATGAGCAGTAACTACAAAGGTGGCTGCAACATGAAAAGCCCCAATCTAGAATCCTTGGGGCCAGGGTTCCATGGCCTCGTTACAAATTCCTCGTTTATGTTAAAGCCAGTTTGAGCTTTTGGTTTCTGCCACCATAACCAGGGTCTGGATGGCTACAGAAGACTTTTCATTGAAAACGATTGCTATCCCACAGCAATTCACTGTATTTGTAATGGGGAACTCAATGCTTTTGTTCTGCAACAAGATATAAATATTTCTAGTTTATCACTTACTTTTTAAATCAGATAGCTAAATAACCGCAAGTGGGGGCAAGCTCTTAATTTCCCTTTACAATTTAGGAAAAAAGGCCAGGAAGAAAGAAGTTCTCTCTTACCTGCCCTTTTCCCATTGGTATGTCTGGAGATGGAAACATGAATGAGTATAAACCTCATTCCCACAGAGTTTATTAAAAGCCAGTCTATTCTTAAAAACTGTTCAGAAGTAAGAAATAACAGTGATGCTGGTTTCCTAGGCCCTGGGATGGATGGTACAGTGCAAGAAACCATGCTACCCAAGGACACGGTTGTTAAGGAAACAGACAAAAAAGCAAAACTGCTTTCTTAAAACTGCTCAGCGCTGATGTAGTGGTACTCTCTACAAAGCAGAGCACATCCATGTCTCTCCTCGTCCACCTCCCTCTCTGCTCCCAGGCTTGTGAGTGTCCTGTAAGCCTCAAGATGCAAACACTGAGCATAGCTATGTTTAACTAGTCAAGTTAGCAAATCAATTCACTTCTCCGAGCCTTGACCACCACATCCACAAAATGGGGTCAGAGCCACCTCATAAGATTGTTTTGAGCGTCAAAAGGCTAGGTACCAAAGTGCCATGAAAATGTCGGCTGATGTAATCAATGGTGGTTGCTATGCTTCTTATGGTACTTTCTGTCAGAGATCCAGGCTGCACCCTGGGCCATGGGCCATTCTGGAGTGGCTTCTCTCATTCTCCTTTCCTGCACTCGGAGTCCCACCTGTGAGGCCCGGCTCAAAACCCACCTCTCGCCCAGAGCCCTCTCGCTGTAGCTGATGCCCTGAAATCCTGCAGGTCTTGCTGTACCACGTGCTCAGCTCCTGGGCATGCCCAGCGCCCCGCAGTCATCCTGCACACACACCGCGGGCTACCCACTATCCGTCTCGTGAAGGCCGGGCTTGTACCTCTTTGAATCCCCACCCGACCATGAAATTGGAAAGGGGCCAATAAATATTTGTTGACCAACAGAAGCCATGATTAAATATGAACAGTATTTTTAACAATATACACCTTAGAATATTTCATATTCCCTTCCCTCCCTGCTCTCCCACAGCTAAGTGAGAAGCAAGACGGAGCAAAACTAAGATTTCAGAACCAAGAATCAATTTAATTTTACAGTATCAAAACATGGAAATCCCCCAAATTCAACACATAGCAGCTGTTATGTTTGCAAGTGAGAAGGGTCAGCTGTAAAAACATAGCCCCTAGAATCATGGTCACAGGGCAGACTGCAAGAACACCTCCCCAGGACCCTCCACTGCAGACGCATCAGGAAGTCCGCGCAGGCGCGCCCTGGGCCAGCAGCTCTCTACTTCCTAATCCCCACTTTCTCTTTCACAGACTGAAAAACCCCTCCTACCCAACAAAATGCACTATCTTTTTTTTTTTTTTTTTTAATTCAAAGTCACACATAACTGCCAAGCAGAGCTTCGGAATGGGTCAAGCTGTTCAGTATTCTATTCTACTCAGAGACGACAGAATTCAGGGGGCAGAGATGGTGGTGCGGCAACAACCTGATGGTTTAGCTGGTCGATGTAATCTCATGGTTTAAATGTTTTATTTCTGTTTGGCTTTTCCAAACATCAAAAATAAGCTCCACAGTCCCATTCCTACCTCCTCAAAGCCTCAAGCACTGGAGGGTGGATTGGCTATCAGGGCTGCTTCAATCAGACCAGGATGCTCAGGTAATAGCTGGAGATAACCTCACCTGGAAGAGGCCTGCCTGGGGCAGCAGGACGGCTGGGGCACCTGCCTAACAGAAGAACTGTGTCTCCTCATGTAGAGATGAGGGTGCCAAGAGAGCTTAATAGATGTGCTCAAGTTTATATACCAAGTGACTGATGCTTAATTATTCTTTAAAAACTGTTTATGTATAAAGTTACAAACTCAAGGAGAAAGCAAACAGTGGCTTAAAGGGTGCCTTTAAAATCCTGTGGACTATTGGGAAATTTTGAATATGTGCTGGATTTTGGGTGGTGTTATGGAATTATCATTCACTGTTCTGTGACGATAACAGTATTCTACTTACACAGAAGAGTGTCTGTATGACTAGCAGATTCATGATAAAAACTTAGGGGGGAGGTGTCACTGTATATGGAACTTGCTTTCAAATGGTTCAGGAAAAGAGAAATTGTGTGAATATGTATGTGGTGTGTGTGTGGAAAGAGAGCGCAAGAGAGAAACTAGGTGTGGCAAGACGCTAATAGAGGAATCCAAGGGGAAGGTATTGCGGTACTCATCTTACTTTTCTTTAAACTTTTCTGTATGTTTGAGAATTTTCAAAATAAAAAGTCTTGGGAAAAAATAAAATCCTGTGGTAAAGAGGGAAGTTAAAAACATTCAGAGCCAGGTTGGGATGTGGATCTGTCGAACACGTGCTTCAACTCACAACAACAGAGTGCTCTCCCCTTCCTCTCACCCCTCCATGAGGGGCTGACATTTTGACAATCTTCTCCCAGAAAGCCCACAAGGGAGGCACTTGGCCAGTGGGCCCCTTTAGCATCCCACCCTCAACAGAGTATTCACTGGCTATCCGTGTTGCAGGAAAGGGTTAAATGAGGTGCACAGAGACTAAGGCTTTGAAAACTAAGACGCAATAAGAACATGAGAAATCACTGTTGCATCTACACCAAGTTCATTCCTACAAACAGCGAGCACACTGTCACCAAGAGAAAATCACCACTACCACCAGGAACTGGACAGAGAAAGGAGAGGAGGCAGAAGCCCAGAGAGCCCCAGCTATGTGCCTTGGGGCTGTGCGCTTGCTTTCTTTTCTTTTTAAAACATCTTTATGGAGAAGTAATTCACATTACCACACAATTCACCCATTAAAGTGTATAATTCATTGGTTTTAGTACATTCACAGTGTGCAACCATTATCACAACCCAAGATTAGAACACTTCATCACCTCAGAAAGAAACCCTTACCCATAAGTGGTCACTCCTCATTTTCCCCCCAAATCCCCACGCCCACTCCTCGGCAACCACTAATCTGCTCTCTGACTCTACGGATTTTTAAATTCTGGACGTTTCATATAAATGAAATACTATAACATGTGGCCTTTTATGACTGGCTTCCTTCACTTAGCATAATTTCAACCTTCATCCGCGTTGTAGCTGTCTTTCCTTTTTATTACCAAATAACGTTCCATTATGATTCCAAATGTAATATCCACATTATATTGATCCATTTACCAGTTGATGGGCCTGTGGGTTGTCTCTACCTTTTAGCTATTATGATAAATAATGCTGTTATAAACATTTGCATACAAGTTTCTGTGTGAACGTATGTTTTCATTTCTCTTGCTTACATACCTAGAAGTGGAAGAGCACAACCATATGGTAACTCTATTTAACTTTGTGAGGAACTGCCAGACTGTTTTCCAAAGTGACTGCACCGTTTTACATTTCTACTAACAGTGAGTGAGGGTTCCAATTTCTCCACATTTCGCCAACACTTATTACTGTCATCTTTTTGATTATAGCCATCTTAGTGGGTGTGCAGTGGTATCTCACAGTGGTTTTGATCTGTATTTCTCTGATGGCTAATGATGCTGAGCATCTTTTCATGGACTTACTGGACATCTGTACATCTTTGAAGAAACAGCTATTTATTTTTTTAAATAATATACATATATTTATTTATTTATTTATTTTGGCTGTGTTGGGTCTTCGTTGCTGCACACGGGCTTCCTCTAGTTGCAGCGAGCAGGGGCTACTCTTCGTTGTGGTGCATGGGCTTCTCATTGCGGTGGCTTCTCTTGTTGCGGAGCAGGGGCTCTAGGCGCATAGGGTTCAGTAGTTGTGGCACGTGGGCTCAAGAGTTGTGGCTCATGGCTCTAGAGCACAGGCTCAGTAGTTGTGGCGCACGGGCTTAGCTGCCCCACGGCATGTGGGATCTTCCCGGACCAGGGCTCGAACCCGTGTCCCCTGCACTGGCAGGCGGATTCTTAACCACTGCGCCACCAGGCAAGTCCCAAGAAACGGCTATTTAAATCCACTGCCCATTTTTAAATTGAGCTAGATGTCTTTATATTACTGAGTTGTAAGAGTTGCCTATATATTCTGGATACCGGTTCCTCATCAGATAAATGAACTGCAAAAAACTTTTTTCTCTAATTCTGTAGGCTGTCTTTTCACTTTCTTGATAGCATCCTTTGAAGCACAAAGTTTTAAATTTTGATGGAGCCCAATTAATGTCTTTTTTGTTAGGTGCTTTCTTATTTAATGCTCACAGTAACTGTGAGGAGTAGAAACTACTGATCCCATCCTACAAATAAGGAAAATGAAGCTCACTGAAGTAAATGACCCAAGGTCTCACATAGGGCCACTGCACATGGTTCTGCCCTGCACAACCCGTAAGGGTGAACAGAGCAGTCCTGGTCATTTGTTGGAGCTGGGCTATGAACTCAGGCCTCTGACCAAGCCAGGGTTCAGGCACTCATACACTCTATGAATGTTATGGTGTAATATGGCCGATTTTTAGACAAGCTCCTCACATATTATACATTTAACATTCTAAGGATGCTGCCATTACTTAAAACTACAGGATTCTGGAGTCTGTCTTTGGAAGCTGTATGAAAAGGTAGTGAGTGGCATGTTTTATAAACATATTTAATTAAAGTGAGGGGAGACTTGAGTTTATGAAGAAGCCAAAAGTCCTCAGTACCGAAGTCTGGAGAATAAGTTATTTGGCCAGATTGCACCATTTTGGATTTATATACTGCTACACAAACCAACCAATACCAAGTATGAGAAGTGATTAAAAGGTTCAAAGTACAGGTAGATCTAAGTCTCAGAAGAATGCAACCAGAACTGTTTCTAGCAATGACAGCCAGATATGAAAGATACTAGAGAATATTTGTATAATGTATAAAAAGGAATCAGTCTGATGCATTTGAAAACATTTTGATATAAAAATTGGCCCTCTTTTTACTTCTTGGTCATACCAGGTATACTGAATCACAATCACTGAATTACTACAGCTAAAAAGGATTTCACATTTGGTTCAATCTCCTTACTTTAATTTGGTAAACCGATGCACAAAATGTTCTCATGACTCAAGTACTCGTGAGAACACTAGCAGAAGAGGGACTAAAATGTAAGGAGGATGCAGTTCCCATGTTCTATTTCTTAATATTAGCTGTTAGAACTCAGCATTTATGGTTCTTCCCCTCTCTCTCCCACAGACCTCCAAGAGGACTGTACCATCCAAGATTCCTCTTCTAAAGGGTGGGGAACTCTGCCCAGGCTTCACTGTCCATCCTCCAACTGGATCTTTCCCTAATACCAACTTAACTAAACATCTCAAATCCATGTAGATAGCTCTGACAGCAAATAGAAGTGACTCATTTTATAAAGTGAGTTCTGAAGGGATACTGTCAAGCCTTATTTCAAAAACCAGGCTCTAGTTTCCAATGTAAGAATTAAATGGCTTTCTGCCTGCTGTTTCTGCCTTTCCCCCCTCACTTAAGGAAAGAAAGCCAAAGCTGTGTCTTGAGGGATTGCTCCATAAGGAAAAATCAAGGCAGGATACAGTCTCAGGATGGGCCAGTGCAGGTTGGAAGTGGGCTAGCAGAAGGCTTGGGAAAAGAGAAGTGGATTCACGAGCAGGCTAGGTCAGTCCCCAGAGTGATTTCTCTGCACTGGAAACAGGTTTAAGTGCTGACACGGGGGTTTCCCACAGCTTCTACTGGCCTCCAAAGGCATATTTGTCATCGGAGGCTCTTGATGAAGCTGTACATAAATATCTGACTGTTGTTAAATACAAAACAAAACAAAACAAAAATATTCCACGGGAACCAAATCAAAACCAGCTGTAAGGGGGAGAGGCCAAAAACTCAGTGTAAGTGCAAAAGTCCCAGCAGAAACACTTGTTAATTGTGCTATTTACTTTGCTAAATAGTAAACTCTCATGCCAATGAAGTTGTATCACATGACTATAATGTTTTTCATATGACTTTCCTGCTATGAGAGAAATGGGCATTTTATTTTCTAGAATTCTGTATTCTGTAGTGGATGAGTCAAAATCTGAGTTTTAATTCAAAAATCAACCCATCGGCCCAGCCCTGTTCATTTCTAGTCTGTTTATGATTTTACATCCTATGTTATAGCTGGTGTGCTAAACTTACTTTACAAATGATCATTCATTAATCCCCAATTCTGCAGAAAGCAAGTTCTGCTTAGCAAAAATGCAATTCTTTTGAAAGAATGCTGTAACTGTAATCCTAAAAACATAACTGTATGATACAGCATCAGTCAAGGGGAGAAAACATAGCCTAAAATTAATCTTGGAGTCATGAAACTTGCAAACTTTCAAGAATGAGAATGAAATATTTCAGGAAAGTTGGGTCATGGAATTTTAGAATTTGAGTATCTCAAGGATATACCAATATAGCTTGTTTCATTGACTCTTATAATCAGTGTTTTCTCTCTAGTTAGATAGAATTTGAAAATTATTTGGGGTTTCCCACAGCACAATGTTGAACTCACAGTTGGAACTAAATCAGTACATGTGAACTGATACTTGATGAAAAATAACCCTAAGAAGATAAGTCACAGCACATTTTATGAAAAGATGGCTAAGTCCTTCACATGTTTGGTTTAGACTAAGCCTTTCTTCAACAAATTCAGCAATTTAAACAGTATTTGGTGAGCACTTCAACAGCTTCGTGACTTGGATATCTTGTGTTTCATCAACTTTAAGGCCACTTCCTTTGGTTCCAACTGGGATAAACAGCCATCTAGGAGCCATATGGACCTGGGGTCAATCTCCAAATATCCAAACCCATTCTCAATAAGGGTCTTGAAAGGAAAGGTCAGAACTCCATGCAAAATTCCCTACTCAGACAGCAACATTTTACGAGGGTAAAAAGCTGAGTGGGGTCTTTTAATACCTCATGGGCAGATGCACCTACAGTTTGGCAGCTAGATGGGCTACAAAGAACACGAATCTCTGTCCAATACCCTTTCCTTATGAAATGTTAGCATTACCAAAAACATTTCTGATGGGAGTATTTAAAATTTTTTAACCTACAGCTCAAGATAAAATTAATATAATTCTCATTTAAGTATTTTTCTTGCATCCTAGCTCTATAGCTTCTCCTCATTGCGCTAAATGAAACAGAATAATTTTATCTGCAAAATCAATCTACCGGTTCTGTTCTTTTTCTCCAAACTCTATCTCCATCCTATCTCTAATACCATCTAGTCGTTTTCACTCATTTATTCCACTACCTCAAAATCATCACACCCCAAGACAAACTTACTTTTGTGAGTCTGGCACCCCCTCCACCCCACTGCCAGTCCCCACTCTGCACCTTGCTCCTCGACCCCTCCTCCAACAGAAACCAACCTGGCAATTTGTTAATCTCAACAGCACTATCATTAAACTAGTAACCTGGACTAAAATAATGGCAATCATTTTTGTATACTTGATGATGGAAGGGAGATGGGTGCAAAAAACTGGGTTGCACTGGTCAATCTCACTAAATCTGGATGATTCTGTCTTGAATATCTCTCTCAATCCATTCTCTCTGTGCCCCTTTCTATGAAAATAAAGGGATTTGTAGTCTCTAGCGGGATCACCTTTGTATTCATCCTTCATAAAGGGGATATATTTAGGGAGATAGACCACAGGTGTTAAGGGATAGGAAAAAGTTTAATAGCATCCAAACATTTTTTTTCTTTAAACTGAGAAGAATTACCTTGCTACAATATGGATGAACCTAGAAAACATCATGCTAAGTTACAGACATCAGACACAAAGGCCATGCATTGTTTGGTTTCATTTATGTGACATGTCCAGAATAGGCAAATCCATCGAGACAGAAGGGAGATGAGTGGTTAGCAGGGCTGGAAGGAGCAGGTGGGAATAAGGAGTGAGAGCTCAATGGGTACAGAGTTCCTTTTTGTGGGCGTGAGAATGTACTAAACTTAGGAATAACAGTAGCATAACAACTCTGTGAATGCACTAAAAACTACTGGATTGTATACTCTTAAAGGGTAAATTTCATGGTATGTGAATTATAGGTCAATAAAACTGTTACTAAAAAGTACATTATCTGATTTCAGGTAACTCCAACTAAATGCTCACAACCTGAGTAACACACTAAAGACTCCTGGCCTCTGAGTCCTTTATCCCTAGGATGCCCTGGCCCTCCTCTCCTGTCCGACTCCTTCCGTACACTTTCCCTGCCCAAATCCAACTCTTATTTTTAGAGAGCGCCTACTCATCCTTTAAAACTAAATGGAATATTTGGTCCCTGGGAAGTTTTCCTTGACATCCCTACTCCCCCAGGGAGTAACTTCCCCACAGTAAAGTAACGTCCACTGCTCCCTCAGCACCTAATATATAAATGACTAAAACATTTCTGATGATACTAGAGTTCACTATTTACGTCTCTGCTTCGCACACTAGACTGTGAGCTCATTTCATTAACTTCTGTATTCAGTCACTAGCATAGCACCTTGCTACCAAGTTTTCAAAAGATGTTCAGTAAAGGTTTTTTTTTTTAAGCTAGTATTTGTACAAATACATATTTTGTAAACAATGTATCAAATGATACTGTCACATATCTTTTGCAATTCCAGTGTTGATGGGTGAAAACAGTTAGCCCAAGATGAGAATTAATTGGGCATTCCTGATTGCACTGCTAAAATAAGTTGGGACCTTT
The DNA here is from genome assembly GCF_028023285.1 of Balaenoptera ricei. NCBI lineage: Eukaryota > Metazoa > Chordata > Mammalia > Artiodactyla > Balaenopteridae > Balaenoptera > Balaenoptera ricei. The sequence continues at coordinate 101,117,296 of NC_082649.1, read as the reverse complement.
CTATATGGGACGCAGACGTTTGTATTTTTATTACTGAACATCTGTAAATGCACTGGGAATCAACTATGCAAATCAAAACACTACCTTTACACAGTGTATATGGGTATATTTTTTGATATTCATATTTATTTATTTACACACACATTTTTCACAGTAAAGTAAAATAGGCAAGACAATGATTTTTGTTGCTCTGAGGTCTGCTGGTGAGAATTATCTTTTTAAAACACAGTCCTATTTAGAGCTTTTTAAGAAAAAAGAATAATCCTTTCCTAAGACAGGAGTTGCAAATTCCAATACCAATAAGGGTCATCAACTGAAGAACATCTTTTTTTTTTTTTTTAACATCTTTATTGGAGTATAATTGCTTTACAATGGTGTGTTAGTTTCTGCTTTATAACAAAGTGAATCAGCTATACGTATACATATATCCCCATATCCCCTCCCTCTTGCGTCTGCCTCCCACCCTCCCTATCCCACCCCTCTAGGTGGTCGCAAAGCACAGAGCTGATCTCCCTGTGCTATGCGGCTGCTTCTCACTAGCTATCTATTTTATATTTGGTAGTGTATATATGTCCATGTCACTCCTCACTTTGTCCCAGCTTACCCTTCCCCCTCCCCGTGTCCTCAAGTCCATTCTCTAGTAGGTCTGCGTCTTTACTCCCGTCCTGCCCCTAGGTTCTTCATAACCTTTTTTTTTTTAATTCCTTATGTATGTGTTAGCATACGGTATTTCTTTTTCTCTTTCTGACTTACTTCACTCTGTATGACAGACTCTAGGTCCATCCACCTCACTACAAATAACTCAATTTCATTTCTTTTTATGGCTGAGTAATATTCCATTGTATATATGTGCCACATCTTCTTTATCCATTCACCTGTTGATGGACACTTAGGTTGCTTCCATGTCCTGGCTATTGTAAATAGAGCTTCAGTGAACACTGAGGTACATGACTCTTTTTGAATGATGGTTTTCTCAGGGTATCTGCCCAGTAGTGGGATTGCTGGGTCGTGTGGTAGTTCTATTTTTAGTTTTTTAAGGAACCTCCATACTGTGAAGAACATCTTCTAAACAGAGCATCCTCACCTAAAGAATACCTTTGGGCAAGAAACTAACAGCAGTGTTTGTCTCCAGGAAGAGAACTGGGTGTTAAGGGACAGGTGCAGAAGGAAGGTTTCCTTTCCACACAGGATATTTTTATGCCTTTAAAACTTTGTATGAAGTGCATTATTTATCTATAAAATTTTCTTCTTGGCTCCAGCTAACATCACTATTAAGGAATGCAGGCCTGGGGTTGCCAGATCTGATTTTTCAAAGAAGCTGGAAATGGGAACATTCATATTTTTAGGTAAAACGCATAATTTTTAAATGTTGGCTTTATTCAGAATTTAACACATAGGGTAGGCCAAACAAAACACACCTGTAAGCCATATCTGGCTCATAGGCCAACCAGTTTACCATCTCTAATCTGTGATGTGTAACTTATCATTCCAAAACTATAAATGTAATTTAACAGAGGAGAACTTCAGAAAGAAAGCTAAGGCTTGCGGATGACATCACACCCCCTTCCGCCCTACCACCTAGCTGCTACTGCTCTCAAGCTTCCCCTTCTCCTTCTGGGTCTTTGAAAAGACTACAAATGTTTGACCAACCAAAACGCAAAACAAGCCAGGTTTAATGAAGGAATCTGCCCATTATCCTAGCATCTGCTCTGTTTTTAAAGAGTGAAGCGTGGGATCAATTTCAAGTTGCAATTCTTCTAGGCAGTTAAAGAGAAGTATGTGAATTATTTCTAGCTGGGTGGAAAAATTCTCCCAGCCAACTAGTCAAATGACTGCGTGGTTGAAAAGACCCATAAGTTATTTTTCCCTTGCCATCAGCGCTGCTCAAAAGAAAAAAATGGGGGCTTCCCTGGTGGCGCAGTGGTTGAGAATGGGCCTGCCAATGCAGGGGACACGGGTTCGAGCCCTGGTCTGGGAGGATCCCACATGCCGCAGAGCAACTAGGCCCATGAGCCACAACTACTGAGCCTGCGCATCTGGAGCTTGTGCTCCGCAACAAGAGAGGCCGCGACAGTAAGAGGCCCGCGCACCGCGATGAAGAGTGGCCCCTGCTCGCCGCAACTAGAGAAAGCCCTCGCACAGAAACGAAGACCCAACACAGCCAAAAATAAAGAAAGAAAGAAAGAAAGAAAGAAAGAAAGAAAGAAAGAAAGAAAGAAAGAAAGAAAGAAAGAAAAAAATGGCAGCCATGATCAACATGATACTCTGAACCGTGTCTGGGAAGCCAATCACAGCTCTAAGGAAAATCTCAACGTCTCTTAAAGTCCTGTAGAGATGCCATTCATCTCCTGAAAATGAAGCTAAGACACCCTATGTGGGTCTAACTATTGGTCATAAGTGGAAGATTGCATCTGCTGAATGCCCAGAGGACACCAAAGCAAGTCAAAGAAGAATCAGTTTCAGCTCTAAGTCTAGCACTACAGGAGCACTCTCATGATTCTCTGGGGTGGCTGAAACTCTTGCTCCGGTCTGCTGAAAGCTTCACAAGATTTCATTCTGCTACTTCTACATGGTTTTCCTATACTCAGTGCTAGTTCCAGTCTTCCAAACACCAGCCTTTTCACCACCAGCTAGCGCAGTATTGGGCTTGACCATCACTCACTGACCACTGGGGCTTCCCCCAATGTTGAGCATACAAAACCCCAGGCAGAAATCAATGAACTATGTTACTCAACATCTGTTACTCAACAGAGGAACTGTTACTCTCAACATCAGTTACTACGGAACTGATGGTAACTTTGCAAGTGTTCCATTCCGATAGGATACAGGCACTCAAGGTTTTCCTTATACAGCTTACGGAAACGCTATGACAGGCCACATTTTTCCTAAGAGCTTCTTTACCTAGGCTACTGGGTGGGGGTGGGGTGGAGTCGGGGGTGGAGGTGGGAAGGGAATGGCGGGGGGAGATGTTGGTTTAATCTCATTTAATCTCATTCATCCATTTTGAGGAACTGTCTGTTTGGCCAAGTGACCCAACGGTGCCACACATACACAGCATACCTTTTTCTAAGAACAGTGAGCATTTGGAAAAGCAAAATGATAATCTATTTTGTAATTCCAGTCTTAAAAAACACACACACACCCACACAATGGTAGCAACCCAGGAAATTACGATTTGCAAAATATTCTAAATGACAAGCAAAACCAAACTCTCTTAGGTTGTCACTGAGGAAGCCATTTCGTGGCGAGGTTCCGTGGCCTACAAAGATGGGCTCAGTTGTGAAATCAAAGACATGGCCAGAGTCCAATGTCTTCCCTGACTTGCATTTTGATGTATGGACATCACAGCCAACTGTCCAAGGGCCACAGGCATGCTGTTGTTCAGTAAGGACCAGAGGTGCTTGGAAATCAATAACCTGTACTTCCTTTATCAGCAATTTCGTACATCTGGAACCTACCACACAATAACCTGCACAATGCATCATCCAGCAACTGCAGAAGGTTCATTTTCTGACAACTAGCAGACTTACTTAGCGATTTTGTTCTAAGGAAAAAATTGTCATAAACCGCTTCCTTCCTTTTCCATAAATCCGATTATCAAACAGGTTTGAAATACATCAGTCTTCTGAACAAAATGCTGGTTTTAGTCTTACCTCAGCAGCCTGGGTCTCTTGATGCAGCAACGTAAGACCAGTCAAATCCTCTAAGAAGGAATGTGAAGAATTAAACACCTTCACCAGGAAATTAAATCCTTCTCGTTCATACTGATCAAGAACCTGTAAGATAATTATACATATAGATGTATTTAAGGGGGCTGTAGGCTTTAAATGCATATTAAGAGAGTTTCACTAATAATCACTTGTCAAAAATGGAACTAAAGCTAGAATTAAAAATTAAATATGGGAAAAATCAACATGGTAGGCAAAAAACTGTGAGGGCTTAGGATTTATTATTTTCTCTTTCTTAGAAAGAATGACAATATCATCTTCCAATTTAGATGATGGTATTTCTCAAACAAAGTAAGTTACATGCAAATTCACTAAAACTTCTAGAAGAGTTGAGGTTGCTGATTCTAAAGTTCACTTTTTAGGAGAAAAATAACAGTCAAGAGAAGAGCCAAGAAAAAATTTTTTTAAGGATAAAGGGAAAGCGGGGGGGACAAAAGGGTGGAAAATGTGGCCTACCAGCTAGTCAAATGCATTTAAAAATTTTTTTTTAATGTAAAAATGAATTTCACCAGGCATATCACAAAAGAAGTTGCCCAAATAGTCAATAAACATATGAAAAGTTGCTCAACATTACAAGTTATCAGGGAAATGACAACTAAAACCACAATGAACTACTACTTCATACCTACCAGAATGGCTAAAATGAGAAAGACAAAAAATACCAAGTACTGGCAAAGATGTGGAACAACCAGTATTCTCATGGGAAGGCAAAATGAGATAACTGTTTTAGAGGTTTAACATGTATATGCCCTGTGATCATGAAATTCTACTCCTAGATATATACATCCAACAAAAAATATATACATATGTGCATCAGAAGACCTGAACAAAAGTATCCATAGCAGCACTATTCATGATAGCCTCAAACTAGGAACTACTCAAGTGTCCATCAACAGCAGAATGAGTTAACAAACTGCGGTTTATTCATGCAATGGAATAACATACAGAAATAAAAACACAGACAACTACATGCAACAATATACATAATTCTCACAAACATAATGTTAAAAAATAGAAGGGAGAAGCAGTATGTGCTACAGGATTACAATTACATAAAGTTTTTTTAAAAAAATGAATGTGTGGTGTAAAAGTCAGGAGAGTGGTTATCCATTGAAGGACTGTAATTGGAATGGTGCACAGGAGAGGTCCTGAGATGTTGGTAATATTTGTTCCTTTATCTGGGTTCTGGTTACAAAGGTATACTTTGTGAAAAACTATCAAGCATGTTTTCATATACATGTTGTCCTTCAACAAAAAGATCAAAAGATAGGAGACCACTAGGCTTCTGAGAACAATGTAAGAACATATGACTACTTAAAAGCAAACCACAAAAAAAAAAAAAATGACTATCACGTTTAGAAATTCAACTATCATAAGAACTGTGAACTGCAGAAAGCAAACACTGAACCATAATGCCTTGGAAATTCTCTCAAAACTCAGAATAAATAAAGAGATGAAAGTTTCAAAAAGATAGCAGACATTGAAGATAAATCTAAGAAATCAACACATGAACAGAAAGGTTGGAGAAGCAATAACACACGATATAGAAAAAAGAATTAGAAAATTTTTTTCTCCATTCAGAAATGAACACGTATAAGCCCTTCAATCCAGCAATTCCACTTCAAAGACTTTTCAAAGACTTTTTGTTGTTGTTGAGGGTTGGGGAACTGTGATTCCCTTTTTTTCAATATTCTTCAATATTCAATTATCTTTTCGTTTACACAGTGAACATTTTAAAGAAAACCTGATGATGAGAATGTTGACTCTTAAGCAGCATGCCCACATCATTCCTGCTTTTACCCTGCTTGCATGGGCACAAAGACTGATGTGTAAGGACACTCACTGCAACACCGTTTGCAGCAACAAAAGATTAAGAATAACTACCCTTTTAAAGGGGACTGATTAACTAAATTGTGGTATATTTACAATCAAGGACATAATCAGGATCCATTAAAAGAATGAGGCAGTTCTGTTTTTAGTTTTTTAAGGAGCCTCCATACTGTTCTCCATAGTGGTTGTATCAATTTACATTCCCACCAACAGTGCAGGAGGGTTCCCTTTTCACCACACCCTTTCCAGCATTTACTGTTTCTAGATTTTTTGATGGTGGCCATTCTGACCGGTGTGAGGTGATACCTCATTGTAGTGCTAACACATATATATGGAATCTAAAAAAGAAAAAAAAAATGGTACTGATGAACCTAGTGGCAGGGCGGAATAAAGACGCAGACGTAGAGAATGGACTGAGGACACGGTGGGGGGGGGGGCAGGAAGCTGGGGTGAAGTGACAGCAGCATCAACATATATACACTACCGAATGTAAAATAGCTAGCGGGAAGCAGCAGCAGAGCACAGGCAGATCAGCTAGGTGCTTTGTGACCACAGGGTGGGAGGGAGATGCAAGAGGGAGGAGATATGGGGATATATGTATGCATATGGCTGATTCACCTTCTGTACAACAGAAACTAACACAGTATTGTGAAGTAATTATACTCCAATAAAGATTAAAAAAAAAAAAGAATGAGGTAGTTCTATAGTACTAACATAAACTGATTTCCAAGACAGAGATATATTAAAGAGCAATGTCCAGACCATGTGTCTAGTGTTAATATTTTTAAAATAAAGGTGGAGGAGGAGAGAGGAAGAAAGGGCAATGCACATACGCATAGGCTTGTTTTTGCATATATCATCTCTGGAAGAATATACACACACACACACACACACACACACTCACACACCCCTGACATCAAGTAGTTGCCTCTGTACATTCTTCTACACTACTTGAATTTTTAAAACCATGTGCACATATTACTTAGTCAAATAATATTAAAATCTCAATTTAATTTTTATTTTTTTCTTCAGTGCTGGAGAAAGTTCCCAGAAGAAGAGGAAGAAGAACTCTAAAGTCCTAATGAAGAAGTTGGAGCTAGAAGCGAGGGGTGGCTCTGCCCCGGACACAGAAATGTGTAGGTAGGGACGAGCAAAGCAGTTGAAGTGTTAAGTTAGGAGAGTAGGGAACTGGGGGCCGAGGAACTCTAGGGTCTGAACAGCAGGCAGCAAGGTCATCTGCTGCCAGAAAAGGGGATGGAGTGGGACATGGAGCTTGAGGGGGGTGATGACAGTCTGGGGCAGCTGGGTGGGGAATGTGAGAAGGGCAGCTGATCAGCAGCGCATGAAGAGCGCTAAACAATCTAAAGCCCCTGCTCAGGACAGAAAATATAAGTTTGGGGAGAAAGGTAGTTAAGGACCGATCTAATAAGCTTGAGGACTGGCCAGAAAGGGTCAAAGAATTTGAGGGGCTAGTTAGTAGCGATGAAGGGACCTCAGGCTCGTGAGGAAAGACCTGCAGGCTGGAGGGACAGAGAGGGAACCGTGGAGAGCTGGAGGAACAGGGGATGACTGTTACGCCCCAAGGCATTAACGAAGTACAGTCTTTGGCTGATTAGCCACAGTAAATTAATTTGACAATCCAATGCCTGGATAAAAAGGCACTTAATAATTGAATTCCTCAGTAATTATGGGAGTCCTTACAAACCAGAATGTTATCTCAGGAAAAATGTGCATAGAAAGTAAGTGATCTTTTTTGAAATGCTAAATGCTGTGTGTTTAGTGAACTTACTTTTTTTTTTTAAGAGGCATGATATTAATAGTGCTGTTTTTATTTTTTTAATTTATTTTTTAATTGACATATAGTTCATTTACGATGTGTTACTTTCAGGTATTCAGCAAAGTGATTCATATATATATTCTTTTTTAGATTCTTTCCCCATACAGGTTATTACAGAATATTGAGTATAATTCCCTGTGCTATAGAGTTGGTCCTTGTTGGTTATCTATTTTATATATAGTAGTATGTATATGTTGATGTCAAACTCCTAATTTATCCCTCCTCTCTTTTCCCCCTTGGTAACTATATGTTAGTTTTCTCTGCCTGTGGGTCTATTTCCATTTTGTAAGTAAGTTCATTTGTATTTTTTTTTAGACCCCACATAAGTGATATCATATGGTATTTGTCTTTCTCTTTCTGTCTTAATTCATTTAGTATGATAATCCTAGGTCAATCCAGTGATCACTTATTCCTGAGTGAACTACTAAACTAATTAAACAGCTACTTTGTGCTAGGTTTCCAGTAAGGTTAAAAAAAGAAGACGACGTGGGAGTGAAAAACGGGCAAAAACTTTGAAAAAAAATTTGGAGTAACTCCAGAGATGGCACTTTATCAGACCTTAATTATTCTCTGAGATTTCAAGACTACGTTTCCACAGCTAATTTTGTAGAGCTACAAACCTGGACAGTGAAAAAACTAACAGCAAGGGCAGAATGAGTGAAGGCCTCCCCCATAATCAGGATGTACAGCAAGTTTAAGGCTGAAACATTATTAATAGCTCTGGCTTGAAAAATATGTGGAAAAACTTAATCCCCTAGGGGCATATTTAATCATGCAAGAGTTTTCCAGTATTCCCTTTATGTGCAGGGAAGTTAATCTGTGTTACAAGTATAAGCAGCTTATAAAACGTAGGAGTTTTTTTTCCTCTACAAACATCTCAACCTTCTTAAAGGGGAAAAATGTGTTTTAAATTATCAAAAAAAAAAAAAAAAGATACTATCACAATGAATTTGAGCACTGCAACAACCTGTCATAAAACATATAACACCTCTTAAGTAAATTATATAATATGTGGTCTTGTACACATTACATTTTGGAAGGTTGTAAGTATTCTAAAGGTACTTTGCTAAGTAGAGAAATAATAATGACTCTTTCAGTATAAAGATACAGATCCTTTCCTAATGGACACAATTTTCCTTACTTAACTATTCTGTAAGGCTAGGTTCTTTATTCATGATGTACACGAGCACATATCCCTGGACAAAGACGGTAGAATCTCTTCTTAAAACATGATTTTAGGAATATCACTTCTCTTGCTGAGACTCTTCGGTGGCTACTAGATCAAAACTATACTCTCCAGCTAGGCATTTAAGTCCCTCCAGAATCCTCCAATTGTTGGACGGCTCTCTGCAGAATGCCTTTCATAGAGTCTAAGATCTCCTGACTACACCATGCAGTGACTTTCACTTCATGAGAAGCAGAATGGATTCACAGTTTGCAACTCTTGTCTGTTATTCTTAAACAAGGACACGAGGAACTGTGTGCCCTACCTAAAAAAAAAAGCTAATATATTTTCAAAAGGGGATGGGAACACACAGTGTCTGCAAAACTCTTATTTAAAGTCTTTGTTGTTTAGAAATTGTACTTATTTGCTCTTGATGATTTAAAAATATACATGGGTCATGATTTCTAAAAAAAACTTAGGAAAAGCTTGCCCAATATCCCAGATAGGGTAATAAAAGTGTATCGCTAGAAGCCACCAGGACCCTTAGTTCCCATCCTATGAGAATCCATGAAAGAAGAGTCAAAACACTCCCTTCTGAGGGACAGTCACCCAGTCGTCTGCAGAGACTTTACTTCAAGTTGAGGGCAAAACTCTGTTTTCCAGTCCTTTTGCTGAGGGAGCCATGCCAGGGTAGAGAAGCCCCCACGTTGGATAATGAGCTGGAAGCACTGCTAGTAACACGAGGAAGCCCCTTGATCAGTTTTTGTCTCTTGGTGCCCTGGGATTTCTCTCATCATCATAAAAAAGAATCAAAGAAGAGGGAAAAAGCCCTGATTTCAGCAGCCCTTACAACACGACTGTTCCACCTTCACTACTCCCAGCTCCTCCCTGGGACCATCACCTTGGAAAAGCTTCAGCTCCCTTCTCATTACCTCTTGGTGCTGGCCTACCTAGAATGATCTCTTGTCTTTCCTATCAAATGAGGTCTTGCACTTCAAAGTTCAGCTCAACTATCAACTGCAAGAAGTCTTCCTTGATTAATTCCACTCCCGATGATCTTTTTTCCCTTTTGTATTCTCTGACCCCACTCTCCATGGCACACTGAGTTGCCAAAGGGATTGAAAGAAATACTCTGCCTCACTGTCCCTGGTAATCAGCAGTTGATGGCATTTTCAAATATCAACCAGATGTTCAGTAACTTTGTTCCTATTTCTATATACGTCAGTGATATAAAGCAGATAATGGATGAGAAAACGGCTTCATATGGAAACATGTAGCTATCATCCTAACTAAACCAGTTGCTATTAACTTACTCTATTTAGACACAGGTAGGATTTATAAGGTCAAACTTTAAAAAAGGAGGGCAGCTCTGAGTTCAAGACATTTAATAGCAGGGGCAATACAGGGGTGAAGTGGGAGGTACAAAGTATTGGGTGTAAGACAGGTTATAAGGACGTATTGTACAACACGGGGAATATAGCCAATATTTTGCAATAACTGTAAATGGAGTGTAACCTTTAAGAATTGTATAAAAATGTTTAAAAAGTGAGTCTGAAAAGACATAAATGAGATTTTTAAGGTTAATTAGTTCTTCTTTCCTATAAATTGATCTAATTTCATAATATAAATAAAAATAAAAGCAAAGTTAAAGAAACATATAATAGCATGTCAAAAAGTATAGCATTAATCAGGATAATTATTGGCATGTCAAAAATATAAAACAGATAAGTCTCTTGTCCTTTCCCTAAAGTCACTGTATAGTGTACATTTTTCTTAGGCATCCAAATGTAAAATGGGCACAATGGTAATTTAAAGGATACAGGAGATTTTAAATCAAAACACTGAATAGCTTTCAAATTGAGATAGTTGACAATGGTATGAAAGTTCCAACACTTTAGTATTTTAACTAAACTTCTTATGGTGCAACATACAACTGTACTAAAAAAAGCCAAATAATATTACATCTTGGTACCTTCACGTACCAAAATCACAAATTCACTGAGGTCAACTGAGTAGAAGGAAAGAAACTGAAAACTGGGAGTCAAAATGCAATGGGCAGTAATTTGGCAACACTAGGCAAAACACTTCATCTTTCTGAGTCTGCTCACTTCTATAATGGGGATCCAACTCCATGCCTATCTCCCCACTTAGATTAAAAAAAAGATTATGACTTCAATCACTGACTAAGAATGGTTTACAAAGAGCAACAGAAATGCTATTCATTTATTACCATTTTTTGCATTTATTACTCAGAATACAATTATTATCACTAAATAGGGCTTGACAAGTACAGAAAAGATGACACACAGTGACGTCAGTGAAAATAGTGGAGTAAGGACCTCTGAAAATGCTCTCTTCCATAAAAGAAAAGAGAATACTAACAAGATCTGAGGAGTAATTAAGAAAAGCAGCTGATTCACAGTAAAAACAATAAGGTTTGTGGTATTTTAACTTGCCCCATTTCCATTCCTTTTCCCCTTCTAGCTTGACTGTAGCCTTGAAAACCAACACACTACCACAGTGAAAACCAGGCTGGCAGCCACTGGAGGAGGCAATTTGGAGTTCCAAAGGAGCTCTGACCCCACATTTGGAAAACTGTCACCTGTTTGGAAGGAAGACCCTACTTGCTTGTTGCTTGTTGTCTTTATTCGACCAAACTCAGAACTCACCCTGTGTGAAAGCCTTTTTCCTGGGACCAGTTGTTGAAAAGTATCAGGAGCAACTGTTTAACACTGTGATCTCCTGAGATGGTAAATAACAGTTGAAGCAACAATAAGCTGACTAAAAAGCTTAAAAGGAAAATCTGGGGGAATTCCATAATCTTAGGAATCTAGAAGACTGTGCACAGGCACAGAGCTAGGAGCATGCTCAAAGTCATGCACATGCTCAGGAAAGATCTGAGAAGGCCTTCGGCTCTCACCTCCAGCTGATCGTGAGGATGTGTGCAAGTAGGACATGAAGGGTAAGGCAGAGTTCTTAACTGCCCATCTGAGCACAGAAGGCATGCCCCAATATGCACACAGAGCCCCCCAGCAAACACTGGGGGACTTACTGGTTCCAGGCATTTAAGAAAATCTCTATCCAATCATTAGATGACCACTAAGCTAACTGAGCAGAAACTTGATGGCCACACAGGACAAAGAATACAAACTTAATGAAATTAGTTTAGAGAAGTCACTAAATCAAAATCAACAAGAGCAGCAAGGAATGACAGTAAACCACAGAGAAGGGGGAGAATCTGATTCCCAGAATTATGGCATTATATTATTGAAAATGTCCAGTTCTCAACAAAAAATTACAAAGAAACAAGAAAGTATGTCCCTCACAAAACAAAAACAAAATCAGTCTATAAAAACTGTCCCCGAGGAACCTACTAGACAAAGACTTTAAAACAGTTATTTTAAGTATGTTCAAAGAACTAAAAAAAACATGTACAAGTAACTAAAAGAAAGTATGAGAAAATACCTCACTAAAATACAGAATACCAATAGAGAAATTATAAAAAAGAACCCAAGAGACATTCTGGAGTTAAAAAGTACAACTGAAAAATTCATGAGAGACACTCAACAGTAGATTTGGGCAAGTTGAAGAAAGAATCATTGAACATGAAGATAGGTCAGTTGAGACTATCCAGTCTGAGAACAGAAAGAAAAAAGAATGAAGAAAAATGAATACAGCCTCAAATATCCATCAAGCATACCAACATATGCATAAGGGGAGTTTCAGAAGACAGGAGAGACAGAAAAGGGCAGAAAGAATACTTGAGGAAATAATGGGAGAAAACGTCCCAAATTTGATGAAAAACATTAATCTATACATCCAAGAAGCTCAACTCCAAGTAGAATAAACTCAACGAGATCCACACCTACATACCACATAACCAAACTGTAAAAAGACAAAGGGAGACTCTTGTAAACACAAGAAAGAGCCTATCATGTAAAAGGAATCATTAACAGCCAATTTCTCATCAGAAACCACAGGGGTCAAAAGTAGTGTAATTAAATACTCAAAGTGCTGAAAGAAAAAGAAACTCTCAACCAAGGATTCCATGTCCAGCAAAACTAACATTCAAAAATGAAGGAGAAATTAACACATTCCAAGATAAACAGAAAACAAAGAATTCATCACTAGCAAACCTGCCCTGTCAGAAACACTAAAGGGATTCCTTCAGGCTGAAATGAAAGGATACTAGACAGTAACTCAAATCCACATTTAGAAAAGAACACAGGTAAAGGTAACTGTATAGATAAATATAAAAGACTAAATATATTTCTGTTGTAATTTTTTTCTCCTATGTGATTTAAAATACAAATGCATAAAGCAATAATTATAAATCTGTGGTGTCATATAATGTATAAAGATGTAATTTGGAAGGAAATTACACAAAGGAAGGAAAGAGAAACAGATGTATACAGCAGCAAAGTTTTTCTATACTAATGAAATTAAGTTGATGTTAAACCAAATTACACTGTTATAAATTAAGATGTTAACTGTGATTCCCAGGGCAGCCACTGAGAAATTAACTAAAAAAAAAAAGAAAATACAAGGGAATTAAAATGGTATATTAGAAAATATCTATTAACACAAAAGAAGGTGGTAATTGAGAAATACAGAAAGAAAAAAGACATGAGACACATAGAAAACAAATAGCAACATTGCAAATGTAAATTTTATCAGTAATTACATTAAATGTAAATGAATTAGACTCCAACTAAAAGGCAGACACAGCAAAATGCATTAAAAAAGCGTGATCCAACCGTATGCTGTCTACTTGAGATTCATTTTGGATTCAAAGACACAAATAAGTTGAAAGTAAAAGAAGAGAAAAAGATATTCCATGCACTTTCAATTATGCAAGATGAGTAAGCTCTAGAGATCTAATGTATGGCACAGTGATGACAGTTAACAATACTATATTGTAGGGCTTCCCTGGTGGCGCAGTGGTTGAGAATCTGCCTGCCAATGCAGGGGACACGGGTTCGAGCCCTGGTCTGGGAAGATCCCACATGCTGGGGAGCAACTAGGCCCGTGAGCCACAACTACTGAGCCTGCGCGTCTGGAGCCTGTGCTCCGCAGCGAGAGAGGCCCCGATAGTGAGAGGCCCGCGCATCGCGATGAAGAGTGGCCCCCACTTGCCCCAACTAGAGAAAGCCCTCGTACAGAAACGAAGACCCAACACAGCCATAAATAAATAAATAAATAAATTTAAAGTCCAAATTTAAAAAAAAAAACAAAACAATACTATATTGTATACTTGAGATGTGCTAATAGGATAGATCTTAAATTAAACTTCTCAACACACACACACACGTAATGGTAACTACTGGTGCTGGAGGTGATGGATATGTTGATTAGCTTGACTGTGGTGATTATTTCACTATATATATACATATATATATCAAAACATTAACTTGTATACCTTAAATATATATAATTTTTATATATCAATGATATCTCAATGAAGTCTTTTTTTCTTTTTTTTGGCCGAGCAGCATGGCTTCCAGGATTGTAGTTCCCCAGCCAGGGATGGAACCCAGCCCCAGCAGTGAAAGCACCAAGTCCTAACTACTGGACCGGCAGGGAATTCCCTAAAGTTGCTTTTTAAAAAAAGATATGGGCTTCCCTGGTGGCGCAGTGGTTGAGAATCTGCCTGCCAATGCAGGGGACATGGGTTCGAGCCCTGGTCTGGGAAGATCCCACATGCCACAGAGCAACTGGGCCCGTGAGCCACAACTACTGAGCCTGCGCGTCTGGAGCCTGTGCTCCGCAGCAGGAGAGGCCGCGACAGTGAGACGCCTGTGCACCGCGATGAAGAGTGGCCCCCACTCGCCGCAACTAGAGAAAGCCCTTGCACAGAAACAAAGACCCAACACAGCTAAAAAAATAAATAAATAAATAAATTTATAAAAAAAAAAAAAGATATTCCATGCAAATAGGAGCCAAAAGAGAGCTGAAGAGACTATACTAATATCAGACAAAATAGACTTCAACATTGTTAAGAGACAAAGAAGGGCATTATCTAATGATAAAAGGGTCAGTCTATCAAAAATGTATAATTATAATCATACATGTACCTATCAAACAGCCTCAAAACACATGAAGCAAAAACTGACAGAACTGAAGGGAAAAATATAAGTAAACAATAATAGTTGGAGACGTCAATACTGCATGTTCAATAATGGACATAACAAGACAGAAGATCAGCAAGGAAACAGAAGACTTGAACAAAACTATATATGAACTAGATCTAACAGAAATCTATAGAACACTATATCCAGTGATAGTAGAACACATATTCTCCTCAAATGCACATGAAGCATTCTTCAGGATACACCATGTGTTAGACCATAAAAAAATGAAGTCATACATTATATGTTCTCTAACTACAATGGAATGAAAGTAGATATCAATAACAGAAAGAAATCTGGGAAACTCACAAATATGTGGATATTAAAAAACACACTCCTAAAAGCAGTGAATCAAAGAAAAAATCAAGGGAAATTAGAAAACACTTTGAGATGAAAATAATAAACACAACATACCAAAATGTATGAGATGCAGTGAACGCACTGCTTAGAGAACAATTTATAACTATAAATGTCTATAATAAAGAACAATTTTAGGTACTTCCCTGATGGCACAGTGGTTAAGAATCCACCTGCAAATGCAGGGGACACAGGTTTGAGCCCTGGTCCAGGAAGGTCCCACATGCCGCGGAGCAACTAAGCCCACGCGCCACAACTACTGACCCTGCACCCTAGAGCCTGCGAGACACAACTACTGAGCCTGTGCGCTAGAGCCCGTGAGCCACAACTACTGAAGCCCGCATGCCTAGAGCCCATACTCCACAACAAGAGAAGCCACAGCAATGAGAAGCCTGAGTACCGCAACGAAGAGTAGCCCCCGCTCACTGCAACTAGGCAGCCAAAAATATATAAATAATTTTTAAAAATCTCTAAAAAAAAAAAAAAAAAAGAACAATTTTAAATCAACAACTTAACCTTTCATGCTAACAACAAAACAAAGCAAAAAGCAAACTAAATACAAAGCAAGCAGAAGGAAGGAAATATAAAGAATTGAGCATAAATAAAATGCTGGTTTCTTGAAAATATCAACAAAACTGACAAATCTTTATCTAGACTAACCAAAAATAAAAGAAGACTCAAATCACTAATATCAAGAGTGACAGAGGGGACAATACTATCAATCTTAGAGAAATAAAATTGATTATAATACCATAAACGACCATATGCCAATAAACTAGAAAACCCAGATGAAATGGACACACTTCTAGAAAGACACGAAGTACTGAAACTGACTTAAAAAGAAACAGAGGGACTTCCCCGGTGGCACAGTGGTTAAGAATCCACCTGCCAATGCAGGGGACATGGGTTTGAGCCCTGGTTGGGGAAGATCCCACATGCTGCGGAGCAGCTAAGCCCGGGTGCCACAACTACTGAGCCTGTGCTCTAGAGCCTCTAAGCCACAACTACTGAAGCCTGGGCGCCTAGAGCCCATGCTCCACAACAAGAAAAGCCACTGCAATGAGAAGCCCGCACACCACAACAAAGAGTAGCCCCTGCTCGCCACAACTAGAGAAAGCCCGCGCGCAGCAACGAAGACCCAAAGCAGCCAAAAATAAATTTTAAAAAAATTTTTAAAAATTTTAAAAAAAGAAATAGAAAATCTGAATAGACTTATGAAAAGTAAAAAGAGCGAATGAGCAATCATAAAACTTCCCACAAAAAAAAAACTAGGATCAAGTGGCTTTGTTGGTGAATTCTACTAAACATTTAAAGAAGAATTAACCAAACTTTCACAAACTCCCAGAAAACAAAAAAGGAGGAAACATGTCTTAACTCACTCTCTGAGGCCAGTAGTATCCTGATACTAAAACCAGAAAAGACATCACAAAGAAATGTCCCTTATGAATATAAATGCAAAAATCTTCAGTACAGTACTAGCAAACTGAATCCAGCAACATATAAAAAGAATTATACACCATGAGAAAGTGGGATTTATCCCTGGAAAGCAAGGTTAGTTCAATATACGAAAATAAATCAATGTAATGCACCATATTAATAGAATAAAGAGGGCTTCCCTGGTGGCGCAGTGGTTGAGAATCTGCCTGCCAATGCAGGGGACACGGGTTCGAGCCCTGGTCTGGGAAGATCCCACATGCCGTGGAGCAACTAGGCCTGTGAGCCACAACTACTGAGCCTGCACGTCTGGAGCTTGTGCTCCGCAACAAGAGATGCCGCGACAGTGAGAGGCCCGTGCACCGCGATGAAGAGTGGCCCCCGCTCGCCGCAACTAGAGAAAGCCCTCACACAGAAATGAAGACCCAACACAGCCAAAAGTAAATAAATAAATAAATAAATTTTTAAAAATTAAAAAAAAAAAGAATAAAGAACAAAAACCACATGATCGTCTCAACAGAGACAGAAAAAGCATTCAACAAATTCCAACACCTTTTCATGACAATAAACACTCAAAAAGCTAGAAACAGAAGAGAATTTCCTCAACCTGTTGAAGAGCATCAATAATCATCAACATTATACTTAATGGTGAAAGACTCAAAGTTTTCCTATTAATATCAGGAACAAGACAAGGATGTCTACTTTCACCACTGCTACTCAACGTTGTATTGGAGGTTTGACTCTGGGTAACAGGCAAGAAAAAGAAATAAAAGGCATCTATCTAGATTGAACCTGGGGAATTCCCTGGCGGTCCAGTGGTTATGACTCAGCACTTTCACTGCCATGACCCATGTTCAACCCCTGGTTGGGGAACTAAGATCTCACAAGCCACACACAGCACAGCCAAAAAAACAAAAAACAAAAACAAAACAATCTGGATTCTAAAGGGAGAAGTAAAACTACCTCTATTTGCAGATGACATGGTCTTGTATGTAGAAAAGCCAAAGGAAACCACACACACAAAACCCCTTAGAACAAAATAAGTACAGCTGGGTTGCAGGATACAAGAGCCATATACAAAAATCAATTGTATTTCTACACACTAGCAATGAACAATTCAAAGAAGAAATTAAGGGCATCCCTGGTGGCGCAGTGGTTGAGAACCTGCCTGCCAATGCAGGGGACACGGGTTCGAGCCCTGGTCTGGGAAGATCCCACATGCTGCAGAGCAACTAGGCCCGTGAGCCACAACTACTGAGCCTGCGCGTCTGGAGCCTGTGCTCCACAACAAGAGAGGCCGTGATAGTGAGAGGCCTGCACACCACGATGAAGAGTGGCCCCTGCTTGCCACAACTAGAGAAAGCCCTCGCACAGAAACGAAGACCCAACACAGCCAAAAAAAAATTAATTAAAAAACAAAAACTTAAAAAAAAAAAGAAATTAAGAAAACAACTCCACTTTCAATAGCATCAAAAAACAATAAAATATCTAAGAATAACTTTAACAAAATAATTGTAATACATGTACACTTAAAACTACAAAACTCCATTGAAAAAAATTAAAGAACAAAATAAATACAAAGACATCCCAAGTTCAATGGATTGCAAAACTTAATACTAGTAAAATGGTAACACTGCCCAAACTGGTCTACTATTCAATGCAATCCCAGCTGGCTTTTAGTAGGGATGGTGGATATTGAAAAACTGATCCTCAAATTCATATGGAAATGTAAGGGACCTAGAATAGCCAAAATAATCTTGAAAAAGAACAAAGTTGGAGATCTCACACTTCATGATTTCAAAACTTACTAGAAAGATACAATAATCAGTACTACGTGGCATTAGCATAAGGACAGACGTACAGATCAATGGAATAGAACTGAGAGTCCAAAAATAAACCCTTTTTTTTTTTTTAACAAGAGTGACAAGATAATTTAATGGAGGAAAGAATAGTCTCTTTAACAAATAGTGCTGAAACAACTGAGTATCTACATGCAGAAGAATGAGGTTGGACCCATACCATAGACCGTTATACAAAAATTAACTGAAAATGGATTATAGATCTAAACATAAGAGCTAAAACAATTACACTCTTAGAAGAAATCATAGTAAATCTTTATGACCTTGGGTGGGACAAAGTTTCTTAGCTATGACAACAAAACCATAGCCAACCAAAGGAAACAAAAATTAAGACTTCATCAAAATTAAAAACTACTGTGCCTCAAAGGATACGTTAACAAAGTGAAAAGACAAGCTACCTGAGAAAATATTTATAAATTATGTACCTGACAAGAGTCCAGTATCCAGAATAGATCAAAACCCCTTACAACTTATCAATAAAAAGACAAACAACTCAATTTAAAAATAGGCAAAGGAATTTAATAGACACTTCTCAAAAAAAAAAAAAAAAGCTATACAAATAGCCAACAAGTACATGAAAAGATGTTCAACATCATTTGTCTTTAGGGAAATGCAAATCAAAACCACTATGAGATACCACTTCATACTCAGTAGGATAGTTATAATAAAAAGGAGACGATAACAAGTGTCGATGAGGAAGAGGAGTATCGAAACCCTCCTACACTGCTGATGGGAATTTAAAATGGTACCGGTTGTGGAAAACAGTTTTGGCAGTTTCACAAAATGTTAAGCATAGAGTTACCATGTGACCCAATAATTATACTCCTAGGTACATAGCCAGAACAATTGAGAAGATTTGTTCACACAAAAACTTGTACACAAATGTTTATAGCAGCATTATCCATAGTAGCCAAAAACTTCATAATAGTCAAATATCCATCAATTGTTGAATGGATAAACATATGGTATATCTGTACAATGGAGTATTATTCACCCATGAAAAGGAATGAAGTGCTGACACATGCTACAACATAAACAAACCTTGAAAGCATTATGCTAAGTGAAAGAAGCCATTCACAAAAGACCATGTTATAATTTCCTTTATACGAAATGTCCAGAATAGGAAAATCCATAGAGATAGAATATCCTTGCCAGGGTCTAGGGGAAGGTTGTGAATGGGGATACAGTTTTGTTTTGGGGGTGAAATTATTCTGGAATTAGATAGCTTCATGGCTGCACAAACTCGTGAATATACTAAAAAACCAATGAATTTTACACTTTAAAATGGTGAATTTTATGGTATATGAATTTTACCTTAACTTAAAAAAAGAAAGACATACAATCAGCTGTTAGTATGAGGATTCAACGTAGGGTGTCTATAAAGCAGCCTGAGTAATTAAAAACACTATTTGGATGGCTGCAGGGAGGGAGGGTCAGAGAGATGAACTTAACCCTGCCCCCATCAATCTGTGGACTGCAAGGGAATGCTTACTCAACAATGGGTCATTTCCAATGAGAGTTTTTTGGAGCTAAATAAGTACCAAGTCTAGTTTATCATTTTAAAAGAGTAACAATACTTCTGAAGATTCTTGGGAAAATAAAGAAATGCATATGGTGATGAGAAAGGGAGAGAAGAAAGAGTAAGTTCTCTTGAGGAGGTTTCATAACCTTCAAGTTTTGGTTAGTAGAAGAGGATCAAAGAACTAGTGGAGATCCTTTGTAGAAAATCTAACCTGCACCCTACGCCCCGGACAAAAGAAAAAAAGGAAAAAATAGAAAATATGCCAAGAGCAACTTTATCCAAATCTATAAAAATAACTCTTTTTAATTCTCAAAATAAGATTTTCTCAAATAATCTGACATTACAAAATTGAACTGATTAAAAAATTGAGTTGGTTAATGAACAGGATATTATAATGACCAAAATATTTACAAAAGGATGCTCTGACCAATTAATCTACTCTTCTAAAACTTATTGTAGGTCGTAAATTTGAGGAGGGCTTATTTTAAATACTGATAGAAATCGACAAGAAGGCAAATTGGAAAAATGCAAAAGAAGCCACTCCAAGAATAATTACAGCCCAAATCACTCAATACATTTATTCAAGTATTTACAAAGAGCCTGCTCTAGGTTACAGCTTTCTTCTGGAAATTCAGTGTTTCTGTATAAGGGGTACCATCTTTTTTTCCCCAGTGTTTATTGGGGTAAAATGTATATAACATAAATTTACCATCTTAACCATTTTTAAGTATACAGTTTAGTATTAAGTACCTTCACACTGTTGTGCAGTCATCACCACCATCCATCTCCAGAACTCTTTTCATCTTGCAAAACTGAAATTCTACACTCATTAAACTCCCATTTCCCCCTACCCCCACCCACCAGGCAACCACCACTCTACGAGTTGGACTACTACTTTAAGTACCTTATTTAAGTGGAGTCATACAATATTTGTCTTTTTGTGACTGAGTTATTTCACTTAGCCTAATGTCCTCAAGTTTTATCCATGTTGTAGCATGTCAGAATTTCCTTCCTTTTTAAGGCTGAATAATATTCTGTTGTATGTATAGACCACATTTTGTTTATCCATTTATCTGTTGATGGACACTTGGTTTGCTTCCATGTTTTAGCTATAGTGAGTAATGCTGCTATGAACAGGGGTGTTCAGGGGTGCCATCTCTTGTCAAGGAGATGGCCAAACATCCACTGTAACACACAGTGCAAGCAGAACTATTTCTGCATTTGTAATATTTATTGTTAGGTCTCAGGTTTGCTTATACACTAACGTTTTGTTGGTTTGTTTTTATTTTTTATTTTCTTTGCTATTTCATTAACACTCTCACGAATTTCTAAAATCAAGTCAAGGAAAAGGAACCAGGCTACCTTACGTACTTAAGTATTAATTAACAGTAACATATTAAAGGAAGATTTTTTCCCCCAATTAAATGCAAGTAACTCACAGGTGGAAAAAAATATTTAAAAATACCTAAGTTAAAAGTTTACATTAGGTACAAGTTGTATTTCCTAAATGACTTCTTTTCATCCTTCATTATCTAAACAGAAGGAATCAGACAAGAAGTATCCCTTCTTAACATTTTCATCTGAACACAAACAAGCTGAAATGCCTACCATTAAAAAAACAAAAACCAAAAAACTCTCTTACTTCCTTCCCCCTAATGCCCTTAACAATAAAAAAATACCCTTGAAAAATACATCTCTCTACTTAAGCATATGAGTATCGGACAAGAAAGGCAGAAAGAGGATATAATTGCATCTATTGTCATACAAATCTCACTTTAAAATGGAATTTTTAGGGATGCAACTTTTCTTAGTCATCTTTTTAAATGACTCTAACATCCTGGAGATATTCTTTGAAGGATCATTTGGAGGATTCCAAGACTTAAAAAAAAAAAAAAATACACTTGAGGGACTTCCCTGGTGGCACAGTGGTTAAGAATCCACCTGCCAATGCAGGGGACACGGGTTTGATCCATGGTCTGGGAAGATCCCACATGCCGCGGAGCGGCTAAGCCTGTGTGCCACAGCTACCGAGCCTGCGCTCTAGAGCCCATGAGCCACAACTACTGAGCCAGCGTGCCACAACTACTGAAGCGCACATGCCTAGAGCCCATGCTCCGCAACAAGAGAAGCCACCGCAGTGAGAAGCCCGCGCACCACAACGAAGAGTAGCCCCCCGCTCACCGCAACTAGAGAAAGCCCACACACAGCAACGAAGACCCAACGCAGCCAAAAATAAATAAATAAAATATAAATAAATTTATAAAAAAATAAATGGGTGAATTGTATGGTATGTAAATATGCAAAAAAAAGCTGTAATAAAAGTTAATTTAAAAAAATACACTTGCAACCTTAATATAACAAAGTAAAACTTTCTAAATTCATTCTTCAAAATAAGTCACAAAGCACAAAAACTACAGAGCAGTGATTCTCAAACTGGAGCACGCATCAGAATCCCCTGGAGAGCTTGTTAAAACAGAGATGGGTTCCACCCCCAGAGTCTGTGATTAATTAGGTCTAGGGTGGGATCTAAGAATATGCATTGCTAGTGAGTTCTCAGATGACACAGATGCCGTGGGTCCGTTTGAAAACACCTGCTGTATCCAAACAGGAGCACATTCTCTTGAGACTCAACCCTTGAAGAAGCATGTATGTTCCCTTTAAATTAACGTTAAAAACTCATTTTTAGCTATTCCTCCTAAAAGAAATTACTTTGTGTGATATTACTGTTTATTTAGCAGTTTTAGTCAATCCCTTTAATAAATTCTTTATGATAAAAAGTTTTTAGTACCCCTGCAGAGAGAGCCAGGTCTCATTAAAGAAACTTATTACCCCAAGTGAGTCTTGTAATGTGTGAATTTTGGTTCAGCGAATTTCTTTTAATTTGGGGGCTGATAATTATACTAGCACATATTTGGCAAGCAAGCTCCATTGAGAAAAATTAGGTACTTGATTATATTGAATTATTTTATACATTATTCTCTATCTCTATCTGCATGGCCCTTGAGGTTACTGCCATAAACTAACAGCCACTGGATGGAAATAGCCCAGACACAGATTTGGTTTGATACATGGAATACTTGTGGGAGGGGGAAGTTATGCTTGATCCAACACTTAAAAGTCAGGTGCTTTCACATTAAAATTCAGATTTCCACGTACCCTTAAAATTAAAAAAAAAAAAAAAATCAGAAAATCTGGCAACGTCATTCCCAATTTTGCACGTAAACAATCAGCCAGAGTTGGGCCACAGCTGCCCTTCATAGAGAATTCGAGCTCTAGCTGGCCACAGTCCCCATTCATTTCCTGTCATCTTCAACCTAGTCTTCACCACTCTATTTATCGGTCTAGCCTCTGTAGGCATGTGTATTTGAGTGCTGGGCCTAGGAGGAAACAGTAGTCTCCATTTCAAAAAGTAGATATAAACTGGCTTAAACTCAGTGTGGTGTAGGTAGTTCCTTTGGACACCATCTCTTATGGCCTAAGGTTGTTGAGTTGTGTGATCTACCAGTAGGCCACCTCTGCTCTCTGGAAATTCTTACATTAGAAACTTTGAGGCGAATGACCATTCTCTGAAAAGCAGTGTTATCAGGTTGAGACCCTTTGTATGTGGCAAAAAGAACAGTGTAAATGATGGCTGTGCCTGCAAAAACCTGCATGCAGAATGCCTATTTATTATTTTAACCTTTTTTCTTGTGAAATAACACAGAAAAGTAAAATGGAATACATAGCTTAAAATACTGTAGAGTACTCTACAGTATACCTCTACCACCCAGTCAAGAACATCAGCACATCAGGAGTCCCTACAAAGCCACCTCCCAAACACGACACCCTACCTGCCTTTCTGAGGTAAACACTGACTTGTATAATTTTTCCACCTAAACCTGCTTCCCCAACAATATCACTTAATTCTGCCTGTTTCTAAAAGCCAAGTTTATAAATTTTGTCTCTTGTAAATGAATTTAAAATTTCAATTCTATGTTTTTAAGATACATGTTAATGTGCCTTCTTTTTCCTCTCGATCAGCCTCACCAGAGATTTATCAACTTTATAGGTCCTTCCAAAGAGCCAACTCCTAGCTTTGTTGATCTTCTTTCTGCTCTTGTCTTTAGTAGTTTCTACCTTCTACTTTTTTTTTATTGTGCTGCTTTTTTGACTTCTTGAGATAATATTTGCTAGTTACTTTGGGGTCTTTTTTCTTTTAAGGCTATACATTTTTCTATTAAGTACTGTTTATCTATATGCTATAAATTTTATATGAAATATTTTTATCATTTATTTAAAATACTTCTTAATTTCCATTGCAGCTTCTTTAACTCATTAGTTATTTAGGGTTATATATTTCAGTTTCCAAACATATGGAGATAATATTCTATTTATCTATTACTGATTTCCAGCATAATTACACTGGAATCAGAGTACATATTGGGTATAATATCAATCTTTGAAATTTGTTGAGGATTAACAATCCAGCCTATCATAAATTCTTGTAAGATATTATGTGCCTGCTTAAAAAGAATATGTACTTCAGTTTGGTGTAGTGTGTTCACTAGAATATGTTTATAAATCATGTTGATCAAATTTTCAATAACCTTTACAGATTTTTTTCATACGCTTCTATCATCAGTTATTGAGAAAGATCTGTTAAAATTTTCCACTGTGATTACATATTGTCTATTCCTCCTATAGTTCTGTAAAATTTTGCTTTATATATTTTGCAGCCATGTTATTAGGTACATACAAATATAGAATTCTATCTTCCTGGTGAATTAAAACTGATCATTGAAAAGTAATAGTAATACATAGTGATGCTTTTTGGCTTGAAGTCTATTTTGTCTACTACTAACATAGCTACACCAGCTTTCTTGTGATTAGTGTTTATATTGTACACATTTTTACATCTTTTTATCTCCAATCATTCTGTATCCATAGATTTAAGATATACTGCTGGTATAATGCATAAAACTGACAAAATCTAGTCTGAAAAATCTTTGTCTTTCAACCACAATAGTTAACCAATTTATGTTTAATGTAATTACTGATGTATGAGTTTAAGTCTACCACCTCTTCATGTGTTTTATGTATTTCACTTGTTCTCTGTTCCTTTTTTCTTCCTTTAAATTGCTTTCTCATTAGGGTGTTCCCTTTGTTAGAAGTTATAAAATTTTTCTATTTGTTTAATGTTTACTGTATTACAACATATATCCTTCATTTATCAAGGTGAAAAGTTAATTGACACCTTTACCCTCCTCCAAAACAATGCACAAATCTTAGAACAGACTAATTCCACTTACCGCCTCCCAACTTTTATGCTATGTTTGCCCTGTATTTTAAATCTCTCTGTATTATAAAAAATCTACCACTGTATTATCTTACACAGTCAATGTTCACTTTGAGTTACCCACATATTCACCACTTTGTTTTCATTTTTTTCTACACTTTTGACCTCCCATTTGGATTACTTTTCTCCTACTTGAAGAATACCCATTAGGAATTCCTTTTGTGCAAACAACTGGTGGTAGGCTCTGTTTTTTTTTATATAAAATACCTTTAACCTTCACTTTTACCTCTTTCTTTTCATTCTTGAACACTATTTTTTGCTGGGTCTAAAATTTGGGGCTGGCAGTTCTTTCTTTCAGCACACTGAAAACATTATTCCACTGCCCTTTGCTATATACTCTGTGACAGAAAAGTCAACTGTCAGTCTGACCATCACTCTTCTAAAGTTAATGACATTTCCCCCACTCACTGCTTTAAGGTTTCCCTTTGTATTCTGTTTGCAGAAGTTTCACTGTGATGAGTCTAGGTGTGGATTTCATTTTATCTATACTGTTTGGGCTTTGTGGGGCTTCTTGGATCTTAAGTTTGAGGTCATTCATCTGTTCCAAAATGTTTAGCAATGATCCTTCCAATATTGCACTCTTTTTCTCCTCCCGTTTCTAAGATTCCAACTACATGATAGGCCTCACTCTATCTTCTCTTACCTTCTCTTTTACATATTTCACTTTTCCCCCCTCTCTCTGTGCTTCACTTTGAATAGTTTCTTCTAACCAATTCTTCAGTTCACTATTTGCTTTTCAGCTGTGTCCAACTGCCTATAAACTTGTTCATTTTGTTCTTACATTTTCAGTTCTGGAATTTGTTTCTTAATCTGCAAAGCCACAATTTAGAGTTTTCAGTCCTTGCTGAAAATAAAATTTGGTTTTTATTTCCTTTAATACTGTAAGCATAGTATTTTATACTCTGCATCTGATAAGTCCAATATCTACAATCTCTGTGAGTCTATTTCTGTTGTCTGTTGCTTTTGCTGGTTCTCACATATGGTGTCTTCTCTTTTTGTGTGCCTGGTTATCTATAATTGTGGCCAGATGCTGTAACTGGATATTTATTTGTAGAAATCATTTGAGAATAGAATCATTACACCTTTCTCTGAGAATATTTCGTTGCTTTTACCTGTTACCTATGGGCATTAGCTAAATGGAATCATCTTATTCCAAGTAAGCCTTATGGTTTCTGGGCCACTCAGATAATGTGAAACTCAGCTGCAGCCAATGTGAGAGTTGGTTTACTACTAGTTCACCCTTACTCCTAGACATATCTCTTCAGGGAGTCCCAATCCAAACTAAGGAATAGTTCAAACCAGGTTTCCCAGGTTTCAAAGACTCAGACTACAATTTTTATCTCCCTAACTTTGAAAGGACACCAAAGGTGAGCTCAGACTTTCAACTTCCTTTTCCTGGTCAGCAAATGACCACAAGACAAAAGTGATGCCAGTGCTAGGCTCACTCCTCTGTGTTTACATTCTCTCCCAAATCTTAACTCATCTCCTCACAATTTATTAGTTCTTAAATGTTTAAGATTAAACAAATTTTTATCTAGCTTCTTTAAGTGACTTCAGTAAGAGAGCTGTTTGAATTACATGACTTACCACTAGCTAAAGCAGAAACCTCCCAGCATTCTGTTATATAACGTTGGTACATGGCCTTAGCTTGACAACACCTACCTCAAGGTGAAAAGTAAAAAGTCCTATGATATTCTTTGAAGAATACTGACAGTTCTTCTTGGTAGCAACTCACCCCTATAGTGCAGTGCAACTATAAAGGATGAGATTTCAAGTTATAGTTCCCTTCCATCAACAGATGAATGGATAAAGAAGATGTGGTATGTGTCTGTGTATACAATGGAATATTACTCAGCCATAAAAAAAATGAAATCATGCCATTTTTAGCAACATGGTTGGACCTAGAGATTATCATACTAAGTAAAGTCAGACAAAGAAAGACAAATATCATATGATATCACTTATATGTGGAATCTAAAAAATAGTACAAATGAACTTATTTACAAAACAGACTCCCAGATATAGAAAACAAACCTCATTACCAAAGGGGAAGCGGGGAGGGATAAATTGGGAGTAGGGGATTAACAGATGCACGGTACCATATATAAAATAGATAAACAACAACGATTTACTGTATAGCCCAGGGAACTATATTCAATATCTTATAATAACCTATAATAGAAATACATACACCTGAACCTAACATAATATTATAAATCAACTATACTTTTAAAAACAAAGTTATAGTTCCTGTAATTTATTCACTCTATGACCCTGGACAAAGATTTGCCTGCAAAATTGGGTAGGGAAATAATACTTCCACACTTACCAGAATATCAAGTGAAGGAACACAAAAGAACTTGAAAAAGCCTATAAAACCAACTAAAATTATAAATCTCTTCCCTCCTTTCTCTGCTCCATGGGTGAGCCACTCATCCATGGCTCTGGGTAATTTATCATGGCAGGCTAGTGCTCAACTGGTAACTCAGGTCACTCGTCACTGGCTGGCAACATTACACAAGACACAGTATTCCAGGAGCCAATCAAGAGCTACCTATTACTATACTATCTATGTTTTTAAATACTTCAGTATACATAGTGTGCTCACAGATGATGTACACACACACTCTTAACCACTAGGGGTAGGTAGGCAGTATTTCAGGTACCTTAATAAAAAAAAAAATGCATACTCCAGGTGTGGTTGGTTCACATTTGAAAGACTAGAAGTCCAACCTTCAGAGTCAGGCTATCTTAAGTGTATCAACTACAGCTATCTAAATCTATATTAGAGGGTTCCCTAATAAGAAAAGAAGGGTAGAAATAATTTTCCTGATTAAACTAATAGTGTTCAATATATATATGGGTTTGCTGGAACGATTGTACAGGGGCACTGAACCTTGTGTGTACATGTGGGTTGTAAGAATCTGGCAAAGCAGGCAACCTAACACTCTTTTCAGTGGCCCTCTGGGCCTAGGGCTCTGGTCCTGGGTCTGGACACTTAACAGAGAATTCCATCACCTGATCCAATGGAAAGGTTAGATATATCCTGTAATGAGAATATGTCTGCACCTGTCTCTACTGAACTTCTGATGCGGGCTACACAGCCAAAGCAAAAAGGTTGGGGCTTTTGTCTGTAAGAACAGGTTGAATGACTAACTTTTGTGCCTGCTTGCTAATAAATATTCATATGTGTGGCAAAATGTGGTCTGAGTCTTGATTTTATTGTTGCAGACCACATGGTAGCATAACAACCTCTAATTATTGGAAGCTACCGATTTCTACCAAAAAGATTTGGACTGTCGGGAGCAGTGAGACTGGCTCAGTTCAGTTTGCAACAATTGTGGTGCATCCAATTTCCCAGATGAATACTGCTGGGACAGAACCTCACAGCAGGAACATCACGCTGATCGAGGTGATGTACTAACTTGCCAGCCTGGACCCTCTAAGAGAAAGGCTGTTTCTCTTCAGTGGGAAAACCACAGGAAGCCACGAAGACAGCCTCGGGGTGTGGGTTTTGCTGGGAGCCTGCCAAAAATACCATCATTCTGTTTCTTGGCCCCTAGAATGCAATGATACCCAAGCTTTTTCGTTTTCTTTTTTTTTTTTGCCTCCAATGATTTCCCCCAAACCACCTGGACTCAGTACTCTACACAAAATGATGTCACTTAAACAGTATCTGTATTCAAAGGAATATATTAGAGGCAACTATCCTACTTGCTGAAGTAAAGGCAAAACAGAAGCATTTGTACTTTCAAAACAGCACTTGTCTTGGATTCTTAACAGCTGTACGTCCCTACACTCCAAATATTTTTAAAAATTTAAGCTAAAAATTTACCAAAATGGGAAAGTGAACTATGTTTGTCATAAACAGTTTTTTGAGGAAAACCTTGGAAATTTTCACCATCCACCCTGCATCTGGGCGGTGGGGCACTAGACGTTGCTCTAGCCCACACAATGTTCCTGATGGTACAGTCTGAAGACACAACCCTCGGAAACACATTCCTCTTGGTATCAGGATTCCCCTTTAAAAAGACAAGTCCCCCAAGGGTAGTCAACCAACTGTTTCACCAAGGAGCTTAACCAATCTGTCCTTGAAACTGCTGAAAATGTGAAGTGGCTGAGTAATATTCCATTGTATATATGTGCCACATCTTCTTTATCCATTCATCTGTCGATGGACACTTAGGTTGCTTCCATGTCCTGGCTATTGTAAATAGAGCTGCAATGAACATTGGGGTACATGACTCTTTTTGAATTATGGTTTTCTCAGGGTATACGCCCAGTAGTGGGATTGCTGGGTCATATGGTAGCATGATCTGTGACCACCTAGAGGGGTGGGATAGGGAGGGTGACTCAAGAGGGAGGGGATATGGTGGTATATGTATATATATAGCCGATTCACTTTGTTATACAGCAGAAACTAACACAACATTGTAAAGCAATTATACTCCGATAAGGACGTAAAAAATAAAAAAATAAAAAATCTAAAGTGGGATCTTCCTCCAACCCCAAATGAACACACTGGAATTCTCTGAGTGTGAATTAATCCTACCACCTCATTGTCTGAGAGGTGTTTAATACGGCAGGTAAGTGAAGTGGGAGTTGGGAATCCTGGACTCTCATGCAATTTCTCTGAATCTAGTGATCTCTCTACCTGATAGACTGGTAAGCCCCCTTGCTAGCACCTTCACAGGAAGCTTGAAAGAGAGATTGGGAAAACACCCATCAAGTGATGCCAAAGGAAGGCAGAAATGCCACAGCCAAGGCAGCTGATCCTCTCTGCTCGTGTTGCACTGGCCCACTCACGGTACGGCTCCAGCAAGAGGCGGCAAGATGAATGAGGCTGGAGACAGGCCTGTGAGCAGCAGTGTGGGGCAGGGACCAGAACAACCGCACGAACAGGCAGCAACCTGGTGCTGTCACAGAAGTGCCATCCACACTCTCACGTCCTGGCCTCAAAGAGCACAGAGAAACTCAGAATTCAGAGGGAACACAGGCAAGAAGTCTTTACCCTAGGTTCACCTCAGCTCCTCTCAAGTTATAGGCCCAACACTGGCCACAGATTACCTGCACAGATCTTCAGGAAATAAGAGGATTCACCCCTGCCCAGAGCGCACACTCCTGGGAACATTAAATCTCATTTCATTTTGGTTAATAATTAAACCCCTAGATTAAGAGCTTACTTGAAAAGGAAAGAAAAAGACAAAGAATCTAATAGCCTGCACATTTAATATTTGCTGACCTCTTGAGGCCATGCCCCTTTTAAAAGAATTGCTCATCCTTTTTTATTCCCCTCCTTTTTTGTCAACTTCTAAAGATGGCAAGTTTTTTATGGCTGTAAATTACAAAATGAGTGCATTTATAAAGGACACGGGAATGGCACCGGACCTCTGCTCGTACGAAGGAGCAATCGAAAGCATTTACAGAGTGCCGCGCCCATGACACTCGGCATACCGGCTCTTGTTTAATCTTCACCGCCACGAAAAAAGAATTTTTAACTATTTTCTACCTGAGGAAACTGAAGCTCAGGAACTTCAAGAAACTTGTCATAGGTCACGTAGTTAGTAGGTGGCATCGTCTCAAAAGCCAGTGCTCATTTCTAGCGTACAAACCATGTCCAAGTGTCCTGTTACCTTTCTGCCAGCTTGTAGTCAAAGGCTGGTATACTTGGAGTTCCCTGGTACTGGGGCTCTCACTTGTTCAGACCTGCAAGCCATTTGAAGCCTCTGCAGTTCTTTAAAAAATTTTTAAACTTTTTCTTGCAAATGGCTCGTTCCCTTTATTCAACGCACAGCTTCAAATTACTCTTGGCCTTTTCCAAAAAAAATCAAACCCACTCTCAAAGGTCAAGAATTCACCACTGCTGAGGCTACTAAGAGGAAAATATTGTGAGATCTGAAGCAATTTCCCAAGAAGAACTTGTCAACTGTTTTGAGCTACCACAGCAGAACTGAAACAAGTACAATGCCCCGCCAACCACACCCCGCCCCCAGGGGTCACTGAAAGGGCCCATTTCTTGGGACTTGCAGTCCTTTTGCAGAGAGCATGATATTGTGATGCAGGACTCATTTTTCAGGTATTAAGTGCCCACTGGAACATTCTCAATAATAGGAAGCAGTGAGTGATTAGGCAAAGAAAAGCAGATGTTGTGAAATAAAACTCTTACTCCTCCAGTAGGGCCAAGTGCTGCGTATGTGTTTTTGCTTTCTTACTTATGCATGTTATTCTACCAGGAAGTCATTTTGCTCTCAATTATTATTATTATTTTTAAATCCACTTGCATTGTGACTGAAGTCAAGTTTGTCAGGTCAGACTGAACTAACAGAAAATCTAGATATGGGTACAGTAGCAATCCCACGGACGGTTTCTAGTCAGGCTTTCTTCTTTAAGAAAGAGCGACGTGGAGCTCACGTTCCATGCTGGGGATGTGTGAGGAGTTTTAATGCAACAGAGAAACACTGCCACTTCCTTCAATCCCACTTTTGTTATCATCTTCCTTTAGGGTCCTTCGTGAAAAAGTTGACATAAAAGGAAAGGGAAATGTGAAGTTCAACTGAGAACTGGGAAAAACCCAAGTTTTCTCTCCCGCCTTTACAAACAACACAAAAATATACTTTTGCACAGATTTCTGTTCCAAGTTGGAGTACTGATAAAGGTCTTAAAAATATCCAAATGCTTCAGTAACTCGAGTCAACTGCCAAGACACTTAGGTTGTCTGGAGTTCTGACTGTGGGCCTTGTGACCATTCAACACACCCTTCAAAGCAGTCCTCACGGGGACGGGGCAATCACCCCAGTGATGCCGCCGTTCCTTACAACTCTGTTGGATGCACACTTACTTAGTGTCAAGATAGTTCTTCTAATTTACAAGATTTGCTATGTCTGTTCTCCCATTGACTGTTCACCTTTGGCACGCTTGCAGCCCTGTCAGGACCACAGAGCAGCTATTTTCCCAGTTTCAGTCTGATAGTTATAAATTTAAGGTATCTATCTTTGGTGTGTGCTTTAGCCAGCCCTTAGATACTCCAGAAAACAGAAATATGTAGTCTTTTCTTCCTTGTTAAGAAAAAAAGTTTAATAAAACTTTTATGCTGGAAAAATTACTTAAAACCAGGGAAGGCCGGATACTTTAGAATTTATCACTATCACCACATAAGATGTTATATAAACAAGTTATAACAACAGTAACTTTGGGAATAGGATGTTCTCAAACAGTTCTTTCAATCTTCTATGGCAAGAAAGGCTGTAGTGACAAGTACTTTTAGAAATACCTGGACAGGATATTGGAAGACCTTTTAGAAAAAATAAAATGGACTTTTAAAAATCCTGCAGGAGAGCAACCAAAACCCTGCAAAAAGCTCACTGCCAGAATGTGTCCTTTCATAAAATGTTGTCATCTCTGATGAATCCCAAAGGCTCCTTATTCTAATATACTTTGGAAATGATCTTCCTACACAATAACAAATCATCGAAAGCATCAACTACAGCAAATGAGATAGTAAAAGCTGGAAAGAAGCTCAGCTGAACAAATATTCAGAGCACTGAAATGTAACATTCAATTATAGCTACCACGTATGGCTTCATGATAAATCATGCCTCTGCACGAGTAGGCAAAGAGCGTCTGCTACCAAGCCTTAGCTTCCTACCCGACTGAGTTCCTGGAGGGCACAGCCTATCTTCCCATTCTTCCTGTTGTGCTGTTCATTTATTCACATACAAAAACACTCACTAGTTTTTCTCACCATTCAAAACATATTTAACCAGTTCCTACCTTTTGCTAGGAACTAATTATCCCTTCTAAGCTTAGGAACATTTCTTGGGTCAAGATGTTTAAATAAGTTGATGTGCTTGAGGTATATAATCGTATAGTATAATTTTCCTATATTGTCCAGAAGGATATCATCAGAAACTTCAGAGAATGTCCTACTGACCTCTGTATCATCCAAAAATATATCATGAAACAGAAGCTCCAATGTTTGTTGAATTGCTATGACAAAAGTCATTAAAATAAACAACCAAACATATATTTACATGAGTTTAAGTACTCAATTTAAACAGTTATATATATATATATATATTATATGCAACCTGTGTATGTATAAGCATGTACATCCATAAAATGTTTCCCAATTCAAGCTGATGGCACCCTTATTTCAAAAAACCAGCAGTTACTACCATGTTCTTCCCTCCCTACCTTACAAAGGTACTAAGGGTGGAGGGAGGAGGGAAGAAGACAAATGTATTACATAAATAAGAAGAAAAGAAGGAACATGAACAGATGACAGCTGGGGCTCTTTGCCCATCAGGAGTCAAATCAATGCACCACTAGAGAAAGGACAAATAGCCCTTAGAACTCTGAGCAGCTTCGCTGTCTCTCCCCTCCCCCACCTGGATGCCGCTTGGCCTAAAGAAACAAAGCAGCTGATCAAGAGACTACAACAATGTCAGAGTCATGTAACAAAACCCAGTGGTAGATCAGCACAGGCATCTCCCTTTACTACAGTTGAGGAAAATGAGTCCCCAAAGAGAGAGGGCTACTTTCCCAAGCCACACAGAGAGGTCACGGTGGGGCTGTGGCTGGCTGCACCCACATCCCCCAGGGTCTTGTCTGGGAGAGCGTGGGAATGGTACCAAAGAAAAACTCAGAGCAAGGATGCCTTCCTAGGATCCACAGGCATGTTTCAGGGACTTCACGAAGCCAATGAAATTGTCTGCAAAACTGTGTGGCTTCCATTTTTCAGGGGAGCAGGTTTACTGCTTTTATCAGTCTGAACGAGGTCCATGACTCAAAAAATTTAAGAACCACTATGTCAAGGGTTGGGCTTGGGGGAAAGGCTAAAAGCGAATGAGATTAATTCCAAACTAAATTCCAAACTAAAAGGAACTCAGATTTTCAATAACCTTCAGGTTATCTTCAGACTATGCTTGGGCCAGGCAGCCAGTGGAACCATCTAAGGAGAACACAGCCCTAAATTTTCTGGTCTGGATGTTAGAGACCCTCTAAGGGAAAAAAAAAAAAATGTGTTTGGACAGGCGAGGCATGTCTTTGTGACCTCAGGTGACACAGAAAGGAGTAAGCAGCACGAACTTTAACTACCGATTAGGTGGTCTCAGGTTCTCAGGCAAGACTGGGTTCTCTGGAATCACAGAAAAGGTTTTGGCAGTAACAGTAACCATGTAACCATGATGGAAGGTTTCTGCAGCCTTTCAAAGCCAAGGCAGACTTGACTTTCAATCAGGCCTTTCACTGTACCTGCTTGTGAACAGTGACCCCAGAAAGGGTGCCACACACCCCGGAAGACCTAATGCAATCACAGGGGTCTTTGTTTTCCTCTTATTTCTGATGTCAACATCAGTCCCAGGAGTGGGCAAAGGCCTTGGTACTTGGTCACAGGGAACTGGATACACGTCAGCCATTGCAATTTCCCTGGGAAACAGAAAATATTTTCCCCACTCTATGGATGAGGAAATTGAAGCAAAGGGAGAAACGTCCAAGGTTTTTCAAGGAGGTGAAGAGCCAAGAGCTCTGAGGTTAGGGCTTGTAGCTAAATACTCCACACTGGCTCTGGCTGGATATTCCATCTCCTTTTGGGAACCAAGCAGTTCTGGAAGTTGGTGGAACTCTAGTTGCTAAGGACAAGATGTGAGATACAGTTTACACCACACAACTATCCATATGGAATCCATCGCACATTAAAGCAGGAGACTTGAGGCCTCACTAGGTAAATGAGATAGAAAAAGGGAACCTGGGGGTTACTCATCATTTTCCAAATCGGAGATTTATGTCCCTTTTGGAAAGAAGAAGGAACACCTGGCTGCAGCCCAGTTTTGAGTAATATCTGCCACTGAGAAGCTGTATGCAAAAATTCCTGGCACAACTTTGGAGAGCTCTTCCGATGGGGCTCTGGCCAGTCCTTGTAAATGATTGAGATTTAAAACCCTATCAAATCAGAGAAGCAGAGAGTATGCTTGATGCAGCACCATAAATCCCTCTCTCTAAAGCTAATTTCAAACTTACAATAGCAATGTTCAGAGAGAAAAATTATCTGCACATACCCATAAGAGATAGGTTTTTTTTTTTTTAAGCCAAGAAGGGCAGACATCAATGCCTAACAATGATCTGCGGGGCTGGAATACAGTCGATTACTTCCTTAAATATATTTTCTGATTTTTCTGCAACGAAAATGCACTGCTTGGGGAATAAATAATTAAATAAAAGTAAGTAAAGGAAATATAAAAGCTAGCAACTTCAAGTGTCAATAGACAGTCAGAGCTTATCTCATCCGACTGACTCATTTAACAAAAGAAAGGGAGGTGGGCAGAGGGGGGAGCGCCTTGCTGTGGTCCCTCAGCTGGCCAGCAAGGGATGGAGAGCCAGGACCTGGAAATCCCCGCCTGCCTTCCTGTCCTCTGCGCCCCGCCCCCCGCCTCCCCCCCAACGGGCTGCAGCTGCTGGATTCCTCAGGCTAGGAAACCCCTAAGCCTGATGCAAGGTGAGAAACAGCCTCAAGTGTTAGGCGAAGTACAGCCAGATTCCAACTCAAGAAGAGCTGAAATGAAAATGGCACTCACCAAGACAAGAGGACAATCTGAAGGGAACTAGGTGTCCCAGGCTCTGTCACAACTACACAGGACTTCATAAATGTGCCATGTTTTCTTGCCTCTGGCTGTCACACATGTGATCCCCCCACGCCTGGAATACCTTCCTCTTGTCCTCTCTCCCATGTATTTCTACAAATTCCTACTCATTCTTTAACATCAACTTAGAAGTCCCTTGCAAGACCTTCCCTGGTCTTCCCCATTTACAAAGCTAATTGGTACCAGGACACCTTAAGAAGAGGATATACCTTGACTGTAGAGCATATAACAATGTTAGGGAGATCAGCATTGGTTTATAGGTCTCCCTCACTCTCTTGATAGTGTTCTTTGAAGGAGTGGCTATTTTAATCACCTCCATATCTCTGGTACACAGCAGGGACTCAAATGTCAGTTGAATAAACGTATGTCTGCTAACAGACATACAGTAAGAGTTTAACCTCTCCTTCCAAATCTATCATTTGTCTTACTCTCCTCAACGGTGCATCTGCATAACTTTTAGGTAAGAAGTTGCTTTGGGATAGAGGTTTTTCTTTAAAGAAAGTTTAAATACTTGAGTTTAATTTTTGGCATTTCATGCTTCTCTTTTCTTAACAAAGAGAAGAGAAATGAGAGAAGAAAGGTAGGATTATAATAATATCAAAAGATAAATGGACAGGCTGACTATGACAAAGGCAAAAAGAAAGCACAGTTTACCATATGATGATACCAGCTGACATATATCCTACACCACCCTCTCCCTATCACTCCAAGACACACATACACAGGTGCACATAAAAAGCTAATAACAAGTCACTCTGGGAAGTTTAGTCATAACCTATCAACAGAAGACCCCATCGTATAGTAAACACCAGAATGAGTATATTATTAGGGTTGCTAATGGCTAATTAAAATCTGAAGATCAGGTTTCTGGGCACATCTTGCTACATTTGTGCACTAGGCAGTCCCAGATGGTATGAAAACCAAGTTTGGGGCCTGCTTCTTCATAATAGGCTGTTCCTGCAATATTGTCAAGGTTGTGACAGAATTGTGCAACAAGAGCAACAATCCTCTGCCTGCAGTCTCCTCAGGCACAGCCCTCCTCCTGACTCTGCACATCGGACAGAAGTTTCCAGTCAACTTCTGGGTCCCAGGAACAAGGCTACTGTTACATAAAACACCAGAAGGGGCCTAGTTTTACTCCTTCTAGGGAAAGAGAACGGTCACAATACTCAACATACTGCTTCCCTCCCCCAAGACTGACTGGGAAGGGGTACAAGGGGACTTTCTGGGGTAATGGAAACATTCTATGTCTTGATTGAAATGTAGGTTACATGGGTGTATGTGTTTGTCAAAATTATAGTATTGTCCTCTTAAGATTCACGCATTTCACCGTATATAAATTTTGCCTAGAAAAAAAAGAACCATGCACAACGATCAAACTCTAGGTAATAGGTTTACTATCTGCAGTAGTGTGGACTAGCAACTTTGGAACTACTTTCTGTGTATTCTAGGCTTGAGCAAGTAAGTGAATATATGCAGGATACTGGGAGCCAGGTTTCTCACTGTTGGGCAAGGTAGTTACAAATATGGAAAGGGGAAAGTTAACGTTACCAAAGGGGATAAAATACATCATGTGCCTCCTGACATGAGGATACATCATCATTTCTTTGGTATTCCTGCCAAAAATTCATAACCTGAATCTAATCATAAGGAAACATTAGACAAATCCAAATCGAGGGAAATTCTACAAAATAACTGGCAAAATGTCAAAGTGGTGAAGTTAAGAAAGACAAAGAAAGGCTAAGGAACTTTTCCGTATTGAGGGAAGCCAAAGAGACATGACAACTAAATGCCCGATCCTGAACTGGATTCTTGTCTGGAGAAAAAACTTATAAAGAACATTCCTGGTACAAATAACAACATCTGAAATATAGACCGTGTATTAGATAACAGTATTACACAAACATTAAACTGCCTGAATTTGATAAGTGCATTGTGCTTAGGTAAGATAAGAACCTTTTTCTTAGGAAACATATGTGGAAGTATTTAGCTATAAACAATCACAATGTCTCCAATTCACTCTCAAAGTTTCAAGAAAAACAGGAGAGGCAGGGAGGGAGAAGAACACATACACACAAATGGGGAAAAATGTAAACACACGGGGGATCTGGGTAAAGGAGTTCCTTGTACTATTTCTGCAACTTGTAAGGTTAAAATTATATCAAAATAGAAAGGTACCCCTCCAAATACCCTAACTTCCCCCAAATTACTTAGGTGAAAATCTGAAAACAACAAATTAACTCAATGTATTATAAGAAATTCTTTCAAGAATATCGGTTTCAAATTTATACTTTTCCCTTTGGTAGCAATTCCACAAAACTATTTGGCTCTGAATTCCTTTTTAAAACGAAAAAAGGACTCATATACCTTCAAATAGGGTTTTTTGAAATTCTAGTGACAGATACTATCATTTTGTAAAGTCTTACAAGGCAATAAATAGAAATCGGAATGAAAGCGACTCCTCACCACCCTCCTCCCTCCAGATTCTTCAGTATTTTTTCTGGAAGATGGAACAATTCACCTGGCTGTATGCCAAGCTAAAATCAAATAGGATAAGGAACAATTTGCGTGTTGATGATTTAGCCTTCCCTGCCACAGAAGCAGAGAACTGTACTCTTCCCCACCTCAGGCCTTCCTTATAAAAGGTCAATATTTTATTTATATAAATAAGGTAATGAAGGCATTTTTACTCAGCATAGTTTATTCTACCTCCCCAATCTTTCTGTACTTGTGCTTAAATCAAGACACGAGTATGGCCTTAGTGCTAGGGGGGAAAAAAAGCAAAAATACTGAAAATTACCAAAGGAAAAAATTACTTCATGGATGTCAAAGGAGAAATTTTTAAAAGTCATTTTTAGCCTCAAAGAATTTTTTTGAAACAATAACAACTATGATATGACTCAGTTTAAAAAATATTATGCTAAGTATGCATTAAGAAAAATTCACATGCACAGAGATGAAAATGTAATTGGATTTGTCATTTCAAAGTATTAATGCTGGGTTTGCAGATAATAGAGAATGACATTCTCCTAAGCGAATAAATAAGTTAGCCAAGTAAGTAAATGCTGTGTTTCTACTGTAAGGAAATACATGCACCAATGAAGCAACCTTTTCAGCACAAAAGAAATTTAATACCCAGACCACATGAAAAGTGATCGCTATGGGAATAGCACAGCTGTTAAAATCCAAGTCAGTTTGTATTAAATCGTCCAGCATGTTTATGTAAAGCAGGACTCTCAGAATGACCACCAAGGGGAAATAATTTTGCTAACAAAAAAGTAATACCTATAATTAATTTAATGCTTACAATAAGTGTGAAAGAAAAATGCAAAGCTATTCTCTTTCAAAGAACATAAGGGACCTCAGCTAGCTGGTATGCTTGTGATCCTTTTGTAAACAGTATCTCAAGGGCTAATTTAATTAGAAATAGAACAAGAAAAAAATGAGTGTTTGCATTTCACTTAGAGAACCCAATTATCGTTATTTCATTGACTAACCAGATTTACATAAAGCCACAGAAAAACCTCTGACACCGGTGCCAAACAATTTCAACATGAAAATTAATACTGCCGAGTTATTTTGAGACCTATTAGCTTAGCCATTCAAAGAAAAAAATGTGCTCCACTGAAGAGCATATAATCCTAAAACCTGCATTTCTGAAGACAGAAGTGCACACAGACGTCCTTGAAGCCTTGACTCGAGCAGATATAAGATGCCTTAAAGAACCTACAGAAAAAAGGAGCTCACAGATAACTACTAACAAACAGCTTTAAATCTCAACATAGATACTTGGGATGCATAACGATAGAACAGGAGCTTAGTTTACTTTTGAAGAAAAGAGAGAAAGAGTTACTCTAAGTTTTTGAGCACTTAAAATTAACCAAATTTATCAACATTGTCTGTCAAATCTGAGTTAACTTTTTTTTTGGCTGTGCCACCCGGCATGTGGGATCTTAGTTTCCTGACCAGGGATTGAACCCGTGCCCCCTGCATTGGTAACTCAGGGTCTTAACCACTTAACCACTTAACCAGGGAAGCCCCCTGAGTTAACTTTTTAGAGAGACTGGTCAGGATTGTGCTTCTCATAAGACAAGACTCAGGTAAAGTTTTCAAAGAAAGCTTGTCATCTCAGAGTGGAGAGACTATCCCTAGAATTCAATCCCTTTCAGAGTGCCAGATGTAGGCTACACAGCAAAGTTTCAAATTATAACTAAGAGGCCAGAGTTTGGGATTAATGACCCCAACGCTATTTTGCATAACACTTGAACATGAAAGTCTTATCAAGAATCATGAGTTTTAAAAGTCCAGGTTAAATCACTGGGCATTAGAAGGCTTAAAGAGGTATCTAAAAGGAAATCAGCTATAACACACAGTGTATATGTAAAAATAACTCAGACTATCTCAAAGCCTATTAAAAAATGAGATGCCATCACTGTAGTTTTGAGATACATCAGCCGTTTCCCATTACAATGGAGGACATACCAGCTCTATTTTTAGAGCCTCTGGAAAGATCAAAGCTGAATGTGCCCTTTTATTGGCTCCCCATCCAGGGCCCTAATCTCTGTTTACTCTTTCTTTGTCATTATGTAGATCTCCGAAAGACACACCACCAGGACCGCCTGCTACCCCTCATCCTCAGAGTAACACTTAAAAATTGCTCTGTGACGGCTGGTACCAGCCAGGAGCCCTCTGGGGAGGAACAAAGACGAGCAAAGTTCAAATTCGAGTCAAAATTACCATCGTGATGCAAGTACTGATACAGAACTACAGTAATCTAATTCAGTCTCTCTCTCTACACTATAAACCACACTTTCGCAGGCTGGTTTCTCTGTGAGAATGAAAACAGATAAATGAAAACACAATCCTTTCTGGTTTGGTTTTTTAGGCCCTCCCCTCCCCCACAGGAAGCCCTCAGTTGGTTTCAGTGCCTCTGGCTAGTAAGGCTGAAGAGCTCATTTTAAACAACAAGTCCCATGAGTGTAGAACGACTTACTTTGGAAGAACAAGCTGTACATTTGTCAAACGCCAGGCTGACCGGAAGGACATTATCAAATCGCGACAGAAATCCTCGTATCTAAAAACAAACACAACAATGCACATCAAGCCCAGAATGACACACCTGTGAAGTACGTGTGTAGCTTCTGACAAGAAGTGGGAAACAACTAATAGGGTGCTCTTGGTACAGATTAACAAAAATGAAGTTCAATGCGGATATTTTCCCTCGTACTATATAATCAGTTTGAGGAAGAACTATATTAGGTCCTTTATTCCGTTAAGAACTGGTCTACAAGCTTTGCACATATTTGAGACCTAAACACAAATTGACTCCAAAATATAAAAAGAAAGCTGTAAAA
Source organism: Balaenoptera ricei (assembly GCF_028023285.1). Classification (NCBI taxonomy): domain Eukaryota; kingdom Metazoa; phylum Chordata; class Mammalia; order Artiodactyla; family Balaenopteridae; genus Balaenoptera; species Balaenoptera ricei. Next base: position 101,076,110 of record NC_082649.1, on the reverse strand, counting down.
TCTGAAGTATTGTTTTCATAAATGTCTTCAAATACATAACCAGTCAACTAGTTTATTATTGACAATTCTCATGTATGTTACAGTGAATATAGGACAAGTGTGCATTTTTAGGATGTGGTATTGGGTGGGGCCTCACTAGGTAAGAAGGGCTGGGGACTATAGAAGGCAGAAATGGTCCTAAATATAGATCCAGTTACTTGCCTGAGTTGGAACAGATACGGATAAAATGCAGCGCATTACCAAGTTTATGGGGAAACAGCGCCACCTTGAGCACCTCAGTTATAATTTCTGAATTACAACTCATTTCCATTTACGGGGTATCAGTTATAACCAGGTTTTGCAAACTATGATTTAAGTAATTCAGACACTACACTTCCAGAACTACACTGACACCAAAAGGGGACTTTAAACTGTTGCATATATCATTTAAACATTATTACTAAAAATATGTATGGTGAAATCTCTAAAGTCTCCATAGGACTCAACATTTATAATAAGCCAAACAACACCAATCTTCTCATGAGTTAATTTATTTGATCTTGACAACTACCCCACTGATGAAACTCCGGCTGGGAAGGGTGAAGCATCTTGGCTCAGGTAAACAGAAAGTGACAACGCTAAGATTCAGAAGCGGGCCCCTGATGCCAAACCTGGCCAGGCCCTGGCCTGGGCTCCCTCTCTCCTTCCTTTCCCTTCCCTTCCTCTCAGGACTGCACAGCTTTTGTCTTCAATGTGAGGGCTCACCACACATTTAACAGCCTCACTTGAATACAGCAAAAGAACCGAACCCCCCACCTACTCTCCCCCCCAAGTCCTTGTTGCCTTTAGCCACCCTACCAACACTCCCCCAAAACAAAACCAAGGAAACCTGGCAGACTCTTTAAAGAGACAGGCTTCCTTCTGAGTGTGGGTAACTCCACCTTTAAACCCACACTGCAACTAGTCTAGTTACATCGGCATACTTATTGCTGGAAGATCTAACCTTAAAGGAAACGCCTAGAGCAATCTTTTAAATGTCGTTATCTATATGTTATGAGATTTCAATGTAATCCAAGATCAAAAGAGTGTTTGGTAGAAATGATAAGCTAGATAGTTGGGATAAGTTAGCTGGCCTCACGGTGAATCTCTGAAAATGTGACAATATTTAGTTCTCTGTATCTCAGGAAGGTGGTGACCATTTCCTAATACAGTGCTTGAGGCACAAGCAGGGTCCTAAGTTTGCTCTCCAGGTCACCAAAACAAGAGACGGCAAACCAGCAGAAAAGACTATAACGGCAGGTCACAAATGGATATGTTGAGATCCTCATGAGATGTGGAAGTTACAGGCCCAAAGAATTTTCATAGTGAGTCTCCTTCTATCTCAATGGCTTTAATATTAAATTTACCTAGAAAAATATTTATCATATGTAGCATACTTTGCATTAAAATGTTCACTGATATGGCCTACAGGTTAATGTCTCCATATAGGCTTCATGAAAAGGTCTCCTGATTCTCTTTTCTCTCATACAGGTAATAAACTTTCTTTGTGTTGTGCAAAGAAATACTGGTATTTTTCTCTGCTAAACTGTTTCACGATCGGAGGTGCGGAGTTAAAGGCAAAGGGAAGGGAGACAGTAGACCCAGTTAGGAGCAGAAAGGAAGGGAGAAAAAGGAGAGGAAGGAAGGAAGGAAGGAAAGAGAAAATATAAACCAAAAACACAGGTGGTGAGCAACAGAAAGGAGCCGAAGTGAATGGGGTGGCCAAGCAGGGGCACCCACACCATTGTTTAGCACCCCAGACAGCTCTTTACCAGGAAACTGACTCATTTTCCTAGGAAATGAAGTAGAATAACATCTGTGTGTGAGGCCTTTCAAATTCCCCAAGTTGGTATCAGAAGGCTCAGAACTCCACCAAACTAATTCCAGTTTTAGGAAATTTAAAAGAGGAAGGCCTGTTCTCACACCAACTGCGACAGACTCCTAACAGGCACCTCCACAGGTGAGCTCTCTCCCTCCCACTGAATCCAACACTCTGCTATGGATTAATTTTCCTAAGACACAGCTCTGAGGTGTGTCACTTTTTATCAGCTTCCTAGAGCTGACCAAAATAGCAGAGCATTCCTCATGCTGGCACTCAAGGTCCCCCCTCATCTGGGCCCATTTTGCCTCTCTGATCTTTTCACAGGCTTCATACAACTACTAAGCTCAAGTACAATGTCCCTCCCAAAGACATTCTTGCGTTGCTAACTTTGTCTCATGCCGAATTCTGCGACTCAGAGCTCTTCCTTTTGCAACCAGCTATATAACCAAATCTATATCTTCCATAATAGTCACTCAAGCTCAAACACACCTCTTTCATAAATACTCAATCCACCCACCACTTGACTTAGAGATAACGCCTTCATTATGTGAAATCCTTTTTTGGTATTTATCACCAAAATAACTTATGTAATAGTTATTTCTTTAAAAAATAACAGGTTTGGGGCTTCCCTGGTGGCGCAGCGGTTGAGAATCTGCCTGCCAATGCAGGGGACACGGGTTCGAGCCCTGGTCTGGGAAGATCCCACATGCCACGGAGCAACTGGGTCCGTGAGCCACAATTACTGAGCCTGCGCGTCTGGAGCCTGTGCTCCACAGCAAGAGAGGCCGCGATAGTGAGAGGCCCACGCACCGCGATGAGGAGAGGCCCCCGCTTGCCACAACTAGAGAAAGCCCTCGCACAGAAACGAAGACCCAACACAGCAAAAATAAATAAATAAATAAATTTAAGAAGTGTTGTTAGAAAGGTTTAAAAAAAAAAAAATAACAGGTTTACTGAGATAAAATTCATGTACCATAAACTTATTTTAGAGTATACAATTCAGTGGCTTTTAGTATATTCATGGAATTTTGTAAACATCACCAATATCTAATTTCAGAACATTTTCATCACCCCCAAAAGAAACTCAGAGCCCCTAAGAAATTAGTCCCCATTCTCCACTTTTCCCAGACCCTGGCAACTACTAATCTACTTTCTATTTCTATTGATTTGCCTTATTTACTATAAATGGAATCATACATGACTGGCTTCACTTACCATATTGTATCATGTGTCTGTATTTCATTGCTTTTTATTGCTAAATACTATTCAATTATATGGATATACCATATTTTGTTTATTCATAAGTTGAATAACTTTTGGGTATATAGAGTGGAATTAATGGATCTCATGGTAACTATATGTTTAACATTTTGAGGACCAAAGTAACTGCACCATAATACTTTCCTGCCAGCAACATACAAGGGTTCCAGTTTCTCCACCTTCTTGTCTCTTTGAGGTAGCCATCCTAATGAATGTGAAGTGGTAGCTCACTGTGGTTTTGATTTGCATTTCTCTAATGACTAATAGTGTTGAGCATTTTTTCATGTGCTTCTTGACCATTCATATTATCTTTCTTCAGAGAAATGTAGATTCAAATTCTTGGCCAAATTTTAAATTGGGTTTTCTTTTTATTGTTGAATGTTAAGAGTTCTTTATATATTCTAGATAGGAGTCTCTTTCAGATATGATTTTGCAAATATTTTCTCCCATTCTGTGGGGTGTCTTTTCACTTTCTTGATGGGTGTCCTTTGAAGCACAGAACTTTACTTTCTTGGTGTCCTATTTATTTTTCCTTTGGTTGCTTGGCCTTTTGGTATCATAGATAACAAACCAATTCTCACCCAAGGTTAAGAAGAGTTGGTATGTTTTCTTATTTAATAGTTTTAGCTCTTACATTTAGGTCTGCGATCCATTTTGAGGTGTTTTTTTTTATACGGTGTGACATAAGGGTCCAAATTCACTGTTTGGTATGTGGAAATCCAGTTGTTCCAATACTTTGTTGAAAAGGCTCTTCTCCCCCCATTTTAATTGGCAAGAAATGACCGTAAATGTCAGGGTTCATTTCTGGACTCTCAATTCTATTCTGTTGATCTATATGTCTACCTTTATGACAGTACTACACTGTCTTGATTATAGTAGCTTTGTAGTAAGTTTGGAAACTGGGAAGTATGAGTCTTCCAACTTTGTTCTTCTTTTTCAAGATTATTTTAACTATTCTGGGTCCTTTGCCTTACCAAATGAGTTTTAGAATCAGCTTGTGTAATATAATTACTTAAAAATTATTTTTAAATCTCTCTTGCTTTCAGAGGGCAAGATATAGGTTGAACTATTTGCATCTGTCCATAGCACAGTGATTTGCTCATAACAAATACTAATTATTATGAAATGAGTGGATGAGAAAAACACAAACATCCCAAAGCAAACCAAATTATTCATACCTGAAGTATTCAGAGAAAACACATCCCAAATAAACCACAAGAAAAACTCCATCTTACCACCATTCACATATTCCAGGCAATATGAAGCCCTTCCCCATCAACAACTCTTTAAATCCCCTGTATTACAAATGCACTGAGCTTCCACAATATGCTCTGTATTCCCTAAAATCTTACAAGAGATGCATAAAATTTGAAGAGCAGAAGTTGCTACTTAAAATTTCAGCACCTTCCTTAGACATGCATAGAAATCCCAGAGCAAATCTAAAATCCAGGCACCTGATGCAAAATCCTAATAAATATATTCTACCGATTTAGAGAGGCCAGGCACCAATTCACAATCAAAGAAGTTATAAGGATTTGTCCCCTGCTTGGGTGGAGAAAAATTCACCATCACCTTCCTACTTAGAAGTGTGCAAAGTATATGAAGCAATATGTTCATTTGGTGTTTTTCGAAGCCTGCCTGATCAGAAGAATCCCCTGGAACTTGACTGAAAAGATCTGAAGTAAGGCCAGAGCATCTGCATGTTTAACAAGAGCCCAGGTGATTCAGAGCCTTTGGAAGAAGATGCTTTCAGTTACCAACCTCATTTACCCCTTCCCATGGTTTAATCTATACACTCAGCATCACCTGTTGGATGTCAGAAAGCAGATGGAAACACTTAGCAAGCCTCTCCCTCCTTTCCACGTTTTTTATGCATAGCACCACCACACCCGGCTAATTTAGCCACATCTAAATTAACATCTAAATGACAAGATTTTATAAAGTGATTTCTCCATCCACTCTAAGGCCTCTTGACACTGCTCAAGGCACAGTCTTCCAACTTTAGGGACTACACACAGCTTACTCTAAACCCTTATTTGATTACTAATATTTGCTGTCAATCCTTCCTTACAGGAGGGTAAGTATTAAATGGCTATTTTTAAAAAATTTAATTCGACGTATTATAAAAATAATAAGCATGACAGAAAACAAAAGAGCAAACAAAAAAATAACCTGTACTCCCATAGCATTATTTACTCCTGTTTTCCTATTTTTTAAAATATATTTAAATACTTAACTTCCTTTTAAACAGCCTCCCGAATACTATTGGCTTCTCAATTTCTCCCCTCCCTAGAGGGGGAAAAACTGCCAATTCCACAAACACACACACATGCGCCTCTAATAGAGGGGCCAAACTTTGCCTGCCTCGCTGCATATTTTATTTTCTAAATTACATTGATGAAGTTTTTTTTCCTCTTAATGCTGAAAAGAATAAAGAAGATATTAAAATGGCCTGCATGAAAATCCAATCAGTGGTTGCCTGGGGCTGAGGGTAGGGATATTACCATAGAAAAGGCAAAGTCAGTTTTGGGGGTGGATGGAAATGCTCTGGACCTCATTTGCGGTGGTGGTGGTCATATGCAAGTGTACACACTCGTCTAAGCTCATTAAAATGCACGTTTAAACGGGTACATTTGACTGTACATAAGTTATGCCTCAAAAAAGGTGACTAAAAAAAGTTCATAACCTCATTAACATTTTCCAAACAATACAGAAAGGTACAAAATGAAAGCATAAATTCCCTATTGCCCCCAATCCCTCTAACTCAAAAAAAAACAAAAAAACAAAAAAAGCCCCTCCAGCATCAGTTTCCAATGTAGCCTTCCAGGGAAAGAAAAAGCGTTTATATGAATAGACCAGCTCTACAACATGCGTCTCTTTGCTACCCCCTGAATATTTAAAAACCCCACCTGGGAAGCTGGGAGAAGGACAATTACCTGCGGTTTCCTGGCTCCCTTCCCTCTCTTCACCCCCAGGCCCCACAAAGGGCAGAAGGAGCTTGAGTTGAATCCCCGTCTTCAAATACCAGCGAGGCCCCTGGTTGTACTTGCGCTTGGCTAACAAGGCCTCACGCCCGCTCACCCACCGGAAGGAGTAAAGATGAGCGCAGAGTTGACGCAAAAAGCCTCAGAGCAGGGCCTATATAGGCTCCCGGCCTCCCTCCTCCCTCGGGGCGGTTCCCAGGCGGACAGTGGGCGGTCCCGGCCGGATTCATTAGGCGCACCTGTGCGCATCTAATTAGCGTCCAAAGGTTGGAAGGCAGGAACACCTGTTTGGGGGCTGTGTGCTAGGGACTAGGAGTCCAGGGCCCTTTTGGAAAGAGAACTAGGGCCGGTGGGAGCACAAAACTCAAAAGCCATGATCAACGAGCAGGATTTGGTCTGTGTTAACTTGACGAGTTATGTACTTTGTCCCATAGGATGCCATCAAGAAACCATCTTTATAGAATGAAGTCGTTGTTCTCAAACACCTAACGTCCCTGGAGGTTGTCATTCAGTGGATCTGGAACAGGGCTGGGAAATGTGTATTCTGGAACGGCTCCCGAGGTGATTCTGATGCACCATCCCTGGATTAGGCTGTCTTCCACTTAAAGGCTCAAGGACTCCAATTCTATGCCCAGATCCTCTGATATCTCCTCCGGTCTATTCTCTGTACAGCAGCCAAACCTGATCACGTCACAGCTCCGCTTATGACTTTTCAACGGCTCTCCGCTGCCCCTGGGTTTAAGATGGCCTGTGAGGTCCTGCCTCTCCTCCTCTTCCATTGTGCTCTCCCAATTCTCTGCGTTACAGGGACACTGGTCGCCTTTCAGATTCTCAAACTCACCCATCTTCTCCGCCTCTCCTGTGCCTCCCCTAAAGTGCTTACCCCTCTCCCTTCTCCCTCCATAGAAACAACTGCTCCCTCCTAACCTTGGAAGCTGTGCAGGAGGGCATGTCCTGGCATCCTGTGGAAATGGTGGCCTAGGGGACTGAGCAGAGGACCAACATCTGCTACGTGCCATCCCTGTGTCTGGCTCTCTGGAGTGTCTTCACATACTCATCTCATGTTGGCCTCACTACCATCCTGTGACTTTCCCCTGTATTCTAGATAAAGAAATCGAGGCTCAGGGAAGTGGCTTGGCTCGCCCAAGATTCCACAACTACCAAGTGGTAAAGCCAGGCATCTGAGTTCTGTTCCTTCTCTCCAAAATCTAGGGGAAAAGGCTGAAAATCAAGGAGAAGGTAAAAAGAAAGGAAGAAAGAAAGAGAAAACCAGAGGAATTAAAAAACAAACACCCCCTCAAAACCAAAAACTCAATATCAAGATGGCTGCCATCAGGGTCTGAGTGGATTAAATTATCTTCAGTCATTTATGCCCAGTCAGCTACAAAATAAATAGATCAGGAATAGAAAGGGGTCTCTTCCATTCTGGGCAGCCCCTCATGGTGTTTACATCTAAGCTGAGTGAAAGCGGCTTGAGCCCCAAGCCCACCATGAGGCGGGAGATAGATGGGCTCCAGGTTAGACATTTACAACTGGCCTTCTGTTAACTAACATTTCATGGGGCAGGAAAAAATGGGCTTCAGGCCGGACACTTACAACTAGCCTCCTGTTTGCATTTCCTGAGACAGGAGATAGGTGGGCTTCAGGTTAGACATTTAAAATCAGCCTCCTGTTTGCTCTCCGAAATGGAAGCAATGACAGAGACAGGGTAAAAAGCCAAGCTTTGTCTCTTCTGGATGCCTTAAGATAACAGTCATCGCAAAAACGAAGAGGGGCAAAACCTTGTTTGAGTAAAGGATCAAGGGATCTCTGCTTTGCCCCTCCTTGGGGCAAGGGAGACACTACACGTGTAGAAAGGCTCCTTGGGGGTCAAAAGTCGGGACAACTCCAGGCCATGGTGACTCTTGCTTCTCCCAGATGCCTTCATGTCGGGGTCCATCTTGGCTGTGGGGTGCGTGCGCACCTAAGGGGAGGGTCCGGAGACAAATTGGCCAGGGGGGGACATTGCAAGATGACTGGCCAGAATGGAGACAAAAACCTGGAAAACTGCCCCCTTCTAAAGGATTTAAACTTCCTAAAGGCGCTACTCTCTCTCTGAGTTCTCCCGTGCGTCTTTCCGCACGTACTTTGCTTTTCCAATAAACTTTCTACTTTTCTCTTTACTTTCTGCCTCCTTGCCTGAATTCTTTCTTGACAAGGCAGGCAAGAACTGTGGGTTTGGGCCCTAGCCACTGGCCTCTGTGGTCTAGCAGTTAGGACTCCCGGTCCGGGGACTAAGATATTGCTTCCAGCTACCGCTCACTGCTGCTTGCTGCAAGTTGCCGCTTACTGCTGCGTGCATCCAAAATCAACCTCCCCTGGATGGGAAGTGAAGATCCAATGCCCAGAAATAAACAGCCATTCTGAGAAGGCACAGTTGCAGCCACAGCAGAAACCTGCTGCTTTGACTTCACACCGGTTTCCAGCAGGCCTGGCAGTATTTCTAGAGCTTGGAGTTTGCATAAATAAGAGCTAACTCCAAACTCCGCATTGCTCTTGGATGTTGAAGAGAGTCTTAACCAAATTCAACGCCAAAATAAAGTTTAGCAATTGCAAAACCTCAGGCGCACCACAGAGGTCTTTGTTTCAGACAACAGCTTCAGCTACCATCACTGAACCACCTCTCACTGTCAAACAGGGGCCACCAAGGGGCAGAAGAAGCAAGCTGGAAATGAGCCAGCGCCATCCTTAGAGAAACAGTGCAGGATGGAACTAATCCTTCCAACCCTCCCCTGCACACTCACTGCTTCCAGAATTTTACGAGACTCCTTGTAACTTTCTTTTTAGGAAGCTAGATAGGCGCCCACTTTACCATTTTAATTAAAAGTGAAAGAGAAAGATAAAAACAACATTTACAAGTGTCCCTTAGGTGCCCAGAACTGTGCTAATGTAATCTATAATGTAATTTAATCTGCACATGAATCCCAGTTGTTTAGTATATTATTATGCCCGTTTTAGTAATTTAAAATATGAAGTTCAGAAAGGATCAGTAACCTGCCCAAGGTCACACAGTGACAAGTGGCAAGAACTGCCTTGAACCCTTTTGTCAAATGGATGAAAATGAAATTAACAGGCAAAGCTGGGATTCTAATCGGATCTGTATGATCACAGAGCCTTCTGGTTCCCTCCCACGCGGGCCTCCCAAACAGGACAGCCCCATCGGGTGAGCAAAACTCGTGGGGCACAAGTGACGTCCTTCAACTGATAAAATTATGTCCAAGTCCTCTTGGGCCAAGAGATGCTGCCTGAGATGCTCTGGAACTCTGGCACTGTGTGTAATTTATCCCCACTTTGTGTGCCACGAGAGGGGAATGCCCCTCTCTTCTTCTGGGGCCTTGCACACAGGGAAGCCCACACCTTGTCGGATCTTGTACCCAAGTCCCTCCTGTATTCAGGGGCCTCCCCACTGGAATGAGACTTCACCACATCTGAGTGGCTTGGGGTACATCCACCACCTTAGAAACGCCAAAGGCAAGTGGAACCAAACGCTTGTGCTGCGTGCCGATCACAGAACTTCTCTGAACCTAACGGCGCTTTGGCACAGCGTCAGCTTAGTGCTTATCTTCTTAACCTCCTTCCTCAGCAGTCAGTCCGTCCACACCCTAGAGGCACACTGAGATCAGCATTTCGGAGCGCGGTAAAGAGACCTTACTGAAAGCGAATGGCCTGAGGATTTGTGGGGCACAGCCTGTGCAGACAGGCCAAGTCAAGAGCAGGCCGAGGCTTGGCTAGAGACCACAGCTCTAGCTCAGCTTTCGTCTCACTGGGAGATTTCCCAGGCTGGTCCCTGCCCAGGTCCTGTCCTAGTTTGGGCTTTGTTCTACTCTTCTGAAAGTAACTAAAACAAAGAACTTGAAAGCCCAAGGGAACTATGGGGTTGGCAAGTCCAAATCCCTAGGAGGGGCGTACCCATCCAGGGTCTTCATTCAGTAGTACTTGAGGACCAAGAGTCCATTTGCCCAAAGACAAAAAACGTGAACTGCCTGGTCCATGGTGGGATCAATGCAGGACTGCTATATTCATGACCGTGGTTTTCAGACAACTACTGAATTGCCACGATGCTTTCCGTTCTCTGAGGGATGTCCAGTCAAATGATCAGCAGCTACATCGGCTGTTCATTTGTCACATTTCTGTCTCACCAGCCTGCACACCAACTTCCTGGAGACATCAGGAGTGGCCTCTACATTTGATAACTCCTGAACTGTGCCTCCCACCACAGAACCAGAAAAAGGGGTCTGGCCTCACCGAACAGTCACCACCCCAGGAGCCAGGAAAAGACAACCCCACCACCTTTTTTTTTTTTTTTTAAATAAAAGAGCTCACTTGCTGGGAAGCAGAGGGAATAATAGTATGCGCTAAGATCTACAGTGAAAAAGTTCTCTCTATCAAAGAAGCCAGACTCCAAAGACCATGTATTATATTATTTCATTTACAGAAAGTTCAAAATTAGACAAAAGTCTCCCAAGGTGTTCAGAGCCAAGAGCTGCGTGTCTCTGTGTGGGAAGGAGGCAGTGATAATTGAGGAAGCATGGGGGGATGTCGGGGTACTTGATAACACTTCATTTTGATCTGTGTGCTGGGTACATGAGTGGTGTTCATTTTGTGAGAATCCAAGTTGTATACTTAATGATTTGTGTGATTGTGTATATTTTATATATAGATAAAAATGACAAATTAAAAAACCATTCCCTTTATAGACAGAAAGTGGCTTATACTCATTGCTGCCTGCTTGCAGAATCCCATCCACACACAGTGGGCCAGAGACTTTTTAAAAAGAACAAACCCATAAGCCGATTTTCTCACCTTCAAATGGTTTTTTTCACGGTTTTCAAATGCAATAAGAGGTTGTTTCAGGCTGAATATCACTGAATTTCAGGGACTAATCAAGCCTTTTTCTGCACTTGGCCAATCTCTGGATAAGCCAAATTCTGCCTGTGGTCCTACGGAGAGATGGACTAAGTAATCCTCAAGCCTCCCAGGTCTGACACCGGGGAGAGCTGAGAAGCAGAGAGCATGGGCGAAGTTAAGCAACTTTCCCCAGATTACACAATGAGTTGCTGGTGGGGGGCCTTGTGATTCTCCGTCCAAGGACTATCACTTTTCTACTACATCTCATTCCACAGGGGCCAATTAATAAACACTGTCCTTTGAGGAATGGAGAAAAAACGAGCCCAGGGAACGTCACTGGCTATTCTCTGTATACAAAGCACACAAAGGGGTTTACCGAGTTCCTCTCCGACAGGAAGTCATTTGTCTCACAGAGCCAGGAAAAGGAGGGGGTAAGTGCTGAGTCTGCATTGCAACACAGCCCAGTGTTTTTGTGGAAACGGTGGTCCCCTAATCAAAACACAGTTGCATAAATGCACTCACTCCACTTCAAAAAGAAAAAAAAAAGAAGAAATTTAAAGCCTTATAAAATAGGGACCACACAACCCTGACTAATTTTAAAGCTCTTTCTCTGCTGTCTTTTTTAGAAAGTAGCTAAAAATAAAGGCTTGAAACTTGAAATAATGTAAGCAAGTAATCACACACACACACGCACACACACACACGCACGCACTGGGCTTTTCCCATATATGGCTGCATTATTCTTCAGACTTTGAAAAGGCCAAATGAAGAGATGGCCAACAACCAAAATAATCCTTCAGACATTTGAAAACGAGGAGAAAGAACTAGAAGAGTGGGTGAATGACAAACAATTGCAAGGCTCCACGGGGGTAAATAACACTGAGAGGGATTAGTTGCCATAGTACTTTAAAAACATGGGCACATGCATTTTGACACCAGACCCCTTCTATAAAGAGACTGCTTTGCCCTCTGGCCTCAGCACTGAGAAAACTACAACTGCGGTAATTTAACATAAAGGACTTAAAGAAGGAAACCAGTGCAGGGGCATGACTGAAAATTTAATTAAGGCCCTTCTCAGCATGAAATCTGTAAAGGAGATGAGGGCACATCTCAAGGTCAGAAGAAAGGGAAGGAGACATGTGAGAAGGGACGAGGGTGCGGATTCAAATGAGCGCGTCCACAGAAGAGGCTGGCTCTGGGGGACAGCTTCCTCATGATGGGGGCTTATTACAGGGCCTAGTGGGTCCTACTTGAAGTGTTTCTGCAGAAAAGATTAACCCATTCATGTCAAATAAATGCCACCTTGAGTGAGGCAGGCTGGAAAAGTCACATTTGCATGGTGTTGTGTGCTTTACCAAGCCTCGTCATAGACAATTCTGGACACAAGGTAAAGCACCTGCTTTTACTGATACAGAAACTGAGGCCCAGGGAGGTAAGTGACCTAACACAAATCCATGACAGGTGACGTAGTGCAAGTGGCCCAGAGCAGGGATTCGAAGCAAACTCTCCCAAAATGCAGGCCGGGGCTATTTCCACTCACAAAACCTCATATGTAGCCCTGGTCAGAGTGCCGAGTTTAGGTATGGATTTCGGCATATCCACTACCTCTATGACCGTGGACAAGTAATTTCCCCTCTTCTGATTCAGACCCTCAACCAGAAAATGACAGGGCAGGTGTGCGGAGGCAGAGAGAGAGAGAGACGAACGCGACCTGCGTGAGTTACCCCGCTCTCTGCACGCGTCTGTGAGTCTGTCCTCACAAGCCCCCAGATGGGACTGTCGCGTGCTCTCACTGCTCCGCTAACTAGACAGCCTTCCTGCTACAGACTGAGATACGCACACGGAACCCAGAGAAATGATTTCCGAAAAGTAAGACCAGAAAACCTCCAAAAGCATAGTGACAAAAACTGGTGAAGAGGCAACACGAATTTAACATTTTCATTCCACTGCTTTTTTTCTCTCTCACTCTCTATGGGTGGACCTTCCCTATGATGCTTCAGATTCTTTTTCTGAAAAGACACCCCACTGTCTGGTGACACTGTGCACTTCTAATGGCCTTCCCATGCATGCCCAGAAAGGCTTCTATTATTTATTATTTCTTAATTATTATTAAGGAGTCAGTAATAATAAACAACAGCAACAAAACTAGCAGCACCATTTACTGAGGGCTGTGACGTACCAGGCACTGTCGCTGAGCCTTTTGTATATAACATCTCTCGTCTCTACTGCTACCAGCTGAGGTCGGTATTCTTGCCTCCATTTTCTAGATAAGAAAACTAAGGCTCAGATAAGTTTAATGACTTGGCCAAGGAAGGCCATCTTAATAGCTGCAGGGCTGGGATTTAAGCCGCTGTCTGGTTGGTTCCAAAGCCCGTTCTCTCTTGTTCTACTCCATCGCTAGGCCCCTAGTCAACATGCTAAATGCTAAATCAAGACTCTGGGTAATGCTGCTTGTTCAGGATTTCACCTCGACACCATCCTGCAGAATGGGATCTCCTCCAGGTGCTCATAAGGAACTCCCACTGAAATTCCAGTGAAGCTGGAGGGTAGAGAGGGTGGAGAAGAGGTGGGCAGGGATGACCCCAAATACTTTCCCACTGCACCACTGGGATCGGGTCCAGAGTTGTGGTTTCACTCCCAGTCACTAACCTGGTGAGGCACGAGCCCGAGAGAGGTTGGAGGCTCATTCATGCGGTCGTCACTGCTGCTGGCAATGGCGTAGCCCCTGAGGAAAGGAAACCATCAGAGCTGCTCATTTCATAAAAATCTATGCTTAATTCCTGTGAGGACGATCTGGAGGAGGTCCACATAAGATTTATAAGGATAACCGAAACGCCCCTTGCTAGGCAGCATAAGCTAGGAAAAAAACCCCTAATTTCCCTGGGAGGAAGGCAGAAGAATAGTTTAAAAAAAAAAAAAAAAGCTTGTGTTTTAGAGTCAGAAAGACCAGAGCTTGTGAGCACAGGCAAGTTGCTTAATCTCTCTGTGCTTCAGGTCCATCACCTATAAAATAGGAATAAGACAGTTGTGAGAAATGAATTAGGAATAAGTTAGATAAATTGCCAAGTGCAACGTCTGGCTAATGTTAATTCCCTTACTCTGAAATAGTCTTGTAAAACACCGCAGCACATTGTTGAATTGAATTGAAATTTTGAAACAGAAAACGTTCCAACCTTAACTTGCTGAGGTGATGTAAATGCTACCACGATGGAGGAAGCAGAAAGAAAAGCGAGGGACTAATTGGGCAGAACGAATACTCCCTCCGGAATAACAGTCTGATGTTTACTTATGTAACAGAAGAGACGTGACACAGACCCTGGTTTTAGCCTATGACCAAGGCAAATGTGGAAGACAGAGTGGTCAGTGTCAAGGACTCAGAGCCAGCTCTGAAAGATTTTAACCCAAATGCTTCCTGTCAGGGGGCCACAATAAACATAGGTGCCAGGGGGATGACAAAGATGAGAGGAAGACAAAAAAAGCTGCTTATTTTCATTTAGCTCTGAAGCATCTATACTGTTACGTATGCTACCAACATTGTACAGAGGCTGTCTTTTCAACTTCGGAGAAGAACTCTGAGTTATACAGTAAATAGAATATTCATGTTGATTTCTGAGAACTGGAAAAGCAAATCTTTCAAAAATTCAATTCTTTCCTGCCTGTATTACAAACAGCATAGCAGAGTGATTAAAAACAGAGTTTGGAGCCAAACTGGGCTGTGCTTAATCCCAGCTTTACTACTTATCAGCTACGTGAATTTCAGCAACTTAGTTATCTTCGCTATGCCTCAATTTCCCCATCAAAAATGGGACAGATAAGAGTTCTTTCCTAATCTGTTTGCTATGAGGATTAAATGAATTACTATTTGTAAAGTGCTTAGAATAATGCCTAGCACAACGTAAGCACTATGTAAGGGTTGAAAATAAGATAAATCACAATGCGTTTGTCACACAGTCAGGTGTAAATACCTGTTTGGCTCCACTCTGCCTTCACTATATCACACTCGACAGCACAGTCTCCAGCGGATATTGAGAGAGTCTTAAGTTGTTTATTAAGTTTTCTTTTGCTTCTCTCTTTTCTTCATTTTCTTTCCTTTCCTTTTCTCTTCTTTTCCTTCCTTCTTTCTTTTTCTAAATTACTGACTCTATTTTTTACAATTAATTTAATTTTTGTCTCACTTTTATTTATTATAAGATGAATTACTTCTGTTGTTTATAAGTCATAAAGTAAGATCTTCTCCTTGCTTGGAGAAGAGAGGGTGTCTAGACCACAATTGTGCTAATTTTTATATCTGTAATATAACATATATACAATGCGTTACACATAGAGACTACCGAAAGGCCCAAGGTCAAGTTGAAACAAAACACACCAGCCTACTCCCTGCCTTCCTCTCACATGCAAGCCTAACCCTATGAGTGCTTAATAAATTAAAAAATATTTTTATAACTGGTGTGGCATTGGTGGACTAAGTGGTCAGGACCAGTCCCCCCATTGAGAACAAATGGGAAAGCCAGACAAAGTATACAAACCTCTGTTTGAAAGCATCAGAGAGCTACCACAGCAGGGGAGAATTACAGAGCTAAGGTTTATAAGAGGAGGGAAGCCCACAGAGGTAAACCAGGCATTTGCAAGGGGAGTTTTCCCCCATAAAATGATTGCCAATGTCCAAAAGCAGTGGCCACAAGATCAGAAGCTGAACAGTGATACTCACTGACTCATGAGGCTGATGGGAAAATCCAGAGTTGAGGTCTGCCAATAAGGAGGAACCATGGAAAATATCCCAGGCTTTGGGTTGGGATCATACAGGGGTGCATCCTCAGACTAACGGTGAACCGGAAATAGATAAGCCCTAATTGGATAAAATGTTCTAGGATGGTAGTCCCCTTGGCCTAGCAGTTTGCCAGAAAGAAATGTAAATCACATCTCTGTAATTTTTCAAATATAATGTCCAGTACTCAATCAAATATAGCCAAGAAGATACAAGGAATTGAGGAAATTTAAATATTGATTGGATATGTGGTAATATTAGGGAATTGCCTTTTATTTGTATTTATATGTAAAAATAGTAAAGATACATACTAAAAAGATATATTTTTATGAATGAAAAGCTATGTCTTGGACTTGCTTTAAAATAAGTCAGTGGAAGGAGAAAAACTGTGGACAGTAGTACAGATAAATGATGACTGGTAATTGTTGAAGCTGGATGGTGCATACAAGGTGGTTTCTACATATATACACAAATTGTGTGTGTGTGTGTGTGTGTGAGAAAGAAGATATCTATATCTATCTATCTATATCTATCTATCTATATATCTTTTCATATATATTTGAAATTTCCATAATGAAAAGGTTTTGTTTTTTAAAAAAAAAACCAAAACCAGGTATATGAGGAGACAATACATAACCAAAAGCCAATAAAAACAATAGACAATAGGAACAGGCTCATAGGAGATCCCATCAATGGACATAACTGATAAGGACTTAAAAGAAAAACACGATCAAATGTGTTCAAAGAATGAAAAAGACCAAAAATCACAATTTTAGCAGAGAAGGGGGGAATGTATAAAATAAGATCAGATGGAAACTCTAAGAGTGAAACATATAATTATGAAATTTAAAACTCAATGGATGGTTTAAAACATAGACACAGAAGAAGGAAGAATTAGTAAACTGGAAGATAAGCCAAAACCAAGTAGCCAGACTGAAGTAAGGAAAGACAAAATTATGGAAAGTACAGAAAAGAGCATAGGCTGATTCTAACATGCAACTGGGGACTCAAAAGGAAAGAATCAAGAAAGGGGCAGAAGCAGTGTTTTAGGAGATAATGGCTGAAAGTTGTCCACAGTGGGCGAAAAACATCAAGCCACGGATTCAAGGGGCACTAAAAAGCACAATCAGAATAAATACAGAAATAGGTATACAATAATAAATAACAGAATTAGGTATGTATTCCCAACTTCTGAAAACCAAAAACAATGAGAAAATCTTAAAAGCAACTGAGGGTAGGGGAAGAGGGAGAAAAACAAATTGTATCAAAGGAGTAGCAACGAGATACACACCTTACTCCTCAACCAGGATAAGGGCAGCCAGAGACCACAGGAGTACACTCTCAACTTGCTAAAGGGAAATTACCACCAGTCTGGAATTCTGTACGCAGCAAAAATAGCTTTCAAGCATAAAGATAAAGACATTTTTGGACAAACAAAAACTGAAATATCTTGGTCACTAGCATTTCTAAAGGCAATAATAAAGGGTATTCTTCAGGCAGAAGGAAATGCCCTTGGATGGAAGCTCAAGGTCACAGAAAGAAATGAAAAGTAACAAAAAGGAAAATACTAGCAAAATGAAATGAATACCAACTATATAACAATAATAATATCTTCTAGGGTTTAAAATACATACAGAATTTTTTTAAATGAATGTGCAGACAGTACTGGGCGCCTGCCCAATCTATTCTCCACTTCTATCTCATCACAGTTTCATTGAGAGAGGCAACATGCCCAGCCAAAGGACTACATTTGTCCGTCTTCCTTGCAGTTACGAGTGCAAGGTCATGTGATATAGGAGTTTTAGAATCAATAAGTAAGTCTTCCCGGAGAGCCTTTTAAAAGGGGGCAGGCTCAGCTGAGCACAACTTTCATCCTTTGGTCATTCCTTTCCTCTTAAGTGTAACACAGAAGCAACACTGTTGGCAGAGCAGTCATCTTGTGACTACAGGTGACAAGCATAAGGAAGGGAGCTAAGAGTGGCCGAGTGAATGCTAAGGAAACAGTCCCTAATGGCATATCGGAGCCTTTGTACCAGCCCTGGAAGCTGCCTCTGAGCTTCTTGCCGCATGAGAAAAATCAAGCTGTACCCTTTTGGCTAAGTCACTTTAGATGGATCTGTTACATACAGCTAAATGCAATTTCTATCATACGTGATTCACGTATTGCCTTACAAATGCTCAGGGCTAAGGAGATCAAAACATATTAAGAGAATAGATGCATGAAGGTCCTAAGGCCACTACCAAAATTTTTATCCTTCCTTATTATCAATTACCAATTAACTCTAGGAGAGTTCAGTTCCAGAAGGATGCAGAGATACAGCTCCAAAGATCACAATGACAAGTTCTCCAGGCCAAAGAATCAGACTGGTTTTTTTAAAATCTTGTTTTTTTGAGGATGGAAAGAGCAATAGAATTCTCAGAAAATTCAGACTGAGAAAAAGCCAAAGGAGATACAAAAGCTTTCTTTGTTTAAACACCCATCTCTAAAAGGCAAACTCACCCTTCTGGATGCTGCAAAACGGAAACCATCAATTCCACCGCCAGGGCTCCTGCAATCATGGCCAGTCCCGGACGACTCACAGTGCACTGCTGGTCCAAGGTCCGGTCTCTGGTTGACTACAGAGAAACAGTCACTGACGTGAATGCAAAGTTCTGTTCCGCCCAATGCCAGCTGAGTGAAGCATCAAACTCCTCCACAATAAAGCTCTATCACATACCAGACGCTCACTGTTGGCAAAGATCAGTCAGCCTCACATAATACCATTTCTTGCAAGTACCAAGAAAAACAAAATATACAAGTTAGGTAACTAAATAAGGTAATACGCTAAAGAGGATTAGCAGTTATAAACAATTAAAGATGGGGGGCCTAGCTGCCTCATACACGGAGTGGCATCATGCACTCTTAACCGACTCAACTCTACTGTGCTTGTGAGTTGAGAGCCAGAGGCACAGAGAGGAAGAACGTTTGAACAGAGCAAATGGTCCTGCTCTGCCACCGTGACTGCGCTAACCCTCGGAGTGCCCGGGAGGCAGGAGCACTGCTCTGCTGTCCCCGCCATCCTCTGTTTCCATGTGCCCCTCACAGTGGAGGCATCTTGTCACCCTGAGCGTGATCTCAGGGCTTAAGAACAAGTATTTTTGCTACAATGTGGCTCCAAACACAAGCCTTCGTTAGTTCAACCTAAGAAATTCTAATTTTCCAACTCTGGGCAAATTTAAGGGGTTGTTAGGGATAACTTTGACTCTGAAATTTTTGCCTTGTGAACAGATGTAACTTTACTGCAGCTGATCCTTAATCCTACTTGTTGGTAATAACGAAATAACAGGGTCAGCTGTATATTATAACCCATGATGGAAATAAAGCCACCCTTCTTCACATAAGAGGATATTTTTTTCTTTATACTGGGAAGACACAAAAGCCAGTCATCCAAAAGAGGTGTAAATTAGTAAGGAACAAGTTTTAATAGAAGGTGAAAATGGAGGGGAGGGTACAGACAACACCTCTGCTTTGTTTTACTGGAAGTGATCGCCTTTTCAGATGAAAGACCATTCCTGCTCACCCTGCTTCCATGGCAGCATTAAGAACACAGAACCTTACGTTGGAACAGTGTAGCGCTTGCTGCTCAGAGCACTTCCATGTTTGAACCACCGTGCACTGTTAATAGTCAGGGAAAGTATTCGTCCCCCACCCCTACTGGGGTTGGCAGATAAAATACAAGATGCCCGGTTAAATTTGAACTTTAAATAAACAACAAATAATCTTTTAGTATAAACAGATCTCGAATATTGCATGGGACATACTTATACTAAAATATTATTCGCTATTTACCTGAAATTCAGAGTTAACTGGAAATCCTGTATTTTGACATGCTGAGTCTGACAACCTTCTGGGCCTCCGTCCCATCCCGCAGAAGCACAGGGAGCCTAACAGACTTATTTGGAATTATCCCGTGAGGCAGTGTCCAAGCCTGGACTGCAGTCTGGGTCTTCAGACTCCTCATTTAACGCCCTCTTCACTAAGATACACACAGGATACAGCGCTAAGCGCTGCCAGGAACCAGTCTAGCCTGCAGTTTCCTTGCTGAGCTTTCCATAAAAATGGTTTGTTGCTGCGTTTACATTGGTGAACAGGGAAGAGCTGTACACAGTCGATGATGTCAAACAAGGCTCATAGAGGGATAAGGCCATGCCCCGCCCCCTCCCAAATGGAGAATTTTTCTCTTTGTTAAAAGACAATATCTGAATAGTTGTAAAGGAAAGAACTGGGTCTCTCCACTCTAGTGGGCAAGATGGTTGTAGGAAATATTTGTAATAACAAAGAAATCCACTTACATCTCCCGGGGCCACCACATCATTGCAGAAATAGCAGCCAAGTTTGTAGCCAGGGATGTTGGCAAAAAGTGATGGGCCCAGGAGGTCGGCAGGTGCCACAGGGTGGCTGGGACACAAGTCCCCGGCTCCCTGCTGCTTAGGTTTCTTCAGGCCATGTCTCATGACAACAAATGTGTCAAATCCCAAGGCAGCATTGATGACCAGCTGTGAGTTTCAAGGAATAAAATGCTAGAGTTAAGAGACACATATTTTAAGCCATGGTTAACTTCATATTTGGTCCACTTAAAAAATTTGTTTTATAAGTGTTTGCAATAAATGTTTGCATATGACTATAATTAGATTCTAGAAGCTAATGTTGGTAAAAGTTACCCAAGACTGAGGGCTTATTAAGTGCAAAAGACTTAACAAGTTATTAACATAAATTATCTCATTTGGTTTCATTTAAAATTCCCAGCAAACATTTCCTATGGACAGATGAGGATACTGAAAGTCAGAGAGGTTACTTCCATAACTTGCCCAAGGTCGCTTAGCTGGTAAAAGGTAGGTGTATAAAACTGTCTCGATAGTTCTCAAACCCATTCTTTCCAGCATTATGCTGTCCTCTGTCATTTCTACAGAGATTTTTTTTCATAATAGCTTTATTGAGATATAATTCACATACCATATAATTCACCCTCCACATAGGATTTTTCTTTTGAATATTTTCTTTCTTTCTTTTTTTTTATTAATTAATTTATTTATTTATTTTTGGCTGCATTGGGTCCTGGTTGCTGCGTGCAGGTTTTCTCTAGTTGCGGCAAGCGGGGGCCACTCCTCGCTGCGGTGCACGGGCCTCTCATTGCGGCGGCCTCCCCCGTTGCGGAGCATGGGCTCCAGGCGTGCGGGCTTCAGTAGTTGTGGCTCGCGGGCTCTAGAGCGCAGGCTCAGTAGTTGTGGCACATGGGCTTCGTTGCTCCGTGGCGTGTGGGATCCTCCCAGACCAGGGCACGAACCCATGTTCCCTGCATTGGCAGGCGGATTCCCAACCACTGGGCCACCAGGGAAGCCGCCCACATAGGTTTTTGAGGACAATTTTTTTCATTTATACTGTAAGAAATTCTCTTAGTTGTAATTTAACTTATTCTCCCAAATTTATGGTTAGAGAGAAAGCTGGAAAAAAATCAAGGAAAACCATACCAGAAAAGAAAACAAAAATCACTCACAATCTCACAGCTCAATTACTATTAATAGTTTGAGGTATTTCCCTGTTATTTTCTCTCTTTCTCTCCCATTCCCTTCCTCCCTTTCTCCCTTCTTCTTGCCATCCTTTGATAAACATAGATATCTTTACATATATAAACATAGTTGATAAAAAATATATATAATATTATATCTTGCTTATTTAACATAATGTGGTATTTTCCGTGTTATTAAAATTCTTTGAAGACATAACTGTGAACGGCTGCATACTATTCCGTCACACATATGTACCATGATTTATGGGGTTGACCAAAAGGTTCGTTCCGTTTTTTCCTTAAGATGGCTCTAGGAGCACTTAGTTGTCTTTAACGTCATTCGAAACAATTTTGTTAGACTGTATGTGACAGCTGTCATATCAGCATGCGTTTAAAAATAGACTTATCAAAATTGGTGAATTTTTGTGTAGCCATTTTAATATTGAAGATGGAATAAAAAAGGAACATTTTCAGCATATTATGCTTTGTCATTTCAAGAAAGGTAAAAACACAACCGAAACGCAAAAAAAAAGATCTATGCAGGGTATGGAGAAGGTGCTGTGACTGATCAAATGTGTCAAAAGTGGTTTGAGAAGTTTTGTGCTGGAGATTTCTTGCTGGACGACGCTCCACGGTCTGGTAAACCAGTTGAAGTTGATAGCGATCAAATTAAGACATTAATTGAGAACAGTCAACGTTATACCACGCGGGAGATAGCCAACATACTCAAAATATCCAAATCAAGTGTTGAAAGTCATTTGCACCAGCTTGGTTATGTGAATCGCTCTGATGTTTGGGTTCCACGTAAGTTAAGCGAAAAAAACCTTCTTGACTGTATTTCCGCATGTGATTCTCTACTTAAACGTAATGAAAACGTTCCGTTTTTAAAACAAATTGTGACAGGCGATGAAAAGTAGATACTGTACAATAATGTGGAATGGAAGAGATCGTGGGCAAGCAAAATGAACCACCACCAACCACACCAAAGGCCGGTCTTCATCCAAAGAAGGTGATGTTGTGTATATGGTGGGATTGGAAGGGAGTCCTCTATTATGAGCTCCTTCTGGAAAACCAAACAATTAATTCCAACAAGTACTGCTCCCAGTTAGACCAACTGAAAGCAGCACTCAACGAAAAGCATCTGGAATTAGTCAACAGAAAACGCATAATCTTCCATCAGGATAACTCAAGACTGCATGTTTCTTTGATGACCAGGTGAAAACGGTTACAGCTTGGCTGGGAAGTTCTGATTCATCTGCCATATTCACCAGACATTGACCTTCGGATTTCCATTTATTTAGGTCTTTACAAAATTCTCTTAATGGAAAATTTCAATTCTGTGGAAGACTATAAAAGGCACCTGGAACAGTTCTTTGCTCAAAAAGATAAAAAGTTTTAGGAAGATGGAATTACGAAGTTGCCTGAAAAATGGCAGAAGGTAGTGGAACAAAAGGGTGAATACGTTGTTCAATAAAGTTCTTGGTGAAAATGAAAAATGTGTCTTTTATTTTTACTTAAAACTGAAGGCACTTTTTGGCCAACCCAGTGTTTAACCCTTCAGTTCTTTTGGCCCTTGAAGCTGTCACTGACCCAACAGTAGTGAATGAGGCAAAATCTTTGCCCTCTTGGAGCTTACATTCTATTGTAAGTAGAGTGTCCCTTCCAGTAAAGGACCTCACAGGGTGGTTATGAAAATTAAACAGTAAAGGGTAACAATTATGCTGGATGATGGTGCATAAGGCAGAGACAGTCTCTGGAGAAAGCCCTCTTGTACCAGGTCACTAGGCCACACAAAGCACCCTCTGCTCTGGAGGATTGGGTACACTTCCCCCTGGGGAGATGATGCATTAAGTCACCACCAGAGGACCCACACTCTACCTTTCTCTTGCTCGCGGCGATGACGGCGGGCAGCCATCGGCTCTCCCGGGTGTCCATCAGCAGGAACACGACATCATGGCCTTCAACGAGCTGCTCCAGCCGCTCTACATCCCTGCGGGCCTGCTCCAGGGTGACGCTGGAGAAGTTCACTGGGTGTCCCGGCATGGGGATGCTCATGTTGAACCCTCTGGCGTTCTGGGGACACACCAGAGAGAGGGGGGTCTGAAGCAAAGGGACAGGCGGGATCTCAGAGCCCGCATCTCCCGGTCGCCGCAGGCGTGCACGCACGGTCGCTTACAGCCTGAAGTCTCTCCGTCATGACCACTCTGCCTTAGCCTTCTGCTGCCTGTGCCTCCAACCCTCTTCACCTCTTCAACCTAGACCACTCTTTCCTGTCACCCAGGGTCCCTGAAGCTGGACAGAGCAGCAAACAGAGACACACGGATCCTAGTTCCAAAGTGGGTGGGGGGCACCTCCCATGTGAGAAAAGGTGAACACTGGAGAAAACTGTGTACCTTTGGCTCTTTCCTACAATCTGAGGCCAAGAAACTTCATCAAAATGCCCTCTGCCTGCCTAAGTCCCTCCATCCAGCCAGGCTGTCTCTCCCCACTTGTTCCCAAGCTGCCCTCCCCTCCCCTTCCTTATGGTAGAATACCTCCAAATGGGATGTTAGAACAAAAATAATTTAATAAATTCATGTAAGATTAGAATGACTGCTAGTCTTGCCTGAATCTTCTTAGGGGTATACGCACTAAAAACAAACAAAACCCTCAAAACCAAAAAACTCTACTTGCTGCCTTGAACTAGAAAACTGACTTAGGAGTGTATAGATATTTGTTTGGGGGGTGGGTGACAGCTATGTGTGGTAGTGAAGCTTCATTTCCTGTCCAAAAGCAGAAGCTGCCCAGCAACCTGGGTTCTCTTTGAGTGTGGGGACTCAGGATTTCTCATGGGGGCTTTAGAACAGCTCTATAATTTACCTTTTGTCCCCTGCTGGCTCCACAATGTCTTGGCAGATGAATTGTGAGTCACAAAGGAGTGCCAATGGGCTAAAAAGTGTCTGCATGCAATAAATTGGGACAAACACTTCTTTCTGAGACCACAGTCTTTCACTACATATTGTTCAGTGTCTGAAGAGTCATTTTATATAGTCTATCCAGGTGCAGAACGTTTAGGTGCATAATGGTAGGAGAGCTAGTCTATCAGTTACTCTTCAGGGTTGGAAGCAGATGTCCAGAGCTGGGTTTTAAAACCCCTAGTGTGGCTCCACAATCCTACATTTTATTGCCTTACCTTTGGGGGAAAAAAAATGGTGACTTCAAATAGTTATTTGATTTATTAAAGTCAGGTTTTTTCCTATTCAATTAATTCAACCCCAGGATTAGGCATGGTATTTGTAGCCGAGCAGTTCTTTTCATGTCTTCTTCACTTAGGACTAGCCTTCTGTCCATGGCCTGGTGTAAGGAGGGTGATGAGTAAATATTTGTTGAATGAAAATATCAACAATATTGATTGTTGAACACTAAGTTGAACATACAAAGAAAATTACATAAGCCTGGCTAACCAATAAGTGAAACAGTTTCACAAGTACTTTTCACGAACTTGAGGAACTACACTAGTACTTAGATGCATTCTGTGTTATCTATTATTACTTATAAGGCATGAAGGATAAAAGTATAAGAGACCTGGCTCCCAGTGGTAAGGAATGCATAATCCAATAGGTAAGATGGAGTAACATGATGTAAGTGCTGAGGAAGAGGCTTGATCCTGGTAGGCTGATGTTTTCAGGAAAAGGTGAACTTGATCTCTAAGGCCCAGCACGACCTGGCCTTTGCTGACGCCCTAGCTCTGTGTCTTTCTTGACCTCCATGCTTCAGCTAGCCTGGTTTTCTTTCAGTCCACAAAGGCAGCATGCTGCTTCCTACCTCAGGCCTCTGCACAAACAGCTCTGCCCCCCCCTTGGTCTAGCTAACTCCCACCCATGCTTCAGGACTTAGCTTCCTCAAGGAAGCCTGGTTTAGGTCAGGCCTACCTGTTAAACAGTCTCACAGCAACTGAGCTCCTGCCTCGTGCACTTATTACAAGTGTAACCGTTTAGGAAATTAGTTTATTGACCATGACCCCATCTAGACTTGAAGTTCTATGCAAGGGAGGGGGAACTTCGTCTGCCTTGTTCCCCAGTCCCTAGCACACAGTAGGCCTTAAATAAATATGTGACAAGTGAGCAAGTCATAGAATAACTGAACAAATAAATAGGGGGAACTGCATTGGGTCATAGACCATGGCTAGGATTTGGGCAAGCAAAACTTTCAGGCAGAGCTCAGATTCAAAGCCAGGTCTGTCTGGGCCCAGAGGGCAGTTCACGATACTCTCTGGTGATAGAATGAATTATTCTTCCTGACTGTGCACTGCCTCCCTCTAATAGAATTATATGTCCATGCCCTTTGCCATACGACTTTGCAGGACCTCCCACTAGGAAGGCAGGGTATACTGACCAACCCCATTGACTTAGGGCCTGGCCCTGTGACTAGCTCTGGCAATGGAGACGGAGGACACTGCACAGTGCCATTTCTGAGCTGAGACTTTAACAGGTATAGGTATGGTAAGCCTCACCAACTCCTTTACACTTCTACCTTCCACCATGAGAAGAGTAGGACCAGCTGACTGTTGCTCCTGGAGCGTAGATTTTGAAATAATGACATATAGGGCAGATTGGAACCTGACTCGAAGCCTGAGTCCAGCCTAGCCTACAGCTAAGCTATGGCTAACCTGCAGACCCATGAGCATGAAATAATGTTTATGATCGTAAGCCATTTAGATGTTGGGAGTATGTGATATGCAATATTGTCACGGCAGAAACCTAACTAAGATGCCTCCTCAGTGATGGGGTGTAACTTACTCTTATCTCTTCTGGCATCCAGCACCTCACTGGGTACAGTGGGTGTTCAATCAATACTGTTCAATTAAACCCAATAAATGACATTCCTCTGGTACACTGATGAAATGGGCAAAACAGTCAAAGTTGCTTTTAAAGCAAAGACTGTTAAAATGAATGAATCTAATGCTGAGTGACTAAACAGAGAAATTTTGAGAAAGCAGGTTTTTTATTTTTAGCCAGGGCCAAGAGTCTCTTGTGGCACTTTAAGTACAAACAGATACTTCGGAGACACCTAATCTAACCTCTGTCACA
Source organism: Balaenoptera ricei (assembly GCF_028023285.1). NCBI lineage: Eukaryota > Metazoa > Chordata > Mammalia > Artiodactyla > Balaenopteridae > Balaenoptera > Balaenoptera ricei. The sequence goes on along the minus strand of NC_082649.1, from coordinate 101,049,759 downwards.
TAAATTGATTAAGCATGCAAGATGCAGAATGTCTTTTGCTGGATGACCTCAAAAACATTGGCAAGATTTTGAATCAAATGAGCTGAATGACTTGCCTCACTGTTTTTAAAGTAAACGATGAAAGTCAAAAATAAGAAGCAGCTGGAATAAAAAGCTAAACATTAGCCAGATCTTTCTTCTGCAGACTTACATTCAATTTAATTTCATAAACCTGTACTAACTATCAAGTATTCTGGTGATGAGGAAAATAATATCTTACATCTGAGTCACCATAAATCCCTTTGGAACAAGGCAGTATCTAAAAATATTCGTACCCCAAATTCCTCAACTCAGATAATGCTTTGCAACTTATAAAACATTCTTTTCATGTACTCTTCATTTTATTTTCATAATAATATATGAGAGTTTTGTTTTGTTATTGTAATCTGCACCTCTGAGATGAGGAAACAGAGGTTCGGCCACATGATGAGGGCCTGGTAGTAAGTGACAGATGTCTGACTCCCTTTCACCAATACCACAGGGCCTCATTCCCCAAGACTTAAACACTGAAAGATCCAGGAGAAAACCTCAGACATTCTCAAACAGCATCGACGTACCACTCCGGGGAATATTTTCTGGAGCCGGTCTGCTGCAGCCAGGGCCTTGGGCTTACCACCCGCCAGGCAATCTTCAAATTCATACAGAGGCTGCCTCACAGGGTTGGAATAGGAGATCTTGGCATTGTCCACAAATGTGATGTGTCTGACGCCCCAACCCTGCATGGAAACAGGAGATCATCGTGTGTTTCTGATGAACATTTCACAGGGTGTCTCCCTTGAAATCCCTAAAAGGGGTTTTATTTTGGAGCAGCTTGGGAACCTCGAAATACAGGAAACTCCAGAAATTGAATTGTGCAAATTCAGTTTTTGACAGTGTCAACTTCCTTTAAAAGACAAAATAATTATACACACAGTGTATAATTACACTGGCTTCCTACAGTAACGGGACTAAGAAATGTCATTGTGGGTCTGACTAATAATTCATTATTTTTGACAGTGGCACCAGAGGAAGCTTTGGGGGTGAGTCCCATAAGAACTGTTCCTGTTACTGTCTTAAAAGGATTAGCAAGAGCCACCCAACGTCCTTGTTTCCTTGAATGACTAAGTAAGCATAAGTAACGGCTCATCCTAAAATTCACTTAAAGCCTGAATTAGCTCCTCGTAAAAGTGACTTATAAGTTATTTCCAATTGTATAACATCATAGAAGATTTTGTACTTTTTCTCCAAGAGGCAAAGCCCTTATTAATATTCTGGAATGTAGGGGACAATTCTACATTCTCAGAAATAGTTTTCATGATTTCATACACTTCAATTCCATCTCCTATGAAGTCTTATAGAACCACATGATTTTAAAATTAGATAGGCTCTTTAAAATCTTTAGTTCAATTACTTTATTTTACAGATACAGAAACTGAAGCCCAGAAAAGATAAGCGACTTATCTTAGGTCATAGATCTGGTTAATGGTGGGGAGGAAATGAGATCCCCAGAGTGGCAACCAAAGGAAGATGCCTACTTTCTGGGGTGAGATGGGGTATGTGTATTTCGGTAAATCATAAACAAGCACAGTGATGTAAGAGAAGCCCTGCCAGGATTGGCTGCAGAGTTAAGAGTCTGATCTCTGTCTTATTTCAATATCATTCCATTAGGGACTTTGAAATTCAGTTAGTCTGATGATTCCAGGGGCACAGTCAACAACAACCCAAGACTCACTGTCGGGGTGGAGGATGATGGGCCAGAATCCACTCTTTTGAAAGCATAGTTTAAGTCGGCTGTTTGTTTTGAAGCCCACTGGTAACTTTGGTCTACCCACCCAGTTTTATAAGTGACTTTCACCAGGTAAGCAAACTACCATGGAGGGGGAATAAAGGTATGGAAAATCCAAAAGTCACTGGTGCTTGGCTTGGGGATATTTATTTTGGGAGTATTTTTGCATTCCTTAAAGCAATGCTGAGTGGAGAGCAAGGAAGGCAGTCTGGGAACATGCTTGGCGGTGGGAAGAAAGCTACGTAAATTACAAACATGCCACAGGTTAGTCACATGCATGTGGACTCTCACACTTAACTTTCGGTTTCCTGGAATGCTACACAGTTTAAATGGCTAATCTGTAAAGATTAAAGAAAATTACAATACTCAATGCTGGTGAGGATGGGGTGATGAAAAAACTATTTTACTGATTGAGAATGTAAACTGGTATAATTCTTCTGGAAAGCAATTTGGTAATAGGTTTCTAGAACTTTTTAAATGTTCATATCCTTTGACCTACTTCCAGCAATCTATTTTAGGAAATAATCTGAAATACTGACAAAAATGCAATCACAAAGATGTTCTCTGTAACATAATTTAGAGTTGTAAAAAACTAGAAACAATGTTAATGTCTAACATTAGGGGAATGTCACAGTAAATCATGTTTCATCATACAAGAAGGCATATTCTACAACCATTAAGAAAGCTTTTTAGGTATCCTTTTTAATGACATGAGAAAGTGTTTACAATGTTAATTGGTAAAAGCAACGGGCATTTTTATATATCAAATAAGATTTTTAAATATACATTAAACAAACACTGAAAAGAAATAAGTGAAAATGTAGTCAAAAAATGGGTCTTCTTTTCTTGCTTTACAACTCTTATACTCTACAAATTTTCTACAATGGGTCTATAATGACTTTATAATTTTAAAAATGCTAAGAAAACTTAAGTACCTAATTCTGGAAGTTAGGAAAAGAATGAAATAAATTCCACAAAACAGAAGGAGGAAATGAATAAAGATAAAAGTAAATATTAATGAATCTGGAAGCAAAACAAAACAAAAACAAAAATTATGGAATAAAGAGATCAAGGATTTAGTTCTCTGGAAAGACTGATAAAATAGACAAGCCTCTCTGGCAAGTCTGAAAAAGAGAAAAAAAGAGAAAACACAAATATTCAACATTAGGAATAAGGAGAGATAAAAAAGAGGATAAAGAGAAGATTTAAAAGTTGGTAAGAAGGACTTCCCTGGTGGCGCAGTGGTTTAAGAATCCGCCTGCCAATGCAGGGGACATGGGTTCAAGCCCTGGTCCAGGAAGATCCCTCATGCCGTGGAGCAACTAAGCCCGTGTGCCACAACTACTGAGCCTGCACTCTAGAGCCCATGAGCCACAACTACTGAAGCCCGCGTGCCTAAAGCCCGTTCTCCGCAACAAGGGAAGCCACTGCAATAAGAAGCCTGCGCACCACAACGAAGAGTAGCCCCTGCTCTCTGCAACTAGAGAAAGCCTGTGCGCAGCAACGAAGACCCAACACAGCCAAAAAAGAAATAGAGAAATAAATTTATTTTAAAAAAATGAAATAAAATAAAAGATGGTAAGAGAATACCACATGTATTTTATATCAATTAATTTTCAAATTTAGATGAAATGGATGATTTTCTAGGAAAACAACACATGACTAAACTGACTCAAAAGAGGTATAAAATCTAAAAAGGTCAATGACTATAGAAACATTTGTAAAAGTTCCCAAAGATTCCCTGCCCTCACTGCCAACAAAATTCCAAAAGGCACCAGGCCCAGATGGATTTATAACTGAATTTTACCAAACTATCAAGGAACTGATAAGTCATACACTTAAACTGTCCTGGAGCATAGAAAAAGGCAGAAAGTTTTATTTTATAAAAGTAGCATAACTCAGCTCTAAGATACACGACACCACAAAGAAAAGGAAAAAACATTACTATAAACCAACTTGACTTATGAATGCATATGTAAAACCTAGCAATAAAACATTATCAGTTGAATCCCATAGTATATTAGAAGAATAACATACCATGAACAAATAGGGTTTTTTCCAGGAATGCTCAACATTAGAATACTATTATCTTGATAGATGTATTTGATAAAGCTCAACCATCATTTCTGATGTAAACTCATAGTAAACTAGAAATAAAAATCTGCCTCCTTAATTTATAAAAGAGCATTAGCAGAAACCAATATCACATATCAAAATTAAAGGGAAAAACAAGAAGTTTCTCATTAAAGTCAGTAACAAAATGAGGACGCCAACTCTCCCCACTATTCCTCAGCAAAACCATGGAGTCCTAGCCAATCCTAGAAATAGGTATAAACGTTGGTGAGGAATACTTATCAACCTAGAAAATTCTGAAGAATCAACCAAACAACTAATATAACTAAGAAAGTTTAGAAAGATAGCCAGATAGAATATCTTTCCTATATATCCCAATAATAGTCAACTGGAAAATTTAGTGGGAGGAACATATCTTTAAAAGAAAAAAAACAATTAAACATGTGAACATAAACTAAATAAGGCATGTGTGAGACCTAAATAAAGAAAATGCTACAAAGATGATCTAAATAATTTAAGAGATATACAATGCTTCTGGAACTAAGGATCAATATTGTAAAGATGTCAATCCTTCCCAATTTATCTATAAATTCATTGTAATTTGAGTTAAAGCTGTGAGTAATAATGCAGGAACAAACAAATGGAATGATGGAACAAAACAGAATCCAAAAAGAGACTCAGGTACATAAGGAGATTTAGTATTTGATAAAGGTGGAAAAATGATGATTTGTATTATTGAACGAATGCCATTCAATCAAATGACTATCCACTTTGTGGAAAAAAAGTTAGATATTTAACTCTCATCATAAAACAAAAATAAATTCCACATTGATGAAGATCTAAACATAAAAACAAGAGTTCTGTAAACCATAAAGAAAAAGATTGACATATTTAATAACATCAAATTTTTAAAAACCTTTATGTGGCTAAAGGTAACTTAAATTGAGAAAAATATTTGCATTATATTACAGAAAAAAGGTTAATATCCATTAAAAAAAGAACTCCTAGTCAATATATAAGAAACAAAGCCCAAAGGACATGAATAGAAGAAATAAAATTCACAAAAGAAATAAAATTAAATACTAACCCTCACTAATTAAAGAAATGCAAATTTAAAAGCTCTGTTTTACATTCTCTCTAACAGTAATTCTACTTCTAGGGCTTTTTTCCTAAAGAAATAATCCCATGGACATGTAAAGATATAAGAATGTTCATTTCAACAGCATCTCTAAAAGAAAAATATGCTGAAATTGATTAAATAAATTGAGGACAAGACACATAATAAAATCCTACATATACATAATATGGAATACATAGAAAGAGAACCACAATTATTGTTATATTAAGTTAAAAATAAAAGCATGCTATAGACAGTATGCTATGATCCAATTTTTGTAAATATAAATAAATAAATAAGTAAGAGCAAAGATGACAAATCTCTCTCGCTGCATTTGCACATACCTACGAAAACTTCAGGGAAAGACGCTGTGTAATAATCTGTGAAGTCTGCTTAATTCTGGTAAGTGACTTGGGATGGGAGTGGAGGGAGAGTTCCTGTTTCTACCTTATAATAAAAGCATGTATTCCTTTTATACTTAAAGAGATACTGAGAAAAAAAAGGGAGGGAGACAGGGAGGAAAAAGAGAAGGGAGGGAGGGAGAGAGAATAGGGGGAGTCTGGGAGAGAGAAGGCACTCAGGTGTAGTCGTCGCTTGGTATCCGTGGGGGACTGGTTCCAGGAGCCCCTGGGGATACCAAAATCCACAGATGCTCAAGTCCCTTACATAAAATACAAGGCCCTCCAAGTCTTCGGATGTGAAACCCACAGGTATGGAAGGTGGACTGTATAGTGAAATAAGAAGAGAAGCCACAGCTTTAGAGGTAACATCTGACAAACTTACCATCAATGTCCTGGCTACATTACAACCCAAGGTGCCAGCTCCGAGCAGCAGACACTTGACAGACACAACCTTGTCTAAGTCCAAAGTAGGGACCAATCTCCAACACATCAATTTGAGATTTAGATCCACTGATGACTCAGCTAACCTAGAAAATGAGAGAATTACTTATTTATTTAGTCAGTCACTCATTTATGCCCCAATCTTGTCCTTTTTAGATAGAAAGTAGCTGTATGAGAAAATAAGAAACAAATACTATGGAAATTAGTATCGAAGGAAAAGTAAAACAAAGCTTGAGGGTGAGCGAGGAGGAGAAAGGTGACCACACAGAACGCATGCCACCATTATCCTCTGCAATTGCACAGTGATGGGCCACCAATCTGATCCTGAGCTCCCAGCAGCCAAGGTGAAATGGGAAGCATGACCAGGTGTAGGAGTTACTGTGTCCAGGAATAAAAACACACCAGCCGCTTCTGAGGAAAGATTTTCCTAATACTGAAAACAGAGAAATTTCCGTCTCCTCAATAAAGGGGGTACTTACATCATGCCTTCAATACAGTACTGGTTTCTGTGAAATTTCTTATAATGTCCTTCAGTGTAGGCTAATGGACAAAATCAAAGGGCAATGAATAAAGAACTAAAAGGTGGTGTAGGTACACAGGTCTGAGAGTCTGAGCTTGAAGCAAGAACGAAATTTAGAATGTCTAGAGAAACATGAATTGTGTGTCCTTCAGGATATCCATCATTAATATTAATTCTCACAACCAAACGTAAATCAAGAGGCAGCCAAGAGTGGATTAACACTCGTCGTCAGTGTGAAGGCACCCCCTGACTGAACTGGGCAATGCTCTTGGCCTGACAGAACCTGGTGTGCACCCTGGAGAAAACGGCTTCCAAAGTATACCTTTTAGGGTCCATACATTCGCTGAGGTTCACCATCCTTGGTCCCATGCCTCCTTTCTGGTTCTTTTCCCATCCAACTGCCTTGGGACAATCTTAAGGCAAATCAAACAGTAAGTTTAGGGAAGGAGGGAAAACTAAAAAATAAGTCAAAGCAGCAAGATGGCTCACGCATTGATAAGCTTTTAGTTCACTTCTTTTTCAAGGTTTGCAGGCCCGAATTTGCATCTACTTGCCTCAGTTGCCTCATTTTCCTGAGCCACTAGGAATCTTGTTTAGAGACCCTCAGACCCAAGCACTGTCTTCCCGCAGAAGAGCTTCTGAAATAGCCCTGGTCTCTGGCCCGAGTTGCCTTAACTTCTGTAGTTACTGGAAGTTGCTCCAAAAAAAGAATGTATCTGGAGCGGGTCTAAGCCTGTGAAGGGCTTTCTACCTTAGGAAGACAAGCCAGTGTGACTGCAGCACACCTTCTGCTGAGCTCCCACCCGGACCTGTACCTCTCCGTTGAGCGCGCCCCTTCCGTTCCTCATCCTTACGTTACGCTTCCACCCAGCCTCTCAGTTCCATCACTGCGCCTACCTGTCTCCAGACCTCAGTGCAAGGGAATGCTCTTCTGTTAAGCTGCCCTCTCCTTTAGGCACATCCTTATCCATTCAGACTTTCCTCTCCTCTGACTTTTCCCTTTTCCGCGGACCTCTTTTAACCTCTGCAATGGGTGCCTCTGTAACTCCAATTCCAGCTGTTCTCAAAATGTGCTCCATGCAAAGCTCTGAGAGGATAAAGATCCCATGGCTGACGGGCCTGGGAAATGCTTCTGTACACCTACCTGTGTTCTCCACCTGCCCCACCACCACCCAAACCTGGAGCGTCACATCACACATGAGGGAGATAAAGCTCTGAGAAACCTGCAGTAAAGGAGCCACTTTGTCTGATTTGGCTTTGAGCTTCCCAATCTTACCTGGCTCTCCATTATCTCCCTCAACCAGTAACACCAATTAAAATCTCACAGGACACATTCAGGGTAATGCTGCTCTATTCCACTGTTGCAAAATCCTCTTAAAAATCTCAATTGCTTTGCAGAATACTTCTGCTACCTCCTCACCTTAATGGAAACCTGGCTTCCTTGGTGGAAACCTGGCTTCCTTGGTGGAAACCCGGCCTTGTAAATCCTGCTAATGGGGGCCACCCAGTCTTACACTCCCCACACCATGGGACCTCAGTCGCTCTCCCTTCCTCACTGAATTCCCAAAATTCACAATAAAGCCTCAACTCCTTAGCAGGGAATTCACTTAGCTACCTACTCTTCCAGCATCACCTCCAATATCTGCTTGAAATAACAGTCCCTGAAGGAACAGAAGCTCCTTGACTTAAGGTTAAGAGATACAGGGCTATGGCAGGAATTTTACATTGGTCTCTAATTGTACACTGGTTTTCTTTGGACATTCTCCTACTTTTATTTCTATCAACACCTCTATTTTCCTTTCCTTGGGAACTTTTTAGCTTTCAACCTTTGTTTCTTAAAATAATAGTGCTCAATATAATTATGGGACCTAGAGGTATTGATTTGCTTTACACAATTTTTTATTTCTGGGACAGGACGACCAATGGGAAACGAGGGGGTCAGTTATCTTCAAAAGCTACTTGGCTGGGGGTATCTTTCACAGCAAGGAGCCGAAAAACAAATGACCCTTCCTGTTTTAACTCAGGTGCTCTGGTGTGGTCCTTTTTCACATCACAAAAAATTAAAACTGAAATAATAGATTTGAGTTCTTAAAGAGGATAAGAACTCCAAAATCATTTTTCTGGGGGAAAAAAAGAGTTCAAACCAGTTACTAACTCATATTTTGTTGGATTTTCTTACTATTCTCATGTTAAATTTAAAAATGCTTCTCTAACACATGTACAGAAATTTGACAAGAAATTCAGAAACACAGTCTAGTACTATAATTAATAACTCCAGCCTCAGCTTTCTCCTGTTACAGATAAGAAATTATAAGACAAACACAAAATGTCATTGCAAATTAAAACATCTCTGTACTCAAGATGTTACAGCCATTTTAAGAAAATTAGATGTACTTTAAACTTACTGATAATTTTTTAAAATACTATAGGTGACCATAATATTTAGTCTATCATATCTGCTTCCACATAATCTACATCCATTAGACATACCCCAAGTTAACGAGAAAATATTTTTTAGGGGAAAGTTAGGCCCTGTCTTCCCCTAGCTGGACAAAGAGGAGGAGCACGTCAAGGACAGAAACTGAAAGCAGGGCTCTCAGCAGGGCTCTCGGGTGAGGGCTCCCACCTCAGCAGTGTCTGCTGCTTCCCTCAGCCAGCTGCTCCAACACTCTGTATCAGCAAAGGGGAGTGAGCTTGGCTGCACCACCAAGAGCAGAAGAAGACACAGGATATTCAAAATTGCATTTCTTATAACACTGTCATTGCAACTATGGGATGCCTCAGAAATATTAAAAGACACTACCATACGAATACCTTCAGTTCACATTACGATACAGAATAACTTTACAAAGTTTTATTTTTTATAAGGTTTTATTTACAGCTAAGAGGGAAAACATTAATTTACATGAAAAAAGAGGAACATCTACCTTTCTTAAACTAAATAATCTACACTCAATATCAAGCGTAAAGACTTGACAGCACTACTGCGCTACAGAAAACCTCTTTTTCAAGTGGAATTGCACGGTGTTTCCTGGGTTTGCCAGCTTCACCAAGCATCAGTGATATATCACTGGGAGCAGGGAGTAAGAGTAATTCAGTGACTTTATCTTTAAAAATGGAAAGAAAAGTGCCTCCCCCCAAAGGTGGTTGGCAGGATTAAGTGAGTGACATGTGGAAATAGTTGGTGGCCTGCCAGGTGGAGACCAGGCCGCATTACTGGTTAGTTCACGCTCACCTCATTCCCCTGGAGCTACCTTCCAGTGGCGGCTTAATGAAACATCACATGGGAGCTATTTTAGAATGTGCCAGAAGAGGGTGCTAAATCAAATGTATTAAATATCTAAAGACGGCAGAGAGGCGACAGATATTTTAAGGCTCTAAACTAACAAGTAAACAGCTTCTTCTTTTGCCTGACGAAGCAGAGATTTTAACACCCCTCACCCCCAAAACACACACTCACATTAAGGCACATGATCCACGGATTAAAGAAAGCAATGTTCCTTGGAACAATGCAGGTGCTGTAAGGCGCAAATTAAACCATGTAGGTATATAAAAGTACTCTGGACAGCAAGTAAGACATAGAAATCTGAGGGATCATCTTGGAAAGGGTTCTTGGCTATGGGTAAGATAGGAAATTACCATAAATTAGCATTTATTAAGCAACTATAATATGCCACCATTGCGTCTGTCTTTTACATAGGAGTCAGATTCCTCATAAGGGGTACTCCATGAGGTGGGTATTATTACCTTTATTTTACTCAAATTTGGGTATGTTATTCTGTCTTTGTGATGTGTACATAAATATAAATATATAAATAAATGCAGGTATCTATATCTACACACACACACACACACACACACACACACATCTATCTATATATATAACATTATCTGTGAGCCCAAGTTTCCTAACTTATGAAACACGGAGAACAGCTGATGCCTACCACACAGGATCAGATGAAGAATATTAAACGTGGAAGGAGAAATGGCACTTTTGCTGACTGGCTTACTATACGGAGATTAAGATCACACACAACTTTTTGTAACAAATAAATATGTAGGTGCATTAATACTTCATTCTTCCTGTAAGAAGGGTAAGGAATAAAGATTTTATGTTAAGCAAAAACAAAAAATAGAGGGGAAAAAAATTCTCAGGACTGAAAAAACTGCCTCTAGGAAATTTCCTGAGGACAATCTCTGCCTTTGTTCCTGTCTGAATAGCAGAGCATGCCCTCTGTTCCAGGGAAGAGCTCCTAGTGGCAAAGAGGTAGGAGCTGTACTTTTCTCTATCTCCATTGCCATTGTGAAGGGATGAAAGAAAAGTTAAACCTAATTTGGTTTCTGGTACATGGTAAGTATATGCATTCTCAAAGACCAGCAAGTTACCTGGGCTAAATGCCATTTCTGGAAGCTTCACTTCGAAGATGATGCTGTGGGTGACGTCTCTCACCCCCTGCAGAGTGCGGTCCCGGAAGCAGAGGACTTCAACAGACTGGAAACTGCTACTCCTGATGTCGGGCCCAGATTTTTATTTTTTATTTTTTTTAAGGAAGGAAAAGAAAGAGCTCACGTAAGAGCTTCGGCAAACCCAGGTGGAGAGGATTCAATTCATTGTACTTATGCCTCCCTGACACCCTTGGGGGATGATCTTAACCTCTGAGAGATTCTGAACATATCCACGCAGGCTTCCTTTGTCCAAGCGTTTAGAGGCTGAGCGCTGAACTGGCTATGATTTCTTTTTAGGTGAGTTTTATGTAACAATTTCACATTGCACATGAATATTTCTGACAAATGAATCTTAAATGCAGAAAAAGAAAAAAAAGCTCACAAGATATTAAAAAGAAACTCCAAGACAAGCATGGGTTCCTCTGATCCCCCTTCTCCCACCTGAACGTACAGTCTACGACACGGCAGCTCGGGCAGTGGTGAGGAAGCCCACAGCTCTACAGACTCCCCACCAGGACAAGCAAGTACAACACTCTCCCTCTGGGGATGATCTATAATCTAGCTATCTTTAGTGAACATTGTTATTCAAGTAAAGCAGACACAAAGGTAAATACCCAAACCCTAAATATAAAGGAGCTTGTCTCATGCCTCCTCCCAGTCAATAACCAGCCCCTTCAAAAGTAACTCTTACTCCAACTTCTAAGTCCAGACATGGGTTTTGCCTGTTTTGACCTTTACATACATGGAACCAGGGAGCACGTACTATCTCAGGTCCAGACTCCTTCACTCAACATTATGTTTTTTAAAATTCATCCATGTTGATATGTGTATCAGTAGTTCATTCAGATTCACTACAGCATCGCATTCCATTGCAGTGAATACACCACTATTGATTGTCCATTTCATTGTTCAAGGACAGCTGGGTTATTCCCAGTGTTTGGTTATTAAGAATAATGCTGCTATAAACATTCCCGTATATGTTTTGCTTGCATCTGAGTATTCATTTCTGTGCTGTATATACCCGAGAGGGAAACTGCTGAGCTATAGATATTTTTAACTTTGGTGGATACTGACAAACAGTTTTCCAGCAGTGTTTGAGGGTTCCAATTCATCCACATCTTCGACAACACTTGGTATTCTCATCTTTTTAAACTCATTCTGGCGAGTATCTCATTATCTGGTGAGTATGTAGTAGTATTTCATAATGGTATCTTATTATCTTTATTAATGAGTAGTATCTAGTTATACTTCATTTCCTTGATGACTAATGATGTTGAGCATCTTTTCAAATGTATATTACCCTCTGTTTTATTTAGTCCAAGGTTGAGAAAAAGGGCAGATGGTAGCAACAGGAAAATCCTATCTGAACCTGACTCAGATAGCTGAAGGGAGGGCTAGAGAATTTCAGGATGGGGACCTCCAGCTGTTGGCCCTGCCCTACTCTAAAATATCTTTAGGGCTGTATGGTCGGAGTCTGAAGCTCCATAACAGACCTGCTTAGAGGCTCACCACTGATGGAAACTGGATCATGACTGATTTATTGATTTATTATCTGGTTTCTACGCCAGCAGTGAAAAAAATCCATTTGGGAAAACAGAAATATAGATATAGTTAGGCACAATGTCAAAAACATATAGACAAAGACAGACACAGACACAGACAGACACACACACACACACACACACACACACACACACACACACACGTAAATACCATCTGTGGGCTGCTAGGACCAAAAAATTCCTCAAAGGCCATCCAGGGTACTGGGCTAAGTTACAGGGATCATATACACCAATAGTTATCTGTGAACAGAAAAGATTTTCTGAGTGAGGCAAGTATCATGTCACATTCACAACACAAACACTGCTAATCCCTCCTCTTTCCTATTTATGCTCTTTTGCAAAAGCATCAACAATTAGACACTTGGTGAAGGGCTAGAGGCAAGAGAAGAAAGCCAAAGGACCTCACACCAGACAAGAGAACTTCTTGATGGCAGGGGCTGTCAGATTCTTCTCTGCACGTCCCCTGTGCCTCGCATTAGGCCTGGCAGAGAGTAGGAACTAGATACATTCAGAAGGAAGAAAGACTGAAAGGAAAACTGGGAGGGAGGAAGGGCAGTCAACTGTCAGGGCTCACACAGAGAAAATCCTCTCACAAAGAGACATCATCTGCGAAAATTGCTAATTTTCATGTAATGAGAAAATCAAGGAAGGGTCACTACCATTGTAAATCCAGTGAGACCAAATTAAAAAGCCGGATGTCTTTGATATTGCTAACATATATTTCCTCCCATTCCTCCCTCCTCCAGCTCCCCCAACCCTGATCTCCAACTGGAAAACTCAACTGAACTTCAAACACCATGTCTTCAGTGAAGACTGCCCCTGGTGGAGGTTATCACCCTGTCCTCTCTGCTTCCATATCCCTCTGTACGATATACATAACATCTTTCACTTTTTCTGTCTCCTTCCTCTCAAAAGACAATGAGATCTTGATTTCTAAATACCATTCTCCTGCAAAAGGAAATCAGGGCTCCACGGCTACGTGGCTAATTCTAGGGCTGCAGCAAGGAAAATACAAGATGAGCCTGAAGCACCTTCTACACCAGAAAGTAAGGAAGTGCTCAATAAACAGAAGGACGGTGGGCATGTCAAGTGGGCACCCGAGACACCTGAAAGAGCTCTCAATGGCCAAGGCGGGGACAATCTGATCAACAAAATAAATAACGTGGTATTGGATTATAACCTAAAGTATAAAACAAGTATCTATGAGTCCATACTGATATAAATGATGAGATAAATAAATACGAAGGTGAAGGGACAAATCTTTCTTACAGAAGATTTCCAAACAACATATGTAGATACCTCCCCCTCCAGGAGTAGAGCTGAATCGTTCTCCTCCTTGAGTGTGGGCTCGACTTAGTGACTCGCTCCCAAAAGAAAAAAATAGTAGTTTTGCAGTGGAGAAAGCTGGCAAATTCTACCTTAAACAAGTGATCAAGTTCAAGACCATCAGGGATGCCATGTAAGTATCAGGTAGCTTGGATATAATGATGACAAGGGCACTTCACCTTAGTGGTATTCTTTCCAAAAATAACCCCATCTAATATAACCCAGCTAATCATAAGTAAACATCAGACGAACCCAAATTAAGAGGCATTAGACCAAAATAACTGAACCAGTACTCTTCAAAACTGTCAAGGTCAAGGACACTAAAAACAACAAAAGTCTGAGGAACTGCTACAGACCAGAGCTGATGAAGGAGACATGACAACAGAATGCATCTGGGATTCTCCTGGGTGAGAAGGTGAGAGCATGGTCTAAGAGACAGGTTCCTATGAGAAGCAAGAGAGCCCTGAGAATGAGGCCTCTAGCCTAGCGCTCCCTCTGAATGGAGACACTGTCTCCCTGGAGCTCTTCTGGTCCAGCTGGCCACCGCCACCACGTGGGGCACCTTTTTATTTTGTTCCCCTCTATCGATTGTGACAGAGGGCATCTGCCAGGCATACTATATGATTAAGTAATCACTGCTTCAACTTCACATTTTAAAAAATTCACCAAAGGCATTTACCTCTCTGTTATCCAGCAGAGAAGAGAAGAGAAGAGAATGGCCTGACGCAGTGAAAAAAGCACTGGCTGGGGCGCCAGCGGGCATACGTTCTAATCCTGCAGCTAACTGATTTTAAGACCTTGGGGAAGGTCTTCCCTCACCTGTAAAATGAAGCAGTAAAATAATTTCATCTCAAAGGATTCCTTCTAGCTCCAGAATTATAGAGCTTTATAGACCATTAAAGAGAAAAAAAATCCTATATAGCTTACAAAACAACACAGTCTCTATTAAGGCTCAATCTTACCAGGTGTCTAAAGGCTCTTCAATTTTTATTTGGGAAGAACCCAGATAGTATCAATCCAGGAAATGCCATTCATATAGAGATGCTGAGTTTCAGTTTTCAAGTATGACTCCATAAACCTAGGCTCTTATCTAATGTCCTGTCACTTACTCTCATTTGGCCTTCAGCAATTTACTTCACCTCTCTATGCCTTAATTTTCTCATCTAGAGGGTAACTCTCACCTGCACTTAGCACAGAGACTGGGAGCAAGACAAGCGGCTCAACAAATGGTAACTGTAACAACAATAGAAATAAACTCTATTGTGGTAGATTGACTGACGTCTTTGTTCAGTTCAGTCTATCACCCTTACACAGTTACCTACCTTCAGTTTCAAGGTTATCTTTTCTTAACCAGCAGAGAAAAAGGAGGCTAAGTTCTAGTTTATCAAATATTCTCTGGATCTAGGTTTTACCATCTGCAATTGTAGAGTTGGGACCAAATGATGTTTAAATTATATAAATTAGAACGTTACTTTAGATACCACAAGTGGACGCCTAATTTCAAAGAATGAGCATATTTCTGCCACTAAATACAAAGGCAATGAGGCAGGAAGGTAATAAGAAAAAGAAAATCTTTTTCGAGAAGACCAGGAATAAATTTCTTAGAGCAACCTGACCTAAAATGAGCTACAGAGAAGGAATGAACCACTAAAGAGAAATTTATCACTTACTCGTAAAGGGAGGTCGGCTTGAAAATGCCTTAAAGTAACTCTCCTACCCACATGAGGCACGCTTGGGTACAAAGAGCGAGCACCCGGACTGGAAAATGACAGAATCCATTCGACACTAGGCTGAATACCATTTAATTTTCCTTTGATGATTCAAAAGTGACTCCAAGATCTTCAAGTGCTTTAGGAACCAAATCCGGAACCTCAATCATTGTAGGAATTAGTCCACACAAGGCTGGGTAAGCCAGTTTAACTATATGGGTAAACAGATTTTATAAATGGCAGTCAGAAATAACCATTGGCTTGGAGATCTGGATTCTAGAACTGGCTTTGCCACAAATTCATTGTGTGAACTTGGGCAAATCTCTTCCTTTTACAATACATCAGCAGAAAGAAACAAAATGTCATTGCAAAAAAACCCTTTGTTTAGAAGGTTTATGAAATAAACACTCTTTTCTCCTTGGCTGAGGGCATACAATTCATTGAAGTTGTTCAGTAATGATCTGGCTACAATCCACCCAGCAATTTGCTGAAAAAGTACAAAGTGAGAAAGAAATGAGGGCAAAATTGTCAACTTGAGTGTGTGGAGAAATTTCCACACTGATGCCAAAAAACATGCTTATCTGACAAATGGCTGTCTATTACCCAAACACTCAATATAACGGGAAATGCACGAGGGAGATTATGTGTCTTAAAAGTATAGGGAAAAAGTTCAGATATCTAATGCACGGCGATGTCACAGATGGCTGCCAAGATGCCGAGATCACTAAGAGAAGAAAGAGCCCCGCTAACAGCAGACCAATTATTGCTCCTTCGCTATTTATTGCTCTTGTCCAAAGATTTTACAGCCCTAGAATTAAAGGCTAATGCTGTCAAAATTACAAAATATTTCCCAAACATTTAATCTTCAATAATTGCTCTGAAGAAAGAAGTAAAACTCAATCAAGCAAGCTTTCCTTAAGGACTGGCAACGGGATAGTGACAGGGGCTGTTTCAGTGTAACCACCAGAACTGCTCCAATAGTGCAGTGGCCCCGTGACCCAGAGTGGAGTCATTTCTTTGAGGGAAAGGAGAACTTAAACAAGGCCCATTTTCAGCCAACCAAATGTGTGGCAATGTACAGAACGTTCAATGCGGCAGGAGAAAAAGTCGGCGGCTTGTGGCCACAGTTACTGCAAGCAGTGGTGCTAGAGGGGCCCCAAGGCTTGGGAGAGCCGACCGGTCCAATCTCTCCCCAGCTCCGCAGCCTGTGACTTCACACTGGGAGCCCGAAATGGGCCACGGTGGGAGAGCTGAGACCACAGAAGTAAGCAGACACTACAAAATCAGGGTACCCCCATCGCCAAGAGCCCGCTGTCAAACATTTACCAGCACACAACCGATTACAAACCTTAAAATGTTCAAACTCTTAACCCAGTAATTCCACATCTAGAAATTTTTCCTAAGGAAATAAATAATTCAAAATACAAGGGGAGGGGAGTATGGGATTTCATGCACAAAGAAGCTCCTAAAAGTGAAGAATTATGAGAAACCTAAAAGTCAAAAACTTGGTAAATACATTATCATACAAATTTATTAAAAAGGATGTTAATGTAGAGTTTCATATTATGCTAAAATACTAAAATAAAACAGAATATAGTAGAATCTTAGCCTTTAGAAAAATGCACATAAGATTAGAAGGAAATACACAAAATGTTTACTTAAAAAAAATTCCAAAAACTTAATTGAAGAGCTTTGTGAGATTTTAAAAACAGAAAGATATAGCTGGACATAAAAATAATGAATGGAACCACACCAAGTGCAGCTCATTTATCTGCCAGTATTCTCGAAGTGGGCACACAGCACTGTCCAAACTCTACGCGATGAGCTATTCGTGAGTCCTAAATCATTCACTGGGTCTCAACTAGCATTTTTCAAAAAGATAGAATAGGATAGAAAACAGAGTGCATGGCCCCTAGCAAAGTATTATTTTGTGAAAGTTTTGCTTCAGTTTTCTATGCGTGTGTATATACATCTAAAGACACACATAAATATGATTATTGAATCATAAAGCAACAGGTATTTTTAACTACAAGTAACAGTCAAAGGAGTTTGGCATTAAGTGATCCCCTAGTGATCACCTTTAACAACCGTAAGTCATCCAAGAAACGAGAAGAAACCAACCAAAGATGCACTTGCTACTCAGCTTTACTTTAGAGAAAGCATCATTAGTGAACTGGTCAAACCTTCCTGGATGCTCCGGGGCCTTCTGAACCGGTTACCCTGCAAATTTCCGGAAGGGCTTCTCTTGCAGGCAGGCCATGCCTAATTTCTCCAGGTTTCTGTTAAAACCAAAAAGGCAAGAAAGTGTGCCTTTCTTTGGTAAAGGCAAAGTTGGCTGCCTGACTCAGGACCTCAAAATTTCATCTATATAGAATAGCAGGAGATGGAGGTCAGTCCACAGAAAATCATTTTCCTTTGAAAATGAAAGCTGACAAATGTATTCTAAGAAAATACAATGAGAACAGTTATAACATGTGATTAAAACCTAACAAAGCCTGTTTATATCCATCACCTCTTAATTCTCACAACCATCTACGAGGAAGACGGGGAGGACACTGAGACTCAGAGGTCACAGCCCACGAGGTCGCAGGTGGACCCAACGTCTGGCCTTGCTACTCTGTCATGTCGTGCTGTGAGCTACCGATAAAAACGTGGATGTTCTTTTTCCCACTGTGGGAGGCATTCTGACTATAGGAGGTAAGATAATTCACATGTGAAGGGGCCGCCATTCCCCAGACTCATTTCCATTCTCCTTACCTATAAAATGAGAACGATACTACTCACTCTGCAGGGTGTTGGAAGGATTACTGATACCACGTGTGAGTGACCAGCTCTGTGCTGGACACACAGTCAGAGCTCAGAACGTGGTAACCGCAGCCGCTGCTGACTGAGTGGACAGTGCGCCCTCTTCAGGGACAGGCACCCACTCCCTCCCAGCGAGCTGGGGCTCCAGACCTGAACAGGCAGTATCTCCAGATGCAAAGGTCCCAGCTCTGGCCGGGAACAGAGATGGGCCACCCACCTCCAGATCGCAGCAATCCCACAGCCTTCTCTCCCCACCGGGGCAGGCTAACTCCTGTCCTTCCCTTCATGTTCCTCTAAATCAGGGACCCAAAGAGGATCCAGGAATGCGTTTCAGTGTTCTGTGGATCCCCTGAAGTTAGATATTAGACGCTTATTTTTTGGTGGGCAAGGATTGACTGCTTCCACCAAATTCTCAGAGGTTATACATTTGACCATCATCCCTTCCTCAAATTAAGAACTACTGCTCTAAATTACCCACAACAGATCACACACCTCTCCCATAATCTGTCTCCTGTCAGACCACCAAGCACGTCTACGACTCATACTACATATTGACTTCAGGTGCACAGACAATTTGGGAAAGACTTTATAAGCAACATAGCCTTAATCAGAGAGCAAAAGACCATATAAAGAGACACTTATAATGAGCCCTACTAGGCGTAACCTACCGCTTGCTGAAGGCCTCCTATGTAAGGGGCACTGACCCAGGTACTTCACATATGTGAGCTCCAATCCTCACAACTCATGCACTCATGCCCTCAGTCCCCCTCTGTATTTACACACCAGACATAATACTACGGGATGTAGATGCAATGGTGAAAAATGAGACAGGATACCTGCCCTCATGGAGCTTACGCTGACATGGGAGATGAAGATCAAAGGTCACTCAAGAAAATGTACAATACAATTGTGCTAAATATTACAAAGAGGAGCCATACAGCGCTATGAGAACCCGTTATGGGCAGAATAAACCTCTTTACAGAGGTCAGGGAGGGCTTCCCCAAGGAATCATGAGTAAGTTTCAATCTGAAGAAAGAGTGAACACTTCACTGGGCAAAGGGGAGGTGTGGAGGTGGGGAGAGAAGAGGCAGAAGAAGAGAAAGGAGACAGGAGTTCCGGGCAAAAGGCACGTGCAAAAGCCCTGCAGCAGGAGGGCACGCAGCACTCCTGAGGGGAGCACAGAAGGACTTGGGGCTGGATACACACAGGGGCCAGGCCATGCAGAGTCCTGTACACCACGTGAAGGAATTCGGTGTCTATCCTTAGAGCATGGGAGAGAAAGCATTGCTATGCTTCATTCTGAGAGTGACATGATCAGATTTGCTTCTCAGAGGACTGCCTGGGGTGATGTGGGGATGGACTTGGGGGAGGTCTGAGCAGCACAAGGAGCCCCGTTAGGAGGCACTGCAGGAAAGCAGAGGAAAGACCATGAAGCTCAGATTGGGGTGGTGGCAGAAGAAACGCAAAGGCGGCAGACCGACAGAAGTTTAGGACACGAAATCTATGGGACACGGGGGTGGGAAAGGACGGAGAGGTGTCTAGCAGGCTGCCCAGATTTCTGGCTCTCGTGACTGGATGGATGACGGTGTCATCGAGACAGCGATGCCCAGAAGAGGGCCAGACCTGGGCGAAGATCATGAGTTCAGCTTGGAGATAATGAATTCGAGGAGCTGGAGAAGGCAGCAGGGGGTTGGATAACGCAGTCCAGGGTCCAGAGGAGGTTCAGGCTGGAGAATGTGGTCACTAGGGTCGTGGGCACCAGACTCCCCCAGAAGAGAAAACAAACTGAAAAGAGAGAAACCTGGAGGGATTCCAACAGTTCTCCATCTTATCCGTGAGGGCACCAGGGCTTACAGAGGAAGAGTGGCTTCTCAGGAGTCAAAGTCCTGGTAAGAGGAGGCAGGAAATAAAATGTGAAGCCAGACCACAACTGCAGGAGCTCACACTGAAAACAATGCCTATTTCTGGAAGAAGAGGATAAAAAAATTCAAAGAAACTTCATGACTCAAGGAACACGAAAGAGCAACTGGAATTATGTGAAAGCAAGTGAACAAGATCCACGCCATAAAGGCCAGAGTGACCTCAAGTGAAGTGATACGTAGGTTTCACAGAAATCATTTCTTCAGTGCTCTGCTCAAGTCCACAAGTGACTCTGCCTGTCCACAGGAACTCTCTCCTCTCTACATGCACACACCACGTGCCCATTAAGTGTCTGGCATTACGCTAAATGCAGAGGATGCGCTGTGGGGTACGACACGGTCTCTGTGCTAAT
The DNA here is from genome assembly GCF_028023285.1 of Balaenoptera ricei. Classification (NCBI taxonomy): domain Eukaryota; kingdom Metazoa; phylum Chordata; class Mammalia; order Artiodactyla; family Balaenopteridae; genus Balaenoptera; species Balaenoptera ricei. The sequence continues at coordinate 101,029,283 of NC_082649.1, read as the reverse complement.
GCTGCTCACGGGCTGGTCGGTGATACGGGCAAGGCAGACAAGCAGCAAACCAGAATTACACGCGAGCCCAGTCACTGCCAGGAGACAGGCTGCTACCAGGACACAGAAGAGGGATATCAAACAGTATAAGGAATCTGCCAGCGCTTCCCAGGGGTGATGAACCGGAAAGGGGGTTGGGTGAGGCATTAGCCAAGTGCAGGAAGGACAACGGACAGGTGTGACTGAAGGTGGGAAGATGGGGGAAGATGGGGGGATCAGGGGCGTCTGGAGGTCACAGTTGCAGCCGCAGCACAGGATGCATCTTGGGGAGCATCAGAAGGTGAGGCTAGAGGGATAGGCAGGCGCCAGGTTTGAGGAGGCGCCGAATGCTAATTATTTCTGACTTTATCTTGAAGTCAACAGGAACCACAGAAGGGTTTTAAGTACAAGAGTGACACAATGCAATTTCTGTGTTAGAAAACGTGTTTGGGCAGCAGTGTGGGGAATGGATGGGACATTCAGGACCACAGAAGGGAGGTCTGCCAGGAGGCCATGAAACTCCTAAGAGCCCACCAATCTGCACAGCTTCTGGTGATCCTGTCTACAAGAAGACTGGGCACAGGTGCACAGATAAACAACCAAAAGTATCATCCATATTATTTCGTTGGCACTTCTCTTCCGTGACTTGAGTTTCTAGTTAACTTTCCACAAGTCAATGTCTCATCTCCCCTAGAAGGCAAGAACAGGTATAATCATATTTCATACTTTCTGGATCACAGGAGGTGCTCAGTATATGGGCTGAGCCATGCCAGGCTTTCCTGAGATCGACCTTAACCAAGCGAAGGATCTGTGTCTGACTTGGCCAGTGGCTGGCCTCCAGGTCAGGGCCCTGGCAAACTCGCCAAGACCGCCTCAAAGGAGACTCCAGAGAGTCGTCCGGTCTTTAAAAACTGGCTGCTGCTGAGAAAGAAAGAAAGTGAGCACCTGCTGTATGCTGGGCATTTTATACACATCATCATGTTTCACCTTCAGCAGCCGTGTAGGAGGCAGGATTAGCACCACAGAACAGGTAGACCCGGGTGAAGAAAGGGTGTGCGAATTCCCCAAGGTCACAGAGCTACGAGGTGGCAATGCTGGGTATCAAAGCCAGACTTATTTGATTCCAAATGTCAAGCAGGGACCGCCTCTCCCCCAGTGACATGAGAATGGGATGGAAGAAAGTGCAAAGGCTTTGGAATGAGACAATTCGGCCGTGTGACTGAGTCTCATTTTTGTCAAACAGAAAATGCAGATACTGAGAATACCTATTTCACCAAGTTATTACATGACCCAGTACATGAAAGCCCCTTTTAAACTGTCACGTGCTCTGCAAATTGTTATTTCAGTAGAGCTGCCCTCTGGGGAGGACCAGGTGTTCACCACACACAACATGAAATCCAGCTGCTTTGACACCCGGGCCGTTCCGCCCCGCCTGCCGTCACAACACGGCCTCGCCCTTGACTGGGCTTCACATCATCAGTGGTTGGTCTCACGGCTACTAATTTAGCTACAGTTCCGTGAACATGCCTGGGGTGGTGGTGGCGGGGAGAATTTTAATAAAAATCCAGTCCTCAGTCATCAATTTAAACAGGGCTCCCTCTGAAAAACAAAATGCTAATGTGTTTGAGAAAAAAAGTGTACTTAAAAAAAGGTATCTGAAGTTCAGGCTAAGGAAGAGTCAGGGCACCAGTGAGAGGCCTGTCTCTTCTCAGCTCTGATATATCTACACAGCAACTGAAATTCTCCCACTTAATTTCAAAACTGCATAATACTCATCATCAATTTTTTTATTTTGAACTTTCAGGGTCCAATATGGCTAAGACGGCTTACTATGTATCTCATCACATCTAAATGACACAGTACTCTTTCCCTCATTCAGAAGAATTGTATTCAGGGCCTGGGACAAGGGCTGGCCATTACGATGACACAGATACATCAGACTTGGTCCCTGCCCTCTGAGAGCTTACAGTCTAACAGCACAAAAGGCAGTGTATGCAAGCGAGTGAGTGGAGCAGGCAAGGGGGGGGTCAGGGGGCAAGGGCAGTGAGTTCAGAGGAGACAGTCACACCTGCCACACCATGAGAAGGCCTCACCGTGGAGGCGGGGTTTCAACAAGGGGAGAGAGTTTCTTAGAATCCCCACAGGCAGGACCTATTTCAGGAAGATGATACAACACAAGGACAAAGAGAGATGTAGGAAAAGTTCTAGGTGTATTTGCTTAGGGGGAATGTCTGGTGGAAAACAGAGAAGCTTAGCTGGAGCAACGGTTTGTGAGGAAAATAGTGGAAGATGAGGCAGGCAAGGTGGTCTGGAGGCAGAAGGAAGACACCGTGAACTCTTGATCCGTGAGCGACACAGGGAACGTGAGGGGTCTGAGGGAGATCCTTCCCATGGGGAAGCGAGAGACTCTCACTGTCCAGGAGTGAGAGGACCAGGACCTGAACTACCATGGGAGCTCTGGCAATAAGCGAAAATATAGATACAAAATGTATCAGGAAGAAAAACTGAAATAACTTTACCACCAAGAGGAAGTGAGGAATCCAAAATTACTCTGAGGTGCCACAGAGCTAAGAAAATCTGGCGGAGGAGCTGATTTGGGAACTGCAGGGGTGGAAGAGGGTAAAGATAAAGAAATGTTCTGAAATGTTCTTTGGAGGGCTTAAGAAACCTAATAAACGAGTACAAATCTTGCAGTGGTCTATCATAACATGAACATCAGATTTTCTTACTGGATAATAAAATGGTACTCAAAAGTTTCTCTGACCTTGGTCCTTTGACCTTGGAAGAAATCACTGTAGTGTTTAAGCAAGGAAACCAGCACCATGTTCTCATCATACTTGATTAAGAAGTAAGGCAGTGCTGGGACTCCTTCTGTTTGACAAAGATCATCATATGCTCGTTCAAGGGCTTGAATCTGAAAACAGGAAACACTGAGTTATTCTCTAGACAATTATATACCTAGCTCTGAGCTAAAAATTAACATAAAATAAAAGGTATTACTTTCAAGCCAGAAGACTGTAAAAGACTGATCACACTTTTGCAGCAAACAAACGTAAGAGTGCCCCAAATCATACCACCTCACTTTTATATAATGCTTTCCATGTGCATGGTGAAGGGTCTCAGACAGGGGCACAAAGGGACATTGTATGGAACAGCATGATGGCTCCCGGTTCCCTAAGATGTCACCACAAAGGTTTAGAGAGGTAGCCGAATATTATCTCTCCTGTGATAGCCAAGCATGAATCTACCACAGATGAATTTTTTCCTGACCCTTTCTATAATTTTTAACAGCTTTATTGACACATGCTTACTTCACTTACAATACAGTTGACTCATTCACAGTGCACAATTCAATGTTGTTTTTAGCATGTTCACAGGAATTTGCAACCATCACCCCAGTAACTTGAGAACATTTTTGTCCCCATTAAAAGAAACCTCTAACCCATCACCAGTCAATCCCCAGGTATACTCTTTTTCTCCCACTTACATTTCTCCTTAGAAAATTAATTCCACAAAACCACAACCTTTGACTTGTCTTAGTAACTGAGCTTATTATTGTTTTTAATTAATAAGGTCTTCTCCCTGGCTTCGGAATTCAGGGTTTTAGCGAATGATGCGCTTCATGAACTCAAGTCATCTTGCCACTCAATCTTTGCCTCAACAACAATCAGAATTTGGGGCTTGAGGGTCTGTGTCCTACCAACCTGATTATTTCCATTGCTCTCCTGGGAACCATCTCTAATGACCTTATCATCTTTCTTCAACTGCAAAGACTAGCTCTGCATGTACTGTTCTTAATGTAGAAGCTCTGCAACTTGGCACAAAGGAAGGAGGATATCTCCTATTTGGTTTCAAAGACTCCCTCCCCAAAGTATATTGCCTCATGATCCCCACACTGAGAGTGGAGACCACACTTTGGCAAACTCCTGCAGTCTTTCAAAATGTTTCTGTAATTCCTCCCTACTGGCTTTTAGCATTTCAACAAATGTTGCTGAGAACCTGGAGGAGTGTTGCTCGCTACTCTTCAAAACGTGCTTACAGACATTGTGCAAGTAAGTCTGCTTCCAGTACCAGCTCTGGAGGATTCCACAGGAACCACCTCTTCATCCAGACAAGTGCCAGTGTGTCTTTAGAATGAGCTAGATAAACTATTCATGCACGTTAAACCCAGTTTTACCTGCGTTTTGTTTTATTTGTTGATACCTGTTGTGGTGAGAACCTTTGATCCAAGTCCACTGGCCCCCGAATGAGGGGTATACTCTCTGGAAGGCAGAGAGCGGGGGAGCAAAACCAATAGTAGAAGTGGTACTTCTTTAGATCCTAGAAGAAGCAATATAACATGTCAGAACAGCGCCCATGGTTAAACTGAAATGCACCTATTAATTTAACTTCCCAGTAGCTACATAAGACAGAAAAATTTAATGCACGCAAGATACAACCAGCTTGTCAGAAATTCTCATCTCCAGCAGAACTCATGATAGGATATGGAAACTCTGTGTTCATCCAAAATATTCCCACACACCACACACTAATATATCATGATAGACATAATATATTTTATCGGCCACTTGCTAACAGGAAGTATTCAGTAAGTAACTGACATTGTCGGCATCATTGTTTAATACACAAAATCACCCTGGGAGGTAACTGTTATCATCCCATTTTATAGACAGGAAACTGAAGCTTAGAGAGGGGTGAAAAAGCCTGAACAAAACAAAGATACTAAGTGGCAGAGAGGAGAGCAGAATTCTCCTTCCAACACTTAGGCTCCTGTCCACGGTTCCACACGTACATAGTGTGCCATCGGTGGAGGTACGACCTCCAGTTACCACTCTTTTCACAACTGAATGAACTAAGCATGCTATTAAAGTTATTAAAATGTGCTATTCATAACCTATATATGCCTGAGATAATATAATGCTGTTTTCAGAAATGCCATGTTGGTGAAATTCAAGTCAACGACTAAGCACTTGCTGTGTACAAGGCAAAATGTTAGACACTCTGACAATAAGAAGATGAATAAAACCCAGTCCAGCCCTCGGGCAGCTCAGTCTCTGCAGGGAGCAGAGATAAAGTAAGTACATGATTAGCTGTATGAGTCACAGAAGAGGTTCTCCGAGCTAAGGAGCATAGATGATAGAAGAGGTCACATCTTCAGGGGTGTATGTGGCTGTCCCCTGACCAGGGGAGGCGATGCAGGGGCAGTGACCTGTGAGGCTGTTCTAGATGCCATTCCCACTCAGGTCAAAGGCTCTCGCCTCTGAATTCCTGCACCAGGTGTGGCCTGAGTCACTCACATGGGAGGACCCCGTGGTTATGTGGGTATCTGACAGCTTCCCCGCCAGTCCGTTACCACTGACCACTATGCAGTTTATTTGGCTACTTAATATTTCCTCTCGAATCTTGCTAAGAATAAAGAGGGGATGGCTGGTTGATGACTTTTCATTGAGATACAATTCATGTACCATGAAAGTCGCCATGTTAAAGCGTACGAGTGGTTTTCTACTATAGTGACAAGGTTGTGTCACTATCCCCACCAATTTCAGAACATACACATCACCCCAAAAAGAAACCCCAACAGCAGAAGCTCCCCATTGGTTTATTAGTTAGAAATACCATTCACAGAAACTCTTCATTTACCTCACTCTCGTCCCCTGGAAACTCCTAGTCTGTTTTCTGTCTCTATGGATTTGCCTGTTCTGGGCTTTTCAAGTAAATGGAGTCATACTAGATGACTTTTTAAATATAAACTTACACATAAACGTGTGTCCAGATGAAAAAGTCTAGTAATTATAGTTTCCACAGTCTTTAATTCTGCCCACTAATTGATCAACTAAGAACAAATTCCCTTTGACAACAGCAAAGCAAACTGCAAAACTGAAATTAATAAAGTGTCTGTACCTTTGAGTCCTAAAAAGAGTAGAAAGGAAGGCAGAAAACACCTCCAGAGATTATTCTCTCTTCTTTGTATTTAAATGATTTGTCATAATTGATCTTTAGTAAAAGGTTAAACAATTCAAGATGAAGGACTTCACAGTTTCTAAGAAGCTTCATCGAGTCATCTTCAAAAGTCAAAAGGCTTGAATTTCTTAGAATTTTTTTGGGATACAAAGGATCTCGATTACATTAAACATAAAGCCCTTTGTGTCTGATGATTTTTTAAGACAGAGACTTTTAATTGTTTTAAAGTCAGGCTAAGAATGCTCAGTAGAAAGGGCAACAGGGCCAATGCACATAATGACTCTGGGAAATGCCTTAAAACTTTAAGTGGGAGCTAATACTATTTTCTCAGTTAAATGCAAATTGTCAATTAGATTATACTAACTAGAATTCTTGGTACAGAAAATGTATTGATGTTAAAGTAAAAAAACCAAAAGTCTTTAATTAGCACTGCTTATATTTATCCTAGTAGTGACCTTACGAAATTACTCAAATTTACAAATTATCAGTGCCAAATTGGGCATAGTAATCCCTTGAAGAATTTGAACCTTTTTCTATCTCCCCACTATCACACAGAAAGCATTTTAACTTGTTGGAAAATGTGCTCCTTGTAGATGGCCCCCCGGGGTATCGCCTCCAGTTTGGACCCTGTCTCTCTCTCCTTTGCCTTGGGCAGTACATCAGAGAGGCAGCATGAGGAAGAAATGGAGGACTAGTTCGTGGGGGACGAAGAAGGCAAGACCTATAACTTGGCAAACGAAAAAAAAGAAGAAAAATGTAGGGAAGAGGGTTAATATCTGAAGCGGATGAAGTTGGGGTGAAACAGCCAACACACTTAATACGCGTCAACATCAGTATGCTTACATGCCCACCCCAAAGAATGTATTATAAAGAAATAAAGAGGAAAAGAAAATCAGCGTGGCCGACATCGTTCACTGTAACATTTTTTTATAATAGTGAAGACTGAAAACAACCTAGACGTCCCCAAGTCTGAAGAACATACACTTGACAGAATATTATACTGTCAACATAATCATAAAGGATAAATTAGTTTTATATGTAGATACATGGATACACACACATATGCATATATATGTATATACACACATACGCGTGTGTGCACATGTGCATGTAGCTGGTACTTCTACAATCAGCCCTTACCTTCCTCCCACTTTCCCCATCACCACGACCAGATCCTTTCCCTGCTTCCCTAGGCAGCAGATGTTACCCTAATGTGATTTTTTTCTCCTCTTCAAGGCTGCCCTTAAGGTTCACTTTAATTAGGTCTCACTTGCATAAAATATTTTTCTTTCTTAAAAAAACAGTTGTGTGGACAATCTATGTAGGGTGATCCCCTCTCATCTAGAAGCCACCTGGGGATGGCTAAGATCCCCGAGTCGTCACCTGTTCCTCGTGTCGATGGACCCAGCAACTGAGCTCTGTGGCGCTGAACTTAACAAAGACGTTAGCAATGATGAACTGTTGCTCTGGAACCCGACTCTGTCACATCCTAAATGATGAGAGTCGGGCAACAACCACCAATACGATCAGTAAGAATGAATTACTTCTGCATCAGTGGAAAGCGCCAGCACCATCCGGCCACTAACAGAGCACTTCTTTAACAGCCATGACTTGACTAACACAAGGGAAAAGCTTCGGGGAGAAGAGAGCAGACTGCCCCCCTGGCGCACTGGGCCTGGCCAGGGCAGTCAGCAGTCTAGATGCCGCCGAGGCCGTGGACTTACCGCAAACGTCAAGAGGAGGAACTTGTTGAGGAGGACAGGGTGGTCGAGAGCAGCCCCCGATCTGATGGAGTCCCAGATCTGCCAGAAGAAGGGAAAGCATCACGGTAGGCTCCAGGGTCTCCTCCCTCCCAGGCACACGTGGAGCTGCCCGGCAGCAAGCCCTCCTGCCCGCAGGCCCAGCCCCACTCATCATGGGCGCTGACGTGCGTCACCGCTCACTCTGCCCCCTTCCCACTGCCTCTCCCCCAGCCCCACTCCCTGCAGAGACTGAGGAAAGTCAGAGAACCCAGAAGCCTCCTCTCAGTGGGGCTCAGCATCAGAGGAGGCAACCAGCCTGTTTACAGCTTCGTTACTTCCTCCAACAAGTATTTACTTATTCTCAACTACAGAGCAAGCACATCGGGGCCACAGAAAGAGGAGACACAGCCCCCACCCTCAAGAAGCTAACAGGCTGTGAGAGAGCCAGGCGTCCATGTCTGTACACCACTAGGCAGCAGGTGCCCTCACAGGAGGGCGGACAGTTCCTGGGAGGAGCCCTGACCTCGGCTAAGGACACGGGAGGGAAAGGAGCCAGGGAGGCGCTCCGGAGGCAGTGATCTGAGCTAGGTACAGGGATTTCTTAAAAGTCTTCTTTGGGATTATCTTTCCCTGAAGAAGAAAACAATCCAGTTTATGGACACTCAGCAAGGGCTGTGACTGGAAGCAGAAGCCGGTCCTGGTCAGCGGCTGCGACTGCAAGACGCTTTAGTGGCTAAGATTAGTTGCTAAACTTCGTGGCACTAAGCAAGACAAACAGTTGTGTCAATAAGAGCCACTGCCCACATGTGAGTGGAAGAGGGAAACAGGGAAAGAGAAGTTCCTGCTATTGAAATAATAACCTTGGAGGAGCTGGACTGCAGGAGAGCAGGCCCCCCTTCTGAAAAACCAGGGTGGGGCGGGAACTGCTGGGGGTGGGGGAGGCTGAGCCCCGGACGAGGGATGGGGGTAGGATTCCTGTGGGGCGCAACGTGCTTTTTTCGATGAGGGCCTAAGACCTGACCCACCTCTTTGGAGTCAGCCTTTGACATGTGCAGCCAAAGCAGGAGCCCAGGAGCAGTCGAGCCGCAGGCCAAGTTAATCAACCATGGTCACCCATCCCAAGGGACGGGAAGGACTTCCTCCTCAGGCCAAAGGCAGGAGACTTCCCTCTCTGACCACGACCCTCACATAAATCAGACTCTTTTCTAAGACTAGTGTGAAGACCATCGACTAAGTGGGTGTTAGAGGGGCTGGGATAAACTGCCCCTCATTTATTCCTCACACTAACTCAGACGTGAAGAAGTAAAAGAAAGACATTCCAGGCAGAGAGAACATCATGTCCCAAGGAGAGAGGAGAGAACAAAAAGTGGTGAAGGAAGGAATTCTAAGTGATTTGCTATGACTGGGTCAAAGACAGCGAGGGCAAGAGTGACAGGACAGAAAGGCCACAGGGCCACAGAGGCCAGGCCACAGGGAGCCTTGTAAATGAGATGGAGCCATTTAGATTCAGCCCTGAGGATACTGGAGAGACTACATGATCAGCTATGACAGCATTACAGTGCTTAGGACTAGAAAGCCTCTTCAAGGGGCACAAAGAACAGAGAACCCAAATGCATTCAGACACAGGAACAGAACTCTCTCACAGAGAGAGCTCAGGCTGCTGCAGAATGCTAACTGGAGGTCAGCAGCAGAGCTTTCACACCCTGCCCTGCCCTGACCCTCCAGCCTATCCCCAGGCGAGGGCCTGGCTGTCTCCTCCCGTCAACACAGAAGCCCACAGTTATATACTGGCTATATACCAGCTTCTATGACAGACTCATGCACCTCACGATCAGAGGCATCATGCCTGCGGGACCATGGAAAATACGACAGGTACCTCTTGTTTCCCAGCTAACCTCGTTTGCTGCCTGTTCCAGAAGTAGCTTCTTATCTGCAGCCTTGAAAGCCTCGAGTGTGTTGGTGTTACACAGCGTTCCAACCGCGGGGCAGCAGCGGGCTGGTGTGGGAGCATTCCTGGATACGGAGAAACACGGTTAACACGCACAGCTGGGACTCAGAGAGCCAGGGACTGACAAACAAACCAGACTACAGCGGGAGACAAGGACAGCGCTCTGCAGGGCAAAGGGAAGACTGATTCATATTTCCCTGGAAAAAGATGAATATCATTGCTTCAGAGGTAAAAACAGGCACTATACCCACCCCAAAGCCTCTATATTCCCCTTCCCCTAATCCCTTGGCATGCTCTTCTTCCACTGCCCCCAAATATAAGTTATTTTCCCATTTTAAAAAATTCTTTCCCATCTCTCACCTGAAAGGGAAACATGATTTATGGAGCTTCTACTGTGCCAAGAACTATACAAGGTTTCAGTTCTCAGAAGAGTTGTTCTCTGACTTCAGGTTTAAGTAACTTGCTTACGGTCACATAACAGAACTGCTCTCAAATCAGAACTGGTTGACTCTAAGGTACTGTGTTGCCCACTTCCCACTCAAGCACTCCCAGGCATCAACGCCCTGCTGCAAACCCTCCTCTTCCAGGAAGCCATCCGTCCTCCCTTTCTCTGGTAACAAGCATAATTTATTTTAGAGTGTTTTCAAGACCAACATTCACACACCCACCCTGAGGACCGTAAGCTCCTTGAGGGCAGGGGCACTCCTCCCTCCTCTGCCTGCCCCATGCCCTCTCCTGCCGAAAACAGGCTGTGCATGGAGCTGCTGCGGGGCACGGCCCCGTGGGCGTCGGAGCCAAACAGTGCGATGAGACACGCTGCACCCGGGCCACCTGTGTGGCCATGTCTTGCCACATGTGTGTCACATTCTGCACTGTCGCCAAAGGCCTCAGAGTAATCAAGGTCAGGGGAGGAGAAGGATGAGATGATTCTGAACACAAACTCAGATGTGGAAAAACCTGGTCTCATCTCTAACATGATTAACTTGTGTTTCAGAGGTTACAGATGCTAAATGAAAACAGTACTCGTTTCATTAGTAGTTGAATACTGTGGTCACAACTACTGCAGAGAGGATGCATTTTTACTGATTACACTGATGGTAGCTGTACGGTTTAAAAGACCCAGCGTTTCTTCCTTTGGAGTCTGAGTAAAATTGGGTTGGGAGCGGGGGAGTGCTGCAAGGAGAGATCTAAACCTAGAACAGGTGTGGAGGTTCCACCAAATGCTAGGTCCTGGGAGAGAAGTAACTTCCAAAGGCCAGAGCCTTCCTTTGGGAGCTGATGAGTCAGCGGATCACAGGCTGTTTGTCACCACTCTACTCCAATGGAAGAATATTCTTCATCCAGGTGAGATAAGGACATCAAGGATAGTCTTGAGGAGAAAAAGAAATCACAAAGGGACAAGATTAAGCCTAGAGGGAAGAAGAAGGAAGCAGAGTAGTTGGTAAACTAGGCCTTCCACATTCGGACGTGGCTTTATGAAATGACTGCTGAAACAGAGGGAAGGATGCTCTGATCGAATCTGGTTCCCTTCCTCTTAGAGTCCAGATGTCCCGGGTGTGCAAATGCCAGGCCAAAGTCTTGCTCTGAGAGCGGAGGAAACTAAGCAGAAGAATGCAAGCAGCTGCCAGGACGGCGACACTCCTAGGACAACAGCCCTCGTGCGAGTTAATTACTGAGGACAAGCTGAGTTTCAAAGGAGAAGCATTTTTCATGACTAAAGTTCCACCAGGGGAGGTGGCCAAGAGAAAGAATTTAGGAAGTGATAATTCGAGGGAAAGCCATTCTAGCAGTTTCTCCAGGTTCAAGTTCCACTCGTTCTACAAAGAGGTGGTTCAGATAAGGACTGGAAAGAGCCCTAGACTTGGAAACTACAGAATTTAGTCCAAATCCTGATCCTGGATATTTATGAGTTTAGTTTCCTATGATTCCATTTCTATGAAATATCCAGAAGAGCCAAATCCATAAAGCGAGAAAGTAGATTCATGGTTGCCTAGTGCTGAGGAAAGGGAGAAGGGAGGAATGGAGAGTGACTGCTAAGGGGCACAGGGCTCCTCTCTGGGCTGATGAAAATGTTCTGGAATTAGACAGTGGTGGTGGCTGCACAACCTCATGAGTATACGAAAAAGTGCTGAATTGTACATTTTAAAAGGGTTAATTTTATGGTATGTGAAGTGTATCTCAATAAAGCTATTTTAAAAAACCAGAATTAGAAATCTTCCCCAGCTCTTAAAGCCAACAGTGAACTCTCAAAAATGTACACACTAACCAGGTAAAGAATGGATCCTACAAAGGCCTGAAGCCTGGGCCTGCCTGGGGATGTTCCATCTGGACATTTGACCTTCATGTCTCTCAGTCTCACAGTGATAACTCAGGAAAGCACCTCGGCTGTTCTGGAATCTCTTGGACAAAGGCAGGCATGCGGCCAGAGCCTCCAGGACAGACAGGCAGTGGGGGCGGCCGGGATGGAATAGATTCCCCCAAAAGAAGCACAGAGGTCGCTTTTCACACCCGGAGAAAGCTTTGCTACGTGTGCACAGCTTCGCATGTCCGTGGGGAGCTTTGGGAACCTAAGTCACACCCGGCCTGGGGGCACGACTGCATTACTTACTGCGTTCTGTAACAGTGTCTGAGTTTCTGTCCGTCACATCTTGTAACAGAGTCCATTGGTGCCTTTCCACCAACCACACCATATCCCGTTTGGACAGCCAGGGCCTCAGACTGCTTGTGCAACTGACTCTAGCAACTACCTGAGCAACCAGTACACGTTAGACCTGAGTTAGGTGCTAGCGAGACAGCGGAGAATAAGGGAGCCTGTGCCCTGCACAGATGATTTCACATCTGAGTCTTATTTCCTCAGCTACTGCTTAAGTTCTTTGATGGCAAGCGTTATGCCTTCTATTTCTCTTATTAAGTCCAACTTGAGGCTTAGAAAAGAAAAATCTTTCTTATGACTACATAGATAAATGTTCCTCAATGGACTTTTTTTTTTTTACCAGCTTCAAATCTGTATAGAGATTGTCCACCAAAATCTATTTTCCCTTCCTTCAACAGAAATAATTCTCTGATGCTTGTAGCTCAGCACCATCTCTCCCAGTCTTCCCTGCGAGAAAGGTGAGGCCTCGAGCTCTCCCTGATGGAATCTGAGGGGGTGATGCACGGCCCCACCCCGCGAGGGCCTTTAAGAGGGTGGGTGTGTCTCTTCTGATTTTCACTCTGGATCTCCTCCACCTCTATCTATTGCTACCAGAAGGCGACACTTCAGTTTTCAGCAGCACACAAAGGCAAGCCCTCCAGGACGATGGAGCCGTAAGAGGGAAGAAGACCGGACCCCCACCCTGGACTACTGAAGGGGTACGAAACGGACTTCCTCTGTGTCTGGGCCGCTACGTGCTGGGGCCTGGCTCATCAGCACGCCCTGCCCTGAGACAGCGCCCTCCAGTGCAAGACGGTTGGCGCCTGATGAAATACCACTTGACTGACAATTCACCTAAAACAATGTAGAGGACGGGATCCTGTACTGCTAACTGCTGGCAGAGACCCGTCAGGCTTCCAGGGTCTCAGAGTAAAAGAGATTTATCTGGTCCTGCGCAAAGCTGAGGTATACTTGGCATCTATAAAAGAGTACTAGGACTGTTAGCTCTTCGACTGTATCTTATTCTTCTCTGTATGTCCAGGGCCCATCACAGTCTGTTATCAAGACACAGAGGAAGCAATCAATAAGTATTTCTGAAATGACTATTAGCTCTCCACGTTTATTCCAGCAGTGCTTTCACTGTAATGCCAATACCTGTCTTCTACCTCCATCCAGAGCTCCTCTAGAGTTCCCCATTTCTTAAGGCTTTTTATTCCTAACACCTACACATCCTGCATACAAGAAGCATTCGGTGTTGGATGAATAAGTTCACAAAGATTTTCCCTACAAACCCATGCAGATGTTCAGCAATAAAAGCAAAGACAGAACAATAATAATGAAAATAATTTGGATACAAAGACCTCGTTTCTCCTGAGGAGCCCCAAGTGTCTCTATTAAACTTCCTAACTGTCTTGGTCTGCCTGAGTGGCTGTTAACACGACACCGCAGACTGGGTGGCTACTAAGCATTAGACATTTATCCCTCACAGTTCTGAAGCTGAAAGTCCAAGATCAAGGGGTCTGCACAGTCAGGTTCTGGTGAAGATCCTCTTCCTGTTGCAGACTGCCTGCTTCCAGTTATGGCCTTGCAGGGTGGAGGGGGCGAGCTAGCTCTCCGGGGCCTCTGTTAGAAGGACGCTAATCCCATTCACGAGAGCCCTGCCCTCATGCCCTCACCACCTCCCAAAGCCCTACTTCCTCAGACGATAACCCTGGGCACTGGCTTTTCAACATATGCATTTTTGAAGAACACAAACATTCGAACCGCAGCACCAACCATCCTAAGAAAAGGGGACCCAGGAAATCACAAACTTTTAAAACTGGAAGGAATATTAGAAGCTGGGAGTTACAGATGAGGAAACTGAAGCTGAGAAAATGAAAAGGACTTATTCCAGGTAACACAGTTAATCAGCTGCAGATACCAGGCCTTCAGGCTTCCAATCCAGGGCTCCTATGTCTTATTCTTGCTCATCTCCCCCAGTGCCTACCACGGAGCCTCACACGAGTATTCAAAAGCCAAATCACAAATTATGACCAGGAAAATAGAGCAATCTGTGTGAAAGCCATAGCTGCAGGATCACAGATTTTCTTACCTCCTTCAACTAAAATTTCTGGATTGCTAAAGTTTAAGATGCTTGGACTTTGAAACAAGATCAAACCTAACTTCTGTGAACTGCATTTTTCTATAATTAATTGTGCCAAAGAATAAAATTATTGCAACTCAAAAAATAACAACTTTCAGTCTAGTATCAGAATAGACGGGAGCGAGGGTAGCTTGCAATAAACGTTGGACTCTCCAGATTAATGTAGCAGACTACACTGCTGCTATTCCCCCTCTACCAGCTCCAGATAATTCAACCCTGTACAATGAATATACTTTCCTCATTATCTGTTAATTGCTCCAAAAGTAAGTTAGTCTTTGCCAACACAGGAGAGAGATAACTAAGATTTAATTTGTTTTCAGAAGCAATCACAAGGACTTATTATGGAGCAAGAAAGCTCTGAAGGGAACGAGAAGCATCAACACATACCTTTTAAAGATATAAAGACTAACATCATTTTCGATTCATGTTGTACAATTCAATTTCACAATTTGATTGTGATAGAGGAATAAAATGTATTGACTTCTGAAGAGATTTTTGTTTTCTAATTCTAGGGAGACTTTATTTGAGACGCCCTAACCTTTGACTACCGCCATGTTCAGGCGGTCCTCAGCAAACACCTCTTCCCTTTCCCCAGACCCCCCACCCTGACACAGCGACACATGCAGGAGCAGGAAAAAGCGGCCCTCCCCCCCTGAAGCCTTTAACCCTTCAACTCTCAGTTATCCTAAAGCCTCTCAGCATGGTTTCTGCAGAATTTACTTTCTCAAACAACCCAATCAACAATTCCAGCAACCCTAGCACTGAACTCTGATGCTTCTGCTTCTGATGCTGTTGACCCTCTCTTCCCTTCCTGAAAACACCTTCTCCGGTTCTACTTCTCTGACAAGTCCCATCTCTTTGGTGAGTTCTGTGTCCCCTTGCCAACCCTAATCAGGTCCATTCACTATTCCAGCCCTTCGCTCTTCTTACGCTATAGTCTCTTCCCCTCTTACAGCCTCAGGACCTCTACGTGAATGACCCTCCCTCCTGGACGCCAGTGCTCCCTGGACATTTCTACTGGACGCTGTCATCTCAAACTCAACATGTTCCAAAACAAGCTTACCTCCTGCCCAAACTGTATCTCCCTCCTGGCTTCTCAGTTTCTACAGAAGACAGCAAAATGCCCCCAGCTACTCAGACTGCAACTTCAGAAATACAGTTTATTTCTCTCTTACCCTTGCTTCCTAAATTTAGCCACGTGTAACCTTGGGCAAGCCATTTTACCTTTGAACCCATGGTTTCCTCATCTGTAAAAGAGAGAAGAACCACACCTGGCAGGTCTGAAAGGATTATGTATGGAAAATAAGTCAATAATTAAGTCAATAAATGTCTCTCTTCTCTCCAGCAACTCCCCACGGCTCCCAATTAGTCAAAAAAATCTCTTTGAGGGCATATGTCATGTTTCTTTGTATATCCCTACAATGCCTTGCACAGTGACTTGTATACAAAAGTAGCCTAATAAATATTCATTGATGTACCTAATAGGCTGCAATAAATATCTGCTGAAAAAATGAATCAGATAGTCCTAAGCCTCTAGCACTTGTCTCTGTGCCATGGGAGGTACAAGAGAATCATGAGAAGCTGGCCCTGCTCACTGGAAGCTTCTGTAGTGCCCCACGTGGCCCACCTACGATGAAGGTTAAGAACGCTCATTCCTTGCAAAAAACAGTGTTCTTTATTTTAGATTTTGAGCAAAATATACTCACATGTCGAAAGCACTGAACTCCAAGGTTAAGCGAGCTGGCAGCCCAGCAGAATCACCTGGACGGAAGCATTATCAAACAGTCAATCATGAGTCGGTCACAGGGGCATTTGTAACAAAAACGTTTGTGAGTAATTTTGCTCTTTTGGTTGAGCCCAAAGTGCCCCATCCAATACCTGGTCATCCAAACTAAACAGGGACATAGCAGAAGAAGACAGATTTCATGAATTCAAGGAATTTGCCAAGAATACAAAAAAAGACTCACTGGGAAAAATATTTCCAATCCCATCTCCCAGCAATACTAAGTAATCGGTATTAATTCTCTGGATTAATAAATTAGGTTCTCCCTTTCTTTTCCCCACAGGAGAAAAGAAGTGAAAGTGAACTTGGGTCAAAAGTCAGGAAGTAAAACAGAAACCAGTGAATAGTATTAATTATAAAAGTCAAGGACATCCCTTCCTGAAGGAAAGCTGACCCTATACTGGGCAGAGAAGGTAAAAGAAGAGGGCAGAAGATGGAGTTCCCCATCGCCTACCATTGTAGTAATAACCCTTAATGTCCTTGGGAGCTTCGTCCAACCGATACTCATTCAGCTTCTTCTGGGTCAACTCATGCCAGAATCCAACATCCAAGGCACTGCTGAAGGGGGCAAACTGCAATTTGGAGAGTCCGGGATCCCCCATAACTGCCGCCATTATTTACTGCCTGCTAAAACCAAAACAGAACACAGCAACAATGCACAAAACATGGTGAGAAACGACATTTGTAATCATGGGCTTAATCAAAACAAACAAACAGAAAGTAAAAAGAGGTAGACGGGCTGCCTGAAGACACAACTTTGGAAATCAACCTGAGGAATCTGGCTATGTTGCCAAGTTTAGTCTCCTTATGACACAACTGAACTTCCTGGCCTTCACTTTGGTGCATCTCTCTTTCTCATTAAAGTCAGTCTGACTGATGCACTAGTGTTATTCCTTCTTCGACACGGTCATAGTCTCAGAAGTTTCTGCCAACCTGTGTTGTCCTAGGGGACTTTACAAGCACAAAACCCGAAGTCCAGACGGTTGGCATCACAGCCATGCAAACTGTCTGGATTCTGAGTGAGGCAGTGCTTGGGCACCGCAGCTGAGGAGGATGAAGAAGTTTCCCCCACCCTAACCACAGTACCAGAATTTCTTCGAAATTTCATGTTTTGTCTTTCAAATGCAGAAAACTTGCATTTTACTCTACCATATATATTTTAATATTTCATTCTCCCCCTCAAATCATCAAATAAATTTGACTGTCCTGGCAATCAGGCATGTGTACACTGTTAACTCCCTACATACCCTGCACACTCTCAGGGGTACACAGACCCCAGGGGGAGAAGCACAACACTAGAGGAACTTCGCAGTTCCAAAAGCACAAGTTGATGAGGTCACTTTCCATCCTGTCCAACTGCCCCAAGACAGATGAATATTTCTGCAGTAGAATGTATGAAAATTCACAACAGACGGATAAATCCAAAAAAAAAAAGACAGTTCACATATACTCAGAGAGGTTTTGTATGAGTTTTGTGCCGAGGTTATTAAACACCTTTCAGTTTTCTAAACTTGTTAGATATTGGAATTAGAGACAAGGAGCTTTGGTCCAATGGTGACTATATGGTAAAATGCAAAGTGAGCACTACATAAACACGCTAAAAATCAAGAAAGAGGAGCCAAGCGTGGGTCAGAGCAGGGCGAAAGCCTCTGTGAAGGGGCTGGGCACATGGCTGTCCTTAAACCCTCTGCTGCCTCAGTACGGATTTGTGGCATCACGCACCAGACAATGCCCGACTGTTTTCAAACTCTCACCACCTTGAGGGCTTATTAAAAAATGAAGATGCGGGACTTCCCTGGTGGGGCAGTGGTTAAGAATCCACCTGCCAACACAGGGGATATGGGTTCGAGCCCTGGTCTGGGAAGATCCCACATGCCGCAGAGCAACTAAGCCCATGTGCTGCAACTACTGAGCCTGCGCTCTAGGGCCCGCGAGCCACAACTACTGAGCCCCTGTGCCACAGCTACTGAAGCCCACGTGCCTAGAGCCCGTGTTCCACAACAAGAGAAGCCACCGCCGTGAGAAGCCTGCGCACCGCAACGAAGAGTAGCCCCCGCTCGCTGCAACTAGAGAAAGCCCATGCGCAACAATGAAGACCCAACACAGCAAAAAATAAATAAATTAAATAAATAAATTTTTTAAAAAAATGATGTCTGGGCTCCACCTGCTGGGGGGCGGGGGAGAAAGGATGGTGAGGGTGGCCGGGACTAGGGCCCCAGGGTGATTCTGATTCGAGTTTGACGCTGTCTTGAAGCCTTCAGGCCATTGTCACTCTTACTTTTGGAGTCTCCACCTCTAAATCATTTCAAACATATTTAAATGAACCCTCGTCCCACATTAAGTAATTTCTGGCTTTTATTCGAAAGAATCTTTATAATTTTGCACTCTCAAAATGTTCATCTTTTTGGGTCACCCTGGGTTCAGAGGTCCCAGAAAAGTTTGTGAATCCTATGTACTGTGGCTTCAGAGCCCAGTGGAGAAACAGACCCTCATGCAGATGGCCCAGGGCCCACACTTTGAGAAACGCCGGTCTAGAACACCGTAACAGCCTCCTGCTTGGTTTAGCAGGCCTCCATTGCTGCTTTCTCCTCTCTTCCTCCACAACACAGCTAGCATTTTCCTTCTACTGTTGGTTTTTGAAAGTTCCCATGCTCAGCCCTCTCCTTAGTCTATAAACTTTCCCCAAAGCAAAATTATTCATTTTCTACATCCATTTCCATCTATATGCCAATGAATCCCAGGACTGTATTTCTAGTGCTAACCTCCAACCATATATTTAAGTGTCTTCCAAAGCCAGGACGTGAATTTCTCACAGATACCTCGAGTTTGACAAATCCAAAACTGAACGCACCTTTCATTAAAATTCGGCCCATTTTCCTATATGTCCTAGTTTACTAGATAGTACCACCATCCAGCCACGAAGAAACCTCAAAGTCATCTTCAATTTTTCTCTCTCTCACATCCAATAAATCACTAAATGTTAGAGGCTCAACTGTAAACAGTCCTCTGGCACTGAGATGAAGGTGGCAGCTATTGAGTATTGGCCAGGAGCAGGCACTGCAGCAGGGGTGTGTGCCTGAATTTTCTCCTCCCCGAAGCCCTAAGAGGAGACAGTTCCAATTTCACAGAAGAAGAAACTGAGGTTCAGAGAGATAAGAATCAACAGAGCAGCAGGCAGTGGTACCAGTGGATCTCATCTGAAATCCTCCGTGGGACAGGTCATCAGGCTCCTACACACTTCAATCATTCACAACTTAGTCTTAAAAGTCAACAGTAACTCGTCATCATTTTGATGACCTGCTGAGGTCACCACGATGGAATTTTACCACTGCCAGCGACAAAAGAGAAAATTCTATTCCATTTTTCTATTCAGCAGCTAGGAAAAAGTGACTCAGGAGTACCACAGAAGAGAATGGACGGGCATGCCAAGAAAGAAATTTGCATAAGAGGCATATCCTTCATTTTCTGACATATTTGGTCTTTGAGAAATTCTGAACAGAAGCCAAGAGCCTATTTCACAAGAGGATGTGGTTGTGTCCGGCTGCTAAAGTGTTGCCTGACTGGTTAAGGCAACGGAAAGGTCTTAAGCAACAGCAGCAACAAGTGGTTAGGAATCTGCTGGCAACATCTAACTAAATAGGATACTCAATATAAAGGTATCACTTAGGAACCTATACATCTATGTCACATTGCCATCTTCCTCAAATTAGAAGGGAAGACTTAAGAAGTAATGATCAGAAGGGAATTCTGGTGGAAGAGGAAGTGAGTCTCAGGTGCAAAGTCATCCATGTGTAACTAACCTAGATCCAAACATTACCTGTGTCCTGAAAAGTAAGGCTTGCCCATATAACCCTGAACAGTGCAGATGAGACTTGAGGCCTCTGCTTAGCTTAGAAAACTAAAAGATTATTTCTATCACACTTCAACATTGTATTCAGGATGTGAAACCCAAGTGTTACACAAGACGGGATTGTGTCACTTCTGATGAAAGAGGAAAGGCTCTGAGGATTTGAAATTGTAATGAACAAGAACCGCAGCAGTAGAAGAAACCCAGCAGTAACCAAAATATCCAGTTAGGATTTAACTGAAATAGCAGGTGGAAGTAAAGCAATACAAACCTGCTGGGGCTGCGTCTACCACCCAAACTTATAAATTTCAGGATTTTATGGAAATAAAACTAAGTCACGCTCGGCAACTTAAACAAGCAAGAGCTCAAAAAAAAACGCCACTGTATGTTACTTATCAGAAGTTCCTGTCGAAATGGACCTAACCCTTGTTGTTAGTGCTGTTCTTCACCATCAAATCCCTACAGGAAATGTGTAACAGTGGTTGCCTCCCAGGAAAGAAGCTCTGGGGTCAGGAGACCGGGGTGTGGACAGACTTACTTTCATTGCATAACCTTTTTGCCTTTTGAATTTTATACTGTCTGTGTGAAATAATAATACAGAAATAAGTAAAATAATGGAAAAAAAAAAAAAGCCCTAACCCAATGGCAAGAAGAGAGGGAATGACAGATGTAAGATGACCAGCTCAACTGCTTTGGTTTCAAGAAATAACACCTGGGAAACCCTGATGCAAGAACCTTGTCTTATTCATCTCTGTTCAGCACTTAGCACAGTGCCTAGAATAGATTAGGAGTTCAGTAAATGTAGACATGAAACAGCTTTCTTCTCCCAAAAATGGCCAAAGAATGGATGCTACAGTGAGACAAGATTTCAGCAGAGTTTAAAAACTACTAATGGCCTGTCCAAATAGGAAGTAAACTGACCAAAGAGATGATGAATTTTCCATTAGTGGAAGTGTTCAAGCATATATTAGGCAATCATTTGCCAAGTAATACTGCAGAGAGGATTACTGTATCAGGCAGTCAGATGAGAACAGTGGTTGGCAAGCTTTTTCTGAAAAGGGCCAACTAGTAAATATTTTAGGCACTGCAGGCCAAAACAGTTTGTCAAATTTTCTTCTTCCACTCTTCAAAAAAATAAAAAAGACATTCTTAGCTCATGGACTGCACAAAAAAAAGGCCTTGGGCAGGGCCATATTTGCCGACCTTGGACTAGAAGATCTTTGAAGCCTGCTGTTTTTATGATTCTTAGAAAGTGTCAATAATGTATTTTGTTTCTAGGGAGACTGACCTCTTCGGCAGAATCTTTTAAGAGGGCAGTAGAGATCTGCAAGGGCTGCTGAGGGTGAAGCAGATTTTAAGACCAGATTCCGATGCCACGTCTGCCATCCATGACACAAACCCGTCTTGATGGACCGGCAAATGTGGTCTCCACAGAACTCTCACACAGATGTGGGCATCACTAAGCCAAGACGAAGCTCATTCGGCATTTCCCGAAGCTCATCACACGTGCGAAAGCTCGCAGCCGCAGCACTCCACCGCCCAGGCAGGCGCATGACCACACCCAGGGCGGTTTCCTTCACACTTTCTCCTGGACCCCTGCTACTGCCTCCCAACTTCTCTAGTGCCGCCCTGGGGGACCTGCCCCTCCTCACCTCTGACCTGATGCTGCAGAAACATCGAGCTGCTTTGTGCTCCGCTAACTCACCTGCTGTCTTGCCTCTGCAGCCCTGTCTGAAAGGCGCCCCCGCCCCCCGTGACTGCCTGGCCCTCTCCAAATCCCAGCACAGAGGTGACCTGCTCTAGAAAGCCTTCCCAGAGCTGCCGCTCACTCTTCACTCCTGTCCTGTGCCTCCCGGCAGCCACAGTTAACCACTTCCACCCCCCGGCCACCTGAACAGTGAGTATCGTTCAACTCTGCGTACCTGCCTGCCTCCATCAACCTGACTGTAAATTCCACAAACACAGATCCTGGTTCACATTCCTCTCGATATATCCTAGTCCCTTTCAGAGTGGCTCTCAAATGTTACTAAGATGAATTCTGGAAACTTTTTATGGGTACCTTCCCCAAGAGAAACAAGAGAAACAAGAGAAAGAAAGAACCCAGGCTTCGTGATTGGGAGGACAAACTCCAGGCTTATTACCATGTAAGATGGAGACTGGAGTAAAAAAGTCATGAAGAACATATGGAGATACGCCATGTGACAGAAAGGGTCTCTAAACCTATGACTTTTTCAGGACTAAGATCTTAGACGACAGGAAATATGGACATACAAATCAATTTTTTAAATTAATTTTTATTGGAGTATGGTTGCTTTACAATGTTGTGTTAGCCTCCACTGCACAACAAAATGAATCAGCCATACACATACAGATATCCCTACCCTTTTGGACTTCCCTCCCATTTCGGTTACCACAGTGCATTAGGTAGAGTTCCCTGTGCTATACAGTATGTTCCCATCAGTTGTCTATTTTATACATAGTATCAATAATGTATATATGTCAATCCCAGTCTCCCAATTCCTCCCTCCCCACCCCTTTCCCCCTTGGTAGCCATACATTTGTTCTCTACATCTATGTCTCTATTTCTGCTTTGCAAATAAGATCATCTATATCATTTTTCTAGATTCTGCACAGATGTGTTATTATACGATATTTGCTTTTCTCTTTCTGACTTACTTCACTCTGTATGACACTCTCTAGGTATATCCACGTCTCTGCAAATGACCCGATTTGATTCCTTTTTATGGCTGAGTAATATTCCATTGTATTATGTACCACATCTTTATCCATTCATCTGTCAATGGACATTTAGGTTGCTTCCAGAACCTGGCTATTGTAAACAGTGCTGCTATGAACATTGGGGTGCATGTGGTTTTTTGAATTATGGTTTTCTCTGGGTATTGCCCAGGAGTGGGATCGTTGGGTCATATGGTAGTTCTATTTTTAGTTTTTCAAGGAACCTGCATACAGTTTTCCATAGTGGCTGTATCAATTTACATTCACACCAACAGTGTATGAGGGTTCCCTTTTCTCCACACCCTCTCCAGCATTTTTTTTTAACATCTTTATTGGAGTATAATTGCTTTACAATGGTGTGTTAGTTTCTGCTTTATGACAAAGTGAATCTGTTATACATATACATATGTTCCCATGTCTCTTCCCTCTTGCGTCTCCCTCCCTCCCACCCTCCCTATCCCATCCCTCTAGGTGGTCACAAAGCACCGAGCTGATCTCCCTGTGCTATGCGGTTACTTCCCACTAGCTATCTATTTTACATTTGGTAGTGTATATATGTCCATGCCACTCTCTCACTTTGTCACAGCTTACCCTTCCCCCTCCCCATATCCTCAAGTCCATTTTCTAGTAGGTCTGTGTCTTTATTCCCATCTTGCCACTAGGTTCTTCATGACTTTTTTTTTTTCCCCTTAGATTCCATATACATGTGTTAGCATACTGTATTTGTTTTTCTCTTTCTGACTTACTTCACTCTGTGTGACAGACTCTAGGTCCATCCACATCACTACAAATAACTCAATTTTGTTTCTTTTTATGGCTGAGTAATATTCCACTGTATATATGTGCCACATCTTCTTTATCCATTCATCCGATGATGGACACTTAGGTTGCTTCCATGTCCTGGCTATTGTGAATAGAGCTGCAATGAACATTTTGGTACATGACTCTTTTTGAATTATGGTTTTCTCAGGGTATATGCCCAGTAGTGGGATTGCTGGGTCATATGGTAATTCTATTTTTAGTTTTTTAAGGAACCTCCATACTGTTCTCCATAGTGGCTGTATCAATTTACATTCCCACCAACAGCGCAAGAGGGTTCCCTTTTCTCCACACCCTCCCCAGCATTTATTGTTTCTAGATTTTTTGATGATGGCCATTCTGACCGGTGTGAGATGATATCTCATTGTAGTTTTGACTTGCATTTCTCTAATGATTAATGATGTTGAGCATTCTTTCATGTGTTTGTTGGCAATCTGTATATCTTCTTTGGAGAAATGTCTATTTAGGTCTTCTCCCCATTTTTGGATTGTGTTGTTTTTTTTTTTTTTTTGTTATTCAGCTGCATCAGCTGCTTGTAAATCTTGGAGATTAATTCTCTGTCAGTTGCTTCATTTGCAAATATTTTCTCCCATTCTGAGGGTTGTCTTTTGGTCTTGTTTATGGTTTCCTTTGCTGTGCAAAAGCTTTTAAGTTTCATTAGGTCCCATTTGTTTGTGTTTTTATTTCCATTTCTCTAGGAGCTGGGTCAAAAAGGATCTTGCTGTGATTTATGTCATAGAGTGTTCTGCCTATGTTTTCCTCTAAGAGTTGGATAGTGTCTGGCCTTACATTTAGGTCTTTAATCCATTTTGCATTTATTTTTGTGTATGCTGTTAGGAAGTGTTCTAATTTCATTCTTTTACATGTAGCTGTCCAGTTTTCCCAGCACCACTTATTAAAGAGGCTGTCTTTTCTCCACTGTATATTTTTGCCTCCTTTGTCATAGATTAGGTGACCATAGGTGCGTGGGTTTACCTCTGGGCTTTCTATCCTGTTCCACTGATCTATATTTCTGTTTTTGTGCCAGTACCATACTGTCTTGATTACTGTAGCTTTGTAGTATAGTCTGAAGTCAGGGAGTCTGATTCCTCCAGCTCCGTTTTTCTTTCTCAAGATTGCTTTGGCTATTTGGGGTCTTTTGTGTTTCCATACAAATTGTAAATTTTTTTGTTCTAGTTCCATACAAATCAATTTAAATGAAACTTTACTTAACCAAATACAAAAGTAGTAAAGAAGGGAATTCCCTGGCAGTCCAGTGGTTAGGACTCTGTGCTTCCACTGCAGGGGGCACGGGTTCAATCCCTGGTTGGGGAACTAAGATCCTGCATGCCGTGCAGTGTGGCCAAAAATAAAAATAAAAATAAATAAAAGTAGTAAAGAATAAGTCTCCCTGAAAGGTTTCCCATGGTTATGTAAGTTAAAAGCTACACTCACAGTCTCAAAGTATCTCTTCACACACACACACACACACACACACACACACACGCAAACACACAATTAACTACAAAAAAGAAGTGACTCTAAAGTGACAAAATGTGGCAGACACCATCTTAATGAAGGGGGATCAAAGTTAACCAGCAGTGATGGGACCAACAGACACTGTGTGCTGATAGAAGGCAACGAAAAGAACATAGCATCTATGGTATTCGGCTGAAAACAGTGGACCTGGGTCTAGTCAGGAGGAAACACAAGATAAACCCAAACTGAAAAACATTCTACAGAATGACTGGGACTGGCTTATAATCTTCAAAAGTGTCAAGGTCTTAAAAGTCAGGGGAAGACTAAGGAACTGTCCCAGGGATTAGAAAGACTTGACAACTGGGGGCAATTCGTGATCCTGCTTTGACTCTCTGCTATGAAAGATGTTACCAGGATAAAATTGGAATGCAGTCCCTGGGAGAAGGGTATATGGAAGGTCTTTGACTTATTCTTGTAAGGTTTCTGTAAGTTTGAAAAGGTAATAAAATAAAATATGAAGATGCGCCTGCACAGACACAGCTTATTCTATATTCAACAGGCAAAACCAATCAATGTGATAGAAGTTAGAATAGTAATGACAGGGTGGCGTGGGGCTATTGACCGGGAAGGGGCATGAGGAAGCCTCCAGGGGAGCTGGAAATATTCTTTTTTTTTTTTTTTCTTATAAATTTAATTAATTTATTTATTTATTTATGGCTGTGTTGGGTCTTCGTTTCTGTGCGAGGGCTTTCTCTAGTTGCGGCGAGCGGGGGTCACTCTTCATCGCGGTGCGCGGGCCTCATCGTGGCCTCTCTTGTTGCGGAGCACAGGCTCCAGACGCGCAGGCTCAGTAGTTGTGGCTCACGGGCTTAGTTGCTCCGCGGCATGTGGGATCTTCCCAGACCAGGGCTCGAACCCGTGTGCCCTGCATTGGCAGGCAGATTCTCAACCACTGCGCCACCAGGGAAGCCCCTGGAAATATTCTATATACCTCAAGCTGGGCAGTGGTTACAAACCATGTGCATATATAAAAATCCATGGGCTACATATATACGATCAGTGTACTTTACTATATGTATGCTATACCTGAACAAAAAACCCCAGAAGATCCCATATTCAAGCTATACCAATCCCACAAAGAACCTTTCTCATTCAACAGTTAATAGATGACCTATTTAAATCTAGCTTTGTGGAAAAGAAATTCATTGCTCTAAATAAGGAGTGGAAATGAAATATCACTTCCATAAATTTTCTGGCATTTTGTTATTAAAGATGCTGAAGATGAAAGTATTTTTGTTTTGCTGCTTATAAAATTAATTGGAGCATAAGTGCTTCCTAGAGTGAGTCTGCCCAACCGTTTTCCCTCTGCGGGGCACCGATAGGATTGGACACAGCAAATATCAAGCCAGTATAGGACTTCTGGAAAGGAAGAAGTAAAATTGGTAGAAAACAAGCAACAATCATAGAGATTAAAAAACAAACAAACCTGTCTTTAGGGACACTAGACCCTTGGCGGGGAGAGAAACAGACCAGCCCGACTATCCAAAACATCTCTCACTATAATTTTTCATGCGTGCATTCTTGGGGTTTTGTTTGTCTGCTTTGGGAGGGCAGAGGAGCTTTGAACGGTTCAGAGAACTCTAAGATGCTAAAAGCTAAGGTAGTTGGGAGCCTGGTCTTCAGTCAGATAAACCCACCTTTGAGTTCCGACTCCACCTCTCCCTGGCTGAGTAGCCTTGGGCAGGTAACTTCATCCCCTGTGCCTCCATTTCCTCTTCTGTAAGATGAGGATAATCATACCGAACCCACAAGGTTGTTGGGAGGGCTAAATGAGAAAGTGTGTGACATACCTGTGCCGGTGCCTGGCTTACAGTCAGTAGTCAATACATGGCAGTTGCTCTTAGTCTCTGTCACCTCGCCCTCCCTCACCCCCCCATCAGCCAACAGTGCCTGAGAATGTGGTCGCCCTTCCCCACGCTCATCACGAAAACTTCCTCTGCCTCAAGCAGGCCTCATATAAGTCTTCCCTCCCTCACAGGAGCACTGCAGACACAGCAGAGGTTTAATTAAAACCTGCAGGATGACCTCCTGCTCTAGGTCATCCAGGGGAAGTCCAGAGGAGCAAGTGCTAAGGGGTTAGGAGCGCTCTGTGTTCAACTTCTCCGAGGCTGCATGGGGCCATTCACTTAGCAGAAGTGCCAGAATAACCACGATTTGGCCCTGAAGTACCATCTTTGGGCCAAAACGGAGCACGTAGAGCAGACTTCTGTTCTCATTTTCCCAGCTGCAGGGCTGCGAGCTCTGGCAGCCATTAAGATAAGCACCAAACCACATGACCAAGTCCCACTGACAAAGAGAATATGTTCTTAGCTGCTGATGGGTATAAAGGCAGTGGACATCGCCAGGAGTGGGAAGAGGGCTCCGCTGGCATGCAGAGCCAGTGCCCGTTTTGTAGGGCAATGACGTTTTTGCAACTTCAGGAGTTTTGGAAATAATTTGCAAGGCTGCTGAAGAAGGAGGTTTAAAAAGCCTTCCCTTCCAAAAGGAGGGGGGAAAAGTTCCAAACATAGAAGAAAGAGTAGGCTTTACCAGAAGATGAAAACCCAGGACTCCTACAGGGGAACCAGCTGGGTACAGAAGCCTCAATTCTTTTTAAAAATTGCATTAGAGTCAAGATGCCCCTGAGCCAGACTGATGCCTCTGCAAGACACCAAGTCACCCAAGATGGCTTTTTTGGTGACTGTGCTCTTAGGTGGTAACAACTGATATGAGCAGGCAGGATAACTGCTCTTATGGACGGGTTGTCTCCCCCACCCCCGTGGGCCACCTCTGCCCCAACAGGATCCACGTTATTTGCTTCTTCAGGAGGTCAGCCAGGGAGCTGGCAATCGCCTCCATAAGCTCAAACTGTAACCTTCATTCTCAATAGTTACTTCTGGGAGTTGTTCTTCTTTTGTTTTATTTTGTTTTCCCTCTGCGATAATAACTTCAACCTTCACATACAATCTGCTGTCTCATTCAGCCTCAGTTTTTGAGCATGGATACCCTGGATACCAGTATTGTGGGGTGTGGCAAGCCTATGAGAGAGTGAGAGTGAAAGCTGAGAAAATATGGGCAGGAGGAGAGAGGAGATCATACAAGGAAGATGGAGAACACTGTGCCCATTTCTGAGTCCTCTGTGTTACGTTCACCAACCAACAGTGTCACCTTGGTCCATTCTGTACATGAGGGACAGCCACCTGGATTCACTTGAATCACTAAGGAGCCTTTAGGTCAACCAACAACTAAAATCCATGATGGTTTCCTAAAAGCTGGCTGAAGTATGAAAGCTTGCTTCTGATTAACAGTCTTTATGGTTTTCATTTCTGGGGATCTTTAAGGAGTCCTGGAAAATGAGAGGTGCTGAAAAACTGGGCCAAGCAAACACTTGATTTCAGATTTTTAAAATATTTGATTTCCAAAGATGAGAACATAGATGGATTCTACAGCCCACTGGACAGAGAATCGGCTCCCAGGAAAGGTGTCATATAGTCCATTCTGGTTCACATGGCATCTTTGTACAATAAGAAAATTGCACACCTTCCTCAAGACATTTTACCTCATCTTCTGAGAAAATTGTTGTTTAATATATTAATTAAGTTAGCTCAAGATATCTTTACCCTTGCCTGCCAGAAAACTGTCACTACAAAACACACCCATGACGCCTGTGATCTAAATGGAACCCTCTTAGATCTGGCCTCTTGTGCAGTGTACCACCTGCACAACTGTATGTAGCAACCCTGAGTATTCACAAAAGACCACTATGGTTTCTCCAAGAACAAGTCATGACAGAGTTACTGCATTTCTGCCTTGATTATGGAAGAACCATAGACAAAGAAGATAGACTATGTGGACCTCAGCAAGGTCTCTGACAAGTCTTCTTCAGATAGCCTAGTAGACAAGATGAAGATGTAGGAATTGGACACTGACATAATTAGAAGGATTTTAAACTGGTAAAAATAATCTTATTCAAACGGTGTTGCTTAAGGAATGAACTGATGTTAATAAGAAAGGAGCTAACGGATGTCTTTGGCTCAGTCTCGGGCCTAGCCAATTTATTTTTATTTTACTTATCTATGTGAATGAATATTCATCAATATTTACCAAGTATTTTATGCATGCTGAACCTTGTTACAGCAGGGAAGCTGACACATAAACAAATACATTCAGTAAGATATTCTTATAGCCACATATTACCAGTGACTTGGATAACGATACAGGTTTGCTTATCAACTCTACATATGACATGAAGCAAGAAGGAACAAGCACTATAACAGATAACATAATTCAGAGTAAAAGATTCTGACCACCTGGAATGACAGGTCTATTTAACAAGATTAAAATTTTCACAGAGGGAAATCTAGGGTCTTAAATCTCAGTCCAAAAAAACAACTGGACAACAATGTAGTCTGATACGCTGGAGTTGGTATGGTAGACAGAAGGGTGTAGCTTCATGGGCCAGAGAGACCTGGGTTCAAAGCCCACCTCTGCTACTTCAAGCCACACAACCTTGGGCAAGTCATTTTCCTTCTCTGAGCCTGTTTCCTCATCTGTAAGATGGGACACCACCTGTGGTGCAGAATTATTGACAGGATTCAACTAGAAAATGCATGTATCTGGCACACAGGAGGCACTCAAAAGGAAAATTAATACCATCAACAAAGCACATGCCAAAAACACTGGGGTTTCCATTTCGTTATTACTTCAGTAAACATTTATATGACCTACTAGTCCCTATGCTGTATCTCAGGACTCAATGGCAAAAAGCCATGGTCCCCGCCTTTAAGGAGCTAACAGTTTTGAGGGTAAGACAAACGAGGAATGACAACAGAGCAAGCTGTGGGTAACACGAGCACAGTAAGTGTGGTGAAAGCGTTTCGGCAGGGTGTTGTGGGAGGAGGAGGAAACCCTCGAGCCCAGATTTCAAAAAGAACTGGCAGTGGGGCTTCCCTGTTGGCACAGTGGTTGAGAGTCTGCCTGCTAATGCGGGGCACAGGGGTTCGAGCCCTGGTCTGGGAGGATCCCACATGCCGCGGAGCAACTGGGCCCGTGAGCCACAGCTGCTGAGCCTGCGCGTCTGGAGCCTGTGCTCCGCGGAGAGAGCCGCGATGGTGAGAGGCCCGCGCACCGCGATGAGGAGTGGCCCTCGCCTGCTGCAGCTGGAGAGGGCCCTCGCACAGCAGCGAAGACCCAACACAGCCATAAATAAATAAATAAATAAAAATATAAATTAAAAAAAAAAAAGCCAAGCCTCTTAAAAAAAAAAAAAAAAAAAAAGAAGAACTGGCAGTGGATTCTCAACAGGGACACCACTTGACATGTTGGGTGGGACAATTCTTTTTCATTTGCTGCTAGCCCCACACATTGCAGAATGTCTAGCACCCCTGGTACCCTCTTAAATGCAGTAATGCCCCGTGGTCATGTCACAAAATACAACAGCTCCACACACTTCCAAATGTCCTTTGGATGGTTGGGAGAGGGGGTGGTCAGCAGCACCAGCCCAAGCCAGTCCCACTGGATGAGGAAGGCTACAGTGGGGAGTAGGGACACTCCAGGCAAAAGGAGGAAGCTCTCTCAGTTCCACGTCTCCAATTCTAGAAACACCCCCATGGCCTCTGCACAAGCTTAGAATGTTCTTGTCCATCCACATGCCCAGCGTCTACTTAATTCCTCTTCTCCCATCAAATCTGAGCTCAACCATCAGTAGAGGGAAGGCTTCCCTGACTCCCTCGTCTCCTGCTTAGGTCAGTTCTCCTGTATCCTACCGACAAAAAGCACCATTACCTCCCACTTCACAGCACATGCACAGTTATTTTATACATACTGATGAATGTCAGTCTTCCTTACTAGGAGAAAAGCTCTTTGAGAAAGGAACTGTGTCAGTTTCTCATTGTCCTCCATCAGTCATTGTTTTCCCAGCACCTGACTCAGTCCTAGCACCTCACAGGTGCCCAAAAAATACCTGCTGATGACTGAATCTATGAACAAAGGAAATAGCATGGTATGTTTCAGAAAACACAAAGAGTTCTGTATGGCGAGAAGAAAAGGTTCATGTGGCAGAGTAGCTGGAAACCACACCAGAAAAGTAGGTGAATGCCAAATCATGAAAGGTCTTCCATGAAAAGCTACTGATTTGTATTTTAGCAAAGGTCTGCATTTTAGAAAGGGCACTCCAGCACCAGCTAGGGCCAGACTGCTGAGGCAGGGCAACCAGCTCAGAGGTTGGGCAGGAATATAGGCAGGAAGTGAGAAGGGCCTGAACTAAGGCAGTGGGAGAGGAAATGGAAGCGAAAACGTATCAGGAGATATCAAGGAAGAAGAACCTGTAGAACTCTGATGACTGCCCAGGCTGGGAAGGAGGAAGGGAGGGATGGGATGAGAGGGAAAAGTCCAAGATGACTCCCA
The DNA here is from genome assembly GCF_028023285.1 of Balaenoptera ricei. Classification (NCBI taxonomy): domain Eukaryota; kingdom Metazoa; phylum Chordata; class Mammalia; order Artiodactyla; family Balaenopteridae; genus Balaenoptera; species Balaenoptera ricei. The sequence goes on along the minus strand of NC_082649.1, from coordinate 100,997,752 downwards.
GGGTTCATAACGTTTACTCATTGGAATGAATAAATGCAGAAAGTGAATGAGCGAGCGTAAAGAATGGAGAGAGAATCACAGGTTTGGAGAGAAGATGATGAGCTTAGTTTTGGACTCGCAGAGTTTTAGGGCTGGCACTCAGGAGAGCTCTGGACTCAAGATCCAGAGCAGCGGTCACTGGCACAGAAATGAGAGTTCACACTGTGGTTGAGAAGAGCAATGAGTAGAAGGCAGGGCCTTGAGGAAAACTAGCATTTAAAGGACAAAAGGAGGAAAAGAGCCCACAATGGAAACTGAGGGGAAATGGCCAGAGAGAGAGCTCAAAGCAGGAGTGGATTTTATAAGTGAAGGAGTATCAGCAGTGTCAGACGTGCTGAGAACGCAAAAGATAAGGAAGGAAAAGAGTTCCTTCTGTTGCCAGGGGTTCTGGCAACACCAAGGCCTGATGACTTTGAGGAGAGCAGTTTTGGGGGAGGGGTGATGCAGAAGTAGAATTTCAGTGAATGATGACTTCAGGAAGTAGAGGTGGCACCTTGTCCAAGAAAAGTGGCTGGGAAAAGGAGGTGTGACAGGGTACAGCAGAGGTTAATGGGAGGGTGCTTTGTTTTTTTGAAAATTAGAGTAAACAGAGGATACTTAAATTAGAGGGATAAGTTAAACAGGAAAGAAATGGGACAAATGATGGAACCAGGTCCTGAGGAAAAGGAGGAGACAGGATCTCAGCATACGCAAAGGAACTAACCTTAGAACAAACACCATTTTTTCACAGAATTAGAATAAAAGGCAAAGCAATAGGGTCAGCTGGAGATAAGTTTGTAACGCCAGAAGTTGAGGAGCCTTGACTGATGGCTGCAACTCAGTGAAGTCAAAGGCAGGGTAGGAAGCCGGGAGAGGGATGAAGACGTGAGAGACAAGGAGGGACGTGTGGGCAGTGCTGAGAGCCCGGCTGGCTCTCAGATAGTGTGACAGTGTCAAGAGCGTGAAGCGTCTACAACGAGGCCCAGCAGAGCCGCGCAGGGCCTTAGGTTATGGAAAGAAGAGTACAGTCCTGCTGTGCATGGCCAGACTCCCGGAGGAAAGAGGACTTGCTTTCTATGCTACACAGTCACAAAGAGACCGACACACAGGAACAAGTTCAAAGGACGGTAACCAGAAAGAAGAAGGTGTGAAAGTCCCAGAGGCGATCATTCTGTGGCTGGACTGAGACCAGGCAGACAGGTTGTCACCCAGCCTAACGAGACCATGGAGATGCATGCCGTCGGCCTGGCAACAAAGCAGCACCTATTCATTCTCCCTTGAACACACAGTGGGGCTTTACTTACACTGGAGAAAGCCAGGAGGCTTTATCTGGAGATAGACAGCAGGAAGGCATTAGTGAATCTTACTTCCCTGGGTAAAAGTGGAGGACAGAGGCCATTCTGACTTCCAAATAAAATCTCTGAGGTCAGGGATAACCAATCAGGGACCACTGATCAAAGAACTTATTATTTATTTCCACAAAGAGGATTCATTCCCCACTCCACCCCCAATATCCTGACTCCTGACTCGAGGTATCATCCAATCAGTTACCAGTCCAGCAAATCCCACTTCCTTGGTCTCTCAAATCCACCCAGCCCTCTCCATCCACATAGCCGCTGCCTTGGTTCTGGCCTCCCTCCTCTGTCACCTGGACCATGGCAAAACTGCCCTGACTGGTTTCCCTGTGGGTCCTTCCCCACCCAGTGTAATCAGCACATCATTGCCTGGGTAATTTGAAACAGATGAGACCATGTCAGACCCCTGTGTAAAATTCCACAGGACTCCACTCTTCACAGCCACACTTTCAAATAAAGCTTCTTAACATGGCAATTGTAACTGCTACAGCTTATTGTTTACCATCTACTAGTGCCAAGTGAGTAACACATCATCTCATTTGCTTCTCACAGCAACCCTAGGAGGTAGGTTAATGTTTGCCCTTTTTTTGTTGTTGTTTTGTTTTTTATTCTTTGTTGCTGTTGTTTTGTTTTGGGGTTTTGTTTTGTTGTGTTTTGTTTTTTGCAACACCACACGGCTTGTGGGCTCTCCGTTTCCCGACCAGGGATTGAACCCGGGCCACGGCAGTGAAAGCCCATAATCCTAACCACTAGGCCACCAGGGAGCTCCCTGTTTGTCCTTTTTATAGATGAGGAAACTGAAGCTAAGAAAGGAAGTGACTTGCCCAAGGTCATGAAACTAGCTCAGGGGCAAAGCCAGAAATGGCATACAAGTATCACAACTTCCAAAGTCTGCTCCTCACATGCTATCACCCACAAGATCCTTCATGATCTGGCTTTCTAGAATCACCTCTTTTACAACTGGACACTCCAACTTGGGTGAACTACTTGCAGGTCATTCATTGTACAGGCTTCTGTTTATGCCACTCCCAGTGTCTGCGATATGGTCCCAGCTACCAGCCCTCTTCACCTGACTAAACCTGCTCAACCTTCAGGACCTGGATAAAGCAACACCTCCTCACAGAAGCCTACTGATGCCTCGGCCTGACTTACAAGCACCCTAAGTCCTCCTCCAGCAAACTTCTACAATAGCTTCATTCTATAGTGCTGCTATCTCCTTGACTTAAAAAAAAAAAAAAATTAACTCCTTGAAGACAGGGATGTGTACCTTACTTACTTTGGTATTCCCAGCTTGCAGAGCAGTGGCAGGCATGCAGCAGAAGCTCAATCAGTGTTTACGCTTATTCTCTATTATGAGAAGCTGGCTGAGAACAGAAAAAGGACCCTGTGGTTGAATGAGAGCCCTGTATTCAACTCCTTAAAGGGTTTCAAAATCATGTCACATAAGGAGAAGAGAGGAGTTGGCCAGAAAAGACGCGCCAGTCACACAGCAGAACCGGCAAAGCCAGGAGGAGAGCCCAGGCGGCCTGTCTCCCGTGTTCCAACACTGGAGATTCGGAGCACTTGCTGACAGGGGACAGGCGGGAATGACTTCGTTAATCAGCAGGAGCTTCCTAGTCAGAAGACCCCGCGCTGAACCAGTCTGAGGGGACGTGACCGGAGACAGAAGGCGAGAGCCGGAGTCAGTGACTCCCTCGAGGAGGGAGGACCAGGATCCTCAGACCCGCCGTGACCCTCGCCCTCACCGCCGAGCTCGCCCCTTCTCCCCGGGGCTCCAAAACCGACCGCGCAGGACCCCACTCCTCCCTCACCAACGCGGCTCACTTACCGCCGCCCAACTTCCGGCAACCACGGCGCTGTCCGCCGCGCGCGCCCCGATGACGCAATGTGGCCCCGCCCCCGCCAGCCGGGAAGGGAGGGGTGTGTGGGTGGGTTTGGAGGAAGTGCGCACATGCGCACCCGGAGCCACGAGCCCGCCAGGTAAAGGAGCCCCTAGCACCCAGCTGAGTGGGAGGAACTTGAGCCGTGGGCAAGGCGGGGCCTCAGGAGGTGGGCTAGGACCCCTTGTGAGAGCTGATGGAGAGACTTTCTCTTATCAGATGTGGGAATGTGTGTATGCCCCTCAGGCTGTTAAAAAAGTGCTCATCCTTCTCTCCAGTGATTTCAGAGGATGACAGGAATTATCATTTCCGTTTTCCAGGAGAGGCAGCATCAAATGTATCACAGGGACCGTTAGGGAGGCAGGTGTGGAGAGACGGCCCTTTTTAATACGTAAAGGCTGGATGAAAGTCAACAGTGACCAACCTGCTCTTTCTAAACCAGGTATTATTTTCAAACCCCACCCCCGCCCGCTATCAGTGGGATAAAGGTATTCATTCTAAATTCTTTACTGAGCCAAGTGCCAAGCATTGGACAGGTGTGGAAGAGACAATAGTGAGTGTAAACCTAATCTGACATGTAAGGCCGTGACTCTGATGTAACTCTATTGACTCCTATTTATTGACTATCATATTTTCATGGTTTCCTGTCTTTAGTGGTCACAAAGGTCCTACAAGGTAAAGGTTATATTATCCCCATTTTACACATGAAAGAACAGAGGCTAGGAGAAGTTGTGGCTTGTTGAAGGTTAAAGAGCTTTTGGGCTAGGATTCTAACGTAAGCCTGTTTGCTAAATAAGAAAACAAATCCAGACTTATTAAGTACTTTATTCAGAAGGATTATTGCAAAGGGTGGGGGAGGGGAAGGGGCAAGACTATAGCCGTGGGGAGACCACTCCAGCCGAAAGCTCTGCAGGTGTCTCAAGGGTTATGCAAAAAGAGTTCTTCCTTCTCAGGAAGACTGAAGAAAGCTAGAGAGAACTGGATGTGGAAAAGTGGGAAGAAAGGGTGGCTTGATCCCATAGTAGTAAATCGGAGAATGTTTTACCTTGAGGCCAGTTATATGCTGGCTCAGGCTGAGGGTGGGTCAAAAGAGCCTGGGGAAATGAGAGAAGTTTAAACTTTGGTTGATCAGCATTTTGTTCTGATTGATCAGTGGAGAGCAGTAGTTCAGCAAATCATTTATAAGGTAAAGAACAGGAATTCAGAAGGACTGTGTCTAGCCTTGCCACAGGTAAACAAGGGAAGCATCTCCAAATCTTACGTAGGTCCTATGGGAATGGATGTCTCTTGGCAGTAAACCATTTCCGGAGCACAAAAGAGTGGGGGGATTTCTTCACCATCACTGTTTCTCAAGAGTGCAGGGCTCAGGGAGAATTCAACTTTGTCAACTCTTTCCATTTTATCAGGCTCCTCTCCTGCCACTGCCCCCTCGGACCGCATGCTCGGGTCACACAAAACTAATTCTGCTGTTTAAAGCACACTCTACTCATTCTGCTCTTTTACGTCTCCATCCCTGCAGTATCCTCATTCTTCCTCTTAGTCTTCAAAACACAGTTTTGAAATGTCGGTGAATCTTAGACAAAATGTTGAAGGAAAAAGAGTCCATACAATATGATTCCACATATGGAAAGTTCTAGAATCAGCAAAACTAATCTATAGTGATAGAAGTCAGATCAGGGGTTGCCTAGGGTATAAAGGGGAGCACTGTCTGCAAAGTGCCATGAGAAACTTTCTGAGGTGATAGAAATGTTCTATATCTTGACTGAGATCGGGATGACATGGGCGTTCACATTTCTGAAAACTCATTGAACTGCACATTTAAAATGGGTGCATTTTACTGTATATATTGAATGTAATAAACTTGGTTTAAAAAAAAAAAAACAGTGGGGATGTCACCTCCTAGGTGAAGGCATGCCTGACATCCACCTACCCCTGTGTTTCACTTGATAAAGCACCTGTGAGGCTGAGTTGAAGTTAGTTCTTTATAAGGTTTCCTCTGCTGGACTTTGAGATCCTTGTAATGAATACATTTTTTGGAGTTTCCACCCAGCTCACAATGATTCCTGCTTCTCTGGGAACTGTTCCTCCAGCCATGTTTGGACCACATGTGCCAACTGGCCCCCACCTCCCTTTACAGTTGATTGCATCAGAGGTGGATATAAGATGATTCTTCACCCTCAGCTTTGGACTTTTGAACTGATACTCACAGCGAGTAGGAACAGGAATAATTCACATAGGTCAACAGCAGCAGTCTAGCAGGAACTTCCTTGGACTCTGGTTGTTGAGGTTCCTGTGGCTGCCTTGGCTCAAGCCTTTCAGGGGTGAGGTCATCCAAAGTGTTACTGGATTCGGTTAAGAATCCGCCAGTGCAGGGGACATGGGTTGGAGCCCTGGTCCGGGAAGATCCCACATGCTGCAGAGCAACCAAGCCCATGTGCCACAACTACTGAGCCTGCGCTCTAGACCCCGTGAGCCACAGCTACTGAGCCCTTGTGCCACAACTACTGAGCCTGTGCTCCTAGAACCCGTGCTCCACAACAAGGGAAGCCACCGCCATGAGAAACCCATGCACCACAACGAAGAGTAGCTCCCGCTCACCGCAACTAGAGAAAGCCCGTGCGCAGCAACGAAGACCCAACGCAGCCAAAAATAAATAATTTAAAAACCAGAAAAGACATATTCACCCAAGTGTGCACTGCACCACCAGTTAAAAAAAAAAAAAGTGTTACTGGATTCCACAAAACACCCCAGTAGCCATTCACAAAGCTGGTTTCTGTCGCTTGCAACCCTGCAGTAGGTCCATGAGGTGGAAGCCATGTCTGTATGTCATCCACTGTCTCCTAAGGCCTGGCCCCAAGGACTGGCCCAAGAAGTGCTCAAAAGTGTGTGTTATATTATTAGATGCGGTCTGGGCATCCAAAGTAGATGGTCACTTAGGTCACAGATGTGGCCTCCATGTTAGCATGGAATTAGGGTGAGGCTCAGAGCAGAAGATCTGCCCCTGCTGCCCAGCATGGGGGAGACAGACAACTGGGGAACCAAGATGATGGAGCATCAAAAAAGATGCAAGACCAGGAACCATAAAAAGGCAGAGAATGTTCTCAGACACAGTAGGGCAACGAGGCCCATGACACTTATTCAAGACCACAGAGATCCAGGTCAATGTACTTTCATCACTTGTCTTGCAGCTCAGTTGAAGACCCATTCCCCCCCCCCAGTGGGAACCACTGCACAACCTAGACTTTGAAAGCCCACGAAATTGTGGCATGATATGCTGGCAAATTAGGTCTTAACAGCATTGTTTCTTTACAGCACTTAGAATGCGTCACAGCCAGGAGAGCCCTGCATCTTCTTCGCCTTGCTGTTAAGACTTGAATCTACCTTCCAGAAGACCCATCTTCAAAAGAGAGACAAGCGATTTTCTGCCAGCCAAGTAACCAAATGACAAAGTTATCAAATGGCTAATCTACAGACTCATGGATTTTCTAAATGGACATTTTGCTAATGTAAGCAGATAGGGTAGGGGGTCCCCAGAGAAAGAGAACTAGGCCTGGCTTTCCTGACATAAGAGAAGCCATTTTTGGCCTAAGCCATTTTGTGATCTGAGCCTGGCCACAATGCTTATCTTTGAACAGGTCTCTGTAATTAATGATCTTAAAGGAACAACAACAACAAAAAATGCAGGAACAAATGACTGTTATCAGGCAAGAGAAGCAACAACAGCAAAAATAACATATCATTTGTAAAGACTCCCACTTCTGTTCCAATGGTAGAGACTAGCCCTGAAGCACTTTCTTGAGCTGTTTTGCAGAATTTAATTCGCCCCCACCCTCAGATGCTCAACCACCAGATCAACTGGAACCTAACGGCTGATGATGTGGACCTTTTAGGACCCTTGTGACTTCATTCAACGCCCACGCTCCTCCATGAATATACATGTACCCCTAGCTTAAAACTTCCCAGTTTTGCTGTTGGGGAGGCACTGCTTTGGGAAAGATCCCCGGGGTTCTCCTTACTTGCTGCAAGGAATAAATACTTCCTTCTCCTGCTCTTGGGCTTGGCTGTATCTTTCAGATTGATATGCACCAAGAGGCAAACTCAGTTTTTCGCGTAACACTAACTTACCAATGTCTAAAGTTTATGGCGATTTCTACTGGATGGAATGGCTTTGCAAGCTTTTATAGATTTATATGATGTTGTAGTTGATGGTTTTCATGTTGCCTTCAGAGACGCATTTGAAAGAATTTTCTCTTTACCAAAAATTAAGGATGGCTTTATTCTTCCTTTGACTATATTTAACTTATGAACACATTAATGAAGAATATATTCTTGAATGTAGGTTTTTCTTGAGTGTATTAATATCATGCCACTCAGTTTATGCTCTGTCTCCTGCTTTTCACTTCTCCTTCTGTCTCCTTTCCCATTCCTCAGTTTCTCACTTTGTCTTCCCCTAAATGTCTCCATCTCTCTGCCTCTTAATCTCTCCCCATCTCTGTCCCTCTACACTTCATTTCCCCCTTCCTCCCTCTTCTGTTCCTTGGTGTCCCCCATCTCTTCCCCTAGATCCCTCCTCTCTGACCCCCCCAACCCCGTAACAGGGAAGAACCTTTGTATTCTATTACAAATTAATCACTAAAGGGATGTTGCCTATAGGCTTAAATTATACATAATGGCCCACCTCTGGGAACCCTGCCTCCCACGTAATGAGCATTAAGTGAAAATACTTTTGTTTAGCTCACAGGAAGCATCCTGACCAGGCCCACCTGCGAATGGCTGCAGGAAGGAAGAAATGAACACATCCCCTCTGAAGTCTGGCCGGAACTAGGACCTTATCCCCTCTCCTTTTAGTATAAAATAAGCCTGAATTCTAACTCGGGAAGATGGCTCTTTGGGACACTAGTCCACCTTCTTTTTGGTCCGCTGGCTTCCCAGATGAAGTCACCATTCCCAGCTCCCACAGCTCGTCTCTTGATTTACTGGCCTGTCCTGCAGGAGCAATAGGAGCTTGGGCTCGGTAACACCCCTGCCTCCCCTAGTTTCCTCTTATTTCTACGCCTTGTTTTCCCCTCTGTCACCTGAAGTCTCTTCACCTCTATTTCTCCCCTCTCTGCAACTTGGTCTCTCCCTGCAACAGCAGTGATCTGGGAACAAAGCATATTGAACCTTCTTCAATATGTGGCTGTGAAGAAAAACAAAAATCTGTTACTCTAACTTCACAACAATTGCAGAAAACGTCTCTTAAAAACCTCACCCAACATGCATTGCTGTAAACCTTGTAAATAGTTAAAAAGAAGCCAACATTTGGTCAATTTGGCAAATTGGTCAGTGGAGGAATTGGCTTTAAGCTCATCAGCTTTAAGTCCATAAAAAGAAACCCAAAGGGGCTTCTGAGTCTGCAAGTTTTAATCTATAATCAAGGTCTCTGACAGCCTTTTCCAAGAAGGTATTTATTTTCATATTTTGGGCAGAGAGCCTGGTTTCAACTGGATTTTGTGTAAGCCATCAGCCACTGATTCTTTCCTGAGTGGGCTAGGGCTGAGTTACGTCTGCACCATAGTCCCTTGTCTTTCATGAATTTAAGAATTAATTCAAGCATACAGACAGGCGTAGGAAGAGCAGGCTGATACCGTGGAAAGGAAGCCCATTCCACAATCAGATCTTGGACCTGGTCCTTATTAATCCCTCTGCGCTTTGGTTTGCCTGTTTGTAAAAATACAGAAATCTGCCTCACGAGGTGTTGTAGAGATTAGATTAGATAACAGTGGTAGAGCACGAAAGTATACGCTCAGTATATTTTAAAACTACTTGAGTCCCCACTGGGTACCATTCACTCTGCAAGCACCATAAACACTGTACACAATAATCCATGGACCTTGTTTATTATGCTCTGGCAATTTATATTGACCATTTTTTGTTCTTGTCAGATTCAAATCCAAGTCTCGTTGACCCAAAGTCAGGGCTCGTAACCACTAGTTGCCTCAACTGTTCATCAACATCAATAACAGGCACTTAGCCATTTGTCTGCGTGGGGTAGTCCTTAAAAGTGCTCCTGGGTCCTGAGGGGTCCCGGGAAGTAACTCTTCCTGGTTTCTGACCTGGAAACAGACCAGCTGCAGGATAACCTAAACCAGCCTAAAGATGTTTACAAATGTGAATGTATATGTCCTTACAAAACCAAAGAGAAACCTTGTATCAGATCTTGTAACATTTGACATTACATTTCAATACATCTTCTCAGTCCAAGAGACTCAGAAAGGTAGTATTAAATCAATCAAACTTGTAACAGTATAGTTTCAAAGATCATATTTTAGGTAGGTAAAAAATCTCTCATTTTAACAGATCATGCAAACAGGAACATACGACATAAAATACCAGCTTGTACAGGCACTCCCACTAGCTACATAGATTACAGTTTAGCATGAAGTTTTAAAATATAAATCATAACCAGATTGCAATATAAACACCAAGTAAAACTGCGTGTTCCCATGCCTTTGCTAGTTTTGACTTAAGAGGTTTGCCTATAAAAGAACATGATGACTCTTCTTGGATAAACAGCAAAACTCACAGATGAAAATGCACACTGTCCCTTCAAAAGTATCACCTCTGTGGCCACAAACATCTATGTCAGCTCTTCCTGCTCTCAATATACGCTTTTTTTAAAAAATAAATTTATTTATTTATTTATTTTTGGCTGTGTTGGGTCCTCATTGCTGCACGCAGGCTTTCTCTCGTTGTGGTGAGCGGGGACTACTCTTCGTTGCGGTGCGCGGACTTCTCATTGCAGTGGCTTCTCTTGTTGTGGAGCACGGGCTCTAGGTGCGTGGGCTCAGTAGTTGTGGCTCGCAGGCTCTAGAGTGCAGGCTCAGTAGCCGTGGCGCACGGGCTTAGCTGCTCCGCGGCATGTGGGATCTTCCCTGACCAGGGCTCGAACCCATGTCGCCTGTGTTGGCAGGCGGATTCTTAACCACTGCGCCACCAGGGAAGCCCTCAATATACTCCTGAGAATTGCCACCACTCTCAGGAATTTGTGTGTGTGTGTGTGTGCTGAATAGAACAAATTTTTGCCTTTAGTAGAAAATGTGTTACAATGAGCTGAAACCACAGGATGTTCACTCTAGCTCTCCTATAACTAGCTGTGTGATCTCAGGCACCTTATTTCACCTTGCTGCACTTCAATTTGCTTCTCTTGTACTACCACCCTCCTGTTGTGGGGTGTCATGGGGCTTAAATGACATCAACCTGGCACAGCCCTCAAGAAATATGGCTTTCTTCTCTCCACTCCCCTTTTTGGTTTTTAATGAACAACCATTTAAAAAATATTCTTTTCTCTTTGAGGGCAGCATTTAGCTTTTTTCTTTAATAGCAAAAAAGGAATTTGGGTTTGAAAATGATGGATATGCGGACTGCATAATTTCCTATCAACTCTAAGATGTGCGTGAGTGAGAAATAATAAGGCAGAATTTCCAAGGTGGTTCAAACACTGGGTCTGGAGAAAGCTGTAAAAGAGGCTCAGAGGAGAGGTGTTCTGAGAAGTGGCAGTCACAGTGGAATAGCTGTCCTGCCTCTCAAGGTGACCCCTGGCAGGGGACAGCATCTGTCTGTGTGTATCAATATAAGGTCTCTGCACAGTCGTATAGCTCCATTCCAGGAAGGCTCCAGAGTTCTGTCTACTTCTCTACTGGAACTCTACCCACGTATCCCTTCAGTTGCCCATTAATTCGAGTCTGAAAGCTTGAATTACAATGTGAGTCTGAGGCGCCCACATTTCCCTAGGAGCAGGAGAGCTCAACCAGATCCGATTCTCTTGGAAATATTCTGCTCTCAGGGTATAGTCTCTCTGCTGACCACCGCCATCTGCTGTTCTTCCAATGGTGCCTATGAACTTTCCAAACTACCCAGCCCCTAAGGCTATTCTTTTGGCTCCAGAAAGCCCAGGTGTCTGGCAATGCACAGGCTTCCTCCTCTGTTTCCTTCAGGAACATCATAAGCATCACTTAGTTACATCCCCTTGTAGCCTCCCTTAGGAGTGAATGTGCAGAATTTTCTTGAACGTCTTCTTGAAGTTCTCGTTGCACAGGGGGTAGATGAGGGGGTTCAGCGTGGAGTTGATGTAGCCCAGCCAGATGGTGAACATGTGCACATATTGGTTACAGCAGCTCTCGCAGAAGGCAATGACCATGAAGAAGATGAAGTAAGGAATCCAGCAAATGATGAAGGCCACCATGATAAAACCCAGTTGTTTGGCGGCCTTCCGTTCTCGGTTCATGTGCAACCCAGACACGTACTGTCTTGAATGTGAGCAAAGCCTCTTCCAGGTGAACTTGATATAATCCAGGCCTGTGCTAGACTCACTTTTCGATTTAGCTTTCCCGGGTGCCACCTCTGGGGGGGTGTCTGAGTCTGTCCGGGAGAAGGACTGGCTGTCACCTAGGATCTGATCCTCTAATACCTCCTTGGCCCCATGCATGTTCAGGCCCTGCTCACCCATCTCAAGCTGGCTCTGGCTCTGGTTGATGGCTACGTATTCCCTGCCACTCCCGTCTGCCTCCATCTGCATCTGCACAATGTTAAGTGGGGAGCAATGGAATTTGTCCAGTTCTCCATCCTTCTCTTGGCTGAAGACACCTGGAGACTTTATCTCCTTCGGGTCTTGGGATGCTGGCTTCAAGACAGGTCCACCACCGGCATCTTTCGGCTTCCTTTTCAGAACCTCCCAGGGAGACTGCTTCCCTGGTTTCTTAGCACCCACGCTGAGGTCCTCTGGCTTCAGCTTATCTTCAGAGAAGGACGGGAGGGATCCACGGATGAGCTCCCGGTGCTGACAGTGCTGCTGTACAGCCTTGTAGATCTTAGCATAGAACCAGAGCATGAGCAAGGTGGGCAGGTAGAAGTTGATGATGGCAGTCACGACCTTGAACCAGGTGACATCGTAGAAGTCCGTCTCGCACTTGTCCTCCCGGTGCCCTGACGTCTTCGACATGAAGCGATGCCAGCCCAGAATGGGAATAACCCACAGGAAGGAGAGAAACCAGGCCACCAAGATGGTGGCCGATGCTCGGGTCTTGGTACGATACCTCAGGTATCTGAGGGGCTGCTGCACAGAGCGGTAGCGATCAACGCACAAGATGAAGATGCTGAAAATGGATGCTGTGCTGGCCACATAGTCCATGGAAAGCCAAAAGAGGCAGAGAGGGCGCCCCAGGGACCACCTGGACATGAGGAGGTAGAGGATGTTCATGGGCATGACGACGGCCCCCACGATCAGATCGGCCACCGAGAGGCTGATGATGTACAGATTCCCCACCGTGTGTAGCTTCCGCTCGCTGCGCACAGCATACAGGACCAGCAGGTTGAGTCCCACTGTGACCAAGGAGATGGCGCTCAGGACCACCACCAGGGGCATCATTTGGGGGTTGGGCGTGGTGGTCTTGTTCCTCTCACACATCTTGTCTTCCAAGACGCTGGAGGAATTGGGAAGGGTCATTGGCACAAGAGTAGCCTCCAGCTATGGCTCACTCCCTGGGAGGAAAGACACAAGGATTCAGGTCAGAGCCCCGGTGATCAGTAGTCACTCGGTGCTATCACAGTGATCAAGCTAGGGTTGTATACTGTAGGGGCTGATAGACACTGCTGGTTACCTACAGCCTATATCCCCTGCTTCTTTAGCCATTCCTTCCTCCCTTCCTTCACTTGATGACTATTTACTGCATTCCTGGGCATTGTTCTAGGTATTGGGAACAGAGCAGTGAACAAAACAAAAACCTCTGTCCTCAAGGAGCTCACATTCTAGTGAGGGGAGGGGTGAGCAAAAACAAGGGGAGGTTTGTACAAGTCCCATGTTGCACATGTCCTGGGAGATGGGCTGCATCATGATTGGTCTCAGCTGCATATGCCCCCTTGTTCCTCTTTGCCAGTGGCTGGTCTAAGAGTGGGTTTGAAACACAACTCCTAGAGGCCAAGGAAGTAGATGGGGAAGTCTCATGGCAGAGATGCGGTTCTGGAAAGTTCTTCCTCTCTGACAAATGAGCAAAACAAGTAAAAGTGTGTTTCCCACTTGCCCTCTTCTTTGTGACAGGAAGTGATGCACGGGGCTATGGCAATCATCTTAGGGCCATCAGGGAAGCACCACTGAGACGCCAGCCCAGAGACCTGTTATTACTGAGCTGCTGAACTGACCCTGGAATCATCTTCCTCAAGGCTGGTTATTATGGGAAATAATTAAATATCTTTTTTGCTTAAGTCACTGTTGTGGGAGTTTTTACTTGCATCTAAAAGCACTCCCAACCAATACAGAAGAGGTTACCAGGACACACAAAGCATGAAATAAATCTAGAAAATCTCCTTAGATGAATGGTTCTCAAATGGGAAGAGGATTATGTTAATTGAGAAAGCATATTCATTATTTCACTTTTGTGTTTGAAATCTTTTTTCGTTACATAAAATATGCAAAGTCATATGTAACAAAACCTTTGCTAGTAGGACTATACTGAAAACAGATTGGATCCTGCTATAGGTGATCCTCAATTGGGGAGGGAGGTCAAAGTAGGTATTAAAACTTCCAGAAGGCATTGTTAGATTTTTATATTAATCAAAAAGTGGTAGGAGTTTAAAGAAAACTGAGAAATACTAACAGAGTGTAAATGTCTCTTTAGCAAAAACATTATTTTTACATTAAGACAAAGCCAGATAAATTCTTGAGTAGAAAGCCAAATTCTTATGATTTTTTAAAGGTAAAAAGCAAGACCCCAAATAAGCAAATGGACCTAATTAAACTTAAAAGCTTTTGCACAGCAAAGGGAACCATCAACAAAATGAAAAGACAACCTACTGAATGGGAGAAAATATTTGCAAATGATATGACTGATAAGGGGTTAATATCCAATATATATAATTAGCTCATACAACTCAACATCAAAAAAACAACGAGGGCTTCCCTGGTGGCTCAGTGGTTAAGAATCCACCTGCCAATGCAGGGGACATGGGTTCGAGCCCAGGTCCAGGAAGATCCCACATGCTGCGGAGCAACTAAGCCTGTGCGCCACAACTACTGAGCCTGCGCTCTAGAGCCCGCAAGCCACAACTACTGAGCCCACGCGCCTAAAGCCCGTGCTCCGCAACAAAAGAAGCCACTGCAATGAGAAGCCCGCGCACTGCAACGAAGAGTAGCCCCCGCTTGCCACAACTAGAGAAAGCCCATGTGCAACAATGAAGACCCAATGCAGTCAAAAATAAATAAATAAATAAATTTAAAAAAGAAAAAACAAAAACAAAGAATCTGATTAAAAAATGGGTAGAAGACCTGAATAGACATTTTTCCAAAGAGGACATGCAGCTGGCCAACAAGCACATGAAAAGATGCTCAACATCGCTAATCATCAGGGAAACGCAAATCAAAACCACAATGAGATATCACCTCACACCTATCAGAATGGTTACCATCAAAAAAAAAAAAAACCACAAATAACAAATGTTGGTGAGGATGTGGAGAAACGGGAACCCTTGTACACTGTTGGTGGGAATGTAAATTGGTGCAACCATTATGGAGAACAGTATGGAGGTTCTTAAAAAACTAAAAATAGAACTACCATATGACCCAGCAATTCCACACCTGGGTATATATCTGAAAAAAAACAAAAACACTGATTCAAAAAGATAAATGTACCCCAATGTTCACAGCAGCATTATTTACAATTGCCAAGATATGGAAGCAACCTAAGTGTCCATCAACAGATGAATGGATAAAGAAGATTGTGGTATATATATATATATATATATATATATATGTAATGGAATATTACTCAGCCATATAAAAGAATGAAATTTTGCCATTTGCAACAACATGGATGGACTTAGAGGGCATTATGCTTAGTGAAGTAAGTCAGACAGAGAAAGACAAATACTGTATGATATCACTTATATGTGGAATCCAGAAAATAAAACAAACTAGTGAATATAATAGAAAAAATGCGGATTCACAGATAGAAAGAAATAGTGGTTACCAGTGAGGAGAGGGAAGGGGGAAGAGACAAAATAGGGGTAGGGGATTAAGAGGTACAAACTACTGTGTATAAAATAAATAAGCTACAAGGATATATTGTACAACACAGGGAATATAGCCAATATTTTATTATAACTATAAATAACCTATAAAAATATTGAATCACTATGTTGTATGCCTGTGACTTTTACCCATAACAAATATAATATACTTCAACTAAAAAAGAAAAAGCAAGACCCCAAGGCATTTGATCCTTGTGGAAGGAACCCTTTGAGTTACTTTGTTGGAAAAGCACCACTTGGATAGTACGGATTTTGCTCCAGCTCTATCACTAATTTTCTGAGTGATCTCTCAGCCTGCATCTTCTCCCGTGGCATATGTGAGAGGTGGGGAGGTGATCGCTTAAAGACTTTCAGGTCTCCTTTTTTTTTTTTTTTTTTTTAATTTTATAGCTACTTTATTTATTTATTTATTATTTATTTTTGGCTGTGTTGGGTCTTCGGTTCATGCGAGGGCCTTCTCTAGTTGCGGCAAGCGGGGGCCACTCTTCATCGCGGTGCGGGGACCGCTCTTCATCGCGGTGCGCGGGCCTTTCACTATCGCGGCCCCTCCCCTTGCGGGGCACAGGCTCCAGACGCGCAGGCTCAGCAGTTGTGGCTCACGGGCCCAGCCGCTCCGTGGCATGTGGGATCTTCCCAGACCAGGGCTCGAACCCGTGTCCCCTGCATTAACAGGCAGATTCTCAACCACTGCGCCACCAGGGAAGCCCCAGGTCTCCTTTTTAGAAGCTCGCTTTAGGTGTTTTTCCAAGTTCTCCTCCAGCTCTGCACTGCCACAGCCAGGGTAGCCGTCCGACTCCTCCTAGTGTGCCTCCTCTGACTGCTTCAACAGCATCACCTTCTCTTTCTGTGACGCGGTCCTGCCCTCTGCTCCCGTCACTTCCTGCTGTCAGCCTCAGGGGTCTCACCCACTCGCCCCACTCCACTCCAGCCATTACCTCTGTCAGGACAACCCCTGAATCTGTAGCTTCAGCCTGTACCTTTCTCCACTCCTAAAGCCAACACCCAATACCTTACAGCTTCCCCTTCAGCCCTGCCCAAGTCCAATTGCTTGGAACTGTCCACAGTCACCTCGGGAAGAAGGAAAGAAGGCTAGGGCCGTATCGTCTCAGGGATTTCTATTTTTTATTTTGGTTGGGAGGAAGCAGGAAGCACTTCCCTAAAATACTCCCAGCTTGGCATTCCCCAGGTAGCTCTCACCTCCCACTTCCACAGGAGTGTCTCATTTCTCTCTTTCCTCATCGCCTTGAGGAAATTCCTCTCTTTTCTTATTTCTCTTTTTTCTCTTTGCCTCATACACACAGAGGAAAACAAATAATTTTTTTCATTGTGCATATATACTATTTATCATCCCACAATTCTATTTGACAGAAAATGATTTGTTTTTATATAAAAATCTATGTATTTTTTTTCCTTTTTGATTAAAAACAAGTTTTCTTGATTGAAATGAGATCACTGAAATGAAAATTAGTGTGAAATTGTTTAGTGGTGAAGTCTACTGCTGTCTGCAACTTACTTGCAATTAATCAAAAAGTAAGTTGGATGGATGATTGGTTAGAAGAATGGATAAATGAATAGATATATGATAAAGCAAAAAGAGCAAAATGTTAATTTATGACCTGGGTGGTAGATATATGGGTGTTCACTGTACAATGCTTCTAACTTTTCTATTTCATTGATACTTTTCATAATAAAATGTGGGAGAATATATAACAGATAAACAACAAGGTCCTACTGTATAGCACAGGGAATGATATTCACTATCCTGTAATAAACGATAATGGAAAAGAATATGAAAAAGAATATGTATTTATATGTATAACTGGATCACTTTGCCATAAACTAGAAACTAACACAACATTATAAATCAACTATACTTCAATTTAAAAAAAGGTAATATGTTGGAGAAAATTAATACAGCATAAGTTTATCTTCCTCACTTAACTATCACTATAAGCTCCCATTCTTTATCACATTTTCTCCTTCATAGCTTCGGCATGTTATTTTGCATAAAGCTAAAAGCAGAAAAAAGATCAAGAAATATTTGTTAAGTGAATAAATAAGTGAGCGAGAGGCAGAGTGCTCTGAAATATCTCAGCTCAGAACTTATTCATTCAACAGATATTTACTGGTGAAAGGTTCCTTTTCAGCTCAGTGATCTGTTTTAGGAGCAAGAAAACCCACTTTTGTTCTCTGAAACCACGCAATTCAGAAGAAAGATTCCTGGAAAGACAAGTGCAGCACCCACGTTGCTAGAGCAGCATGTGGAACTGCTGCTGGGGGCCTGGCGGGTCCCACTGGGAGTGAGGCCAAGAGGGCAGCAGGGGCGGCCACATCTGCATCTCCTGCATGTCCCACTCAGGACCTGCTGCATAATTTGCGGGGCCCAGTGCAAAATGACAAACTAAAAAATTATTAATCATTTCAAGACGGAGGCAGCAGAACATTGAACCAAGCGTGGGGCCCTCCTGAGTGCAGGACCTGTGTGACTGCCATTCTGATCTCTTTTCTCTCACCCAGACACTGAAAAGGCTCCACTCAGTGACACAGCTAACGTAAGGCGCTTTCCTCTCCCTTCGGGATCTGCGTTCCTTGGAACGATCCATGAACAGTTTTCCTTCTCTAAATGCCAGAGGGATGCCAGGCACTCCAGCAGAGGGTGGAAGGTATCTGAGGACACAGATTCTCATTTCACCCCATGCTGCATAGGATGCCACACTCCCCTCGGGCTGCCCAGAGCCCATGGGGCTCTGAGGTGTCCTCTCTGGGGTCAAGGTCGAGCCTACAGAGAGGATGTGCCCCGGGGAGAGAGAACTGAACCTAAGGAGGAACTTGGGACAGGGCATTTTGAGAAGAAAGAACCAGGGCACCAAGGGGTCTTTATAGTACCATGTCCCTCAAGGAGCGGGTCCTGGAAGAGAGAGTTCTCAGCCGGCTCTGCCGCTCGATGGGTTGTGTGGAGCCTGGGAAAACAGCCAGATCTCCAATTTCCTCACCTGTAAAGTAGGGAAAATAGTATCACCTCCCTCCCGGGGCTGTTGGGAGCCTCAGTTGAGACAATGGGGTGGGAGAGCTCTGCTAACCCCCCGTGATGACAACTTGGTGACAAGCAGAAATGGATCCTTTCTCTCTAAGAGGCTCACGTACACAAGCAAGCCATCATTTTTGAGTTAAGGCAGTGGCTCCATTCCAAAACCAGGGAACTTCCCTGGTGGTCCAGTGGTTAAGACTCCGAGCTCCCAATACAGGTGGCCCGGGTTCGAGCCCTGGTCAGGGAACTAGATCCCGCATGCCGCAACTAAGAGACTGCACGCGCCGCAACTAAAGATCGCACATGCTGCAACGAAGATCCTGCATGCCGCAACTAAGACCCGGTGCAGCCGGGGGGGCGGGGAGGGGAAAGACCATGCTTATTCAAAAAAAAAAAAAATTTGCTGCAGTGGAATTTTTACTAGAGTGATTACAAGTCTAATCCAATCTGGTCCATGTGCCAGCAAATAAACAAAGGTAGCCAACAGTCCATCCACAGCCTGGGAGCGACGCCTGTGGCAGCTAAGATGGTAAGTCAAGCTCTGGGCTTTTCAGATATCGGTTATCTGAAGCCCATAGCGAGGTCTTCTGATGATCCCAAGGTACAGAGGAGGAAACGGTGAGCTCAGGCTCAGAGGGGTGAAGCAACTTACTCAAGGTCACACAGCTAGAAGTGGTTGGTGAAGCCAAGATTCAAAACTAGGTCTAACTCAGAATTTTTCAACCTTCGTTCTACTGACATTTTGAGCTGGATAATTCTTTGTTGTGAAGGGGTGTCCTGTGCATGGTTGGATGTTTAGCAGCATCCCTGGCTTCTACTCAGTAGATGCCAGTAGCACCCTCCCCCCATTCCCAGACATGACAACCAAAAATATCTCTAGACATTTCCAGATATCCACTGGGAAGCAAAATGATCCGTAGTTGAGAATCACTGATCTAACTGAAGAATATGCCAAAGAAAACAGCTTTCAGCTCAAAGTAAGGAAGGAGTTTCTAAAAATAGATGTTATCTAACAGTGCAATGAATTGCCTCGAGAGATACTAAGCGCCCCATCACGGGAGGTATCCAAGAAGAGGTGGCTCTGGCTCCAAATTAGAAATACTCCTGCTTTCTCAGTGGCAACTGTTGGTTTTAGATAAAAGGAGTTGATGGGCAGGAATTTCTGTTGACAGCCAGGAAGGGAAGGCAAGAGGAACTGGAGGATTTGGAGAGATACTACTAGGAAATGAGGTTCCCGGTGGCCTCACCCTCTCCACTTTCCTTCTCATTTCAGCAGTGCTCGTCCACGGAAGGCTTGGAGCTCATTTGGGTAGTAGAATAGTGCAGCAGTTAAGAAGCCAGGCTTTGTAAATCAGCAAACCTCTGCTCTCATCCTGCTTCTGCCCTAATTAGCTGGGCAAGATATTTCACTTCAAGAAGCTTCAGTACTCCTCACCTCTAAAATGGGGATAAACACCTAGTACAGAGCCTGCCATATAAGAAGTGCTCATTTAAAAGCGGCTGTTGTGTTTTCTTCCATTTCTCGGTGAGTGACACACCGACCCCACAGCCAGCCCTGTTGAGCTCAGAAGAATCATCCTTGACCTCTCCCTGTTTTTCACTATGGCAGAAACTGCTAATAGTTTCCCAGTATCAGTTCTCTTCTATTTAGAAATAGACTTCTGTTATTTAACTGAAAACATGGCTGCCTGGAATAAAGACTACATTTCCCAGGCTCCATTGTGGCTGGGTATGACCACGTGACTAAGTTCCAAAGAAATGGAAATGGAAATGTAGTTTGCAACTTCCAGAAAGCAACCCTAAAGGGAGGATGTGTTCTTTTCTTTGGCTCTTCTTTCTTCCAGCTGGCTGGAATGTTGACAGGATGAATAGAGCTTAAGCAGCCATCTTGGGACCATGAGGAAGAGGCTCAAAATGAGGAAGGTGAAGCAGTAATTTGGAAGGAGTTGAGGTCCCTGATGATCATGGAGCTGCCATACCAGCCAGAACCACATCTGGATTAGCTCGGCTTTTCTATCATGCACACCCAAACCGAATCCTAACTGATACACTGCCCCTGACTTCAAGGAATTTGTCAATTAGGATGAGAATAAAGGCAAAAGATAAACAAACAGCATCAGAAAAATTAAATTAAAAATTCTACAATGCAACTGGGACAAGTGTGATAACTGAGGTAAGATCAAAGCAGGTGGCAGGACAGGGGAGGGAGGAACAACCTCTCCCAAGGTACAGTGGGAATGTCAAGAAGGACATCACAGAATGGGTGATGTGTGACTGGGCTTTGAAGGATGAGTAGAAGTTTGCAGGGAGGAAAGAGGAATTTAAGGATGAGTAAAAGAAAGAATAAATGTACAGAGCTGAGTTCGAGGAGCTGGGAGGGAATTGCTGGAAGTGACTGGATCACAGAATGAGGAGTCTGGAGACGCAGGCTGGGGCCTAGGTATAAGGATTCACTTTTACCCTCTATGCCTTTGCCTGTGCTGTTTCCCCTGCCTGGAGCACCCTCTTGCCTTGAAGCTCTTAGCTGCTCCTCTTTCTGTGTTCCACAACAGTTCTAACACTCCCCTTTACATCAGCTATCTTATCATTCTTTCTTTACTTGGTTCTCTCCAACTACAAGGGGGTACCTCTAGGACATGGAGTGTGCCCACTGTTTCTGAAGGTCAACACCCAGGGCCATAAAGGGGACACACCCTCCTTGACGGTAGGGGCCACACCTTTTCCTCGCTGCCATTCTCCTGTGCTAGCACATGATGGATGCTCAAAAGAAGTTTACTGGATGAGCTCTGAAAAAAAGACACACACGGATAAAGCACAGCAGAAGACACAGGAAGTAGGACCTAAATGCAGAAGGTGTGGGCATATTTTTCACAGGGATCTTTAAACCAACAAAAATTTGAGATAAGATTTGTCCTATTGATGAGTATTAATACCTTCCAGCAAACTTTCTTACGTTTTCTCGGAAACCTCTGGAAATTCCTTTCATGTTAATCCAAAACATGAATACAGATCTATGCACAAAAATGCTTACTGCAACATTATTCATGGTAGGAAATAAAAGGAAATAATCTAACATTTGGGAACTACACATATTATGGGATAGCTACAGTCATCGATAATCACATTTATGGGGCACCAGTAATGATATGGGAAAATGCTTATGATGAAATTAAATTTACAACAGACATTGTTTGTACAATGATGTCAACTCTATTAACAGGCTTAGAGAGACAGTGAGTCTCTGCTATGTTATGTTAACAGTGGTTTCCTCGGGGTAGTAAATGATGTTTATCATCTTTGGTATTTTCCAAGATTTCAACAACGAAGACATCTTAGTTTTATAATAGGGAGAATAAGAACTAACTGCACTCCTTTTAGAAAACAAAATAAAATAGATTTATTCCACTGGAAAAAAATGTTTTTAATGTCTTCCACATCCTTAGAACATCTTTTATTTTCTTTAGTAAAAAGTGAGAGTTTGGGATTCCTTTCTTGATACCTTCTAAACTGCCTCACCCATCACTCCCCATTCCAAACTTCTCTGCCCTCTGCCCCATTTGCATTGGACGGTTATTGTGGTCAAGTAAGCCAGAACATTAAATTCTTTGCTCTAATTCTAAGAAAGAGATGCCATGCACGAGGGGGCCCCAAGGACTGCCTATTCTCATCGAGTCTGTCCCGAATATCATTTCCATAAAACACCCAGGTTTATCAATGCCACTGGCAGTAGTGCAGAGAGCTGAATGCAAATAGCAAAATTCCGTTAGGAGCCCAGTGCTGCGGGAATGTGGCTGACTCGGAATCTAGGGCAATGCTGGGCCCGCAGTTTGCTTCTGGGTAAGACACAAGAGGCAGATGACCTTGTGGGCAGGCAGTGGCCCTGAAGATTTTTCAGGGGTGGGTGGAGGTACATATTCAAATGTCTACAGAGTCAGGCAGGAAAAGTTAGTAAGAACAGAGGACTGTGTGTGGAGCACGACAGAGTGATGGGGACTGGGGCAACCAGGAGAGGATATCCTTTGTCTAAAGAGGACAGCTGCCACTCAGATGCCACCAACTGCAGCAGGCCCAGATCTGCCTAATTTTAAAATGAAGCCTAAAAACTGGATTTTTGCATGAAATCTTTTAGTTTTTAAACGTTGTCAATTAGTCAGTTGTTTCATTTGTTTTCTTGGACACTTAAACACAGGTCAAGCAAAAACACATTTGGGGGATCTGACCTGTGAGCCTGAACTGGAAGTGTGAATCTAGTTCACAGGGGATCCAGGGTGCTGAATATGAGATAATGACCCTGGAGAGACACCTTTGGGGTATTTGCCCAGCTCACACCAAGCCTCCTCTCTGAGAACCCCCACCCACATAGGGATGGGCCCTGGCAGCCAAAGTCACATCATGTAAACTCGACGCCTAGGCACACGTGACTGGACCAAAGGTTGTCTTCTGATCCCAAATGGGCCAATCAGTCCAATTCTTCTTCCAGAAAACTGGAATCAGAGTTGTGTAGTCAAGATAGTCTGTTGGTCTCGTGAACTGAAGTGACAGGGAAGTGAGGGCTGAGGCTGCCGCTGGGGGGCAGTGTTGCTCACCTCCAGGCAGAAGGAGAGGAGGTGACAGAAGGCAGCAGACAAATGCAATAATGCACGTGCTAGAATAGCTGATATCTCCGTGCACAAAGATGAACTTAGACCTTTCCCTCACACCATACACAAAGATTAACCCAATACAGACCAATGTCCTAAATGTAAGAGCCAAACCTCTTAAAAATTTTAGAAGAAAAGAAAATCTTTATGACCTTGAGTTAGCCAAAGATTTCTTAGACACAACACCAAAGGCACAACCAATAAAGGAAAAAAATTGCTAAACTGGACTTCATCACAACTAAAAAAATTCCCTAAGAAACTGCAAAGCTACAGAATGGGAGAAAATGTTTGTATATAATATATTTGATGATCATATATCTGACATATCCAGAGTATATAAAGAACTCTTATAACTCGATAATAAGAAGACAAATAACCCAATGTAAAAATGGGAAAAGGATTTGAATAGATATTTCACCAAAGAAGATATAGAAATGGCTCACAAGCGCATGAAAAGATGTTCAACATCGTTAGTCATTAGGGAAATGCAAATCGAAACCACGATGAGATACCACAGCACACCCACCAGGATGACTATAATTTTAAAAGACAGACAGTAATAAATACTGATGAGGATGTAGAGAAACCAGAAGCCTCAGATACTATTGCTGGGAATGTAAAATGGAACAGCCACTGTGGAAAGTCTGGCAGTTCCTTAACAGTTAAACATGGTTACCAGATGGTTCTGCGATTCCATATCTAGACATATGCCCAAGAGAACTGAAGATATATGTCCATGTATTTGTGTGTGAATATTTCTAGCTCTATTCATAACAGCCAAAAAGTGAAAACAACCCAAATGTCTATCAACTGGTGAGTGGATAATCAAAATATGATATATCCATATATTATTTGTCAATAAAAGGAACAAAGTACTAATCCATTCTATAATACAGATGAACTGCCAAAACATCATGCTAAATGAAAGAATCCAGACACAAAAGGTCACATATTGTAGGATTCCATTTATATGAAATGTCCAGAATAGGCAAATCCATAGAGATAAAAAGTGGATTAGTGGTTGCCTAGGGTTTTTTATTAGTGGTTGACTAGGGATGGGAACGGAAGGAGTCTTTGGAAGTGTTGACAACGTTCTAAAATTGGATTCTGATGATGACTGTATAACTCTGTACATTTGCAAAAAATAATTGAATTGTACGATTCACTTAGAATGGGTGAACTTCATGGCATGTAAATTATACCTCAATAAAGTTGTTTAAAAAGAAATTCAGTGGTCCAGGAAAGAAGCTGCCTGGGTTTCCAGATCTGTCTGTCTGTTTTAAAAATCTATTTTGGTGCACTAGTGTTGCACCCCAAAATACCTACCACAGGATTTTTTTTTTTAAGGAAATAAAGACTTGTTAGACAAAGAAGGATGAAACTAAAGGTGGGTCCTAAAGAACCACCATAGTTGGGCCACAGTTTTGACTCTGAGTTTCCCAGGAGCCACAGCAAAGAGGAAAACGGGATCAATTACAAGATTCTAGTGTCATTTAAATGAAAGCAAACTAGTTGCTTAGCAGAAGGACAACTTTAGCTGGTACTAAGTTCTAGACAAAATGTATCTCATGGTTTCTTATAAAGGAAGCAGAGTGGAATGCTACACATAACTTCGTAGTTAATCATCAGAAGTGGAAATACAGAAATGGTTTAGCTACATCATCCCTTTCTTGGTGTACCTCTATGGTTTTCTCTCCTTGTATAATTTGGTTTAAGAGTTTTGGAAGGTTGGACTTGCTTGATTGTTTGTCTGCCCCTTCCATCCCCTACCCCTGGTGTGACAGGCTGGGATTTTTTTAATTAGGTACAGGAAAGGGAAGCTGAAGGTTAATCATCACTAAATGGCCAAGAAAAGAAGTATAAAAAGTCCAGCTCCATTATCCATTATCCTCTGGCCTAGAAAAGCAATGGAGAAACAGAAAAGTAATATTTCAAAGACTTTCTACATACCTGCACTGGGCTGGGAGGTTTTCCTCAGGTAATCCTCACAGTGCTTGTAACCTCATAAGAAAGGAATCAGTCTTGCCCCCATTTTAGAGATGTGCAAACAGAGACTTCTACAGTTTATTGGTTGCCCTGCACTAAGCTCCAAGGGTGACTGAAGAGCAAGTTTCATTTAAAGGCCCAAGTGATACCCACCTGCTAAGACATTTGAATAAGCTGCAGACACCCCCCTCCCCACCCTCACTAACCCTCCTTTTCACTACAGTGAGAAAGAGAGGAAAGCGAATAAATGCTTTAAATAATGATTTCATGGAACTGGAAATATGAACATCCATGCTGACATGAGTCAAGGACGCGGCAAACATGGTATCAGGCCCAGCACATGCACACGTATCATTTCAGGACATGAAAAATGTTTTCTTTCTGTTCCAAATCCCTGGAGGTTAAGCTGTGAGAAAGACTTTTCAAAGATCAAAGTTATCCAGACTGTCCTCTTCTTAAGAAAAAAAATTTACAATGTAAATAAAAGAGCTAGCAGAAGAGAAAGGAGAGGCAGACGTGGTGTTTACAAGCGAGAGCTCCCAGGTGATCAGGACTTTCTTTAATGTCTCTTTCTCCTTCAATCAGGTGACCGGGTGCCTGACTGTGCAGGGGCCACCCCAACCCCACACCAGGGCTCTTCAGCGCCACCAGCTGGTCAAGCCCTCCCACTGGTTCGAGGGCCAGACTTGTCAGTGACAAGTATGTACTGGGGTACAGGTGTGTGTGTGAAACAGTCTGGCTGCTGGTTCCATTCTGCCATTCATTCATTCACTCATCCATCCATCCATCTATCTACCCACCCATTCTCCCTTCCTTCCATCCATCCATCCATCCGTCTGTCCAAAAAGTCTATGTATCAAGGGATCAGGTACAAATGTTATGACAGGTGAAGGATAAACACAATCCCTGTCCTCATGGAGCTTACAGCCTATACCAGTGGTTCTCAACCTTGGCCTGGAGAGCTTTTAAAACATACCAAGATCCTGGGAAGCTTTTACAACATACAAAGACATCTGCTTCAAGGAAGACGGGGTACAGGTACTTCCCCCTTTTCTTCCGCTAAGTACAATTAGAAAACCCTGGACATCACATTTAAAATAAACATACGATGACTCTGAAAAATGGACAGGCAAAGGCACACTAGTTATTCTTTGGACTTCTTTGGAATCCAGGACCCAAAGAATGACACAGCAATGAGTCCCATGGGTTTTCATTTGGCCAAATATATCTGAGACTTTGAGCTAAAACAGTTGGCAACTCAAAACACCAAAGGGCACAGACCAAAAAAAAAGCCACAATAAAAGCCTGCTGTGTCTAGACAAAAACACAGGAAAGGTGCAGGCCAGGAAAATAGAAAACTTCTAGACAATAACTGCTCTACTGCAGCCAAACACCACAGAAAACACTGGAGCCCTGTTCCCATCCTCACCAGCAAAGGCTGAGTGGGGAGCCAAGATTTCTACCCTTGTCAGGCTCTGACAAGGTGACCCCCCCCACTGGGGTGGTGTCCCTACAATCCCTAGTAGGGACTTTCATCCCCATCAGGTGGAGACAAGCCCTGCATCCACCTCCACAGTGCAAGTGGAAGCACATCAACCCCTCCCAGCCAGGGAGTTATCCCTGGGGGCCTGGTGGGGAGCCAGAACTCCTCCCCGCCCACCCCACTTAACAGTAATGAAGACCCCCTCCCCCTTCAACTGTCACAGAAGCCAAGTGGGGAAGCTGGACTTCTATTCCCACCTGGAAGTAATGAGCCAGTGATGACAGAGACTTTCGGATTATCTGACAAATATTTTAAAGTAATCAACATAAAAATACTCAATGTCCAAATAGGAACATGTTTGAAACAAATGAAAAAGTAACAAGTCCCAGCAAAGAAACAGAAGATAAAAAGAAGAACCACATGGAAATTTTTGAACTGAAAAATCTAATAACTGAAAAAAAAACAAACCCTCAATGGAAGGGTTCAACATCAGGATGGAGGAAGCTGAGGAAAGAATCAATGAACTAGAAGACAGAACAATAGAAATTACCAAATCTGAACATCAGAAGAAAAAGAGACTGAAAAAAACCAAAAACCAAAAACCAAAACAAAACAAAAAACCCATAGTCCCAGGGACCTGCGGGACAGTAACAAAAGAGCTAACATTCCTGTAATCATAGTCTTGGAAGCTGATGAAAAATAGGGTGGGGATGAAAAGATACTTGAAGACATAATGGCTGAAATTTGACAAGAGACATAAACCTACAGAATCAAGAAGGTAAATGAACCTCAAACAGGATAACCTCCCACCCCCCCCAAAAAAAACACCCACACCAAAACACATAATAATTAAACCTCTGAAAATTAAAGACAAAGAAAGAAATCTTGAAAGCTGCCAGTGAAAAAACATCTTACCATAATAAGAATGACAGCAGATTTCTCCTCAGAAAATATGGAGATGGGCAGGAAGTGACACAATGCTTCTCAGATGCTGAAAGAAAAGAACTGTCAACCCAGAATCTTACACTCAATGAAAATATCCTTAAGGAATAAAGGAAAGTCAATACATTCTCATATGAAGAACCTGTACAGGAGTTTTATGCTGAAAACTACAAAACGCTAATGAAAGAAATAAAAGATCTAAACAAATGGAGAGATACACATGTCCACAGCTTAGAAGATTCATAGTAAATAAGTAAGCATAGTAAATAAGTCAGTTCTCCTCAAACTGATGTACAGATTTAATGCAATTTCTTTTTTTTTTTTCTATTGCAGAAGTCCGACATCTTAAAACGTTGCTCAACAAGTTGCAGAGAAACATGTCTGGAAGCAACATATAATTGAAAAGAAACTACTTGTGTTTTTACCATTTTACATTATTACCGTCTGTAGTATTTTCTCCTTCCCAAATAGAAATTCACATCCTCTATACTGTTGCTCTTGAATCAGCCATTCTGCACAGTCGCCACTTGCATGTTTCCAAAATCATCTTCTTCTTCATGTATACTCTTCAAACTGCCTGTGGTGCCAGAATGAACAGATAACGACCTTTCTGTCTGAAGTGGTGACATCATCTGTATTGTTAATTTCGCTAGGTAGATGGCTTCATATTCCTGAAGCTGATGGACAAATCCAGCATTAGGATTAATACAAAATCTTCTTTCTTGAATGTAAGCAAATGCATCTCTCCTGGAGATCCCTGCATTCCCATGGACAAGAACTTTTCCTCCACTTTGTAAGCTCCCATCAATAAATTCTTTAGTCATGGGGAAAAAACGTATTATATTTTCAACTGGATTATCTGCAAAATCCAAGACTAAATATCTGAATAATTGTTGAAAGTTGGGTTTAATAAAGTTTGCTTCAATATTTTGTCTTATACATATTATATGAGTTATTCCATGTTTCTGTAGTATAGGTAGCTTGCTTTTCATGGCAGAAGAATATGGGCCTAAAAATAATCCAGGCAAAATTTCCTGCATCTCTGTCTCATAGGGTAGGTCCACTCCCATATGATCACCACTCAGATGAAGATTTCCATCATCCCAGAAAGTTCCCTCATTCTTCTTCTCAGTCAATATCTCCTGTTTTCAGAGGTGACCACTGACTTCCATCACTACAGATTTTAGTTTTGTCTGTTCTGGAACTTCATGTAAATGGAATCATACAGCAGTACTATTTTATGTCTGGTTTATCTCACTCAGCCCAATGTCCGTGAGATCCATCATGTTGTTGTGTATGTCAGTAGTTTGTTCCTTTTCACTGCTGTGCAGTACACTATTGTATAAATATTCCACAATTTACTCATCTCCTTTTGGTGGAGATTTAAATAGCTTCCAGGTTTTGGCAATTATGAATAAAGGTGCAATGAAAACTCTTTTCTATGCTCTTTGGTGGACATATGCATTCATTGCTCTTGGATATATAAGTGGCAATGGAATGACTAAATCACAGAGTAGGCCTATATTTGGCTTTACTAGACACTGTCAAAAGTTTTAGAAGAGCAACTTACACTCCCACCAGGAATATATGGGAGTTCTAGTTGTTCCACATCCTCATGATGGCCTTAATTTTAAATGGCACGGCACATGAGACAAAGCCTAGGACCTGCTCAAAGTCAGATCATGACCAAAAAGCTGGGACCCCCCAAAGGGCAACACCCTCAGTGAAAGATAAAGTGGAGGGAGTGGGGCCTCACTTCATCCCCATAAAAATGAGTACTCTTGCCTTTCCTAGCTTTGGTTCTGAGTAGGTGGTGGTGGTGGTAGTAGTGGGGTGGAGTCTTCCTAACCAATCTGGTCTTCACTCAGGTTTGGCATTAGAATGCAATTATCTTTGTGAGGCCAAGTGAAAATTTAATGTCAAGTGGTCCTGGGTAAATAGTGTCCATGGGTTCCTGGGAGAAGCAAATGCATTTTCTCTCTGGAGGAACATACCCTAAACCTCGGCGTCTTCTTTGCACTGTGGGAGCGAGGGGAACTCCAGCTTCACGTCCTCCACGGTCCCGGCCCGCAGGCTGGTGGGTGGGGTGGGGTGGGTTGGGAGTGGGAGTTACCCACCGGCCCGACACTCGGGCTGGCAGTGGCGGTGAAAGGAAGGAGGGAGGGTAGACCGGAGGAGTGACGGGGAGGCAGCGGGCTTACAACTAACACATGCAGACTAAAGGGTCCCAGCGACTCCGGCGGCGGCGGTGGCGGCGACGACAGCCGGGAAGAGGAGGGCTGGGCGGCTCGTGCCCGGCCGCCATGCTGCTGCCGCCTCCCCCGCCACGCCGAGTCTCCTAATGCAATTTCTATCCAGATCTCAGCAAGATGTCTTCCAGAGAAGGACAAGACTATTCTAAAATCTATATGGAAAGGCAAAGGAACTAGAAATAGCTAAAATAATCTTAAACAAGAAAAATAAAATGGAAGAAATCAGTCTATGTGATTTCAAGACTTATTATATAGCTACAGTAATCAAGACTGTGGTATCAGTGGAGAATAATGGAACAGAATAGAGAACCAAGAAAGACTCACACAAATATGCCCAAGAGATTTTTGACAAAGATGCAAAATCAATTTAACTGAGGAAAGGGTATTTTCAACAAACGGTGCTGGAGCAATTGGACATCCATAGGAAAAAACTGAAATCTCATACTTCATTAAAAAAATGCACTCAAAATGGTTCACAGACATAAAGGTAAAACATAAAACTTTTAGAAAAGCACATTAGAGAACATCTTCAGGGTCCAGGCCAAGGCAAAGAGTTCTTAGATCTGACACCGAAAGCATGAACCATAAAAAGAAAAACTGATGAATTTGCTCTCTCCTTCAGTTATTTACCTACCCCCATCATAATCTTCACTGGATCTATGTGTCTCTTATACCATCATTTCCTTTGTATATTTTCTAATGGATCCACCTTTTTTTTTTTAGCTTAAATTCATTTTACTATATATGAAAAACTAGTCATCTGTTTTTTGTCATCTATAGAAACTTTCCATAAGAATAAATAGAGTGGCAAAAAAACAGTGTGACTGAATTCTGGCCAGACATTTCGAGGAAGGCTCTGCTTTGTTAAAAAAAAAGATGAGCAGGTGTAAGACAGGTGTTAAAGACCTACCAGCACCAAATGGAGACTCTCCTGGATGTAATCAGAAGGACTGCAAGCCCATGTGAGTCAGTGTTAATTAAGGCCACATCTGAGTACCATTTAGAGTCATAAAGTACCACCTAAAAAGCAGTAAATACTGTTTTAAATCTCATCATACAATTGTTTTGCTCCTAAATGCCTCTAAGGAAACATGCAAACTCTTCAGGCCGCTGGCATGACATTTCCTTTGTGTCTGACCCACTCAACTCCAGTAAAAATGAGTTCACTATCCCCAAACGCTCAGGTTCTTTCAGCCTTTGGGCTCTGTACATGTTACTCCCTCCTCCTGGAAGAGAATGTGCCTTGAGAGTTGGGACCACATCATTGTTTACTATTGTCTCCTTCTGGGCCTACTTCAGAGCCTGCCTGGAACAAAGTAGGTGAGAAGGGTGAAAAGGGAGGGGGTGTGTGTGGAAAGGTTGATAAAGAAGATAGGAAGAAAAGAGAAAGGAAGGGAGGAAGGTGGGAACAAAGGGAGGGAAGGATGGAGGGAGGGAGGGACACAGAGAGGGAGGAAGGGAGTTATTGATGAACTTCTATTTATTGTACAAAACCCATCTTAAAAGTTCCTTCCTCTTTGAAGCTTTCCCATATCATTTAGCCACCTCTAAGCATTCCTTCCTCTGGGATCCCACAGTATTGTTTCCATATCTCTATCAAGGCATTTAAATCTCTGTCTTCTACTGAAGGAATAAATGAATGAATGAATGAAATCAGGTCTCCTTCATTAGACTGATCCTTACAAGGGCAGAGGGAATATGATATTCACTTATAATTCAGCACTTAGCCCAATGGTTTTCAACCTTGGCTACACGTTGGACTCACACGGGGAGCTTTAAAAAAATACTAATGCCTAGGTCCCACCCTTGGACACGATTCTGATTTAATTGGTCTGGAGTGTGGTCTGGGTCTTAGGATTTTCAAAAGCTCTCCCGGTGCAGCCAAGATTTCGAACCATTGTCCTAACCCAAAGCAGAGTGGTAGGAGGAGCTCAGTAAATGATGAATGAGTAAATGGAGGAATCCTGCCTTTAGCACATAAGAGTCCTGGCTCAACATGACCGTTTTCAGGGTTTCATGTGATGCTAATTCATTAATATATTCAGGAACTATTAATTAAGCAATAACGCGGTACCAGGTGTTACGCAAGGCCAAGCTGCTGGAGATGCAAACATGACTAAGGCGCCCACTTCTCCCCCTCGTTCCAAAGTGCTTTAGGGAATGCTGGGCTGGGTCCGAGTCCATCCAGGAACTTTCTGTCTTCCTGATTAACTGGCCAGTCCACAGCCGTCACCTCCCGAGTGACTGACAGCAAACCTTACTTCGGGCTGTTTCCTTCGGCAAATGTAAGCACAGACTCTATTCACTCCCAGTGGGAGAGTTCCTGGAGGGTGTGTGTGAGTCAAGAGACCAAAAAAAAAAGTGTTTCTCTCTAGACTTCTCCAAACCCTTCAGAAGACAAAGGCAAGTCTCAAGGGGCAGACCAAAGTCCTGTGCTGCTCAAATTTCTTTCTGGGTGTGTATTTACACAAAGACAATCCAGGGCCTTAGGATATGATTAAGATCTTAATTACCCCAGGGTAAAGGGACTTTCCCTCCCAGCTGCTGCCCCCTCACTGCTTTAAGATTTTGCACCACAGATTACTGAAGGGTGGAGGTAATGACCATCAGTACTACCTTCTGTGGTGTAGACTTTGATAACACCCTATCGGGATGGCCAGGATTGGCCATCCCGATTCTGGTCTTGGCCCCTTCAGCCCATCCTACACACTAAAGCCAGATAATCTTCCTAAAACCACTAGTTCAACCACTTCTTCCTCCTATTTGAAACTCTTTTAGTGACTTGCCACTGCTGTCAGGATGTAACAGGATACATAGGGTAAGCCCCCTAGGTATCATTCACGTGTAACCCAAATAAAACTGGGCTGCCTTGTGTCCAGTCCAACCATGGTATTACATTCAGAAGAAACTCAAGTCCAACATCCAGGAAAAAAAAAAAAGAAAGATGGAAAATAACTTAAACCTTTACTGAAGACTCTCAAGGGGGCAAAAAATAAAAAAATTCTAAGGAATCTCTTCTCCCATCTGTCATGCCATAGTGCCACTTCCTGTGTCAGCTGCTTGCCCTCAAATCTCCCTTCCCCCCAGCAAAAAACTTGAGCTTGCATTGGCTCTGCTCTACTCTTACCCACTCTCAATCTCTCTGACCTGTTGAAGGGCACCATAAATCCACTTAGCTGTCCCAGTGCCTTCTCTTCTTTATTCATTCCTGCAATAAGCACAACAAAAGCCCAAGAGACAAACGTTCAGAAACAGATCCTACTCTGGAAACTGAGGCAGAGGGCCAGGCAGTGACTGGTTATATGTTAAAGCCTTTGACCCTACCATACAAGGACCTTTTTCATCTGGACCCAACTGACTGGGTAGCCTCACCGTTTGACGCTCCTCTTTCCCTGAGTAGGCCTGGCTCCTTCACCCCTTATACCTCTGCAAATGCTGTTCTTCCTGCTAGGGATGCCCGACTCTATAGCCACACCTGGTTCTCACCCAGTCAAGACCAAAAGGAGTTAAAAGCAATGCAGAAACAAGGCATGGAGACAAAATAAAGGCATTTAAACTTGAAGGAAGATGTAAAACTGTCTCTATTTGCAGACAACACCATCTTGCACATAGAAAATCCTGAGGACTCTCCAAGACAGCTATTAGAGCTAACAAGTGACTTCAGGAGGCCCAGGTGCTCAGTTTGGGATGCGAGGGGCCCCTCTGTCGCCTGGATCCACTTTGCCCAGCCATCTCCCACGCACTCCCTTTCCTCTGCTCTCAGCACAAGTGGATGGAGCATCCCGTTCGACACTGCTCGCTCCCCCCTCTCTGCTCTGTGCCTGGCTGGTGCCTTTATCTGCAGTGCTTCTCTCCCACCATCACCTTATCTCTAAAGCCTAGAAGTAAGAGCCACGTTTACTGAGGCTGAGTTGGACATGCATCATCTCATTTAATCCTCACAGCATCCCCCTGAGGGAGGAACTATTATTATCACCCACATTTTTTCAGCTGAGACTCTGTCGCCATCCCTTGCCCAAGCCCACACTATTATATGGCCCTGCTGGGCTGCCTGACTCTGACATCCGAATTCCGAACCTAGAAGTTGGGAAGACAAGACAGGCCCAGCTCCAATGCCACCTCCCCTGGCTACATAGGTCTCTTCTCTCCCCCAGCCAAACACCAAGGCTGCAAAGGTATCAGTGCCTCCTTAGGACGTTTAGTGCTGACTCCGTAATGCGGTCATTTAAGTAGAGCTTTTCTCTCTTTAAGCGGGAAGTTACTCGGAAGCAGAGCCGTGTCTGGATCAGCCTGGAGCCTCCCATGCTGGCACAGCTTGGCACACAGTAGGTACACATAGCACACGAAACAGTACGGGGGGAGGGGAACGACAACACACTAAAGAGAAGGCGTGTCTGTTCCCTCTGGCGTGTCCGGGAGAGACGGTGTCACCGCTGTGGGGCGTGAGGGTCGCACGCCGTGGCTGGGGAAGGCTGCTGCGGAGTCACCCTGGACGGAAGAGCCCGCTCTTCATGGCACGGGATGTGTGCGCACACCTTTGTCTACTGTGTATTTGGCCCAAAGCAGGTGCTCGGTGAGTATCTGTTGAATGAATTTGCTGTGAGACTTTGAACCCTTCTCTCAACTTCTCTGCCTCTCCTCTGTCAAACAAGGGGTTTGCGCTAGATCAGAGGCTGTCAAACTCCCCCCACACCCCCTTCCTTGGGAGTGCAACTACTGGTTCTCGTAAAAATTTGTCAAACAGATAAAAGCTGACCGCTCTGGTTGGAGTGAAGAAGCAGTGGACCCGCAGCCCCATCTGCCACAGCCTCTCCCTTTCTCTTTGCCCCAAACTCCCCAGAAGCCCCTCAGAGCACAGTTTGATAACCACCAAGCTAGGTGAACCCAGAAAGTCCTTATTGCTTGAAAATTCAGTTTGCTCTTTATGGAGCATCTGCATTTTAAGAAAGTAGCTCCGAAAAGGGAAAATTCTTTCTGACGCATTTGAACAACTATTACTGCTCAAAGGGTGGAAGGCGAGGCACCTTGACTGGGAGAAGGAGAGAGGGTTGTTTCAGGGTGGCGGGTGGAGGCTCCCCAGTGCCTAGAAACCGCCCTGGATATAGGGGACCACTTGCTCAGCTTTGACACGCATGTAAGTCGCCTGCCACACCGCACTTGAGCAGTCGGCAACTTGGACCACCGTTGCTTTCTGCCAGCCTGCTGTCTTTTTCCTAAATGTGCATCTGCTTCAGTCCTGCTGTTCTCCACCAATTTTTCCCTCTCCTTGTTTTCTAGAACTCACTAGAACCTCCACAGGTTATAAGCAATTTAAATAGTGCCGTGAACTCGGAGGAAGTTGAACAAAGAGATAAGTGACAGGCAAAGAGCCTTAGATTTTGGTATTTTAGTTAAAATTCCACACGACACCTGGGATTTGTAATCACACGTAAACCACTTGGCTTCTTATGAAAACAATCACGGACACCATGAAAAGGAAAATAATCACAGTTTTCATAAATGGCTGTCAAGAGAAACTTCCCAATCCAGGGAAATTCCAGATGGGAATGTACCCCATGCTCTGGTTCCTTTGTCCCTCACCCCAACCTGGCCCCTGCCTCCTGCTACTTTGCTATTTCTCCAGTTCCTAAGCCCAGGGTGTAAGCGTTAAAGAGACGTGTTAGCAAACTCTGAGTACCTATTCATACCCCACAGAATCACAACAACTACCCAATAACTGGAATAAGGGATTGATGAACAATTTTAAGGAAAAACTTATATACCCATGTTCACAGCAGCATTATTCACAATAGCCAAAGGGTGGAACCGATGCAAGTATCCATCAATGGATAAATGGATAAACAAAACATGGGTATCCATACAATGGAATATTATTCAGCCTGAAAAAGGAATGGAATTCTGACACCTGCTACGACATGGATGAACTTTGAGGACATTATGCTAAGTGGCATAGCCAGTCACAAAAAGACAAACACTATGATTCCATTCATACGTAGAAGAGTCAAATTCATAGAGACAGAAAGTAGAATGGTGGTTGCCAGGGGCTGGAGGTGGGGGAATGGGGAGTCAATGTTTAATGGGTACAGAGTTTCAGTTTTGCAAGATGAAAAAATTTCTAGAGATGGATGGTGGTGACAGTTGTACAGCAATGTGAATGCACCTAATGCCACTGAACTGGACACTTTAAAAATGATGAAAATAGTAAATTTTATGCTATGTATATTTTACCACAATAATTAATAAATAAGTAAATAAATAAGAAACCAGGCAGCTCCTTACAGCATTCGAGATGGAGTGGGGGTGGGAGGGGTTTCCTAACATGAAAGGATTTGCCAGTTGAAAGGGATCTTTAGAGGGAATCTTCCTGGGAATCCAGGATAGGGTGAGTGGAGGTGTCTAGTAGCTGCCAGTACATGGACTGAACTGTTAGACGTAAAATTAAATTTTCTTGCAAACATATTCCTTTGTCCAGATACTTCAGGGAGTGGCGACTCCAGGCTCTCCGTGTGACTTGATTTCCCCCATTAGCTCAGTTAAGCAATCAAGGACTGGCCGTCCCTTTCACGCTACCGGGGAAGCAGGATTCTGTCCAAAGCGGCTCTGATGGGCAGGTAACCCTCCCCCGAGGTTGTTGTCATTGTCCTCCACTCGGCTGTTCTTCATGTTCACCCAGCCTGATAAAGGCAGTAGAGGGCAACCGATGCTTATGGGAGACAGCCCAAGCCTACTAGGGTAAAAACAGCATGATTCTCCCTGCAGAGAACGACAGAAAGCAATTTACTGTCTCGGTCCTGTGTCTGGGGCTGCATTTTCACCTGTTGGTGACATGGGAAGCGTTGACAATTCCACACCTCTCCTCGCCTGCTGCTTCCTGGGATGACCGAGGCTTTGTTGGAGGAAACGCAAGCTTGGGCAGGCTCAGCCTCGAGCTCCACAGGTCCCAGCAAGCAACCTACAATCTTACACACGACAGGGGATTATCAGGGAAAGGAGGCATCCAACCGCAGAGAAGCAACTTTACCAGGATGACGCAGCAGGTAGGAGTGGGGATGAGAATGGCATTTGGGGCTTCTTATCTCCAGGAGTGCAACCACTCACATTCACAGCACTTGCTCTGGGCCAGACATGGTGCTAGGAATTGCATGCATTGTCTTATTAAAAGGGCAGCACAGTGCTAGGAGCTTAAGTACTATTATAACTTCTTTTCCAGATGAGGGCACTGTGAGGTTAAGTGACTCCCCACAGGTCACGGAGCTGACAGGAGGCAGAACCTGGGTTTTATCCAGATCAGTGACTCTTCTCTCTGTCTGTATCCAAAATCTCCTCCTTTCCCTTTTTTTTTTTTTTTTCTTTTAAAAAACATTTATTTTTGGCTGCGTTGGGTCTTCGTTGCTGCACGCGGGCTTTCTCTAGCTGCAGTGAGCGGGGGCTACTCTTCGTTGCGGTGCGCAGGCTTCTCATTGCGGTGGCTTCTCATGTTGCGGAGCACGGGCTCTAGGTATGTGGGCTTCAGTGTTGTGGCACGCGGGCTCAGTAGTTGTGGCTCGCGGGCTCTAGAGCACAGGCTCAGTAGTTGTGGCGCACGGGCTTAGTTGCTCCGCGGCATGTGGGATCTTCCCAGACCAGGGCTTGAACCCGTGTCCCCTGCATTGGCAGGCAGATTCTTAACCACTGCGCCACCAGGGAAGCCCCTGTCCTCCCTTCCTTTTAAAAAGGGTTTTTTGGGGTTTTTTTTTGGTGGTTGTTGTTGTAAAATAAAACATAAACACAGAAAACCACACATCTAGCATATGAATTAGTGGATTATCATAAGGCAAACACCACACAGAAAAGAAACAGCACTTTGCCCCCAACCCTGGAAGCCCAGTGCACATGTCCCATCCCACTCACAGCCCGCACGGTAACCACTATCCTGACTTTTAAGGAATCACTTCCTATGTCTTTTTTTGGTTTAAATTATTTTATTACCCAAATGTGCATCTCTGGACACTACATTCTGGCCCATCTGAAAAATCTGATCTGTCTCTTAGGTCTCTTTTAATTTATGGGTTCCTCATCCATCCTTTTCATTTCCTTTCACGTGTTCACTGGAAGAGCCTGGGAGTTTGCAGCACCTCCCAGTCTGACGTTGCCAAATGCACACCCAGGGTCCAGTTTAATGGCTCCTCTGTCCCTCTGCAAACTGGCAGCTGGTTCCAGAGACTGGATCAGACTCAGGTGCTTCTTTAGGTGGTACACAATGTCTGCTTGCCTCATTTTTGGATAATCTTAGCAGCTGTGGATACTTAATGTCTACATCTACTCACATGTTTCCTTTAAAAAAACTTTTTCTAAATTGTGGTAAAATATACGTAACATAGAATTTACCATCTTAACCATTTTTAAGTGTAAAGTTCAGTAGTGTTAAGTATATTCATACTGTTCCACAACCAATCTCCAGAACTCTTTTCATCTTGCAAAACTGAAACTCTGTCCCCATTAAATGACATCTCCCCACCCCCCCTCCCCAGCCTCTGGCAACCACCCTTCTACTTTCTGTCTCTAGGAATTTGACTGTTCTAGGAACCTCAGATAAGTAAAATCTTATGCAGTATTTGTCCTTTGTGACTGGCTTATTTCACTTCACATAATGTCCTCAAGGTTCATCCATGTTATGTCACGTGTCAGAATTTCCCTCCTTTTTATGGCTGAATAATATTCCACTGTATGTATAGACCACACTTTGTTTATCCATTCATCTGTCACTGGACACTGGGTTGCTTTCACCCTTTTGCCATCGTGAATAATGTTGCTATGAACACAGGTGTACAAGTATGTCTTCAAGACACTGCTTTCAGTCCTTTCAGACAAATACCCAGAAGTGGAGTTGCTGGTCATATGGTGAGTCTATATTTAGTTTTTTGAGCAACTGCCATACTGTTTTCCACAGAGGCTGCACCATTTTACATTCCCGTCTCCCATTCCCTTTTCCTGTCCATCTCTGCTCCTCACCACCCTCACTGTACACAGCTCTCCACTACCCACTGGAGGAGCTGAAAGGCAACGTTCCCTGTAACAGTCCCAAACTGGAGACTACATAAAGGTCCAACAAAAAGGGATCAATTTAATGGTAGATCCCTATCACTGAATCCCAGGTAGCCATCTATAATACTGTTGTGAGAGAGTATTTGATGACATAAAAAGATGCCTCTACTCTTTGCTTAAGGGGAAAATAATGGTTACAAAACAGAATATGAAGAGTGAATCCTTTTTTTTTAAAGACAACTATTTGTTTACAGGAGAAGCTCTCTTCACTAACCTCCACTTAACTGATTCACTGGATTAACCAAAATTCGCCACCCTCCACCCTCAAGTAAACACAGTGACCCAATACATCTAGTTTTACACCTTCCGTTCCCAACCACTGTGTTGTACAAAAACTAAGAGTTAGCTCTGTTTCCAAATTTGCGTGTTCTGATTGCATTTACTGTATACCAATTAGCAAATTACATATGACACAGGAAGGTGAAATATGAGTGCAAAAAGAATGCTTCTATGAGAACAAAGTTTAATGCTTGGGGAAGATGCATTAAGCATCAGTGTCCACTGAGAGGTGGATGAGACAACTGTAAAAGTCTGGGGACACCACCCCTTTGAGGGGACCTACCTTTCTGAGTTACCATCCTGGGGCACCAATTCCTCCCCCTTTGTTGTCCTGAGTGCCCACAGCTCTCCATGGTGAGTTATCAGCCACATCACCCTCACCAACTGTGCAGACTCAAGAAATTATTTTCTTCTGTTGCAGACCCTCAGGTCAGCATATTATAGGTGTATACACATCTCGTTCCTGCAAATGAGTGGTATTTGACCTACTATTCTCCCACTTAGACCCATGGCAGACATTACTAATCAATCACCAGATTCCTTTCTGCCGAGTCCACACTGTTGTCTCAGAAACCCTCTCTGGGTAGCCATAATAAATCAATTGGAGTTGACATTTGAGATGAAACCTGTGCTGCCTCCCCAACTTCCCTTAAGTTACAGAAACTTTTTCCATCAGGTAGAAAATTAAACACATACAAAGTGTCTGAAGTCTTGGCCACTGGGCCCTTGGCCTGAATATACTGTCTCGTGCATGTAAGTGCTCAGTGTTCATTGAATGAATGAATGAATGAATGAATGAAAAATGCTAGTCCTCCTGTTTTCTTAAGTTAACCATTTAGTCTTTCTGCCTCACACCTTCCTTCTTGGTTTCCCCTTACACCTGTGCTTTGAATTTCTTCCTAGTCTACAAGACAGAAGGATAGCACCGTGCCCAGAAATTCCACCATAACCAATAGGTATCTTAGGGATGTGATACTACTCCATTCACGCTTATTTGCAGGTGACCTCCAGAGTAGAAATACAAACACCTAATAAATCCTGCCTCCCTGGAGAAGGAATTGTGGGGAGCCAAAAAAATGATGCCCAGGGATTGCTTTACTGACTGCAAAGCCCTCTACCCTAAAAAGGAGACTGAAGATCAGACTTTGTCTTAGTTCTATTGTTGCACTCGCTGGTTTCTCTTCTTCCAGGGACAAAAAAAAAAAAATGCTTCCACCTCCTTATTCTGCTTCCCCCACCCTCCCCGTGTTTTGCAGTCCCTGAGGTTCAGGAGGCATGCCTGACCACTTTTGCCTCTTCGCTCACACTGCTCCTTCTTCCTGTACTATCACTTCGCAATCTGAGTATGACCTGCTGAGAGCCTGTCCAACCCAGAGGCCCGGCTCAAATGCCATCCCCGCTGAGAAGCCTTTCTTGATTCCAGCCATCTGGGCGGAACTGCTGTCGCCTCTCAACACAACAGCCCTTCTGCACATCTCTTTCATTTTCTTTAGCACATTCTGTCTCACTTTGTTGGTCTAAGTAAGGATAGTCTAAGGTCAGTCATCATTTACTGAGGACTTTGAGTGTGCTGGTCTCCATGCTAAGCTCTTATGCACTGTCTCACTTACAATGCAAACCCCCATAACCTTGCTCATTTTATAGACTTGGAAACTGAGGCTCAGAGATGCTAAGGAGCTCCAGGTCACACAGCTAGCAAGGAAGAGAGCCAGGCATTCATTCATTCAATCAACTGATCATTACTTATTAAGGGCTTAAAATGCACTTGACATATTCCAGATGTTGGGAAAACAGCAGTAACCAAGTCAGAGTTCCCATCCACAAGGAGCTATCATTCTGATGGGGAGAGACAGATCATTAAAAAAAAAAAAAAAAAACAAGTAAATAAATACTATGTGAGGTGTTGATAAATGCTCTGAGGAAAACAGGGGGTTAGTGACATTTGGGGTGAGTGCTATTTTATTTAGGATGGTCAGGGTAATGTGGTGACTTCTAAGCAGAGACCTAAAGGAAGTGAGGGAATGAGTCTTGCAGAGATCTGGGGTAAAGAGCATCACAGGAGGAGGAAACAGCCTGTGCAAAGGTCCTGGGGTGGATACATCCTTGATGTGTTCAATAAACAGCAAGGAAGTTAGTAGTATGGCTAGGGCTGAGTGAGAGGGAGATGAAGTTAGAGAGGTGACAGGGATTAGATCACAGAGGGCCTTGCAGATGTGGGAGGGACTTTAGCTCTGACTTCGAGTGAGATGGAAAGCCACTGGAGGATGGCTCCCAGAACCCGTGCTCTAATTACTATGCTACACAACTGATGGATGCATGAATGAATGTCAGAAGGTACTTGGGAATGTTTTCTCATTAAAACCAGCAGGATGGCAACCAGACAGTCTGAAAACAAGACAAGAGAGGGCAAGATCTGAGCTAAAAAGGATGGCTGATTATTAAGGGGAGCACGACCATCCCCTCGGTTGTCAGGAGTCTCTGTGGCTCCTCCACAGCACAGGACTGGGTGAGGCTCTCTGATGGCCTCACTGGATCCTCTAACTGGACTTGGTGAAGGGTAAATTTCCCAGTCCTGTCCCTGGGAGGTTTCAGCCTCTCCCTGAAATGTGTCCTTTGTTCCTAAGAGGCAGCGAGAAAAAGGCAACTTCTACAATGACTCACCAGAGAGAAATAAAAATTGTGTCCAGGCTGGAAAGAGTCCATTTGAAAGTGACACATTTGCCTCCAGAATATATATATCAAGTTCTTTTTTTCTTCTCATTCGAAGTATGGTAGAGCCTTCTCACACACACTGCCTCACAGCATGACAGACACCAACTTCTGAAATTCCTGCCTTTATTCCTGCCGCAGTTCTCTCCGAGGCAAAAACATGTAAAATATATACCGTGGGATGTAGCCAGCCTCCCTCCCCCCGCCCCACCCCACCACCAACCTGGCTGGGAAGTGCCACCTGCCAGCAGGACAGCAAGCGCGTGCCCTGGCAGTCCCAGGACAGTCCCAATTACAAATATTCTTCTGATGGGTGCCCTGACCCGTCCACCGTCCCCCAACTTTGCAGTGCATGAGAACCACTGGGGAGCTTGTTAAACGCAGATTCCAGGGACCTGCACTCAGGAGGTCGGGGACAAGGCCTGGAAGCTGCATTTTTAATAAGGAGTCCCAGATAATTCTGTTGTCGGTGGTCAAAGAAACACTGTCCCAAACAACAGAGATTGGCCAAGAGCCCAACCTTTCTGCATCTAAGCCTACAGGACAAAGAGGCCCCCAGTCCTTTCTCAGACCATGAGAAGCACACTTAGGCTCCAGGTGGGGTTGTGAACCCTCCCGGGCAAATGAGAACAGAAGAGGATCTTGAAATCCTAGTCTCTGTCAGTGTTCATCTAAATCCTCTGCGTGTTTCATCCTAACTTGAGCTGCCCAGGGTTTGCTCTCTGGTCCTACCTGGGAAAGCCCAAGCCCTGCGGTTTGCAGCTGCCCTGGATGTAGCCATAACTGGAGAGGGTGCCAGACCCAGCTGTGATCATGAAAGATAACAAAAAGAGGCCTACTTGTGATTATGAAATACTGTTTCATTTCTCAATTTGTCAAATTTACATGTTGACAGTAGGTACTCCCGTAAGAGTTGGAAATAAAAGAGCTGGGCATCTACAGTTATAATTCACTGGAGTAGGAGCCCACATATAGTGCCTGGCTGCAGTCTTTCCTCATAACTTGACAACGCTGGCTTGAGGGCCCTGTTAGCTGCCTGCTTTGGGCGCAAAATTGCTAATTAAAACCTTCCCACGGTGCACTCCACCTCGTTCAGATCTCTGCTCAGATGCCACATTCCTTGTCCGTTTGGTCTAAATAATTCTCCTCCCTAAGCCCTCTCTCTTGTCATATCTAATCTCTTAGCCTGCTTGATTTTTCTTCATAGCCCCCAGCTCTCATGCAGGGGCTCCTGATGCACTCCCCCGACCCCTCACCCTGGCCAGCAAGAGGAAGCAGTTTGTGCTGCTTAACAGTTCACTCCGTAGAAACTGTGCTCTGTTTTTGTGCATCTCCTCACAACTACCCTAGGAGAGAGGCCTTTTGATTATTCCTCCTCCATTTTATAGATGAAGAAACCAAGGCTCAGAGAGGTAAAGGGTCTTGTCCAAGGTCACACAGCAGGCAAGTGGAGAAGCTCAGACTCCAGGCCACCACTCCCTACCTCTAGTCAGTTCTGACTTAGCCTGGCCTTTGACGCTCAGCATGACGTGGCCTCTACCCACCCTTCCTGCCTCACCCTCCCGCTGCTGCTCCCTGCCCACTGGCGATCCCCGGCCCCTAAACTTCAACGCACCCCAGTGCCTCACGCCTCAGTGCCACTGCGCCTGCCGCGCCTTCCTCCAGTCACGCCCTTTCCACTGCAAACCTCCAGAGACTTCCACTCTTCTTCAACTCTCAGGCCAACTGTTCTCTCCTCTGAGATCCCTTCTTTCCTTGACTCCTCCCTAGGAAGACTAAGGTCCTCTCCAGGCTCCCGCACACGCCACTCCCGAGTTCCCTCCACCACCACACTTCCACCCTGCTCTGTCACTGTCTGTCCCCTCCTTCAAGTCTTTGTGCTCCTTGAGGATAAACACAGCTGTCTCTCCGCCTCGGGCGCAGGGCACAGGGCCTGGCACACAGCAGGCACTTGGGAATTGAAGAGCAGCTTGACTAGAG
Organism: Balaenoptera ricei; assembly: GCF_028023285.1. NCBI lineage: Eukaryota > Metazoa > Chordata > Mammalia > Artiodactyla > Balaenopteridae > Balaenoptera > Balaenoptera ricei. Next base: position 100,954,056 of record NC_082649.1, on the reverse strand, counting down.
GGCTTACAAATGAGGTTAGGAGTCAGACAGAAATGGTTTGAGCTCCAGTTCTACCCTATACCAGCTGTGTGACCTTGGGCAAGTCACTCGCTGAGCCTCAGTTTCTACACCCTGTAAATTGTGGTGATGGTGCAATAACATAATTAAAGGTAAAGAGCTCGACACAGGGAACACTCCAAAAATATCAGCTCTAATAATGATGATGTCAGTTGAATAATTTATTTATAAATAAATACATCTGGCCACAGGTAGAGGGACCATAGAGGTGGTGGTGGGAGGGAGTGGGGTCGGGTGCCAGGGGTAAGTCCAGGTTAACAGGCCAATTCTGACATCTAAAATGGGAAAACAGCCAACCAACAGGTGGCCATCCATGCAAAAGGGCAGGTACTGGGTGTACCCCAGCTTTACAGCCAGATGGACCACAAGGACGGGGCATCCAGGACCTGAAGAAAGCCTAACTCTAAGACAGTGGGCCTCTGACAGCAGCAAAAAAGAACTCTATTAGCCTAGGGTTTGGGGGTAGAACTGCCCATACGGAATCTGCGGAACTGGCAGAGCTAATGAAAACGTCCAACATTCATGGGCCAGGTGCTTGCCAAGTGCTTTCCATGCACTATCTCATTTCATCTTCACAGCAGCCTTATCAGGTGATGCTATCAGTGTCTCATTTCATGGAGGAGGAAACTGAAGCCCAGAGAGGTTAAGAAACTTGCCCAAAGACACACAGCCAATGAGTGGTAGAGCTGGGATTTGAACCCAGGTGGTCTGGTTCCAGAGAACTGCCTCAACCCCTCCTTGCCCACATCAAGAGGCCAGGGCAGGGCAGAGCCTGCAGGTGGGGGTCATGGGGCCCAGAGGAGAGGAAGGTGGCAGGAGCCCGGAACTTTGTGCTCCCTACATCAGGGGTCACGTGGTCCGAGCAGTTTCTGCACAATGTGTTCTTCCTGAGGTGGGTTATCTTGCTCCAGCAGGAAAAATTTACCCCCGGAGCCCAGCCAGATGCAGCTTGGTGGGTGGTAGCGCATACACTTCCCCTATCCTCAGACCTACCTACCAAGCAGAGAGGCACCGACAAGAGTCCCGTGTCACCGGTGAAATTGCCTCCAAATTGCCTTCTTCATTAACTGTACAAATTTGCATCTTAATTAGGCTTAATGGAATACAATTACCAGACACCAAGTTTCTTTCTCTTATTCCAAGCAAGGATGCCACAGAGACAGACCAGAAGCCAAAAGCCGGGGCCGAGCAGAGCTCGGCTGGGCTCTCCCTGCAGGAAATCTCACACCTGGAAAAGGAGGGTTGAGGTACTGCGAGGGAGGGCTGGCTGCTGGTGGGTCCAGGCCTGAGCTGGGGAGCTGAGGAGGGCCCGGGCTGTGGGTCAGGGAAGGCTGGCTCTGCCTCTGACTAGCGGCGTGACCCGCAGTCACCTGCCCTCTCTGAGCCTCAATTCCCCCATGTGGAAATGGGATGGGTGGCTTGGGGGAGCAGATGAGATCACACATATGACAGCCTGGCACACAGTGGGTTCTCTTTCTCTGTGTCCTCTCTATGCACTCAAGGCCCACGAGGTTGACTGGAGCTGATCCCCGCCTACCTCTTCAATGACTCACTGAGCGGCACCTTACATCACCCCCTCGCCACACACACCTCTTAGTCCTTGGGAAACTCTAAGCTCCTTCTTGTCTCAAGGGCTCTGTAAGTGCTGTTCCCTCTGCTTGGATCACCTGGCCCATCCCTCTGCCTGGTTAATACCTACTCATGCTTCCAATCTTGGCTCAAACATCACCTCCTTCAGGAAGCTCTCCCTAGCCCAAACTAACTTCTCCTAACACCATTTATCTGTGGGGTGATTTCATCAGGGCCCTCTCTCCCCTCCTAGACAGTAAGCTCCAGGAGTGTACGGAACACTTTTATTCTGTTCTCCGTTGTTATCTCCAGCTTCCAGCTCAGGACTCATCATATACCAGGTCCTTAATTCATATTTGTCTAATGGATGAATGTGCACATCTCACTGAGCCTCAGTGAATGCATCTGTCAAATGGGAATCATGATCCCAACCCCCCCCCCCATGGTATAGTGAAATGATTAAATGATTTTTGGCACATCGAGGTCAATAGGTCCTCGACAGACCACCTCCCCATCTCCCCATTCCGTTTGATTAAGGAAGAGGCAGAAGCAGGAGTGTAACTAGCTCAAAGACCAGCCTGGCCCTGGATGGAGGTGGGCGGGGAGCCCGGGGTCCAACACCGCAAAGGGTCGGGATGCTAAAAACTGGAAGGAACCCTAGAAATGATCTAGTTAATTGGTTGCCAAACAAAGGCTTCTTTTAATCTTTCCTGTATGAAATAATTTCATCCACCACAAAACTAAATGTATTAAGGGAGACTCCACTTTCCCAGCTTTGAATTACTCAAAGGCATCCTGTTCCATCCGCCCAGCACCGACCCAGTGTGAGGGCGCCGTGCGGAGACGCCATGCCGAGGCAATTCCAGCAAAATTGGAGGCCTCGGCAGCAGGTAAATGATTTCCTTTAACTTCCTGAAATGTTAACAACAGCCCCTGGAAGCTGGGTACGGGGGGCCCGTGTTAAGAGCCGCCACGTGACCACACAAAGCGAGAAGGTTTCTGCTTTTATTTTTCCAAGCTGGGCAAGCTACCTGTGGGCAGCTCAGCGGGCTCAGGACAAAGCCTGGATAGGAGAGCTTTCTTCCCCGGGTGGTTCCCTCTCAGTGGGGCAGTTCCCTCTCAACGACCCTTGACCGACAGAGCCCGAGGTCGCGTTGATTTTTCAGTCTGGTTTCCGGAAGCCCGCGTCTGATGTTAGGTCCTTACAAACATCTGTAGAGATTTCCCACCCTGCTTTCCACCCTTGGCACATCCCAAAGCACCCTGTATCCAGCCCCCTCCTCTGGGCTCCTCTCCCATGTGGAATTCCGCCCCTTCCCTGCCCTCCACCACCTCCCCTGCCCACCTCTCCAGTCTCCTGTCCCGCTTTGTTCTGGGGCACAATTACTCACATTCCATAATACACGGTGCCTTCCCCACCTTGGGGTGTGTGCCTTCCTCCCTCTGGGCACCTGTCGAACTCCTACACCAGCAGCAGGGCCTTCCCCTGAATTCCCAGGCAGCTCCAGTCCCTCTCCTGGAGTCACCAGGGCTTGCCTCTGTCAGCACCTCTGGAAGTGGAGACGCTGCCTCCCCTTCTGCCCAGAGGGCCTCTCTGGAAGGATCGTATTCTTCCTTTGTTTCCCCTGTTCCAGCTCAGACAGGGCTGGAAGGCAAGGGTGGGCCTCGGCATGCCTTTTTCTAGTTGAATGGATCCCCTACAACTATCCACAGAATTTTGAGGGCAGCAGCAGTTTTCTGGGAAGAGGCCACCAAAGGGGGTCTGTTCCCCCCCTTAAAGGTAAAGAACCTCCACCCTAGACCCTGAGCATCTCAACAGACGAAAATGTGTCTAATTCCCTGTATCGCACAGCCTGGCACATAGCAGTCATTTACTGTATAATGCTATCAAGTCATGGGGTCTCTTTGAGCTGAAGATCTAGTCCAACTTTCCCATTTTACAGATGAAGCAGCTGAGCCTCAGAGCCAGGAAACGATTACTCTTCTGTCAGCCAGACGGAATGCTTAGGGGAAATATCTTCTCTCTTATGAATTAGGAAGTAGCAATGTTAATATTAATTTACTCATCCTTCCACTTAATGCCCAATGATTTTTCAAGCACCTACTATGTGCAAGGTACAACCATGGGGATACAGAAATGACAAACGCACAAGCCCCGCTCTCAGAGAGCCCATGAGCCGCAGGGAGAGAAGACGCAAGCAGGGGTCATGGAGACACACAGACAGATGAACCCAGAGGAGGGAGGACCCACCTCCTGGTGGGCCTCTGGGAAGGCTTTGTGAAGAAGTGGCATCCGAGCTTTGCACAAAGAGGTCCCAGGCCATCAATGCCAGAGCTGGAGCCCACATCCCTGCTCTGTTCTCCACCAGGTCTCAGACTGTACTATCTCTCCACCACAGTGTAATTGTTAGGATGATTTAGGCTAAAAGGAATAGAAAACCCCAACTCACTTGGCTGTAGTAATAAGGAAATGTATCCTCCCTCTAACAAGAAATCCCAAGTTAGGGCAGCTCCAGGGTTGGTTAATTCAGCTCCTCAAGGACGTCATCAATGACTCCTTTTCCACCTTTTGGCTCTGCCATCCTCCGTGTCTGTCAGGAATGTCCTTAGAGCAGATCACCTCTTGGTCACAAGATGGCTGCCCAGGCCTGGAGGTCACACCCAGACATGACAACATCCTGCTCTTTGAGTTTCTTCCCTAAGATCAAGGAGATCTTTTCTAGAAACACCCAGATCCCAGCCCCACTAACTTTCCTCACTTCTTAAGTCCACTACTGAGTGAATCACCAGCAATGGGGGTAGATTTCCCAGTATTGGCTGAGCTAAAAACAGGATCACATTCCCTGAGGGGTAGTTACCCAAACAAAATGAGGGTTCTATTTGCCAGGAAACAGGGGAATGGCTGCCAATTGTGACTATTACACATATCAACCACAGTGACTGTTTCTAAGGTTCCTTATCTGGGGAACATCTGTAACAGAACCCACAGTGGTGGTCAATTGTGGATGTCTTCAGCCAGGCAGCATCTTGGATCCATAACAGCATGTGACAAATATGCCCGGGTCCCTCCCATGTGCCAGGCTCTGTGCTACGCTGGGAGGACTGTGATGGGCCAGACAGACACAGTCCTCTCCCTAGGAGGGGAAGAGACAGGTAAACAGGCAATTACAGCATGGCATGATGAGTGCTATGGCAGGGGAACAGGGATACCAGGGATGCTGGGAAGGTGGCTCACCCTGCCCAAGATGGGGAGGATGTATGTGGGGAAGGCTTCCTGGAGGAGGCATAGTCCAAACCATGACCTGAAGGAAAAGTGGGAGTTAGCCAGGCAGGGCGGGGGCACTGAAGGCAGAGGGAAAAGCACGTGCAAACGCCCTGAGGTGAATGAGAATGTGTGTCTCCTGGGGCTGGCAGTATGTTTCATGGATGAACACAAGACCTGAGTCAAAGAGATCTGCACTGGAATCCTGGAGTCACCACTAATAGGGAACAGGACTATAGGCGAGCTGCTGAAACTTTCAGTGCCTGAACTGTTTCACCTGTAGAATAGGGATAACAGTACATATCTCACAGGGTGGGTGTGAGGCTCAAATAAGACCTTGCCTATAAAGCTCACACCACAGTGTAAATTCTCCAGTATTGTAATTATCTTACTCTGAGGCTTGGACCCTACAATGAAGATCTGACCAGTAGAGGTGGGTGGGGGCTGAACTCCCCCCTGTGGCTCTCCAGGGCAGGCAGCCTGGGCTTGCGCCACCAGCCACATGTGACTGGTGAGTTCTTGAATGTGGTGGGTCTGAACTGAGATCTGCTGTAAGTGTAAAGTACACACTACAGTCTGAAGAATGAGTCCCTCCAACCACCTCCATGAAAAATATCTCATTCAAAGTTGTTTATGTTGATTACATGCTGAAATGATAATATTTGGGATATACTGAAGATAAAACATATTAGGGAAATGAATGGCACTTGCTTCTCTTTACTTTTTAAAATGTGGCTACTAGATATTTACAATTACATTTGTGGCTCGCGTATATTTCTGTAAGGTTGTGCTGGCCTAGGCATGTTATCCCACCGCAAATATAAAGAAACAGAAATGCAGACCCATTCAACAGCCTGCCTGGTCTGTGGCTGAGGATGCATCGGGGACAGGGGCCTGGCACCAACTCCTCGTCCTTCGCTCATTCACTCGCGCTCCTCTCTGCACAAGCCTCTCCTCCGACTCCTGGAAACCCACTTAGCGTTGCCAATGTCATGCGCTCCCCACCCCAACCCGGCACTCTTGTCTTTCGATCTGCAGATTGTCCTCGAATGGACCTATCTTCTCCCAGGCCCCCAGCTTCCTCTTTGCTAAATGAGCCCCATTTCTTGGAACTGTTGACAAGTGGTGCTCTCGATACAGAAGGAGGGAGAGCAGAGGTGCAGAAACAGCCGAGGCCTATTCTTCGGGAAGGGAACTGAAGGCTGAAGCATGGGCTCTGCAGCCAGCCCAGGGAGGGGAGATGAGTGTGCATGGCGGGTCTGACCAGACCATGGACATTCAAGGGCCCTCAACAAGCATGAACACCCATCCTTCCAGGGCACAGCATCCAGGGCTCCTTGGTGGCTACTACAGTGTCACCACCATCTGCCTGGGGACATCTCGAGCTGGAAGTCTCAGATGCCTGGGACTCAACCCACCCGAGCTGTCTCATCACCTGTCGCAAACCTAGCAGACTCCTTGGTCTCCTCTGAGACAGCTGTGTATTCTGACAGGGGCTCTCCTCCTGAGGACGTTTTCTACCCACCCCCCGCTGCGCAGCAGGCTGCAAGTGCTGGAGAGTTAACCAGCCCCCCAGGAGTGATGCTCAACCAGCTTCAGGTGTGGCCCACAGGGTCTCAGCAGGTCCCCAGGAGGGCTGAGACTCCGTTGCCCACAGCAGTAATCTGTGCATTAACACTTTTCATCAGTATCCTCCTTTCCCACTCCCCTCCCTAATAAACTCCTTACATCCAAATCCTTGCTTCGAGGTCTGCTTTGGGGACATTGCAAACTAAGCCATCATCTCTCCCCCAAAACTGCTTCTTATCCCATGGACTGCACTGCCCTCCTCTCAGATGCTGTGGCATCTGGAACACAGGGAGTCAACTTTGATTTTTACCCCCATCTCATCTTCCACATCCCAACCACCTCTAAGTGCTGCCCATTTTACCTCCTAAATGCTTCTCAATTCTATCCACTCTTCTAGATCATTTTGCCACTGCTTCTGGGCCGGGCCACCATCATCTCTCATCTGGACAGCAGCTCTAGCCTTCTGTAACCCTGCCTCAACCCCCCAAACCTGCCCAGATCTGCCAAGCCCAGGCCCACATACCCAAACACCTCCTGGACTACTCCTCTTGGAGTGGCACCTCACGCCTGGCATTTCCCAGCCTCCTCCTGGGGCACCTATGACCATACCAGCCACACACCTGTAAAGCAGGAAGTCATCCTCAGTCATCCTCTTTCCTCACCATCCCGCTTCTGCCTTGGAAAGTTCTTACACGTTAATCCCCCTTCATTTCACGTCACTGCCTTGGTTCCGGTGGCAGGAATGCTATGACCCCCTCCTAACTGGGCTGCCCTCCTCCAGTCTTGCCCTTTCTGATCCTTTCTCGATGTTGTTATGAGAGGGACTGTCCTAAGATGCCATCAGATCATTCCAGCATCCTGTTTCACTCCTCACTGGCTCGCCATGTCCCACGGGACAAACTCTGTCTTTGACATGAAAGACCCCTTACAATTTGGCTCCACACAACCTCAATTCCCACCCCACGCCCCCAAAACCCATGACTGCAGCCACTCCTAGACCATTTGTACTCTTTCCTGCCTTGGGCTCCATACCCATTAGGGGTGGGCCCAGGGGTGGCATCTCCCTTGAAAGCTCAATCAGCCATCTTGGTAGGAAGCCCCACTTTCCTCTTCTCCACCCCAGAGAACAGCACTGCCAGCCACCTGCACATCCAACCCAGAAGCCAGGCAAAACCAGGTGTCCAGTACAGAGCGGCAACTGCTATTATAATAAGAGATGGGCCTTCAAGTCATTCATATACTTTTGTCATCCAGTTCCTTCATTAAATAAAATTCTGGCAGCAGGGCCCTGACAAAACGGGAATGAGATCGGAGAGAGAAATGTCTGGAGCGTGGGGAATCGGAAAGTGAGGGTGGGGAATGGAAGCTGGTTTGGGGCGGACTTTGTGGAGAGAGCAGTGAGCAAGCACTGTGGGCGTGCAAGGTGGAGGGTGTGCAAGGTGGAGGGTGTGCAGGAACAGGAGGCGTGAGGGCACAGAGGACCAACTGCAGCTCTTATGACCTACAGCTTTGCTCCCGTGCTTTAGATATAAGAGGCTACAGGTAGTGAAGGAGGGTAGTGACCGAGGGTCCTGGGGTGTAGCTGGACGACTGACGCTTCAGCTACACGCTGGAATAAATGATGTCGAAAGACAAGTGGACTCAGAGAGCAGCATCCCCATTTTCCAGGCACAGAACGAAGGCTGAATTTGAAAACTCGCCTGCAATCACCAGTTTGTAAAGGCAGAGCAAGGGCTTCCCAGTCACAACCTCCAAACGTGGTCCTCCTAGCTCTGTCCCTAAGAGCTAACGCTGTGGTGTTAGAGACTGTGCAGATAGGAGGGCAGCCTTCAGTGAGCAGTCTTGTTTTTCTAAGTTAATTCTGTGGATCCAGGTTGTGACCCCACAGCATAAGCACACACTTCTAAAGATGATCTTCAAAGGGCACGCGTACAGCGATACACAGCAGTTACAGCTGTGAAGTCACACGGATCAGAAATGACAACTAAATCGGGTCGCATTTCTTTACCTATTTTTTATGGCAACCACTGCATGACCGCTAGAAACATCCAAACTAGCACTGAGGTCATTTTCAGATAATGTGCCTTTCCCAGACAATAGTTTTTGTTCAAAACAAAATAATTTATAGAGCATCCTATAATATGAAAGGCCTTGTGTGGACCTTTCCTGGGGGATAATTTTAGGGAAAAATATCTTTGCCTATATACACCAGACCATGTACCTGGCCCTGAGGTCTTCCAGGGTCCCAGCCTTCAGGAAGCTCACAGTGTACAAGAGAAGCCCAACACTAAAGCAGCAGTGAGAAATGGAAAGAAATCAAGGGAGGTTATAGGAACGTATAAAAGTGTGTCCTAACCCAGTGCTTCTCAAACTTTAATTGCACATGAATCACTACTTGTGAAAATACAGATTCCCAATGAGTAGGGCTGGGGTCGAGCCTGAGATTCTGCGTTTTTAACCAGCTCCCCAGTGATGCCGATGCCGCTGGTCCGTGGACCACACTTTGAGTAGCTGAATGGCTCCTTGTGATTTGGAATATAATTCCCTATGCCAGCATCACATGCAGTTTCCAAAAGGGCAGCATCTCAAACGCACTACACGGGTTTGAAGTTCAGATACTCTGAAAGGCTCGGGGAGACGAGGCGATTAGGCTGAAGCATCAGCGCTGCCGTTTCTGAGGTGCACTGCCTGCACACTAGGGGAGTCAACAGACACGTCTCCATCCCGGAGGAGTGAGCAGCTGAATGGGGGTAGACACGTAAAAATCAAAGACTCATAATACGTGCATCTGTGAAATGTAAACGTGCATCTGTGACAAAGGTCATGAGTGTCTGTAACAGGGAGCATGACCTGGTCGGGGAGGCTGGAGGCAGGGAGAGGAGAGAACAGCACAGCAAAGGCCTGGCTGAGGATCGAGGGGATCCCAGTGAGGCTGGGCAGAGGGAGTGAAGGATGAGGCTGGAGAGTCACGCAGGACTCCATGAAGAGTTTCGCGTTCATCCTAAGAGTGCGAGGGGCCCCTGAAGTGTCTTACTGGGAAGGAAGAATATAATCAGATTTGCATTTTGAAAACATCCCTCTGGCTGTAGGGAGGAGGATGGGCTGGAGGGGCCAGAGGGTGTAGTTCCTTCCCTGGGAGTACGGGAGGCATCAGGCCTGACGGAGACAGCATTTCAGTCTCTCTCTGGGTGGCACAACACTCTAAAGCTATGGATGGCCACTTTCTGCCCCATGGATGCTGGAAGCAGGACAGTCCGTCTGTTCAGACACACAGGAGTGAATCAGACACCCAGGAAGTAACTGGGAGAGAGAGGGCTTGCAGGGAAGGAGAGGGGGCTTCTGCTGCATTTCGGCTCATGGTTCCAGCCCTTCCTGAGGCTCCTCTGCCACCCTGCCCTGATTTCCTTGGGATGCCTCTGTATCCTTATGAGGAGTTCCTTGATTGAGGCGGTTTCTGTTCCTTGCCACCCAGAGAGTCCTAGCGAACTCAGCAGCACACTTGCACTGAGGATTTCAAAAGTGCGAGAGCACCACACACGCTGTAGCAGCGCCCCAGGATTAGTCTCCAGACACCCCATAATTTGAGGTAATGCCCTGGTAAAGTCACTAGGTTCTGAAGATTACATGCAGATTCCTGAGCTCCGGCAGAGACACAAGAGGTCATTCCCACCCACTGCACTGAGGTGGACAGGATTTCCAGCCAACCCAGGAGTGGGAGGGTGTGGGGCAGGTTGTCGAGGGACCACATGGCAGATATGCCTAAATATGTCCCCAGCTTCGAAGGTCACCTCCAGGCCTGTCCAGCCAGCTCCGTTCAAAGCTGTTTATGGTTTCCCCTCACACTGGAGGTTTGGGTTTGATTTACAAGGGACGGAGATGAATGTGAATCTTTTCAAAAAGAACAACCACCTTGCAGGAATCTGCAGGGTCCAGGAACCACTCGCTACAGTGTTTTGCTCTTTTTGGTGACAGGCAAGGAGATTCAGGATCTGAAAGATCCGCTTAAGAAGAAAATGTCTTGAAGAAATGTCAAACTGACCTCTGAAAGCTACCAAGTTGATGTCTGGTTAATCGGGAAATCCATTTCTTTATCTCAAACAGGGGGTACTTCTCTTGACAGGACATCTTGAGGATTACACATGGACATCTGGGGTGTCCCAAAGTGTGCTGTGCAGATAAATGTTGGAAGGCACAGTGATTCTTTTCTTTTTTGTCTCACACAAAGAAAATTATTGTTTTAATGGTTATGTATATATTTTAAGGCATGAGAAAAAAAAGCACATCAAGCCCATAATTTCATGGCTACTATTGCTCAGGATGAGGCTTAAATTAAAAAGTGAGTTGAGGATGAACAGCAAGCTCTTACTATTATAGCACCGGGAACTACATTCAATATCCTGTGATACACCATAATGGAAAAGAATATGAAAAAGAATGCATATATGTATAACTGAGTCACTTTGCTGTACAGCAGAAATTAACACAACATTGTAAATCAACTATACTTCAACAAAATTAAAAAATATATTACTGGAGAATTCCATCATGCAGCTTATGAGTACAAAATGTTTGCCACCTAATTTTCTAAAATAAAAAATGTTATATACTGGCAAAAAAAGTGAATTGACTTAGAAAGTAAGTAAACAATAGTGCGGTTAGTGTACGAGGAAGGCCAAGGTTGTGAAATTTGCAGAACACTGAGATGAAGAGTAGGCAAGCCTCTGGCATACAGCCTGGTACAGACCAGGAGCCCCAACATGACAGCCACCATTTCACAAGTACCTACGTCATCTCTAATCCTTATAACAAGCAGGTAGGACTTATCATTCCTATTTTAGAGTTGATACATGGAGGCTTGGAGAAATGAGAACACTTGTCCAAATGCATACAACTAGAAAACGCCAAGGTTGCGATTTGAACATAGGTCTGCTTGCCTTCAGGTTCCAGATTCCCTAACTGCACCACATCACCCTTAACAATACATCATTCTCTCTCTCCTCTAGAAAACACAAGTGTCTTTCATAAAAGACCCCATAAAGACCCCAGATTTGGGGCCTGGCCCATTTTATCCCAACCCATACGGGTACACTATGTATCTATTTGCATTTGTGCTTGGACAACTCCTACCAAACCAACAAATTTCAAGACTAGCTCTTTCTTCCATGTGGTTGGCCCACTGCCCTGCCCTCAGGAGGCCTGAGGTAACCAGCCTGGGTCAGCTTGGCCTTGGCGCAGCATGTGATGGCCGGGTCTCTTCTCAGTATTGGGGTGGGAAGAGTTCAGGTCCAAGTGAGGACCAGGGAAGTGGGCAGAGGCCTTCCAGTCTGGTCCAGTCATGCTCATTTGGGGTCCTGGTGGGTTGCTGGAGCCACCGTTGCAGAAAGACCCTCTGCTCAGTGTCCTCTGGGCACTTATATTCCCTCTTGGGACTTGCAGGGCACAAGTGGGTGTTCCTGGGCCCCTGGCTAAATACCACCTGGATGATACCCTTCTACCAACATCCATAAGAGTTTCCCAAAGTCTCCCCATAAGGCACCAGAGAGACTCCTTTCTCCCTACACACATTCTAGAGGCACAGGCTTCCTGCCCGACTCTCATCCAGCTACCTGGATTTGCACCATTCTCACTCCTTTAGTGGCCATTTTTCACAAAGTGGTGTGTGTTTAAATTATCATCATAATACCATTCCATGTGAGTCATTAACTTCTGTCTCAGCAAAACAACAAACTGTTACACATCATGGACCACTAAGGTCCCTGAGAAGTGCCAAACGATCCATCCACCTCTGCCCGGAATCTCATTAGGGTCCTGGCTGATGCTGACCGAGCACTGTGTCCCTAGAACTATTCTAAGACCATCGTACGTATTAGCTTACTTAATTCTTCTTGAGGTACTATTACCTTCCTAATTTTACAGATGAAGAAACTGAGTCACAGAAGGATCAAATGGCTGGGTTATGAATGCAGAGCCATGCCCGTCACCACTGGGCTGGTCTATGACAGGAACTTGTCCCCTGGATTTGGAAGGATCACAGGTTTATCTGAGAGTAAAGAGATCTGGGTTGCAGTTACACAGAGCTGTGTGACCTTGGACAATTCACTCCATCTCGCTGAGACTTCCTCATCGGTACAACGCGGACAAGACCTGCTTCGCTCACTCAGAGGGTTCCTGTGAAGGTCAGAAGAGATAACTGATGTGAGAATACTTAGATTTTGGCAAATGTGTGCATGAAGGGACAGGGACAAGTGGATAAGTCCTATGCCACTCCTGCCTTCAGGAAGCATTAGGATCTTACAGAGCAGACAAGCATTTTCTTCCGTGGGCTCCTGCCAACGCTCAGTGTTTGAGGCACAGCTGAGAGGGCTGCTGGGAACGCACCGTGTGATCTGAAACGGGAGACTTCCCATCTCTGGGCTTCACCCTCCTCCACCCAAAAAGTGAGGGCCTCTCACAGGAGGTCCCTTCCTGTTCTAATGTTTTTACAACTTTGGCCTTGTTTCTGGGTTAAAATACTTGTGAAACAGCAAACAGCTTATATTAGGAATTCTTCCTGCTGGTGGGAGCAAACAGCAGGGATGTGTCTGACAGATATTAACGTCATCTACACATGCAACACATAAGCAATGTTTAAAATGGCATTTCTGTCTCTAAAACACCAGCGTTCTGATTGAGGATCTTGAACCTCGATGTTCCTCCTCATCGGAAACTAAGGACCTCCCCTTCGTCCCACTCCCCTAGCCTCCAACCTTCACCTGCAGAATACATTTTCTTGTCTAAGGTCTCTTGAACTTGAAACTAGTTTAGGAGGAAACAGCAACCTCGAAGTCAGACAGACCTGAGGTTGAATGCTGATTCTGCAACTTACTAGCTGCGTGACACTGGGCAAGACTCTCTGAACTGCTCCTCGTCTGAGAAATGGAGATGTTAATAGCTCTCACAGGGCTGCAGTGAGGATTAAATGAAATGAAACAAGTTAAGTTCTTGGGCATACAGTAGGCATTCAGCAAATGGTAGCTCTTATTACTGAGAGTAGGGACTGTATTAGTCAGCCTAGGCTAGGTTATGCTGCAGAAACAAATTCACACCCAAATCTCAGAGGTATAACAAAGCAAATGGCCAGTCCTGGTCAGCAGGGCATTCTGCTCCACGTGGTGACTCAGGAAGCCAGGATGAAGAGGCTTCATCATCTGAAACATTGCTGATCAACACCACAGGGGAAGTGAGTGCTGGAGGGTCTCCAAAAGCCAATTAAGTGTTATGGACTTGACTGGTTTGAACTAGTTACTGGCCCTGATTGGCTGCCAGGGCCTGGGAAATGTTGGGGAGTGCGTGGAATATTAGATGATCATTACTCTCTATGTGATATGGAGCCAAATTCTGTTCACCTTTGGTTCTCCCACAGTGCTTAGCACAATGCCAGGCTTATTAGAGAAATTAAGGCACAAGTCAAAAAGAAGCCTTCTCTGATGATGTAATAATTCTCTAGCCAAAAGAATTTTCTCTCTTTTTTTTCCCCTTTAATCAGATGCTTATTCTCATCCTGCAGTTTATCACTGAAACAAGTATTTCAGAAGTTTTATAAATAATGTTCATTTTGAGGAAGTCCAATGCGCTTCGAATTAAGGTAAAACTCCAGGTCATGTCTAGGCCATGAGTTTACACTTGGAAGAGGAAAAAGAGAGGAGCAGATTGGACTGCCAAGGATAAGATGACAAGAAGTTTGCATTTCTTAACAATACTTCCAGCCCTTCTCAGGACCCTTGAGTGACATGAGGGTAGGTGGGTGGTTCATGGCACGGAAATTAGTGCAAGGAGGCAGTATGGCTTGCCCATGAGTCCCAAATGAGTCAAGCGTAGACCAGTGTTCCTTCCATACTTCCCCCTTCTTCCCAAACCCTTGCATTCTGCAAAGTCCTCCTTCCTGCCCTACACTCACTGAAACTACTGTGGGTCACGACACATGGATACATCTACCCAAGAGAACTCCTGAGAGTTGCTGCTGATCCCCCCCATTACCCTGGGTGGAGAAAGTGGAGCTCAGGAAAGATCCTTTTCCACGGAAGGAATGGCCTGCCACCATGTTCTCTTCTGGGCTCAGAGATGTACTCTGGTCCTGGCTCTGCCACCACGTCACTGGGTCACCTTGGACAACACACCGCTCTTTTCTGGGCATCCCTTTTCTCACCTGTAAACTCATTTAACAAGCATGCAGTGCAGCCTAAGAGGAGGGCTAGGAACATGCAGGTAACTAAGCCGTGAACCTGACCTCCAAGCAGAGGAGCAGGGCGACCAGGGGTCATGAGGACTTCCTATGCCAGCAGGCTAGGCGTGGACAACAGGGATGGTGGAGGCCAGTGAACGGGGGAGGGCTGTGGACAGTTTGCGTGCATGCTGCAATCAAATGGGCCAGCTGCCTCTCAGCTCCGGCCACACTCGCCAAGTGGGAATGTGGGCCCGGTATTGGCAAATCTCTTGATTTTTTTCAAAAGAAGCAGGAAAGACAAAATTATATATGAAATGTGAGCAGACCAACCAAATCAGCTTCATCTGTTGTCTGGCTGAAGCCCATGGCCCTCGCATTTGCAACTCCTAATGGATGTCAATCAGAGGACTTTATGAGATTATAAGATTATATAATCCTATTTGATCTGATAATCTGATTAGTTTTCATATGATCAGGCTTCTAAAAAATATGCATTGTTTTACTCTAAAAGGAAAAGAATTACTACGGAAAATTGAAAAAAGGTATAAAAAGAAAATTAAAATACTCTTAATTATTCCTAATCCCATTCCCCCAAAGTTAACATTTTGATGTATATTTTGGTACGTTTCCTGCCAGCCTTTTCTCTGTGCATAAATTATATAAATAACATTATATGTGTGTATATGTTTATGCGTGTGTGTATATATGTATATATAACGTTACATAAGTAAAATGTATAACATGAATCTCTTCTAAAATTAGGACAACAGTATTTTGACTGTTTGGCTTTGCATCCTCATGACATTGTGTCATTATGGATTCTTCAAAAGCATGATTTTTAACAGCTACATAAAAATTCCATAATACAGATTTACCGTAATTTATACCTAAAACTTACACCTAAACATTTGAAGGTGTTTCTAATTTTTTACTATATAAATAGAATTGCAATGCACATTCTTATATATAAATATTTGTGGAGGTATCTGATTATTTCTTTAGGTAAATTTCCACAAGTGGAATTACAGGGTCTAAAGGTATGAACGCTTGTAAGGTTGTTGATATATATATACTCAATTGCTCTTCATAAACCCTACAGTACTTTATGCTTTCACTATATTCTTACTGACACTGGATACTGTCATTTTCAAAACTGAATGTTAATTTGATGAAATTAAACAAGTGATATTTCATAGGTATCCTAATTTTATCAGTGAAGTTGGATATTTTCCCTCCAAATGCTTTCTGGCCATTTATATCTCTTTTCTGACTTGTTCTAAGGCCCCTTGAAAAAACCATTTTCTGTATTATATGCAGGAAATCTTTGTATCACATATTTTTATAATAGGAAAAATGAGATGAAATCTAAATGTCCAGCAACAGGGAAATATTAAATCAGTAAAGGCACAAGTAGTTGATGGAATATTATGTAGTTATTACAATTTGAGGATACAGAAGCATTGTGGGAAAACACTCATGACATATGTTAAATGAAAAAGAGCAGCTATAAAACTAAATGTGTACCATGTCCCATGTTAACAACCACATAAAAATAACAGTTATGGTAGGAGCTGTATTTAAGGGTTGGGATTTCTGAAGACATTCTTTTTTTCCTTTTATGTTTCAAAATGTTTTGCGATTCTGTTATATAACCTTTGTAGTTAAGAGAAAAAATACTTGAAAGACAAATTTTCAGTTGACTTTCCAAATGCGCCTTCCTAGTTTCTTAGGAGTCCCCTGTATCCATTTAAAAACATCTATGTTTGTGTCACAGAAGATTAAAAACTTTTCATTTACTTAAATCTGTTGGCATTTTAATCAGCAGAGAAAAAGACAGCTTTGTTATCAGTAGCAAGCAGGGCTCACAGTAATGACCTTGAGGTTGGGTTATTCCAGGCCTTTGGGTCCCCTCCATCCTCACCTTACTCTGAGGTTTGGGAAGAAGGCAGTTCTGAAATTGCATAGACCTGAGGGGCCTCCAGTAAATAGGGGGCGGGGGGAGAGGAGTTGGGCAGCTCCTGTTGAAAACGAGGAAGCCTTCCAGACCTGCAGGGTCAGGAATCACCCACATTAGACCCAGATGGGCCCACTTTACAGATGATAAAATTGAAGCCCATAGAGGAAGAATTTCAGGACAAGCAGACCAAGGCTGCGGGATGCCCAGAAAAACCTTAAACCACAACAACATCATCATTATTACTACTAATGTTCCAGCATCAGAAACCTTTCAAGCCATGTTCTTTTTTTTTTTTTCTTATTGGAGTATAATTGCTTTACAATGTTGTGTTAGTTTCTGCTGTACAACAACGTGAATCAGCTATATGTATATATATATATATCCCCTCCCTCTTGGACCTCCCTGCCACATACCCCCCTCCCACCCATCTAGGCCATCACAGAGCATCTAGCTGAGCTCCCTGTGCTATACCTCAGGTTCCCACTAGCTATCTATTTAACACATGGTAGTGTATTTATGTCAAACCTAATCTCCCAATTCAGCCCACCCTCCCCTTCCTCCTCTGTGTCCACACGTCTGTTCTCTACGTCTGTGTCTCTATTCCTGCCCTGCTAATTATTAGAGAAATGCAAATCAAAACTACAATGAGGTATCACCTCATACCGGTCAGAATGGTCATCATCAAATAATCTACAAACAGTAAATGCTGGAGAGGGTGTGGAGAAAAGGGAACCCTCTTGCACTGTTGATGGGAATGTAAATTGATACAGCCACTATGGAGAACAGTATGGAGGTTCCTTAAAAAACTAAAAATAGAACTACCACTACTGGGCACATACCCTGAGAAAACCATAATTCAAAAAGACACATGCACCCCCATGTTCACTGCAGCACTATTTACAAGAGCCAAGACATGGAAGCAACATAAATGTCCATGGACAGATGAATGAATAAAGAAGATGTGGTGTGTGTATGTGTATATATATATATATATATATATATATATACATACACACACACACACACACACACACACACACACACACAATGGAATATTACTCAGCCATAAAAAGGAACGAAATTGGGTCATTTGTAGAGACGTGGATGGACATAGAGTCTGTCATACAGAGTGAGGTAAGTCAGAAAGAGAAAAACAAATACCGTGTATTAACACATATATGTGGAAACTAGAAAAATGGTACAGATGAACCATGTTCTCTTTTGATGGTTGCACCTGTTATTCACAACGGCTCAGTGAGGATGGCAGCACTGGGATTCAGCATTCCACTTTAGCAGAAGGGGAAACTCAGGTTCAGTGAGGGGGAGGGGAACAGATATATTAAACACCTCTTATGTGTCAGGTGTTTGTGTGTTGTTTTGTTCTTTTATTTATTTATTTGGACATGTGATAAATAAATTTATGAACTGGGTTAGAAAAAAATGATACTAAAGAAAACCGAGTAAAAACCAAGCCCTGGGGGCTTCCCTGGTGGCGCAGTGGTTGAGAATCCACCTGCCAATGCAGGGGACACGGGTTCGAGCCCTGGTCTGGGAAGATCCCACATGCCACAGAGCAACTGGGCCCGTGAGCCACAACTACTGAGCCTGCGCGTCTGGAGCCTGTGCTCTGCAACAAGAGAGGCCGCGATAGTGAGAGGCCCGCGCACCGTGATGAACAGTGGCCCCCACTCGCCACAACTAGAGAAAGCCCTCGCACAGAAACGAAGACCCAGCACAGCCAAAAAATAAATAAATAAATAAATAAAAACCCATTTAGCCATCCATTTCAAAACAAAATAAAAAAACCAAGCCCTATCCCCCACCCACTCAGATCTTATTCCCAGAGCATCTATCACTAGTATCCTGTGTGCCCTTCCAGGGCCAGGCTAAGTGCACACACGCATATGCATCGTATGCTCTTCGCTTCCTCCTTCCTCCCTTTCTTTCTTTTCTCCTCTCTTACTCATGCCTTCCTTTCTTTCTTTTGAAGAAATGGTCCTGGGGAAGCATTCTATATCAGTTTATATGGGCTGGCCTCATTCTTTTCCATAGATGCACAGTAAGCCATATATGGATAGATGACCATTTATTTAGCCAGTGCCCTAGAGGTGGCTATTTATGGTTGTTTCCAAGCTTTTGTCACTTCAGACTCTCCTCATACAATCATCGCTTCACACATGTGCAAGTTTGTCTGCAGAATGGACTTCTAGAAGTGGAATTGCTGGGTCAAAGGATTTGTGCATTTAAAAATTTGTAAGATCCAAAGTAATCTCCACAGAGTCTGTAGTATTTGTGCAGCATTTGAAATTTATGAGGGTGTCTGTTTCTGCACAACCTTGACAACAGGATGTCTTGTCTAACTTTAAAATTTCTGCCAATCTGATATGTTATAATTATACCTCATTGTAGTTTAATTTACACTTATAATAAGGGAAGTTGAATATCATTTCACATGCTTAAATGCCATTTGTATTTCCTTTTCTGTTCACTTTCTTTGACCATTTTTTCCTGTGAGGTTAGATCTTTTTTTTTTATTGATTAGTAGGAACTCTTTATATATTAAGAAAATTAGCTCATGTCTGGGATATCTGTTTATCACTATTTTTTCCAAGTAACTCATTTGTCTTTTGACTTTGCTTATAGTATTGTGATGAAGACATTTAAAATATTTAGGTATTAGAATTTACCAAAAATTTGGTATATTTTTGATTATACATTATACTTAGGAAGGTCTTCCCCACTTTGAGATTATTTTCAAAATCTCTTATTTCTTCAAATAGTTGTATTTAAGCTTTTAAAAAAATGTACATGTTGATCCATCTGGAGTTAATTCTGGTGAAAGGACTGAGTTGCATCCAGGTGGTTCTCCAATTGTTCCAACACCATTTATTGAGTAATCTATCTTTTCTCCAGTGATTTTCCATGTCACCTTACTATTTCTGGACTCTCTTCTGTTCTGTGTAACTGTCTGCCTATTTATTCTAGAGCCACTTTTATACATGATCACATTAAACCAAAGCACCCTAGTGGTGTAGGTGAGGCCAGAACCAGGTCTCCCAGCCTGTGCTACTTTACCTCCCATAACTAGGTGGTCTCCTAACTCTAGGGTGGGTTGGGGAAAGTCAGAGAGGTCCCAGATCCTGATCCTCCAAAGCAGGGAGATAAACAAGCATAACACACAGCATTTCCCTCCCCTTCACTCACTCAGAGGCAGTGAGTGGCCTCTGCCAGCTCCAAGCTGGACTCCAGCTTTCTCGAGAGTGAAGTGGCTTGCCCTTGGGTAAGTCAGCTCCTCTCTTAGAGCCTCAGTTTCCCAACTGCAAAACGGTAATAGTAACACTTATATCATGTTTCGAGGATGCAATCATCTGATGCTGGACAAAGATGCCATAGTAAAAAGCCCCAGTTACGATGACAGAGGACACTGCACCATGGCAGAGCCACTCTCCCTCCTTCTGAGGCAAATAACGCCCATCACTTGGGCTATGATTTAGCAGGGACTGAGCTATGCAGCTTGCTGAGAGCCGGTCAGTCAGTCTAAAGGTCTGGCTGTCCACACCCCAAGGACACAGGACTTGCAAGGCCAGGTCCTCCAAAGAGAGGAGGGCGAATCAACTCTGACCTCAGAGCCACTGAGGTGTAAAGGGCTCAGTGTAGGGCCCCATCCTGCTCGGCAGGGGCCCAGGAACCCTTGAGGAGCCCTTCAAGGTGGGCAGGAAAGGCAGGGAAGCTGGGCAGAGTAGGAATGCTGGGAAGGTGGTTGGAGGTTGAGTCTTCCACACAACACCCAAGACCCAGCGGTGCTGTTCCCCAGAACCGTCACCTGCTTCTTTTTGGAACTTCCACCCGCCCTCACCAAGTGCTGTGAGCCCAGGGAAAACCAGGCCCAGAGCCCAGAAGTCGTGTGAACAACATCTCTCGGAGCACCCACATTCCAGAACAGGAACAACACAGCCCCCAGGCCACCCGCTCCCACACATACCAGCACCACACCTCGGGTTTAAGCACCATTGCACTGTTTGCCTGTATCAGCTGAGCTCCTCCAAGAGGGAGGGATTAATATTATCCCCATTTTCCAGATGAGCAAACTGAGACTCAGATGGAGCACATGAGCGGCCCAAAGTCAAAACGACAGCAAGTGGCAAAGTCAGAAATCAGGTCTTTTCAGCCTGAAAGCCTGACCACGATGCGCTCCAAACAGGGGCTGCAGTGGACTGTTGAGTCATCTGTTTGTTCAACAAACATTCATTGAGCACCAACTTTATATTTGGCAGCAGAATAGGTGCTGGGTGTACAGAGGCACATAAGACACAATTCTTGTTCAAAAGGACCAAATACAATAGCTATTCTATGATGTCAAGTCTGATGGGTATACAAAGGGCTGTGGGAGGTCAGGGAATAAGTGATTAGCTACTTTGAATCAGGGCAGGCTTCCCAGAGGAGGCAACCTGTAGGATGGAACTTGAATCATGTTTCCATTGTCAAGGGTGAGCAGGAGTTTTATTCCTCAGTGGCTGAAAATGGAGGTTCCTGGGCTCCAGTGCTATGTTCCAGGCTCCTGCCCTCTCTGGTGGACTTTAGAATTTCCAGGGAAGCTTGTTAGAAATACCCATTTCTAGGCCTCTCCTCAGACCTTCTGAATCCGAATTGCAGCCCTAGCATCCAAGCACTTGCATTTTTTCACAGCCCCCTAGTTTTTTTTTTTTTAATTTAATTAATTTATTTTTTATACAACAGGTTCTTATTAGTTATCTATCTTATACATATTAGTGTATATATGTCAATCCCAATCTCCCAATTCATCCCACCACCACCACCACCACCACCACCCCACCGCTTTCTCCCCTTGGTGTCCATACGTTCGCTCTCTACATCTGTGTCTCTATTTCTGCCTTGCAAACCGGTTCATTTGTATAGCTGATTCACTTTGTTATAAAGCAGAAACTAGCACACCACTGTAAAGCAATTATACTCCAATAAAAATGTTAAAAACAAACAAACAGAAAAACTAAAAACAGAATTACCATATGACACAGCAATCCCACTACTGGGCATATACCCAGAAAAAAACATAATTCAAAAAGACACATGCACCCCAATGTTCATTGCAGCACTATTTACAATAGCCAGGTCATGGAAGCAACCTAAATGCCCATCGACAGATGAATGGATAAAGAAGATGTGGTACATACATTCAATGGAATATTACTCAGCCATAAAAAGGAATGAAATTGGGTCATTTGTAGAGATGTGGATAGACCTAGAGCCCCCTCGTTTTTTATTGAAGGATGTGTATTTGGGACCTGCCATCCAATGGGCAGCTATTGGCAGGTGTTTTTTTTTTCTTTTATGAATGTTGTTCATTTTAAGAAAAACTCTAAACGCAATGGAAAAATAAAGCCAGAAGCCCCAGGGACAAAGCCCGCACCCAGTTAGCCTGTCATAATGAGTCTGATTCTCTCTCTCCCTTGTGCTTAGAAATCATTATCTGAGCACCTTAGGAAACTGCTTCCTCCCCTCCTACTGTTAATGCCTGACATTGTGAGAGAGGCTCTTTCTCCCATGCCTGCCTGGGAGAAAGGGGGCCTCCTTTCAAGACACAAGGGAGGGAGGGCAGGTTGTGTTTCACTGGCAGTTTTTAAGAAAGGGAGCAAAACATTCAGTGGTAAAGAGCATGGAGCCAGACCGCTTGTGTTCAGATTCTGCCTCTATTACTTCTGAGCTGTGCAATTTCAGGAAAGTGACTTAACCTCTCTGTTTCAGTTTCTTCATCTGTAAAATGGGGATAACAGTAATATCTATCTTATAGGTTGTGTGAAGACTAACTGAGTTAATATATGTAAAGGACTTATGAATAGTGCCAATCAGATATAGTCAATTTTATATAACTATTTGCTTTCATTATATTAACATGCCAGTTGGAGGTGGAAAGTCAGGGGCTGACCACAGTTAAGACTTAATCAGCAGAAGGCAACTTCTCTGACCAACTCTTATCATTCACCAAGTGCTGCCTGAGAACCAGCTATGATGGTTTACAGTGCTGGGCACTGGTGATACAGAAGAGAAGGAAGCAGAGCACCTGCCCCAAGAGACTCCACCTCCACCCCCAGTGAGGAAGCAGATTTGCCTGACTTCTAGAAGGAAAGGCCCAATGGATCTTTGCCCCCAAACTCAGCACAATCTAGGCTGGGGTTGGCCTTGGAGATGGTTAAACTTCTGGCCTCCCCAGGTCATCACTTTAAAAAGGTGGGACTCAGCTAGGCCTGTATTGCATTTGAAAGTATCAGGTCAGGAGATCTAAGAAGTGATAAAAGCATTTCTCTTCCCTTAGGTTTCCTCTGTGGTTATTAGAAAGTTTATGATATAACCACAATAAATATCAGAAAAGGAAGAAAAAGGGAAAAGTGCTTCCCAGGAGGCACAGCAGAAGAGAGGACAGGTGTTGGTGTTGGAAAATCCTGGGACTGAATCCTGATGCAGTCACTTCCTAGACATGAGCCCCTGGGCAAGGGACTTTCACTTCTCTGAGTATCGGTTTCCACATCTGTAAAATGGGCAGGTGGGAACACCTACAACTTAGTGAAGTTGGGAGGACTGAGCAAGATTACATTTTTCAGACAGTCCTTGCACATATGAGATGCTCAGTGCCAGCTAGCTGTAACCCCCTCCCTCACCTCCATTTTGCAAATGAAACCACTGAGGTGCAAGGAGAGGAGGTGACCTGCCCACATGGTCTGGGCTCCATCTCAGATCTGATTTAAGCCATTACTGAAGCCAAGAGAAGGAAGTAACCTCTCTCTGGCCTGAGTTGCTTCATCTGTGAAATGGGTAGATAGAAGGGAGGGTCAGATCAGATAATACCTAGAGGCTTATCTGGCCCTGTGAATTAAAAGAATGTTCTAGTAATGATAACAGCTAACAGCTACCCAGGATGTGTCAGGCACCTTACATACTCTGTGCCTAATTTGGGGAACACAGCAAGTCACAAACAAAGGAACTGAGGCCTCATGTAGCTGATGAGGGAAAAATATCCAGAAAATATAAAGGACTCATACAAATCAACAATAAAAATACATTTAACCCAATTATAAAATGAGCAAAGACTCTGAATGGACATTTCTCCAAAAAAGATATATAAATGGCCAATAAGCACATGAAAAGATGCTCAACATCATTAGCTATCAGTGAAATGCAAATTAAAACCACAGTGAGATACCACTTCACACCCACCAGGATGGCGACAATCAAAAAGACAATAACAGGTGCTGTCGATGCTGTCGAAGATGTGGAGAAATTGGAAACTTCAAACATGCTGATGAGATTGTAAAATGGTGCAGCCTCTTTGGAAAACAGGCAATCCCTCAAAAAGTTAAAAATGCAGTTACCGTATAACACAGAAATTCTACTCCTAAATATATACATATATGTCTGAGAGAAATAAAAACGTTTGTCCATACAAAAACCTGTTCACAGCAGCACTATTAACAATAGCCAAAAAATGGAAACAACCCAAATGTCCATCAACAGATGAATGCATAAACAAAATGTGGTATATCCATACAGTGGAATATTATTCAACCATGAAAAGGAATGGAGTACTGACACATGATACAACATGGATGAACCTTGAAAACATCATGCTGAGTGAAAGAAGCCAGCCATCATCAAAGACCACATATTATATGACCATACTTATATGAAATGTCCCGAATAGGGAAATCTGTAGACACAGAAAGTAGATCAGTGGTTGTCATGGGTTTGGGGTGGGGTGGGAGGAAATGGGGAGTAACTGTAATGGGTAGGGGCTTTCTTTCTGGGGTGATGAAAATGTTCTAAAATTAGATTGTAGTGATGGTAGTACATCTCTGTGAACATACTGGAAACCCCTGAATTGTTTACTTTAAATGGGTGAATTGCACACTGTGTACATTACATCTTAATAAAGCTGTTGAAAGAAGGAAGGAAGGAAGGAAGGAAGAAAGGAAGGAAGGAAGGAAGGAAGGAAGAGAAAGAAAGAAAAAGAAAGAAAGAAAAAGAAAGAAAAAAAGAAAGAAAGAGAGAAAGAAAGAAAGAAACTGAGGCTTAGGGAGGCAAAGATATTTACTAAAGGATGATCAGCGATTTTAGAACAAGAGTCAGGCCTCCCATTCCCAGGCCAACGCCCCTCTGGCTGACTTTCTGAAAAGAGGGATCACTAAGAGGAACTGTGCACTCACTACTTGCCCCATGCCAGGCACTTCGCATACTATTTTATCTAATCCTGCCAACAAGCCTAAGAAGTATACACGACTAACCCCAAGTTACAGATGAGAAAACCGAGGCTCCAAAATGTACAGCGACCTGCCCAAGTCACTGTCTTAATTCAGGTTCCCGAGAAGCAGACCCAGAGACAAGAGATGCATGAAGGACGTGCTCCGAGGAAAAGGCAGAAAAGGGGTGGGTGGGGAGGGAGCGGAGCATGCGGGCATCTCAGGCAGAGTCCTGCCCACCCTACAGTGTGAGTCACCCCCAGGCTTGGCCCCAGCCAGGCAAGGGAGAGGGGCTCTCCGACTCCCGTACTCCACAGCCTTTGGTAATGGGCATCGGGGATGGGGGTGGGAGGTGTAAATTCCTGGGCATGTCTAGACTTCTGCATTTGTGGACAAATGGCTCACAGCCCATCAGCAGCCTCCAGAGGAGGGTTGCAGGTGCAAGCCTTTGGTGGCAAAAGCACAGCTGAGTTGGAGGAGGGTTCCCCAGAAACTGCAAAGGACCCAAGGGGCTGTGGGTGAAGCACCAACACCATCTGCCCAGGCACCTAACTAGAAAATTAGGGATCTGGGATTTGTACCCAGGTCTGCCCACAAAGCCCATGACCTCCTCACCCTCTTCAAGAGGGATGCGTCCATAGACTGAGCTGGGGAAGTGCATGGCCCACAGGGGTGAGGATGACAAGCAGAGCTAGAGGAAAAGGAGGACGGTGCCTCTCCTGGGCTGGAGAGGGTTATGAGCCTGGATCCCAAGGAAGACAGAAGAGGAAAAAGCAGACATGAGGTGGGAGTTGGGTGCTATGGGTGACGACAGGGTCAGGTGAGCAGCACCTCCTCCCTCCGTGGCCTGGAGCTAAATGCAGTCCAACCCCCTCTTCTTGGCTGCTGAGAGCTCTGGTTAGGGGGTGGAGGGACCCAGATAACAGAGACAACTGCAGGATGCAGACGTGTTTGAAAGAAACCCCGTGGAGGGAAACCATGGGGTCTCCCCATGGAAACAAACTTCTTCAGAGGGAGGCTGGATTGAGGCAGGGACACGCTGACTCCGGTCTCCATCTGCACCGGTAGAGAAGCTGCAGTGTTTAAAGAGAGGCCATCAACAGCTGGTAAATCCCAGGTGACTGTGACCTGTTCCACTTAGTCACCCAGTACGAAGGGTCTGCTCTGAGAGCAGCTCAGCAGGCAAAGTGAGTTGATTCAATCAAACACTCCTTCATTCTGCACTTACTCATGCCTGTGATGCACCCGGCTGGCATTATGTTGGACACTGGGGGTGAAGGGAAGGCGCTGGGGGTCTTAAAAATGAATCAGATAAGGTCTCTACTCTCAAGGAGCTCATCATCAAGTAAGGGAGACAGAGCAGGAATCACAACATAGGGTGCTAAGTGCCATGGTGAGAGTTATGGATGGGAGCTTAGGAGCCCAGAAGAGGCAATACTCCCTCGTCCTGGAGGAGTTGGGGATAACTCACAAACAAGGTGAAGTTTGAGTTGGGTTTTGAGGGATGAATAGGAGTTTACCAGAAAGAATGAGAGAAATGCCATTTCAAAGTTACTTGGCTGACAAAGAGTAGGATTGGGGTTGTGCTTGAATCCAAGTTGTGCTCTGAACACTATACAGTACTATCTATCTTGAGACTCCCATTCCATTAATCCCCCAAGTTACAACCTTAACTTTTTAAAGCATGATAGAAATCATCCCCTTTCGAGTCAGTCCTGTTTGAATCCTGGCTTCACCACTCATTAATCATATGACCTTGGGCCCAGCTGAGAGTAAACAGTGTTCATTAGTTTTCCCCCCCTTTCTTACTTGGCTACAGGCTTAGCCTGCCCACTCCTTGGCCACTTTCAGGTTCACCAGGAGGTGGCACCTGAAGCTGTGGCCAGAGGGCCTGGAAGTCACTGTTTGTTGGAGGGGTGGGAACTGTGGGTGCCACTGTGCCTCTCTAAACCTCAGACCCCCACCTAGCCCCACCATGCAAGCCTAGGAGAGTAGTTTCAAGCGGGGGGGCAGGGGGGGTACCACCTTCTATAGTGCATCTGGAAACAGAGGGGGCGTTCTGAGTTATCACAATGATGTGGAAGACATAACTGGCATTAGTGGGCAGTGGCCAGTGGAGTTCCACACAACGGAGCATTGTCCTCTGTCCTGCCACCTTCTAAACGTCCCCTGGAAGACACGTAGGTGGAAAAACCTGTTTATAACTATCTAAATCCAACCCCCAGTCCATTTACATATGAACACAGAAGCTCACTGCACAGCTCTAATCTGCTCTAAATTGTCTAAGATTGCTCCAATGATGTAAACTGAGGGAAGGTGATGTACTCTTCTGTTTGGAGCTTTCCCATCAGTTGAATCACTTGATGGTGTTTGCCACTTCAACACATCTGTACCCATCTGCATTGGTAGCTGTGTATTTACTCGATTCTAGATGTGACTACAGGCAATGACTGCTTCAGAAAATCTTCAAGTGTGGGCGTGCCCAAGCATTTATGTAGTGGAATATATATTATTATTTTATTACAAATGGCTTTCTGGGCTTCCTTGGTGGCGCAGTGGTTAAGAATCCGTCTGCCAATGCAGGGGGACACGGGTTTGAGCCCTGGTCCAGGAGGATCCCACATGCCGCGGAGCAACTAAGCCCGTGCGCCACAACTACTGAGCCTGTGCTCTACAGCCCACGAGCCACAACTATTGAAGCCCGAGCGCCTAGAGCCCGTGCTCCGCAACAAGAGAAGCCACCGCAATGAGAAGCCCGCGCACCGCAAGGAAGAGTAGCCCCCGCTCGCCACAACTAGATAAAGCCCGCGCGCAGCAACGAAGACCCAATGCAGCCAAAAAAAAACACAAACAAAAAAATGGCTTTCCTTTTATTTCTCCTTTACCATGTGATTAGCGTATTATTATTATTACTATTTTTAGTATTTGTAGATAGATTATATGATCTATGCATGAACTGCGTTTCAGGATTGTAAAGAGGGCATCACAAACTATTTGTTATAAAGGTAACATTGAGACTGAAGGATTCAGACCCACTGGCCTGGTCTAGACAACTGGGAATCTATCCAGTTTCCCTTGGGATGACAGACAGTACAGCCTAAGGATCAGAGCCAGGGTCTGGGAGCCAGAAAGACTGAAATCTGAAACCCACTGCTGTTGCTTACTAGCTATATGACCTGGGGGAATATGTATAATCTTGCTAATTCTTAGCATCCTCATCTGCAAAATGGGGATAAAACACCCACCTCAGAGGGTTGTAGTGGGGGTTATATGAGGTCGACTGTAGAAAGACACCAATTAAGTGCTCAGTGATAATAGAAGCTGCTGTCACCCTTATTGTTGCTGTTATTATCATTTCTCCAGGGAATCCTCCCCAGCTGGGACCATGAAGTGTGACCGGGCCCTGGCATCCCCCACCCTCACCGCCCACATCCAGTCTGGCTCAGCACCCTGATCTCCAGACACTGATGGGGGGATGGGTCCTGATCCGCATGAACCATGAAACTAAGCCTCCCCCATCGGGACCCTATTCGACCCAGGCCTGAATCAGGCCTCACCCTCTACTGAACGTTGCCCTGGGTGGTGACGGGGGAGCAGACTACTGCCCAACAGCTCCCTGAGTCTCCACGCTGGCTTCCAGCTCACCTTCCCTGCTTTTCCCACCGCTGCTGGGGCCCTGGTGTGCCCTGCGCTGAGCCCCTCGGCTGTGGGGGCAGCAGGGTCCGTCCCCTGGTTCCAGCTTTGGCCTCTGAGCCTCCGGATCAGCCCCTCTGCACTAGGCCCGCCCCTGGCCTGCAGAGCTGTCTCCTTCCAAGGTTAAGCATCCACAGGGCCCTCACCTAGCTCTCAACAAACCACCAACATGACAGGTCATGGTGTATGAACTCTGGAGTGGGCGCTGGGAGCTGCCCTTTTTTTAAAAAAAAAACCACTTATTTATTTATTTAGGCTGCACCGGGTCTTAGTTGCGGCATGAGGGATCTTTTTTCAGTTACAACATGCGGGCTTCTTAGTTGTGGCATGCGGACTCTTAGTTGCAGCATGCATGCGGGATCTAGTTCCCCGACCAGGAATCGAACTCAGGGCGCCTGCATTGGGAGCGCAGAGTCTTACCCACTGCACCACCAGGGAAGTCCCAGGGAGCTCCCTTTTCTTATCATCATTCCTCTGTGGTTCTCTCTGCCCTTCCACAGCAGGAATCCCAGTGTTCATCTCTGCTCCCTGGGCCTCTGCACTCAGGGACCCCAGGAAGGTCTTGAACCGTGCATTTGGCAGTCAGAGGGAACTGATTCTTTCCCCCAAGGCAATGGGAACCAGCAGAGTTGTCAGAGCTGAGATGGCATTCCCCAGCCTCATAAGACCCAGAGCTACCTCTTCATTCCTCCTGTCTTTGGCGGAGTCGTTAGGAATCCCTAGAAGGTGATGGATGAAATCTGGTCTTGATCTAGCGCTGCCTGAGAGTACTGAGATGACACACACGATGCCCACCCTGAAGAAGTTCACAGTCCAGCTGGGAGAGACAGTCATGTAACAGATAACTGCGGTTTTCACATGGTCCGTGTTGAGTGTGAGGTATGCACTAGAGGCCATTGGCCTTCTTATGTGGGAATGGCCAACTAAGTCTGCCTGGGCAAGGTGGGAAGGCTTCTGAGCAAAGTTAACATTGGAATGGGGTACTGAAGGATGAGCAGGAGTTTTCCAAGGTCTGGGCTACTCTCAAGCCTCACTGCCTATTTCTAAGCCCTACAATCCTGGCATGGTTAGCCCATGCCTTTCTTCCTGAATGACAATCTTGGGGGAAGAGGAGATAGAGGAGAAACTGAGGATGGAACACAGCTCTTTACACCCCGAAGGATCCATGTTTGGACTGGATCCTGGTTCAGAGACATTGGCTTCCCCAGACTATTCCTAAAACACAAAAATCAGTATTTCCCAGAGTCCCAAAGAGCATGAATTCCTTAGGAAAGTCCTATATGTAATGTGAAAAAGGAGACTCCAAGATCAAATACATTTCAGAAACACTGAGCAAGCAAAGCCAAGCAGATTTTACTACAGGGCTTCTCAGAGCCTTTAAAGGTAAAATAAGATAATAATTTACATGTTTAAAATAAATTTTGATAATAATTTAATAAATATTAAAAATATAATTTTACAGCTACCTTTTATTTGGTGTTTCCTAATGTGCAAGACATGTGCTGTGCATTATCTCATGAATCCCCATAAAACTTTATGTCATCAGTACTGTCATTATCCCCATTATCCCCATTCAGAGAGGCTGAATCAACCCAAGAAGTGAAGTTCACTGCCCAAGATCACACAGTAAATGGTGGAGCTGAGATTCAGTCAAGTTCTGTCTGACCCAAAGTCTCCACCCTTTCCTGGGTATTGTGAATCCCTAAGAAGGGGATGCGATATACAGCATTTCCAAACATCTTCAGCCATGGACCCTCCTTATACCTAGGGTTCCACAGAGCAACTTTGGGAAACACTGCTCTAGTTTGTTCCCAGAAGATTCACCAAAAGCAACAAAAGGACTTCTGAGGCTCTGCTTCTCCTCTTCCTCCACACTCCACAGCTGGGCCCCGGGTCAAAGTCCCTCAACAGGCCCTCTGTGTTCACTCCAGGGGCTGGTGTGAGAATTAGGAGGGGTTCCCAGGAGAGGCTGGGATTCCAGCCGACAGCTCCTAATCTGTCCAGATCTAAACAGCTGACATCACTGGCCACATATGACCCACAGAGGGTTCCAAATTTTATTCCCAGCCAGTTCTGAGTTGCTGCTTCAAACTTAGCTGCTGCTTGATTGCCAGCAAACTAGATAGGTTATGAACTCAGAATCATTGAACCACTGCCCACTTAGCAAGAAAAAGGATGGGCCCTCTGAGGCCTAATGCAGTTGACCAAAGAAGGCCACTGGCTGAACCCAGGCCTTGTCTTTCACACTTGGGCCCCTATGTGGCCTCTGCACTCATGTCTCCAGACCCTTCTCACCACCTCCTCACTGCTGGCAGAGTGATCTTTCAACAGGCAACATTCAACTTGTCACTCCTCAGAACTCTTCTATGGCTCCCTAGCGCCCCCAGCAGAAGTCTAGATCACTGCGCCTGATTTTCAAGGTCTTTGGAAATGGGGGAGACTTTGCAGTCATTTTCCATTTCTCAAGAGAACACGTAGATGAACAAATGGGGGCCGTCAAGCAAGTGACACTCACAAGGTCTGGATGCCCTGTCCTTGAAGATAAGCCATCTCATGGAAGGAGCCAAGTAGCACTTGCCGACTCTCTTGCCCAAATATCTTTTATCTGGAGACTGTTTTTATCAAGGAGCAGAGAAAAGATTTCCCTTAACTGAATAAGTAAGAAAGTTGTGTTTAGATGTCCCACTTGACCCTGCTTTAGATGAGGCAAGAGACCCCAGGGAGGTAATAAAAAGGGTTCAAAATCTTCCCTTTCAGAGCAGTCCCAGAGTTGGGGCAATCCTTCGAGTCCTCCCCTAAGGCCAATGGCACATGCCTATTCAGTGGTCCTGGATGGCTTGAGGAGCAAAAAGCCCACCTTACCAGCGGGCTGGAAGCAGACTGGGCGATGTCCGCATGCCTCTTGGCATCACGTGCACCTCAATCTGTAAGGTGCATCCGTGTCACCTTGTTAAAATGCAGGTTCTGATTTTGCAGGTCTGAGTGAGGCCTGAGAGTCTGCATTTCCAACAATCTCCCAAGTGATGTCAGTGCTGCTGGTCCTAGGACAACCCCACAAAGAGCAAGGTTCCTCCCACAACCCTTGGTCCCATGGTGACCCTGAAACTATCACTCATTGCCATTAACATATTCCAGGTCTGGGGACTTCCCTGGCGGTCCAGTGGTTAAGACTCCACGCTTCGAGTGAAGGGGGCGTGGGTTCAATCCCTGGTCGGGGAACTAAGATCCCACAGGCTGTGCAGCGCAGGCAAATTAAAAAACTAATTAAATTAAATTAAATTAAAATATTCCAAGTTAGACCAAGACAGGGAGGGAGGCGATCCCTGATGACCCTGCTTACCTCTCTAGGAGGGTCCATTTCCCCCAACCCCTACCCTTAGGCTTTACTTTATGCCCTGGCAAAACCTAATCCCTTACGATTTCCTGCGCACATCACACTATTGTGGATGCTACGTTGCTCGGCTCAGGCTGTACCTTCTGCCTGTAAAGCTCTTGTCACCTTACTTTGCTGAATTAAGACCTACTCATCTTTGAAAACCCTGCTGGCACATCCTCAGGCTGAGATCAGTGCCCCACCCCTCCACCCCTACCCCCGTTTCTGCACACACATAACCCTTGTGAACATCTAGACCATAATGCGTATCTTACTATATGGAGACTGCCTGAGTCTGGGTTTCCCTCCCCCCACAGGCTTTAAGTTCAAAAGCACGGATCATGCCTTGTCCCCTCTGTCTCCTCGGTGCCTAGCACACAGCTTGGCACACAGCAGGTGCACAATAAATGTTTGCCGAACTGATCCAAAGCTGGCAACATCGCTAAGGGAAGAGTTTAGTAGATTCTCTCCATCTCAAAGAAAAACGATTTAATTTTATAAACAAAATGTGTGTGTGTGTATGTGTGTGTTTTCTGCTTCCTTCTTTGTTCCTGAGTTTAAAGAAAGGTGTGAAGTGATAATAATAGTAATGCAGTTTGCAGGTGCCTAACCTGGGTTAACCCATCGAATCCTGTGATGGGGGTCCTGCTATCAACCCCCTGGAACAGATAAGAAAACTGAGACTCACAGGGACCAGTGAGCTGTCAATAGCACCTAAGTGGCCGAGCACATGGGGATTCCAACATAGCTCTGTGTGACACCAAGCGAAGGGGCCCTTCTGCTGAGTTCCCAAAGCTGCAAAGCTTGAGGTCTGCATTTGAAATGGGGGAGGTGCAGGCCTGACAATGGTTACATGCTGCAGAAGAGAAGGTGGTGAGAGTAGAAGGACACTGGGATGGGGGACCAGGTCCTCAAACAGAGCTGTTCCTGCCTGCAAGGCAGTGAGCACCTCACTTGGACATCTATTCAGAGAAGCAGCCAGAAGTGTCATGGCTATGACCTGATGGAGATGGGGCGGGGAGGCTGTTTCAAAGGGAAAGACAGTGAATGCATCTCCTCTTGAAGAGGGACGGGCAGAGGGACAGGGATTCTAGAATGAGTCACATCCCACTCCAGCCGGCCCAAGCCTCGGGGGCCTGGGAGGTGGCCGCACGTGGCCCTACAGCTGGGACCCTGTATTCCACACTCTCTACAGGAACCAAGCCTCCAGGGGAGCCCAGCGGCCTCTGTCTCCATCACCGCCTCGATGCCCGTCCGCACTCTGTTCCTCTGAGCCATCACTGCTGTAACGAGGCAGCCGAGGTGGGCCAGAGGGTGAGCGCGGGAAGGACGTCCCCTCCCCCACACCTCCCCTGGGCCTCTCCTATTCCCCCATCCCTTGGTTTCCATGGCAGCGTCTGGCAACGAGGTGTCTACTTCAAAATGCTGGCAGGGATGCCAGGCAGGAGCCACAGAGACACAGGCCTGGGGGTGAGGGGAGGGAGCTCTCATCTGTTGAGTGCCTACTCCGAGCGGGTCCTGTCCAAGGCTTCACATCCATCGCCTCCCTTACTCCTCATCCCAGCTAGGCGAGGAACCTACTATTATCTCATTTTACAGATAAGGAGACTGAGACACAGAAGGGTAAAGGCCATGCCCAGGGTCATACAGCCAGTCAGTGGCAGAGCCAGGATTCAAACTCAGATTTCTGTGGTTCAAGCCCAGGCCTTTAATCACTTCCTGCCTCTTGGCCAGGGCTCAAGCTGTTCAGGCTGGAGCTCTGCCTCGTGCTGCAGGCCCTTGGGTGAATCCCTTCGCCTCTCTGAGACTCTGTAAAATGGGGTGGTGAGTCCCATTGCTCTGAGGGGCTGGGAGGACTGAAGCAAGTTGGGGGAAGCCCCGAGCTCCTGGCTGGGGTTCGGTAAAGGGGTCTGCTCCTCCATCTCCAACTGGAGAGCCTCCCATCCCAGGATTCCTGGACAAGCAGAGCCACAGCTGCCCGGATCCACTGGGAGAAGTCGGCCCAGAAGCCCCCCTGGCGTGCCGCCCCCGACCCAGTGCTCCTGACAATAACAGCTCTGGTCCGCTGGACATCCACTTTGTGCCAGGAGCCCCACTAGGGCCCTGCACACTCCCAGTGACCCTGGGAGGGAGACACGCTTACTATCCTCTTGTTATAGATCAGGAAACCCAGTGGTGGCACCCACACGGAGCACCCCAGGAGCAGAAAGGGGGTGGTACTTGCACCGACCTGGGTGACTGGAGGAAAGTGCCTCAGAGAGACACCCGCTACGTTCAGTTCTACCTTCAAAATGGACCTGCAAGCTGATCCCTTCCCTTCATGTCCAAGTTATACCCTGGCCTGACTACCTCGGCCCCTGCTCAAAGGACGGCAAGCCTCCCTCGGAGTCACTCGGCCACTGTTCCCCTTCGTGTTTCGTCCACACAGAGGGCTGGGCGATGCTTCTCATCACACAGTTGATCCTGTCATCGGAGGTCCCAAACCCTCCGGTGGCTCACAATGTCTTCCGAACAAAAGCCAGGTCCTCACGATGGCCGACAAGGGGACATCCGGCCCGTGACCTCTCTGACCCTATCCCCTACACTCACCCTGGTTCACTCTGCTGCAGCCACTGAGGCTTCCTCACTCTTTCTAGAACATTCCAAACCACCTGCAGCCCAGGACCTTGCTGTTCCCTCTGCCCAGAATGCTTCTCCCTCGACACAAACATGATTCAATTCCTCACGTGATGCAGAGGCCATGCCTCCCATCCAATGTAAACGATCCCTCCCATTCTCCCACACTGCTCATCATCAACAACTGCTCAACAGTTTACATTCATTTGTCGACGTACTTCTTGCCTGGCTCCCACGAGAGTGAAAGCTCTAGGAAGGCAGGACTGTCCATCTTGTTCATCCCTGTCCCTCACCACCTACAAGAGTCCTTGACCCCCATTCATGGGTTATCTGTGGAGTGGCCTGGGGCAAAATTTTTGAGCAACCAGGTGCTGGCTACTGAACTAGTAAGATTCCCTCTAGAAAGGCTGAGTGTGAAACGCACAAAGCAGTAGCAGTTGCTAGGAATCAGGGGCAGAAATCAAAAGCCATGAGGCTGCAGAAGCCAGGAGCCACAGAAACCACGAGACAGCAGATGTCATGGGCCAGGAGATAGAAATAGGCTCCACCTGGGCAGGCATCTTTGTCTGCTTTCTTCTGCAGAAAATCTCAAGGGCCTGGAGGAGGGCCTGGTGCACACAGGCGCTCAATAAATGTTTGCTGAATAAATGAAAGGTGGAGCGGAGAAAAGAGAAGAGTTAGTTGGCATAAGCAGGAACAGGCAAAGTGGGGAAAGGAGTGGAGACGCCGCGGACACGGCTGCAGGGAAGACAGGGTAACAGGCTCCAGTGGATCCGGACAAGCCTCCAGTCTCTGTGGGGCTTGGCAGTGTGATGGCGACACTGCTTTCCGTCTTTACTACATCCCCCTATATCCAGGCAATAAAGCCCCATTAACTGAGGCTAACTTGGACATGTCTCTAGTCCCTGCAACCCCAAACAACCTGCTAACAGGGAGGTCTCCCTGGAAGAGGCACCACGGAAGGGGGAACTTGGAACAGGCACCCCCAGACCCCTCTTCTTCCTTTCTTTTTTTTAAACAGCTGTACTGAGATATAATTTACATACCATGAGATTTACTTATTTTGCTATGTATATTTTATCACAATTAAAAAAACCTCAGAATAAAACTCTTGGGGACTTAGGGTTTCAGTGGGCAGAGGAGGCAGGAGGGTATGCTGGCAGCAAAGTCACGGTGATGAGGAAGCACGAGGTGTGCCTGGGGAAGGGCGAGGTGTCCCACATGGACGGGCAGATGGAGAGTACGGGGGTGGGGGGTGAAAGGCAGCCAGGGCCAGCCTGCCAAGAGCCTATGTATAAAACCCTGGCTCAGGGTCTGGATCGGCTGTGATGAGCCTCGGAAGGAGAACGGTCTGCCCAAAGCCAGTTGTGTTGCCCGCAGAGGTCAGCAGAGCTGGGTTCTAGAGCCGGCTCTGCTGTTACAGCAGGTGTGGCCCCGGGCAGGTCACCCTCCCTCTCCTGGCCCCTTGCTCCTCCCTCTGGCATCTCTCAAAGTCCCTTGCGGCTCTAATTTCCCCTAAACAAACGTGGTAAGGAGCACGGGGCTGGCAGCCAGACCTGGCTTAGAAGCCCGGGTCCTTCACTTTCTAGCTGCATGACCCTGGGTTCCTCATCCCTAGGACGGGGACAACAGTTCCGACCACACACGGCTGCTTAGAGGGCCAAATGGGGCAACAAATAGAGAGGGCTTGGCACGAGGCCCTCACATGCTAGCGCCATCAGTATCACCGCCTCGTGTTAGCCGATGCTGATGAGATGCTTGAGGGCAATCCTGTAAACCAGCAAGCACAGAAGCGGAGACCTGCTCCCAGCTGCAGTGTTTTCAAAGTTAACACTTAGTGCATGGATAGACACACAGCTTGGTGCCTGGGATGAAAGGGAGTAAAAGGCATTCGTTAGAAAAATGCTTGGTTTCCCTTAGTGACCAAGGACGCAGAGAAAGCCCTGGGTGTTCAGAACCGGCACGTGTCCTTGCTGTTATGGAGCCCAGCACCAATGGGGCAACCAGGCCCCGCATCAGCCTGAACGAACCTGGGGTGTCCATCCTGTAACTCACTCAACCTTTCCCTTCAATCCACAGAGCCAAATGCTCACTTGATTTTTCTTCCCTGTTCACCTGTGTGTGTTTTTTCTGCTTGTAACAGAGAGAAAACAACAACATCTCTGGGTATCAGTGAGCATTCAACATTGGAAACCCAAGGCTTAGTTTTGTGACTTATTCCTACTATGTAGCCTGGAACTCAGGAAAAAGGGTACGGACAGGGTCTAGCATCTAGAAACACCCCCTTTTTATATTTATAGGACGGACTGAATGGACAAATGCAACGTAAGCTACCAAGCGAAAAACTGGGTTACCTAACGCTGAGCAATTTCCAAAAACACTTCAGGCAATTAGCATCTCACCGTGAGGGGCTTCCTAGCACAGAAGAAAGGGATCCGAGTATCTCAGTTCAAACCCCAGCTCAGCTAAGCTAGCTGTGTGACCTTGGGCCAGCCACTTAGCCTCTCCGAGCCTCTGTCAGCCCTGTGCTTCCCCATCTGAGAACATCACATCCCACTTTGTTATTCTTCCAGCATCTGTCTTCATCACCCTGCAAAGCTGTGTCTGCCTGTCCACTGTAGTGTCACCTGTGCACAGCAGGGACACGATCCCTACGAACTCTCCAAATACAGCTCTGCCTTCCCACTCCTCTGCTGCTGGCCCGGACGTTGCCTCTTTGGGTTTGGCAAAGATTTCGTTCAGCCCCAAGAACTTAAGTGAGGACTTTGTCTTCTGCAGGCCACTGGTCAAAGGCCAATGTCATTGTCTGACCCAGTAATGAACTGCAAGGCTGTTCTTGTTTCTGGCTTGATTTAAGAACTCCATAAAGGAAGCAGAGTCAGGTGAATGGTTCGATTAAGTGGAGAAGCTATAAATCATCTACTCCCAGAAGAACTGGAGTGACTTCTACTAGGATCCCGATATCAGAACACACAACACTATCTATGTCTGTACCCCTACGTGGCAGAGAAGAAGCAGGGGTGGACGAGGAAACGGCCTGTCTTTATGGGCAAGAAGAGTTTTAGAAAAAAGAGGGGGAAAACACCATACATTTCCATCTCTCGAGGAGTTTACAATCTGCTGATGGAAAGAGACAGGTAAAGCAGGTACTTATTTTACATTATGATGAGTGCATGGTGTCACAGAAGCACCTGGCCAGTCTGGGGGAGCAGGCAGAAATGAGAGAAGGGGATGGCGGCCCTATAGATCCCTTCCTTGCCCATGCCCACCCCTACTACATCTGCTTCCCCTACACAGAACATCTCTCCTGCCCCCTGCCCACCTTGCCCGCCTTAATTGCTTCCTGTTACCCTCCCTAATCACACGCTATGATGTGGCCTGACCAGGTCACCTGCTGGATGACCACAGGCCTTCCCACCTCTGCCCGGAATATCTTTCCTTCACATGTCTACCCCTCAAAACCTTATGTTTCAAAGCCCTGCTCACGCTCATTCATTCTTTCATTCAACAAGTATTTCTGAGGGCTTACCATGTCCCTGACACTGTGATGGGCACTACGGATATAATGGGGAAGCCGCAGGCCATGTCCTCAAGCTACTTAAAGCCGTGGGGAGACAGACAGTCACAATAAGGAGTAATACGTGTGTGGTAGATGTGAGTCCAGAGAAGGGTCCTAGCCCAGCCCTGGTGGGGTGTGTTCAGGGAAGCCTTCCTGGAAGAGACTTCTGAGCCCTTACAAATGAGGTTAAAATGGAGAGGGGTGCCTATTAATGTACGTGAACCTATATAGTTATAATAATAGCTGACATTTATGGATGCTACTAGGAGCCAAGCATTGGGCTAAGCACTGCACACATATTAACTCCTTTTCAGTCCTTACAACCCTATGGGAGTGAGTACTGTTATCATTCCCATTGCCAGATGAGGAATCTGAGGCACAGAGAAGTTAAGAACTTGCTCCTGGTCACACAGCTACTAAGTGGCAGAGCTGGGGTTCAAACTCAGTGCAGCCCAGAGCCCAGGCTTCTGACCACTGCATTCTGTTGTCTCAGGCTGTCAGTGTTATTCTGACATTTCCTCTTTTCATTTAACCATGAACTTATCACAGACATCCTTCTAAATGGTGCAACCCAGGCCCCATTCTACTTAATGGCTGCAGAGGGAGGATGTCACTGGAATTTGAGCAGGGAAGTGATTTGATCAGATTCTTCCCTGGGAAACAGGCAGGGGGCCACCTAGGGGCAGGGGAGCTCTCTTGGGGTCCTGGGGAGGGAGGACCTAAGCTTAGGACCTATCCTAAGCTCAGGCTGGGATAGGGAGGACGCTGAGGGGAGCTGGGCTCCGGGAACATGACCGGGCAGCAGGGTGCAGCACTGCACCTCTCAGGGGATTGCGGAAGTGGAAGAAGGGGTCCTGAGACCCCCCCCCACCCCGCCACCTTCTGCTTACAAGCCTCTTACAGACCCAGCATCTTTCCCTCTCACCCCACCCTAGCCCGGCGTGTCTGATTCTCCCTGAGCACACCCCAGCTGGCACTTCCAATTAAGAGTTATCGACCATCGGGGCTTCCCTGGTGGCGCAGTGGTTGAGAATCCACCTGCCATTGCAGGGGACACAGGTTCGAGCCCTGGTCCGGGAAGATCCCACATGCCATGGAGCAACTAAGCCCATGCACCACAACTACTGAGACTGCGCTCTAGAGCCCGCGAGCGACAACTACTGAGCCCACGTGCCACAACTACTGAAGCCCGCGCACCAAGAGCCCATGCTCCACAACAAGAGAAGACACCGCAAGGAGAAGCCCGTGCACCACAATGAAGAGTAGCACCCGCTCACCGCAACTAGAGAAAGCCCGCACGCAGCAATGGAGACCCAAAGCAGCCAAAAATAAATAAATAAAATAAATAAATAAAATGTTTAAAAAAGAGTGAATGATCATCAGTTTCAGTTCAGCTGACATGTGCAGATGTGGTGTCTATGGAATTCTTAATTCACTGAATATTCTTTGCCCAGGAGGGTCACATCTATTCTATCCAAAGTGCAAAAAACAAAACAAAAACACCACAAGTTACCCAGAAGCACTGCTTTAACACCGTCCTCTAGTACCACCCCATCCAGCCCCACCACATTCAGCTACCTGTCAGTCCTATTGCACCTGCCCCAAACAGTCTTAGTCTGTCCACTTCTCTCCAGGGCCACCACCGCTGGTCTGAGTGACCTTCCTCTCTCATCTGGACGACTGCAATAGCCTCGTTCTTGGTCTCCCAGCTCCACTCTAGCATAAGTTAGTCCACATCTCTAGCCTCAGTTTTCTTATCTCTAAAATGGGCACACTGACACTTCTCTCACAGGGCTGTGAAGAGGACAGGGTGACATAATGAACCAAAAGCCCTGGCCGGGAGTGCCTTCTCAATAGATGACAGTTCCTTTCCTCCATCAGCTGGCTGGGAGGGATGAGAAAGGTGAGGGACTCTTCTGCTTTCATACTCTGCTGGTGCACATACAAAGCAGGCACCAGTGGCCTCTGCACCTCCCTGCCTCTCTTGACCTCACTCCCCCAGCTACAGGGCTTCTTGCCTGTTTCCTGCCTCTTGTTTCCTTCCATATAGTGGGAGCTCCTCTAGCTTCAGACCCTGGCCTCTCTCCCACTCCTCATTCACTCTCCGGGGCCTGTGCACGGTGCCACGTATTTATAATAGAGTTTGAGAGATGAAATAGGCAAGTCATACTCAGGCTCTTCTGGGCTGCTCTTAGGAGCCAGCCTGCCTGCTGGGAGCCTGCATCCGACTGGGCTCTCAGTCAGCCAACCGAGCCTAGGAGAAAGACCTAGGCTCTGCAGGGACCCAGCCCTGCCCACCCCTGGGGCAGGTGGGAAACCCATCCGATTCTAGCCTTCAGCATTAGCCGGCCCACATGCTCCAATGCCACTCAGATCAGTAATAACGGTGACATTTTGTTCTCCGGCTACTTTGCTTTTTGTCTTAATACTCAGTTGGTCCAGAACTCAGGCCGGGCAGAGGAGTTCTATTTACTGGCCCCTCCCGCCCCCCAACAGGACTGAGCAGTGGGAGAACACCCTGTCCTCTATCCCTACCTTGTTAATGGAGATTCTCAGGGCCTCCCTCATCAAGCCCGGTGCTGGGTACTGTGAGAACCAATCAATAAATGACTGACAAATACTTACTGAGCTCCTGATACAACCGTGAAAATAACTCATCTTTGCTCAGTGTTACTTACTACTTTTGAGATGCCTAAAAAGCATTTTCAGGTACGCGAACGCTACGAAGTGCTGCTTTCTTCACCAACTTGGTGGTCTTTACTGCAATTTGCATGATCAGGGTATGCGCTTGTCTTTTAGGATCTAGCTGTGAACTCACTTCCTTCATCCAGTAAGTTTTCATTGCACACCTACTAGGTGCCAGGTGCTATTAACGAAGGCACTGCAGGTATAGCTGTCAACCAGGCAGATGACACCCCTACACTCCTGTACTGGTGATCTGGTAGCAGTGATGAAGAAAATCAACAGACAGGGACTGGATTGGGCAGGGGTCAAAACAGGGTAGTCGGGGAAGGGCTCTCCAAGGAGGGAACATCTGAGTCCTCAGTGATGGGAAGGTGCCAGACGTTGCAAGACCTGGGGGAAGAGGCTCTCAATAACGCTGTGAGTGGTGGTACTATTATTACTATTAATATTAGGATTCCCCTTTTACAGATGTGGAAACTGAGGCCAGGGAGGTTAAAACGCTTCCTCCGAGGCCAAAAAGGTAACTATTTATGGCACCAGGTCAAAACTCTGAAACCCCAACTATTGCCACCAAACCCACTTGCCTGTAGGTTCTAGAACTTTTAAAAAGAATCTTAACCTCGGAGATCTTCAACAAAGTAGCATGCAGCACACCCTCAAGGAGCCTCCAGTTTAATTTGAGAGAACATCTTTACACAAAAACACTCATCACACAAGGTGGGTCACAAATTAATGTATAGGATTAATACAGTTTCAAAAATTTTAAATCCAGTGGGATTTACTTTGAAACCTGACAAAATGACCCCCAATTTCTTGGGGAAAAAGAAATCCATGTAAGATAGTTATCTATTCATCGGTTTGTTTAATAAACACTTATGAGTTGCCAGGCTCTGCTGTCAATGCTTTTCAAATATTAATTCTTTCAAACCTCATGACTCATTTAATACTCATAACAATCCTGTAAGTTAATACAGTCACTAACCCCACTTTCTAATCAAGGGAATCAAGGCAAAGACAGGGTGGATGGCCTGCCTGAGACACACTGCAAAGTGGTGGAGCCAAGATCCAAACCTACGTCGTCTGGCCCTGGAACCTTTGCTCTTTGCCGTAAACTGAATTTACACGTATCATTTACACAATTGAATTGATATGTACAATTACATTTTGTCTCTTTGTCTCTTTCTACCTGACATGAACTTGCTTTCAGAAGGTCTGACTTAAATGCAAAATTCATGGTTTCCCCCAAATTTTCTGTGGGGAGCCCTTGAGAGGCTCTTGGAAAAGTTAGACCGTCATCCTCCAGGGAGGCGGAAACTAGCTCTATCAGGGGCCCATTAGGCTCCGCAGGGTGGACGTGCCATACGAACAGTTAGATGCTTCGGACAAAGGAAAGAAAACAGGCTTCCACTGGGGGCCAGCATCAACAGTCACACCGGCAGACACTCGGGATCACATGTGTGCGATGGCGATGGAACTGGGCTTCACTTGCACTGCGGGAGAGGGCCAGCGGGATGGATTTATTTAGTGATGATTCTCTCCAACAACAGAGAAAAGCCATCTAGTAAATAAATGAAGTTCTCCTAAAAGAATAAACCGAGTGAGAACTGCCTAGGAAGTTTGAAAGAAAGAAAAAAAAGAGAGAAATAGAAGGGGAAAGCAGATGCGTTTGGGAGCTGTTAACATTTATGCTCCGCAGAGAATCCCCCGAGCAGCATGGCACAGACCTTTATTATAATTACTTTATTATAATTACTCTCCTCCACCTGCGTGCCGCCCAGCCAGCGTCTGCCCTGGTCCTGCCATGACCCTGTCTGATGCTCGGCCGCCCGAATCAGCAGAAACTTCAACACCTGAACAGCTTGGAAGGAGACCCGTTGCTGAGGAGTGGGTGTCCAGGTTGCAAACCCTGAAATAGAAAACCACATGAATGGTGCTCCCTGGAGTTGTACGGGGCTGCAGCTCTGCCTCTGAAGATGCAGAGCAATTGAGGATCCGATGCAGGTGGCAGAGG
This sequence comes from Balaenoptera ricei, assembly GCF_028023285.1. NCBI lineage: Eukaryota > Metazoa > Chordata > Mammalia > Artiodactyla > Balaenopteridae > Balaenoptera > Balaenoptera ricei. The sequence continues at coordinate 100,911,253 of NC_082649.1, read as the reverse complement.
CGAGAAAACGAAGAGCGAGCCAGTAGATGGGATGGGGACAACTAGAGAAATATGTGAAAAGAGAACTGAGTGAGACCTTCACCTTACACCCAAACCCAGACAGGTTAGACATCGATAACTTACTGTGAAAGATGAAACTATTAAAACAATTCACAACTAGAAACCTTGTCTTCCTAGTCTGAATAATGGGGGTAAGAGTAGCTACCTCATGGCCTTGTTATGGAGATTAAGAGATGATCCAAATTAGCACAGGGCCTTGCATTTCAGTCAAAGAGGACTGAGGGATGATTCAGCTGAGAAACTTGCCCAAATCTAGCCACCCCGGGGGTCAGAGGGAAATGGCTGGAGGGGTGTGGCCCCAGGTCATAATCTGGGGATTTCAGGCAAACTGATATCACAGAGGGGGAAAGAGGACGTGTGCATGGATGGAGTCAAGTCCCTTCATCGCGGGCACCGGAGAGTAGTAATTCACAGCGTACACTGTCTGCAGACGCAGCAATTTTAGAAGCAGGAGGAGACAGGTACCAGACTTTCACCCTGGGCTGAACTTCCTTCATCTGGGATCCTTGGCTGGAAGAACCCTACCCAGAGCCCAAGGCGGGCTCTCCCCACAGCACTCAGGACAGCTGGGTTCACAGACTCTGCCCACTTCCCCCTGAGGCAGCCCGAGCATCTCCCTGTTGGAAAGTTCTGCATTGGACTGAGCTGAAACCAGCTGTCCTCCCCACCCTGCACTTACCTTCCACCCAGTGGGGGTCCTACTGGTCCATTCTACCAAACTCTCAACAAGAACAACACCCAGCTTACATAATCTCTTCTAGAGAACCAAGGAAATGGGAACACAGCTCACCTTGTTTTATGAGGCCAGCATAACAGTGATACCAAAGTCTGACAAGTAAACACCAAAAAGGAAAATGGCCAGTGAATCTCACTGATGAACTCATGATGTTAAAGTCCTCAGCAAAAAGGTGATGAGAAATAGCCCAGCAAAAAAGATGCAACAGGACAACCCAAGTTGGGTTTATTCCAGAAATGCAAAAATCAATGTAGTTCACCATCTTAACAGATTGAAAAAGAAAAATCACGACCATCTGAGCAGAAGCAGGAAAAACATCTACTTCCATTTATGACTAAAAAGAAAAGAAACTCGGCAAACTGGCAATAGAAAGGAGCTTCTTTACTCTGGTAAAGATTACCTGCCAAGGAAATTCCCTGGCCGTTCAGTGGCTAGGGCTCGGCGCTTTCACTGCCGGGACCTGGATTCAATCCCTGGTCGGGGAACTAAGATCTCACAAGATTATCTGCCAAAACCCTAGATAAACATTATACCTAACTGTCAAATGTAGACAGCTCTTCCATGAGAGAGAGAGAGAGAGAGAGAGAAACCCCAAAGGGAAGAAAGGATTGGAAAGGAAGAAACAAAACTTATTTGCACCTCCTATAATTGTATACACAGTATCTCCAAAATAATCTACAAATACATTTTTTTTGAATTAGAGAGTTTAGCAAGATTTCTGGATACAAAATCAATGTGCAAAATGCAAAAACATTTCTCCAAAAAGCAACCAACATAGCATAATTTTAAAAAATATATATGTGTAGATAGATATAGATATACCATTTAAAATAGCATATAAAATATCAAATAACTAGGAATATATCTAACAAAAAATGTGCAAGACCACCAAGGGACATTAGGACACTGGATCTAAACTGTATCCTAAATAATGAAGAGAGATACCATGTTCATGGAAGTCTAAATACTGCACCCTCCACCCCCAAGGGGCAATAGAGAGCTCAGCAGGAACATCTGGCAGATCAGAGTAACCTGGGCTTATATTCTACCTCCTGTTGCTTCTAAAATGTGTGACTCTGTTGTGTTCGACCAAGCCCTCTGAACCCCAGTTTCCTCACCTGTAAAACATGGATAGCCATTCCTGTCTAGTTGTGAGGAGTCAATAGATAATAAAGCACTTTGTGGGGGGAGGAGAGGGATAAATTTGGAATTTGGGATTAACAGAAACACACTACTATATATAAAATAAATAAAGAACAAGGACTTAATAGGAAACTATATTCAATACCTGTTTTATATATATATATATGACTGAATCACTATGCTGTACACCTGAAACATTGTAAATCAACTATACTTAAAAAAAAAAAGGAAAGAAAGCACTTTGCAGAGTGTTGTATAAAAACAGGGATTCTTATGACTAGCATTTTTGCCCCTTGTTGGTCTAAGGGTAGGGAAAAAGCTCTCTCTCCCAGATTAGGCCAGCTGTGTCTTTGCTTTCGCTCATCAACTTGTCATCTAAAGGTACTGTTGAGTGCTTATTCTGTATACAACATTTTTTCATTCAGTGCTCACAGCAACCTATAAGGCGAGTGCTATGTTAGCCCCATTTTACAGATGAGAAAGCTGAGGCTCAAACAAGCAACTTGTCATTCATATATTCATTCATTCATTAGACATTCATGAGCCCCTTCTATGTACCAAGAGCTGTGAATACCCTGGTGAGTAAGATGGACATGGTCCCTGCTCTTTTAGAACTGACAGTCGAGGTGGGAAGACAGACAAAAATCATACCACAACTAACAAGCTGGCAGAACTAAGATTCAAACTCAGGTCTGCTGGACATGAGAATCCATGCTTTTAACCACCCCCGAGGTGCCTTCCTCAACTTCCTCTGTTCCATCCTCTCTGTTGTGATGCAATGGTTTCTAACGTCCACTCTGCTGGCAGCAACAAGTTTCAGTGGGTCTTGCCATCCAAGGTGCTGCACAAATTGAGAGCTGTCAGCTTCGATCCTGGCCCATGTGACTCTCATGCACTATCACTGCAGAACTACAGCAGGGAAGATGAACGCATAGAGAGGAGAGGCATCCTGTACCCGCCCCCCCCCCCCAGCATCAGCAGCATTGTTCCCAATGAGTGTGCGCCTGAGTCCTCTGCCACCAATAACGGCAGAAGTGAGTCACTCATAAGTAAGATACAGGAGCTTTATTGTAATTACATCCCGAGATTCAGAAATGCTCAGCGTCACTGTGAAAGGGAGGGCAGCAGGTGACTGGGCTTGAATGATCCTCTGCCAGGTACGTCTTTCAGATAAAACGTCTTGGATCAGGAGCAATTACAGCTAATGCCCAGCCTGAATGCTAATGAGAAATACTTACAATTGCTTGTAATTCTTTGCCATTTATACTACCTGCTTTTTTCCTTTTCTTTTCCACCCTGGCATTAACCCTGAGAAACAGACACTAGAAGATATGATTAATGGCCATTTTGCAGATGAGGAAATTGATGCTCAAGGTCACTCAGCTCAAAGGGCCAGGGCTGGGGTTCTAATCCTGAACTTTTTTTACTACACCATTCTGTCTTTAAGGGGGAAAAAACCCCAGAACTCTGGATATGTCTTCTCCACCAGGAAGGTGCACAAAATATCAATCTGAAAGGCAGCTGGGGTGGCGTGTTCTGCTGACGTGTTTGCCTTGGTGATGACAGGGCAGACCTTATGAAATGAACTTCACACCTACCTTCTGCCCTCCCACAACCATCAAGAGGCCCACACTTGTCCCTGAGAAATGACCACCAAGAGGCCCACGCTTGTCCCTGAGAAATGACCACGAACCTGAGCAGAAAGATAAGAAGAATCCTTCTCGTGCCCCACAAGCCAGAAAACTGTCCCAAATCCATGCCCCTCAGAAACATGCCAGAGCATCAAGTTCAAGCTGCAGTGTGAAGGAGTGAGGTTTGCCGCAACAGTGGTAATCATGGTAATGCCCAGCATTTGCTGAGCACCTCATAGAGCACCAGAAGTTTTAAATAAGTTTGCACTGGGACTTGAGGTTTTAGGCTATTTAAAGCTTGAGCCTACACTAAGGCTTCTTACATTACATCTAACACTAGACTACTCGCACTTTATAGACGAAAAAGCAAGAGTCTTAAGGAAGGCAGGCAGGCAGCTCGCAGGTGGCAGAGCCAGGTTACCAAGCTGGGCCTGTCTGACCTTAACAGTAACAACAGTGACAACTAACATTTAAATAGCATTTTTATATACTGCCTCATAAAAGTGTATTGTATCTAGGTGCTTTATGTGCATGAACACAATTAGTTCTCTCACCAACCCAGTGAGGAATGTGCTAGGAATACTCCCATCCTAAAAATGGAACAGAGAGGTGTAGCAACCTGCTCAAGGCCACAGGGCCCATAAGTGACAGTGCTGGGATCTGAGCCAGCTCCAGAATCCACACTTTTGATCTCTTTGCCATGTCTCCTCTTTGTTATAGAAAGGCCACACCCTTTCCACCAGGCACTCCTGGATTGTAAAAAGGAAAGCACAAACAGGAACATGGAATTCTGAGAGAGTCCGAGGAAAGGAACTTCAGATACAAGTTCTTCCTACCTCGGACAGTCGGCCAAGGGGGGAGCACTCCCAGCCCAGCGCTGTCCAAACTCCTCTGGGCTGCAGGGGCTTGGAGGCAGCTCCCGCCTCCACCCAGCTCTGAAACCCTGTTCAGGCAGTGCTGAGCCATCTCCACCATCTATCCTGGAGGGATTCTCTCTGACACAGGAAAATGGTATCAGGCTTCCCTACAGACTTTCCCTCCATCAGGGGAAATACCTCTTGAGACAGCAGGGTAGCCTCAGGCAGCCTCAGGCAGCCTCAGGCTTCCATGTGAGGGTCCAACCAGCCCTGGGTCAGATTAGGGAATTTACGTGGGGCTGTCAGGGATTCCTGTGAGTGATAACCACTCAGCAGCAGGCCTCCTACACGACACCTATCACAGAGAAAGGAGAGCGGTGCAGGGGCATCAGGGACCCTGTTGCCTGGCATCTCTCTCTTTTCACCTTTGTTGCTGCCAGTCACAAGCAGGAGGGACCTAAGGTCCCATCTACAGCCTGAGTGTCACTGACAATCTGGAAGGAGTCAAGGAAGACCTGTGTTCAAATCCCAACTCCTCCACGGACCAGGTGGGCAACCCCAGGCAAGCTATTTAACCTCTCTGAGCCTCAAAAGACAATCTGTTCAATGAGTCTAGTAATAATAGTGCCCACTTTGCAAGGCTGCTGTGAAAACTAAGTGGGATAATGCATAATGATACTCTGACGGGTCCATTCTCTCTCTCTCTCCCAGTCTCTGTTGGTCCCTGCCTGACTCCAAGATTAAAGCTAAGATTGGGGCATTCAAGACCTCCCTATCAGATCCCCAGCTCTGCTCTCCTTCATGCTCTGCAGACACACTCCATCTGTGCTCCCGTCACAGCAACTTAGCCCCCATCATGGAATGAGTGCCCCAAGTACCTTCCGGCCGGGGGACCTGGTTCACATAGTACTTACCCCCAGCACCATTCCTTCATCGTCGGGTTCCCGGCCTGAGGTGGGAGCCCCCTGCCGGAGGACAGCGACCCTGACTGGAGCATCTCTGCATTACCAGCTCCCAGGCGGAGCGGACACCTCAGAGAGATTAAGGGATTGGGGTGGGGTCTCTTTGGGGGGCGGGGGGCGGGGAGGGGAGAGTCACCCAGAGAAGGAAAGAGGTTTCCGTGAAGAACTGCTGCGCTCCAGCTCCTGACTTCCTTGGCTCCTTCCAGAAAAATCGAGAGTAACTTCTGAAATTTGGCTCTCACCTGAAAGGGCAGCCCAACGGGCTTCTGCCATCAGAGTCCACTCCCTGAAAGTAAGGGCCACTCATCTTTCCAAAGGATCCTCCGTGAGGCACAATGAGGAGGTGGTGGTCCGCCCTGGGTTTGCAGCCATGCTGTAGGAGCGTGGGCAGTGGTCTCCACACTTCCCACACCAGACCCCTGGTGACGCTGAACCTGGGGCTTGCCCGCATGTGATTAAGTGGTTTGGGTCAGGCTGACTCGGGTTCAAAATCCTGGCTCTCTCCTTAACTCGGTGGTGCTCCTGGTCACAACTTTCCCTCTCTGAGCCTCTTTCCTTCTCTGTAAAATGGGTATAATAATGCCGGTTCATCAAGTTAAAGGGAGAACCGAAAGAGATCACGGATACCCAGTGCCTGGCACATTCAACGCACTCAAGAGATGGGCTCGGACTGTGGGGAACATCAAACTCAGAGCCTAGGGCAGCTCTGGGAAAAATGGAGACTCGCCCTCCCCTGTCGGAGCCGGAGGCAGACGCCTGGGGCGCGCACGGTGGTGAACCCAGGCAAAGCCACTGGTGTGTGCGCGTCGGGGCGGGGGCCAGAGCTGGGTATCAGACAGGGTGCCGCGGAGCCAGCCGCGCTCCGGGACCCTACCCGCGCCGCCCACGGTCGCCAAGGCCCCGGAGCGCGCCCACCCCACGCCGGCGGCTCCAGGAGCTCTGCGGCTCCGTGGGGATGCCCAGACCCAAGCCCGGCCACGCACAGCCTCGCCCCGCAGCCGCGGCCGCACTCCAGCCCCTGCCCGCGCCCTGCCCGCGCTCCGCTCCGACTCACCGGCGCCGGCTCCCGGGAAAGTTTGGCGGCGAGGCGGCCGCGGCAGCCAGGCTACTCGGTGCTTGGCGACGGCGGCGGGGGCGCCGAGGGAGCGGACCCGGAGGCGGGGCGCGGTAGGAGGAGTCGCGCCGAGGGGCGCCAGCCCGGAAGGCGGGAGGGAGGCGGAGACCTGGGCCCCCGGGCCCGCAGTGCCCCCGCCTCCCGCTCTGTGCTCCTAGGCCGCCCCCTCTCCGCGCACGCTGGAAGGGGAGCGAGGGGGCGCCACAGGCTCGGACCCCTTCTCCCACACCTGCCCCAGGGTCAAAGCTGCTCCCGCAGAGCGCCCCGGCCTCCGGCTCTGCACGGTGCGGAGGTTCCTCGGGTCTGGAGGGAGAGGTTGAAAGCAGGGTCAGAACCCTGGCGAGAACGTTCTCCCCGCCACACACACACACCTGAGGGCAGACAGAAATAGATGAGTCAAACTAAAGAAGCAGAGAGAGAGAGAGAGAGAGTCACAGATGCGATGAACCACAGCCCGACAGACAAAGACATCTAGTGACACCCCACTTCTCCGTGTCCCTGCCAGAGAGGCCAAACTAGGAAAAGACAGACAAAGCCAGGCAAAGACTGGGATTGACAGATAGGGACCCTCCCCCTAGAGCTTCCACGGGGAACTAGAGAGACCCCCAAGGTCTAGAACCCCACACCCCTCCCCTGTTTCTCCCCAGCCGCTCAAATGAGCTCGTTTCAAAATTCAGTGTGTTCCAATTAGCATCCTGAAGCCTAAGGATGGGGGTGTGGTTCTTCTGCAGGTCTCCTCTGCCCCTGACTCTAGAAGCCTGAGAATTCTTACTGGCTGCCTTCATTTCCAGAGCTGGGGAAGAGAAGTAGATTTTCCCCTCTCTCCTCAGCGCCAGGAAAACTCCACTGGAACCGCTCAACTGTTATCTTATCTCAACACTCCAAAAGAGACACTCAAACTGAGTGGGGGAGGTGGGTGTTTGAGAAGGAGGGAGGGAATTCCCTGGCGGTCCAGCGGTTAGGACTCCCTGCTTTTACTGCAGGGGGCACGGGTTTGATCCCTGGTCTGGGAACTGAGATCCCACATGGCCCGCCTCGCGTCCAAAAAAAAACAAAAACAAAACAAAAAGAAGAAGGAGGGAACTGGGAGGGGTGGCTGTGTGTGGGTTTGGAGATATTTCATTTCATGGGGGTATCTTAGCCTCTTCTGAGTAGAGGGAAATTCCACTCAGTGGTGGTGAAATGGTGTAGAGCCAGTTTGAGGCCCAGCTTCATGAGCTGTGTATGGTACATGAGTGATCTCTCTTTCCCGCCTCAGTATCCACATCTGTAAAATGAGGGTTAATTAAAACAGCTGCCACCGTGCCATGCACTTTTCTAAATGCTGCAGGTGCTTACTCATTTAATCCTCACAACACCCTGAAAAGGCAGGAACTATTATTATCACTATTTTGCAGAGAAGAAAACTGGGGTACAGAGAGGTTAAGTAACTTACTCAAGGTCACACAGGAGAACTGGGAATCCAACCTATGCAGCCTGGCTACAAGATCCAAAGTCGTAATTAGTGTACTGTAATCTTCAACTTGATGGGGCTGCTGGTAAGTTCCATGAGGTCATTTATGTAAAGGACTTAGCAAGTGCTCCATAAATGGTAGCTGACAGACCACTAAGCCTGTCTACAAGGTGGGGATTAAAGGGCTGATGGTAATGCCCAGAAACAGGAGACTTTGGATTCTGGATAACTGACAGACCATGTTACTATCCTGGGCCCCAGCTCTGACTTTCATGAATCTGAGAGGCAAAGGATTCCCCATTTGTTCCTCTGACCAGCCCCCTGTGCATGAGCATAACCCCACAACCAGGACTCACCCTGAATCCACAGTAAGCCCCCTCCCATTCCCTGGTGAGTCTCCAGGGCCCCCATATTTTACACTTTACCAGACTGATACACCCTTTGGAACTGAGTTAGCACTTGTGGTAGCAACTGTTATGAGCTTTTTAAATTTCTTAAAATTTTATTTATTTTTTTATACAGCAGGTTATTAGTTATCCATTTTATACATATTAGTGTATACATGTCAATCCCAATCTCCAAATTCATCACATACACACACCCCCTCCCCCCCGCCCCGCTGCTTTCCCCCCTTGGTGACCATACGTTTGTTCTCTATATCTATGTCTCAATTTCTGCCCTGCAAACCAGTTCATCTGTATGATTTTTCTAGGTTCCACATATATGCGTTAATATACGATATTTGTTTTTCTCTTTCTGACTTACTTCACTTTGCATGACACAGTCTCTAGATTCATCCACGTCTCAACAAATGACCCAATTTCGTTCCTTTTTATGGTTGAGTAATATTCCATTGTATATATGTACCACAACTTCTTTATCCATTCGTCTGTTGATGGGCATTTAGGTTGCTTCCATGACCTGGTTATTGTAAACAGTGCTGCAATGAACATTGGGGTGCATGTGTCTTTTTGAATTATGGTTTTCTCTGGGTATATGCCCAGTAGTGGGATTGCTGAGTCATGTGGTAATTCTACTTTTAGTTTCTTAAGGAACCTCCATACTGTTCTCCATAGTGGCTGTATCCATTTACATTCCCACCAACAGTGCAAGAGGGTTCCCTTTTCTCCACACCCTCTCCAGCATTTGTTGTTTGTAGATTTTATGATGATGCCCATTCTAAGTGGTGTGAGATGATACCGCACTGTAGTTTTGATTTGCATTTCTCTAATAATTAGTGATGTTGAGCAGCTTTTCATGTGTTTCTTGGCCATCTGTATGTCCTCTTTGGAGAAATGTCTATTTAGGTCTTCTGCCCATTTTTGGATTGGGTTGCTTGGTTTTTTTAATATTGAGTTGCATGAGCTATTTATATATTTTGGAGATTAATCCTTTGTTGATTCGTTTGCAAATATTTTCTCCCATTCTGAGGGTTGTCTTTTCGTCTTGTTTATGGTTTCCTTTGCTTTGCAAAAGCTTTTAAGTTTCATTAGGTCCCATTTGTTTATTTTTGTTTTTATTTCCATTACTCTAGGAGGTGGATCAAAAAAGATCTTGCTGTGATTTATGTCAAAGAGTGTTCTTCCTATGTTTTCCTCTAAGAGTTCTACAGTGTCTGATCTTGCATTTAGGTCTCTAATCCATTTTGAGTTTATTTTTGTGTATGGTGTTAGGGAGTGTTCTAAGTTCATTCTTTTACATGGAGCTGTCCAGTTTTCCCAGCACCACTTATTGAAGAGACTGTCTTTTCTCCATTGGATATTTTTGCCTCCTTTGTCATAGATTAGTTGACCATAAGTGTGTGGGTTTATCTCTGGGCTTTCTATCCTGTTCCATTGATCTATATTTCGGTTTTTGTACCAGTGGCATATTGTCTTGATTACTGTAGCTTTGTAGTATAGTCTGAAGTCAGGGAGTCTGATTCCTCCAGCTCCATTTTTTCCCCTGAAGACTGCTTTAGCTATTCGAGGTATTTTGTGTCTCCATACAAATTTTAAGAGTTTTTGTTCTAGTTCTGTAAAAACTGCCATTGGTAATTTGATAGGAATTGCATTGAATCTGTAGATTGCTTTGGGTGGTGTAGTCATTTTCACAATATTGATTCTTCCAATCCAAGAACATGGTATGTCTCTCCATCTGTTCGTATCATCTTTAATTTCTTTCATCAGTGTCATAGTTTTCTGCATACAGGTCTTTTGTCTCCCTAGGTAGGTTTATTCCTAGGTATTTTATTCTTTTTGTTGCAATGGTAAATGGGAGTGTTTCCTTAATTGCTCTTTCAGATTCTTCATCATTAGTGTATAGGAATGCAAGAGATTTCTGTGCATTCATTTTGTATCCTGCAACTTTACCAAATTCATTGATTAGCTCTAGTAGTGTTCTGGTGGCATCTTTAGGATTCTCTATGTATAGCATCATGTCATCCGCAAACAGTGACAGTTTTACTTCTTCTTTTCCAATTTGTATTCCTTTTATTTCTTTTTCTTCTCTGATTGCCGTGGCTAGGACTTCCAAAACTATGTTGAATAACAGTGGGTGAGAGTGGACATCCTTGTCTGGTTCCAGATCTTAGAAGAAATGCTTTCAGTTTTTCACCATTGAGAATGATGTTTGCTGTGGGTTTGTCATATATGGCCTTTATTATGTTGAGGTAGGTTCCCTCTGTGCCCACCTTCTGGAGAGTTTTTATCATAAATGGGTGTTGAATTTTGTCAAAAGCTTTTTCTGCATCTATTGAGATGATCATACGGTTTTTCTTCTTCAATTTGTTAATATGGTGTATCACATTGATTGATTTGCATATATTGAAGAATCCTTGCATCCCTGGGATAAATCCCACTTGCTCATGGTGTATGATCCTTTTAATGTGTTGTTGGATTCTGTTTGCTAGTATTTTGTTGAGGATTTTTGCATCTATATTCATCAGTGTTATTGGTCTGTAATTTTCTTTTTTTGTAGTATCTTTGTCTGGTTTTGGTATCAGGGTGATGGTGGCCTCATAGAATGAGTTTGGGAGTGTTCCTTCCTCTGCAATTTTTTGGAAGAATTTGAGAAGGATGGGTGTTAGCTCTTCTCTAAATGTTTGATAGAATTTGCCTGTGAAGCCATCTGGTCCTGGACTTTTTTTTGTTGGAAGATTGTTAATCACAGTTTCAATTTCATTACTTGTGATTGGTCTGTTCATATTTTCTATTTATTCCTGGTTCAGTCTTGGAACGTTATACCTTTCTAAGAATTTGTCCATTTCTTCCAGGTTGTCCATTTTATTGGCATAAGAGTTGCTTGTAGTAGTCTCTTACGATGCTTTGTATTTCTGCAGTGTCTGTCGTAACTTCTCCTTTTTCATTTCTAATTTTATTGATTTGAGTCCTCTCCCTCTTTTTCTTGATGAGTCTAATCATTTATCAATTTTGTTTATCTTCTCAAAGAACCAGCTTTTAGTTTTATTGATCTTTGCTATTGTTTTCTTTGTTTCTATTTCATTTATTTCTGCTCTGATCTTTATGATTTCTTTCCTTCTACTATCTTTGGGTTTTGTATCTTCTTCTTTCTCTAGTTCCTTTAGGTGTAAGGTGAGATTGTTTATTTGAGATTTTTCTTGTTTATTGAGGTAGGCTTGTATTGCTACAAACGTCCCTCTTAGAACTGTTTTTGCTGCATCCCATAGGTTTTGGATCATCATATTTTCATTGTCATTTGTCTCTAGGTATTTTCTGATTTCCTCTTTGATTTCTTCAGCGATCTCTTGGTTATTTAGTAACGTATTGTTTAGCTTCCATGTATTTGTGTTTTTTACGTTTTTTTCCCTGTAACTGATTTCTAATCTCATAGTGTTATGGTCAGAAAAGATGCTTGATATGATTTCAATTTTCTTAAATTTACTGAGGCTTGATTTGTGACCCAAGATGTGATCTATCCTGGAGAATGTTCTGTGCGCACTTGAGAAGAAAGTGTAATCTGCTGTTTTTGGATGGAATGTCCTATAAATATCAATTAAATCTATCTGGTCTATCTATGTCATTTAAAGCTTGTGTTTCCTTATTTATTTTCATTTTGGATGATCTGTCCATTGGTGTAAGTGAGGAGTCAAAGTCCCCCACTATTATTGTGTTATTGTCGATTTCCCTTTTATAGCTGTTAGCAGTTGCCTTATGTATTGAGGTGCTCCTATTTTGGGTGCATATATATTTATAATTGTTATATCTTCTTCTTGGATCAATCCCTTGATCATTACATAGTGTCCTTCCTTGTCTCTTGTAACATTCTTTATTTTAAAGTCTATTTTATCTGATATGAGTATTGCTACTCCAGCTTTCTTTTGATTTCCATTTGCATGGAATATCTTTTTCCATCCCCTCACTTTCAGTCTGTATGTGTCCCTAGGTCTGAAGTGGGTCTCTTGTATGTAGACAGCATATATATGGGTCTTGTTTTTGTATCCATTCACCGAGCCTGTGTCTTTTGGTTGGAGCATTTAATCCATTCACGTTTAAGGTAATTATTGATATGTATGTTCCTATGACCATTTTCTTAATTGTTTCCGGTTTGTTTTTGTAGGTCCTTTTCTTCTCTTGTGTTTCCCACTTTGAGAAATTCCTTTAGCATTTGTTGTAGAGCTGGTTTGGTGGTGCTGAATTCTCTTAGCTTTTGCTTGTCTGTAAAGCTTTTGATTTCTCCATCGAATCTGAATGAGATCCTTGCTGGGTAGAGTAATCTTGGTTGTAGGTTCTTCCCTTTCATCACTTTAGATATGTCATGCCACTCCCTTCTGGCTTGTAGAGTTTCTGCTGAGAAATCAGCTGTTAACCTTATGGGAGTTCCCTTGTATGTTATTTGTCGTTTTTCCCTTGCTGCTTTCAATAATTTTTCTTTGTCTTTAATTTTTGCCAATTTGATTACTATGTGTCTCGGCGTGTTTCTCCTTGGGTTTATCCTGTATGGGACTCTCTGCGCTTCCTGGACTTGAGTGGCTATCTCCTTTCCCATGTTAGGGAAGTTTTCGACTATAATCTCTTCAAATATTTTCTCGGGTCCTTTCTCTCTCTCTTCTCCTTCTGGGACCCCTACAATGTGAATGTTGTTGCATTTAATGTTGTCCCAGAGGTCTCTTAGGCTGTCTTCATTTCTTTTCATTCTTTTTTCTTTATTCCGTTCCATAGCAGTGAATTCCACCATTCTGTCTTCCAGGTCACTTATTCGTTCTTCTGCCTCAGTTATTCTGCTATTGATTCCTTCTAGTGTAGTTTTCATTTCAGTTATTGTATTGTTCATCTCTGTTTGTTTGTTCTTTAGTTCTTCTAGGTCTTTGTTAAACATTTCTTGCATCTTCTCGATCTTTGCCTCCATTCTTTTTCCGAGGTCCTGGATCATCTTCACTATCATTATTCTGAATTCTTTTTCTGGAAGGTTGCCTATCTCCACTTCATTTAGTTGTTTTTCTGGGGTTTTATCTTGTTCCTTCATCTGGTACATAGCCCTCTGCCTTTTCATCTTGTCTTTCTGTGAATGTGGTTTTTGTTCCACAGGCTGCAGGATTGTAGTTCTTCTTGCTTCTGCTGTCTGCCCTCTGGTGGATGAGGCTATCTAAGAGGTTTGTGCAAGTTTCCTGATGGGAGGGACTGGTGGTGGGTAGAGAGGGGTGTTGCTCTGGTGGGCAGAGCTCAATAAAACTTTAATCCGTTTGTCTGCTGATGGGTGGGGCTGGGTTCCCTCCCTGTTGGCTGTTTGGCCTGAGGCGACCCAACACTGGAGCTTACCCAGGCTCTTTGGTGGGGCTAATGGTGGACTCTGGGAAGGCTCACACCAAGGAGTACTTCCCAGACTTCTGCTGCCAGTGTCCTTATCCTCACGGTGAGACAAAGCCACCCCCTGCCTCTGCAGGAGACCCTCCAACACTAGCAGGTAGGTCTGGTTCAGTCTCCTGTGGTATCACTGCTCCTTCCCCTGGGTCCTGATGCACACACTCCTTTGTGTGTGCCCTCTAAGAGTGGAATCTCTGTTTCCCCCAGTCCTATCATAAAGTCCTGCATCAAATCCCGCTAGCCTTCAAAGTCTGATTCTCTAGGAATTCCTCTGCCTGTTGCCGGACCCTCAGGTTGGGAAGCCTGACGTGGGGCTCAGAACCTTCACTCCAGTGGGTGGACTTCTGTGGTATAAGTATTCTCCAGTTTGTGTCACCCACCCAGCAGTTATGGGATTTGATTGTATTGTGATTGCACCCCTCCTACTGTCTCACTGTGGCTTCTCCTTTGTCTTTGGATGTGGGGTATCTTTTTTGGTGAGTTCCAGTGTCTTCCTGTCAATGATTGTTCAGCAGGTAGTTGCGATTCCAGTGCTCTTGCAAGAAGGAGTGAGAGCACATCCTTCTACTCCGCCATCTTGAACCAATCACAACTGTTATATAAACTCTTGAGGAAATGCATTTCTGCTCTCTACATCTGATAGGAGTGAAGGGGGAAAAAATACCTCGGAAATGGCTGGGTCTATATCCATCCCCTCTCTCCTTTCTGCAACTCAGCAAAGGCTTGATTATTTGGAATTCCTCTCCAAAGTTTCACTTCCTGGGCTGGTTTTAGGCCCGCTAAGTCCATAGTGATCAGCATTTTTAGAAACATCAGCCTTTGAGAAACAGTATGTCAGACATTATTTGAAGCCCCTGGTGACCAGGGTATGTGTTGTTTTCTTGTGCCATTTGAAACTGATGTATCATGAGATAACTCAGGCCATATCCTGGGTGTGTGGGGTGGAGAGGGAGTAGCCAACTTACTAAGAATATACAGACAGCAGAAGAAGAATGGTTAGCCCTTTTGTCAGACTTACTCTGTGTCAGGCTATTCTAAGAGTGTTACATAATCTAATTTATCTGCTCACAACAATCCCATGAGGTAGGTACTATTATCATCCTATTTTGCAGATGAGAAAACTGAGGCACAAAGAGATGAGGAGACTTGTTCAGAGAATACAGCCAGTGAGTCACTTCAAGATCAGACAGGTAGGAAGCAGCTGAACCGGGTCTGGAACCTGGATCAGTCTGGCTCCACAAGCCTATTCCTACTTCTGTGGTTTGTGAAAGAAAACTAAAAAGGGGGAACCACTTGAGCCCCTGCGTAGAGACTAGAGGTATGGATTAAAAAGAAGTAGAGATAAATTACAAGTTTGGGATTAACATATACACACCATTATATATAAAATAGGTAAAAAACAAGGACCTACTGTATAGCACAGGGAACTATACGCAATATCCTGTAATAACTTCTAATGGAAAAGAATCTGAAAAAGAATATATGTATAATGAATCACTTTGCTCTACACTTGAAACTAACACAACATTGTAAGTTAATTATACTTTAATTTTAAAAAGAAGCAGATTAAAAATATCTACTCTGCTACTTGTTAGTTCTCTGCTTACTTTGCTTCTCTGAGCCTCAGTTTCCTCACCTGTAAATGAGAATAATAACGCCTATGCCACGTCCAGGATTTTAGTGATGATCTTTTGGTTGCAGGGTACATTAAACCCACTTACAACTAGCTTTAGCCAAAAGGGGCTTTAAACTGAAAACTGCAGGAAGTCATTCTGGATTCAGACACAGTCCATGTCAGAAGCTTAAGGGAAGTTGTCATAAATCTGTATCCCTCTATCTCTTGACTGTTTGCTTTTGTATCAGTTTTATTAGCAGGCTGGGTCTCTCCACAGGGACGCAGAAATGGCCAGTTAAGCAATCGCAAGCCAAGAGATCACTTCCTTCCCCAAACCTCCAGCAAAAATCCTAGGGTTGACTCCCATTGGCCTGGCTTGGGTCACATGCCCAGCCCTGAAACCGTCATGGTTGCTCTGATTGGCCAAACCTGAGTCACATGCTTACAACTGGAGGGGGGGGGTCAGCCCCTCCCAAGTCACAAGGACTAGAAGTGGGTAAGGGATGGTTTTGTAAAAGAAAATCAGGGTGCTATTAGCAAAACAACAGGGCATCGGTGCTGGACAGGCACAGATGTCTACTTCCTCACAGAGCCATTGTGTGTTAAATTCTCTTATGTGTGCAAAGTATTTGGCTCTGGTGGGTGCTCAGGAACTGAGTCCCTCCATTCTTTCCTCTCCTCTAAGAAACAGTATACACATCCCACCAAATCTAGGCCAACTGCTTCCTTGTTCACGTGGGGAAACTAAGAAGGTCCAGAGAAGGGAGGGGACTTGCCCAAGGTGACCCAGCAACCAGCCACAGAACCCAGCTGATCAGTCATAGAATCTGTGTCTTTTGACCTGAAACAAATCTCAGTTAAAGTCTTGGCTGAGAACACTGAGAACCCCTACTAACCAAGGGAGCTGTCTTCTCATTTGCACAGGGGAGACTGGAAAACTGCAAAGCGCTTAAGGCCCAGAGGAAATGATGCCACTCACACTGGGCTCCAACTGTGCACCACGCTGTGGACTGGCAGATCTGGCAGAGTGCCAGTCCAGCTCCCCACCCATCACATTAGGAATCTGGCCACTTCCTCAGGAGACTGCGCTCTGGAGGCTGAGAGACCCAAGTGGGCATTTTTCATACGCCTGCCCAAAGTAGGCAAGATGGCCCTTCCCTTGTTTACTTTCCTGGTTAGTTTGTGAGAGCAGCTGTGCCTCCTTCAGGGCTAAAGTGGACCAAGTAGCAAGCATGTGATTTAGAGTTGTCAAAATTGATCCTTTCAACTTGACCCTTGACTCAGTTCTAGAGTTTCTGGCCTTGGGCAGGTAGTCTAACGTCTCCACTCTAAATTAATTAGACTGGCATGCTGTGAAGCTCTCTGTGTCAAGGAATGTGAGCAAGAATGGCACACATCAAGCTGGAATGACAAGACCGCTCCCTCCATCCCCCCTCAAGTAAAGCACATCGGTTTTGTGTACACACTGCTGCGGGAGTGTACCTTGCTACAGGCTTCCTGGAGGGTAATTTGGAGCCAGATGTTGAGAGCTTTAAAAATGTTCAGACTATTATTCCATAGTCTAAGCATGTTTCCTGAGAAAATAATCATGGCTATCACCAAGATATGCATAAAGATGTTCATCGCAGGATTGCATATAATAGTAAAAGACTGAAAAGAATCCAGATGTCTAACCATAGGGGATTGGTCAAATAAATTATGGTACATCGATAGAGTGAGCTATTACACAGATAAGATCATATTAGAGAATACAGAATTATGTGAAAACTGATTATAATATGAATGTTAAAGGAGCAAGTTATAAGTGACTAGGTATGCATAAACTCATTTTGTGAAAAAATATACATATTTATGTATTAAAGAGCTTAAAGTGCCGTATCAGGGATAGATGGGAAGGAGAGAAAAATTTGTGGGTGCTTTCGGTTTTCACTTATCTGTATGTTTTCTAACATTTCATTAATAAATTTGTATTACTTTGTTAATTAGGAAAAATGCCCAGTAATTTTTATAAAAGGGTTTGTGTTGGTTTCCTTTTTAAAAAGCACTTTCACTTATTAAAAGATCACAATCAGAAGTGAGGTTAGATTGATATCTCTCCCCCCCCCCCTCTCTGTTTCTCTATCTCTGGCTAGGACGTGTGGAGAGGAATGGGGAACTGAAGGCTGGAAGAGCAGCAACAGCTACGGAGCGATACAGTGCAAGAAGGGGTTGCACCAGGAGGCTGTACCCATTTGCTGTATGACCCTGGGCAAGTCACTCAACATCTCTGGGCCTCAGTTGCTACCTCCACAAAATGAAGTGTTTGGTTACATTATCTCTGGAGTTCTTTCCAATGCGGACATTCTAGTATGGATAAGTTCTGTGACCTCCAGTGAACGTTCATATATGCTCCAGGGGAACATGTAATGGCCCAGAAATGTGTTCAGCATAAATTATTTTTGTCTCTCCAGCCCTGTGAGACTGTGGAAAACTCTGCTTGGCCTCTCTGTGGCTTAGCATCTGCTTTCTGCTCAGTCTCTCCATCCAGCTACTTTGAAATTGGCAAATTCATGGAAAAGCACCTAGAATATCGGGCTCACCTCCACGTGTTTCTCTTACTCTGGGATCTTGATCCCTCAAGTCCTGGCTTCCTGGATAGCTCTTTGAAGCCTTCTAACAGATTTTATTTTTCTTTTCAACAATTTTATCTAGGTTTTCTAGTTGTTTATTGAGAGGATTGATCTCTACAAGCTAGTATGTCATGGACGGAAGCACAAATCACTTCATATGTTAGTAAGTGAAACAGCTGTTTATAGAATGGTATGTACAGTGGGTTCTATTTATATGCGAAGTATATATATGTGTTTATACAGAAGAATCAGAGAAAGAACAAAAGCTATACACAGTACCTAACTGGCAAGGTTTTCATTTTTTAACATAAATATTTCCAATTTTATATAACGAACACTGAGTATGTCCAAACTGGGATTGACTTTTGAGGTCATTTATACCCATTTTGAAAATGAGGAAATTGAGGACAAGAACATTTAAATTTATTTCATTTTAACAATTACTGGAGGCTTGTTGTGGGCAGAGAACCATACAAGGGGAATCAGGACTTCCAAAAAAATGTAATACCTAGTTACCTATTCCTCCATTAGAAGTGTCTCCAATGTGTGCTAGACTTTGGGATATGAGGATGCAGATGACAAGAATCTGCCCTCAAGAAATTCTAGCTGTGGAGATAGATATTCAAATAAACCATCCCAGATATGATGTGATAAATGCTAAACTGATGATATGGCAAAGACTGATTTTCTTCTTAATAGCCATTCTCTCAACATCCAACTAAAAGACTGTATTTCCCAGCCTCCCTTGTAGTGAGTTGTGGTCATGTGACAAAATTTTGGTCCATGAGATGTAAGGGGAAATGTTGTGGGGGTTTCTGGGAAGTCTTTTTAAAGGTCACAGCCAATCTCCTTTTCTTTTCTCTGCTACTTGGAATGTAGATGCAATGGCTGGAGCTTTAGTAACCCTTTTGACCTACACTGTCACCTTGTGAAGGGATCCCAATACTAGGATGATGGAACAGATAAAATAGCCTTAGTCACCAACACAATGGAGCTGCTCTATCAGCCCTGGATAATATATCTTTATGCTTATTTTACATAAGAAAGAAACAAACTTCTTATTTCTTATGCCACTATCATTTAGGATTTTCTCTTACATGCAGATAAACAAAATCCTTACTTATACAAATCCTAAAAATAAAGTGTTATGGGAGCAAAGGAGTGAAGGAGGGAAGAATGAATATTTCCATTCTTGAGCATCAAGGAAGTCAGGGTAGGTGTGGAGGTTGTGAAGAGTTCACCAGTGAGATGGGCAGGGATTAAAGAGGAAGAGTGGACCATGCAAGGAGCACGGGCACAGGGCTGGGAATGGGCACAGGGGTGTTGGAATCATGCAGCCTGGATTCAAATCCCATCACAATCACGTCAGTGCTCTATGCCTCAGTTTCCCCATCTGTAAAATGGGGGTAATAATAGTGTCAGCCTCATCGGCTTGTAGTGAGGATTACATGAGTTAATATCTGTAAAGTGCCTGGTGCCTGGTGCCTGGTGAGTGCTCAGTAAATTCTGGCTGTAAATGCGCTTATCTGCAAAATGGGATAATCATAGTCTGACCTCTTATGGCAGCCAATGTGGATAACATAGCACAGGGCTTTACCCATAGTAGGTGCTCAGCCGCATAGCCCTCTTTCTTTCCTTGCCCTCAGGGAGCTTACAATCAATATTTAACAAATTTTCACCAAGCCCCTACTCTGGGCCAGGAGGTCGCTGATTCCAGGATGAATCAGACCTTATCCCTGACCTCCAGTTACTCACAGTCTCAAGGAGAGGAAAGGAATATAAAGAGACAAGCATAATACCATGTGGAAAGTGCAACAGTGGTCCAAGTTCAGTCCATGAGCTCAGGTGAGCAAGAAAGTTAACTTTATTTTGGTTAAATGAGCTCAGTCTCTGCTATGATCTCCCATACTGGGTGGGAAACCTTAATCTCAGGAGAGTTGAGATTTTCCTATTTCTCTGGGGGTGGTGTCTCCGTTCTAGGGATCTTGTGGGGAGCATCTGGGGTGCATCGTCACTTATCCACGCTGACATCTGTTGAGACATCTTTATTCCTATCTGAGAAGGGGTCACCCACCCACGCAGGCCACTGCTAAGTTGTCCCTTGTTCTGAAGTCTCATCCCCTCTCTCAGCTGCTTCCAGGGCCCTTCCAAGTGCACAGGAACCATTGCTCAGCTCCCATGGCCCCCAGGGCACAGGGAACTCTGTTAGACATATGAAGATTCTTCTGCCCAGCCACACACAGCCATTTTTCTACTAAAGAGTCTACCTAGGAGAAGAAGAGCACAGGTCCTTTCCACATTTAATTTCCTTGAACTTATCTGGGGATTCTGTGGTCTCTCCAAGTTTAGGGCTGTGCCCCTAGAAGAGGCAGGTTCTACTCTTACTTTCCTCAGGGGTTACACCATCCGTATCCCCCTTTGCTGATGCTCCAGCCCTCTCCTCACTCTTCTCTAGAAACTTTTGTCTAGTTTCAGGGCGGCAGAACCTCATCTTAAACCCCCTGCATTTTCCCATATCAATCATGTCATCAATGCACAAAAGCCTTTTCCTGTTGCCCTGAGACCCTAGATTTTTGAAACTCAAAAACCAGGAAAAGATTCTGGTTTCTCTTTTTCTGCAGGGCCAGAAAAGGACAGTAGCCTTGAAACAATAGCTTACTATTTTTTTGTTGTAATGGTGGCAGCAGGGGGTTACATGTAAGGCTTCTGGGTAACAGAAATTAGCAAGAATGAAAAACAACCCAATGAGCTCCCTCCATTTCCCCCTGCCCCCAGAATAGCTGGAAGTAAGAAGACTGACAACACCAAGTGTTGGCCAGGATGTGGAGCCACTGGAACTCTGGGAATGCGAAATGGTATAGGCACTTTGGAACACCACTTGGCAACTTTAATAAACGTAGATTTACCTTATGATCCAGAAATTCCACTCCTAGGTATATCTCCAAGAGAAATGAAAACATATGTCTACAAAAGACAGTGCATAAATCATAACAACTTTATTCATAATAGCCCAAACTAGAAACCACCCAAATATCCATCAACAGGAGTTTGAAAAACCAAGTTTTGGTAAGTTCATACTATGGGATACCACACAACCATAAAAGTAGGTGAACTATTGCTGTCCACAAAACACAAAAGTCAAAATCATCATTCTGAATAAAAGAAACCAAACACAAAAGAGTAAATATTATATAATTCTATCAATACTTATATGAAGTCCAGTAACTGGCAGAACTAGTCTATAGATTTAGAAGTGGTTACCTCTTGGGGAGAAGGAGGGTGACTGTTATTGACCTAGGAGGGGCACTGGAAGTGAGTGCTGGAAAAGTTCTAAACTTTGATCTTTGGGATGGTAACACAGGTATATAGATAGGTAAAATTTTTAATATTTGTGCATTTTACCATATGTAAATTATACCTCAGTTTTAAGAAATCAAATTTTCCTTTAAAACACAGAGGCTAACATTTCAAA
Organism: Balaenoptera ricei; assembly: GCF_028023285.1. Classification (NCBI taxonomy): domain Eukaryota; kingdom Metazoa; phylum Chordata; class Mammalia; order Artiodactyla; family Balaenopteridae; genus Balaenoptera; species Balaenoptera ricei. The sequence goes on along the minus strand of NC_082649.1, from coordinate 100,889,800 downwards.
AATAATATGCTACGCTGGTGCCACAAAGAGGTAAGCCCACAGCACTCTTTGAAAGCCCAGGAGAGGCAGTAACCACACAAAAAGAAAGAGATGTGTGTGCCTGATGATATTGCTTGGGTTCCTAGATCCAGCCACGCCTGAAGACTAACCTGGACTTTTCATCTATGTGAGCCAGTGGATTCTATTCCTAGAATAATTGTTTGAGTTGGCTTTTTGCCACTTGTAACTGAAAGAGTTCTAATGAATATAGGCTCCACTAAAAAGCTTTTATATGGATACAGAGCATCTATTTGGGATGATTTAAATTTATGGAAATGGATAGTGGGGATATGAATTGTGAATGTACTTAATGCCAGTGAATTGTACACTTAAAAATGGATAAATGATAAATTTAATGTTATGTATATTTTACCATAATAAAAAATGGTAATAAAAACCTTTAAAAATATGCAAATAGAGAGACAGGCAATGTCATTATGAAAGATATGCATTTTGAGATGGAGCTTGAAAGATAACTGAACAAGATTTGGTTCAGAGAGGCAAAGTATTTCAGGTGAAGGAACAGGGTGAACAAACCCTTGGAGGGAGGAAAGTAAAGAGAGCATTCAGGGATGGTGAGAAGCTGAGATGTCCTGAGCAAGCTGGAGATCATGGGAGATGGGTCTGGAAGGTAGACTGGGGCCCAGATTGGGAGGGCCTTGAATGCCAGGGTGAGGGAGTTTATGTTAACCCAACCAGAGGTCAATTCCCATTGTCTAGAAAAGGCATGGGAAGTTCCAAGGCTGTTTGGGAAAACTTCATGGAGAATTTAAGGAATGGCTTCTGGGGCCCAAGCTCCAGGTTGCCTTTCCTGGCAACCGGCTCCCCTGGAGCCAACTTCCATGTCCCACTGGCCCTGCAAGATAGATGGCTGGTGAGCTCAGGGACTGGTGATACAGGGTGTCCCTGCCTTCCACGTCCCAGTCTGGGTTGTCTGGAGGTCTTGGCCAAAAATTACCCAGACCCTTGCCCTCTGCAACCCACTCCCCACACAACAGGAAGAGGGCCCTTTTGACACACAGCAAGCCGCTCTTATTGAAAACCCTCCAAAGGATTCCCAACCCACTTAGAATTCAGCCCACATACCTCCTACACCCCTCTGTCCTCATCTCTCACCCTTGTGCCTGGACTTACTCCCTCCAACCAACCTGGCATCCCTGTTGTAAGCAAACACAGCAAACTTTTGTCCTGACTTGGGGCCTTTGCCTTCTGTTCCCTCTGCCTGGGATGCTTGTACTCCCATCTCCCCAGAGACACCTCATCATCATTCAGTCTGTGCTCAGTTGTTGCTCTTTGGAGAAGGCTTCCCTGGATAAAGTCATGCTCCACAAATCGCTTCACCCTTCATAGTTCACAGGCTGTCTGTAGTGATCTTTTTCCTGGTTTGTTTATTGTCTCTCAGCCTCCATTTGGACGTGAACAGCTGGAAGGTAGGGATTCTGTCATGTTCTAGCTCTGTCTCCAGCACTTAGCACAGTGCTAGGCCCATAGTAGGTACTCAATAAATGATAACTGAATGAATGAACTATTCACACAGTCAAGGGCCTTACAGGCAATTCTGCAAATGGGGAAGTTGAGCCCAGAGAGGAAGAGGGACTTATCAAAGGCATTCTGCAAATCAGTGTCAGAGATAGATCTTGACCCAGGATTTCTGGCTGCAAGTTCAGTTCATTTTCTGTAATTCCCCTCCACCTCCTTTTGCTAAAAGAGTTGCCAAGCTTCAGTGATTTCCCCCTGTGATGCAAGCATCCCAGAACAGAAAAGGTAGTGAACTAGAAGCCAGGATGCTTCGGAGCTAGATCTAGCTCTGCCACCCACACACCTTCCAGACTGTGAGTCTCCTTGAGGGCAAAGGCATCACCAGCATCTAGCACACTCATAGTACAGCAGGTGCTTAGACAAGGGTTGTTGAATGAATAAGTGATTGCTTACATGGAGATCATGGGTGTGAGCATAGGGTAATGGTTAAGATCTTGGAGTCTGAGCTAGACACACTTGAATTCAAATCCTGGATGTGCCACTTTCTAGTGGCTGGACACTTGGTCTCCCATGAAGAATATACTGTGGTAGCTAGTCCCAAGATGGGCCTCAATGACCCTCACCTGCTGGTATTTACGTTCATGTAGAGCCCACATTAAATTAGGGCTGACCTGTGTGACCAACAGAATACTGCAGAAGTGACAGTGTGCGACTTCTGAATCTAGATCATAAAAAGTATTGCAGCTTCCCCCTTGGACTCAGATCGTTCGCTGGGTAAGCCAGAAGCCATGTTGTAAGGACACTCAAACAGCTCCGTGGAGAAGCCCACCTGGAGAGGAACCAAGCCTCCAGCACGAATTTGGGGACATATGAGTGAGACACTTGGAAATGAATCCTTCCACCAAGTCAAACCTTCAGATTGGACTTCCCTGGTGGCACAGTGGTTAAGAATCCACCTGCCAATGCCGGGGACACAGGTTTGAACCCTGGTCTGGGAAGATCCCACATGCCGTGGAGCAACGAAGCCTGTGTGCCACAACTACTAAGCCTGCGCTCTAAAGCCCGCGTACCACAACTACTGAGCCCGCGTGCCACAACTACTGAAGCCTATGCGCCTAGAGCCCATGCTGCGCATCAAGAGAAGCCACCACAATGAGAAGCCCACGCACCGCAATGAAGAGTAGCCCCCGCTCACCGCAACTAGAGAAAGCCCGTGCACAGCAACGAAGACCCAATGCAGCCAAAAAATAAATAAATTAATAAATTAATTTTTTTTAAAAAGTGGCTGTACCATTAAAAAAAAAAAAAAAAAAAAAGCCTTCAGATGACTAAAACTCAGCCTCGTGAGAGAACGTGGGATAGAACTGCCCAGCCCAGGTGCTCCTGAATTCTTCACCCATGAAAACCATGAGAGAGAAAAAGTGATTATTAATGTTTTGAGTTACTACATGTCAGAGTGATTTGTTAGGTAGCAAGAGACAACTAATTCATCAACTATATCTTTTTCTTTTTTCATCTTTATCTTCATCACCAACATTTATTGCGAGCTTACCATGTGGTTTTTCATTTAACCCCTCCCTCCAATAATGCTATGAGATAGGTACTCTTATTATCCCCATTTATAGACAAGAAAACTGAGGTTTAGAACTGTGAAGTCTCTCCCTGCAGAACCCCTGACCTTAAGGACTTTATGCTCAGGCCTGAGAGTCAGAAACTCAAATACCTATGATCCAAGGCAAAACACGGCTCTAGGATCCCAGGAGGGAGAGAATTTTGGATTCTGTCTTCTGGTAGTCAAGCCTCATAGGTTGAGAGAACACTCCAAAAGCAGCAGACACATCCCCTGCCCTTGAGCACCAGACTAGTAGACGTCAGATGCTTGCAAAGAGTGTTCGGTATTTCCCTGAAGGGAAACACGTGCATGTCTATACATTAATGATGAAAAATAATAAGCCTTCATAGGGGTCTGGCACTTTGCACTTACAAAGCTTTACACATCCATAATTCCATGGAATCCCATCTGGCAGATAAGCATAGCATTATGGACTGAATGTTTGTGCCTCCCCCCCTCCCAATTTTATATGTCGAAGTCCTAACCCCCAATATGATGGTATATGGATGTGGGGCTTTTGGGAGGTAATTAGGGTTAGATGAGGTCATGAGGGTGGGGCCTCATCATGGGATTAGTGGCCTTATAAGAGACAGCAGGGAGCTTGTTTTCTCTCTCTCCATGCACATACACAGAGAGAAGGCCATGTGAGGACACAGTGGGAAGACAGCTATCTGCCACAAGCCAGGAAGAGAGTTCTCACCAGAACCCAACCATGCTTGCACCCTGATCTCAGATTCCAGCCTCCAGAACTGAGAAAAGGTAAGTATATGTTGTTTAAGCCACCCAGGCTTTGGTATTTTATGGCAGCACGAGCAGACTAAGACACATGGCAATGTGCATTTTATAGATGAGGACACTGAGACCCAGAGAAGTTATATGATTCTCACAAAGTCACACAGGCTTTAAGTGGCAGAGCCCAGGGTAAAACCTGGCAATTGGGTGTTTTTACAAGTGCAAACGGTTGATGGGAGGTCAGTGGGTTTCCTGTAAGAGAGGTTCCAGGAAGAGGTGAGCAGGCAGCAGGGTTTTAAAATGGGGAGGTGGTTTAGTGGAAAGGGTGGGGGCATGGGAGGGTCTGAAGGGGCAGAGTGAGTCCCCGGGAGGTTCCCAGGGTATGTGAAGTCAAAAAAGGAGCATAGCTGGAGTGACAAGAATGAGCAAGTCTGGGTGTGTGGAAGAGGCTTGGTTAGGGAATTTGTGTTGGTGGAATTTCAGCTGGAGGACTGTGCAGAGAGATCTTGGAGCTGGCGCCAAAGTCAACCATGTGCCTAAAGGGGAAGAAGGGCTTCTTTTGCTCCTTGAGTGGCTTTAGTACATTCACAATTTTGTGCAACCATCTCCACTATCCATTTCCAGAACATTTCCATCACCCCCCCCAAATAACTCCGTATCTCCCAATTCCCCTCTTCCCCCATTCCTTCACAACCACTAATCTACTTTCTGTCTCTATAGATTTCCCTATTCTGCACTTTCATATAAATGGAATCAACTCCACAATGTTGTCTGATGTGACGGTCTTCTTTTATTTAGCATAACGTTTTCGAGGTTTATCTATGTTGCAGCATATATAGGCACCTCATTCCTTTTTATGGCTGTATAATATTCCATTGTGTGGATATTCCACATTTTGTGTATTCATTCATCAGTTGAGGGACACACAAGTTGTTACCTCTTTTTGGCTGTCATGCAAAATGCTGCTATGAATGTTCTTGTATGCTTGTATGAGTTTCTATATGAACCTATGTTTTTTATTCTCTTAGATGTATACCTGGGAATGGAATTGCTGGATCATATGGTGATTCTAGGCTTAATTTTTCGAGGAATCACCAAACTGCTTTCCAGGGCAGCTGCACCATTCTACATTTCCATCAGCAATGTTCAAGGGTTCCAAAGTCTCCACATCTTTGCCAACTTATCTGTTTTTTGTTTTGTTTTGTTTTGTTTTTCCTTTTACATATCCATCCTAGTGGGTGTGAAGTGATATCTCATTGGTTTTGATTTGCATTTCCCTAATGACTAATGATGCTGAGCATCTTTGCAAGTGCTTATTGGCTGTTTGTATATCTTCTTTGGAGAAATGTCTACTCAGATCTTTTGTCCATCTGTTTTTTTAAAGTTGGGTTGTTTGCTTTTTAGCATTAATTTTAAGAATTTTTAACATATTCTAGATACTAGACCCATATCAGACATTTGATTTGCAAATATTTTCTCACATTCTCTGGGGGTCACCTTTTTCTAATTCATACCAGGGTTCCTGTGGGTCTGATGGGGACCTTAACCCTGGTGCCACAGCCCTGGTCACTCTCCTGCCATGAAAACAGAAACAGTCTCTCCGAGGTCTCACCAAGAGGACATGGAAGCACCTCAGCACCTTTACAACCGGTCTGCCACGTGCTTGGCACTAGGGGCTTAAATATGGAGATAACATGGTCCCTTTCCTCCGCTTTCCCATCTCCTCAAACAGAATCTACAATCAATCACCCAGGCTCTCAAGCCAGATACTCGGGCGCCCTTGACTCCGCCCCCTCGCGTCACCAGCCAATCAACTACCACAGCTGTCACCTCTTCTTCCTCCTCCTCCCCACACCCCAGCCTACGCCGCGGTTACCTGAATGGTCTCAGGCTTCACAGTCGTGTGCAGACCTCAAGGCTGGCTTCTTCCAGTCCATCCCCCCTCCATCGACGCAGGAGCAGAGTGACTTTTCTTAAGTAAAAATCCGTCCTGGGGTTCCCCTGGCCGACAACTTCGCCACGGCTATTGTCAGGACAAAAGACGCACAGGAAGCGACCTTTGGCTGGGACTGCTCTCCCCACCCCCCTCTTGAAGTGACTTAGCCAGGTCGAGTCTTCTTCCAGTTTGCCAATTCACCCCACCACCATGCTGTACAGAAACCATCCCCTCTGAAATAGGGGACAGTAAAGAGATGGCAGTGGAGATTTCCAAAAGAAATCACAGGATGGGCAACAACTGGTCAGGGAGGAGCGGGGGTTTGTGTGGGGAAGGGGAAGCGTGCCCGTGAGGGGAGGGAACCTCCCTGAGTGTGTGCAGTGACACCCTTGGACACCCGGCCCGCCGGGGACTCAATCCAGTCACCTGAGAGGCTCCTGGGGGTGTGAGAGCCTAAGTCAGCCCCAAGCATCAGGAGGCAGAGTCCTCTGGCCCACTTGGGTCCTCTTAGACTCCTCAGACCAAGGACTGGAGAAGCTGTCAGGCCACCTCTTCATCCCTTTGCCTCCATAAACCTCCATCTAGCCTCTTGCACTAACTTTGATATCAAATGGGGAAACCGAGGCTCAAAGAGAGGAATGGGCAGTTTCCAACCTTGGCTGTGTCTTAGGATCACCAGGGGAATTTGAGGGAAATAAGCTTCCCTAGATCCTACTGCCAGCTTGGGGTAGGGGCCCTGTCATCTGCAATTTTTAACAGGTGATTCTGCTGGGAACGGGGGAGCAGCTGAGTGCTTGGCGGACACACAGAAAACTGTGGGATCTTGGGGGGGGGCCCCATCTCCTGACGGCATCTGGCTCTCTTCCCAGAATGCCGAGGTGTGCTTCTGGTGAGGGGTCACTAAGCCTGGGGTGTGCATGGCTGGACCGAATTTGCTGGGAATGCTTCTCGCCTCTGTGCTCTGGACTTTTGTTACGGATGTTCTGTGGAGAGAAGTCTCCTGGGAGGAAGCCCGGCTCCTCTGAGGAGCTTTCTCCTCGGAAACCTGAGAAGGGGAGATTTGGGGGCCTGAGGGATAAGTGAGAGAGAAACAGAAACTCCACCCCAGGGCAAGTAGTACTGAACCGAAATTAAAAAGGAGCCTGTTTGTCACCTGGCGGGGTGGGGACGTGAGAGGAGGTGGCGCAGGCAGGTGAGTCAGCTGCCAGCTCCACTCCTGCCCCAGGCTCCCAGCACCCTCCTTGCTCCCTGCCCGCCCTTCCCATCACAACGTGTTCCCTGCGCAGGAGCTGAAACACATCCACACTTCAGTGCAATTGCCTAATAACGCTGATCCAAAACATGACCATATTCCCCTCTTTCTTTTCTTCTCTCTCTTCCCTTCTTCCCTCCCTCCCTCCCCCTCCACGTGCTGCTTTCTCATTTTGTCCCTGGTCTTGAGCTTTTAATCTGAGTTGCATTTCCTCAGGTCTTTATTTCTTCATTATTTGTGTTTTCCACACTCACTTGGCAAAACCACAACTCTGGTCACGTGCACTCTCAGCCACCCCTGCCCCACCCCCGCACAGCTACCGCTGGGTGAGGCTGGAGAAGAGCTCACAACCACCCTGGCTGCGCTCGCTTTAAATTTGTGACCTCGAGTGTTAAGAGAGCCCTCCGTGCCGTCTGGCAATTGGACTCTACCTCCCTATTCATTCACTCTGCAGCTCTGCTCCACGGCTGTTCTCACTCCTCCGCTCCCTGAACCCTCAGGGCCTCCTCCCCCATCCTCACTCTTGGCTTCCTGTCCACTGAGAAAATCAAAGCAATCAGAACAGAAGACGGAAATAGACATTTCTCCAAAGAAGACATACAGATGGCCAACAAACACGTGAAAAGATGCTCAACATCGCTAATTATTAGAGAAATGCAAATCAAAACTATAATGAGGTATCACCTCACACCTATCAGAATGGCCATCATCAAAAAATCTACAAACAACAAATGCTGGAGAGGGTGTGGAGAAAAGGAAACCCTCCTGCACTGTTGGTGGGAATGTAAATGGATACAGCCACTATGGAGAGCAGTATGGAGGTTCCTTAAAAAACTAAAAATAGAGCTATCATATGTCCCAGCAATCCCACTACTGGGCATATACCCAGAGAAAACCATAATTCAAAAAGATATATGCACCCCAATGTTCATTGCAGCACTATTTACGATAGCCAGGACGTGGAAGCAACCTAAGTGTCCAACAACAGAGGAATGGATAAAGAAGATATGGTACATATATACAATGGAATATTACTCAGCCAGAAAAAGGAACGAAATTGTGTCATTTGCAGAGATGTGGATGCACTTAGAGACTGTCATACAGAGTGAAGTAAGTCAGAAAGAGAAAAACAAATATCGTATATTAACGCATATATGTAGAATCTAGAAAAATAGTATAGATGATCTTATTTGCAAAGCAGAAATAGTGACACAGACATAGAGAACAAACATGGGTACCAAGGGGGAAGGGGGGGTGGGATGAATTGGGAGATTGGGATTGACATATATACACTACTATGTATAAAATAGCTAACTAATGAGAACTTACTGTATAGCACAGGAAACTCTACTCACTGCTCTGTGGTGACCTAAATGGGAAGGAAATCCAAAAAAGAGGGGGATATGTGTATATGTATAGCTGATTCCCTTTGCTGTACAGCAGAAACTAACACAACACTGTAAAGCAATTATACTCCAATAAAAATTAATTAAAAACAAACAAACAAAAAAACCCAAAGCCATCGGAACATCCACAGACCATACACCGACCCTCCCACCAGCATCTCCACCCACTACTCAGGCTTCCTACCTGTTGCCATGGGTGAGCTGGTCACTCTCTTATGCATCTGTTCTGTGCACTGGACCCCATCCCCCTTCCTCTGCTCAAGGACATCTCTCCAGCAACCCTCTCTCTTCTTCCCCAGCATCATTTTTAACCTCCTGTGGATCATTCTCATCAGCATACAAACACACCATTATTTTTCCCATCTTTAAAACAATAACAACAACAACATAACAATCTTCTTGACTCCTCTTTCCCTTCTAGCTACCCCTTTACGTCTCCCTGTTTGGGTTAGTTATTGCTGTGTAATGATCCACCCTAAACTTAATGGCTTTCAAACAATCACCATTTTATTATCTCCTCAGTGCCATGAAATCCTATTGGATCTACCTTCAGAATATATCCAGACTCCAACCACTTCCCATCTCTTTGGCTGCCACCACCCCGGTGTGAGCTCGCATCCCCGCTTAGCTGGATGCCTTCTCATTGCTCTTTCTATTTCCACCCTAACCTCCTAAAGCCTGCTGATTTATAACAGAGTGGCCAGAGGGAACCTTTTAAAATCTAAGCCAGATCACAGCCCTCCCCTGCCCTACACCCTACTAGGACTCCCTTGTTACTCAGCAAAAATGCCAAAGTCCTCACCATCACTTACAAGACGCTCTGTGGCCACCCCGTGACCTCTGACCCCCTTCTACTCTCCCCTTCACTCCCTCTGCTCCAGCTGCTTAGCCTCTGATACTATCCTTCAAACTCAGCTGGCACACCGTCACCCAGAGCCTTTGCACAGGCCCTTCCCCCAGCTGGGATGCTCTCCCCCTAGATCTCTGCAGGGCTCCCTCCTTCGCCTCCTTCAAGTCTTTGCTCAGAGGTCACCTCCTCCATGAGGCCTTCCTTGATCTCTCCATTTAGAACTGCATCCCAACCCTGCCTCTCTGGCTTTTCCAGTCTCCCTTTCCCTGTCCTCTTCTCTCACCAATAGCTCTTAGCCTTCTAACATACTCTATAATTTACTCATTTATTATCTTTATTGTTTATTGTCTGTCTCATACTGCTCATATGTAAGGTTCACAAGGGGACACACCTTTGCCTCTTGTTCATGGATGTGTTCTAATGCCTAGAGCAGAGCCAAGTACCAAGAGGGTGCTAAAATTTTATTTTTTAATTTTACTATAAGTATCTCAAGTCCTTTTAAGTATGTCAAATCCTTTGTGACACAAGGCAGGGTGTAGACACATTTATTCTTGCATTCACTCATCTATCCATCCACCCATCCATCCATCCACCCATCCATCCAACCATTCAATCGACTGCCCATCCATTCATTTGTATCCATTTATCCGCTTATCATCATCCATTTATGTCTGTCTCTCTGTGTATCCATCTAATCATTCGTCCTGTCTGGTATGTATCTAAACAATCCTTCAACAAACATTTCTAAAGCATCGAATTTCGGCCAGCCCCGTGCTGGGCTCTGCACTCAAATCCATGACAATAACATTCTGACCCCTGAGATGGCTGCTGTAAATAACTGCTCCAGGATGTCTGCATATGTTAAACAAAATGGAACAAAACAGGCCCTCCAGCCTTAATGTAAAGAATGGCACCATAAGTGCCAGCTGTGAATTGCTTGGGTGGAGGTGGACTGGGGGAGGGAGAGGAAGTTTGCCTCCTCCTCTGTCTCTGCTCCAGGCTGCCCCTGCCCAGTACCAGACACAGACCTGGGACATCTGGGTTCTACTTTCTCCAGGTCCCTGAGCCCCAGGTTCCTCATTTGCAAAATGAAATAGTATTGCTCATCTGACCAAATTAACCAAAGCATGTGTGAAACTTCTTGTATCACTGGATCTTAACCCTGGTTGCACATTCTAATCCCACAGGAAGCAGATGCCCAGGCCCCCTTTCCAAACAATGAAATCTAAAAATCTTGGAATGGGGCCTGGGCATCAGCGTTTTAATTGTTCAGCTGTGGGGCCTGGGCATTGATTGCTGTTTTTAGGAAGTTTCCAGGGGATTCTAATGTGCAGCCAGGCTTCTGTACCACCAGAGCTAGAGCTGTTTAATCAATGCCCTTTATCTATTTAATTGATCTTGAATATTGCAGCTGGAGAAAAGCAGATTTAATTAGAGGAGGCGCGACATTTGTGAAGATGCTGATGACAATGTCTGGACATTTTCAAGGGCTTCCCAAGTTGTATGTTGCTTGTTATTTTACTCTTAGTTGTTTCAGATTTAGGTTACGTCACAGGAAAATCTCATGTTCATAAGGCTAATTTTTGGAGGGAGCAGTTAGAGAAAGAGTTGGAAACTATCAGTGGTTGAGCCCATGGGGAAGAAGATAAAGTGAGAGAAACAGAGACAGAGACACAGAGAGAGAGGAGAGAAGTTGAGGAAGAAATTTTCCTGAGCTAATTGGGCAAAGAGTAAGTAGAGAAATGGCAAAGAAAAATCTGTGAAAGCACAAGAGAACTGGCCCGAGGTCATGTTCTCCAGCCGCTGACTATGAGCAATGGGAGAGCAGGCTGGGCTGGGGCTCACCTCCTTCCAAGGGAAGGGGTGTGTCTTGGTGGGGACAGAACAGTGGACCCTGGTTCCCACTTCACAGTCTTACTGTGATGGAACACCTGTTCAGGTCCTCCAAGAAGCAGACCTCAAGACAAGAGGCATGCAAGGGATTTATTGGGGAGCTCCTCGTGAGGAATAAAGCAGAAAGAGAGCACAAAGTAGACAGGAGAGCCTCAGGTTGCAGTGGTGGTTGGACACCTGTGAAAGGAGAGAGGGAAGAAGAGGATTGGGGAGAAGGAGCCTCAGGCTGCCGTGTGGCATTGAGAAAACGCTGGCTGGGCCATCGGGGGTGGGGGCCCCGAAGAAAAGACTGGCTGTTAGAGGAGCCCTCACTGGGAGGGGAAGGCCCAGCTCTGGTACCCGCCCCCCATATGCAGTCATGGTCTGGGAGCAGCTGGGGCAGCAGCTGGAGGCTATTGGCCAAATACACTCTTCCCAGGAGGGAATCTTCAAGGGGCAGCTCCACTGCCACCATAGACACTTACAAAGTAATGAAAATACTCATTATCTAACCAATATTTGTTGAGCTCACATTAAACATAAAGCACTGTGCTAGGCACTGTGGATATAACAGTGCACTTGACAGGCATGTCCCTGCCCTCGGGAGCTTTCACACCACAGCTGGGAGACAGACATTATATGATATCTTAGTCACAATTAAGAGACGCTCAGAGAATCTGTAATAGGTGGGATGAACATATGGTTTAACTTTGAAACCTGGAACCCTTTGAGATGAAAGTGAGTGCTACTAATAACTATGCCTGGACAAATGGCATAAACTGGGACTATCCTGGGCAAACTGGGATATATGGTGATTCTGAAATAGAGAAACATGATCTAGTCCAGGAAATCAGGGAAGACTTCCTTGAGAAAGGGATGTTGGAGCTCGGATCTGAAGGGTGTGTAGGAGTTAACTAGTTGCTCAGATCCCATTATATGTTATCAGAACCTGTTGATCGCTCCTAGATGGCTGTCACCACAGGTGTTCATTGACCATTTGATGGTTAATTTCTCACTGTCTCAGGGACTCCCATATTGGGGATATCACTGTTGTCTGAAAAAGCCCTGCCTGGGATTCTTCTGATGGCACCAAAAAGGAAATGCAGGCACTGAGAGAGAGTCTGTCCATGGCTTTCCCTCTGCCTTGGATGATGTCATTCTGGACAGAGAATATGGAAACCTGATAACATGGATTATTACCCACTTTTACCTTTTTCGAGACATGGGTGGACCTGCTTCTCCCTAATGTCTTTTACTGTTGTAAAACACGTAACATAAAATTTACCACCTTAGTCATTTTTAAGTGTACAGTTAAATGACACTAAATGCATTCACACTGTTGTGCAACCATCACCACCATCCACCTCCAGAACATTTTCATCTTCCCCAACCTGAAACTCGGTACCCATTAAAGACTGAGTCCCCATTATACCCTCTCCCAGCCCCCAGCACCCACCACTCTACTCTCTGTCTCTATGAATTTAACCACACTAGGGACCTCACATAAGTGGAATCATATGATATTTGTCCTATCATGTCTGGCTTATTTCACTTAGCATATTTACCACATTTTATTTATCCATTCACCTGTCTGTGGACATTTGGATCATTTCCACCCTTTGGTTATTGTGAATAATGCTGCTATGAGCATGGGTGTACAAACACCTCTTCGAGTTCCCACTTTCAGTACACCTGGATATATGCAGAAGTGGAATTGTTGGATCATACGGTAATGCTGTGTTTAAGCTGTTGAGGAATTGCCTTACTGTTTTTAACAGTGTCCTCACCATTTCACATTCCCACCAACAATGCAACAGGGTTCCGATTTCTCCACATCCTTACCAACACTTATTTTCTCCTCTAATCTTTTACAGGGATTTGAATTTTTTTAAATTTTGAGATAACTGTTGATTCACATGCAATTGTAAGAAGTACTGTGGGGAGGTCCCACGTACTCTTCACCATTTCCCCCCAGTGGTGACATCCTTCATAACTTTAGCATAATATCATGACTAGGATATCAACAGTGACACAACCCACTGACCTTATTCAGATGTCACCACTTTTACATGTACTCGTTTGTGTGCGTGTGTGTGTGTAGAATCAGTTTTTTGCAAATGTATCCCATGCATGGATTCATGTGACCACTGCCACAGTCAAGACACAGAACAGTTCCACCACAAGGATCCACAAAAAGGATTTTAAAAATCTTTTATTTTGGAAAAACTAAAGCTACACCGGAGTAGAGAGTGGAGTGTAACGAACACCCATGTACCATCGCCCAACTCCAGCAGCTCTCAATTTATGGCCGATTTCGTTTCCTCTATAGCCTCACCCACTCCCATGTTACTACGCAGTAAATCTCAGGCTTCTTATCGTTTCATTGTAACCAAGCATTTCAGACTGCAACTCTAAGAGACTCATCACTTTTAAGCAGAACCATAACACTATCATTATGCTCTATCCCCTCCCCACAGCCAACAGTAATCCCCAGAGGCTTCACAGAGAATTTGCGGATATCCTAGGTTCTCCTTCCCCAAGCGACTTCCTAGAAAGGGCGCTCGTGGGCTGTAAATAAGTTGCTGAAGGATAATAGACAAGAGTAACAAGTTCTTTTTCTCCCACCTCCCACAGCCAATCCATCAGAAAACTCCATTCCACCACCTGCAAAACAGAATCAGCATCCAATCCCGTGTCACCACCTCTGCTCCCATCACCCCCGTCCCAGCAACCATGTCTCTCACCTGGGCTGCTGCCGGCCTCCTCCCTGCTCTCCCTGCCTCCACCTCTGCTCCACTCCGCCTGGTCTCTGCCCTGAGCCACAGGGATGCTGTCAAAACCGAAGCCAGAGCACGCCCTCCTCTGCTCCGCACCCTCCAGGGCTGCTCATCACATCAAGAGCCTAGACAATCAGTCTCTTCCCAGCACCCCTGCCATCTTGGGATTTCACGCACTCCTCTCTCTCTCTTTGCTGCCGCGTAGACATGCCAACCACTCTCCCACCACAGGGTCTTTGCCCACGCTCTGTCCTCTACCTGGAATACTCTACTCCAGATATCCATTTGACCTTGCTTCCTTCAGGTCTCTGCTCAAATATCACTGTGCGAGTATCTTCTATTTGCACACCTGGATCTGCTCAACACCTATTTCTACCCTGCTCTGTCCCCCAGGTGCTGACTATAGGGACTAAACCCACAGACTCCTTCGTCCTCTGGCTCCCACTGGGTTTGGCCCGTGGCGGGGACCGTGAGAAGGTTGATGAGGGGAGAATAGAGTGAGGTCGGGTATTTATTCCCCAGGCTCCCTTCCCAGATGACTGTTGCAGGCCGTGTGCACACAGCCTTCCTCCTCTTTGTCCTCTGTCCTGTCTCCTCTTCTCCCACCCTCAGGGGGACGGTAGCCCCACGCCACTATCCCCGTGGTTTTCCTCCATCCTGCCCATATTGTTGTAAGTAGTCCCTCTGCTAACTCTCCTCCTGTGACCCCCTTGTCGTGCCAGCTGTTCCCTGCCGGGATGCTGACTGATGTAGTCATTTTCTCAGTGAGCCTGTCCCTGGCTATGCCAGCCTCCAGGACCACACCCTCCCTGTATTCTCTGCCTTGTGTTCCTCGGCATTTCTCACCATCTAACGTGGTACATACTCTACTCACCTATGTTTATTGTCTGTCTCCCCCAACTGGGTCAGCTGTGTCCTGTTGCACAGGCTGTGCACTACATGGTTCCTGAGGTCACCATTTACACAGACTACAGTGTGATAGGGCAACGTCACCTCCTGGAGATGCACAACTGGGTGGCCCTGCTACCCACTGGAATATAAGCTCTGCCTTTTTCTTTTTTCCACTACTGTATCTCAAGTGCTTAGAACAGTGCTTAGCACATAGCAGTTCCCACAACATTGTCTTTAATGACAATTCATCCTTTCTTACTTCCCATGAGAAGTGTAAGTATCCTTATAGGGTGGTGTCAGGAGGTCTTAGTGAGTTTTGGGAGGGTTTCGCTTGATATTTACCCCTGGACTGTAAGGCCCTGACTGTTTTCCTCACCTACTGTATACCTGCTGTAATGTGTGCTCTTACTGCCCTTCTCAGTTCTCCTGAGAGCTGCCCTTGGCCAAGGAGGAGCCCCCTTGCCTTCCACACCTAGGATAGCCCATGGCCAATGACGGACACAGGTACAAAATCCTGCCTGCTTGCCTCAAGGTGAGACCGACTCGGTGGTGCCGCCCTACAGGGCCAGGCATCCTCACTTAGTACCCACCCCACAGGCATAAGCACCCTGACTCGGGCTCCCCTTCCCGGGAACCTGCCCTAGGACACCTGTGCACCCTCCATGCCTGGCACACTGTGCAGTGCACAGCAGGACTGTAAACATTTCTGAGTGAATGAATAAAGCAGTATGGGTTGGCTTTCCAGCTCTATAACCTTCCTGAGTCATTCTTGATCCTGAGCCTCAGTTTCCCAAAAGGCCTGGTGGAGATAATCCTATTCACCGAGATGACCCTACAGAACTGTGAGGGACCAACGCTTGTTGGGAGCATTTAGACACACCAGCAGAGTGCCGAGAAAGTCACATCCCCGAATTTCTCCGACAACTTTGGGAGGCGGGTGCAGCAGACTCCATCACCCTGGCCTGCTCTGCTCTTCCCTCCTCTCTGAATGGTAAATCTCGTCTGGCCAACTTACTTGTTAGCTCCTGGTAGGGTGGCTTTGTCTCATGGCCTCTTCCCCCCAGGGGCTAGGGCTCAGAAGCTCTATGTGGATGCTCTCTGCCTGATTGAAAGTGCTTCGGGAACCAGGAGGGACTCGGGGAAAGACAGCAATTAGAATGTACCATTAGGTATTAATGCCACCTGCCATCAGTGCGCCGGCCAGACTGGCTTCCCTTGAGTCTGCCGGGCTGAGGTTAATTAGTTTTTGGATTTCTTAGCTGTGGGGTGTCTCTTTAATCATCTGCCACCTGGCCCCAGCTCAGCCCCCGCGGGAGAGAGGCCTCTAGAAGCATGAGCTGATGGGAGGCCATTCTTGCGGAGGGAGAGCCCCTCAGAGCTGAAGCCATGCCCACCTGCTCACCCCACTTGAGGAAATGGAGGCCTCCGGAGGTGGGAGTGACCCTCAGCACAGAGCAGAGCCAGATGAGAGCTCAGGCTTCCTGTGTTATGGTCTGGGGTCTTGTGCACTTCTGAATCCCTCCATCCCTTCCCCAAATTCTTCCGCAGAACCTCCGCAGGCTGGGACGCTGGGATTTCATGGCTGACTAAGCCAGAGTAGCCCTCCCGTCCCAGGCTTACACAGCAGTGGAAGCCCCCGCCAATCAACAGGCAAGCAAGCTAATACATTGATAATGACAAATGGCGAAAAGGCCATGGAGGAGACAACAGCACAGTGAAAGAATCTACCATGGATCGCCTTACACAGGGACATCGGGGAAGACCTCTCTGAGGGGCTGACTATTCACTTAAGAATTTTCGTCATAGAATGGCAGTGAATACACAGATGAAACAATAGAACAAGAAAATCATAATTTTGCAACCCCTATTAGTGGATCCAGGCTTTGGGCACCAGTGGTTGCAAACATCACAAGAAGGGAGGCCAGCAGACACTAAGTGCCTCGTGATGGAAGAACACCACAGGGCTCTGAAATTGCCATAAAATTAAACGGAATCTGATCAAGTCCCTAGCCCAGCACTATCCAGTGAAATACACACGGAGACGAATCAACTTATCACATATGTAAGTTAAAATTTTCTAGGAAGCCCATTGAAAAAAAAGTAAAAAGAAACCGGTGGACTTAATTTTAATAGTATGCCTTATTTAACCCAATCTATCCAAAATATTATCATTTCAATATATAATCAATATGAAAAATGATCAGTGAAATAGTTTCCATGCTTTTTTCAGGGTTAA
This sequence comes from Balaenoptera ricei, assembly GCF_028023285.1. NCBI lineage: Eukaryota > Metazoa > Chordata > Mammalia > Artiodactyla > Balaenopteridae > Balaenoptera > Balaenoptera ricei. The sequence goes on along the minus strand of NC_082649.1, from coordinate 100,872,718 downwards.
TTTTTGAAATATGGTGTGTATTTGACACAGCACGTCTCAGTTTGGACGGGCCACATTTCAAGTGCTCAGTAGCCATAAGTGGCTGGTGACAGCTGTCCCGGACAGCACAGCTCTAAGTCAGCTATCAGTTTCCAGGAAATTCAGAGGACAAAGGAATATGTGAAACAACACCATGCTGATGCAATCAGCAAAATCCAGATACTCCGGATTTCTGGAAAACTACAGAACAAGCAACCCAGCTTTTTTTTTTTTCTTTAAAGAAATGCAGGGGCTTCCCTGGTGGCGCAGTGGTTGAGAGTCTGCCTGCCGGTGCGGGGGACACGGGTTCGAGCCCTGGTCTGGGAGGATCCCACATGCCACGGAGCGGCTGGGCCCGTGTGCCACAACTGCTGAGCCTGCGCGTCTGGAGCCTGTGCTCCGCAACGAGAGAGGCCGCGATAGTGAGAGGCCCACGCACCGCGACAAGGAGTGGTCCCCGCTTGCCGCAACTGGAGAAAGCCCTCGCACAGAAACGAAGACCCAACACAGCCAAAAATTAAAAAAAAATTTAAAAAAAGAAGAAATGCATTGTAAGTGGGAAAAATAACGGAGAGATAATCCATAAATTAACAGTCTTCAGAGACATACATATCAACCAGTCACAATGTGTAACCAATTCCAAACAATACATAAAACATTTTATAGTGTTTATGAAATAATTGGATATCTGAACACTGAATGTTTGATGCTATTAAATGGTAGTTATTTGTTGTAGGTGTGATAATGATATTGTGGTTATTTATTTTTTTGAGAGAGTCATTGTCTTTTAGAGAGATATACTGAAATATTTATGAAGGCATACTGAAAATAATATGAAGTCTGGAATTTGCTTCAGAATAATACAGGACGAGGGAGAAGAACGGAGGTGGGGGTAAAATGAAACAAGCTTGATAATGGGTGATGCTAGGTGATGGATACATGGATTTTATTATACTATCCTGTCTACTTTTGTGTATGTTTAAAATTTTCCATAGTGAAAAAATTTTAAGGAAACTGGGATGATATTGGAAAGGAATAAGGATAGTGGAGGCCACAAAACAACCAATTCCATGAGGGCAGGGATGTCTGCCTTATCCATCAGTGTTTCATAGCAACTCACACAGACATGACACATGGTAGATACTTAGCACATTATTTTTCTTTTTTGCAGTTATTTTTGTCCTTAGGCCTCTTTGGGTATATCCCACCAGAGATGTACAAATTACTCTGTTTTTTAAGAAATAATTCTTCTCTATGCAGTTATATCACCAACTTTTGCAAAGGTTTATTTGTTACATTTTATTTTTTACTTAGTGATTTTTTTTAACTTTGTTTCATAATTGCGTAAAATATTTGAATGTTTCCCAAGTCAAATCTACAAAGGAAGGCACAAAGGAGCTCAACTTCAATCCTGACAATTTCCTTTCGAGGATTTATCTCTACTCTTTGGCTACAGCTAATGGGAGTGAAGTCACGGACTCCTAGCTAAAGGGGGTTGACCCATGGCCCATCAACTAGCCCACTGGTCACACCCCTTTGGAATTTGAGACTCTAACAGAGGGACAAAGAGATGAAAGTGGTTGGATTTTACTCATCGGGGATGGTGTACTGACCAGAATGCCCTTGCTCTGGTCTCACTCCCAAGGTCCCGGCATCCAGCCCTCTGACATTGCTTTGGATCCTGCATGGGTCCCAGGCAGGTCCTCCAGCCTTCACGAAGTTCTGAGCCTCTGATATGAATTCACCAAATTCCCTCTGCCTTAACGTTAGCCTGAGTCTGTTTCTGTTGCTTGCACCTTAAGAAACCAAACTCATGCCATTAGCCATTAGCAGACTCCTGTGTTGGGGTCCACGAGAGTCACACCCACCCCTATGCGGAGCTGCCAGATTCTGTTCTTGGAATAGTGCTTCTGAGCACTCACTCCGCCCTGGGTGAGGGACTGCATTCCTTGGTCCACAAAGCTTACTGTCTGGTTACTCAGGTCTGAGGGCCCGAGGGCTATGGCTTCCTGTGCTTTCCCGCTTTGCCTGGCCTCTGAGTATCTCTCTGCCCCCAGCCCCAGGAGGGAAGCAGCCTACCTGGCCCCCACCAGTCTCAGCCCAAGGAATGGAAGTCACAGCGGCTGGGCCAGGATGGGGCAGGGAGGGGGTCTTCCCTTGGTCTGCCCCCATTTGCTTCCTGCTGGCTTCCTTTGAGGAGCTTCTTCCTCCCCTGCTTCGCTGCCCACTTGGCTGTGAGGACACAAGAAGGCTCATCAGTTGCTATAACAACACCCACCAACTTCCTCTGCACTTAGCCAGGCTGTTTATTCCCTCTCAGATAATGGATCTGCCTGCAGTGACCAGTCTCCCTTTGGCCTCAGAGCTGGGTTTGAGCAATTATTATTATTACTGTCAGTCGTGTTATTGTTATTGTTGGTTTGGAGCTGCCATTTACTGAGAGCTCACTATGATGACTCAGCATAAGCTCACTATGACGAGCTCAGGATGATAACTAAGCCTTCACAAGCACTAGCTCATTTAATCTGCACAGTGACACTATGAGTCAGGGAATACTGCTCCCAATTTATGGCTAAGGAGAAAGTCAGTATGGTCTAGTTTATAACAGCAGGGGCCCTGTACCTGACTGCCCAGGTTCAAATCCTAACTCTGCTAGATGCTAGCTGTGAGGGCAAATTACATATCTGCTCCCTGCCTCAGTTAACCCTTCTGCAAAATAGAGATAATAATGGTGCCTGGAGTAGTGCCTGTCATATAGCAAGGGCTTGTCTTGGTTATCCCAGAAGCATTTCCTGAGACAAGGATACCAGCAGAAGTATAGTTTGGGAGAGATCTGAGACCGGGAGTAGGGAATGAGGCAGGGAAAGGAAAGCAGCCCAGAAAGTGTGCTCTATTAATTAAGTGACCGCTGTGGACAACTGGAGATGAAGCCTGCTGGGAGCAAGCGAAGACACACATGGAGTTACAGCATCTCAAGAGTGATGGACTTGGGATATTTATCCACCAGCTCCCGTCAGCTATAGGTTGAGGATTGCTCCTGGGTGGGTATGAATTCCCCAGCACTTCTGTCCTTCTCTATGGGCTCTGCAAAGTTACTCTGACAGCTGGAGAAAGCCTCCAACCAGGTGATGCAGGTGGTGGCAGCAGGAAGCTGGGGTGGGCATGTACTGAAGGCACCAATGGTGTCTGCTACAAAGCTAATAAACACTTGTCGAATGAATGAACAAAGGAAAGGAAACTGCAGTCGGTCGGTCGCCAGAATGTACCACCCCAGCCCCATCCAAAGATGTCAGTGGTCTAATCCCATCATGAATATGTGAATATGTTATGTTACATGGCAAAGGGACTTTGTAGATGTAATTAAATTTACAGATCCTAAAATAGGGAGATTATCCTGGTGGACTCAATCTGATTACATGAACCGTTAAAAGCAGACTTTCCCTGGTTGGAGTAGGAAAGGAACCACAGGAGAAGCTGGAGAGTTTCAAAGCATGAGAAAGACTTGACCTGCATGAGAAGGAATGTGGGTGGCCCCAGGAGCAGAGACTAGCTCCCAGGTGACCACTGGCAAGGAAACAGGGCCTCAGTCCTACAGTCACAGGATCTGGATTCTGCCTACAACCTGACTCTACTTGGAAGCGTGTTCTTTCCCAGAGCCTCCAGGTAAGGGCCTGGGCTGGCCGACACCTCTATTTCAGCCTGTGAGACTCTAAGCAGAATAGCCAGCTGAGCCCCCTGGACTTCTGACCTACAGACTGCGAGATAACAAATTTATGTTGTTTTAAGCCACCGAGTTTGTGGGAATTCGTTACAGCAGCCCTAGGAAACTAGCACAGAAACTAAGGCTCGAAATGCGCCAGTGACTTGCTTGACGCCACACAGCCAATAAATGACAGAGCTGGGACGTGGACACAGAGTTGCTTATCTTCAGTTCCCAGGTTCCTGACCTCTACGTAATGCTGCCTCCTGCTCCTTGAGGGGAAGGAGGGGAGAAGGGATCCCTGAGAAAGGGGAAAGGGGGAAGAGTGAGGAGAGCCCAGGTGAACAATGTAGCATCAGCTAAGAGCACAAATTCTGAGCCGGACAGGTTTGTGTTTCAAGTCTGCTCTGTAACTAATTAGCTGGGTCACTTTGGGCAAAATCTCGTTGCTTCCCTAAGCCTTAGTTTCCTCATCTATAAAATGGGGATGATACTCCCTGATGGAGTACATTGTGACGGTTAAATGAGATTGTGCTTGTACAGTGACGGTTAAATGAGATTGTGCTTGTACACAGCTGTGTGTAATGCCTAGCACGCAGGAAGCGCTCAGTAAACTTTACCTATTATTATAGTCATGTGTTCAGCATCTATTTTGTGTCAGGTGCCTTAGAGGTACCCCAATGCACACGACCACTCTCTGAGGTAAGTGCTGTTGTGCTCACTTTACAGATGAGGCAACAAGGCTCATGGAGATGAAGGGACTTGTCGAAAGTCACATAAATGGTGTCAGAGCTGGACTCAAATCCAGCTCTGCTTGGGTCCCAGACCCTGTGTCTTTCTCCTGCACTTCCCGGCAGTCCTGACCTCTCTGTTCGGGGCCTGAGCAGTGAGCCTGGGGAACCATCAGAGACTTCCTCTCTCTGCCCTGAGTGCAGCCATGTCAAGTCCAGAGGTTCACAGAAAGCTTTCACCTCCCAGTTTCATTTTGGTCTGGCTGTCTGATTCACGGTCCCTATCTGGGGCCAGAACAGGGCCTCCTGGCTTCACGAAGCAAACACTCAGAGGGTCCTTGGCCGTGTCACACCCTGTCCTGGGCACTGGGGGGCACTTAGCTCGGACAGCCCTGGGCACACCCAGCCCTTGAAGAGCACCCAGTCTCATGAAGGAGACAGACATGGGAATAACGACAGCACCACGTGCCCAGGTTATAAACCAGGTCTGAACAGCGGGTGGTGATGACGATGATGGTAATAATAACACACTGTATTGGGATTGTTTTCAGAGCTGGCTAGTGAGATAACAGAAACTCAAGAGGAATAATGCAATTCCAGGGCATTGTATGTTTGTGAGAGGTGATAGGGATTTAAGAAAAAAAAGGAAGGAAACAGGAATGATTTGGAAAGGGTGTTGAAATTTAGACTGTTTCTAGAGGAGGCCTTACAGAGAAGATCCATCGAAATGAAGTCCTGAGGAAGTGATGGAGTGAGCTATGAAGATACCTAGGAAGAGTTCCCCAAGGAGAGGCAAGAGCCAGCTCAAAGCTCCAAGACAGATGTTAAACCAGCATGTGAAAAGATGCTCCACATCATTTGTTGTTAGGTAAATATAAGTTATTCAAAGTGTGGTATTGAAGTCTCTGACATTATTGAGTTTTCTGTTTCTTCCTTCAATCCCGTCAGTTTTTGCTTCATGTATTTTAGGACTCTCTTGTTAGGTACATATATGTTTATAATCATTACATCTTCTTGATGCATGGACCCTTTTATTATTATAAAATGTCCTTCTTTGCCTCTACTAACAGGTTTTTTCTTAAAGTCTATTTTTTTCTCATATTAGTATAGCCACTCAAGCTCTGTTTTGATTATGGTTTGCATGATAGAGCCTTTCCCATCTTTTTATTTTCAACATATTTTTTTTCTTTGAATCTCAAAAAACAGCACAAAGTTGGACCATAGTAGGCCTTAAAACAAGTCTTTATACACTTTTAAAAGATTGAAAATCATATAAAACATGTCCTCTGACCACAGTGGAATAATATTAGAAATCATCATAGCTGTAAATGCCTACAAAAAAGGAGAAAGATCTCAAATCAATAACCTAACTTTACACCTTAAGAAACTAGAAAAAGAAGAGCCAACTGAACCAAAAGCAAGCAGAAGGAAAGAGGAGGGAAGGAAAGAAGGAAGGAATTATTAGAGCTAATAATTAAATTCAGGAAGGTTGCAGGACACAAGATCTGTATCTGAAAATCAGCTGTATTTCTATGGACTAGCAATGAATGGTCCAGAAGTGAAATTAAGAAAACAATTCCATTTACAACCAAAAGATTAAAATACTTAGAAATAAATTTAACAAAAGAGGTGAAAGACTTCTTTTACACTGAAAACTACAAAGCACCTTTGAAAGTGACCAAAGATGTAAATAAATGGAAAGACATTTGTGTTCATGGACTGGAAGATTTAATACTCTTATGATGGCAATACTGCCCAAATTTATCTATAGATTCATTGCATTCCCTATCAAAATTATAGTTGCCTTCTTTTTTTTTTTTTTTGCAGAAAATAACAAGCTGGTCCTAAAATTCATATGGAAATGCAAGAGACCCAGAATAGTCAAAACAATCTTGAAAAAGAATAACAAAGTTGGGAAGAATCAAACTTCCTAACTTCAAAACTTAATTCAAACCTATCAAGCAATCAAGACTGTGATGCTGGCATAAGGGTAGACATACATTTGGAATAGAATTGACAGTCCAAAAATAAACCTCTGTCTTTATGATCAATTGATTTCTGACAGGGTGCCAAGACAATTCAACAGGAAAAGAACAGTCTTTTCAACAAAAGGTACTAAGAGAACTGGATATCCACATGCAAAATGAATCATAGACCCACGTGTAAGAGCTAAAACTGGAAAACTCTTAGAGGGAACATAGGTGTTAATTTTAGTGACCTTGGATTAGACAACAGTTTCTTAGATATGATACAAAAAGCACAAGCAAAAAAAGAAAAAAAAAATTGGACTTTATCAAAATTAAACCCTTTTGTGCTTCAAAGGACACCATCAAGGAAGTGAAGAGACAATGCACAGAAAGGGACAAAATATTTGCAAATCGTATATCTAATAAAGGGTCTAATGTTCAAAATACATAAAAACTCTTAGAACTCAACAATAAAAGACAAATAATCCAATTTAAAAATGGACAAAGGATTGAATAGACATTTCTCCAAAGAAAATATAAAAACGATCAATAAGCACATGAAACAATGCTCAACATTTGGGAAATGCAAATCAAAACTACAATGAGATACCATTCCACATCAATTATGACGACTATAATAAAAGAGGAAAAACCAGCAACAGCAAGTGTTGGCAAGGATGTGGGGAACCTGGAACTCTTATACGTTTCTAGTTGGAATGGAAATGGTGCAGCTGCTGTAGAAAACAGAGTGGCAATTCCTCCAAAAGTTAAACACAGAATTACCACAAAACCCAAAGATTTCACTCCTAGGTATATGCCCAAGACAACTGAAGACATATGTTCACAAGAAAACCTTTACACAAATGTTCATAACAGCATTATTCAAAAAAGCCAAAGAGTAGAAACAACCCAAATGTTCAGCAACTGATGAACTGATAAACAAAATGTGGTATATCCATACAAAAGAATATTATTCAGTCATAAAAAGGAATGAAGTACTTACACATGCTCAACATGGATGAACCTTGAAAATATTATGCCAAGTAAAAGAAGCCAGATAGAAAATGTCACTTATTGTATGATTTTATATATATATATACACATACATATATATGTCAGAATACACAAATTCAGATTCCAAAAGTAGATTAACAGTTGCCAGGAGCTGTGGGGAGAGGGGAATTTGGAATGACTGCTAATGGGTACAGGTTTCCTTTTGGAGGATGAAAATGTTCCGGAATTAAATATTGGGGATAGTTGTACAACCTTGTGAATATACTGAAAACATTGATTGTGTACTTCAAATGTTATATAGTTTAATAAAAACAATTAAAAGAATAGCATGCATACCCAGCACTTGTATTAGGACCCTTTTAGCTGCGGATAACAGAAATACAACCTCCACTAATCTAATCAGAAAGTTCACTGGCTCGTGAAACTTGGAGTCCAGAGGCAGAAGGAGCCTTCCGGATTCACTGATCCAGTAACTGCGTGTTGGTTTCATGAGTCCTGACTTCTTAAATCTCTCTGCTCGTAGTCATCAGTGTCAGATTTCCTTCAGGCTGGTAGGAAGATATCTCAAGTTACTCCGGGCAGCACCTCACAAAGCACCATCCAAGGCAAAAAAGAGAGCTCATCTTCTTAAAAGTTTTCTCTTAAGAAAGAGGAAACTTCCCCCAAAGCCCCCAGCAGACAGGCCCTCACGGCTCACAGTCAGAATTGGCTCGTGTGCTCATCCTAAGGCAATCACTGCAAACAGGAAGAGGATTACTTTCAGACCACTGAGGTTCACTCTGGATCTTGGGGTGCAGCAGTTGGCTGGGTGGGGAAGGAGTGGATACCGAACATAGTAAAAATTAGGAAGGAAGGGGAAAATGGATGCTTGATAGGAAGCCAAGAGCTTAATTAAGTTATCTCAACAGAATATGATTGATTCAATTTTTATAAACTTGATTAACCTAATATTAATATATTCAATCAATGAGCTAGAAAGAAGTGCATGGACAATGTGGAATCCAGTATTCTCTACAGAGATTTAAGATGTAATAGTACCAACCAAGGATGCATCATGACCTCCATCCTCACTGCCAGAGAATCTCCTGAGAGGTTCCATCTCCCAATAGCTGGAAATCCCCTAGCAAGAGACCTTAGCTACAGAATAAGAGGAACCCTTTGGAACTACCTACGTGTGTCTCAACAGCACAGATGAGTTAATTTCTAATCATTCCTCTCTAAGAAAGGGTGATTTGCAGAATATTTCTCTCCTATTTATAAATGGAAAAATAGTTAACAAAAATAAAAATAAACACATTTTTTAAAAGTAGGCAAGGGACTTCCCTGGTGGTGCAGTGGTTAAGAATCCGCCTGCCAACGCAGGGGACACAGGTTCAAGTCCTGGTCCAAGAAGATCCCACATGCTGCAGAGCAACTAAGCCCATGAGCCACAACTACTGAGCCTGTGCTCTAGAGCCCGTGAGCCACAATTACTGAGCCCACGTGCCACAACTACTGAAGCCCATGTACCTAGAGCCCATGCTCCGCAACAAGAGAAGCCACCACAATGAGAAGCCTGCGCACCGCAACGAAGAGTAGCCCCTGCTCACTGCAACTAGAGAAAGCCCGCGTGCAGCAACGAAGACCCAACGACCCAACACAGCCAAAAATAAATAAATAAATTTATTTTTAAAATAAATAAATAAATAAATAAAAATAGGCAAAAGACTTGAATAGACGCTTCACAGAATAATATATACCAATGGCCAATGAGCATGTGCAGAAGTGCTTGACTTCATACGTCAACAGGGAAACGCCATTTCTAAAATTAAAGGCACTGAAAAGCCAAATGTTTGTGAGGCTATAAAGCAGCTCAAAAATGTCAAACATTGCTGGTGGGAGTGTAGAATGATATGTCCACTTTAGAGAACAGTTTGTTAGTTTCCTGTAAAGTTAGCAATACCACTTCCATGACCCACCAATTCTTCTCCTAGTTATTAATCCATGGGAAATGAAAACATATGTCCACAGAGTTATTCAAGAATGTTCATAGCAGTTTTATTCTTAATAGCCAAAAAGTAGAAACAACCCAAACGTCCCTCAACAGGACAATGGAGGAATAATTGAAGTGTATTCACACAATGGAATACCACTCAGTAAAAGACAGGAGTCACGACTGCTGCCTGCCCAGCATGGACGAATTTCACAGAAAAGATGTTGAGTGAAAGATGCCAGACCCCCAAAAGTACATACTGTGTGGTTCCATTTATAAGATGTTCAAGAACAGGTACGTCGAATTCATGGTGATAGAAATCAGAACAGTGATTGCCTACAGGGGTTAATCAGAAAGGAACACGAAAAACCTTCTGGAGTGATGGAAATGTTCTATATGCTGAGAAGTGTGTTCATTACACAGGCACACATTTATCCAAATTCACTTACTGGCACACCCACGACTGGTACATTTCAGTGTATGTAAATTTGACTTCAATTAAAAGAATGAAAAAGTTGAGAGCCAGAAGTTGTGACTGGAGGGAGGGTGTCTGGAGCCAAATCGGATGAAGCAGGGATTCAGGGCTCAAGAGTTTGCCTCTGATGTTCTGGGCCCTGGGGACATGCAGGGGTGTGTGGCTCAGCCTTTGCTGCATGTTCTGGGGACATTGTCTCCTGTCACCCTGCTGTGCAGCTTTGGTGGCTGAGTCAACCGAGCTCCTGGTATCTGGGCTTTGCCATTTGCCCCATCCTCCCTGAAACACCTTGGATAGTCTGTCTCTGAGGAGAGGCTCAGGTGGAGGCAGAGCAGCCTCTGGGTCTCCCTGCCTCCGATCCTGAAGCAACCAAGCGTGGGAGGAGCATCCTGCACAGCCCCTGCTTTCCTGAGCAGAGCTGGATGGAGGCTTCTGAGAAATCTCATTTCAAGTGCCTGCTGCCCGCCCAGTCCTGCTCCATGATTTCTCACCGCCCTGCATGGGTGATGACTCAGTGCGGGGGAGGGAAACAGGACCCGCGCTCTGCCCGAGGAAGCCTGGGCTGCAGCTGGGGGAGGAGAAGCTGCCCATCCCTGCCAGGACTTGTGGTTTCCCCTCCTGATCTGTCTGCTGTCCATTCTGTCCAGGCAGGACGAAGGAACAGAAAGGGCTTGAACTTTGGGGACAGACTAAGCTGGGGGGGGGCATCCTATTTAAGCCTCAGTTTCCTGTTCTGTAAAATAGGGTGGGGATATCTTAGGAAATCGGGTGATTTATTGAGGAAGAGCACTTAAGAAAAACCTTTAAGGGGTGAGGGAAACAGGATAGGGAAGCGGGGAGCCAAGCGGGGAAGTGGCCACAGATAAGGTCCAGCCTTAGCCTGATCCACTGTGGGCTGTGGGACTGATCATGTCACAAAGTTGTTACCCACTCCAGATGCATCCCCATGTCAGCATTGACTGTGGGGTGCTCTTGAAAGGACACAACCACCTGGTGAGGTTCCTGTCAACAGACGGCAATTCTCTGGAGAAGGGGGGTGGCTGTGAGCTCTTGGCAGCCAACGTGCTGGAGAGTGGGCATGCTGGCCTGGCGACGGAGACCTACTGGTGCTGGGACCCCAACAGCAACTACTCTAGGGGTAAAATACCCGTCGCCCAGGGCTTTTGTGAGTTCACACAATAGGCAGTGAAGAAACAGTAACTATTTCTTAGCTGCGTGAGAAAGTGTACCTAGTAGCATAAATGTGTATGCTCTGCCTACTGCAGATTCAACATTTTTTAGGGATCAGGGCAGAGTGAGAACCCAATATCTATGTATCTAAGCATGAGCAATATAAAGAAACACTAAGCAGATGCGAACTATTGTATATAGAATGGATAAACAACAAGGTCATACTGTATAGCACAGGGAACTATATTCAGTATCCTCTGATAAACCATAATGGAAAAGAATATGAAAAAGAATGTGTGTGTGTGTGTGCGTGTGTGTGTGTGTATATATATATATATATATATATATATATATATATACGAATTACTTTGCTGTACAGCAGAAATTAACACAACATTGTAAATCAACTACACTTCAGTACAATAAATTAAAAAAAAAAAAAAAGAAACACAACAGCCAGAAGTTGGCAGAGCAGCTGTGTCCTGAAGACCCCCTTTTATTCCTGGATCACAGGAAAGTTTGGGGTTCCCAAGGAAGGTAGCTGGAGCAGTGCGGGGGACCCTTTGGGGACCTGGGGCAGTGGCTGCCTACCATCTGGTCTTACTGCCTTGCCACATAATTCTGCCTTCCTTCCACGTACCTGGAAGATCTTCATGCACACCTACCTGAGCCTCTGGTCATCTGTATCAACTCCTCCCCTTAACATTTCTCTATTTTGTGCTTCTAAGAACTTGAGAATTGACCACTAGGTACCATCACCTGGTCCATCCAACCCAAGACTCTGCTTTTGACGGGGCTTTCCAGAAACAGTGAGTTGGAAATGTTCCTGGGATGTCCACATTTCCTCTAATAATGTACGTCATGGGAGGAAAGAACACTGACTTTAGAGTCAGACACACGTGGGTTTCAATCCAGCTCTGCCATTTGATGGCTGTGTGCTCTTGATCAAGTTGCTTTACCTCTCTGAGCCTCGGATTCTCCCTCTGTAAAAATGTATAAATTAATGTTCTTGCTCAGAACGGTGATTAGGAAGATTAAGAGCCTCATCACGTGAGGTGCTCAGCACATAGTAAGCCCTTGATAAATATTGACTCTTTGCCCCTTGTCTCCTCTGGAATGATGTTATGTGTTCGGTCCTGTCACCCCTGGGGGAGCAGCTTTCCTAGGTTAATCACCTGCACTAGGGGGTCTGGCTTGTTTAGCCTAATGAACTTCTTTACCCTCTGGGAAGAGGCCCTCATCCTGTCGGTTTCTGGCCCCAGTTCCAGGAACTGCCCCACAAAGCCTCAATTATTTCCTCTCAGCTGTTTCTTGCATCTCCCAGAAGACTATCTCTTTTACGAGCATCCTCTTTGTTCCCTCATCCAGCCGCCCTTTCCTTGTAAAGATCGTTTGGCCAAGGTGGTGCCTTTGCCAGTAAGCTGTGTCTTTTGTTTGGAATCCTGGTAAGATGGTATGGAGCCCTAGTGGAATTTGCCATCACAGATGAGGACTTGAAAGGCGCCAGTGGTCGGGTGCCTGAGCACCTGTTTCCTCCCTGTATTAGAGGTGCCTCTGCAGGCGAGGAGGGACTTCTAGGTCTAAAATGTCAGGGCACAGACAGCAATATCCCAGCCTGACCTTGGGGTAGCTAACAACTAAAATGTGTCTTTTGACACAGTCTGGGGGTTCAGAGAAAGTGGGAGAGAGGCCCAAGCATGGAGGGGCCCTGCCCTGAGTTCTGGGACTATCACATGCAGGGGGAGGGGATCTGGGTTCAAGTTCTGACATGGCCACTTACCAGCTATGTGATGTAGGGCATTTTATTGAACCACTTTGTGCCTCAGTTTCTAATCCTATAAAATGGGTATGATAATGACAGTGAGCATTTTCCCCCAACACTGGGTTTTTAACTCCTTTACACATGTGCATCATCACCTCTACAATAGCACCTGCTCTCCCTGGGGAAAAGCCCCTGCACACCCAGGCCCTGTGTTGGGAAAGATTGGCCTTAACCTCCAGCCTTCAAGTTGGGCATGTATTTCAGCCCTAGCCTATGAGCACATTCCACCCTCACACCCTCCTTGATAGTTCAGATATGGATGCTAGACCCCTGGGGGCTCAATGAGACTCCAGGGCTTCTGTTGGAAGTTGAAAAACGGAAGGTCTCTTTCCCCAGGGATTTCAGAGAGATCAGGGTTTCTGCTCGGAGCTGCTCATGGTCATTTTGCCTCCACAAAAGGAGAACATGATTGAGAAAGAAGCCAACACAAAGCCAGGAGATGAAGAGACAAAGGTTCTTCTTTTTTTTAAGGCATTTTAAAAAATTAATTAATTAATTTATTTATTTATTTATTTTTGGCTGTGTTGGGTCTTCATTGCTGCACACGGGCTTTCTCTTGCTGCGGTGAGCGGGGGCTACTCTTCATTGTGGTGCACAGGCTTCTCATTGTGGTGCTTCCCTTGTTGCGGAGCACGGGCTTTAGGCACGCGGGCTTCCGTAGTTGTGGTACATGGGCTCAGTAGTTGTGGCTTGCGGGCTCTAGAGCACAGGCTCAGTAGTTGTGGTGCACGGGCTCAGCTGCTCTGCGGCATATGAGATCTTCCCAGACCAGGGCTCGAACCCATGTCCCTTGCATTGGCAGGTGGATTCTTAACCACCGCGCCATCAGGGAAGTCCTGAGACAAAGGTTCTTGATAACATCCATTGAACGCCTGGATCCAGCTGGGCCTGAAGATCAACCTCAGGGTTTTTAATCACTGTTTTTTGCTAAAGCCAGTTTATGCTGGGTTTTCTGTCCCTTGCAACTGCAGAGTCCTTCAGCCGTATTGTATATACAATAGTATTGTACATCCCTCTCTGGTTGTTTGGAGAATTAAGGGAGACAAGCCATGTGAGGCTCTTAGCACAGGGCCTGGCATGCAGCAGGCACTTAATAAATGCCCCTTTCTCCCAGGGCTTCAGTTTTCTCATCTGTCAGATGGGTGCATTAAACTATATCCTATCACTTGTTAGTGGAGGTGGAGACCCTGAAGGAGAAGTCTGGGCAGTTCTTTTAAAGTAACAATGAAGCACTGTGGTAGGAAGAGCAATGGTCCCACACAATGTCCACATCCTAAACCCTGTACCTGAGAGTAAGTTATGTTATGTGGCAAAAGGGCTTTTGTAGATGTGACTTAATTAAGGATTTTGAGATGAAGCGATTCTTCTAGATTATCTGGGTGGGTCCAACCTAATCACATGAGTTCTTAAAAGAACGTAAGAATTAGGTCAGAGAGATGCAACATTGCTGACCTTGAAGATAGAGGAAAGGGGCCTTGAAGCAACGAATGTGGGCAGCCTCTAGAAGCTGGAAAATGTAAGGGGATGAACTCCCACTACATCCTCCAGGAAAACATGCAGCCCTGCCAACACACTGATTTTAGTCCAGGGAGAATGGCGTCAGACTCCTAACCTCCAGAACTGTCAGATAATCCATTTGTGTTGTTTTTAGCCACTGAGTTTATGGTAATTTGTGTTAAAAAAGAGATAACAGGCCCAAAATGGAGTCACTTATACTAAGTTCCATGTCACCAAACTGAGACTTACTACCTAATTTAATTATAATTTCAGACTCTCCCAGGAATAGAATCTTAAACCAGTCAGGAATGACCCGGTCAGCACTACTGAACCTGCCTGATAGAAGCCTGTGCCCCCGCTAAAGGAAGGTGACCTTGCATATCCAATTGTTTTGTGCTAGTATACTTCCTTGTCCTGCTCCCTTCATAAAAGCCTTTCATTTTGTGCAGCTCCTCAGAGCCCCTTTCTGTCTGCTGGATGGGATACTACCTGGTTCATGAATCACTGAATAAAGGCAATAAGATCTTTAAAGTTTACTCAGGCGAATTTTGTTTTTTAATTTTGTAGCAGCAATGGGATCTGGAGGAAACTCCCAACAACTTTGGGGGCAACAAGAAACACAGGCAGTGGTACCCACAAATGCTTTTAGTTCTCTGTCTTTCTTGCCATTTCCAAGGGTTCTCCTTGGTTCACAGCTATGTTCCCTTTGCATTGAGCCACTGATGTAATTGGCCTTCTAGCCCAGGGCAGGTCAGCTTGAGTTAGCAGACAGTTCTACTAGAATCCAAGTCCCAAGCTCTTGGCCCAGTCCCTGGTTCCACTTTGGGACATGCTGGTGGTTTAGTCCGCAGTGCCCCATTTGACTGGAATCCCAGTCCACAGTCCCCATTTGTTGGGGATGTGCTGGCTCAGTCCTTTCCCAAGTTCTATACCGGAATTGCTGGTGGTGCACACAAGGCCTTCTGTTGGCCAGTCCACAGTAACAGCTCTTTGGTTACTGCTGGTGTGTTAACACGCACAGGAGGGAAAGGCTATTTCTAATGGGAACCTCAGAAGCCAAAAGCTGCAACACTGGTGGACATGGATTGAGTACTTCAAAGCTGTTAGAGCACTCACCACCTAACTCCAAGACTCACCACCTAACTCCAAGACTCACCACCTAACTCCAAGACTCCTGTGTTAAAATACGTTGATCACAGAATAGGTTAGATTAACACTAGGTCACTCAACATCCTCAAGAAAATTTCCGTGCAGCGAGATACACTGTAAAACACCACACAATCCCCAACCCAGTGGCACATGCTTCTTAGGTATTAATTTGGCTCCAAGAGACCCAAGGCTTAGCTGAAGAAATAGGATCCTGAAATTCCCAAGAACCGAGCACACCTTCTGGCACACCCGCTTGTTTATGTCTAAGAACTGTGGTCCCAGGAGCTGTGGATATCCACAAAAACGGCAGAATCTTACCAAGACAACCTAGAATTATAATGGCCTTTATGAGGAATGTTCCAAGACAAGATCAATTAAGAAATGCACTTTAAAACAAGGGCTCCCAAATCAAACAAGCAGAATAGGTTACCTAATTTACTTGTCATGCAGAAGCCTCCAGAGGGCTTCAAAACCACAAAATAGTTTCATTAAAAGAGTCATTGCCAAAAGCTAATGAAAAATTAAAGATATAAGATGCACATAAAATAAGAGACTATGACATAACTCATGCCACTCCCCTCCATCCCTCTTTATTTGCCGTCTTCACCAAGCACCCTGGCCAAGGCTGGCGGGCTGGAAGTGGCCAGACGCTGCCCTCTCCTCAGCTTCCTTTCACTTCTGCTGACCGTGGGCCCTGCCCAGGGCTGGAACGACTTAGACAGAATATTGTTGTGGGATGTAAAAGCTCTTACCCTCCACTAGGACCGCTATACCACTTCTCGTGGGTTGGCTCCAATCCCACAGTGAAATGTATTGGAGGCATAGCTGGATGGGATGCTTATACCCCCAAATTCATACAGTGTCAGAACAAAGGGTGGGATGGTTATGATGTACAGTGGGAATGTAAGACTGATTTAGATATCAAGTACAAATTTGGAAAAACTGCCAGGCTGTAAAAGCTATGAATCCTCTGAAGGTATATACTAAGAGGCTCCTATAGCTTGGAGTATAACTTAGATCACATGGAACTTGGCCTGAAGAAATTGAGAGAGTCTAGGGAAAACCATGGCTTTAACTCTTTCTCTGATTATTATAATAAGTTGTACTCCCCAGATTCATGTGGCATCAGTGGAGTGATTTCCATCGTGGTGCTACTTGCTATTGACTTTGGAGTTTATATATTGTTCCTTAGTGATGGCCAAGATTCTCCTCTACCATATTCTGAGTATACTCCACATTCCCATCATTATCAGAGATTCACCAACTCAGCAGGAGCCCCTCCTGTGGGCTTTAAGGCTGAGTTCACAGGTCAACATGGTGCAACCTCTGGTTTTGGCAGTGCTTGCATGGACAGCAAGGAAATGAACATTCAGGACCAGGGTTCTGGACTGGCTTGGGAACTGGAGGAATATTAGAATATTTGGCAGCAATAGAGCAGCAACACCCTTCTCAGACTCATGGTACCACCCATCTCACCCTCCCTCACACTCCAGCACGTGGAAGAGCCCTGCTTACCACTTCTTGGAGGCACAGGTAGCTCTTTGGCATGTTCAAGCTCAGAGACCAGACCCAGAACAGCAGCAGGATATGGTGGTACTAGAAGATGATAAAGTAAAAAGTTGAAGTCAAACACTGGTTGCAAAATTTCTGATTTTTCATCACATTCTTTTTAAAGCAGTGCTACCTGCTAACAACTGGGGAAAGGGAATATACAAAAGTTCTGTGGTGTTTTGTTCTGTATAGATTTTTGTATTATTTGAGGCTAAGAAGTGATATATGACAAAATGCTTATGTAGAGAATTATATGTTTGTGTAACATGCAGATGTATATTACAGTTTTTGAAAGTGATGATTACTGTGGAATGCTAAAAATGTATTGTTTAATTTATAAAACCTGTGATGCCATAAGAAGCATTAAGAATGAAGTCTTTATACTAATAGACACTGAGTACAGAAAATTTCAGACTTAGGTGGTTTTAGTTTATGAGTCATTACCTCATAGAAACAATGATAATATACTTGGTATTTATTACTGGATGTTTCCTGTTCTTCAAATATTTAAACCAAGCTTTGGACTACTAATTATACCTATCTGTGTGTTTTGATCACTTTTGAGCTCAGGAGCTTTGAATTCTTCAGTGGTGGGTGAGATTCTAGTAAATGAGAATTACCTTTTTTGGAAAAGTAGAAAACAAGTATCTAGAAGGTTGTTGTGAATGTTTGTGTGCTGAAAAAAACACCTGAAACTTCCATTTCATTTTAAAAATCGAAATATTTCAATTTTTACAATATTGATTTACAATATTATATTAGTTCCAGATATACAACATAGTGATTCAATATTTTTATATATTATACTCCATTTCAAGTTATTATAAATTATTGGCTATATTCCCAGTGCTGTACAATATATCCTTTTAGCTTAATTAATTAATTAATTAATTTATGGCCACGCAGCATGGCTTGTGGGATCTTAACTCCCTGATCAGGGACTGAACCCAGGCCCTCGGCAGTGAGAGCACAGAGTCCTAACCTCTGGACTGCCAATGAATTCCCTAGCTTATTTATTTTATAGATAGGATTTTGTGCCTCTTAATCTCCTAACCCTGTTTTGTCCCTCTCACCTTCCCTCTCCCCACTGGTAACCACTAGCTTGTTCTCTATACCTGTGAGTTTTTTGTTATATTCATTCATTTGTTTTATTTTTTAGATTCCACATATACGTGGTAACATACAGTATTTGTCTTTCTCTGTCTGACTTATTTCACTAAGTATAATACTCTCTAGGTCCATCCACATTGTTGCAAATGGGAGAATTTCATTCTTTTTTATGGCTACTCTGTTGTAGACATTTTATTTATATATGTATATATATATATGTATATATATATATATATATATATACACACACACACACACACACACACACACACCACATCTTCTTTATTCATTCATCTGTTGTTGATGGACCATATTCATTTTTTTAAAGAGGTAAAGTTCAAATACTTCAACAAATGTCTTCTAATAGCAAAATCATGCAGTTCTCTGTGGAATCTCAAGTGTTGTTGTAGCAGTCTGTTCAATCTTACATTAAAATGACAGAAAAATAAAATAAAATAAGACCACCTGTGGCTGCAGGTGATCCTCTTCACTTCTTGGTCAAGGACCGAACTAAGGATTAAAGAATTTTCTAAACCAAGGGAGGATTCCCAAAAGTTTTCTGAAACATTTAGAGCCCTTATTGAGGCCTATGACCCCAGGCTGCCAGGTCTTTATCAGCTTGTGCAGATGCTGGTAGGACCTGATGAAGCCCAAAAATGGATGCGGGAAGCAGAACGGCACGACCCAAGGATGACATTTGAGATCCTCAGTCTTCAACACGGTCTCCTTATGGACCAGGAAAAGCTTGCAAAATAGCAACTGATCTTTTAAAAGCTATTTCTAGAGTCTTCCCTGCCTGCACTGATTGGTCAAACATGCAAACAGAAGGAAGATAAATCTGTAGCGGACTTTAAAGCCCATCTGGAAGATCTCTTCCTATGGCGTTCTGGGTTCCATACAATAAATGATGTCAACCAACCTGCTCTAGCTGCCTTATTTGTAAATGGATTATCTCTTGAGGTTAGTGGTTTGATAAAAGGCAGAAAGAAGGATGGGAGGCCCTTGGCCTGACTGGACTTGTGACTATAGCTGAGCACTTTGAAAGGATTGTAAACAAAAGTCCATCAAGCTGCAATCACCCCAAGGCCAGAAACCTAAAATAATACCCAGGCCTCCTCCACTGTAATCTGCTAGGGGTCCATCATCAAAATGCTGGCCCATGGGTCAATGTCTCATTTGTAAACACCTGGGACAGTGGGAAAATATTTTCCTCAAAGGTTTTATGCAAATCCTTCCACATCACGTTGAATGCCCCCACATACCTACCATTGGAGGACTCCCAAATGGGTCACTCCCAGGGTTGATGGGTCTCTGAAGGATTTTCTGATAAACTGCTATGCTATTCCCTTAAATAGCCTAGGGAAACTATAATTAAAATTAATGGAAAACCATGCCAAATTCTGGTAGATACTGGAGCCTGCAGATGGGATCCAGGGAAAACTCGCAGAAACCAGTGAAGGGTGAGAATTCTTACCAAAAACAGCTCTCCTGAATCTCTGCCTGTAGTGCTTGGTGGAAAGAGGAAAATACAATTTCACACTGTCCCTTTCCAAATCCAGACCCATTGGTTATTGGTCCTTTCTCTCCCAGGGACAGCTGTAACCTTGTTTGTCTTCTTTTGTGTCCTGTCAGCTTGGCTTGGTAACTGCCAGGCTGGGGGCCTCAAAAATATGGCCAGACAGAAATGTGGGTTGAACATTTGTGGCTAGGGTCCATTGCCAGCCCTCCAGGGAATTGTCTAGGTCCTTCTTTCTTTTGGCTATCTTTGGGAGTGGCTCTAGATCTTGGGAGAGTATTATATTTTGCACCCTCTTTGAGGATGCCTCTTGTATCCATGGGATTGTTCAATACTGCCAGAAATATTTACTGTTGGTCCCAGCTGAAACCTGGCAAGATATTTGAAAAGATTTTTAATGTAGCTCTATTGTCAGAAGTTGGCCAAATTGGAAGCTAATATTCAGAGCCTGACAGGAACTTTTTTTAGGCCTCTTCCCTTAAGCTAAATGTATCTAGAGAGAAAGTAAAACCTTCTGAAGCCCTTATGGAAAAATTTACTAAAACATTCCAAAGACAAACAGCCCTATACCCAGAACATAGAACTCATTTAATTTCCATCTTAGTTCTCCCTGATATAAAGAAGCAAATTGAAGATAATGTAGTTGGAAGGGCAGATCAGCCCCTAGATATCATTTAGGTTACAGCCCATTCTTTGAAGAATTAAAAGTCCTTGGCTTTCAAATTTTTGCAAAACCAGAAACCCAGCTCTAGAAACAATTCAAAGTCCACTTATCCTTACCATCTCCAATTCCTAAGATTGAAAAAAAGAGAGAAAGAGACTTTTTAAAAATACAAACTGCCAGGGACTTCCCTGGTGGTCCAGTGGCAAAGAATCCACCTACCAATGCAGGGAATGCAGGTTCGATCCCTGGTCAAGGAACTAACATCCCACATGCCGCAGGGCAACTAAGCTCACGTGCCACAACTACTGAGCCTGCACACCACAGCTACTGAGTTCGCGCACCTCAACTAGAGCCTGTGGGCTGCAAACTACAGAGCCCACGTGCCCTGGAGTCTGTGCACCACAACTAGAGAAGAGAAAACCCACACGCCACAACTAGAGAGCAGCCTGTGCGCCGCAACAAAGAGCCCACGCACCACAACAAAAGATCCCACATGCCTCAATAAAGATCCCGCATGCCACAACTAAAACCCAATGCAGCCAAAAATAAATGAATAAATAAATCTTTTTTTAAAAAAATAAAAATACAAATACAAACTGCCAGAGAAGCTCCCTTGCCCAAAATCTAGTCCACAGCTTCCATAAGATTACTTGCCAAGGATGAATACAAATCTTAAGTGTCTTCTCTAAAAATATTAATAAAAAAAACTTTAGCCATCCTAGCAGGTACACTTAACTTATTCCTACCGCCCAAAAAGAAAAAAAAGTTTGAATCCAACTGTTCTTTTATAAGCTAGCGAGTTTTGCATTATCATACCCATTTCACAGCTAAAAATGTTAAGTTAAAGCTATAAGATCTCTGCTTGCATTTGTCTAAATGTTTATGTATGTCTATGAATGTATGTTGTAGCTGTGTGATATTTTTCTACCTTTGGGTGGCATTGCTAAGAGCAATTTGTAAAAGAACTTTATTTAATTCACTTAAAGGAAAATAAATGCTTCTAGACTCTCAAAAATATAGAAATTAACCCAAATGTTTTTCAACTTAACATGATTTAGGATAAATCTTTAGTAAATAAAAGCTAGTTTAAATTTTTTGGTTTAATTAAAAGAGGCCTGTCTTTAGACTTATCAGCATTAAATATAAAGCTTTTATTCTACTTAAGTTTACTAAAGTCAAATAAGCTCATGTTATCTTTGTTACAGAATTTGTCAGCAAGGAAAATAGCTTGGGATGACAGCAGACCTTGTCCAATGTCCCGAGAAGTTTTCGTGGATAGTTAAAACATGATTCTTAAGAACAACTGATGTAGACAGATATAAATGAGATAAAAGTTTTTAGGTGAACTTTCAGCAGTAACTATGTGTAAAAGGATGTCTACTAAAAAATAGTTTGCCAAATAGTTTTATAAACTGAAACTTTAAAGTTTTGATAAGTTAACTTAAATGATGGAAATTCATTGAAAATCTAGATCATTTCCAAATACAGAAACATTCATTACTGAATACAGATTTATCCACTTTTAGCTTTTTATCAGAGGAACTAAAGATATTTGGGTCTACCAGTAAACATGTCTTCTTCCACATTTAAAAAATTGTACTGTGAGAAAGCATATGCTTCTAGAGGTTATTCATGTATTCATCAATTTGCCAATCTAAAGAACGCTAGTGTAAGAGACAATCTACAATTGCTTACTTCTTAGTTTTCCCTAGAAATTAAAGTTCTTAGAGTTAAGAATTGTAATCAATATATGTACTTAAAACTACTTAGAAATAATAAGGATGAAAGGAAACAAGTGTTTATGGTTAGGTAAGAAAGCAAAATTAGGTAAAGAAAGCAAAATGATTGATCCAGGATGAGAAAGAGGAAAAACATAGGACAAAATCTGAAGGGATATTAAAAATTAGGTAAAGAAAGAAAAATAATTGATCCAGGATGAGAAAGAGGAAAAACATAGGACAAAATCTGAAGGGATATTAAAAAAAACACTTGTGGAAGTTTTGTGGAAAAGGAATCTTAGGAATTTTATGCATGGTCAAGCTAAGACTGGAATGAATTAATTTAAAAAGGGAGTTTTTATATCAAAAGTATACTGGTACAAAATCAGAATTTGGTTTTCTCTTTCAAAGTTGTGTTTTTTTTTTTTTTTTTGACTTTTGGTCTGCTTTTGATAAGAATGATATTGTGAAAGGTTTTTCTTTACCTTTTGAGTAATCTGCCTAGAAAGCAAAGATTTTATGTCTTACCAAAATAATTTCCTGTGCTTCACGTTGTCTTAGCTCTTTGAATATTTAAGAAAACTGAGTTTTCTCAATTGTAAAAGAGCTAAGTTTTGCTTACAACTATGTAACCTTTTGTATATGCCTTGGAAATCTTTTACTGTCACTTTGGTTAAATATCTAAGCATTGTTTCATGACGATCTGTGATCTTTATTTAGTCAAGGGTCAAAAACTTTCTATATTTATTTACAAACTTCGCCAAATTCCAAATGAAGTCTTTTTGACTTAGAAGTAACTTTGGGATTTTTCCAGAGGATCCCTGGAACATCTCAGAAGATGTGTTCTCTCTCCTTATATTGATAAAAAAGAAGATGTTGAGCTAATTAGGCTTATTTAATATGTTAAATTATATGGGAAGCATTGTTAAATAAAAAGTAATACCAAGCCTTCTTTATGTTGTACTCATAAAGGTATAAGTTATAAGTGTTCCAGAAATTATATGAAATTCCTAAAATTCTGATGTGTCCTGGAACAATGTTATCAGTCATAATTCTAGTTATTATTTTAAAATATTATATGTCTCAGAAGTAACCAAATTTCTATATCAATTGCATTATAATGAACTCTAATCAGATCTTTAACTATAGCCATTATTAAAATCTTCTGTCATTTACAGGCAGTTATTGCTCTACTCTGATGCTTTTGTAAAAGTGAGATTCATGGAAAGGACCCTACCAAGTATTCTTGACCACTGCACTACAGCCAAATTACGAGGTTTTGAAACTTTGGGACATATTTCACAGCTGAAGAAGACCCCATCTGACATCTGGTCTTGTGTAAATGCCAGAGACCTCAAAATCAAATTGACTAGGAAGAGAAGTAGTCAACATTGAGGTAGACTGCTTCCTCCCAAAACGTCAGATCAAGGGGATCAAGCACGTTTCCTTCCATTCCTCCTTCCTTTCCTGACCATTCTTTTCTTAATTCTTACACCATGAAGTGCTTTATGATTCTTTTGTCCACCTTTTTCCTTGCTCTGGCCTGAAAAGTTTACTGTTCACATATCTCAGGCCACTGTAAATGAGGATAAACTGACTGTTGGATTTGCTTTGATGCTGGTGATCCTGTAGTTCTTTCTGCCTGTCACAAATGTCTTCCTGATTTCCAACACCTCAGTTTCTCAAAAAAAAAAAAAAAACCACACAAAAAACAAAAAGCAAAACTCATCCCCGTCTCTATATTGTGTCAGACTCTCTGACCTTGGGAGTCCATTTCCTTGTCTCTGGTCAACAACCCCAAACCCAGAGAACCTCGCATCCAGGCTGTGTATAAGGAAAGGAACCCAAGGCAAAGGTAAGTAGAATAAAACCTCCTGTGTAGTCTACCGACTCGTAAATTTTACTGACCTGGCTGTCGCTTTCTAGGCCTGAGCCACAGACTCAAACAGGAATTACCAGGGGGCATTCGTGATTCAAAATTAGCTTCCTTTGGTAGATCACACCTCCCCTTGCTCAGAGTAAATGCAAACGAAGCTATGATCAGAAACCTCTCCTTAACTTTTGAAGATTTTGTAGAATCTGCCGCTAAAGCAATAGCTGCCCCACAAAAATTCTTAAATTCTCTGGCCACAGCTGTTCTTGCTAACAGGCTAGCCCTTGATTATCTTCTAGCTGAGCAAGGAGGTGCTTGTGCAATGGCCAACACCACTTGCTGAAACTGGATTAATACTTCTGGACAAATTGAAACTCAGCTACATAAAATCACTGAACAAGGCACTTGGCTTAAGAAATTGACTCCTTTCTTTGACTTATTTGATTCTGATTGGTTTGGGTCTCGGGGAACACGGCTCTGAAGTGCACGCCAGACATTGAGAATTATCCTGCTTATAATCATAGTAGTTCCCCTGGTGTACTGTATTCTCTCAGAAGCTTTAAATTCAGGTTTGCAACTGCCAGTCACCAAGCAAATGATCTCCCTAAGACTAGAATGTCAGAAAAGGAATGAAGAGAATGACCACCCAAAGGAATGAAGAAATGAAGAGAATGACTGAAGTTGTGACCTGTGAATACCACAGAGATCCAGCAAAAAGATGTCATGACCTGTAAATACCACACAGAGGGTCAGGAAAAACTGTGAGAACTCCAGAGAGGTAGCTGGGAGTAGTGCTAATGGCTTAAATTTTGATAGCATCTCTGTTAGACTGAGAGCTTGACCAAAAGGGGGATATTGTTAAAAAAGAGACAACAGGCCCCAAATGGAGTCACTTATACTAAGCACCACATAACCAAATTGAGACTTAATACCTAACTTTATTATAGTTTCAGCCTTTCCCAGGAATGGAAACTTAAACCAGTCAATCAGGAATTACCTGGTCAGCACTAGTGAGGTCATCTACTTGACAGACAACTGCCATCCTCTCTAGGAAGATGACCTTGCCATAACCAGTCCACTTGTTGTTAGTATAACTTCCTTGTCCAATCCCTTTCTGCCTATAAAATCTTTCATTTCATACAGCTCCTTGGATCTCCCTTTTATCTGCTAGATGGGATGCTGCCCAATTCATGAATTATTGAATAAAGCAAGTAAAATCTTTAAAATTTACTCAGTTGAATTTTGCTTTTTAACATTTGTTACAGCAGCAACAGGAACTCATATAAGCATTCACATATATTCTTATTCTTTTCTTTCATTCATTCATTCATTCATCATTCAACAACTATGTGCCAGGCCCTATTAGTAAAACATAATTTCTGCTCATAATCTACGTGGGGACACAGATAATTAATACCCACTTTGAAAATCTCTGTAATGGAAAAATTAAAGCTCAGTTTGATGAGCACTACAACAAAGGGCAGACAGATTTCTATGGCAACACAGAGGAGGCACCTAACACAGCTTGGGAGTGGGGCTGATGGTGGTCAGGGAAGACTTCCTGTAGGAAATGCCATTTAAGCAGAGACCTAAAAGGATGAGCAGAATCAACCAGAATATGAGCAGTGTGGCCTGGGGCATGCTGTATGGTGGTGTATTAGTTATGGTTCTCCAGAGAAACAGAATGTGTACATATGTATATAGAGAGGTTTATTTTAAGGAATTGGCTCACATAATTGTGCAGGCTTGATAATTCTACAATCTGCAAAGTAGGCCTGTGGGCTAGAGGCCCAGGGAAGAACTGCAGTTTGAGTCCAAGGGCCAACTGCTGGCAGAATTCCTTCTTGCTTGGTGGAGGTCAGTCTTTATTTTATGAAGGCCTTCAACTGATTGGATGAGGCCCACCCCCACTATGGAGAGCAATCTGCTTTACCCAGAGTCGACCAATTTAAATGTTGATTTCATCCAAAAAATGCAAACATCCAGAATAATGTTCAACCAAATATCTGTAGTCCAGCCAAACTTACATATAAAACTGACCATCACAGGTAGGCACCAATTTGCTCCACAACATATGGACACACAAAACACCACATTATCTTATTTGTCTCAATCGCGTAAGGGTGTCCCTCTGCCCACACTCACCAGATTGGCAAGCACTCAGTCTCAGGCATGGTTTTGTGGGCTACTCTGTTTTAGGCTCAAATAAGAATCAAGGATGGGGGCTTTCTGTGACAATGGGAAAACAGGGATGGGAAACAGGGATGGGACCTGTTCTCCAGCCCACTGAGAGGCTACTGTGGTCATTTATTCTTCTGCTCCCCTTAGCAGCTGTTTAGCCTGCTTCTCTGTGCTCCACTGACCAGCCCCTGTTGACTCCAAAAGTTTCCCTCACCACCAGCCACATACCTGGCCGTGGAAACCCACCTGCCTCAAGCTCTCTGGGCAGTCTCTTCAGCCTCCCCAGGCATTCTGGAACCACAAAGACACTCCCTGTCTTCCTGCTTTGCAAAACCAACAACGCTGAGAAACCCTCCCTTCCCTTCCAGCCCCTTCCTCCCCAGTCAGATCTCTGCCTCTGCCACCACCTCTCTCCATGGACCCCCTCCCACCCCCACATTTGAAGTCTGGCACAGGTGAGGGCCCTTCCATAGGCCTGGAAAGTTCTGAGGCACTGAAACACAAGAGTTCCTGGAGGTATCAGAATCCACATTGAGAATTATAAAGGGGTTTGGGGGAGAGAGGAGGAATTAATAAAGGCTTCTCATTTTTTGAGCCATGTGCAGGGGTGAGAATCAGTCAGAGATGAGTTCCTCAAGACACATGGGGACATCAGACAAAAGGACTGCTTGTGCAAAGGCCCCAGGGCAGGGGCGGGGCAGCAAGGAGGCGGGAGTAGAGAACGAGGGAGAATGGTTAAGAGATGAGGAGGGTGCAGGAGGCAGGGCCGGACCACTGTTGGGCCTTGAGCCAGGGTGAGAAATTTGAAATGTATCCTGAGGATTGAGGGGAGACATGGAATATTTCTGAGTGGGAAGCAACACAATTAACATTTGTGCTTTGGAAATCTCCCTTTGGCAACTGGACAGAAAGTGTCCTTGATGGGTGTTATGGGCTGAATCGTGTCCCCTTAAAACCCACATGCTGGGGACTTCCCTGGTGGTGCAGTGGTTAAGACTCCACGCTCCCAATGCAGGGAGCCCGGGTTCAACCCCTGGTCAGGGAACTAGATCTCACATGCATGCCACAACTAAGAGTTCACATGCCACAACTAAGGAGCCTGCATACCGCAACTAAGGAGCCGGCGAGCCACAACTAAGGAGCCCGCCTGCCGCAACTAAGGAGCTGGCAAGCCACAACTAAGACCTGGTGCAACCAAAAAATAAAAAAACCCGTGGGCTGAAGTCCTAACCCCAGTACCTCTTAATGGGACTGCATTTGGAGATAGGGCTTTTAAAGAAGTGATTTAGTCAAAATCAGCTCACGTGGGTGGGCCCTAATCTAAGATTTCTGGTGTCCTTATAAGAAGAGGAAATTTGGACACACACACATGGAGAAGACAGTCACGTACAAGGAAGGAGAGAGGCCTCAGCACCTTGATCTTGGACTTCCAATCTGCAGAACTGTGAAGAGATACATTTCTGCAGATTAAGCCCTCCGGTCTGTGGCCCTTTGTCACGGCAGCCTGAGCTGATTCATACACTGGGGCAAGAGCAGCCGCCAGGACACCACCGAGGCAGCTGCTGTGGTTTCTCAGATGAGAACTGACTGTGACTCAGGGTGGGGCTCGGCCTGGGGGTGATGAGCAGATGGTCCTTGGAGGTGCTCAGAGGCCTGCAGCTGGGCAGGGCCTGGACCAATCACATGGCTTTCCCTTAAAGGATTTGAGAAAGGCGGAGTTTGGTGGTGATTCGGCCACATCTGGAAAACAAGTCTCCCAGCCCCAGTCCCACCATGACTTGCTGAGTGGGCTCCCCTGAGCCTTAAGCAGACTTCCTCAAACCTGAAGCTTCCTCTTCTCTCGTCTCTTGGACAAAGTGGCATTTTCCAAAGCTTGGTCATACCGAGAATATGACCAAGTTCTTATCAAAAAACATCAGATTGTTTTTCTTCCTTTTAGAGCATGAGCACACCCAGGGGTATACTTTGTTAATTGTTTTGTGAAAACTTGGCATTTGGACACTTCTAGTGGTTTTTATTGTGGACAGTTCTAGAAGCAAAATACACACATGTATGATTATATATATGTATATATACACATACATAATATTTGTGTATTAAGATTTATATAATTATATATTAATAGTGTTTTATTGAGTTGTTATTGAAGTACAGAAAAATGCATAAATCTTAGGTGTACAGCTTGATGAACTTTCACCTGTTTATACTGCTGTAACCCCCACCCAGATCAAGGTGTTGAACACCTTCATCCCCCTCAAAAGTTCCCCATGCTCCTTCATAGTCAATAACCACCACCCCTCCACACACACAAAGCAACCCCTCTATTATCACTACAATTAAGTTTCATCTGTTTTTAACTTTGTATAATGGACTCTTACAATCTGTAGTCTTTTGTGTCTAGCTTCTTTCACTTGATATAATATTTTTGAGGTTCATCTATGATGTTGCATTTACCGGCAGCCATTCTTTTTTATTGCTGAATAACATACCATTATATGACTGGACCTCAATGCATTTACCCAGTCTCCAGCTGATGGACAAGGGCCAACTTATTTTGAACAAAACAGACATAGGTCATGTTGAATTTCAATGAACAAAATGTCAGGGCTGAGTAGAGGGAACCACAGAGATCATCTGTTTCTACTTTCTTATTTTGCACATGAGGCCCAGTGAAGGAAGATGACTAGCCCAAGGCCCCACAGCTTTGTCAAGGCACAAATAACATCCAAACCAAGTCTTCTTCTCTGGCCAATAGAGGCTCTTTTTTTTATTCAACTCCATATCTCACCATATCTCTTAAACAAATGTGAAAAAATCAATCTTTTACATCCTAAATGGACACATCTTTTAGGCATGTAATGGCAAAAAAATGGGAATTTGGTCTGGAGTGTGTGAAACACAATTTTCTCCCTATAAAGTTTGACATTTTCCTTGGCAAGAGCTGCAAGCCTTTCAAGCCTCTGGTGCCTGGCTTTGTCTATCTGCTTTGCTCTCCCCAGGGTTCCATCTAGAAAGGGAGGCTGGAAAAAGGGCAAGGTTCCCGTTGTCGGGAGGGCATACGGCCGGGCAAAGACAGCCTTGGTGTACAGCCCTCGCCTGGCACTGAGCCTGGTGAGGGTCAAGCAGCAGGAAAAAAGGAAGAGAAAGGCCCCAAGTAGGTGACTGATGTGTTTTGGTTTTTTTTAAATAAATTTATTTATTTTATTTATTTATTTTTGGCTGCGTTGGGTCTTCGTTGCTGCGCGTGGGCTTTCTCTAGTTGCGGCAAGCGGGGGCTACTCTTTGTTGTGGTGCGCGGGCTTCTCATCGTGGAGGCTTCTCTTGTTGTGGAGCACGGGATCTTCAGTAGCTGTGGCACGCGGCTCAGTAGTTGTGGCACATGGGCTTTGTTGCTCTGCGGGATGTGGGATCTTCCCAAACCAGGGCTCGAACTCATGTCCCCTGAATTGGCAGGCGGATTCTTAACCACTGCGTTACCAGGGAAGTCCCCAAATTAAATTCAATAAATCTTAGACAGAGATAAGAATATTCCAGAGCCACATTCTGTGACAGTTAGAATCCCCTTCAGGCAACCAGAATTGCCCTGCATCGGTGGCCAGATGCAGATGCAGAGGAAGCAGCCTGGACTGCCATCCCGAGAGCTCATGGAGTCTTACACCCTCTTCATGCCAGGGGAGGGAGTGTCTCTAAAATGCTTTAGCCAAGCTACATACTCTCAATGCCATCAATTTCATCAACAAGTGCCTGTTTCTAGCATTCATTAAGCTGGCTAACAAGCCACTGATTTCACCTATGAAAACCCATTTATGTTTTTATTTTTATTTTTTGAATTTTACTTATTTTTTATACAGCAGGTTCTTATTAGTTACCTATTTTATACATATTTGTGTATATATGTCAATCCCAATCTCCCAACTCATCCCAACACCCACCCCCCTTTCCCCCCTTGGTGTCCACACGGTTGTTCTATACATCTGTGTCTCTATTTCTGCCTTGCAAACCAGTTCATCTGTACCATTTTTCTAGATTCCACATATGTGTGTTAATATACAATATTTGTTTTTCTCTTTCTGGCTTCCTTCACTCTGTATGACAGTCTCTAGGTCCATCCACATCTCTACAAATGACCCAATTTCATTCCTTTTTATGGCTGAGTAATATTCCATTGTATATATGTGCCACATCTTCTTTATCCATTCATCTGTCAATGGGCATTTAGGTTGCTTCCATGACCTGGCTATTTTGTAAATAGTGCTGCAGTGAACATTGGGGTGCATGTGTCTTTTTGAATTATGGTTTTCTCTGGGTATATGCCCAGTAGAGGGATTGCTGGGTCATATGGTAATTCTATTTCTAGTTTTTTAAGGAACCTCCATACTGTTCTCCACAGTGGCTGTATTAATTTACATTCCCACCAATAGTGCAAGAGGGTTCCCTTTTCTCCACACCCTCTCCAGCATTTGTTGTTTGTA
The DNA here is from genome assembly GCF_028023285.1 of Balaenoptera ricei. Classification (NCBI taxonomy): domain Eukaryota; kingdom Metazoa; phylum Chordata; class Mammalia; order Artiodactyla; family Balaenopteridae; genus Balaenoptera; species Balaenoptera ricei. The sequence goes on along the minus strand of NC_082649.1, from coordinate 100,842,118 downwards.
GATCTTCTGATGATACCCATTCTAACCGGTGTGAGGTGATACCTCACTGTGGTTTTGATTTGCATTTCTCTAACAGTTAGTGATGTTGAGCAGCTTCTCATGTGCCTCTTGGCCATCTGTATGTCTTCTTTGGAGAAATGTCTATTTAGGTCTTCTGCCCTTTTTATGATTGGTTTCTTTTTTTAAATAGATCTTTATTGGAGTATAACTACTTCACAATACTGTGTTAGTTTCTGTTGTACAACAAAGTGAATCAGCCATATGCATACATATATCCCCATATATATACATATATCCCCATATCCCCTCCCTCTTGAGCCTCCCTCCCACCCTCCCTATCTCACCTCTCTAGTTCATCGCAAAGCACCGAGCTGATCACCCTGTGCTATGCTGCTGCTTCCCACTAGTTAACTATTTTACATTCAGTAGTGTATATATGTCGATGCTACTCTCACTTTGCCCCAGCTTCCCCCTCCCCACCCCGTGTCCTCAAGTCCATTATATATGTCTATGTGTTTATTCCTGCCCTGCCACTAGATTCATCAATACCATTTCTTTTTTTAAGATTCCATATATATGTGTTAGCATATGCTATTTGTTTTTCTCTTTCTGACTTACTTCAATCTGATGACAGACTCTAGGTCCATCCACCTCACTACAACTAACTTAATTTTATTTCTTTTTAAGGCTAATATTCCATTGTATGTATGTGCCACATCCATTCATCTGTCGATGGACATTTAGGTTGGTTCCATGTCTTGGCTATTGTAAATAGTGTTGCAGTGAACACTGTGGTACATGTCTCTTTTTGAATTATGCTTTTCTCAGGGTATAGGCCCAGTAGTGGGATTGCTGGGTCATATGGTAGTTCTATTTTTAGTTTTTTAAGGAACCTCCACACAATTCTCCATAGTGATTGTATCAACTTACATTCCCACCAACAGTGCAGGAGGGTTCCCTTTTCACCACACCCTTTCCAGCAATTATTTTTTCTAGATTTTTTGAGAATGGCCATTCTGACCCATGTGAGGTGATACCTCATTATAGTTGTGATTTGCATTTCTCTAATAATCAGTGATGGTGAGCATCTTTTCATGTGCCTCTTGGCCATCTGTATGTCTTCTTTGGTGAAATGTCTATTTAGGTCTTCTGCCCATTTTTTAATTGAATTGTTTGTTTTTTTGATATTTAGCTCCATGCACTGTTTGTATATTTTGGAGATTAATCCTTTGTCCATTGTTTCATTTGCAAATATTTTCTCCCATTCTGAGGACTGTCTTTTCGTCTTGTTTATGGTTTCCTTTGCTGTGCAAAAGCTTTGAAGTTTATTTAGGTCCCATTTGTTTTTTTTGTTTGTTTGTTTTTATTTCCATTACTCTAGGAGGTGAGTCAAAAAAGATCTTTCTGTGGTTTATGTCAAAGTGTTTTTCCTCTAAGAGTTTTATAGTGTCCAGTCTTACATTTAGATCTTTAACATTTGGAGTTTATTTTTATTTTTGTGCATGGTGTTAGGGAGTGTTCTAATGTCATTCTTTTACATGTAGCTGTCCATTTTTCCTAGCACCACTTATTGAAGAGACTATCTTTTCTCCATTGTATATCCTTGCCTCTTTTGTCATAGATTAGTTGACCATAGGTGCATGGGTTTATCTCTGGGCTTTCTATCCTGTACCATTGATCTATATTTCTGTTTTTGTGCCAGTACCATATTGTCTTGATTACTGTAGCTTTGTAGTATAGTCTGAAGTCAGGGAGTCTGATTCCGCCAGCTCCATTTTCTTCCCTCAAGATTGCTTTGGCTATTGACGGTCTTTTGTGTTTCCATACGAATTGTAAAATTTTTTGTTCTAATTCTGTGAAGAATGCCGTTGATAGTTTGATAGGGATTGCATTGAATCTGTGGATTGCTTTGGGTAGTATAGTCATTTCACAATATTGATTCTTCCAATCCAAGAAAATGGTATATTTCTCCCTCTGTTTATGATCTTTGATTTCTTTCATCAGTGTTTTATAGTTTTCTGACTACAGTTCTTTTCCCTCCTTAGGTAGCTTTATTCCTAGGTGTTTTATTCTTTTTGTTGTGATGGTAAATGGGATTGTTTCCTTAATTTCTCTTTCTGATTTTTCGTTGTTGGTGTATAGGAATGCCAGAGATTTCTGTGCATTAATTTTGTATCATGCAATCTTACCAAATTCACTGATTAGTTCTAGTAGTTTTCTGGTGGCTTCTTTAGGATTTTCTATGTATAGTATCATGTCATCTGCAAACAGTGCCAGTTTTACTTCTTTTCCAATTTGGATTCCTCTTATTTCTTTTTCTTCCCTGATTGCCATGGCTAGGACTTGCAAAACTATGTTGAATAAGAGTGGTGAGAGTGGACATCCTTGTCTTGTTCCTGATCTTAGAGGAAATGCTTTCAGTTTTTCACCACTGAGTATGATGTTTGCTGTGGGTTTGTCATATAAAGCCTTTATTATGTTGAGGTAGGTTCCCTCTATGCCCATTTTCTGGAGAGTTTTTATCATAAATTGGTGTTGAATTTTGTCAAAAGCTTTTCGTGCATCTATTGAGATGATCACATGTTTTTTTCCCCTTAATTTGTTAATGTGGTGTATCACATTGATTAATTTGCATATACTGAAGAATCCTTGCATCCCTGGGATAAATCCCACTGGATCATGGTGAATGATCCTTTTAATATGTTTGATTCTGTCTGCTAGTATTTTGTTCAGAATTTTTGCATCTATGTTCATCAGTGATATTGGTCTATAATTTTCTTTTTTTGTGATATCTTTTTCTGGTTTTGGTATCAGGGTGATGGTGGCTTCGTAGAATGAATTTGGGAGTGTTACTCCCTCTGCAATTTTTTGGAAAAGTTTGAGAAGGATCAGTGTTAGCTTTTCTCTAAATGTTTGATAGAATTTGCCTGTGAAGCCATCTGGTCCTGGACTTTTGTTTTTTGGAAGATTCTTAATTACAGTTTCAATTTTATTACTTGTGATAGGTCTGTTTATATTTTCTAATTCTTCCTGGTTCAGTCTTGGAAAATTGTACCCTTCCAAGAATTTGTCCATTTCTTCGTGGTTGTCCATTTTATTGGCATATAGTTGTTTGTAGTAGTCTCTTACAATCCTTTGTATTTCTGCAGTGTCAGTTGTGATTTCTCCATTTTCATTTCTAATTTTATTGATTTGTGTCCTCTCCCTTTTTTTCTTGATGAGTCTGGCTAAGGGTTTATCAATTTTGTTTATCTTCTCAAAGAACCAACTTTTAGTTTTATTGATCTTTGCGATTTTTTTTTTGTTTCTATTTCATCTTCTTCTGCTCTGATCTTTATGATTTCTTTCCTTCTACTGACTTTGGGTTTTCTTTGTTCTTTCTCTATTTGCTTTAGGTGTAGGGTTAGATTGTTTATTTGAGATTTTTCTTGTTTCTTGAGGTGAGACTGAATTGCTAGAAACTTCCCTCTTAGAACTGCTTTTGCTGTGTCCCATACGTTTTGGATCGTTGTGTTTTCATTGTCATTTGTTTCTATGTATTTTTTGATTTCTTCTTTGATTTCTTCAGTGATCTCTTGGTTATTTAGTAGCATACTGTTTAGCCTCCATGTATTTGTGGTTTTTACAGTTCTTTTCCTGTAATTGATTTCCAATCTCATACTGTTGTGGTCAGAAAAGATGCTTGATATGACTTCAATTTTCTTAAAATTTCCGAGGCTTGATTGTGACCCAAGATTTGATCTATCCTGGAGAATGTTCCGTGTGCACTTGAGAAGAAAGTGTATTCTGCCGCTTTCAGGTGGAATGTTCTATAAATATCAATTAAATCTATCTGGTCTATTGTGTCATTTAAAGCTTTGTTTCCTTATTTATTTTCTGTTTGGATGATCTGTCCATTGGTGTAAGTGGGGTGTTAAAGTCCCCTACTATTATTGTGTTACTGTCCATTTCCCCTTTCATGGTTGTTAGCATTTTCCTTATGTATTGAGGTGCTCCTATGTTGGGTGCATAAACATTTATAATTGTTACATCTTCTTCTTGGATTGATCCCTTGATCATTATCTAGTGTCCTTCCTTATCTCTTGTAACAGTCTTTATTTTAAAGTCTATTTTATCTGATATGAGTATTGCTACTCCAGCTTTCTTTTGATTTCCATTTGCGTGGAATATCTTTTTCCATCCCTTCACTTTCAGTCTGTATGTGTCCCTAGGTCTGAAGTGGGTCTCTCGTAGACAGCATATATATGGGTTTTGTTTTTGTATGCATTCAGCCAGTCTGTGTCTTTTGGTTGGGGCATGTAATCCATTTACATTCAAGGTTATTATCGATATGTATGTTCCTATTACCATTTTCTGAATTGTTTTGGGTTTGTTTTTGTGGGTCTTCTTCTTCTCTTGTGTTTCCCGCCTACAGTAGTTTCTTTAGTATTTTTGTAAAGGTGGTGTGGTGGAGCTGAATTCTCTAGCTTTTGCTTGTCTGAAAAGCTTCTGATTTCTCTGTCGAATCTGAATGAGATCCTTATTGGGTAGAGTAATCTTGGTTGTAGGTTTTTCTCTTTCATCACTTTAAGTATATCCTGCCACTCCCTTCTGGCTTGTAGAGTTTCTGCTGAAAAATCAGCTGATAACCTTATGGGGATTCCTTTGTACGTTATTTTTTGTTTTTCCCTTGCTGCTTTTAATATTTTTTCTTTGAATTTAATTTTTGTTAGTTTGATTAATATATGTCTTGGTGTGTTTCTCCTAGGGTTTACCCTGCATGGGACTCTCTGTGCTTCCTGGATTTGGGTGACTATTCCCTTTCCCACATTAGGGAAATTTTCCACTATAATCTCTTCAAATATTTTGTTAGATCCTTTCTTTTTCTCCTCTTTTTCTGGGACCCCAATTCAAATGTTGGTGCGTTCAGTGTTGTCCCAGAGGTCTCTGAGATTGTCTTCAATTCTCTTCATTCTTTTTTCTTTATTCTGCTCCTCGGCAGTTATTTCCACCATTTTGTCTTCCAGCTCACTTATTCATTCTTCTGCCTCAAGTTATTCTGTTATTGATTCCTTCTAGTGTATTTTCCATTTCAGTTATTGTGTTGTTCACCTCTGTTTGTTTGTTCTTTAGTTCTTCTACATCTCTGTTAAACATTTCTTGTATTTTCTCAATCCGGCCCTGCATTCTATTTCCGAGATTCTGGTTCATCTTTACTAACATTATTCTGAATTCTTTTTCAGGTAAGTTGCCTATTTCCTCTGCATTTATTTGGTTTTACAGGTTTTTACCTCGCTCCTTCATCTGTGACATATATTTTTGCCATCTCACTTTTTTTTCCCCATTTTTTAATGAGTGGGATTGTGTTCCTGTCTTACTGATTGTTTGGCCTGAGGCTTCCAACAGTGGAGTTCGTAGGCTGTTGGTTAGAGCTGGGTCTTGGTGCTGAGATGAAGACCTCTGGGAAACCTCACTCCAATGAATATTCCTCAGGGTCTGAGGTTCTCTGTTAGTCCAGTTGTTCGGACTCGGAGCTCCCACTGCAGGAACTATGACCCGACCCCTGGTTTGTGAACCAAGATCCTGCAAGCCATATGGGGTGGCAAAAGGAAAAAAAAAAAAAAAAGAACAATAACAAAGTAAAAAATAAGATTAGACTAGGAAACTAACAGCTATGTTAGAAAAAATATAAAAATAAAAATACATATGAAACAACAACCGGAAGGTAAAACAGAACCACAATAGTGAAAAAGAGGAGGAAAAAGAAAAAAAAAGGTGGAAAAGGTCTTGGCTGTGGAGGGCGGGGCCTAAGCAGGGGTGTGGTTTGGGCAGTGGGCAGGGCTTATGCTTAGGACCCACAGGGAGAGAAAAGGCCCAGAGGTGGGTGTGTGTGTGTGGGGGGCTTACACTCAACAGAACAGAAGGGGCCCAGGTGAGCCTCCCGCTTCTGGTCTCAGAGGGCGGGAGACCCCACCTGGGAGCCCAGCAGGCTTCCTGGGCTTGAGTGGGCGGGGCAAACACCCTCTGCTCCTTTCCTGCTCCTCTGGTCCTGGAGTCCCCCTCCCGCCTGCCTCTCCTGTTCTCTCCTGGCCTCCCTCCTATGCCCCCAGGACCAACCCGGCCGGGAGAGGACCTCTGAGGGTGTAGGACCCAGCCCGAGAGCTGGGCAGACTTCCCCAGCCAATTGGGCAGGGGAAACACTGGGCCCACTCCACCCTGAGCTGAGCCCCCAAGGGTCCCTCCAGGCGTGGGAACCCCTCCCCCCTCTCAGCCACCCCTCAGGGGTGCTGGTCCTTCCATTTCTCCTCCCCCCTCAGTTCCCCACATCCTACTGGTTTGCTTGGGGGTTCTTCCCATCTCCCTGGTCATAGGGGTCTCCCGCCAGCATCCGGCAGGCACCCTAGTTGTGGGGAGATGCAAACTCTGTGCCATTTTGACTCCACCCTCCGGGTTGTTTGTTTTTTTAATATTAAGCTGTATGAGCTGTTTATATATTTTGGAGATTAATCCTTTGTCCATTGATTCATTTGCAAATAGTTTCTCCCACTCTGAGGGTTGTCTTTTCATCTTGTTTATGGCTTCCTTTGCTGTGCAAAAGCTTTGAAGTGTCATTAGGTCCCATTTATTTATTTTTGTTTTTATTTCCATTACTCTAGGAGGTGGGTCAAAAAAGATCTTGCTGTGGTTTATGTCAAAGAGTGTTCTTCCTATGTTTTGCTCTAAGAGTTTTATAGTGCCTAGTCTTACATTTAGGTCTTTAATCCATTTTGAATTTATTTTTGTGTATGGTGTTAGGGAGTGTTCTAATGTAGCTGTCCAGTGTTCCCAGCACCACTTATTGAAGAGACTGTCTTTTCTCCATTGTATACCCTTGCCTCCTTTGTCATAGATTAGTTGACCACAGGTGTGTGGGTTTATCTCTGGGCTTTCTATCTTGTTCCATTGATCTATATTTCTGTTTTTGTGCCAGTACCATATTGTCTTGATTACTGTAGCTGTGTAGTATAGTCTGAAGTCAGGGAGTCTGATTCCTCCAGCTCCATTTTCTTCCCTCAAGATTGCTTTGGCTATTTGGGGTCTTTGGTGTCTGCATACAAATTTTAAGATTTTTTTGTTCTAGTTCTGTAAAAAATACCATTGGCAATTTGATAGGGATTGCACTGAATCTGTAGATTGCTTTGGGTAGTGTAGTCATTTTCACAATATTGATTCTTCCAATCCAAGAACATGGTATATATCTCACCATCTGGAAAACTCATTTATTTTTAACAGTCATTATGCTAATCAGCAAAGTCTCTGGTGTTGATCAACACTGAAGGTAAAGCTCTTGTCCGAGTGGCTTCTGGAGCCAGCAAGGCTTTGCTGGAGAGGATGCCAGCTGGACTGTGAATTCCGGAATAAGCAACTGAAAACTCCTCTGGAGCTGTAGCTTGAACACAAACACATGTTCATATCACATTATCTTCTCTGAAGTGTTTTAGACTTGACATCTGACATCATGGTGGTAAACTTCTGACAGTCAGCTCCCCCAGTGGGCCTCAAAGTCCCCATCTCTAAGGCAGAGCTTTGGGCAAGGCTGGTTCCAGGCTCCCTGTGCACAAGCCTGGGCATTTTTCAACACCTACCTTTCTTCCTTCTTCCCTTCCTTCCCTCCCTCCCTTCCTTCCTTCCTTCCTTCTTCCCTCCCTCCTTCCCTCTCTTTCTGAGATATCATTGATGTATAACATTTTATTAGTTTCAAGTGTACCACATAATGATTCAATATTTGTATATATTTTGAAATGATCACCACAGTAAGTCTAGTTAACATCCATCACCAGTTAGAATTTTTTTTCTTGTGATGAGAACTTTTAACACTCTCTTAGCAACTTTCAAATATCCAACACAGTATTGTTAACTATAGTCACCATGCTGTACATTACATCCCATGACTTACTTAATTTACAAACTGGAGGTCTGTACCTTTTGATGCCCTTTACTCATTTCTCCCACCTCTCACCTCACCCACCTCTGGCAACAATCGATTTGTTCTCTGTATCCGTGAGCTTGGTTTTGTTTGTTTAGATTCCACATATAAGTGAGATCATACAGTATTTGTCTTTCTCTGACTTATTTCACTTAGCATAATGACCTTAAGACCCATCCATGCTGTAGCGAATGGCAAGATATCCTTCGTTTTTATGGCTGAATAATATTTCATTGTGCGTGTATTATATATGTCAAAAAATAAAATGTGACATATGTATATATCACATATCAACATCACATTTTCTTTATCCATTCACTCATTGATGGATACTTAGATTGTTTCTAAATCTTGGCTATTGTAAGTAATGCTGTAAGGAACATAGGGGTGCAGATATCTTTTTGAATTAATGTTTTTGTTTCCTTCAGATAAATACCCAAACATGGAATTGCTGGGTCGTTTGGTAGTTCTTTTTTTATTTTTTGAGGGCCTCCATACTGTTTTCCATAGATGCTACACCAAATTATATTCCCACCAACAGTGCATGAGGGTTCCCTTTTTTCCACATCCTCACAAACACTTGTAGTTTCTTGTCTTTTGTGTGATAGCCATTCTAACAGGTGTGAGGTGATATCTCATTGTGGTTTTGATTTGCATTTTCCTGATGATCAATGATGTTGAGCACCTTTTCATGTACCTGTTGGCCATCTGTAGGTCTTCTTTGGGAAACTGTCTATTCAGATCCTCTGCCCATTTTTTTTTAAATTAATTAATTTATTTATTTTTGGCTGCATTGGGTCTTTGTTGCTGTGCACGGGCTTTCTCTAGTTGTGGTGAGTGGGGGCTACTCTTTGTTGCGGTGCATGGGTTTCTCATTGCTGTGGCTTCTCTTGTTGTGGAGCACGGGCTCTAGGCGCATGTGCTTCAGTAGTTGTGGCACGTGGCTCAGTAGTTATGGCTTGCGGGCTCTAGACCTCAGACTCAGTAGCTGTGGCACACAGGCTTAGTTGCTCTGCAGCATGTGGGATCTTCCCAGACCAGGGCTTGAACCCATGTCCCCTGCATTGGCAGGCGGATTCTTAACCACTGCACCACCAGGGAAGCCCCCTCTGCCCATTTTTAAGTCAGATTCTTTGTTAACACCTTTCGTTTTGGAACAGCAGTCCTGCCAGCCAGTTGGGCCTCCCTTTGTCAGAGGTCATAGTTGGTCATCCAGAGGCTTCCATCCCAGAGTGCTCATCCTTAGGAAAATGTGCCTGATGGCTGCTGGAAGAACCAAGCCTTACCTCCAACACTCTTGTTCAACGAATCATTTGTTCATTAATAATTTGGGGGGTTATTTTCCATGTGCCAGTGACTGTGCTGGTGTTAATTTTCTGTCTCCCCTGCTAGACCATATGCTGCACCCTCTGTGCCTAGTACAGTGCCGGCGCTCAGGAAATATCGAACTAGAGCGTGAATGAATGGCAGAATAGGAGAAAGGGCTGTGGATGAGGGGAGCAGAGGTGTGGGTGCAAGCTGCTGCCACCCCTGCCTCTCTATGAGGTTTCCTTGGCCCCTCTGTCTTAATGCTTCTCCCAGGTTGGGTTAAGCCTTGAGAGAGAGGTAGAATTAAGTGTGAAGCTTCCTTCACTGAGTGCCCTGGAAGAGCTATGACAATTAGCTGATGGCCAGAGCGAGAGGCAGTTTTCCTCGTCTGACTCCCCTGGGACTCTGAAAAGCCGAGGCCTGGTGAGGTTTCATGGATAGAGGGAGACAGAGGAAAAGGAAAAGCAAGGGCAGATTGAGAGACAGAGTCAGAGCCAACTAATACCAGCTGAGATCTCACTCCATGTCAGTCATGCTGGGAGGACCTAGAGGTCTGTTGGTAAAAAATAATCAGGCCCTGCCTTAATAGAGCTTGGAGTCTAGAGCAGAGGCTGGCAATCTCCAACCAGTGGTCCAACTCTGGCCCACAGATTGTTCTTATAGATTAAGTTCTATTGAAACACAGCCATGTTCATTCGAGTACTGTTTATGACTGCTTTCATCCAGTGACAGCACTGAGTATTTGCAGCAGGGACTGTGTGTGGCCCACCAAACCAGAAGACTGACAGTCTGGCCCTCCACAGAAAAAGCCTTCCAGACCCTGGTGTAGAGCCCAAGCAAACACGCAATCATAAAGAGAAGCAGAGAGAAGAGTGAGGGAAGTGAAAGTACACACAGCCAGAAAACTGGGAGAGAACAGGAGACACCTGCCCATGTGACGTGATGCGGGAGGACAGCAGTTCCCCAAATATTACACTTGCCAGGACAAAACTCCACCATCTGGAGGCTGCTCCTTTGGGATGAGCAATGCTTTCAAATATCCCCCTGGGGAGGGTCGTTCACTCTCACCTTACACCCTGATTGTGGGTTAGCGGACGAGATCTTGCAGGTGGAGACAAGGCTGCCAGAGGTTTCCAGAAGACTGGAAGAAGGGAGAGGGAAAGCCAGCAGCACTGTAAGCAAAAGCAACTGTGTTGATCAGAGATGAGCCAGTGCTGGAGCGTCTCTAAGCCACCCTGGGGTTTCTGAAAGGTGGGACTGCATTTGTGACTTAGGGGTCACTTGCCTCCTAAAAGCAGAGCTGCAATTCCTCCTCCCCTCCCTGACCTTGGAGAGAGCCTGCCTGGGGTGCTTGCAGGCATGTGGATGCCAAGATCTGCACACACGTGCAGGCACGCATACAACCTGTACACTAGTGTGGGCTACGGATGTGCCCACATTCTGTTTTTTTTTGGGGGGGGGGTTAAAGTTTATACAATTTGGGAGACCTTCATTAAGACAAAGATTTCAAAACTGTCAATACAAATTTAGGTACACATGTACATACGTATTTAGAATTTTTAAAGATCACATTTTAAAAAAACTGACAAATACCAGAAACATCACAAAAGCTAGAAAATTCACATATATCTTAACTCCCTGATACCACTGGAAATGCATTTTCTACTCTTTTTTGGGGGGGCTGTAAACTCTTTGACAGCCTCTTCATATGTGCAGGATTTTTATATTTTTATATTTTCTATAGAGAGAAAAGAAAGATAACCCAGTCTTTTGTCTGGCATGGTGGTTGCAATTTACTTTTATTAACAGAATGTAAATTGGTACAGCCACTATGGAAAATAGTATGGAGGTTCCTCAAAAAACTTAAAATAGAGTTTCCATATGATCCAGCAATCCCACTCCTGGGCATATATCCAGACAAAACCAGAATTCAAAAAGACACATGCACCCCTATGTTCATAACAGCAGCACTATTCACAATAGCCAAGACATGGAAGCAACCTAAATGTCCACTGACAGAGGAATGGGTAAAGAAGATGTGGTACATATATACAATGGAATACTACTCAGCCATAAAAAGAATGAAATCATGCCATTTGCAGCAACATGGATGGACCTACAGATTATCATACTGAGTGAAGTAAGTCAGAAAGAAAAAGACAAATACCATATGATATCACTTATATGTGGAATCTAAAATATGACAGAAATGAACATATCTAATAGACTCACATACATAGAGAACAGCCTTGTGGTTGCCAAGGGGGAGGAGGGGTGGGGGAGGGATGAAGTGGGAGATTGGTGTTAGCAGATGTAAGTTTTTGTAAATAGAATGGATGAACAACAAGGTCCTACTGTATAACACAGGGAACTATATTCAATATCCAGTGATAAACCATTATGGAAAAGAATTTTTAAAAAGAATATATACATATGTATAACTGAATCACTTTGCTGTATAGCAGAAACTAACACAACACTGTAAATCAACTATACTTCAACTAAAAAAATTTTTATAAAGAATTAGAATGCGTAAAACAGGACTTCGTTCAGGTATTTGCTGCTTAGCGTGGCTTTTCATTTGGGCCCTATAGACACAGGGATTCTGATCAGCTTTATTTTGTATGTTTCCTATCACATACTTGGATGTATACTTGGAGTGATATATGTTGCATATTTGGGCATATGCTGCATTATCAAACATACACCCAAAAAATTTTTGACTAGGTGTCAATGAGAACTGAATCCAACTATAATACTACATGTCTGATGATTAGAAGAATCTTTCACTTCCATTTCCAAGACTAACTTCTGGCTCTGTACCTTTCCAATCTTGCTTCCTTTACCCACGTATTCCTGGCATGTGAGGCACCAGAGCACATACTGAGATAGCTCAGCCCAACCTCAGGCCTCACTCCTCCATGTCCTGATGCAGTGGGAGTTGGCACCGAGCAGCAGAGCTATGCCTGGAGGCCACTGCTATGCCAGGATGGCTAATGATAAACTGTCTATAGGGTAGACAATGAACCCCACACATACACCACACGGTCCCATGTACCCTCAACTCAGCTTCCCCCAAATGCTGCTGTCATGACGGAAGTATAGCCGAGGGGAAGGCAGAGCAGTCTTAACCAACTGTGGGATGTGTTACTTTTCCCGAATGTTCATCAACTGATGAATGCATAAAGAAAACGTGGTCTATCCATACAACAGGATATTATTCAGTCATAAAAAGAATGAAGTACTGAGGATTAACCAAGATGGCGGAGTAGAAGGACGTGCTCTCACTCCCTCTTGCGAGAGCACCAGAATCACAACTGGCTGCTGGACAATCATCGACAGGAAGACACTGGAACTCACCAAGGAGGATACCCCATGTCCAAGGACAGAGGAGAAGCCACAGTGAGATGGTAGGAGGGGCGCAATCAGAGTAAAATCAAATCCCATAACTGCTGGGTGGGTGACTCACAGACTGGCGAACACTTATACCACAGAAGTCCACCCACTGGAGTGAAGCTTCTGAGCCCCACGTCAGGCTTCCCAACCTGGGGGTCCGGCAACGGGAGGAGGAATTCCTAGAGAATCAGACTTTGAAGCCTAGTGGGAATTGATTGCAGGACTTTGACAGGACTGGGGGAAACAGAGACCCCACTCTTGGAGGGCACACACAAAGTAGTGTGCGCATCGGGACCCAGGGGAAGGAGCAGTGACCCTGGGGGAGACTGAACCAGACCTACCTGCTGGTGTTGGGGGGTCTCCTGCAGAGGCGGGAGGTGGCTCTGTTTCACCGTGGGGACAAGGACACTGGCAGCGGAGGTTCTGGGAAGTACTCCTTGGCGTGAGCCCTCCCAGAGTCTGCCATTAACCCCATCAAAGAGCCCAGGTAGGCTCCAGTGTTGGGTTGCCTCAGGCAAAACAACCAACAGGGAGGGAACCCAGCCCCACCCATCAACAGTCAAGTGGATTAAAGTTTTACTGAGCTCTGACCGCCACAGCAACAGTCAGCTCTACCCACCACCAGAGCCTCCCATCAAGCCTCTTAGATAGCCTCAACCACCAGAGGGCAGACAGCAGAAGCAAGAAAAACTACAATCCTGCAGCCTGTGGGCCAAAACCCACAGTTACAGAAAGATAGACAAGATGAAAAGGCAGAGGGCTATATATCAGATGAAGGAACAAGAAAAAACCCCAGAAAAACAACTAAATGAAGTGGAGACAGGCAACCTTCCAGAAAAAGAATTTAGAATAATGATAGTGAAGATGATCCAGGACCTCGGAATAAGAATGGAGGCAAAGATTGAGAACATGCAAGAAATGATTAACAAAGACCTAGAAGAATTAAAGAACAAACAAACAGAGATGACCAATACAATAACTGAAATGAAAACTACACTAGAAGGAATCAATAGCAGAATAACTGAGGCAGAAGAACGGATAAGTCATCTGGAAGACAGAATGGTGGAATTCACTGCTGCGGAACAGACTAAAGAAAAAAGAATGAAAAGAAATGAAGACAGCCTAAGAGACCTCTGGGACAACATTAAACGCAACAACATTCGCATTATAGGGGTCCCAGAAGGAGAAGAGAGAGAGAAAGGACCAGAGAAAATATTTGAAGAGATTATAGTCGAAAACTTCCCTAACATGGGAAAGGAAATAGCCACCCAAGTCCAGGAAGCGCAGAGAGTCCCATACAGGATAAACCCAAGGAGAAACACGCCGAGACACATAGTAATCAAAATGGCAAAAATTAAAGACAAAGAAAAATTATTGAAAGCAGCAAGGGAAAAACGACAAATAACATACAAGGGAACTCCCATAAGGTTAACAGCTGATTTCTCAGCAGAAACTCTACAAGCCAGAAGGGAGTGGCATGATATACTTAAAGTGATGAAAGGGAAGAACCTACAACCAAGATTACTCTACCCAGCAAGGATCTCATTTAGATTTGATGGAGAAATCAAAAGCTTTACAGACAAGCAAAAGCTAAGAGAATTCAGCACCACCAAACCAGCTCTACAACAAATGCTAAAGGAATTTCTCAAAGTGGGAAACACAAGAGAAGAAAAGGACCTACAAAAACAAACCGGAAACAATTAAGAAAATGGTCATAGGAACATACATATCGATAATTACCTTAAACGTGAATGGATTAAATGCTCCAACCAAAAGACACAGGCTTGCTGAATGGATACAAAAACAAAACCCATATATATGCTGTCTACAAGAGACCCACTTTAGACCTAGGGACACATACAGACTGAAAGTGAGGGGATGGAAAAAGATATTCCATGCAAATGGAAATCAAAAGAAAGCTGGAGTAGCAATACTCATATCAGATAAAATAGACTTTAAAGTAAAGAATGTTACAAGAGACAAAGAAGGACACTACATAATGATCAAGGGATCAATCCAAGAAGAAGATATAACAATTATAAATATATATGCACCCAACATAGGAGCACCTCAATACATAAGGCAACTGCTAACAGCCATAAAAGAGGAAATTGACAGTAACACAATAATAGTGGAGGACTTTAACACCTCACTTACACCAATGGACAGATCATCCAAAATGAAAATAAATAAGGAAACAGAAGCTTTAAATGACACAATAGACCAGATAGATTTAATTGATATTTATAGGACATTCCATCCAAAAACAGCAGATTACACGTTCTTCTCAAGTGCGCACGGAACATTCTCCAGGATAGATCACATCTTGGGTCACAAATCAAGCCTCAGTAAATTTAAGAAAATTGAAATCATATCAAGCATCTTTTCTGACTACAATGCTATGAGATTAGAAATGAATTACAGGGAAAAAAACGTAAAAAAGACAAACACATGGAGGCTAAACAATACGTTACTAAATAACCAAGAGATCACTGAAGAAATCAAAGAAGAAATCAAAAAATACCTAGAGACAAATGACAATGAAAACACGACAACCCAAAACCTATGGGATGCAGCAAAAGCAGTTCTAAGAGGGAAGTTTATAGCTATACAAGCCTACCTAAAGAAACAAGAAAAATCTCAAGTAAACAATCTAACCTTACACCTAAAGAAACTAGAGAAAGAAGAACAAACAAAACCCAAAGTTAGCAGAAGGAAAGAAATCATAAAGATCAGAGCAGAAATAAATGAAATAGAAACAAAGAAAACAATAGCAAAGATCAATAAAACTAAAAGCTGGTTCTTTGAGAAGATAAACAAAATTGATAAGCCATTAGCCAGACTCATCAAGAAAAAGAGGGAGAGATAAACAAAATTGATAAGCCATTAGCCAGACTCATCAAGAAAAAGAGGGAGAGGACTCAAATCAATAAAATCAGAAATGAAAAAGGAGAAGTTACAACAGACACTGCAGAAATACAAAGCATCCTAAGAGACTACGACAAGCAACTTTATGCCAATAAAATGGACAACCTGGAAGAAATGGACAAATTCTTAGAAAGGTATAACCTTCCAAGACTGAACCAGGAAGAAACAGAAAATATGAACAGACCAATCACAAGTAATGAAATTGAAACTGTGATTAAAAATCTTCCAACAAACAAAAGTCCAGGACCAGATGGCTTCACAGGTGAATTCTATCAAACATTTAGAGAAGAGCTAACACCTATCCTTCTCAAACTCTTCCAAAAAATTGCAGAGGAAGGAACCCTCCCAAACTCATTCTATGAGGCCACCATCACCCTGATACCAAAACCAGACAAAGACACTACAAAGAAAGAAAATTACAGACCAATATCACTGATGAATATAGATGCAAAAATCCTCAACAAAATACTAGCAAACAGAAACCAACAACACATTAAAAGGATCATACACCACAATCAAGTGGGATTTATCCCAGGGATGCAAGGATTCTTCAATATACGCAAATCAATCAATGTGATACACCATATTAACAAATTGAAGAAGAAAAACCATATGATCATCTCAATAGATGCAGAAAAGACTTTTGACAAAATTCAACACCCATTTATGATAAAAACTCTCCAGAAAGTGGGCATAGAGGGAACCTACCTCAACATAATAAAGGCCATATATGACAAACCCACAGCAAACATCATTCTCAATGGTGAAAAACTGAAAGCATTTCCTCTAAGATCAGGAACGAGACAAGGATGTCCACTCTCACCACTATTATTCAACATAGTTCTGGAAGTCTTAGCCACGGCAATCAGAGAAGAAAAAGAAATAAAAGGAATACAAATTGGAAAAGAAGAAGTAAAACTGTCACTGTTTGCGGATGACATGATATTATACATAGAGAATCCTAAAACTGCCACCAGAAAACTGCTAGAGCTAATTAATGAATTTGGTAAAGTTGCAGGATACAAAATTAATGCACAGAAATCTCTTGCATTCCTATACACTAATGACGAAAAATCTGAAAGAGAAATTATGGAAACACTCCCATTTACCATTGCAACAAAAAGAATAAAATACCTAGGAATAAACCTACCTAGGGAGACAAAAGACCTGTATGCAGAAAACTATAAGACACTGATGAAAGAAATTAAAGATGATACCAACAGATGGAGAGATATACCATGTTCTTGGATTGGAAGAATCAACATTGTGAAAATGACTATACTACCCAAAGCAATCTACAGATTCAATGCAATCCCTATCAAATTACCAATGGCATTTTTCACGGAGCTAGAACAAATCATCTTAAAATTTGTATGGAGACACAAAAGACCCCGAATAGCCAAAGCAGTCTTGAGGGAAAAAAACGGAGCTGGAGGAATCAGACTCCCTGACTTCAGACTATACTACATAGCTACAGTAATCAAGACAATATGGTACTGGCACAAAAACAGAAACATAGATCAATGGAACAAGATAGAAAGCCCAGAGATAAACCCACGCACCTATGGTCAACTAATCTATGACAAAGGAGGCAAAGATATACAATGGAGAAAAGACAGTCTCTTCAATAAGTGGTGCTGGGAAAACTGGACAGCTACATGTAAAAGAATGAAATTAGAATACTCCCTAACACCATACACAAAAATAAACTCAAAATGGATTAGAGACCTAAATGTAAGACTGGACACTATAAAACTCTTAGAGGAAAACATAGGAAGAACACTCTTTGACATAAATCACAGCAAGATCTTTTTTGATCCACCTCCTAGAGTAATGGAAATAAAAACAAAAATAAACAAATGGGACCTAATGAAACTTCAAAGCTTTTGCACAGCAAAGGAAACCATAAACAAGACGAAAAGACAACCCTCAGAATGGGAGAAAATATTTGCAAACGAATCAACGGACAAAGGATTAATCTCCAAAATATATAAACAGCTCATTCAGCTCAATATTAAAGAAACAAACACCCCAATCCAAAAATGGGCAGAAGACCTAAATAGACATTTCTCCAAAGAAGACATACAGACGGCCACGAAGCACATGAAAAGATGCTCAACATCACTAATTATTAGAGAAATGCAAATCAAAACTACAGTGAGGTATCACCTCACACCAGTTAGAATGGGCATCATCAGAAAATCTACAAACAACAAATGCTGGAGAGGGTGTGGAGAAAAGGGAACCCTCTTGCACTGTTGGTGGGAATGTAAATGGATACAGCCACTATGGAGAACAATATGGAGGTTCCTTAAAAAACTAAAAATAGAATTACCATATGACCCAGCAATCCCACTACTGGGCATATACCCAGAGAAAACCGTAATTCAAAAAGACACATGCACCCGAATGTTCATTGCAGCACTATTTACAATAGCCAGGTCATGGAAGCAACCTAAATGCCCATCAACAGACGAATGGATAAAGAAGTTGTGGTACATATATACAATGGAATATTACTCAGCCATAAAAAGGAACGAAATTGAGTCATTTGTTGAGACGTGGATGGATCTAGAGACTGTCATACAGAGTGATGTAAGTCAGAAAGAGAAAAACAAATATCGTATATTAACACATATATGTGGAACCTAGAAAAATGGTACAGATGAGCCAGTTTGCAGGGCAGAGGTTGAGACACAGATGTAGAGAACGGACATATGGACACCAAGGGGGGAAAACTGCGGTGGGGTGGGGATGGTGTTGTGCTGAACTGGGCGATTGGGATTGACATGTATACACTGATGTGTATAAAATTGATGCCTAATAAGAACCTGCAGTATAAAAAAACAAACAAACAAAACAACTAATACTAAACTTTGATTGGGTTATTTGTATGGAAATATGTTAATATAAATGTTGCAGACATTACATGAAATTTCTAAAAATCTTATATGTTCTGGTATAATGTTATAAGTCATAATCCTAGTTATTACCTTAAATTGTATATCTCAGAAATAACTAATTTTCTTGTCAACTGCATTATTATGAACTTTCATCAAATTTTTAACTGTGGTCATTTTTAAGTCTTTTGTCATTTACAGACAGTTCTGTGTGTACTATGATGCTTTTGCAAATATGTTCCTATAAAAGGGTTTCATCTTTAAGAAATTCATGGAAAAGACTCTGACAAGTACAGGTTTCTGGTAACTGACTGTACTGCTGAACTGAATGAATAAGCATTTTCAGAACTCTAATGAAAAACTGATGAACTCATAAAAGTGCTAACAAAAGATCAAGATGAAAAAAAAAATTAATTACATGGGACTGAGTGAACTGATGAGGATGAGTATAATTTTTGTGACTTTGTCTGAATTTAAAAAAAAAAAATCCAACAAGGACTCAGAGGCAAAGAATATACAAATCAATTTTCACTGCAAAGTAAAGGAGCTGTTACAGTGGAGGATTACTGGACTGAATGTCAATATTATGACATAGTATGAGTGTGTTTCATGTTTGGTAATTGCAATCATTGTTGCTTTTGTTGTGGTCATCCATGTACAATGCTTGGTGTCAGTCTATTTATCTCTTGTAAAAATAAAATACAGTGTGTGTGTGTGGAAAAAAAAAAAGTTATTTTAATGGCAGAGCAGAATATTTAGGAAAAGTTATAGGACCAAGGAACGTGACAGAACTAAATGAACACCCACACATCTTTACAATGTAATCTAAACATCACGTGAATGTTTTTAAAATCACAATAAAGTGAAATTCTCAGAAAAAAAAAAAAAGAATGAAGTACTGATACATGTTCAACATGGATGAACCTTGAAAACATTATGCTCAGTGAAAGGAGCCCAACACAAAAAACCACATATTGCATAATTCCATTGATACGAAATGTCCAGAAGAGGCAAACCCGTCGAGTCAGAAGGTAGATTAGTGGTTGCCAGGGGCTGGAAGGAGAGGAATGGAGAGTGACAGCTAATAGGTATGGGGTTTCTTTTGGGGTGATAAAAAAGTTCTGGAGTAAGATAGTAGTGATGGTTGTACAACTCTGAATATGCTAAAAAAAATACTGAATTGTACACTTTAGCTGAGTCTAATGGTATGTGAATTTAATCTCAAGCTGTTATTTAAAAAAGAAGATCACTTTTGCAAATTTTATGAAACCATATCATCAGGTGAACACATTGCTAGGGTGCCCTCCCAGCTCTCTTAAAAGGCCAATGCACATCACCATAAATTCTCCTTTGGTATATATACGTATCCGTTATCTACTGGTACAGTAATGCTGTGTAACAAACAACCGCAAAACCTCAGTGGCACCTAACAATAAATATTTATTTGGCTCATGAGTCGTCTGTGCTCCGCTGGGTGGTTCTTCTGGTTTTATTTAGCTAGTGTCCCACTTGTGATGGTTGGCCACGGGCTGGCTGATCTAGGTTGGATTCAGCTGGAACCACTGGGGTGACCTGGTTCTGCACCATGTGTCTTGTCTTCTAACATTCTAGGCATGTTTTCACAGTGAAGGCAAAGAGCAAGAGCAAGAAGAACCACACAAGCACTTTTTCAAGGGTCTACTTGAATTGTGTCTGCTGCCATTCCAATGGCTAAAGCAAGCCCCACGGCTGAGCCCAAATTCAATGGGTAGGGAAACAGATCCCCCTCTTAGAGGAGAGGAACTCAAAGCCCCAGGTCAGAAAAAGTGGATACATGGAGGGATGGTAACTCAGGACCATTAAGGCAATCAATTCTATGTGTGCTTCTATGTATATACAGGTATGTGCCTGCTTATGCATTTGCAGGTATATGTCCATGTGAACCTGCTTCTGTACGTTACATTTTCTTTGACTGTGTATACATGTGCTACATGCATGTATGTATGGACACATTCTGGAAGCTTTTCTGCTTGTTGGTCTGTGCAAGTGTGAACTCTCCTAGATAAGTGCCAGGTATAGTGGGCCACAGATAGTGTCAAGTCAATGCATGTGCCCCCCAACCCCAATCCCCATGGGGATTCTGGAGTCTCTGTGTCCTTGCCTGTCAGTTCCCCAAGATGGGCAACTATTAGAGGAACAAGAGCACAGCCTTTGAAACCAAATGCCAATCCTGCCACTCACTGACTGGCTTAGCAAGTGACTCCAGCCCCAGTTTTCTGATCTGTAAAATGGGGACACCACTTCCTAGCTTCCTTGTGAGTACCCCGTGAGGTAATGCTTGTGAAAGGGCTTTGTAACAGTCACTGTGCTATGGCTTTGTTAGTTACAAGGATGCTGGGGGAGTGATTTCCCTCCCTCCTCCATGTCCCAAAGGCTTGACCCTTTCCAGATGCTGCAACTGGAGGTGGCTCTGCATCTCTGAATGTGCAGCCATGGCAACCACTGCCTCCTGCTCGTATGTCAACAGTGCAGGATGGGGTTCTGTCACCCCATCACTGCTGGGCCTGGGCGTGGCAGAGGAGCAGGCTCACGGGAAGGCCTCCCTTCCTTCCCTTCCGAGGTGGTCAGGGAAAGGTTCAGGGAGACTCGTATCTATCTTTGTCTGCTCTGCTCCTTCTGCTCTGCCCCCTCCAACAGCAGCTCAGTTTGGTGCTGGAGCAATATCTTCAAACTTTAGCACACTTCAAAATCAACTGGGCAGCTTTCAAAAATGCAGACTCCTGTGCCTCACTCCAGAAAGTCTGATTCAACAGGTCTGAGAGGGTACTGGGCACCTGCATTCTTACTATGCTCCCCTGGAGCCATACCTGCAAAAACCCTGCACAGTGGGGCAACCCACTGGCTTATACTGCTAGTCTCCACAACATGGTCAGTCACTGCATTATTCATTCACTCTTTCATCCACTTATTCACTCATCAGTTTATTTGCTTAATCATTCAATTATTCATTCATCCACTCACATGTAAATAATCATTCCCTCACTTGTTTTCTTACTTATTTAAAGACATTTATTAATGTCTTAAGCTCTGGGAGATGAGGAGAGAATTAAGGTTGCAACCCCTGCAACCCTGCAGGAGGTTCCAGGCAGAGTTTTTCAGACTGCAGCAAAATGAATTTAATGGATCCACTAGCATATTTTAAAAAGTGAAACAGAATAGGCTATAATACAAAATATTAGTGTGCATAGCAGTTAGCAAGGGAAAATAGTGTTTGGGAAACTTTTGCATCCAGTGTACATGTGGGTGTGGGTACTGGATTTTAGTGTGAAATGTATTTTCCGCTGGGGGGGCTGGTGTCATGGAAATAAATGTCAATGCTGCATGCTGGTTGCTATGGGGGGTGTGCTGGGGGGCAGCACAGCTCAATCTCTCTGCCAGGGTGGCACTGGGAGGCTTCACACAGAAGGTGACATTTGAGCTGGGTCTTGAACCATGAGCAGGAGTTTTTCCACTGAAGAAGGAGGAAGGGGGTTGCAGGTGGAGGGAACAGGATGTGCAAAAGCACAGAGGCATGGAAAAGCAGAGAGAAGAGCCAGGTGACCAGTGGGCCTGCAGTGTGGAAGGTGTAGGTGGAAATGGAGCGAGTGGAGGCTGGAGAGTAAGAGAAGACTGGATCCCAAAGGACCTGAATGCCAGGGAAAGCGCTTGGGTTTTAGTATGATACCATCAGACCCCCTGGGGAGAGAGCCAGGAAGTGACGTGGTCAGAGCGGCCATCTGGAGAGACCATACCAGCAAGGCTGGGGCAGGGAGGCCAGCGGACAACTGAGGCTGTTAAGTGGTGTGAGGTGGTGATATTAAGAGCCAGGCAGTGGTCTGTGCTTGGGGTTGGGAGGTAAGGATGAGAAGGACGTGATGACTGGCCAGGTGGAGAGAGCATTCGGAAGAGTCTGCAGTGATGCCTGGCTTCCTGTTGTGGGAAGCTGGGTGGATGGAGAAACCGCTGATTCTCCTCCTCTTAAGTGTCCCCACGTGATCTCAGCACAGACACTCTCCCCGGGAAATGGAGGTAGTCGCTCAGTCCTCCAATCGGGAGAGAAGGTTTTATAGCCTCATAATTAAAAAAATTAAGTTGGCAATAGAGGCTCATTATAGGAATCATAAGAGCAGTGTGGTGTCCATTGCTAACCCTACTTCCCCTACTCTGAGCATCTGGAGGATTACACTTCCCCTCACCCTTGGGATGGCTAATTTTATATATTAACTTGACTGGGCCATGGGGGTGCCCAGATATCTGGCCAAACATTATTTCTGGGTATGTTTGTAAGGGTGTTTCCAGAAGAGATTCACATTTGTGTTGGTGGGCTTCACCCAACCTGTGAAGGGCTTGAATAGAACAAAAAGTAAGAGAAAGAGAGTATTTTCTCCCTCTGCCTGATTGCTGGAGCTGGGACCTTGTTCTTCTCCTGCCTTCAGACTGGGGCTCACACCATTGGCTCTCCTGGTTCTTAGGACTCTGGACTCAGACTAGAAATATACCATCAGCTTTCCTGGGGCTCCAGCTTGCAGACAGAAAATTGTGGAACTTCTCAGCTTCCATAATAGCACGAACCAATTATTATAATAAATCTCTTTAGACAGATAGATAAATAGATACAGATGCAGATAGTTATCTATATATCTCCTATGGGTTCTGTTTGTCTAGAGAACCCTGACCAATGCACCCTTAAAGTGGGGCATGGGCCTATGACTCATTCTGATCAATGATTTAGGCAGTGAGAGGCAGTGTTGTGTCATTTCTATCCAGAAGCATCTAGTTGCTACTGCTGCTGCTCAGCTTTGCACTACTCGCTTCCCCTGGCTCAGTAACCCTGAAGTCCTATGTTGAAACATCAGTGTCATAAATGGTTGGCCCCTCAGTCAGTTGGATCCCTAAGTGAAGGGCCCCCCCCCCAACCACCTGGGCCAACCCTTTGCTGGACATGTAGTGTGAGCAAGAAATACATCTTTGTTGCTTTAAGCTGCTGAGATGTGGGGTTATTTGTTACCCAGCATAACACAGGCTGTCCTGACTGGTATAAAAAGCCACCATTTATTGAGTATCTACTATGTGCCAGGCTCTTTCCTTATCAAATAGTTAGAAGGACCCTATTACTATTTAAGAGTCCTGGCACTCCATGTTGAAAGCCTTCTTGGCTTCCCATCTCATTTAGAGGGAAAGCCTGATCCTTTCCACCAGGACCTAGAAAGCCCTTCATCGTCTGGTGCCTGCTCTGCCCTCCCCTCCTCCTAGCCCTGCCAGCCTCTTTGCTATTCCTCCAGCACGCCAAGCACGCTCCCACCTCAGGCCTTTGCCTTTGCTATTCCTTCCACCTGGAATGCTGTTCTTTTGCATATCCTCACAGTTTGCCATCTCACCTCCTTTGCCCAAACGTCACTTTCTCAGCGAGGTGTTCGTGGGCTAAATGCTTAACCCACTGACTACACACTTTGCAACTGCTTTCTCTTCTTTATTGTTTTTCCTTATCACCTTCCCCTGATTTAACACGTACCTTATTTCTCTTGTTTACTCTCTCTCTCACCACTGGAATGGGGTCTCCCTGGGGCAGGGATTTTTGTTGGCTTTGATGCCTGCTGAATCCCCAAGGCCTGGCACATAGGAGGTTCTCAAGAAATTTCATTTGAATGAATGAATGCATGAGCTCCTCACATCTTCCCAACAATCTGTGAGGAAGGGATTTTTAGTTCCATCTTCAGAGGGGAAGCAGAGACTCGGCATCTGCCCAAGGTCACTCAGCTGTATGACTCACAGGGCTGATGTTCTAAAGCTGGCCTGTCTGTCTCACACAAAAGGTGATAGCAATACTGTGTGAGGATTCTCATCTTTATCTGGAGTGTCTGGAGGCCTGTCACTTCAGACTGGTCCTACTGCCCAGGTCCCCCTTCCCAGCCTGGCAAAGACTGATCTGCGGGGTGGAGGGCTCTGGACTGTCGCTTCTGGGGCTTCTGAGTCAGGCAGCAGTGCCACCTGCTGGACATATGAATCCCTCTGCATCTCTTGCTGCCTGGTGGTGGGGAGGGAAGGGGCCAGGCAAGCTCTGGGACTTAGCCCTGAGGCCCTCAAAGATTTGAAGTATGTGCCTACAGGGCATGAGCGGAGAGACCCCATCATTCCCACATTTATTCACAGCATGGTTAAGAGCTCCAGAGCTGGGCTCTGACAGACCTGGGTTCAGTTCCTAGCTGGACCATTTTCTAGCTGTGGAACCCTGAGCGACCCCCGAGCCTCAGGTGCCTCATGTGTAAAACGAGTGTGATCATAACACCTACCTCATGGGTGTGGTGAGGGTCAACCTGGTAATGCCCACATAACACGCCTCAGAAAGGCCTTCCCAGACTCTGCCCTCCTGAGGGTTCCCCCATCTCCCTCCAAGCCATTTTTATCCTTTTACTTTGCCTTGTTTTTTTCATTCTATATATACAGCACGTACCACCATCTGACATTTTAATATTCCTTGTTCACTATCTTTCCCACAAAATGGCACATCTGTCATGGTAAAGACTTCATTCACTGCTGTATCCCAAGAGCCTCCTGCAGGGCTGGGTATGTCGTACAGCTAAACAAAAATATTTATGTGTTGAAACATACTTTGTATTTTAACACTAAGTATTCAGTAAACATTACTATTACTGTGATCATGCATTCATTTATGCATTTATGCATTTATTCGTTTGCTCATCTCTTAGTTGATTCACTCACTCACACATATTTTTTTTTAATCATGGTAAAACATATGTAACACAAAACTTACCATTTTAACCATTTTTTTCTATTTTTTTTATTGGAGTATAATTGCTTTACATTGTTGTGTTAGTTTCTGCTGTACAATGAAGTGAATCAGCTATATGTATACATATCTCCCCTCCCTCTTGGACCTCCCTCCACGCCCCCATCCCACCCATCTAGGTCATCACAGAGCACAGAGCTGAGCTCCCTGTGCTATACAGCAAGTTCCCACTAGCTATTTATTTTACACATGGCAGTGTATTTATGTCAAACCTAATCTCCCAATTCGTCCCACCTTCCCCTTCCCCGCCCTGTGTCCACACGTCCATTCTCTATGCCTGCGTCTCTATTCCCGCCTGTAAATAGGTTCATCTGTACCATTTTTCTAGGTTCCACATATATGTGTTAATATACGATATTTGTTTTTCTCTTTCTGACTTACTTCACTCTGTATGACAGTCTCTAGGTCCATCCACATCTCTACAAATGACCCAATTTCGTTCCTTTTTATGGCTGAGTAATATTCCATTATATACATGTACCACATCTTCTTTATCCATTCATCTGTCAGTGGACATTTAGGTTGTCTCCATGTCCTGGCCATTGTAAATAGTGCTGCAATGAACATTGTGGTACATGACTCTTTTTGAATTATGGTTTCTCAGGGTATATGCCCAGTAGTGGGATTGCTGGGTCATATGGTAGTTCTATTTTTAGTTTTTTAAGGAACCTCCATACTGTTCTCCACAGTGGATTTATCAATTTACATTCCCACCAACATTGCAAGAGGGTTCCCTTT
Source organism: Balaenoptera ricei (assembly GCF_028023285.1). Taxonomy (NCBI): domain Eukaryota; kingdom Metazoa; phylum Chordata; class Mammalia; order Artiodactyla; family Balaenopteridae; genus Balaenoptera; species Balaenoptera ricei. The sequence continues at coordinate 100,816,077 of NC_082649.1, read as the reverse complement.
TCTCCACACCCTCTCCAGCATTTATTGTTTGTAGATTTTTTGGTGATGGCCATTCTGACCTGTGAGGTGACACCTCACTGTAGTTGTGATTTGCATTTCTCTAATAATTAGTGATGTTTAACATATTTTCATGTGCCTCTTGGCCATCTGTATGTCTTCTTTGGAGAAATGTCTATTTAGGTCTTCTGCCCATTTTTTTTATTGGATTTTTTGTTGTTTTGATATTGAACTGCATAAGTTGTTTGTACATTTTGGAGATTAATCCTTTGTCCATTGCTTTATTTGCAAATATTGGGGTGGCCAAAAAGTGCCTTTGGTTTTTAAGTAAAAATAAAAGACACATTTTTAATTTTCACCAAGAAGTTTATTGAATAACGTATTCACCCTTTTGTTCCACTACCTTCTGTCATCTTTCAGGCAACTTCATAATTCGATCTTCCCAAAATTTTTATCTTTTTGAGCAAAGAACTGTTCCAGGTGCCTTTTATAGTCTTCCAGTGAATTGAAATTTTTTCCATTAAGAGAATTTGGTAAAGACCAAAATAAATGGAAATCCAAAGGTGCAATGTTTGGTGAGTAAGATGGATGAATCAGAACTTCCCAGCCAAACTGTAACAGACTTTGCCTGGTCATCAAAGAAACACACGGTCTTGCATTATCCTGATGGAAGATTATGTGTTTTCTGTTGATTAATTCCGGACACTTTTCGTCGAGTGCTGCTTTCATTTGGTCTAATTGGGAGCAGTACTTGTTGGAATTAATCGTTTGGTTTTCTGGAAGGAGCTCATAATAGAGGACTCCCTTCCAATCCCACCACTTACACAACATCACCTTCTTTGGATGAAGACCAGCATTTGGTGTGGTTGGTGGTGGTTCATTTCACTTGCCCCACGATCTCTTTCGTTCCTCATTATTGTACAGTATCCACTTTTCATCACCTGTCACAATTTGTCTTAAAAATGAAATGTTTTCATTACGTTTAAATAAAGAATCGCATGTAGAAATAAGGCCAAGAAGGTTTTTTTCACTTAACCTAAACATCAAAGCGATGAACATAACCAAGCTGGTGCAAACGATTTTCAACACTTGATTTGTATATTTTGAGTATGTCGGCTATCTCGCACGTGGTATAACGTTGATTGTTCTCAATGTCTCAATTTGATCGCTATCAACTTCAACTGGTCTACCCGACTGTGGAGCATCATCCAGCAAGAAATCTCCAGCATGAAACTTTGCAAACCACTTTTGACACGTCTGATCAGTCACAGCACCTTCTCCATACACTGCACAAATCTCGGTTGTGTTTTTACCTTTCCCGAAATAATCAAACATAATATGTTGGAAATATTGCTTTTTTTCTTCCATTTTCAATATTAAAATGGCTACACAAAAATTCACCAATTTTGATAAGTCTTTGTTTAAATGCATGCTGATATGACAGCTGTCACAATCTAACAAAATTGTTTCAAATGAAGTTAAAGACAACTAAGTATTACTAGAGCCATATTACGGAAAAAAACAAACAAATCTTTTGACCAACCCAATATTTTCTCCCATTATGATGGTTATCTTTTCGTCTTGTTTATGGTTTCCTTTGATGTGCAAAAGCTTTGAAGTTTAATTAAGTCCCATTTGCTTATTTTTGTTTTAATTTTCATTACTCTAGGAGGTGGGTCAAAAAAGATCTTCATGTGATTTATGTCAGAGAGCGTTTTTCCTATGTTTTCCTCTAAGAGTTTTACAGTGGCTGGTCTTACATTTAGGTCTTTAATCCATCTTGAGTTTATTTTTGTCTATGGTGTTAGGGAGTGTTCTAATTTCATTCTTTTACATGGAGCTGTCCGGTCTTCCCAGCACCACTTACTGAAGAGACTGTCTTTTCTCCATTGTATATCCTTGCCTCCTTTGTCATAGATTAGTTGACCACAAGTGTGTGGGTTTATCTCTGGGCTTTCTATCCTGTTCCATTGATCTGTATTTCTGTTGTTTGTGCCAGTACCATACTGTCTTGATTGCTGTAGCTTTGTAGTATAGTCTGAAGTCGGGGAGCATGATTCCTCCAGCTCCATTTTTTTCCCTCAAGATTGCTTTGGCTATTCAGGGTCTTTTGTGTTTCCATACAAATTGTAAAATTTTTTGTCTAATTCTCTGAAAAATGCCATTGGTAATTTGGTAGGGATTGCATTGAATCTGTAGATTGCTTTGCGTAGTATTGTCATTTTCACAATATTGATCCTTCTAATCCAAGAACATGGTATATCTCTCCATCTGTTTGTGTCATCTTTGATTTCTTTCATCAGTGTTTTATAGTTTTCTGAGTACAGTTCTTTTGCCTCCTTAGGTAGGTTTATTCCTAGGTATTTTATTCTTTTTGTTGCAATGGTAAATGTGATTGTTTTCTTAATTTCTCTTTCTGATCTTCTGTTGTTAGTGTATAGGAATGCAAGAGATTTCTGTGCATTAATTTCGTATCCTGCCACTTTACCAAATTCATTGATTAGCTCTAGTAGTTTTCTGGTGGCATCTTTAGGATTTTCTATGTACAGTACCATGCCATCTGCAAACAGTTACAGTTTTACTTCTTCTTTTCCAATTTGGATTCCTTTTATTTCTTCTTCTTCTCTGATTGCCGTGGCTAGGACTTCCAAAACTATGTTGAGTAAGAGTGGTGAGAGTGGACATCCTTGTCTTGTTCCTGACCTTAGAGGAAATACGTTCAGTTTTTCACCATTGAGAGTGATGTTTGCTGTGGGTTTGTCATATACGGCCTTTATCATGTTGAGGTAGGTTCCCTCTATGCCTACTTTCTGGAGAGTGGGTGTTGAACTTTGTCAAAAGCTTTTTGTGCATCTGAGATGATCATATGGTTTTTATTCTGTAATTTTTTAAGTGTGCAGTTCAAGTGCATTAAGTATGTTCACACTGTCGTGCAGCCAGCACCACCATCATCTCCAGAACTTTCTCATCTTCCCAAACTGAAACTTTGTCCCCACTGAACACTAACTCCCCACCGCCCACCCCCAGGCCCTGGAAACCACCATTTTACCTTCTGTCTCTATGATTTTGGATACTCTAGGGACCTCATGCAAGAGGAATCACCATTTTATCTTTTTGTCACATGTATTTCTGAGTCCCTACTACATACACAGGAAGTGGTTCTTGTAATGTTACAGTGAGGGTTAGATGAGATCAATGCAGGTAAACCACCTGGAACAGGGCCCGTCACAGGAGCTGTGAGGTGCTGCAGCCTGGGCAGAGAATTAATTCTCAGACTCCTGTCTCTATTTTTCTCTGTGGCTGCTATACTCAGCACGGACACCAGGTGGCAGCCTCTCGCCATGAAGAGGCCTTTGGTTGCTGCCTTTAGGGGAGCAGAGATGCTGGCAGAAGAGGGGGCCTGTCTGGGCTCCAGGGGCAGCAGGAAGTGGTTAAGAAGAAGATTGCAGGGGGTGGGATACAGGGCCCTATGTCCTTCAGGGTTTGAACCCAATGCAGACAGGTGGCAAGGCCCCAACAAGGAGCAGGCGGAGGAGAAGAGAGGAAGGGGCAGCATGTTGTAGGGGAAAGTGCACGGGCTGGCACGGGACACATGTGGGCTCAAGCCCAGCTCAGCCACTTTTCTGCTGTGTGGTGTTAGGTGAGTCTCTTCACCTCTTTGAGCCTCCACTTCAGCATCTGTAAAATAGGTCTCCTGATAGACCCTCTGCAGGGTGGTCAGGAAAAGTGAAAACACAGCAAGTGTTACTTGTTTATTGGCATTTATTTGTGTTTACTGATGTGGAGGAGAGAAAGTTTCTCTCTGTGACCATCGCAGAGCCAGGAGGTGAGGGGAATCTTTATACCTCTTGCTGCCGTTCACTAAAGGTCACCCTGGTCCCTACTTACTAAGTTCTCACTGCCCACCAGCCCCTGAGCCCGGTGCTTGGCCGCCCTGGGAGGTCAGCAGTTCTCCAAACTACTTTATAGCCTGTGGCTCTGGAGGCTCTCCTGCCTGCTTCTCAGGCAGGAGAGCTGCCTTTTGTAAAATGGGGATATGACCACTCCTGTAAAATGGGGATATGACCACTCCTGCGTGGTCACTCTTGCTCAGAAAGAAAAAAGCTCTTTTTCTTTCCAAGCAAGAGCTACCAGGCAGAAGTGCTCATATCCCCATTTTACAGATTCCTTGCTAATCTCAGAAACTAGTTTTTATTGCCCACAAGAAGCCTGATTTAAGAACCAGACACACAAACTCACATATGGTATGATTCCATTTATATGAAATGTCCAGAGATGGTACATCCATAGAGACAGAAAGTAGGTTAGTGGTTACCAGGGCCTGGGGGAGGGGAGGATGAGGAGAAACTGTTTAGTGGGGTTTTATTTTGGAGTGATGAAATGTTTTGGAACAAGATACAGGTGGTTGTATAATGTTGTGAATGGACTAAACAACACTGAATTGTTCTCTATAAAATGGTTGATTTTTTGGTAATTTCACCTCAATTTAAAAAAAAAGAAGTCTGATTTAAGAATATGTTACTGTTATTGTGACTATCAGAGATAAGGCTGGTGGACAGGCGCAGTGGCCTTCCAAACCTTGAAATCCAAGACTAGAGCTTTACTCCCTCTAATAATTGAGGAAGGACCAGCATCCATTCATCTGTCTATGTGTCCACTAGCCTTCCAATCATTCATCTATCCACCCACTCACCTACTCATCCACAATTTACAATTAATCTATCTATACTCTTATTATTCATCCACCAATATATCACTCCCTCTTGCCACTCAGCTACTTGTCTGTTCATCCACCTACCCATCCATCCATCCATCCATCCACGCATCAATCCATCCATCCACCCATTCATCCACTCAGCAATCCATCTACCCCACTCATCCACCAACCACCCATTCATCCACTCAGCAACCCATCTACCCACTCATTCACCAACCGCCTATTCATCCATCCATCCATCCATCCACTCACTCGCCCATCCATCAGACCTTAAGCACCTTCTCAGTTCCAGGCACCATTATTTTAATGATAAGCAGCCCCAATTTAGTCCCTATCCTCAAGGAGTTCCCTAAGCCCAATGGATGAGACACATTTTTAAGCAATTACAACAGAGTATGATAAACGCTCAAGCAGGGAAGCTTAGAAGTTGTGGAAACCCGGAGCAGGAGCAGCTAACTCAGCTTGGAGTTAGGGGAGTGTTAGGGAGGGTTCCCCAAGTGCAGTTTTCAGGTGGGGTGGGGTGGAGGAGGAGCAGGAAGGGAGCTTCTTGCAGAGGGAACTGCACAGTCAAGTGTGGAGGTGAGACAGCACGGCAAAGAAACGTTCAGTGAGGTCGGAGTTAGTTAACAGTTGACGTGAGGGAGGGCAGTGACCAGAAAGGACAGAAGAGGGACCACAGCCCCAGACCAGGTGGATGCGGGCTTCCCGGGTCAAGGCAAAGAGTCTGGGCTTCATACGGAGGGAGGGAGGGGGATGGGGAGCCTTGGAGGGTTTTAGGCAAGAGAGTGACAAGATTAAATCAGATCTGCATCCTAGACAGATCCCTCTGCTGCAGCTGGAGGCTGGGTTGGAGGGAGCGGGACTCGAGGAGGAAGGCGGGGAAGAGCCAGACGAGGGGGTCTTGGGCTGCCTAGTTGTCTGTGGAAGTGACAGGACTGCAGTGGCCGGTGTGGTGGGGTTCTCACTCGCTGCCTCCCAGCCCCAGCTGCCCTCAGCAGGCCCCCCTTCCCTCCTCTAAGCCCAGCTGACTGGGCCCCTGCTGAGATCTCAAGTGATGGGAGCCTCATGCTTCATCACTTTGCATGAAGTGGTGGCTACGGGGTCCAGGGTTTGCCTCTGGCTGTTCTGTGGACTCGGGACCACAGAGAGGGGCAGAGAGTGGAGGAGGGAGGAGGATCCCCTTCCAGGGGCAGGGGTCCAGGATCCACAGGGGACAGGTCCTTCTTCTGGTGGCCATACCCTCCCCACCCCATGTCACAACCCTGCACAGGGGCTGTTCCTGCAGTGCCTCTTACTCTATTGCCTCCTTGAGAAGGGGCAGGGATCCCATTTCACAGACAAGGAAATGGAGGCACAGAGAGGCCAAGTGACTTGCCCAAAGGCACACACCGAGAAAGCAGCCCCATGGAGGCTTGAACACACTTGCCTGACCCCTGAGCCTCCGCCCTTTCAACTCGTATAGCCACTCCCTTAATATTTGTCATCTTAAAAAAAACTGCTACAAAGTACAATCCATACCTACATTTCCACACCCACATGTCCACACTGAGAAGCAGAATAAACTGAGGACCAAGCGTGCAGGCCAGGAGCCCTAGCGCCTGGCCCTGAATCCTGCTCCTCTCCTTACTAGAAGAGCTGTGTGACCTTGGGCAGGTTACCTAGCCTCCCTGTGCCTCTGTGTATTCATTTGCCAAACGGGATAATGAAAGTGACTACCAGGTGAGATACTGGGATGGACCAATGAATTAACTTGTATAAATGTTCTAATAACAGTTAACATTTATTGAGTGCAGGTCATGTACCAGGCACTGTTCTTACAGTTCACACATATTTATTAATTTAATTCTCACAACAGCCTTATGAGACAGGACTCACTATTAACCCTATTTTACAGATGAGGAAACAGAGGCTCAGAGAGGTGGATCACATTGCCCTCGGTCATACAGCTAGGGAGAGCAGAGGCTGAGCTCTTCAGTGCGTTCTCTCACTGGTGCACCCTGAGGGACAACCATGTTCAATAATTGTTGGCCACAATGACTGCACCCATCACCACCACCAGCACCATCATCACCTACCATCACCTGAACCTCCAGCCCTGCTACCAGGCCTCTGGGAAGATGGCTCAAGAGAAGGGACAAACATGAGCAGGGAGGGTCCTTCCTCCCCTTCATCTTGTCTTAGTAAACAACCCGAGAAGCCAGGCTGGCCAGCAAGTGGGGCAAGAGGGAGCAGGAGAAGGAGCAAGGAGGCCTGGAGACCCAGAGCCCCTGTTCGCCGGTGTGGCCCACACCACATTCTCCTGCCTCCCCTACACTACTAACAGCTAGTATTCACAGTAATCTCATCTCTGGGGAGGGGCCCTCTCGGGGGGTCCTGGGTTCTGAGATCAGCCACGCTTCCTCACTGCAATTAGAAGATCCCAGTCCACGGTCTTCCCTGGTGGCACAGCGGTTGAGAATCTGCCTGCCAATGCAGGGGACACGGGTTCGAGCCCTGGTCTGGGAAGAACCCACATGCCGCGGAGCAACTAGGCCCGTGAGCCACAACTACTGAGCCTGCGCGTCTGGAGCCTGTGCTCCATAACAGGAGAGGCCGCGATAGTGAGAGGCCCGCGCACCGCGATGAAGAGTGGCCCCCGCTTGCCGCAGCTGGAGAAAGCCCTCGCACGGAAACGAAGACCCAACACAGCCATAAATAAATAAATAAATAAATATAAAAGCGATTTAAAAAAAAAAGAAGACCCCAGTCCTGCAGGGACCTCAGGAGGGAGCTGCAGGGATAGGAGGCGGCTCCCTCCCCACACCCCTGCTCCCTCCGACCTCCACCCCTGCCTGCCCTGCCCTCCCTGGCCAACTTCACCGTTCAGCAGACAGGGGTTTCAGAGCCACCCTGATCCTCACTTTAGTTAAAAGGAAATGTCCTCCCCGGAGCTGCTGGGCTGGTTTTTCTTCTCCTCCTCGGCACACTGGCTCAGCCTCTGAGCCGGAGCCTGGTGCCTGGTTAATTGAAAGTTACAGATGAGCAAGGACACAGCCCTCTTGGGAGGGAAGGAGGAGAGACACAAGCTGGTGTTGGCATTTTTCCTGCAGGGAGGAGCGGGCCATAGCCCGGGCTGGGGGGCAGAAGGCGAGCAGGGGGCTGGAGGCACCAACCCCGCCCCCCCTCAGAGCAGGCCCCCTCCAGCTGCTGCAGACCCTGTGGAAGCCCCAGACACCAAACATATCCCAACTCTAAATAATGCCTGTGCTCACTTTCTACAGAGAAAATGACAAAACAGAGCAAGATAAAGAGACCAGAATGCTCTAGTTCTCCCACCAGCTGGAGATAATTGTTGCAAACACCTGGGTATGTACAGCCTTCCAGAACTTTCTAGACACTTTGTCTAAACAAATCATTTTATTGCCTTCCCCCTCTTGATTATATAAGTGATAGATGCTCATAGTAAACAGCTTAGAAAATAAGTTTTAAAAGCATACAAAAAGTTTTAACCACCTACCCATAAAGGCACACCAAGAGACTGTGTATAGAGAAGAGTGTAGAAAATGTGGGCTCTGGAGTCGGACAGTCTTGGCCTTGATGAGAAACTTAGTTTCTTGTGCCTCAATGGTCCCATCTGTGGAATAGGAATCATAAAAGTGGCCATCTCAGGGGTTGTTATGAAGAGGAATGAGATCAATGCATATCCTGCCTTGCCCTGCTCAGTAAATTTAGCCAGTATTGCTGCACACAGTGTTAACCTTTGGGGAGATTTCCTTCCAGGCATACAATACAATACAATACAACCCAACCCAGCCCAAATGAATACAATGTGAATGACACTATGTATATATAATTTTGTATCCTATTTATTTTTACTCATCATTGAATTTTCGACACTTTCAGAAAAGTGACACTGACTTTTCTTTTACCACATCACTTTTAATGGCTGGGTCATGTTTCATGGGCTGGGTGTGCCATCATTTAACCCACCAACGCTATTGCTGAACTTATGGGTGAATTCCTTTCTTTTGTTGTTGTTATATATAATACTGTAATGAAAAACTTTTAATGCAAATTTTGCCCAGCATTTCTGAGTATTTTCTAAGAGATTCCTAGAAGTGGAATTGCTGAGTCAAAAAGAATGAATATTCTTACTATATTGCCAAATTATGTTCAGAAACTTTAAAAAAATCAATTTAGGTATCTGTCCTACATCTATAAATGTGTTCATTTCCCTGCATCCTTGCTGATACTGCCATTTATGATTTTTTTTTAAATTTTGCAGATTTAATGGATGAGGAAGATTCCCTATAGAAGCTTTTTCAGTTACTAGGGGAAAAGATGAGTATCTTGGTATTTGGTGTTGAGTGTTTGGTAGCTAACAGAGCAAGTGTCTCATCTGTCTGCGCTTCTGGTCCCTTAACTGTAAACTGGGGATAATAATAATGTCTATTTCATAGGGTTGTTGTGAAGATAAAATGAGTTAATACATATAAACCTGCTAGAGTTCTTCTTGATAAATGTCAAATAAACCTCAGCAAGTATCATTATCTTTGTTGCTGTTGCTGCCAAATTTCACAGGCATAATTCAGGGCCTGTCTGCTAAAGGAAAGAAGACTGTGTGATTTTGTGTAGGTCTCATGTCCTCTCTGGTCCTCAGTTTCTCGATCTGTCAAGTGGGGCTGAGAATGCCTGCCTTGTCCATCTTGGATGGTTGTTGGAAGAAATCAATGAGGGTTTCCCTCTCAGAGGGCTGGGCACATGTGAGGGTTTATGGCCTCTCTTCTTGCTTTATGGGCCTCATATTCCAAAAAGAGGTGCAGACAGTCCAGGAAGTCTGCCTGCAGGAAGGGCACCAAAGCCAAGACTTGAAAGAGAAGTTGGAGTCAGCCAGCTGGACATAAGGAGGAGGGAGCTCCAGGCAGAGCAAACAGCATGTGCAAAGGTCGCGAAGGTTAGAAGAGCCTCAGGAGTTGGGGGAAGCAGATGTTGAGAGAGAGGATGGGAGCCTGAAAATGCGACTTGTGACTGAACATTTGATCATTTCAGTCTTGGGCTGTTACAAACAGTGCTTCTATGAACATTCTTATACACACCTTTGGGTGAACATGAGCATGCATTTCTGTTCTACCTAGGATAAAAATGGTTGGGTCATAGAGTATGCATATATTCAGCTTTAGTTGATACTCAGGCTTCATTTTTTAAAACATTTTGCTGTGAAAAATTTCAAACATACAGAAAAGCTGATAGTATAGTGAGCACCTACATACCACCACCTAGATTCTATCATTAACATTTTATTATACTTGTTTTATCATATCTCCATCAATCCATCCATCTTCCATCCATTCATCCAACCATTTTTTTTTTTCCAGCATCTATATATTTTCAAGAACCAAAAAACTCCCCTACCCCTCTCACCATCTGGCTCCTCACACCTCATTGGCCATAACTGCTCCCATGCCTATGACTCTACCAATCACTACCCAGGAGAAGAGAATCACATGATTGACACAGACCAATCAAGATTTACCCTCTGGAGCTGGGGAATAGGATCAGGGTTTGGTACTGAGGAAGAAGCAGGGAAATGGCTGTTAGTTCACTGTCTCCAGACACCACCTTTGCAGACAGAAAAATGGGCTGTGTGGAAGCTGAGCATCCCCCAAGGAAGGGAGCATCCCATATGGCTGAGAGCTGGGTGCCTCCAGTTGGCCGCCTTGCCTCATTTACTCCTAGTTGTGACCCCTTTGGGTGTTGGCAGGCCTTGGGGGCCCTGGAAGCAGGGGATAGATCTGCTTCTTCCATCAGGGTATGGGAGAAGCAGGAATACTGGTCTAGCTGAGTTGGAGCTGAGCTGCCATCAGGGACCTCCCATCCCTAGGTTCTGTTGACTGAAAAAAAAAAAAAGCACAACCTAAAAGTTGAGGATTCTGTTTCATTTGGGGCATTACTGAGGACTTAAGCCTGAGATAGCCTCTCAGATAGTTCTCGGGGACTGTTCCGAAGAGTTAAGTGAGAAGTCAGGATATATAGAAGTTTAAAAAAAAAAACAAAAAAACCCCCAAAAAAAACCAGGTAGTTAAACATCAAAAGATTACTGCTAATTAAAGAAAAACCAGACATCTCAAGTTAATGAATTTAGCGCTTTTCTATCAATGGGAAGATGCAAGAGTCTGGGCCTACTGAAATTATTCCTTTGATATGAACCTTAACTAGACAGGCCCAGTATCCTGTTTTTCTCCCTTCTGAATCCCATCAGGGTGCACCATCGGGGTGGCTGCAGTGGCTGAAAGCTTGATGGCCACAACATCCTTTGTTTACTGAAATGGCAGGTGACATTCTTTGTCCACAGTTACAACCTTGGGGTGCCTGTGTCAAACTGGAAGAGGGCAGGTCTGGGTTAAGAGGCCTGCCCCCCAGTTCAGAACCATGCCTGGCACATAGTAAGTACTCAATAAATATGCCATTAAATCAATTTTTAAAAAGATTTGATTCTAGGCTTTGGGCAAATTACAAATCCTCCACAGGCCTCAGCTTCCTCATCATGAAAATGGTAAAGTAAAGAAAAAGGAGAAAAATTGATAGAGCAATCCCTGTCCCCCCCCTTACGTAGCTTCCTGCCCCAGGCCTGCACGCATTACTTGTCACCCCCTCCCATCCTTCTTTCTCTATAAAGGACTGGAGAGAAAGGGCTTCTAGAACCCTGGGCCTCCAAGGGCACCCCAGCCACTAGCACCAGCAGCATCTGGGACCCACCCCAGGCTTCCGAAATCAGGTGATTATCATGCTCATGTTGGAGAAACACCGATTTCCCAGGTAAAGCGGATGCTGCTGGTCCAGGGACCGCATTCTGACAACCTCTCAGCCCTGGCTGCATGTTAGAATCGCCAGGGGCTTTAAAAAGTCTGAAGCCTCAGCCTCCCCACTAGAGATTCTGAGTTAATTGATCCGAGATGGGGCCTGCCAGGATATTTTAAAAGCTCCCCAGGTGATTCCAACATGTAGCCAGGGTTGAGAACCATTGCTTTAAACGATTTGGGGGAATGTTCTGTCACTTATTTACTTACATTTATGTATTCATCTATTTAATCATTCCTTTGTGTTTATATTTGCTGGTTTGTTTCTGCCAGGAATACTGTTTAATCTCTCTTCCTGTATTCTCACTGGTTCATCCATCCCCCCATTTCAATCACCACATGGTTACTGAACTTTACAACCTGACAGGCATGTGCTTGGTGCTGGGGAAACAGTAGCGGAACAGTTCCTGTCCTCGTGGGACTGACAGTGTCTCTGGGGAATGAGAATGGGAGGGGACATATCAATACAGTGCATTTGTGCACAGCCAGGCAGGTCTGGAGGCCCCCAGGGCATGCATGCAAGGGGTGTGGCTCAGAAAAGGGTTCTGGGGGAAGAGGACGCCCCAGAGGGCTCTTGAAGTATAAGCAGGAGTTTACAAAGCAGAGCACAGTGAGGCACAGGACATACCTGGCAAAGGACAGGCACGTGCAAGGCCATATGAGTGTGCAGAGGACCAGGAGCAGCTGGATGTGGCCAAAGGTGGGAGACCAGGTCAGACAGGCCCTTGCGGGGTACAGCCAGGAGCTTGAACTTAATTCTCAGCACAGCAGGAGGCTGTTGGAGGGTTTTCAGCAGGTGAGTCTCATGACTTGTGTAAGCTTTAGAAAGAGCTGACAATGTGTGGACAGTGGGTTAGAGAGTCAAGAGTGGAAGCCACAGACCAGTGAGGTGGCCATTGCAGCCACCAGGTGAATCGTGAGATGGGGGAAAGGAGAGGTCTGAGCTGAGCTATATTTGGAGAGGGGAACTCCCAGATCAAGGGCTGGTGGGGGTCTGGGGTGGGAGAGCTGGGTGGGGTGGAGGTTGAGAGCCCGATCCTGCCTGAGGCTCAGAAGATGCAATTTTCAGTGTCCCAGTTGGCTCTCAAGCCCCAGATGGGACCAGCTGCGGGCCCCATGTGACCCTATTAGTCTCACTGGGGGTTGGCTCCCTTGCTTCAAACGAAGTCTAATGAGGCCATCGTTTTATTAAAAGGCTTCAGCTTGAAAATATTCTTAGTGCAAGGGCCAATTTTTCAAATTAATGTTTTAATGGGCCAGGACTTGGCAACAAGCCCTTGGGGGAGTGTTATTCTTCGAGTGGGGGTAGCGGGATGAGGAAAGAGAGTAAATGCTTATCTTCAGGAATCTGGTGTCCCAAGTTCCTTTTCCTACTGGACCATTTCAGAAATCATCTCTGCCGGGAGAATCATAGAATCAGCCCCGCCCAGGTGTGCAACCAACTCTCATCTTCCTTTCATCCCTATCAAGTGGAGCCCTCTGCTTGCACACCTCCAGGGATGGGGAGCTCACTCACTACCAAGGCAGCTTGTTCTATTGTTGGAGAGTCCTGACCAGGGGAATGTGCTTCCTTCAGTTGAACTGGAGTCTGTCACCCACCCACCCCTAATACACACACCTTTGGCCCCTCTGGGGTCACAGAACACTCTGACCTTCTACCTTATTTGCTTATTCATTTATTCAATAAATGTTTTCTTTAAAGCAAATCACTTCATTTTTCTAAGCATTATTTTTTCATCCATCAAATGGGAGTAATCAGGCCTACTGTCACCAGCAAAACCTGTGAACAATTCCTGGGGAATATAAATGGAATCTGGGTAATGAAAAAGTCTAACCTTTTTAAAAATTTTCCTTTGCCCTTAGTTTAGTTTCACTTGCTCATAGAGTGTTGCATGCAGAGATCTTGCACCCAGTTCCTCAGACCAGAGCTCCTACTGCGACAAGGCTGCACCTGACACTTCTGCACACGACACTGCATTCAAGATGGTGATGTCAGGCTGTGTGCAGAGATGCGACGCCTGGCACCTGGATCTGAAGCCGTGAGCAGCACAACTGCGCCCAACCAGTAAGAACTCCGCCCCCTCTCTGCTGGGGAGAACCCTATAAAGCAGCCCCACAGATGGCCTTTTGGGGAGAGCGTGTGCTCTAGATCCCGAGCTCACACCTCTCCATTCTTTGATCAAAGAATAAAACTTTCCTTTGGTCCTGAACCAAACTCAGTCTCGTTCTATTGACGCAAGTGACTCTGGGCAGGAGGACCCTTGTTGGGGCCTGACTCAGAAGGGCTGGTAATAAGTTTTGGTGACCCAGATGGGCTGGACCATGGCCTTTTGCCTGCACCTATCCACTAGGCTCCGGGCTTGCCCCGACTCCAGCAGAAGGACGGCAGAGGCTTTGGGAGGTTCACATGGGAATGATCGCCTCTGACTTGAGGACACTGATGGGGTCGGATGGCAGTAGCCTTCTGCTGAATACAGAGCAACTCTGCCCAGCAACCCAATACCCAGGTGTGGCGCACACACGGTATAGCCCCAGCGTCATCTGGACTGTGCCCCCTTGAGGATCACACTGTGGCATCACTGGGATCAGAGTGAAACTCAGGCGTGTCTGCCTCCTGCCTCTGGATGGCCTTCCAGTGGCACCAAACGCCCCGGGAAGGCGGGGCCTGTGGATGAGAGGGCGCCACGGCAGCCTTGCCCACTGTCTCACAAAGAGTCAACGCTGGCGCCACTTACTCGGTTCTGAACACCAGATCAGGCAAACTCGGTCACAAGAGTCGTAAAATTATTGGGTAGCAGAAAAGGCCCAAGAACAGGCGTGCACAGAGCCATTAGAATGTAAAATGGATGAACACACTCTCAACCATTTCTTCCTATATGTCCCCAAATGCCCTATACCCCCTGCTAGGAAGCGATATCTTACATAAATTGGGGGCTACTATCCACCTAACGGGAGACAAACTGGAGACTGTTGTCCCCTTAGACAAGGGGCACAGGATGATAATGTTAATGACTGAGGACAAACCATCCCGGACAGAGCAAGTCAACCTCCCTGGAGTAAATCTTGAGGTCTGGGCCCAGGGATGGGTGGGATGAACTGTAGGAGCCAGTCCCATGATAGTCCATCTAAAACCCAGTAGAAAACAGTACCCTCTGTTGGGAGGCCTTGTTGGGCATCGCCCCTGTGATACAGGGCCTAATCAACCAGGGCCTTTTTAGGCCAGGCCAATCAGCCTGTAATACCCTCAATCTCCCCATAAAGAAACCCAGGGTGGAATATCTGATGGTAGAGGACCTCAGGGTAGTCAATGAAACCACTGAGAATACACATCCAGTAGTCCTTAATCCCTACACACTGCTGGTCACTCTACGGTCCACCAGGACCTGATATTCTGTATTAGATTTAAAAGATGCTGCCTTCTGTTACCCATTAGCACCAGAGTCATGAGAAATTTTTGCGTGGCAGGACCCAAAAACGCAACAAAAACAACAATACTGCTGGACAGTCCTGCCCCAAGCGTTCGAAAACTCCCCCACCATCTTTGGGGAGACTTTAGCTAAAGACCTAAAAGATACACTCCAACAAAAATACTGTAACCACCCTGAACCACCTAGCTGATAAAGGATATAATGTGTCCAAGAAAAAGGCTCAAATGTCACAAACTAGGGTGACCTACCTGGGCTTCATTCTCACAGGTCAGAGGAGCCACCCCAGGAACAAAAAGAAGCCATTTGCAGCGTCACCCCTCCTAAAACTAGAAGACAGCTTACAGGTTTCCTGGGGATGGCTGGGTTTTGCCGCATCTGGATCCCTAACTACGATCTAATAGCTAGGCCTGTATATGAAAAGTTTAAAGGAGAGGATGATGACTCTTTTGAATGGAATTCAGAATGCAAAGGGACCTTTTAAGAATTGAAAAAGCAATTACATCAGGCCCTGGCCCTGGCCCTCCCAGATTTAACTAAACCCTTTAACCTTTACGTTCAAGAGAGAAGGGGAAACCCCTTGGAGTGTTAGCTCAAAAACTGGGATCCCTTACTCAGGTGGTTGCTTTTTTCTCTAAACAATCAGATCAAACCACTAGGGGCGGGGGGGAGGGGGCTTCCCTGGTGGCGCAGTGGTTAAGAATCTGCCTGCCAATGCAGGGCACATGGGTTCGAGCCCTGGTCTGGGAAGATCCCACATGCTGCGGAGCAACTAGGCCCGTGAGCCACAACTACTGAGCCTGCGCGTCTGGAGCCTGTGCTCCGCAACAAGAGAGGCCGCGACAGTAAGAGGCGACAGTAAGAGGCCCGCGCACCGCAATGAAGAGTGGCCCCCGCTTGCCGCAACTAGAGAAAGCCCTCACACAGAAACGAGGACCCAACACAGCCAAAAATAAATAAATAAATTAATTAATTAATTTAAAAAACAAAACAAAACCAAAAAAACCACTAAGGGGTGGCCTCCTTGCCTATGGGCAGTAGCAGTTACTACAACCCTGCTCAAGGAGGCTTTAGTTAAAAGTTAATGTTTGGCCAGCCAATCACTATATGGACCACACACCAAGTTCAGGCTTTAGTTAGTTCCAAGAGAACAGAATGGCTATCCCCCAGAAGGCCAGTTCAGATACAGGCTATGCTTTTAGACAACCCAATAGCGACCACAAAAACTTGTCACAAGCTAAATCCTGCCACCCTGCTACCCACAGAAACGCAGCCCCTGGAGCATGAAAGTATGGAAACCATAGACACGACCTATTCCAGCCACCCCAACCTCGGAAGTGAGCCTCTCCCAAACCCCAAAGAGGAATGATTCACAGATGGGAGAAGCTTTATGAGCAGGGAAAAATGCTGGTGGGACACGCAGTGACCTCCCAGACCCAAGTCATAGAAGCAAGAAGCTTACCTCCAGGGATTTTGCCCAAAAACTGCGCTGATAGCCCTCACCCGAGCTTTAGAGCTCGGTGATCTTAAATGTTTACACAGATTCCCGGTACGCGTATGCCAACCTACATACACACGGGGCTATTTGTAAGGAAAGAGGTATGCTTACTACAGAGAAGAAACAGTGAAACCTGGCTTAAGCATATTGAAGCTCTTAGCACTAGTACAGCTTCCAAAAATCACGTGGCAGTGATTCATTGCAGGGGTCACAGGGGGATGCAGAATTAATAAAGGGAAACAACAAGGTGGACGGAACTGCCAAAAGCGTGGCCCTAGAACCAGTAACTTGGCGACCGCTCCTCATACCCCGAAAGCCAGATCCATCCAATTATTCCCCAGACTACACAAAGGAAGAATTAGACACAGCCCCCAAATGGGACTTCAATAGAGATCTAGGGGTGGCTAGTTAAAGAACATGGGCAATCCTTCTTTCCCCAAACTGCAGCTTGTCAAGCCATCAGGGAGGCTCATCAAGGAACGCACTATGGGAGGAAAGCCCGTTATAACTGCTTAGTTGAGGTCATGGTAACTCCTGGCATGAAAGGTAACACCCCCAACACAAGACCCCCAAGAGGCCCCCAGATAAGGCCCATTCAGACCAGAGGAACATATCCTGGAGAAGACTGGCAGATTGACTGCACCGTCAGGCCGAGGGCACTGGGCAATTTCAGGTATCTCTCGGTGCTAGTAGACACATTTTCTGGGTGGATAGAAGCATTCCCCGTTAGAACTGAAACGGCAGCTGAAGTGGTTAAGGCATTATTAAAAGAAATAATCCCCAGGTCTGGGCTCCCAGGATCCCTACAAAGTGATAATGGCCCAGCATTTGTGTCTGAAGTGACAAAGGGGATAATGAGTGCCCTGGGCAAAGGATGGACCTTTCATTCAGTCACTGGGGAACGGCGAGAGATCCCATCAGACCCTGAAATGGGCCTTAGCCAAGCTATGTCAGGAAACTCAAGAAAACTGGATTAAGTTGCTTCTGATTGCCCTGCGCCTTGTGCAATCAGCCCCAAGGGATGAGTTAAAGTTAAGTGCATTTGAACTCATGTACGGTAGACCCATTCCCCAAGCCCGAGAGATGGGGCATCTTAACCTCCTTGCAATCGAACAACCCAAGTGTGCCCTCCAGGTAGGAGAAACCAGGAAGCTCTCACGGCATATGGTGACCAGGTGCTGCCCGCACCCACCCACCAGGCCCCCAGCCCACCCGGCCAGGAGACCAAGTGCACCTAAAGCCCTGGAAAACCGGCGGCCCGCCAGCCCAGCTCGCCCCTGAGCAGATGGACCCCACTCGGTGACCCTAACAACCCGTCACACCGGAAGTCACAGGGATCACTCCATGGGTGCCTCACACTCGAGGGAAGAGACCCCCCAACCTCCACAGAGACGACCTGGAGCAACGGCCCCTCGACTACCTGGGGGAACCTCTCTCTGACCTGAAGCTTCTCTTCCGAAAAACGACCAAAGTGTGATCAGGGAGATTCAGCGCCAGCAGAGCCTCGACGTCAGGGCACGCTCGCCCACGGGCCGAAGACTGAGAGACCCGCATTTTCAGGAAAAACTTGACATGCGACCATTATTCTCTTGCTAATATTTGGGCCACGGATCTTAAATTGTCTGGTGTCCTTTGTCTCCAAAAGGTTAGACAAATGGGGGTCGCTCAGGGATGCGAACAGTCAGGGCTGAGGCCTGCGGGCAACCAAACGTACCAAGCAGTTCCGCGCCTCCACCGGGGCGATGGTGATGCCCCAAACCAGCAGGAAGCAGCCACAGAAGATGAACCAGGGCCCCTCGGCGCCCCTCGACAGTGAGGAGCAGGACACAAGACACAGGAGGGATTTGTCACCAGCAAAGCCCATTAACAATTCCCGGGGAATAAAAATAGAATCTGGGTAATAAAATCAAGTCTAACCGTTTTTCTTTTTTTTTTCCTTTGCGCTTTGTCTAGCTTCACCTGCTCAGAGGGCGCCGCATGCAGACGCTTCACACCCGGCTCGTCAGAGCAGTTACTGGTACAAAATGGCGACACCGACACCTCCGCTTGCGGGCCGTGTGCAGAGGCGCTGCGCCCCGCACTGCGACCTGGAGCCGAGAGCCCGCGAGAACTCCGCCTCCTCCCCTCCCCCGCCCAGGAGATCCCTGTGAAGCAGCCCCGCCCACGGTCTGTCGGGAAGAGCACTCTCACTAGAGCGAGTTCGCACCTCGCCACGCTTTGGTCAAAGAAGAAAGCTTTCTTCTGCTTATGAGCTGAACTGGGTCTTGTTCTATTGGCTTGAACAACACCAGGCAGGAGGACCCTTGTTGGGGCCCGACTCGAAAGGGTCGGCACCTTATAGGTTTTGTGGGTATTAATGAGATAGAGGCTAGGCAGGGCTTAGCTAGTGTGTATTGTGAAATGCTGGATTTCAGGAATCAGCAACCAAAAGTGGATCTCGTTTGAGCACTGGCGTGTGATAAACTTCATGCCAGGACTAGGGACCCCAAAGACCCATGAGACACAGCCATCCCCCTCCGGCCCCCAGAGGTTCGTGGGCCGGTGGGGAGACAGTGCGTGAGCAGCGAGGGGAGGACCCTGCCCCGCAGCTCTGACAGAAGCGAGGGGCCCCCCACGCAGCCTAGGAGGTGGTGAGCCTGGTAGGATCCAAGGAGGTGACTTCTGGGCTGAGACCTGAAGGCTTTCCAGAAGAAGAGGGGCAATTACAGCCGTGGGAGTGCATGCGTGAGGAGTGGTCCTGGTCCAAACCAAAGACTGTGTCCTTTTCTCCGCCCCCCTCACCCCGGCAGGAAACCCCATCCCCACAGCCCTGTACAGCGCTAATCAAATGAAGGTGACACCCAGGCCCTTCCTAGATTGGTTGTTTGAATAATTTCACACTTAGAAGTTGCAAAACTAGTCTAAAGAGTTTCTGCACAACCTTCACGCAGATTCCTCAGGTGTTATTTCTCCACATTTGCCTGTTTCATCACTCTCCCACTCGACACATACAGCACACACATACGCATACCACATATGAGTAAGTTATTTTTCCTCAATCATTTCAGAATAAATTGTAGACAAGATATTCCTTCACCCCTGAATATTTCCTAAAAGCAAGGACATTCTCTTACGTATCCACAATGCATTGATCAAAATCAGGAAATTAACACTGATAAAATATTATTATCTAATCTACATATCTTATTCAAATCTCACCTAGTGTCCCACTAATGCCCTTTATAACAAAAGAAAAAAATTTTTTTTCCTCTGGCCCAGTGTCTAATTCAGGATCAGGCATTGCATTCAGTTGTCATATCTCCTTCATCTGAAACTCTTCCACTTTGTCTTTTATGACCTTGACATTTCTTAAGAGCATAGGTCGGTTGTTTTGTAAAATGTCCCTCAATTTGGGTTCCTGGATTCTTTTCAACAGTGTTTCTTGATGTGATTAGCTACCAACTTTCTCCATCAGAAAGGCTTGGAGTGCTTTTTAGAAGGCAATTCCTGAGCCCCGGCCCAGACTTCCTGCATCAGAATGTTTGAGATGGGGCTGGTGCCTTGTGCATTTCTCTGCCCAGGTAGACTGCTGTGGTGTCCAGTCCTGTGACTTAGAGCTGTGTGGCCTTGGGGGAGTTGCTGTCCCTCTCTGAGCCTTAGCATACTCATCTATAAATGGAAATAATAGCCTGCACCTTTTTGCAGGTTGGTGGTGGGGAGTTAACAGCATTCCAGGAGAAAGTGCTGGGCAGGTAGAAGGCCTTCAGAAATGCAGACATCCTTTCCTTGTCCCTGCACTCCTGGAGAACCGCTGAGGGGAGTGCAGCTGGCTAGCGGTCTCCAGCTGCAGCTGTAGCATTTGCACAAGTCCACTTTCCCCTGGCAGCCCGGTCAGGACCCAGCATGGTGGAGGTGCTGTGGCCTGGGCACTTCTCCATGTGGGGCTCCTTTCATGACAGCCGTGGCACTGGGGCTGTCCTTTGGTCTGGCTGACACCATCCCAGCCCTGCCCCATAGCCTGAGGCTCTTCCTACTCAAGCCTCCTTCCGTTTCTCTCTCCTGGCACAGGTGCCCGAGTGTTTCCCTGCTGGCTCCTGCCCTTTCTCCTCTGTACCATTTAAAGACATTTACCTCCCCCCTCAGATCCCTTGCACTTCTAGCTCCGTCTTTGGTGTCTTCTTCTTTCAGACCTGAGCGGACCCAAACCTCAAGGAAAACACCAACAAATCCCCTTGAAAACATCAGGCGACACCTCCAGCAAGCAGGTCTCCGGAGCCCCTGATTTCTCCTTAGTCGGTGTTATGATGTTATTGTCTTCATCGTGGCTGGGCTCTCCACTCCGTGTCCCCATTAGCATTTTGTTTAGCACAAGAAGACTTTCCTTCAAGAGCAAAATGTTCACAGTCCTTAACTGTATGTGCATCATGATGAGATGTTGTCAGTAAATTGTCCTCCTCCACACTGGCAAGCCCACGTGGCTTTGTGGTTTTTTTTAAAAATACCGTTTGTTATGTATTTCCCATTATGAAAGGTAATAGCCACATTTGTGGCACAGACAGGAGGTGGTGGATATTGGAGCCGGTGCACACAAAAAACGGAAACGGGAAGGGAGCCGGAGCAGGGGTGAGGCCAGGGCATGAGCGTGAGAGCGTCGACACGTCATGGGGGTGTCTTGACGGTCAGATGAGAAAATGCTTGGGAGGAGTTGGTGCAGGGCCTGCTGCTTAGTGGAACCACAATGGATCTGTTATCATCATCACTGTTGTGACCATCCCCACGGCCAACCGCCCACAGGGCAGCTCTCCCAAGCAGCCCCACAACAGCTCAGTGAGCCTGAGGCGCGTCCCGGGGGAGGGTCTATGAGGACCACAAAAGGGATGGTTTGCCAGGACCGAGAGGGGAGTAATCTGCTGGCACTATCGTGGGCGCTCACAAAGCCGGTCATCAGAATGGCCCCATCTGAGCATTGATGTGTACCAGGCCCGCTCCTACCTCTTCTGCCCACCTGGTTAGTGACTTTCCCCTGATCTCCCGACTCTCTCTTTCAGACCCTTACTTCCTACCTTCTCCCACAACTGTATAAGGCTTGTTCCTCTAATAAACCCCTTATTCCATAATACTCATAGTGGTTCTGCTTCCCAGACTGAACCTTGACGGACAGACTTAAGGTGGCAACATGTCAAAAACTGGTGAACCTGGGTGACTGTTGAACTTTTCTTACAACTTCTCTGTAGAATTCAAATTTTAAATAAGATTTTAAAATTAAATATTTTGAGGAATGAGTCACGAGGGAGCAAATGTTGTTAACTCAATGTGCTTCTATTATCCTAGTTTTAGACCTTCATTTAGTTGACCACATTTAAGTTTCTTACAACAGTGAAAGCACCTCTCTTCTGTGGCTCAGAATCATTTTCTATCCACTCATTCCAAGACTTCTGGGGAAGTCCAGTTCCATGTCCCTGGATTTTGAGCCCAAATCTCTCTCTGTTGGGGAAAAATGTTTTGTGTGTATCTATCGTTGTTTTGATGAAAGAGGCTATTGTGACCCCCACCCCAAAGAATTGAAGGTCTGCCATTGTATATCATAGAACCTTTATTATTTTTCCTCTATATTCTTAGAAACGTACATAACGCCCGTGCTCTAGTTATAACACCATTTATAGACATTTAAAATGCATCTTCATGTATAAATATTTTACATTTGGTCCATAGAACAGATAATTTTACTAAATAATACTGTAATTTTTTTTTAAAACAGGCTCTGTATATAGTTTGAATATGTATATATTACATATATTTTTTTAATATAGAGATAGATTTACTTGGTGTTCTGAGAATAAATCCTTATTGCAAAAAAAAGCATATATGATAATACAATATCTTTCCCGCCCCAGGGCAAATACTAAAAAAAGTTACACATATTCACAGTTCTCACAGTAACTGTACGACACATAATATTGTGCTATGTAAGTAGGTTTGGATGGAAATCAGTTAAGGGATTTCTTGCCAAACATCTCACTTAGATTTGATTACAAACATTAAATACGCTGCATTTGTCTTCGAAAGACTTGTTCTTAGTTTCAGAATGAAGAACAAAGAGAAAGTTCAAAGTCTTCCTGCCCTTATTCTAAAGGAATTCACACAAAGGATGCGGGGTGGGACCATGAGACACAGTGAAGGGTTCCTTTTGTTCTAAACCCTATAATTTAACAATACATATGCATTTTGATCCTGGATTCACCAGTTGGCATTTGGGATGCCTTAGTAATGAGACTATTTTACAGATGACTTCAGGAAAAGCTTTTAGATTTCCTACACAATATCAAATGAGACCCTATGTACCACGCGTGAGGATGAATGTACATATGTGTGCATTTATATGTGTACGCAGACTTTTTGTTTTTTCTCTACAAGAATGTGCTTAATATTCTGAGAGTAATACCTTATTGCAAGAACCGGTATGCTGGTCGCGGATGACTTTTGGACGCGGATGACAGATTAAAAAACCCACAGTCACAGTTATTTACCATAGTTATTAAGGATTAGTCGTAAAACACAACTCGTGAGTTAACTAGCTAAGGAGTACAGGGCACAACATACGATTTGCTACATGGGAACCCATGTTCCTGGCAAATGAGAAGCGCTGAGTTGCAAGAAACTGTCTTCACCCGATTTGCTGCCACCACTGTGGAGCCCAGTTCTGGAACGGTACAAATACTACTTCCCGACGAAGCAGCTTTCATCTCGGAAGCACTTGGCGGGGCAGGTCTGGATTAACACTAGCTCCTCAGTTACTGGGCTGGTAGATTTTAGTGGCAGTGAGGAGGTTCTCATTGGGGAACTTCAGAGAAGGGGAGAGAGCAGCAGCCTTGACTGGGGTTGCAGTGAGGGAGACATTTTAAGAAGGAGACAGAAAGATCACTGGATCCACTTTGCCTCAAGGACAGAGCCTCACTTTGATTTCCTCTGCAACTGTTCTGTGCTCTGCAAAGCCGGGCGGCCTAAGAGAAACTGGGGCTCCTGATTAGGGAATTTCCCCAGCGGGATCTGAGGTCCCCGGAATGGTGATAAAAAAATCAATTGTGCTTGTGGCAGTTTTCCGAGGAGCAGCGCCCATCGGGAATGATCGCTGTTGGGCCAGGCGCAATCAGAATGGCCTGGTGCGGAGCGGGGGGTGGGGCAGGGAAGCTTAGTGCAGAGATGCTCATTCCGCCGGGCGGCAGGGAAACAGGACACGGGGCGGAGTGCTTGAGAAAGCAGTTCTGGGAATACCGAAGGGGCTGGGGGTTGTCAAGCTGCCTCGGGAAGGAGAAAACCAAAAAATGAAAGAGCTCTGCTGGCTCTCTGCTCTTAAGAGTGAGCTCTCCCTGGAAATGTCCGTTATACAAAATGCCCTTTTCATGTGCACAGAGCAGTGTTCCGACGGAACCGAACTCCTGCCAAGTCCGAGATAACAGTCATGGGTTTCGGCAGTAAGAGAACAGTCAGGAATACAACTAAAAGCCAGGAGTGTGCGGCCTCTCCGCATCACACTCGCTGGCGGGATAAAAATGATCTATCACAGCGGTCACACAGGCCGACTGCTTGATGCTGATGGGGCCCAGATTAAAAAGGTCACCAGCCCGCAGGTGCTGGAGCCATCGGGCATCTTCTTTGCCCACGGCGGGGCCCACGGGGGTGTGACTGTCCCCACCTCCCTCTCTTTGCATGGTGATGGTGTCTGGACTCGCCACTCGAGGTAGGTTGAGATAGACGGTATCTTCAGACATCAAGTGGTGGTCGTGTGCAGCCAGGGTGGGGTGAGAGTGTGGGTGGGCGAGCCGCCCTGCACCCCTAGATGTAGGCCTCTTTGCTGGCTGAGCTGCTGGCCTGGGGCTGCTCTGGACCATTCTCGGGGCGGACGATGTCTTCGCTGGGCTGGATCATGACCTGGATGCGCTGTGGACAGCGGGAGGATTCAGGCTGGGATGGAAGGAGGCTGGCCTCTTGTTGGCCCACCCTCTTCTCAAGTCTCCCCTGTTTGTTCTGCCTGTGAGGTGCTCCCAGGTGCCAGCCCCCTCCTGCACACCTTCCAAAGCTCCCCTGGGCCACACCCACTCCCTCTCACTTGGGTCATTGCAGTAACTGCCCCCGGCCCTCCACTTCCATTCTAGCCCCTCATCCCCTTCATTCTATTCTCAACACCCCAGCCAGAGGGGTTATGTGAAAACAGAAGTCAGATCACATCCCTCTGTTCCTCAGGACCCCACAACGGCTCCCATTTCACCAAAGTCCTACAAGTCCCCACAGGACCCGGCGCCCATCACCGCAGACCTCAGTGTTCTCCCCTCACCCCCTTGCTCACTACCCTGCAGCCACACTGCCCTCCTCACTGCCCCTCACAAGCACCAAGCAAGCACCTGTCCCAGGGCCTTTGCACTTGCCGTACCCTCCTCCAGGGACATCCCTCCTTCCAGACAGTGACACAGCTCGGTCTCTATCTCCTTAGGTCTTGGCTCAGCGTTATCTCCTCAGCGAGGGCTTGCCCAGCACCCCCTACACCCTCTTTCTCCATAGTCCTCATCCCCATCAAATGTGACTTTATTTTGTTAATTGCTGATCTTCCCCTCTCAGAATGTAAGGTCCATGAGGGTGGGACTTTTGCTCATGGCTGTGTCCCCAGCACTGACAATAGTGTCTGGCACATAGCAGGTGTTCAATGCATGTTTGCTGAAGGGGTGCAACCCCCCCACCTTCTCTGCACACACCCCCTGCCATCCTGCCCCATCAGCGCACTGTCCTCAGACGAGTCTTCCCTTTCCCACCGCTGGGCCTTTGCACAGGCTCTGCTCCCTTCCACAAATGCACCCTTTCTGCCTCTCTGCCACTCTAAGACCTGACTATCTTTTGAGACACAGCAGCGAATCATGGTAAACAAAAGTGTTGGACCTGGAGTTGGAAGAAAGGGCTGTAAGGCCCCAGCTCTGCTAACACCTGACTGCAAGGGGTGGGGAAGCAGCTTCCCCAGCCGGCGCCTCACGTGCTCTTTCTGTGAAGGGAGGAGGCTGGCCCAGCAAGTCGGGGCCTGCGCACAACACACCACCCCTATGATGCAGACCTTACAGACCCTCCTTCTGGCTCGGAGTGTGTCTGGCAGGGACATCTTGGTGGGGAATAAGGCTGAGAGGCACAGATCTAGGTCCTCCCAGCTGTGGCCTTCCACCCCTCCTCAGTGAAATCTCCCCAGGCTACACTTACTTCATCAAAATCTCACCACCTGGACCTCCAGCACTGCCTTGTTTCACTCAAGAATTCAATATAATTTAACCAAGAGCTGACGTGGACCTCTGTGCCAGTGGGTCCCTGCTGGGGGCAGCGTGCCTTACATGAGGTCTAGAGTTAAGCTCTTAACACATCTGATCCCACCCTTCATCTGCTCTGAAGCCACAACGGCTCCCCATTTGCCGTTGGATAAACTCAGGATAAAGTCCAAAGTTCTTGTCCTGATTTTCAAAGCCGTTCATGATCTGGTCCAGCCTTCTTACATTCCCAGCCTCATGTCTTATCACCTCCCTGCACCCTTCCCCACTCTACCCTCCAGCCACACTGATCAGTTTATACCCCTGGGACTTTGCACATGCTTCCCATCCTCTTCCAGGAACATTCTCTCTGCTTCTACTTTTATTATTTATTTATTTATTTTTTAATTGAAGTAGAGTTGATTTTATGTGTACAGCACAGTGATTCGGTTTTATTTATATATATATGTGTATATATATATTCTTATATATATATATATATATATATATACACACATTCTTTTTCAAATTCTTTTCCCGTATAGGTTATTACAAAATATTGAGTATAGTTCCCTGTGTTATAGTATGTCCTTGTTGTTTATCTATTTTATATATAGTAGTGTGTATATGTTAATCTCAACCTCTTAATTTACCTCCCTTTGGTAACCATAAGTTTGTTTTCTATGTCTGTAAGTCTACTTCTGTCTTGTAAATAACTTCATTTGTATCTTTTTTTTTCCCCTGCTTCTACTTTTAAGTCTGGCTGGTCCTTAGTCCTCTTCTTTGCTGTCCCCTCTTTAGGAAGCCTTCTCTAACCCTCCACAATGCAGGAGAATGTCTCCCTGGTCCACCCCAATCGTGACCTCTGACACTCTACTTTCACTGGCTATCAACTTGTCTGTCTCCCCAAATAGACTGTGCTCCACGAGGGTAGGCGTGGTGCCCAACACAGCGGGGAAGGGGCCCAGCGACAAGAAGGGCGAAGAAGGGACTTACCTGCTTCAGGGAGCCCTTTAAGGTGAGGAACATGTAGGCCATGTACCCGGGGATGAGGACCATGGAAGACAGGGCCATGAGCCAGCCCACACCCTGGCCCCACTTGGGAAAAACGTAGCTTCCCATGGTGAGAGGGGTCATCTGCACAGCACTGAAAATGAACACACCCTGGGGAGGGAGAGGAGAGAGGAGCGGGGCAGGCAGTCACCCAGACTGGACTCCCAAGGCCCCTCCCTAGACCCTGCAGCTGACAGGTCCACTGCCCTCCACCCCTGCCCTGGGGCTGACCCTCACAGGGGCCCAGCATCTTGGGAATCCTGCACCCAAGGCCACTGCTAGGACATAAGGCGCCTTTGTGTATAACAGAAGAAGCCACTGTTTCTGGGAGGACCAACAGAAAAAGGTGCCTTCTCTGTGGCAACCAATAGAAAAGGGCATCCCTTCTGGGAGAGCCAATATGAAGAAGGTGCCCTCTCTGGAAGGACCAATAGCAAAAGGTAGCTTCTCCGGGAGGACCAATAGAAAAAGGCATCCCCTCCTCCAGGTTAACCAGTTTGTCAAGCAGAACAAGGGTGGGAGGTCGCCCCCAGTCGGCCATTGGCTGAGTGTCCCTGTGCAGGACACAACATATGCAGTGGCCCAGCCCCACTGCAAAGACCTGGGCAGCCCCTCCCAGGCCTGCTCGTGCCTCGGCTTCCCCTTGCAGGAGGGAATGGGGGACGCTGAGGATAAGAGGCCTCTCCGTGTGACTGGTTTGGCTTCAGAATCAGGTTTGAGCGCAGCACCAGCCCACTGGGTGATGCTGGCTGGTGAGCCCCGGTCCGACAGCAGTAAAGTGGGGCAATAATGCCTATTGTGCTGATGTTTGAGGATGCTGCAGCATGTCTGGTACCATGCAGGGCACAGAGTAGATGCTCAGCACAAATGAGAGAATAGTATTACTAGGAAACAGAGGTCTGTGGGCTTCTTCCACCTGCCTTTGGCTCCAGAAGTTTCTCTCTGGACCTGAGTCACCCCAGGGCCCGGTCTGGCCCTGCCCTTACCGCCACAATGATGGGGGTGAAGAAGGACCAGCAGAGCTTCCACCAGATACAGGGCCTGGAGCCAACCATCTCTTGGATGTTGTCATAGAATCGGTTGACACCTGTGACAATTGGAGCAAGAGCAGGAGGGATGAGCGAGCTGTGGGGGCTGCAGGCTCAAGGCCCCGACTTGCTGTTTTCTCACAGTGTGACCACGGGCAAGTCACCTAACCTCTCTGAGCCTCAGTTTCCTCATCTGTAACATGGGGCTAATGCTCTGGGGTGGGGGTGGGGGTCCTTATTAGCTAAGTATTCAATAACCAAATCCCCCAGCAAACGAGTCGTATGGGAAAGCAAGTCACCTGAATGTGAAAACATCCACCAACAAAAAGATGTACTTACAAAAAGCACCCCCGTCACTCTCAGTGTCCCTCCCACCCAACATCTCTCCCAGCCATTCCTTCAAAGCTTTGCTGGGCAGGGGCGGTTTTCCCTGCTGATCTGATGCATAAGCAACTGGTGATAGATTGCAAATTGCAAAGAAGAACTGCCAATCTTGCAAAAAAAAAAAAAAAACAACACTGCAGATGTCCTAAAGTTCATGAGAGTGACACTGGGCACTGGGCACTGCTCAGATTATCAGCAAAGTCACTGACAGTGAGGACCTGACAGCACTAGACCAGTTAGAAAGCAAGAAGAAAATGATGAGGAGGGTGAGGTGGCAGGACTGCAAACAACATACACAGAATACCAAGGACCCAGAGGGACCCTGGAGAACACTTCTTCCAAAAACACCATCTTGCTGTGACAACAAAAGTGCCCGGAAGGACAGCCTTTTCACTATCACGCAGTTGGGTCTGGAAACTTAGGCCACAAAATCAACAAATAAAAATCATCATGTCCTACATTCTAAGATAGTGCATACTTTTAATTATAGCCTAGCTTTTAAAAAATATTTAACTTTAGAACTTTTTTATAGTTTCAGTTTCCTTTTTCTAGATAAAATCTCAAACAACTCTTTTATGGCAAAATTTATGAAGAAGTTTTGACTCCCATTTTAAATGAGTTTATTTAACTCTTCTTCTTACGGTATCTTCTAAACACGGTACGTCCTGTGCTAACTTCATCGAACTGCAGTGAGGACCAAATAAATTAATGTATGGAGAGGGCCTGGTGTTCAAGTCGTATTTGCTGAATGATGACTGAAGAAAGGGATGAATGAATGAATGAACAAATGAACGAGGGAGGGAGGGAGGAGGGGTTGGTGCTTACCATAAAACCAGGAAATGGAGACACATTCAAAGAACACGAGGAACAGCAGGCTCATGCCGCTGGCGGAGTAGTAATCAAAGAGTTTGAAGACATAAATGCCCCCCTGCGAAAGCAAAAGAGGTGAGAGAGGGTCCACTTCCCCTGGGGACCAGGGCATTCAGTTCACGGTCAACACAGGCTGTGTAGGTTGGGATTAGGCTACACTGCAGCAAGAAGGCTTGAGGGTAGATTAGAGGAAGCACAGAGGTCTTTGTGACCCTGCAAGGATGTGGGCATGGACTCTGGGGACTGGGAAGAAAATGCCCAGGTGGCGGAGGGAAATGCCCCATTTCTGGGAGGGCTGGAGGGTAGAAAGAGGAGCTGGTCATCCGAGCCATCTGTTCACAATGTTAAACCAGTCATGTCTCTCTCCATAAGCTCTTCCATAGCTTAAATAAGACTGTAATGTAATATATAAAATGTAAAGAGATATAAAGTAAAATAAAATAAAATAAAATCCAAATGCCCGCCCTGGAAGGTCCTGCATGATCTGGTTCTGCATCCACTACTTACTCTCCCACTCCCTCTGTTGCTACCACGCTGGCCTTGTTCCTGTCCGTCAAGCTTGCCAAGCCCATTCCCACCCCAGGGCCTTTGCACCTGCTGTGCTTTCCTCCCCTAGCTAGATCTTCCCCTGGCTGGCTCTTCCTCGCCATGTGAGTTCCAGCTCAAATGTCACTTCCTCAGAGGGACTGCCCTGACTACTCTGTCCAAGGCACTGTCCTTCCCACCCCTGCTATTCATGCTCTGTCCCACTATCCTCTGTTCTTCGTGACATTTAATGATCTAAGTTGCATGTCAGTCTTGTCCACCAAAATGAAAGGTGGGATGGGACAAGGCTGGGGCACAGAGGGCCTGGGAGTGGCCCCGGGCAGGCAGCAGCAGAGATGTGCCAGGTGCTGACGCGCTCACCTGGGTGATGTTAGACAGGCCAATCAGGTAGGAGACGATGCAGACGGCGGCGATGAAGAGCTCCCTGCGGTTGCGGAGCAGCCTGGGGTACTCGTCCACCAGGGCAGTGATGAAGCCTTCCACTGTGCAGAACTGTGGGGGGTGGAGGTCAGCCACCCCAGGCAGCCCCAGCCCCACCCACCCAAAGCCTCACCCTGTGGGGACGGCAGGGCCAGGGGAAACCTGGGTTCCAGGCCTGACTCTCCCTCTGCCTCCCTCTGTGACCTCGGGAGAATCCCTTCCCCCTGGGCATCCATTTCCCCATCTGGAAAATGGGGAAGGTAGCTGAGCTGATCCCTGAAGTCTCATGTGGTAGAACATCCTAGGGGTTTGAAACTCTTGGCCAGTTTCTAGGGGGCCTAAGACAATGGGTTCCTCTCCCTGCTTGGTCCTGGACCAGTGAGGCTGGGTGGGGGCTCCTCAAGGTGCCAGGGAGGGCATCCTCACCTGGCTGTCAATGCCCAGCATGAGCAGCATGGAGAAGAAGAGGATGGCCCAGAGGGGAGAGATGGGCAGCTGTGTCACCGCCTCCGGATATGCCAGGAACGCCAGCCCAGGGCCTGTGGCAGGAAGGGCAGAAGAGGAAAAAATACAAGGCGCCGAGCACCTGCGGCATCCCCAGCGCACCCACTTCCTAAGCTTTATTTCATCTCATCTTCAGAGTAAACGTTTCGGTGAGTGTTATCAGCCTCCTTTTCCAGACAAGGAAACAGTTGGGGGGAGGGGCTGAGGAAGGGGGAAGCAGGAGGCTACAGAGTTGGGTTCAGAGGCAAGGGGACCAATGAGATAAGAGGAGGGATTGCAGTGGCCTGGCCAGCGGTGGGGACTGGGGACAGTGCAGGCGCAGACAGGGGGCCGGATGGAGAGATACTCAGAAGGCAGAGTGGGCAGGCCCTGGTTTTGGCTGGTTTGCGAGGGAAGGTGAGGGAAGACGAAGGAAGGGTCCAGGATGATGCTGGGGGTCTGGCCTGGGCACTAGACACTGGAACCCTTTGCTACGATGGGAGAACAGGGTAGGAGAAGGCTTGAGGAGTTTGGGACACTGTGTTTGAGTGTCTGGGGGCGGGTATTCAGGAGATCAGGGAAAACTGTGGAAGAAGGAAAGAGACTGTAACCTCTCTGGGGTCTGGCTCTGGAAAGGGGGTTGGCTGGGAAGTTCCAGAGAAATGAGATGGTACGCTGCCCGTGCAAGGGAGAGCAAACCCTTGGAGGGGAATATTCCTTTCTGCACGACACGCCCAGCTCCCCACGACAGAGAAGGGACAGGTCACATTGCCTCCCTGAGCCTCTGCTGAGCACACAGTGGGTCCCCCGTGTTTGAGCAGGGAAGGGGGTGTGCCTGGGGCTGTCCTTGGACCCTGTGGCATGGATGACTGTGGGGAGCAGAGTGGGCACAGCCCACTTGGTGAGAAACTTTTTGGAACTGGGACAAAAGCACCGATGGGGGTGCTTTGAGCCACGATGGTGAAGGTGTCTGGGTTGGACCGAAGTTGATATCCCAGGGGGCAAGAGTAGGTCTGCTCCCCCCAGATGTCCAGGATCGTGCTGGAGGTGCCAGTATGGCCTGGCTTTGCAACCAGCCAGGTCTGGGGTCAACTCCAGTCCTACCACCTTTGAGCTCTGTTAATTTGGGTAGGTGACCTTGGTGAGTCTCGGTTTCCTCACCTATGAGATGAGGATAACAAGAGCACTGACCCCATAGTGTTGGGAAGATTCAGGGACACTGTCCATGTAAATGCTCAGGGCACTGCTGGCAGGTAGGGACACTCAACGCCAGCGAGCCACGGTGGTGATGACGGTGACAGCGATGAAGATCGCAAAGCCGGTGCGGGGTTAGCCCCTCCCCCCAGCCCTCCCCAGTGCGATGCTGACCTGAGGCCGCCACATCAGCAATGGACCTCTTGGTGACATGGGCCATGAAGCCCACGATGGAGAAGATAACAAATCCTGCAAACATGCTGGTGCAGGAATTGATGCAGCAGACGATGATGGAGTCCCTGCAGAGAGGGAGGGGTGGGGTCAGGAAGGGTGGGGCTGGCGGGAAGGTGAGCTAGTGGGCTGTGGTTATCAAGGGGCCAGGCGGAGGAGGGTACCTGTGAGCCGAGCTACTAGTGTGCCCCCCCCCCGCCCCCCAAGGGAAGGGGCGGAACCGGAAGAAGTGGCCAGAAGGTTTTGGCTCAGAGATGGGTGGAGTTGACCGGCCAGGGGAGGGGCGTGGTCTCGGAGGGGCGTGGCCGCGGGGAAGCACCTGTAGACATTGTTGTGGAAAGAGTTGTAGCTGCCGAGAGCGATCAGGGATCCCAGGCCCAGCCCATAGGAGAAAAAGATCTGGGTAGCCGCATCCAGCCACACCTATAGGCAGAATGATTAAAAAAAAAAAAAAAAGTCAAAATCATAATCATAGCCCGGAACGTCCCAGGGCCTTTTACACGTGCTAACCAGCTCTAACAGGCAGCAACCCCAGGTTACATAACGGGGTCCGAGAGGTGCGATAACTTATCCTAAAAGTGGTAAACGATGCCTCAGGACTCAGATGTGCTCTTAACCCAGCGGGGGGCGCTCCAGGACCAGGTCGGGAGGTCGCTCACCTCAGAGTCCGACAGCTTGCGGAAGTTGGGTGTGATGTAGAAGAGGATGCCCTCCTTGGCCCCAGGGAGCGTCACTCCGCGGAAGAACAGGATAATCAGCATGATGTAGGGATACGTGGCAGAGAAGTAGACCACCTGGGAGGAAAGGGAGCGAAGGGTTACGCCCCTTCCAGCGCACCCATGCTTTCCTTAACCACTTTACCTACATCCCTACCTGTTGTGGCTCTGGGCTTGGTTCCAATTCATCTTCCTCCAGGAAGCCTTCCTGGATTCCTAACCTGCTCCTCTTGGCCACTTTTCTGAAGCTGCTCCTTGGTGTCTGAATCAACCAGCTCAGCACCCATTTTTTCCCCTTTCCCTACCCTTCCTATTTTTTAATTTTTATTTAAAGTATTCAAATAATATATGTGGTGACAAGGAAAATTTTAAATTACACATGAATACACACACAAATTAAAGTTCCTTTCAACAGCCCGTAGAATACAAGTTACATGAGGGACAGGGCTTGTCGTGTTCACTTCTCTGTTTTCCCAGTGCCTAGAACAGTCCATGGTATATAGTAGACACTCAGTAACTGCCTGACAAATACATAAGTGAATGGATGTTAATATTTTAATGTTCTCTTTTGAGACTTTCCTTTGCATATATGATTACATTTTCTTACAAATGAGGTGCAAATTATATACTTGCCTTTTCATTTAACATGTTTAAAGTTAAAAAACACAGTACATACAGCTTGTTTCTTGTTTAGTTTACTGAATGCTGTTTTACTGTCTCATAACGCTATGATTTTTAATTATACAAAACAGTCCCTCAGGAGGTCCCACCACCCTTTTTAAAATTTCCCCTACTGTTATCCATTCAGGTTATTTCCAATTTTATGTGAGTCTCAATATTACTACACCGGACACCCTGTAGATAAAACTTTGTCTACAAAATTATTATACTATTCTCGAGAAAAATTCTTAGAAGTGGAACTACTGAGTAAAAAGGAATAAACTTCTCAAGGCTTTTTGATCCACATTGCCTAATTACCTCCCAGAAACTGAACTTCGTCCAGTACTACAGAGAGTGCCTTTCCCACAAAGGGGCCAGCACTGAGGATAATCACCTTACAAATTATTTTAAATTGATAATCAAGAGACTGACGTCACTGTCTGAAATGGCATTTCTTTGCTCACCAGTGTGAAAGAGCAACTTTCAAGTTCAATGACCTCTGTACCTCCAAGTCTGATGTGCCCCTACTTCCCGGTCAGCATGAATTGTTCTCTGGGTTAGTCTCATCTCCCTGACAACTCTGAGACTCTTCAGGCTTAGGAAAGGCAGCCACGATCCAGCAGAAAAACCACTGTACTTGGAATTAGGAAAAGGGGATTTAAAACCACCTGTGTCACCTACAAGCTGTGTGACACTGGGTCAATTTCTTATCCTCTCTGAACCTAGCTTTTTCTTGTCTGGGTACAATCAACCTTTTTGCTCAGAAAGGTGGGGTGTATGAGGACATACAACATGCTTAATCCATGTCATCTGTGTCTTGCTCTTCACTGGGTCTTTGGCATGGAGCCAGGTATATAGTAGGAGCTCAGTAAATGCTCATTGATAGACTGGTTGACTCACTCAAAAGATGCAGTGAGAGGGGCTCTACTCTCTGTCCCCAAGAAGTAGTCAGTCTCCTAAGGTAGCAGGAACTTTAGGTACCACCCTCAAATAATTATAATAGACACAATGTATTGAGTGCCGACTGTGTGGTAGGCATACGCTCTACATTCTATACAGACTGATTATCTCACTTAGTCTTTGAGACAACCCTGTAAGGCACTATTATTGTGACCATTTAGCAGATGAGGAAACTGAGGCTCGGAAAAGTGAAGTGACTTGCCCAAGTGCACACAGCTAGGGCCCAGGGGACTGACATTCAAGTTCAGCTCTGTCTCCTCCAAAGCCCTTGGGCCCTACATTCTTCTGCTACCTGAAGTTGGGCTGGGAGACACCTGTGCCCTCCTCCTGCTCACCTAGCCTAGGGACAAAACAGAGATATTTGACAGCGGCCTTGGTTCTGAGAACCCGGTGGGTCCAAAGGTCCCACCTGACTGCAACTGGGCAGCTTTTCGTTAGCTGGGTCCGTGCCCAAGTGTGTAATTCACTAAGGTTCTGTTTTGCTCGTTTCAGCTTT
This sequence comes from Balaenoptera ricei, assembly GCF_028023285.1. Classification (NCBI taxonomy): domain Eukaryota; kingdom Metazoa; phylum Chordata; class Mammalia; order Artiodactyla; family Balaenopteridae; genus Balaenoptera; species Balaenoptera ricei. The sequence continues at coordinate 100,781,306 of NC_082649.1, read as the reverse complement.
TTGGGCAGTCTGGACCTCCCTGTCTGATCCTTACTCAGTTCAATTCCTTTCTTTCCCTTACTTGCTCTAAGACCTCAGACAATACCCTTGCCCTCTGAGTTTCCTTCCGGTCCAGGCCAGTGAGAGACTTGGCCATCTTCTGTCCCCAGACTCCTGGGGTGGGGCTTGAAGACAGAAAGAGGTGGGGGTGAGGCCAGTCCCCACCTCACCCCCGATCTGATTGGCAATTTGATCCCCAGGTGTCCCCAGGCTGGCCATCCCAGCTTGGCACGGCTCTGCCTTTGCCAAAAATGAAAACAAAAACAATAACAACTCCTTTTGCTAGTTTCTGATTTCTTTACAAAATCACCAGCTCATTTGATTCACATAACAAACCAATGGATAAGCAGTTATTGATCCCATTTTACAGGAGAGGAAACTGAGCTTCAGAGAGGCAAAGTGATTTGTTCCAGGTCACACAGCCACATAAATGGCCAAGATGGGCCAGAACTGTTTGAACACAGGGCCTGAGTATTTAACCATTAACCAATCCATCTCTATTACCTCCTCAAAGGCCGGGATGTAACTGTGCTCACCTCTGGATCACCTGCACCTAGAACAAAGCTTGGAACAGAGGAGATCTCAGGGATGGTTTGTCAAATGGTCCAGGAGCCACACTTGCCCTCCACTTTGCGATGGCTCTGCCCGGCCCACGGGAATCTCGATCTCAAGGGACTCACCATGAGCCTGGCACTGCACTAAGAGCATGACTTGCAGTATTTCCTTTAATCCTTAAAACTGCCCAGAAGGTAGGTAATGATATTATTCCTATTTTACAGGAAAGGAAACCGAGGCACAGAGAGATGAAGGCACCTGCTTAAGTCAAAGTTGGATGGGGTTCCTGGGAGCTATCGCCTCCTCACCCAGAGCAGAGGTCCCTTTGTAGACCCGTCCCCCTTGGGTCCCCACTGTGCACACCTCTTACCTTTCCAGTCCAGCCAACACCCTTCCAGATACAGAAATACACAAGGATCCATGCGATGGCCAGGGTGATGGCCAGAGGCCAGCGGATCTGACCTGGCTTATCCAGCCCGTCTGTCATCTGATGCATGTTGCGCCTGGTGGAACATCGGAGGGAGGACAAAGTTACGTGGGGCTGGCGGGGGCTGGAGTGACCCGGGGGTGCCCAGGGCGTGATGGTGCTGATAGCTGTGATCACGGGGCTCCAAGAGCTGGGTGGGGACCATGGGCCTGTTACACTAATCGGGAGAAAGTGCTGTTTGCTCAAGGGACCTGCCAGTGACTTAGTTCTGCCACCATGGCTGCTCACCTGGATGTCTGCAGTGGCCTCCCAGCAGGACCCCCACCCCCCTTCACTTCTGCTCTGTCCCCACTCCAGCCCCTTCTAATGTCTGATCATGTCACTTTCCTGCTTAAAATCTTGCAGTGAATAGCTCGCTGTTGTTCTCACTGGCCCTGAGTGATACACCACCACCCCTGGGGATGGCCCCGCACTCACTCCCAGAACTCCACCACGGCGCTGGTCATGGTGGTGGTGTTGACGATGCTGTAGTTGGAGAAGCAGCGGTCTGTGTTCCAGGGGTTGTCACACTGTTTCCACGGCAGCGTCTGCAAAGACACAGCGGCACAGATAAACCACATAAGCCCCCAAGAGCTGGCAACAGTGGTCCCAGCACATCCCGTGCATCCTCATGGTCCTCTGAGCCTCCTCACAGCCATTATCTCACCTCCCATTCCCAACAGCTCCAGATGCAGGTCATGTTGTGATCCCCATTTTAGAGATCAGAGAGGGGCAGCAACTTGCTCAAGATCACACAGCTCCTACGTGCCAGGGCTGAAATTTGAACCTCAGCCTTTTCACTCTGAAAACCAGCTCTCTGAGCTGTACCATAAGGTCTCCTGTGTCCACCCTGGGGCCACTTCCCAGCTACGTGACCTTGGCTAAGTGACCGTGCCCGTCTGAGCCCATGCACGATGAAGTTAACCGTGAACACTTACAGTGCTTGTTCTTTGCTGGGTATGGTTCTAAGCACTTTACACATATTACTCCTTAATCCTCACACAACCGTATGAGGTGAGGTGAGTTTTAGCTTAAGCCCCATCTTATAAATGAGGGCACTGTGGCTCAGAGAGGTTAAGTCTCTTTCCTGAAGCGGCACAGTTGGTATAGACTAGGGTCAGGATTTGAACCCAGGCTGTCTGGGTCCATGTAATATGGGTGAATGGTGCTATGACGAGGACACAAGGGCTGCTGAAGACAAACCACGCCCGCCACCCGGAGGAATGGCCCTGTCGGCAGAACGGTGGTCCCAGTGGAGGGAGGGTGGGGTCTGGGTCTGGCTCCTTCTGGGGGGGCGGGCGGTCCAAGGGGCCACTCACTGTGGTGAAGGAATTGTACAGGTAGTAGATGGCCCAAGAGATGATGACAATGTAGTAGATGTTCAGCCAGAACGACAGCACAGCAGCGGCCAGGCCCACACCTGGGACCAGACACATCATCATGACCTTCATTTAATACAGTGATAATAATAACCATCCCAGCTCCTGTCATTGTTGTCATTTTCCAGGACATCTACAGTGTCACTGGACCTTGGAGAGAAGCAGGGACTTGGCTAAGGTCACACACACATGGCAAGTGAGGGAGCCAGGACTTGGTCTGGGACCCAGCACAGGCTGGTTGCAGGGCGGGCTGGGGCCTTGGCTTGCCAGGCAAGCACGACCCTCCACGTGTCCACCCGAGTGTCCGTCAGGCACTGAGCAAGGAAGCAAAGAAAGTCGCGCCCAGCCCCTGCTGGGGAAATGAGCTCACAGGACAGGGCGGGCTGATGTGCGTGCGGGGCCTCTGGACTGGGTCCTCCTCTGACCAGCATTGCCATGGGTCACCTGGCCCCTGCAAGGGCTCCCCGCTGCTCAGACGGGACCCAACAGCTCCCTCTGTCCAGGGCCCGGAGGTGTGGGCAGGAGCCCGACCACGACCCACAGCTCCACTCTGCACACTCACCCTTGAACATGGGGGCCAGCTTCCACACCCCCAGGCCCCCGATGGACGTGTACTGGCCCAGGGAGCACTCCAGCAGGAAGAGCGGGACCCCCGCAAAGATGAGCGTCAGGAAGTAGGGGATCAGGAAGGCCCCTGCGGGGTCGAGAAGAGAGATGCTCGTGGCCTTGGGCTTTGAGAAACCTGGTCAGTCAGAGAGAGCATCACAGCGGGGCGTTCTGGGGCCCCTGCCACGATTTCATTATATTCTGCCTGAAAAGCAGCACCCAAAGCCAAAGTGAGGCCCGAGGACGTCCTTTGCTCAAGACCCATGCCCTGCACTTTGCAGAATGAAGACGGGAACGTTTTGGCATCATTAACAGAGGACTACTGCCCTTTGGGAATCCTTTGGAAAAGGACAAGCAGCAGGACGTGGGGCCTGGCACTCCCATTGGAGTCTTTAGGGGACCCATTTCCCCAAGGTCACCCCAGAAAATGCCTAAGCAGGACACTCTCCGTGTGTGTGTGTCGGGAGGGGGGGTTGCAGACCCAGCAGGAGGTCGCCAGGCCAGCACCTACCGCCACCGTTCTTCCCGCAGAGATATGGGAACCTCCAGACGTTGCCCAGCCCGATGGCGTAGCCCACGCAGGACATGAGGAAGTCGAAGCGGCCCTTCCATGTGTCCCGGTCTGGAAGGTCCGCCGTCTTTTTCTGCACCTTGACCACCAGGGTTTTGGGCTTGTCATTGGCCACGGGGACCTCGCTGACCTCCGTGGAGATCTGCCCATCGGCCACCTTGCTGCCATTGGTCGCCATGTCTCGGAGTTTGGACGCAGGGGTCCTGGCAGACGGACGTGCGATGTCAGCCCTGGTCCACGTGGACAGCAGTTTTGCGGCTCAAGGTCACCCTAGGAGAACAGAGGGATAGTGTGACAGGCACTGAAGGTGTTAAGATCCTGGAATCACCCCAAAATAACAAAACAAAATAACCCACAAACCAAGGGACAAAGAGGGCTCTCCCTCTTTTTCCTGCCAGCTCCTGCTCCAGGAGGAAGGAAGATGCCTGTTGTTTCCGAGGTGAGCGTGTGAGAATGTGGTCTTGACGTCTCCTGGGCTAGCATCAACGCTGGCCATCTGTGTCACGTGCCCTCCGTTATGTGTCCAGGTCAGAGAGTAGCCCCAGGCAACCAAAATTCCAAACAGAAATATTATGTGCACTTCATCTTTGCCTCCCAGGATGCACTTGGGAGATTTTCCATTCCCTGAGGCCATAATAGCCGAGGCAGGGTAAGCAATGCAGGATTTTCCCGTGAGGCTGAATAGGGAGGTGTCCTGGCTGCAGGGGTAGGTGAAGGCGGTATGTGAGCACAGGCTCTGATCGTGATCAAAGTCCTCTTTGCCACTTTGGAGCTGTGTGACTTTGAGTAAGCTTCTTAACCTCTCTGGGCCTCACTCTCCCTATCTTCTAATTTGAGGATGATCGTAGTAGACCCCTTATCGGGCTGTTGTTCTTCACTCAGTGAGCACCCAGTGGCTGCAAACAGTGAGGATCTGCTACTATTTCACCAGCAGTCCCCAAGCCTGGCTGTGTTTCCAAGTCATTTAGGAAGCTCTACAAAGACACAGGTCCCCAGGTCCCTCCCCAGATGTGCCACATCAGAATCTCTAGGAGACAGCCCCGGATCTATACTTTTAACAAATCCCGATAAAGGAGATTCTTAGGCCGGGAGCCCAGCCCAGCCCTCAGGCAAGGAAGGACTACCAGCTTGGATGACCTCTCTGACCCTCGGTCTCCCCGAGATGTTCTACCTACATTCTGCACCCTTCTTAACTCTTTAGTTGCAGAGGCAGCATGGGGTAGAAGACAGCATATGACATTGGATCAGACCTGTCCTGGATTCAAATCTCCAGTCCACCTTTTACCAGCAGAGTGACCCTAAGTACTACTCTTGATTTCTCTGGCCTCAGTTTTTCCACCTATAAAATGGGGGGAATCCTATCTGGCTTGTAGAATTATGGCCAAAATAAACTTTAATGGCTGTGAGGGTGCTTTTCACCCAAATGGTTCAGAAAGGAACTCCATAGATGGTTATTTTGATTTTGGTTGTTGATGTTACCTGATGGTTTTCTGTGCTGGGTCAGCTCCAGAGCAGCTCCCTCTGCAACCCCTGGGTGAGAGCCTGCAAAGCAGAGGACAGGAGGGACGTTGAACGGACAGACGGGCTGATGGCAGCCCTGGGCTGACAGCAGCAGGGGTGCAGGAAGCCTGCCAGCATCTGAGCTGTGGATGGGCCACCCAGCAGGGGTGACCACAGCAAGTGCACACAGCAAGGTGCCAGTGCCCGGCGCTGGGAACATGCAGGAGTGGGCTTGCTGCCCTCGGGACAGTAGTGGGGGTGGGCATGAGGGTGACGTGAGGAAGACGTTCCATAATTTTACCAGAAGGAAAAGAGAAATCAAGAGAGGGGCTGCAGCTCCTCAGGGCCCTGTGGGGAGCCAATGAATGCAGCAGATATTTTTCTCCATCCTCCATGCAAACTTGCAGAAGTGTTGTCAAAGACCATGTACGAATATGGGAGAGAGTGAAGAAAGTAGGTTTCAAAACAGTTCATTTAGTGTGACCCCATTTTTGCTCCATCCCCCCAAAACTGTTCATTAAAAAAAAAAAAATCAAAACCTAAAATACCAGAAGCATATACCCTAAGACGTTCACAGTGAATAGTTTCTAAGTGAGTTGTATTTTCTTCTTTGTGCTTTTCTGGATTTCTATAATGTTCCACATTAAAAAAAAAATTAAAATACCAGAATAAACTTATGGAACCCTCAGAACAAACGGAGCACGTGAGCACTGTTCAGTGGGCTCTCAGGTATAGGAGCTGAGGCAAAGCAACGTGTGGCGTGGGCCTGGCCCTGTCCCAGTGGCCCCTCCCCTCAGCTCTGCCCCACCTGGGGGCACCCTGTTTGCTGTGCACTCATCCCCCTACCACATGCAGTCCCCGTTACCAAACTCCACTGTCTCTTCCTAGAGTTCACAGAGGACCAGACCACCTTCGAATAATCCAAACTTTACCGCCAACCCTGCTTCTTGTTCTCAAGGATGGTCTCAGATGCCCATCTAGATCCTGGCCTGAGCAGGGGAACATCACAGGGAACTCCAGACCCGGGTAGGGTGACTGCCTCCTGACATCAGGAATGGCAGGAGGCAGCCGATTCTATGTCCACCAGGGAATCTTGGGGACAGAGCAGCCTCAGGAAAGCGGGGAGAGGCTAAAGCAGACCCTCTTTTGGGGAGGAAGGGTCAACCATCAACTGTTAAGACAATGATGCCCTTAACTGTCTCCACGATTTAACCTTATGGGTACCAGCCTTCATATCTGTTCAAAATGATCCAACCACTTTGCACCAGGGCTGGTCACCTGACCCCGGCAAGTCAATCAAGCCTCCTTCCCTGGGAATCTGGTGCAGGGCCGAGAAAGAAGGCAGTCTCTCCAGCGACTTGGAAACTCTGAGGCAGCCACCTTTTGCCCACCTTGTCCGCAGAGCAGCAGAGAGAGTTGGTCTGCTGAGGATGTAGGAAAGCAGAGATCAAATGACAAAGAGAGGGTCTTCAAGGCATTCTACTCTGCGGTTCCAGGCTTTCTTAAGACTGGCTACGTTCCTGCTCTCAGAGTTTACAAAGCATCCCCATGGTTGTAAAACAAATTCCCCATTTTTGCAGGTTGGGTCCAGGGTTCCTGCTACAATCCTGAATCTCTGCACACACCCCTGTGTTCTGCAGCAACAGCAACTTCCGGCCTTCATTCTGGGTTTCCTTGTTGATTCTCAGGGAGACTCAAATCAAACGAAACTCTAAAATCTACTGGGCTTTGGAAACTGGTGTGTGCACTGGGCCACAGGATCATCTGACACCATTCAGAGAGAGAGGTAGAAAGATGGCAGGGCGTGTTGAGCCAGGTGGAACGGGCTGTGTATATCCTTTGAGGGAACCATTCAAGGCTGAGGGAGGAGAGCTCCGGCTCACCAGGAAGTTTATTCCGTCGTCTTCTCCATGAGTATATTGAAGCCCTCCGGAGAGATCAAAGAGGGTAGCTGCTCCAAAGAACTCACCACGAGGAAGACATATGTGCAATTTCCAGAACTAGGGAAAGTATTCAGATTCAGCCAAATGTCTGTAACTTCCCTATGAGGAGCCACACAACCATATGTGGAGTTTTCCAGGATCAAGAATGTAAAGCCAGGAGTTAATATAACTGATGCTTCTTTGAGGAATCAGACTGAGAAGGCCCTTCTTGCAAGGACCAGCCCAGGCCTAAATCAGACAGACCTTCGCTCCCTCTGACACTTATGTTGGGCGAGTTATGTCACCTCTTTGATCCTCATCTGTAAAGTGGGGGGAAAATAATGCCTCCCTCCAAGGGTTGTGGGAAGATTAAATGAGACATGCCCGTAAAGCATGGGAAAGAACACCCGGCTCACAGCGAGGGTGCAGGGAACCTCAGCCATTATCATCATTGTGATTGCTGCCATCTGTGTACGGATCGTGGCTCTTAATCTCGTGTTCTCAGTTTCCCAGAAGGCCACAGAGATGATGATGATGTAACAACAATAACTGTAATAAGAATAGCAGCTAACATTTATTGAGGGCTTATTATTCAGGCCCTGGAGAGACTTTCAGCATTTTCAGAAGCCAGATATAAATCAATCTTTTAGTCGTCATGGGGAATACTAGCTAATAAAAATGTCAAGCCCTTTGCTTTGGGCTGTCTTTATACCAGCTCAGAGTGGTCTAGCTGATCACCTTGGGCCAGTCAGAAGCCAGCAGCGGTACCTTTGTGTGTTTGGTTAATAAGAAAAAGTATTATTCTGTAGTAAATAAAATCTGGTAAGAAAAGAAATTCCAAAACATCTCAGCGATGGGAGGAAAATGATAAAGGGCCCCCATTAGTGAAAAAGCCTGGGACCCAGTGCTAACCCAGAGCGGCTCCAGGAAGCGGCCTCATTCACGCACTGCTCAGGGAACTTTAATTCCTGACCCGGCTGGTTCACCTGTCGCCCCCTCCCCCATGAAGAACAGCACACAGAAAGCACAGGCACATGCATGTTCATGGCAAGGGAACCCACTGTCTTTCTAGAAAATTAATGATCTCTGAAGCAGAAGCAACCTTTTCACCGGTGTTACTCTCTCTTTCCTGAAACTGGCACCTGTGCTCTGCAGTGCTGGTGTGGCTCGGGGTCGGAGGATGGCTCTGCGGGTCGGTGGCAGGGAGGCCCCACCTCTCTTTCCTCTTCCTCCTTTATCTGCTGGCAGGGCTGGTGGAAGGAGAGGCCTCACCACCTCATGATTTGAAGCATGTTTCCAAGAACTTCTTCTAGAGTCTCCCCATTCTTCCTCGTGAGATGGCAATATTCTGCAGACCAAGAATCCAGTCGTTCACGTGCCACCATTCACTGAACTCCACCAAAGCAACGTTCTAAATGGTACAGTTAACGTGAGACCACAAGCGACAAGTCCTCTGTATTCACTCACCTTCACACCTTCATTCATTCAACAAGCATTTACTGAGCTCGTTCCAAGAGCTGAACTGGCGATGGGACAGTTGTTCCAAGCGTTTTGCATCCTGAACTACACACTGGTCACCAGAGTTTGAACCAGTGATCTAACAAGTGCCAGCAGAAAGATTCTATTTTGTAACTACATACTGAGAGCCTAATGTGTGCACGGAGCTGGGCTGGATGGTCAGGTGGCAAGGATTAGTAAGACAAGGTTCCTGACCTTGATAAGGTCACAGCCTTTAAAGAGAAATAGCTCTGCTACAGTTATTCATAATACTCTGTGATAAGTGCTACAAGACTGTATGAACCAGACAGGCCTAGAAGGAATGATTTAATTCAGCCAAAGAAGGTATTCCACTTGAAGGGACATTTGAGCTGGGTTTTGAAGGTTGTATAGGTGTTCACAGGCTCAAAAAGAGGGAAAGGGCATCCCAAGTAGAGGGAAACACATGAACAAAGGTAGGGAGGTTTGAAGCTAGCAAGTTTAGTTTGTGAAGGGACTCAAAAGCCAGGCTAGGGAACTCAGGGACCAACTGCAGGGATGGGACAGGGGTGACAATGTGATCAAGTTCATATTATAGAAGAAGACTCACTCAGGGAGGCTCTGGGGAGATTGGAGTTAGAGAAAGAGATTTGAGACAGGAAGGTGCTAAAGATGTTCCCATGATGCCCCATCCTTCCTCAATGAGCACCATCGATAAAAATGGGGCCAAACCAAGCAGGAAGAATATGTCTGCCAATCCCTGAATGAGGAAATGCTTTGTAAGGAAAAGAAAACATGTGGAGTCTGGAAGCTCTAGATCAGGAGTGGCAAAATGGGTCAAAATTGGCCCTTGGGCTTGTTTTATTTGGCCTGAACAAAATTTTTTTTCAGTTTGAAATGTGATGCTCTAGGATACAGCATTTTAACGAGAGGGAATAGCAGCAAGTGCAAAGGCCCTGAGACAGGAATAAGTTTGGCATGTTTGAGAGACGGCATGGAGGCCAGGGTCGCGGGAGTCCCAGGGCAGGAGGGGACAGATCTAGTTAGAGGCAGGCAGGGGCTAGATCGTGCAAAGTCTCAGAGACCACGGCAAGGAGCTCAGATTTTATTCTAAAGGGGAAGGGAGAAAGTGGAGGGTTTAAGTGGTGGTGGTGGCCTGACTTACATTTATGAGTCTCACCCTGGCTGCCCAGGAGAGGCTGCCCAAGAGCAAGGGTGGGAGCAGGGAGGCTCCTTAAGAGCTGAGAGTCCACGCGAGGGATGATGGTGGCTTGAACGGTGGCAGCTAGGCCAGAGATGGTGAGGAGTGGACGGGGATCTATTTTGGAGGTGGGGCCCCGCAAGCCTTGCTGGAGGATTGGCTGTCAGCAGCCCAGCCCTAGGCCAGATGGCAGGCTGGGGGAGGGGAGCATGTGGCAGCTGCCTTGGACAATCCCCCTCTGTCCTACTGCATCAGAGGGATGGGTGGCTGCGTGGGGTAGGGACCTGGGCAGAGGCGGAAAGGCCAAGGCCAAGTCTCAGGCTGTCATTGTCTAGGGCCAGGGCTGGGCCCAGAACCCACTGGGAGCGAGTGGGGCACCGGGAAGAGCCAGAGGCGGGGAGGGGGAGCTGCGGGCCGGGAGGGGGCCGCTCCCTCCCGTGACGCTGTGCACACTCCTGCTTTGTTTGGCTCCCGTTCTGTAATTACAGAAATTACAGAGCCTTGCTTCAGACTGCAATCACTCTACTCCCTTTTATTTCTTTTTGAAACTCTGCGGTTCAAGAAAAAAAATTAATATTGGGTTTGGCAGCATGCCAAGCGGAAACATAATACAGTTTATTCTCTCCTTTAGGGAGAAACGCTAGGCTCAGTCCATTGGACAAGGCTTTATTGAGCGTCTGTTGTGCACCCAGACCCACGCCAGCTCCTGCCAAGGGAGAAGAGGCAGCATTTATTGAGCGCCTGTTGTGTGCCAGGCACTTCACAGGTGCTACGTCATCCAGTCCTCCTCCCACCTCTAGAAGCCAAGGGCTATTTCACCCATCTGACAGATGAGGAAACTAAGGCTTGCCAGCCTGAGGCTGCTGTAAAGGAGTCTCACGTGGCTCAGTGATTCAGAGCCTTGCTACTCAAAGTGTGGTTCTCCGTGGGCAGCAACAGCATCACTGGCAGCCTGTTAGAAATGCAGAGTCCTAGGCCCCACTCCAGACCCACAGAATCAGAAGCTGCACTTTAACAAGGTCCCAGGGATTCAGGCGCACACGGCAGCTTCAGAGGCTGTAGGTTATGGGTGACCCTGATTATTTCATGGAGCTTGATTCAAATCCCTGCGTGACCAGGGGCTAGATATTTAGCTCGCTTGAGCCTCAGTTTCCTTGCCTGCAAATATGGACCCTTATACTTCATAGGATTGTTGTGAAACTCTGAAGTGAGATAATGCATGGAATGAGGCCAGGGAAAGCAGAGGGCCTGGCACACAGGAAGCACTCAATAAATAGCAGCTCAGATTGCCATTCAAGGAGATGAATGCACGGAAGTGCTTTGTAATCGAAAAACGCCATACAAATGTGAGGACCAATTAATAGCTGATGATCCGGTGCAGAAGGGTAGAGGGAGGGTGGATTGTGCAGGTGGAGGGCAGGTGCTGTGGGCAGCCCTTGCCACGGATTGCCCTGGAGGTCAGCGACGGCTCCCTGGAGAAGGTGCTCTGATGGAGAAGGGGCAGCTGGAGAGGATCTCCAAGGCCTCAGGGCTTAGGCCTCAGAGGCCTGAGCCCAGTCTTGGGGTGAGGAGTCAACCTTTGCCAGGGTGCAAGCTGCAGGCAAAACGGATGGCTGCAGGTCCAGGAGTTAGGCTCTCATCCTTGGACCAGTGGGGCTTGGGGCCAGGACCAAGGCAGCCTCGTTCCTGGTTCAAGTCTGTTCCATGCCACATGGGTACACCTGGCCTATAGCAACAGTCTACAGATGGAAAAAAAGGCCCAGAAAGGGCTGGTGGCTGGTCCAAGGTCACATAGCACATGAGTCATATGACCCTTACAGACCCCCACCACCCCAAATCTCAGCCCCCTGCACACTCTTACTTAAGATATGAAGGAAAGAAGCTTCACATCTAGGTGCAAACCCCTCCGCTGCTTCAACAAACCTGAGAGGTCATCTGCAGCCCCAGGCGCATTTCCCAGTATTAAGTGTTGAATGCCTCTTCTCTACAACATCCCAGTGTGACTTTCATGTCAATTACATATTTTCTCCAACTGTTTGTTTTAACAGGAAATGTGGCCAATGGTCACCACTTTACACAGGCCCAGGGCTAGATTTAGATTTTCTAGCCCTTGGCCTGGCCCAGCAAGTGCTAAATACAGTGAAGCTAAAATGATTGTTCATCCCATTTTGCAGATAATGGTACTGGGGCTCAGAGAGGTCAAATAACCTGCCCAAGGTCACACAGGATTTAGCCCAGGCCCTCTGCTCACCTACCACCTGCCTCCCAGACACTGGCCTGGGTGAAACTCTCTGAAGCGTCTGCCTGCTGGGTTCTGGGGAGGAAGAGAAGTGACAGCATGGAAAGGGGTTTGCCTGGTCCCACAGCCCTCGACAGACGATGAAACCAAGATGCAAGCCCTTCCCCTCGGCCTGCAGCCTTGGAGAGCCTGGAAGTCTGGTTTTCTACGGTGCCCCCCAAACCAGAATGTACGAGAAGGTTAGAGGGCACCCCACACCAACAACCAGAGTGAGAAAAAAATCAGCTTTATAACAGCTGGAGGCTTCCTGGACTCATTCAAAGGTGAAATAAGTCATGCTGCTCTTTCCTCTGCGGCTGCACACAGGAAAAAGTGCCCAACTTTTCATTAAGAAAAAGGAAAGAGAAAGGAGAGCTCAGAGTACGAGAAAGAAGTCAGCTGAGTGCTTAACTAACAATGCCAGGGCCTGCTCTAAATGCTTTATGGATAGTAAACGGCCATTCTCACCCCTCTCTCACATTTTACTGATGGGTAAACCAAGGCAGAGGGAGGGAAAGGGAATTGCCAAAGGTCTCCCAGCTAGGAACATGCAGGGCCAGGACTGGAACCCAGGCAGCTGGGCTCCTGTGTCCACACTCAACCACTGTCTCTAGAGGGGTGCCTGTGGAACCCCTGAGCCCCACCTTTAGGGCGTGGGAGAATGGTAATTCCTTCCAGGGCAAACCCCCAAGGACAAGGCCTGCTGTTCTTTATAGGAAACCCAAGAGAGGCTGCTGACACTACATCGTCTGAGGTCTGGCTTCGTGAAAGGCTAACTGGTCCCCATGGTCATACTGGGCAAACCCTGCAGGGGTCCTGGGAGCCAACAAGACGTCATGTGGGATCCAGGCTGAGCAGCTCTCACCAGGCCCCTGGGGCTGGGGCCCTAATGAGAGTCCCCCAGGAGACAGCCAGCCCCAGGGGTGGCGATCCCCTCCGGGAGTCCCCAGCTGTCCTCCACCTGCAGACACGGCCTGTGCTTGCAGCAGGGAGAGGGCCTTTCTAGGGCCCAGGAGAGGAGGAAGCACAGTTAGCTTGAGACTCTGGAGTCTGCAGACCCCGGTCTGAATCCTCACTCCACACACTACCAGCTGTGTGATCTTGAGCCAGGCCCTTTCCCTCTCTGCGCCTGGGTTCCCTTCCGTGTGAGAGGAGAGGAGTCAGACTCCGGCCGGCAGCATCCTCCTGACTCCCATCCTCATTCTCATCTCAGCCCCGCTGCCTCGCTCACACAATCAGCGGTTTGCTAACATCTGCCTGGCCCCTAATTGTCCACAGTGCCCGACCGAGCGCCTTGCTTTGTCGAGGTGATTTTCAATCCGACCCAACCTGCATCCGCCTCGCACCTCCAGGGAGCCAGGTCCCACGCTGGGTGCAGAGGGATCGTCTGAGTCTGCCGCCACTGAGCGCTGGGGACAGCTGGGTGATGGGCCGCGTGGATAACCAACATCCACGCGGCAAGTTCTTCCATGGCCCAGATAAAGGGGGCCTGGGTTCAGGCAAGACACTGGGAGATGATGGCATTTGGGCTGGTGGAAAGGGGACAGAAATGGGGACATTCTCTTCATAATCACAGCTAGAGAAGCAGGACTAGAATCCTTGCTCCTAACCACAAGCCTAACTGCTTCTGGTCCATCTCAGGCAGAGAGGACGGGGGAAAAGCATAATGATTTTAGAGACAGTGAGGAGGCTGGCTTGGTTGGATAGAATCTGGGGTCATTTAGGGAGCATGGCTGGGGAGGTGGCAGTAGCAGCAAAGGGCTCCGAATGCAGGAAAAGGGGGTGCACTGTGTCCTGTAATAAGAAGAGTGATCATGCCAAAGGTTTAGTCAGTGCTTACTCTGTTCAGTGCATCTCACAGATGCTCGTATTTAATTCTCACAGATACGGAGAATGAGGCTCAGAGGAAGACAGCACCTTGCCCACGGTCTCAGATCTGGAGATAACAGCTCAACTCCGAAGCCGATACTTTTAATTGCCCCTCCCCACGGTGAGCACTGGGAAGGGGGGAGCTTGGGGACCTTGGAGCCTTTGAAGGTGGAGAGATTTGATCTGATGGTGATTTGGCAAGAACCCGTCAGCTGTGTATGTGGCGGGGACAGGGATGGAAGGACAGTGCCTGAGCTGGGACTGTGGGCGGGGTTGGGGGGCATGGGGAAGGCCCAGTCCCTCTACACAACTTGGCTCCTATCCTGACGCGTAACTAATTCTTCTGTCCTATCTCCCCAGCTCCCCTGTCCCCTCTGTACCAATGGGACCTGGGTCTTCAACTTGCTCTGCTTCCCCCACGGCAGCTCACACGGTGCCAGACTCACATGTGCTCTCCCGAGTTCTACCATGGTGGCAGGGGACGTTGTTATTACAAGTCCTCGAGAAATGTCTCCTTCCGAGGAGGTGGCACCTCCAAAGCAGTGGTGTGCCGGTAAGCTTTAACAAAGGTCTCTCCGGAAAGCAAGCGACAGGCCCGATTGGGGGCGTCTACTGATTCCTGTTCCCACCAAAGCCTGGTCAGGGTCCACCATGAGGTCACAGGGTCAGAAAGAGATGAGCAAACTCAGCAAGCCTCCCAGGCTCTTGACTGCTTCCTGTAAGGAAAGCCCTGGACATCAAAAATGAGAGACAGAAGGAGAGAGGGAGACTGGCGGGGAGCAGCAGAGTGATGGCGAGAAGGGGCAGGAGGTAGAGGGGAGGAAAGAGAAAAAGGAAGAAAGGAAGAAAAGAAGGAAGGAAGGGAGGGAGGGAGGAAGGAGAGAAGGAAGGAGACGCAGGTGTGCTGTTGATTTCCTCTGTGCTGCACTAGGCTCTGCTCTGTGATCTCACAGAACCTGCCCAAGACCCCAAGGACAGAGGGAGCCTATGTCTCAGAAACCCCCGGCAGAGCCCAAGGCCTCCCCTCCCCCCAGCTCCCTCCAGCCTTCCTAACTGGCTGTGCCAGGGCAGGCTCCAGCACCCCTGAGAACCACCCAGGGGCACAAGGGGACCTGCAGTGGAAGAGCCAAGGCTGCCGGCTTGCCGGCGGTCTGCGAGGGAGTCTCTCTTCCTCCCTTCCTCTGCCCGGTGTGGGGAATTCTGGAGAATTCTGCTCCAGGGGACGCCTCTGAAAAGACCCTGCTCCACCAGCCAGAAAGGATTAATTCAGATCAGGAAATAAGAGTGACAGGATACCCACCCAGCATTCTTTCACATTGCTCTTTGCCTTTTAAGACACACTTGTAAGAAAACCAGGGGGTTAAATAACCATTCTCTCCTGTTCAAGATGTTCTTCAAGGACTCTGAAGGGCATTAGGATTAAGACCCTTTAAGAACTCAGATTTGGGAAAAAGAAAAACATAATACTGCAGGGACTGGCTGAACTAAATGGTGATCCGTAACAAGCCATGGGCAGACGCGCAGCTGGAATGGAGAGCTGAGTCCGTGTCACGGAACGGTACTTTGGTGACGGTGGCCCTGGGCAGCTCCACGGTCCCTTACCAAGCGTCCACACCCGGGACTCCCTTTTCTCCTCTCGACAGCTCCGCAGCCTTTATCGGCCGCATTCTGGAGGTGCACACACTGAAGCCCCAAAGACAAACTGTCCGGACTAAGATCACACAAAGTCACAATAAGAACCACCAGGGATGTCAGACTGATGGCCTGCGGGCCGAATGGGTCCCACACGTGTGTGTGGTGGCGTGCTTTGGGGAGGGGGAGTAGGTATGTGTTTTCCAGTGTACTACAAGTCCCACCATGACTGTCACCTTGTTCCTGACCTCTTTACTCATTTCTTTGACCTGCATGGCCCTCCATGGCCTTTGAGTTTGCAATCCTAATATATAGCGAGCAGTCCAGTCACTCCAGAGAGCTCTTTTCTCAAAGTGGTAGAAGAAGGGGTTACTGTTGCCCCTTCCCTAGGAAATATGCAACATTTGGGGGGTGGTTAAAAAAGCGAGGTCAGCAATATGAGTTTATATTTGGGAAACAACAAATCCTATTGTTCTTTTAATACAGCTCAGTTAGATTTAAAAAAATGTTGAGAGACATTGCTTCAGAATATTTTGCAAGAATAAGGAGGGTGTGTATTTTCAGAGTCGAATAAGGGTCAGATTCCTGGGTCTCAAACACTTCCTACAAGAGAAAGCTAATTTTGTTTTTAAAAGACTCAAGTGAATGCTCACTTTAGCCAACACATCTGTTCTTGATTCATTCACCAAGCTTTCTAAAGGAATCTTTATAGCATGAATCCCCACTTCTTTGTCAAGCGAAAAATCCCATGTAGTGAGAAGCACCAATCCATTTGGGAAAGTGAGATTTTTATTAAGTAAATGTTCTTAAGTCCCACGAACAATGAAGAAATTCATGAGTAACTTCCACTTGAGAAGTCAAGGGTACTCAGAGGCTTATTTGTCATGAGCCAAGACAGAATAGGGCAGTGGTTAACGGCACTGGCCCTGAGGTCAAGAAAACGTGGTTTTGAGTCTCAGTTCGGATGCTGCGTGACTACAAAACCTCTCTAAGACAGAGGTGATGATATCTACTTTCACGGCCACTGTGAGAATTACATGGGAGACTGTGTAAAGTGGTTCATACAGAGCCTGGTACATAGTAATTGCTTGTTACCTGGCAGAAATTGTAATAAATCACCTGATTAGGGCTAGTATTATTATTTTTTAAGATAGCTATGGGAAAAAAGTCCTGGGCAGAATGCCACACTTATCTTAACGCACAGACAACCGATAAAAGGGAATGGTTGAGCCACTGGCAGATGCCAATCACATCAAATTCTCAGAGCAAACTGCTCATTAAACACGGTCCCTGAAGTGGTCATGGGTACCTATCCCTGTAATTAGCACGTTTGCTCAAACCTCGTTAAATGTCAACCGTCTTAATCTGTCCACAGAATGAATCTCCCCGACTCTCTCCCACCGGCCGACGATGGAGGGGTCAGAATCTGGGGGGCTTGGGCTCACTGCTTTCCATGCACCCTGCCATCCAGCCTCAGGAGCAGCAGCGAACAAACGACACTCCCTCTCCAGGAATCCAGGAACAGGTTGCTACTCTGGGGGTGGATTTGCTCAGACAGGTTTGTGACGTTCCCTCTCCAGGAATCCAGGAACAGGTTGCTACTCTGGGGGTGGATCTGCTCAGACAGGTTTGTGGTAACAAACAAAATGGTTGCTTGCCTCTAAGTAAGCAGGATCCCAGCTCTCACCACTGCTTTTGAAACAGCCAAACGCCTGAGTCCAGCACCCCCTTTCTGCTTCCAAAATGGAGTGGGGTTGTCTGCCAGCTTGCATCCCATCTTTGCCAGCATGCAAATGATGTACTTTGGGGTTTCTTGGGGTGTTAACCCCATGATCCCCAACCCCCAACTAGGGAAGTGAATATATTGCACCAGCAGTTTGGGATAGAGAAATGAAGAGTGTGGGTGAGAGTATTTATTTTCCACAGGGCTGCAGCGCAGGGTCATTTGGATAGCTGGCATAGAGCAAACACGGTTTCCCCCGATGTGGTTTGCAAATAGGCTTTTAGGGACAGTACATTTAAAGTGAGGTACACCAATCATGCCTTACAAAGACAAAATATTTATTTATATTTTTGGTGATGGGGACTGTTCATTTGTTCTGCTGATATTCACTAGCCTGGAATGAGGATCCCTGTTATTTATTGCTCTTGCACTTGTTTTAGCCAATTTTACTCTTCCAACACCACATCTTACAAGCTGATACATGGTTGGGAGCAGACCCTTCTCCAAGCCTCTTCTCTTTGGTTAATAACAGTGACTGTTGGTGCTCAGCAGTGGGGCTTGATGCTCTTCCTACCTTACCTTATTTGTTTTCATAACAATCATAAGAAGTAGGTCTGTTATTACCCATTTTACAGATGAGGACACTGAGGCCCAGAGAAGTGAAGTGACTTGCCCTGGGTCACACAGCTAGGATATGGGAGGGCGGGCTTCGACTTTGGACTTACTGTTTCCCATTCCTCTTGGGCTGGAATTGTTGCTCCTGGCCCACCAGAATCTTCATGTTTGAGACTCTTCTCAACAGTCTTTCGAGAGGTCCACGTGCTCCGAGTACACTGTGTCCCCAACTGCCCTCCTCCTCGCTGTGCCCCCTTACGGGCCCTCCGTAGCCTAGACTCCCTGCAGCCATTGGAGGTTTGAACCCCAGCTCTATCTCTTGCCCGGGTATGTGACCTGGGTGAAGTCACTTCCCCCCTCTGCACCTCACTGTGCACCTCTATGAAGTGAAGGAAATTATCCCTTTCTGCGAGGTTGTAGCAAGGATGCTTCCAGACAAAGCAAGTTTCCCCGCAGCTGCCCTCACTACCAGCCTCTTTCTTGGTGAAGCTCAAGCCCTAGACACAGTCCCCTCCACTCACTCGCTCGCTCTAGCAGCTCCTGAATCAGCATTCAACACACATCACTCTGCCTTGTGCAACGCCATTATCTCCTGAGGACACAGGCTCCGTTGCCATGGCAACCAGAGTCCTTCCAACAACTCTATTTAATGATTTCTCAGCAGCAGAGCTGGGCTGGCTTGGGGCAGGGGAAAGAGTACGGGGTTAGGGGTTAGGAGCTCTGGGTCCCAGCACCTGCAGGCCTTAGACCCCCTCCTCTCTAGGCCTCAGTTTACCCATCTGTAACAGAGGTGTCTGAAACGGGTGGCTTTTGTGACTTTCTCTGGCCTAGAAAAACCTGAGAAACAGATTTCGAGGTCCAGGAAGCAGGAGGCAGGGAACCAGAGTTACTGAAGAGGATTGAAGGTTTGAGTGACATTTTAAATCCACAAGAAGAACCAGAAGCTGCCTTTGGTGACCACGCTCTCTCCTGCTGAGTTGCCTCTAAAATGTCACTTTTCAGACATTCCTGCGATCTCTGTGACCTGCCACGATCAGAGCTAGGGTTGGTTCAGCGACGAAGTTTTGACTACAGCCATCACAGCCCTCGCTGCACCCAACTTGCAGATGTGCAAACTGAGGCTCAGGGAGGGCAAAGGGGTCCACGGGCACCAGCAACTAAAAAGTCCAGCTCCCGGAAAGGCAAGAAGGGTGGTGCCTAGGGAAGTGAGACAGTCCCCTGCCTGTCCCTCTGCTCCATTCAGCCCACGGCTGGTTTTGCTCTGGCCCCCACTTGTGTGGCCTCTTAAGGAGGCCACTTCAGGAGCCACGTAGACAATCACAAGCAAGAGCTAAGCACCTGCTATGCGTCCCCAACTATTCTGGGCACCAGAGACACCAGAAGACACGGCATTCCTGCTCCTGGTTTATCTCCATGACCCACAGTAGGGCCCAGCACACAGTAGGTGCTCAAAGTTTTATTTGGTCCAGTTGTTGGCCCACATCTGCCTCTGACCCCCCACAGGCCTCTAAGAAAATCTCCCAGAGCAGCTACCGATGTCCCAGCTCCAAGGAGCGGCTGCGGACCCCATGCTGGGGAGGGGGCCAGTGCGAACGAGGCTTTGTGACTCCTGGCTGGCTCCCGGGTTGGGGAGGGGGCGGTTCTGCCTTGGCGCAGGCTGATGGCACCGCTTTTAGGCACAGCCGTGGCCAGCCCAGTGGCACTATTTAACTCCTCCCGGGCTGGCGTTTTCGTTTAATACCCGCGGCATAATTAACAGTGCTGCATCTGCTCTGTCATTAGTGGCATTCACTGCCATTTGGAGAAAGGGCTCTTAGTTTCCCAGTCATTAGTCTCAGGGACGCTATTATGGGGAAATGGAGGAGGAAGTGGGGCATGCACCCCCCTTTACCCGCTTGGAGAGCTGGTGCCGGGCGCAGGGAGCAGCCAATCGATGTGTCCAGTCCAAACCCCTTGGCTTTATGGACTGAGAAAGTGACGCCCAGATTAGGGAAGGACCCGGCCCACTGTCCCCCAGGCTAATGGGCAGCCCGCATAGGAGGCAGCTATCCCACCACTTCCTGGGGTCTGCAAGCCCAGGCCTCGGGTCTCCCAGCACCTGTCAGTCAGGGGGGCAACCCAGGCAACCACAAGAGTGCCCTGGGCTCAGTGTCCTACTGAGGATCCTGGGACATGGCGTGTAAAGTGCTGGGCTCAGTGCCTGCATCAAAGTCAGAACTCAAAACTGGGGCTTGTACGCATCTGATGACTTGGTATCACAGTGCTGAAACGACCTGTTAGGAGCGTACATGCAATAAAATGAGTGCATTTAAATTCCTTCAGTAAAAAATAAATAAATAAATAAATTCCTTCGGTAAGACTGCTTCTTCTCCATCCCCAAGCCCACTTTAAAAAAAAAAAAAAAATCATAGGTGGGTCCTTGACCTCAAGCTCTGGAAACAGCCAACATGAGCGCTGAGAGGCTCGGGCGGCGGCGAGGGCTGGACGCAGGTTGGAGAGCACACAGCGCATGGGAAGCGGCGGCCTCTGGCTGTGGTCACTTTTGACTACACTCTCACTCAGGTACTCTCCAGAGGCAGCGGGTGGCGTGGGAAGGCACAGGGGGCTGGCATCAGCAAGTCCTGGGTTTGAACTCTGCTGTGTACCCCGGGGGGAGTGATTCCACCTCCCTCAGCCTCAGGGTCCTCCTCCGGCCCATGGGGACAGCAACACTGATCCCCTAGCACTGTCCTCACCAGCCTCGGGCGGCCCACGACTGATGCCTGGGAGGTGCTCCTGCCCCAGTGGTCAGGGCTGGGCTGGTCACGCAGCCAGGGGACATGTCAGACCCTCAAGTGTCCCTGCCACCCCCAGAAGGAAGCCCCCAGACCTCGTGATATTCCACAGTCCTCAGCACGGGCAGCAGTCCACGGGCAGACGGGAAGGGGGCACGGGCCAGGGTGAGTGGTTTGCATCCCATGCCCCCATCCCTTCCCTTCCCTCTTGGGTGGGCAAGACTCCAAGCCACAAAGCGGGTCCCAAACCACCCGAGGCTCACATACAAACACTTGCCCACACCTTTCCTGGTTACCAAGGCCCTTGATCTTTCTAGATGATCTCACAGGACCCCTGGTGTTCATTTTCATCTAAATCCATCCAGATACACACACGTGTGCGTGTGCCCGAGCATCTGAAAGCAACCATCCTTCCTTTCCCCTGGCGCTGTGACCGCTGGGGTGCCCTGGCCAGATGAGCACACTTCAGACCCCAAACTGGATGCGACGGAGGACATGTGAGCTGCTGGCCAGAGCTCAGGGGAGGCTAGACTAAGATCAGGGACCCTGTCCTTCAAACCTCACGCTGTGCCTTTCCACACTATCTGGCAGTCTTGACCCCGGTGCTGTGTTCTGCCTCCTACAAATCGAGGTTCCTCTGGGTTCCTTCCAAGGGGCTACCTGGTGAATTCGGATTCGGGCTTAGGAAAGGTGATTCCCCTCACCTGGGAAACCAGAGGTCAGGGTGAGGGTGTTCAGGGCTTGCAGAGCCCCTGTTTCCCCACCCAAAAGGTGGAGATAATAATAGTAGTAATAATAATAATAATATTGCTTTCACCTGGAGCTCCCAGGGCTAATGCAAACTTCAATGGAAAGCATTTTGTGAAATTCTCCTTAAGTGTTAAGTGTGTGTGTATTTCACGTGTGTGCAAAGAGGCCTCATTTGAGTCAAGGTCATTCTGATTTGGGCTTTTTGAGAAAAGTCACTTACAGAAGATGTCTCTTTTTGTTTGATAGAGGACTCTTCTCCAGGATGTCAGGGACCATATTTTCTTCCCCTGGCATACTTCATACAGGAGCAAAAGAAAGAACAGCCACAAGAGCTTTTTTTTTTGTAAACTGTGTTGTTCTGATGACTGGGAGAATTGTTATCAGCACTAAGTTCCAGAAAACTGCAATACTGATACCAAATGTCATTTCTCACCTTCTTGTGACTGCTGCCTTCTCCCTGCACAGAACCTCCTTACCAAACAATAAGGCCATGAAAGCAACCTGCTGTCAATGTCTTTCGGGGCATCTTTGACCTTGAATGTCCCTCTGGTCAGAACTCAGTTATCTCCAGAGTTGGCATGCGACACCAATCTTGCAGACACTGGGCAGCTGAGAGGTGGGCAGAGCTGCAGGTCACTGTCCGAAGCAGCCACTAACTCCTGCATCCTCCAGGCTGACCTGCATGCCAGGATCCCATCCAGCCCCGGAAGCTGGGAGCCCCTTTTGTAGCCAAGAGGGCCCCTGGCACCCTAATGTGGCCCGTTCCACCTAGCTGCACACCCCCTGCTTGCACAGGGCTCCAGCCAATCGCTCCGCAAGGCCTGGCCTCCTTGTAATTTCCAATTTGTGAAAAATGTAAAAATAGAAGGCCATTCGCTGCAGGCAGCTCTCATCAAATCGGATGCCACTTTCGTGTCATGTCAGATCATGGTACACAGAGCTGATGGCTTCCTCGGCTGCTCTCAATGGCTTCCAGAGCAGCAAGAGGGTGGTGACAAACTGGAGGGCACCGAGAGTTAGGGCAAGGTGGCTGGGTGCACAACATCAACACCCGCTTTAAATGAATCTAAAGCATAGGTCATGAATGTGCTGTACAGGGGGGCACCTGAGTGCAAATCCAGCAGAGGGATTAGCAACTGAGGGACACTGGGTACAAATTCATCTCTCTGCCTCAACCTCCCCAGCTAGCAAACAGCAGCTATCACGCTACTGGCCTCCTGAGCTGTGGCAAAGCTCAATTGATGGAACGAACTGGGAAGTGCTTTCTATTGCACAGCTCCTTAAACAGGGCATCGTGGTCCTTGCCAAGTGAGCAAGGCCAGGGCCTTTTCCGTGGCAGGGGTGTCAGCACGATGTGACCGCCGCTGGGCTCCAGGGCCATTTCCTAGGCCAGCGATCTTGCAGCAGGTGCCTAAACCTCTCTCTTCCTCAGTTTCCTCATCTGTACAGGGACAACTCCACTACGTAGCTCACGGGGTTTTGTGAAAATTAAATGCAATACTAGCAGGAAGGCACACAGCACACTCCCTGGCAGATCACCAACTTGCAATAACTCTTAGTTATAACTGTTATTGATCATATTAACATTGGAACAACATTTAGTGGGTTTTTCTTTCCTGTTTATGACTGAATCCAAGTCTGTGCTGAAATATCACAGCTTGCATTCACAGCTACGGTCTATGCCAGGCAACCCTATCTCCGCTATTAGCCAGCTTGCCGCTGACTCTCACCCCCTTCCCCTGCTCTGGAGGCCCTCAGGTGAGCTCGGAGTGAAGATGCTGGACATTCGTAAAGCTCACAGAGGCACGTTTTCTGGGAAGCCCTATTTTGGGGTCCACATCGGGCCTCCCAGCCTTTCACCGTCTCAAGTACCACCCTGTTTCCCACCACCTTCCAGCGACCTGCAGAGAATGGGGTAAAGGTGGCAGAAAGGCCCCTCGGTGCTGGGGCCATTGGGGGAGCTGGTGCCGAGGAATGCCACAGAGCAGTGGATGAACAGCTGATGATCTCCTCGCTGAGGGCGGGTGGGGGCGGGGGGGGGCGGCGGGGAGCGGCGGTAGGTTGTGGCTGCAGCTCTTTGCAATTGTTGTCGATTCAAGGTTGTTTTTATCGTGGCAGGTGTGCTCTGCCCGCCGTCCAGGCAACTTGGCCCGGCTGAGTGGAAGGGGCGGTTCTGACACGGGCAAAGTCAGGCCGGTTGATACATCTCTGTTTCCATCTGGGGAGCAGGGGGATTAAGAGTCTCTAAGTGGGTTTGGCCTTGAGGTGTGGCTGAGCTGGAGAGGGCTTAGGTGATCAAAGGGAAGGAGGTGCTAGGCACGCCTCAGGCCAGGTGACTCAGGCACCCCACCTGCTCCCAAGGACAAAGGGGATGGACTTTAGGATGCAGGGGCCTGGAGGCGACAGCAAGGCTTAATCAACCGGGGGTGATGCTCAGCCTGTGATCCACACCCCACATGAGAGGGACAAAACGACATCTCCAAATTCCAAGCGGCTTGGGATGTCTCTACCTCAGCTACTGAGCTCACAGCCAAGCGTAGGAACAGCATCTTTATGTGAAGGCAAGAAGCCGCCTGACACTGTGCTTTATTTAAGGTTGCTCTTAGCATATGCTGGGAAGGCAAGGGAGCAGCCACTGCTCAGACGGCAGTCCGGAGGGGTCTCACTGTCAGTCATCAAATCCTGACCATCGCCCCACCACCTCACTTTATGGAGGTGAAAACCAAGGCCCAGAGACCCATCAAGGGGGCAAAGCGTTGGCCTGGAAGTCAGAAGAGTGGGGTTCAAATCTCAAGCCCTGCCTCCTCCTGGCTGTGTGACCTTGGGCAAGTCACTTTGCCTCTCTGTATTGCAGTTTCCTCACCTCTGAAGGGGGGGATTAGAATAGTACCTGCTGCACAAGGTTACTGTAGGAATTATAAGCTGGATACATTGGCAGCTTTCAATACTGCATTCCTACCTTCCCATGCGGATGAGAACTTGCCCAAGGTCACCTGCAGAAAATGGCAGCAGCCCAGCTCCAAGCCAATCCTTCTAGGGCTCATTCCTGGCCAAGGTCTCAGAGGCTGTATTTTGTAGCCTTCCTGCTCGATGACACAGGGAGGTCCATGCTAGGCTGTCCTCACCTTCCATCTATGTAGGCTTTATTGCAAGACATTTACTGAGTGCCTGCTGGGTGCTGGGCCACGCGCAAACACATTCATAGCACTTGGAGCTCCTGGTTGCCATGCATATGAAATCCAGGGAGAGACAGATCTATTGTGCTTCTTTCAGCTTTGAGGGACTTGCTCTTTCCTTTACCCTCTGAGTTGCCTCCTCCTTGGCCTCTAGACGCCCCTCCCAGCCCCATCCTGAGTTCCTAGGGGACCCAGTTCTCACTGAGTCTCCAGCCTGGACTAAAGGGTAGAACATCAGCAGAGATGGTTCCCTCTTCTCTCCCACAGCGGCCGCCTCTCTACTGTAATTCTTAGGGATTGCCCCACTCTCTGGATGCTCTGGCAGACAAGCCGGGCTGCGTCCCACTGCCTGGGACTCACTGTTTGTCCTCTGAGGACTGGCCACTGAGCCAGCGCTTGGCTAGAGAGAGAGCGCTTTCTTTGTTTGCCGCCTGCCTGACAATTTCTTTCTGAGGCTCAAGGGAGGCTCAGCCATTTTGCCCCATTGCTGGGGGGGGGGGGTCCCTCTCACTTCTCCAGGGACTTGTATCATCCTCTGTGTGCGGAGAGGAGGGGGGGGGAGGGTCTGAGGCTGCTCTGACAAGGACCAGAGCAGGGGCTGGGTCAACGCTTCCCAGAGAGAGCATTCCAAGGAGAAAGAGAGAGTACAGATGCCTGTTGTTCCCACTGGCCTCCTTTGTTCTAGAATTTGGGAGTTGGGGTACCTTTTCACACTCCCTTATGAATGCATTTCCCCCAAAGTTCCCAAAGAGAGGATCTAAGCAATACCCAGCACCCAACACCCCCTCTCTTGCCAAACACCCACCTTGCCTGTCACAGATAAAGGTTGACCCCAAAGTCCACTCACTTAGTCTGACACAGTCTCTGATTTGGGGGTGTCACCGAAGCTCAGGAGCCATTTTATTCAGAGCCCCCAGTTCTTCACGAAGATAAGGCTGAGCTTCCTGGGAGAGGGAGAGATAGCTCAAGCCCCACATCGGGAAGACACTAAGCATCATCACTGGGCCTTTAAACACCCCATCTTCTCCTTGGGGTTCACATCTATTTGGGGAGTAGATTAGCTCAGAGCCTCAGGGCCAGGCAGCCAAGTCTAAGTTCCTTGTCCAAAAAGCAGGCTACGCTAGAACAGGGCATCTGTGGGTGCCAGCCGTGGGGATGTGTGGGTACAAAGGGACCACGCATGAAGACCCACTGGTCACTGCCCCCGGGCAACCTCGGGGAGCAGGGTCGTCCCTTCTTCCAATCCTCGGAAAGTAAATGCCAGGATGTAAGGCAAGAAGCTGAGAATGGTCCCTGCGGTAGCAAGGGGACACAGTCCTCAAACCCTCGGAGGGACCCCCCTCACCCCACATTCCTCGGGGAAAGGAGTGGGGAGAGCGCGTCGTGGGCTTCAGTGCGAAAGCTCAAGCCCAAGCTGTGGTGTGCTTTCTAGCCAACATTTCTTGACAGCTTAAGCTGCCCTAGGACAGAAAGGAGGTGTCCCATTCTCAAGTCGCCTGGTCCCCAGAGCCCGAAGAGAACAGAAGAGGGGCACAGCTCGACCTCGGCGCAGCTGACCCCAGACGGAGAAGTGGCGCACGACTAGCCAAACGTTATCATTCTTTCCCGGGTCCCCCGCCATCCCCTGGGGATGAACGCGGCGCTTCGACGGCTCCAGCAGAATTCAACACCAGCTGGGGGTCCAAGGGGCCCGCGACCAGGAAAAGGCAGGAGATTCTAGCGACCCTCGTGCGAGTTCCCCCGGTCCCCTACGCGTCCCATGGGGATGGCCGGGGTGCGCCTCGACTGTCGGAGCGGCACCTCACGCTCCTTCCTGTGGCCCGAGGCCGGGCGAGGCGCCGGGGCTGGAAACTCGGCGTGGCCGACCCCATCCCGCCCGGCCCGCGGCGGCGGCTCTGGGCGACCGTCCGCTCTGTCCAGCCGTCCCGGACTCTGCGCCCCGCGTCCCGAAGCCGGCAGCCCCTTCCTACCTGCGGCCGGGGCTGCGCTGCCCGCGGCGGGCGCTGCGCGGGCAGCTCGGCCGCTCCGGCGCGCTCCGGACGCAGGGCCGCTCCCGCCTCCGGCCGCGCTGCGCTCCCCGGCTCCTCGGTGCCTCAGCTCCGCGTTTCTCGCCCGCTATCTCGCCGCTCGTTCAGTCTTCCGAGGGCGGGCGGAGAGACACGGGGAAGAGAGGGGCGGGGAGTGCGGGGGGCGGGGCGCGGCGGGGGGCGGGGCGGAGGGCGCGCGGCGGGGGCGGGGGCGGGGCCGGGGCTCCGGAGCCCGCCCAGCCCGGGGAGGGGGGCTGCCGCGACCCCCCGCCAGCCGCGCGCCCCGTTCCCGCGGCTTCTTCGGCGTCCCTTCACCCCACTCCCTTCCTTCCACTCCTCGTCTTCTCTCCTTGTCTCTCCCGTTTCCCGCTTCCAGTTCTTCGCTCTCCATCTCCCCTCCCTCCCCCCTTTTCTCTCCTTTTCTTCTCTCTCTTCTCTTCCCCGCCCCATCCGCCTCGCCCGCTCCCCTCTCCCCTTTCTCCTCTCACTCTCTCCTTCCTTCGCCTTTCGTCTGGTGGCCTCTTCCCTGCCTTGGCCCGTCTGTCTGGGTCTCTGCGTCTCAGTCCTTTTCAACATGGATTTCCCTCTTGGCTTTTCTCTCTCCAGCCTTGCCGGTCTGCTTCTGTTGGTCTTTTTTGTTTCTCTTTCTCTGTTTCACCCTCTTCTCTCTCTGTAGGTCACAAGGCCCCCTCAGTGTGGGTGGGGTGTGGGCTCCTGCCCCCTCTCTGCTCCCCTGCCTGTTACACAGGGAACAGTTTCTGAGCTGAAGCAACAAGGCTTTTGATCCCAGGCAGGATGTGTGCATATGGCGGGGAGGGGCGGGTTGGTGAGGACTCCCTGTCTGCTGCCAGGGGGTGGTGGTGGAGACACAAGTGGCTATGCGTGTGGATGGACAGATGGATAAACAGATGATTAAAAAGAGAAACACAGCCTGCAACAACCCCTAGGGATGGCAGCAGAACACCCCCTCCCCCTCCCCCCCCCCACCCCATCCCCCAGGTACCCTCCTCCTTCCAGTTCTTGAGATTTGAGGGATTGTCCCAGAGAAGGCTCTCTCCCAGCCAATGCTCACCCAGTACCAGAGGACTCCCTCACTATCCCTTGCCAAGTCCTGACCCCTGACTCCTTTCACAAAGACTCCTGGTAATGGGGCCATGACTGCCCTTCCATCTGGGTTCCCCAAGGACTCACAGAAAGGATCCCTTCTCTCTACCCTTGACCTACTCTTTGCCTCCTCTCTCTGTCCCCAGGGCTGGCATTTGCCGATAGACTTGCCATCCCCCACCCCACATTGCCCGCCCATCATCCATCCTGGGTCCCACAACACACAGTGCTCCCCAAGGTGACCCTGACTGCTCCTGTCTCTTTCCCACACTCTCACCCACAAGCATGGAATCTTGATATCTTCCTTGACCCATCTATTCCTCCCCTCTACTGGTCACCACCTGGAGACACCATGGTGAACAAGACAGGCCACAGACCCCAAGGTGGTCCTGGTCCGGTGTGGGAGACAGGCTTCTGTCAAATAACCACACAGGCCCAGAGTGACAAGCTCTGCCAGGAGCACACATTTCAGGCGATCCAGTCTAGCTTGGGATGGTTGGGAAAGGTTTCCTCAAGGAAGTGCCATTTGAGCTGATGGCCAAAGGATGAATAGATGCTATCTGGATGGAGATGCGGGGCACAGATTTGAGCAAGGGTATGAGGGTAGCAAATATGGAAGCTATTTTTTCTTGCCTGACATTCATTTCAGCTTGTTCAGGCGATAGCACCTCAGTTTTGATTTGGGGAACTTCCCCTTCTCCACTCACATTCATATGGTTGGGTGGAGTTCCCTCCTTTCAGGGGTGGACATGTGACCCAGGCACAGCCAGAGCACATCACCCTGATCTCAATGGAAAGAACGTGTGACATATACTGCGTTGATGAGAACTCTTCCTGGGACTTTTGCTAAAACTACTGTCAAACACAAGTTTGATCTCCACCACAGTTCCTAAGCCTGGAACTGCTGGCAGCCGGCCTTGTCACTCCATGAACAGATCATATCTGAAAATGAAGCCGACACAGAGGAAGGCGGAACTGAGAGACGGAGAATGGACAGAGTCCTGATGAGTATTGTTTGAGTCCCTGGACTCAGCCGTGCCTGAAGGCAGTTTCATTATTTCAATCTCATTAAGTTCCTTTTTTGTCACTTACGCAAGTTTGAGTTCAGTTTATGTTGATTAAAACCAAAATAGTGCAATGAATCCAGTTTTGGATTGAGAAATAGGAAGCATTACTGATGTAAACGAATTATAGTAACCATTTCAACTCCCCTTTCTTCCTTCAAGTCTCCTCGATAATCTCACTTACAATCATCTCTCTTTTTTCTGTATTCCTATTCAGAAGTTAATTCCCCTCTATTTTCATTGCTCTAAATGTGTTTTGCAGGAGCTTCCCTGGTGGCGCAGTGGTTAAGAATCTGCCTGCCAACGCAGGGGACACGGGTTCAAGCCCTGGTCTGGGAAGATCCCACATGCTGCAGAGCAACTAAGCCCGTGCGCCGCAACTACTGAGCCTGCGCTCTAGAGCCTGCAAGCCACAACTACTGAAGCCCGTGCGCCTAGAGCCCATGCTCTGCAACAAGAGAGGCCACTGCAATTGGAAGCCCGCGCACGGCAACAAAGAGTAGCCCCCGCTCGCCGCAACCAGAGAAAGCCCGTGTGCAGCAACGAAGACCCAACGCACCTAAAAATAAATTAAATAAATAAATTTTTTTAAAAATGTGTTTTGCCTACATACGAAAGCAAAGTCTGGCTGTCAGGTCAGTTTCATAGACCGACCATCTACTGCTTGAATTATCTCCATAACATCCCCTGCTCCCCGCTCCCCTCCCCGCCCGCCCATGACTGTCTAGCATCTGTCTGCACATCTCCAGTGATGGGAAACTCATTATTCCACCACGCGGATGGTTTCAAACAACAAACTCTTATCTCACTGGTGTTCCAAGGACTGTCTCCTGTGAAGTGGGGAACTTCAGATAAGGGACCCTATACTATAAAGTTGAGATGTCTGATGCACCGTCCCCATGCCCTTCCTAAAAGCCCGGTTAAAGTCTTCCAGAGAACTCACATGCATCCCTCGTGGGCTAGAGAGATGGGTTCTGTTAGCAGAGTTCCCAAAATGCGGGCTGGCAACCATTGGTGGTAGCTAGGATAATTTTCAGTGAGGTGGAATAACTTGGTGCACAAAAGCTCTTCCATATTCATCTCCCTGTAACATCCTTGTGATTTCTGCCCATGGGCAAGTCTCAGGTTGGGGTAATTTGTCTTTAACACCTCTCACAGTACTGAGCCATCCCATTTTAACTAAGAGCGATAAGCCCTAGGACTGTAGCCCTGGTAGACACCAATATCTAGTTAGAATTGAACACATTGCTCATCTGTCCTTGTATCTATTTTAGTGGAGACCTATTTCTGGCAAGTGATACTGATCTTCTAGTTACAGTGTGATGTACAGTTTCCTTTTCAGATACATTTATTTAATCTAAAAAAAGGAAAATACTTAAGTAAATAAAAATAGACACAATGCACAGATTTTTGCAAAACTCTCGTGGCTGGTTTGCAAGTGACTAAAGTTTGCGTAGCCTAATTTAGAGAAACATTTCACCCATGTGTTCGTTCACTCAACAAATGTTCATTGAGCACCTCTGAGACGAGATACGGGGGAGGACTCGACAAAGAGACAACACGGCTGATAGGAGATTCCATTAAAGAGGGCAAGGCCTGACCATGGAAGGTTTAATCACCACATGGAAGAACTGGATTTGACCTTGTGGGGCACTGGGGAGCCATTGAATGTGCTGGAGCAGAAACAGTAAGGCAGGATTTAAGATTGTTGAGACTGGCCAGGTATGCAAGGTGGATTGAAGGGGAGAAGATTGGAAGCCGGGAGACCAGTAGGGGGCTGCTGTAATATTGGAGGCGTGACAGGAGGGGAACTGGCACCTAACAGTGGGCACTCAATAAATGGTTGAAACTATTATTGTTAATATTATTGCTGTAGTCCCCTCCCTTCCCTTGACTTGGGGTAGTTCAATGAGTCATAGACTTACAGGGCATCAGACTGGAGATGGCCCTGAGATATTACCTAGTCGAGTACCTTTATTTTAGAAATGCGTAAACTGAGGCCTGGAGAGACACAGTGAGTTGCCTGCAAGCACCTGGCTACCTGATAGCAGAGCCAGGAAGGTGATGACTGCCAGCTGTATTTTGGAGCACTGCTGCGTGCTAATCACTGACCCATGGGGAAACAGAGAGTCACTGGCCCAAAGTCACACAGTAGAAGAGGAGCAGAGCTGGGATCCCAAATGAAGCCTGGCCATCTCCAAAGGTGGCACCCTGGGCCATGAAGTTCATTAATCTCGCCCCTGCACCCCCAGGCAACCTCTCATCAGGCCACAGGTGATGCTGTGGGAAGAGACCTGATTTTGCGAGGGGCAGCGGCGGTTCGGGATGTCCAGATCTGTCATCAGTTCTCTGTGTGTCCTTGGGCAAGTCCCTTTCCCTCTCTGAGGCCCAGTTTCCTCACTTTCAAATTAAAGAGATTTCACTTCCCTTCTGACATCCCAAGTCCTCAGGCTGCTGGGTGAGGGGCTCAGGAGGAAGGCCACACCTGAGTCTGCTCCCCACACCTTGCCCAGGCCTCCTGTGCTGAACCCTTCAGCTGCTCCTAGCAGACTCTGTTTCCACAGACAACACAATTCCATCATCCAGCTTGTCCAAAATTCTAGTAACACTGACAAGCCTCCCTTCGACCTAAGAAAATATCCCCTGTAGGGAAACAGGGCTTCGTGTTTTGTTTTCAGAAGGGATGCTATTACCTTAACCGCACCCCCTCCATACCAGAAATTCCCCCATTAGCAAAAGAGCCACCACATTAATGTGTGTAACCACTTGAAAAACCACAATAAACCTCGCAGGGGATAATAGGACATAATATCATTTTGTTATCCTGTCCATGAGTCACGCTGGGGCAGATCCTTGGCAGCGGCCTTGTTGCTGAATGTTCAAATATTTGTGCATGTCATACCATGCTGGGCTCAATACTGCAACACCCTGATAGACTGCCACTTCCAAAGAGGCAACCCCCCACAAGATGGGGAGCAGGCTGTTCTCAGTGCAGACAGGGCCTGTCCCAAGGAGATGGCCCGATAAACATTTCTCCACAGTGTACAGTTTGTGGGTAATGTGTAGGCTTTGGAGCTAGACAGACCTTAGCCAAGTGACCTCACCTTCCTGGTCCTCAGTTTCCTCATCTATAGGATGGGAATAATAAAAATAGTTATAGCTTCTACCTGACAGCATTGCTGGGAGAAAGCCAGCTCATGTTCTGGTGCATGGTAAATGCTCAAATACTCTTATTATTCAGGGGCCATTTGTAATCTTCTCTACCCCCGAGTCAATAAGATTCTAATTGAGGATTGAAGGCAATCTCAAATGCCACCATCTCCAAGAATCTTGTCTGGCTTTTGCCCAACTGCATATGATTTCTTCATGCCTCCAATTCCCACACAGATCTCGTTCCTGCTTCCCTTTAAAGGTACTCACCACTCTCCCTTCAATGGGGGCACAGACTGCTGTTCCTTGGAGCCCTGCACACAATAGGGGCTCAATATTCATTGACACTTTGTATCTGCTCCCAGGGCAGAGAGCCCAGGGCTATTGGGTTCCTTCCACACTCATTGCCAACATCCAGATATATGAGGCTACTTTCAGTGCTCCTCAAGGGTCCCAACCTCTGGGCCTTTACATATGCTGTTCCCTCTGCCAGGAACACTGTTCCCTTATCCTCTTCTCTAGTGGACTTACCTTTACTCTGTAGGTTTTGGCTTGGATGCCAGTGGGATGACTCCTGCCCTCATGGCCCGGCCCCGTTCCCTGGTTGGATTCATCTGCACGTTTCCCCATCATAGAAACGCACACACTGAGTTGTTTAACTCCCGGTTTCATCCTCTCTCTCTCTCTCTCTGGACTGTAAGCTCTGCGAGGTCAGGAATGGGTACACAGCCCAGTGCTTGGCACACGGGAAGTGCTCACTAAATATCTGTTGAAGAGAGAAATGCACACATGAAAACCATGGGCTCACGTCTCACTCATGTGGCAGGTTCTTGAGGACCTGTCCGTTGGCCCCTCGGATAGACAGGGTGTGAGAAGGGCTCGGAGTTCTGAGAATTCTGACTTTTTCTCCCCTGAGCACTGCCAGGCTCCTGGAACTGAAAACCCTGCCTGCTGGCAAGCATCTCAGTCACTCTCAGGACGGATCTGAATGTCACTGTCACCTGCGGGCATCTGACAACCAAGCCAGGCTGGTTCCCATGTGTAGGGCACTGAGGACCCCCAGGAGGAGATGGGGGGAGTGTGGTGATTGTGCTGGAGGGAAACCAGAAGCCTGGAAGAAAGGCACCAAGAGGCAATTGGTGCTGCGAGAAGAACATGGGCCTCAGGGTGGGGCGACTAATTCACATCCCAGAAGTTGCATTACCATGGGCAAGCTCATGCCTTTAAAATTCTAAGTACTGTAACTACGTATTTATTGAGCTTCTACTTAGTGCCAGAGCCCTTCGCATGAATCATTGCGATCACCCTCCCAGTGACCCCACAGGATGGGAGGTGTTATACCAATTTTACAGCTTAAACTAAGATACAGAGGGTGTCTGGATCTTTTCTGGGTTCCCCAGAGGCCAAGCTGAGGACAAGGACTTGAGTGCAAGTGGGTTATTTGGGAGGCAGAGCTAACACAGTAGGCAAGTGGGATGTGAGAAAGGCAGGCAGCCGGCATAGGGTATTTGATCCAGCCAGCTACCAGGTGGGCAGCTGGCACTTAATTCCAGGGACAAAACTCTAGGAAACAGGGTAGCACATGCATCTCAGAGTTACCCTACCTGAGGGGAAAGGGAGCTGGGGTATTGATACACCAGTTCTTGCCAGACTTTGGTTGAAGACTGCTCCAAGGGTGCTAATTTCCTGGCACTTCTGCACTAGGAGGCACTTGGCCGAGCAGCCTTCTGGGGGTGCGGGGAAGCCCTCAGGCACAGCATTACAGGAAAGAGAGTGGGAGGTTGGCCAGAGCCCCTGGGAAAGGTCAGGTCCAGGGTTATGGGTGACACACTGTGTATCCTCCAGTGGGGAAGGGGTGGACACTGCAAAGGTAGCTGTTGCCTGATGGGGCTGAGGCATGGAGCATTATCCAGAGTCTGCTCAACCTTATTCACTTTCTGGAACTTTCACCTTCCAAGAGTGAGGGGCAGCTGGGGTAGATGTGTGAATCCTGATCTTAGACTCAGGAGCTCCTGGCTCGTTCTAGGACCTCATAGCTGAGTGACATACCTGGGCCACAGTTTCTTCCTCTGTTACACAGGCGCAGCCGTGATTACCTAGGAGAGCTGTTGAGAGGCAGAAGGAGTTCATGGCACTCAAACCCTGGCATGGAGTGGATGCCCCATCAGGGCTTTGGCATCCATACATCTATCTCTATCTTAGGAAATCCAGAAGCAGCAAATGCCTGCTCCACTTTCATTATCTGCCATCCAAATGGCAGCTAATCACAATATTGTTATTTATGAGAGAAATGGATTCAGCATTTTTATTCCAAACAGAAGCTATTGACATTCCTAGAATAGTCCCGGGAGAGGGAAAGCCCATTGCAAAATGCTCCTTCAGAAACAATTTGCAATCAGTGGCCCAGGCATGGGTCCAGAGATGTGGTCCTTGCTGGTTCTCACTGACTGATAAGGAGAATAAAGCACTCCACCGGAGGCCAGGGCTAGGGGCGGGCAGCAGCCAGGAGAGGGCTGACATCTTAATGGGAGAGAATATGGCAGAGCCCTGGGATTGCAGCTTGCCTGCCCAGGCTGATGTGGGCCGGAGACATCTTGGCAGGTGGGTAAAGAGGGGGCCACAGGGCCTTTCTGCTCTCTTCTGCTTCCCCCCTTGCCCTCCCCCTCCCTCCCTTTCTCTCTGACCCTCTCTTACTTCTCTTTTTACCTTCCTTTTCTCTCCCTCCCTCTCTTCTTTCTTTCCTTATTTTGTTTTCCTTCTTTTTTCCTCTTTAAAAAATATTATTAATTAGCCGAGTACTTCTGGTATTTCCACCCTATAAACGATCACAATATTTAAGACAAAAGTTCCCTTTGATCTTCCCATTTAATCCTCATTTACTCCTCCTCCACTTTGCAGATATAATACGAACAGTTTGCTGCATGTCCTTCCAGACATTTTTTTCTTCCCATTTGGGTACATCTATATATACCTAGTAAACATCTTTTTGTTTGTGTGTTTATATTATAAAAATAGCATTGTACTCTGGTTGTCATTCTGCCACTTGCTTTAAAACAACAACAACAACAACAAAACCTTTTTCAAAAATGTTTTCAGTTCATGCAAAATTAAGAGGAAGGGACAGACATTTCTCATATACCTCCTGCCCCCACACATGCACAGCTTCCCCCATGATCAACACCATCCCGCAAATTGGTACATTTGTTACGACCGATGAACTTACTTATATTGACACAACATTATCACCCTAAGTCCACAGTTTACCTTAGGGTTCACCCTTGGTGTTATTATATATGTTCCGTGGGTTTGGACAAACGTATAATGACATGTACCATTATTATGGTACCCACTGCCCTAAAAATTCTCAGTCCTCCACCTATTCAGCCCTCCCCTAGCCCCACTCTTGGGCAACCAGTAATTTTTTACTGTCTCCATAGTTTTGCCTTTTCCACAATGTCATATAGTCAAAATCACACAATATGTAGCCTTTTCAGATTGTCTTCTTTCACTTAGTAATACGCATTTAATATGTCTTTTTATGGCTTGATAGCTTATTTCTTTTCAGTGCTGAATAATGTTCCATTGTCTGGATGTACCACAATTTATGTTTCCATTCACCTACTGAATGGACATCTTGGTTGCTTCCAAGTTTTGGCAGTTATGAATAAAGCTGCTGTAAATATCTATGTTTGGTTTTTTTGTGGAGGTAAGTTTTCAACTCCTTTCGATAAATAACAATGAGTGGTGTTGCTGCATAGCATTGTAAGAGTATGGTTTTGTAAGAAACCAACAAAATGTCTTCCAAAGTGGCTGCACCATTTTGCAATCCCACCAGCAATGAATGAAAGCTCCCATTGCTCTAAATCCTTACCAGCATTTGAAGTTGTCAGTGTTCCAGATTTTAGCCATTCTAATAGGTGTGTAGTGGTATCACATTGTTGTTTTAATTTGCATTTCCCTGATGACATATGATGTGGGACATCTTTTCATATGCTTAGTTTTGATCTGCATATCTTCTTTGGTGAGGTGTCTGGTAAGATCTTTTGAGTTTCAAATTGGGTTGTTTGTTTTCTTATTGTTGAGTTTTAAGAGTTCTTTGTGTATTTTGGATATGTCTTTTGCAAATATTTTCTCCCAGTCTGTGGCTTGCCTTCTCATTCTTTTGATATCGTCTTCTGCAGAAGTTTTTAATTTTAATGAAGTCCAGCCTATCAATTATTTCTTTCTTGAATTGTTCCTTTGGTGTTATTTAAAAAGTCATCACCATACCTAAAGTTATATAGATTTTCTCCTACGTTATCTTCTACAAGTTTTCTCATTTTGCATTTTATATTTAGGTATATTTAGGGTCTATGATCCATTGTGAGTTAATTTTTGTGAAGGGTATAATGTCTGTGTCTGGATTCATGTTTTTGCGTGTGGACGTATAGTTGTCCCAGCACCATTTGTTGAAGAGACTATCATTGCTCCATTTCATTTCCTTTGCTCCTTTATCAAGGATCAGTTGATTCTATTTATCAGGATCTATTTCTGGGCTCTCCATTCTGTTCCATTGACCTATCTGTCTGTTCTTTCACCAATAGCACACTGTCTTGATTACTCTAACTTTATAGGACGTCTTGAAGTCAAGTAGTGTCTGTCCTCCAACTTTGTTCTTCTTCAATACTGAATTGTGTTCAAGGTCATACAGCTAGTGAACAGTGATGGCAACTCAAGTCTTGGACTCCTAGTCCAGCATAGAAGAGTGGAGGAGACAAGGCTGAGAAAAACAACTAAAGTGAGATCATAGGGGGCCTTGAGCACCAGACTGAGGCACGAGGACCTTTTCCTGACGGCACTGGGGAGCCAAGGAAAGTTCTTGAGCAGGGGACTTACTGGGAAGCCTTGGGAAGATTAATCTGGTGATGGTGTGTGGTGTGGGTTGGATGGAGAGTCGGGGGGACCAAGAGGCATTTAGGAGGTGGCTGCAGTTATCCAGGGAGGAATGATGACACCATGAGGAGAAAGCCTAAGGACAATCCCTGCACAAAGAACCCCCAACTGTCCACTGGGAGGGCCACATGGATGTCTCTTGGTGTCCACTCCCAAGGCCACTCCATATACTATGGTGCATGTCATATCGTGGAGCTGGACTTACCTTTGGCTCTAGAGATGCACACGTGACCCAGGCCTGGCCAATCAGGGTAAATTCATCATCCCCACTTGAGTGATTGGTTCAGGGAGGAGCACATGACCAAAGCTGGTCCAATCAGAATGAATCCCAGACCTCTGTTGATGAAGAGTGCCTGCCTAAAATCAAGGCCAAAATAGAGGCAAATGTAGTCAAGGAGTAGTGAGAGTGAAACTCAGTCATAATGAGTCCTGTTGATATCATCTGAGCCCCTGGATCCAGCAACGCCTGAAGCCCCATTGGGACTTTTTTTTTCTATGACCCAATAAGCCCCCTCCCCTAGACAATGTTTAGTGTAAGCCAGTATGCATTGGGATTCTTTTGCTTGCAACCTAAAGTGTCCTGACCAACACACCAGTAACCTAGATCAGGAGTCAGCAATCTATAGCCCATGGGCCAACATCCGCCTACCACCTGTTTTTATAAATAAAGTTTGTTTGGGAACACAGCCATGCCCATTTACTTACATATTGTCTATGGCTGTTCTTGCACTGCAAGGCAAGTTGAGTAGTTGTGACAGAGACCCTACAGCCCACAAAGCCTCGTATGTTTTTTATATGGTCGTTTACAAAAACATACATCAATGCCTGACCTAGATCAATCTCTCTCACCTCCTATTAAGGTGGAAACTGGGGCCCAGAGAAGGGCTGGCCTAACATTGGGGCAGAGCCAGGCCTAGAACCCAGGTTTTCTGACACCCAGGCTAGAGTCCTTGTCCCCAGACACTGCCCCAAAGTGTTCTGTGTCCTTCTGGAGGGTGTTTGATTCACTTGACAGGTGAATCCCCCTCATGGGCCCAGACAGAATCCTCCTCTGCAGCCTCCCTGTGGTGTTCCTGGGAGCCGCGGGGAGCACGGGAAACTGAATTCCATAAATAACCGAACCTGACAGTCCAGCCCCCCTCCCCTAGCGACCTGCTCACTGGAGCTGGAGCAGACATGGAGGACAGTTGTCCCGATAGGGACCCCATCCAAATCCCGCAGATGCTCTCCTGGCCACGGGACCCAGGACCAGAGGAAGGTCCACTTGCAAAATGCTTGTACATCATCCAAATAAGACGAGGCAGGGGTTTGAGACTCACCCATCGTAAGGGGGCTGAGAGGTGATTTGGGTCACATGGGGTAGGGCTGGGAGGGCTCAGAGGCACGAGGAATGTGCAGTCAGAGAAGGTTCTCTGGAGTAGGCAGTCTGGAGCATTCAAGGACAAAATTAAAAACGTTCAGGAAACCCTTTGCTACCTCTCTGAACCCTTCCCCTCCCCCAGCTGTCTACACTCCAGCCACATGAGCATGACCCAAACATGCCAAACCCACTCCTGCCTCAGGGCCTTTGTACTTGCTGTTCCCTCAGCCAGGAGATCCCGACTCTCAGACCTTCGCGTTGCGGGTTTCTTCCCATCATTCGGGCCTCAGCATACTTGTCACCACCTCTGAGAAGCCTTCCCTCGCCGCCTATCTTAAAGCTGCCGGCCGAGCCTAGGCGGTCTCCCTCTCATCCTCCTTTCTTGTTTTCTTGTATCTCTGGCCTCTAGAACAGTCCCTGGCCTGGGGCAGGGGGAGATCAATAACATCTGTTAAGTGAGTGACCGGGGAAGCACCATGTGCCCCAGGTACTTACAGTTCAGTGGGGGAGACACAAATCCCCTGTGGTGTGAGAGGCTCCACGAAGGGAAGGGGAGGGGAGGGCAGCTTGGAGACCGGATCTGCCGTGGCCTTGGGGGGACAGGGAAGACTTCTGTGAGGAGGGCAGGGTGGGCAGAAGTGAGCTGGGAAAGTGTGAAGGAGACTGGTGGAGGGAAAGCAAAGCATCAGAGGTGAAGGAGCGTGGTTGAGGAACTCAACGCAAGAGCGGAGGGGAGGTGGGGCTGTGAGGCCAGACATGGGGGCGAGGCCCAAGGCCAGGGCCAGCTGCGGCGTGTTAGGGAGGCTGGACTTCATTCCAAGCCAGGACGGTGGTTGAGCAGGGACATGACAAAAGCAGCCCTGGCTTGAGAGCCTCATTTCAAGGAACTGTTGGAATCAGAAGGCAGGACCAAGGGGGGAAGGTCTCTCTCCTGGGAAGGGGTAGGGTGGTCACCAGAGAAGAAGATGGGGTGACCTGGACCCTCTGTTCCACCGCCTCCCCCAGCATCCACATCCAGGGCTGCTGTCCTGCCACAGCCCAGGCCTGGCCCCTCCAGGCTGCTAGTTGGGCAGCTTCCTGGAAGAGGTAACCTGGAGCAGCCCTGGGCCCATTCGAACAGGGAGGCTTTAGCCCAAGACTTGGTTTTGCTACCAGTGGGCTGTGTGAACGTGTGCACCTCTCTGTGCCTCAGTTTCCTTATCTGTCGATCAGGGAGAAGAGCAGCCCCAACATCTTGGGTCTAAATGAGATAGTGCATGTCAAGCGCTTAGCACAGAGCCTCACACAGGATCAGCACCCGGAGAAGGTGACTATTAGGGGCTGGCTTGTTCTGGCTGGAGGTTCCCGTAGGGGGAGGAGGGGCGAGCTGGGAGTACGGGAGGGTTGCTGGAGGTTTGGGGGTGTCTAAGGCATTTTGGAGACCCCCAAATCCCTTCTGGAAGAGCCTTATCTTTGGGGATCGCTCAGGGCTGGGTCTGTCCCACCTGGGCCCCCATCCCCCAGGGCAGCTCTGAGAGAGTCAGTCCTGGGACTGGAAGGGGACCTCAGTCTCTGGAGCTGGTAGCTGAGGACAGAATCCCTGCCTGCTGTCCTGTCACCATTCCTCTGCAGCCACAGTGCGCAGGCCAGGTGGAGATAGCCCAGCTGCCGTGTGGAGGGTGACAGATGGCCACAAATGAGGGGTGAATGAACCTGCTAAATCATCAGCTGGGAAATTGAGCATCTCACCTCCCATCTGTGAGAGCTTCTTCCCTGTAGAAGGGAGCGTATGTTCGGGTGTGAGTGTGGGGGGCGTTTGCTGTACATACAGATGGACTCAGTGCCATGGCTAGGGCGTGTGGCATACACGTGCACACATGTGTACACATGCTTGCACACACACATATGAGCACGCATAATTTGCACACACATGCTCACACCCCTGACTCACATTCTTCCCATCACATGTGCACTCCCATTTGTCCATTCACCTACAGGCTCCTGTGCACACCACTTACACACTTGTTTTACATCCAGAAACACCTACCTACACCTGTCCACACCCAGAGCACAAGGTATCCCAAAAGGTAGATTTGTGCAGCTGCACTTTCTCACACTAACCAAGACCCACTGAGACGCACAGTTTCTCACACTGCTGAATCAGAGTGGGGTACGCTGGCTCCAGTTCAGGGGTGCCTCCTGGCTCTCCCTGAGGGAGGGGCCACTTCCCATGAGGACAGACTCAGTCACATGACCAGCTCCAGCCCCTGAAATTGGAGGGGAAGAGCTGTGTGTCCCTCTGGGTGGGAGCCTCCAGAGCCAGCTTCCAGGTCCTCCAGGCTCTCTTTTCCCTCTGCTGTGGTGACCTGCGGCACTCCGGGTAGAGGCTGCCCATTTACTCTGGGTCCCAGGGTGTTGCTGACAGGGAGCAGAGCCATAGGTGACCCTCGAAGTAATGTAGATGCTGAGAAGTAAATCTACATTGCTGTGAGCTATTGTGCTCTGGGGACCACTTGTTACTGCAGCATGGCACAGCCTTGGCTGAGAGAGACAACACACACACATACATACACACCCACTGTGAGATCATATAAAAAATATATATACTGATCTCTGCCCCCAGTTCCTGGCACAGTGCTCCTGAAACCCTTAGAATTTCCTGAATAATAGGAGTGATTTTTTCTAATGACGTGACACTTGGTGGGCTCCTGGATGGCTTCAGGATGGGGGCTGGTCCCCAGAAAGACCCAGCCATGATTAGAAGCTTGGAACTTTCAGCCTCGCCCCTCATCCTCCTGGAAGAGAAGAGGGGCTGGAGATTGAGTTAATGATTGGCCGTGCCTCTATGATGAAGGCTCCATAAAAACCTCAAAGTATGGGGTTCCTAGAGCTTCTGGTTGGTGAACGTATCCACATGTTGATGGTGCACTCCAACTCCACAGAGATAGAAGCTCCTCTACTTGAGACACTTCTGGACCATTCCGTACATACTTCTTCATCTGGCTGTTCACCCGCATCCGTTGTTATGCAATAAACTGGTAACCTAAGCAAGTGTTTCCCTGAGTTCTATGAGCCATTCTAGCAAATTATCAAAACCAACGAGGGGGTTATGGGGACCCTGACTTATATCTGGTTGGTCAGAAGTGCAGGCGATAACTCCGGACATGTGACTGATGTCTGAAGTGGGGGAAATCTTGTGGGACTGAGCCCTCAGCATGTGGAATCTGACGCTAACTCCAGGGAGACAGCGTCAGAACTAAGTTGAATTGTAGGACACCCAGCTGGGGTCACAGAATTGCTTGATGTGTGGAAAACCCACATGTCTGGTGTCAAAAGTGTGCGTGTGGTCGTAGTGTGAGAGCAAAGGAGAAACACAAGGGGCAGCATCTTTTCTTATGTACGCACACACTCACATTCCTGCAGGGTTCACACACACACACACACACACACACACACACACACACACCACACTCCCTGGGCTCACACACTCTCCACAGCACACTCCAGGCTAGTCTGACAAGCAGGGCGTCCAACCTCTGGTCAGTAACAGGGAAAGCAGCGGGAACAGGGTGAGGTGGGAACAGATGTGTGGTTCGGTGATGGAGCTGTGGTTGAATTATTTCCTTAGGGGATTTTCTGTTGTCAAAAGATGCAGAACTCAAGTGAGGCTGAGTGGGCAAGTTTCTGAGGGTCAGGGAGCACTTCCTGGGGAGTCCGGAGTCAGGAAACTTGGCTTTGGGCCTCATGTGGCCATGTGACCTTCTCTGGTCTGCACCTCCCTGGGGACAGGAATTGCTTTGAATCCAGGAAGGGAGGCTGGTTGAATCCAAATAATAATAAACAGCCCAACAGCAGCCTTCCCCCGGCACTAAGCCAGACTCTTCCTGACTGTCCACTCTTGGAATCCTCACAGCAGCCCTCTGAGATCTCAGGTTCCATGGATTAAAGTCCCCTTGACAAACATCTGTGGGTGGCTCCCAGCCTGCAAAGCCCAGTGCTGGGTGTGGGTGTGGGTGATGCCATGATGACCCCCTGCCCATAGACACAGCTGATCGCAGCCCACGGCAGGAGAGTCAGGCATGATGTTGGGATGGAGTGATGTGGGGGTCCCCAGGGGCGAGTGGCCACATCTTGGGGAGCTCTGGCAGGGCTAATTGAGCAGGGCCTTCAGATGCTGGTGAGAACATGAGTTTTGGTGACAGAAAGACCTGTATTCAAGTCTCAACTCCTTTGCTTCCTGGCCGTGGAACCTTGGGTAAAGGACTTAGCCTGACTGGGCCTCAGTTTCCTCATCTGTGAAGTAGATACGATCATTGCTATAATCATCGCTGGGTTGCTATCATGAGGATGAAATGAGAAGATGCTCAGAGCAGCCCCAGGCAGGACCAGTCTGTGCCTCTTTGCATAAAGGCCCATTTCTGATGTTCCTTCCTCCAGGAAGCCTTCCTTGATCTCTTTTTCCTCTGAGCTCATGGAGCAGTTTGTACCTGATTAAAACACCTGTTCCCACTGGACATGAATTAGAGTTCACTGAGTCATGAATTTGTTCCACATTTTATCAAGCACGTCTCCCTGTATCAGGACTAGGGCTGAGGGCTAGGGTGTGGAGTTGAATAAGAGATGCTGCCCTCCCCAAATGCCCCACCCATGTGCCTGTAGTCAGGCTTAGGGCCGTGGCCCTGCTGTGTCGTTTCCCACTGCTTGTGGAGCTCAGTGACTGGCACACAGGTCTGCATCAGGGGCCGGGAGACAGAAGAGTGGGGTGGGAAGGGCTCAGGCCTGGAGTCAAGTCCAAGCTCTGTTTCTTTCTTGCTCTGTGACCGTGGGCAAGTCCCTGCACCTCCCTGAGGCTTAGTGTCTCCGTCTGTGAAATGGTAGCGACTGGGCCTGATTGTCTCTAAGTGCCCCTGGGCGCTGGCCCTGCAGAGTTACTGAGCATGAGCTTGTCCTCGCATGGGAGTATGGTGGGTGGCCCAGAGCCAACCCCAGGCTCACCCCCTCCAGGCCCCAAGTGCATCCTGCAGGGGAAGCAAGGGAGGGTTAAGGCCGAGCTCTCAGGAGGCCGCCCTTTATTTGGAGTGGCTTGAATTAGCATCTGCAGGCCTATCAGAGTCCGGGTATTAATGAGCCATTGAGTCAGAGGCAGTTCTCCAGTGCACCGTGTTGTTGATGAATTAATCACTTCTGACAGCTCCGAACGCCAACTCCGTGCTTACCCCCAGCAAGCCTGGGGTGGCCACTGGCTGAGCCACCCAGGGCCCAGGTTGGCTGAGCTGCCCTTGCCACCCCCTGCCCCCAGCAGCATTTCAATAGTTCAGCTTGGGGTCTTGGCTTCTTAATCTGAATCCAGCCTCTTTCCTTTCTATCCATCACTTTTCCCTGATTCCTAATCCAGTCCCATCCAGGCCAAATCATTCAGCCTCCCCAGCTAGAACAGTGGGTGGCCTCTTTGACTCCTGTCCTCCCACTGCATGAAAAAACACTCTCATCTCTTGGGTAACAATGTGCTGAAAATCATATGCTCTCAGAAGCTCATTTTCTCCCTAGGAAGAGAGGTGTTTTATTTGGATGAATACTTGTATACTTTTGGGGGGTTGGGGGTGAGGTCTCCAACAGGAATGCAAATTGAGGGCAGAGCAGAATTGCTCCAGCAGTAAAGGGGATTTTTAGAGACTATGTGGGGAGAAGAGAAAGGAAGAGATGCAGACACGCTTTGGTTGCTCCTTCTGCCTTGACCTTTTGGCAATTTCCTGGCCACTCCATGACCTTTCATACCCCTTGGCCTTTGCTTGAGCTGTTCCCTCCACTTGGAATGCCCAGGTCTCTCTTCTTGGTTCGACACAACTCCTAATCATGCTTCAAAGCCCTCTCTACCTTCTCCAATCAACCCTTTCTGGGTTTCCACTCAACTCTGAAAAGATTGCCTCACAGGTGAAATTAAGGAAACAATCCCACTTACCATTGCATCAAAAAGAATAAAACACCTAGGAATAAACCTACCTATGGAGGCAAAAGACCTATACTCTGAAAACTACAAAACACTGATGAAAGAAATTGAAGGTGACACAAACAGATGGAAAGACATACCGTGTTCTTGGATGAAGAGTCAATATTGTCAAGGTGACTATACTACCCAAGGCAATCTACAGATTTAATGCAATCCCTATCAAATTACCAATGGCATTTTTCACAGAACTAGAATGAAAATTTTAAAAATTTGTATGGAAACACAAAAGACACTGAATAGCAAAAGCAATCCTGAGAAAGAAAAACAGAGCTGGAGGAATCAGGCTCCCTGATTTCAGACTATACTACAAAGCTACAGTAATCAAAACAGTATGGTACTGGTGCAAAAACAGAAATATAGATCAATGGAACAGGATAGAAAGCCCAGACATAAACCCACGCACCTATGGTCAACTAATCTATGACAAAGGAGGCAAGAATATACAATGGAGAAAAGACAGTCTCTTCAATAAGTGGTGCTGGGAAAACTGGACAGCTACATGTAAAAGAATGAAATTAGGACATTATCTAACACCATACACAAAAATAAACTCAAAATGGACCAAAGACCTAAATGTAAGGCTGGACACTATAAAACTCTTAGAGGAAAACATAGGCAGAACACTCTTTGACATAAATTGTAGCAATATCTTTTTTGATCCACCTCCTAGAGTAATGA
The DNA here is from genome assembly GCF_028023285.1 of Balaenoptera ricei. NCBI lineage: Eukaryota > Metazoa > Chordata > Mammalia > Artiodactyla > Balaenopteridae > Balaenoptera > Balaenoptera ricei. The sequence continues at coordinate 100,736,473 of NC_082649.1, read as the reverse complement.
AAATAAAACCAAAAATAAACAAATGGAACCTAATTAAACTTAAAAGCATTTTCACAGCAAAGGAAACCATAAACAAGATGAAAAGACAACCCATAGAATGGAAGAAAATATTTGCAAACAAAGTGACCGACAAGGGATTAATCCCCAAAATATACAAATAGCTCACACAGCTCTATGTCAAAAAACCAAACAATCAAATCAAAAAATAGGCAGAATATCTAAATAGGTATGTCTCCAAAGAAGACATACAAATGGCCAAAAAGCACATGAAAAGTTACTCAAAATCACTAATTATCAGAGAAATGCAAGTTAAAACTACAATGAGGTATCACCTCACATGGGTCAGAATGGCCATCATCAAAAAGTCTACAAACAATAAATGCTGGCGAGGGTGTGGAGAAAAGGAAAACTTCCTACACTGTTGGTAAGAATGGAAATTGGTATAACCATTATGGAGAACAGCATGGAGTTTCCTTAAAAAACTAAAAACAGAACTACCATATGATTCAGCGATCACACTCCCGGGTATACATCTGGAGAAAACAAAATCCAAAAATATACATGACTCCAATGTTCATTGCAGCACTATTTACAATAGCCAAGACATGGAAGCAACCTAAATGTCCATCGACAGAGGAATGGATAAAGAAGTTGTGGTACATATATACAACGGAATATTACTCAGCCATAAAAAAAGAACAAAATAATGCCATTTGCAGCAACATGGTTGGGCCTAGAGATTATCATACTAAGCGAAGTAAGTCAGACAGAGAAAGACAAATACCATATGATATCACTCATATGTGGAATCTAATTTAAAAATGGTACAAATGAACTTATTTATAAAACAGAAGCAGACTCACAGATTTCGAAAACAAACTTATGGTTACCAAAGGGGAAAGGGTGAGGGGAGGGATAAATTAGGAGCTTGGAATTAACATACACACACTACTATATACAAAATAGATAACCAACAAGGACCTACTGTATAGCACAGGGAACTCTACTCAGTATTCTGTAATAATCTATATGGGTAAAGAATCTAAAAAAGAATGAATATATGTATATGTATAACTGAATCACTTTGCTGTACACCTGAAACTAACACAACTTTGTAAATCAACTATACTCTAATTAAATTTTTTTAAAAAGATTGCCTCAGAGGCATTTATAAGCCTGCTCTGGATGTATGTGTGTACCCATCTGCCGCCGCTGGTAGCCTGGCTGAGAGCTCCTTGAGGGCAGGGACCTTGTCTTATTCATCACTGTAGCCCCAGGGGCAGGCACGGAGCCTGTCATAGGGAGGAGCTCAGGCCATGATAGGGAACGGATAGAATTAGTCAAATCCCCATTGATGGAAGAAGGCCCTTTGGGAGGAGTTGAAAGCTTCTACCTTGGTTTTTGGTCATGTGTGCCCCCTGGATTGGTAGCCTCATGAGGGCAGGGCTGAAGTCTGATTCCTCTCGGATTCCCCAGCATGGCCTTGTCCATGGGTGGTGGCCGAGTGGAAAAACATGGTTGCTTGGAGCTGAATGAGGCCTGGCGGCTGGACCCTACTCCTCTACCCCGCCTCCTTCCCTGTCCCTGGCTCCATGACTCACCTGGGCCTGGAGCCCGGGCTCCAGGGATCTCAGGCTGCCCAGTCCCGACCCTACACAAGGACCAGGCACAGAATGGGCCACTCATCAGATTGTCGTACGCAGGTAGCGTCAGCATTAGGATACAGAACCCCAGCTCTGCCACTTCCCCACTCTGTGTCCTTGGGCAGGTGATTTAACCTCTCTGAGCCACATTTGCACCTCTGCAGAATGGGCATATTAATAGGATCTGCTTCATAGGGCTGTTGTGTTGATTAAGTGAAATAGTGACTAGAAAGCCCAGGGTTGATGTTCACACAGGGTCTGCCATTCCTTTTCTTCTTTCCTGTTCTTCCTCTCTGCCTTCCTTCTTGTTCCTCCCCTTTCAGCTCCATCTCTTCCCTCCTCTCTGTCAACTTTCCCAATTTACGGTCCAAAGGTCGAAAGAGAAAGAGAGAGAGAGAGAGAAAGAGAGAGAGAGAACGAGAGAGAGAGGACACAGTGATGGTTCAAAGGATGGATGCCCTGTGGGGGTCAGGCGTCTGCGGCCACACTCTGACCAGCCTCTCCTGCAGCTATGGGCCTCCTCCCTTCAGAGCAGGGCTCCCTTCATCACAGTGTTAGTATTTCAGCAACTGCGGACTGTTTCTCCTGTTGGGTAGAAGGGTCACGGCCTCAGCCTGCTGCTTAGGGGGCCAGTAGGCAGCCCAGGGGGCTTGAGGAGGATGAAAAGGGCTGCCCAGATGGCCTGGGGCCTCTCAAAAGCGGTGTTCTGAGGGAAAACAGTTGTCGCAAGGCTTCTGATCATACCCCCTGCGTGGGGCTCCCTTTAATGTCTATGATCACACCAGTCCCCTGAGGCTCTGCTGGCGGTGGGAACACAGGGATGGTGGGGCAGCTGGACCACAGCAAAGACCATCAGCCTCCTGCCAGGCCCAGCTGCCTGTCTGCCGGGCCTGAATTCCAGACTCTGTGTGCGCTGTGGTCTCCACCAGCTCCTCATCCTCTCCTGCCTCCTGTCTCTCCATAAAGTAAGCGGTTAATCTGTGAAGAGGTACAAGGATGCTCACTCATTCACTCATTCATTCATTCACTCATTACTAAATTCTCTTCTCAACCTAGTAGCCAGAGGGATTCTGTTAAGAGACCAGACCCCTCCTCTGCTCGGAAGCCACCTCTCTCAGAGTAGAAATCAAAGTCCCTGCAATGGCCTTTGAGGCATGATCTCAAAGGGGTCCCCTCCTCTGGGAAGCCCACCCCTCGTCTCAGCCACACTGGCCTCCTGGCTGCTTCTGTTCACACACTGGCAGGCTCTTGCCTCAGCAGTTTATATCTACCATTACCTCTGCCTGGAACGTTGTTCCGTCACGCGAATCCTTCCTGCCCTCACCTCCTGTAAGTCCTTAAATGCTGCTGTCTCTGGAATCTTTCTCTCATCACTTTATTTCATTTCATACCCCTCCCCCAGCACGCCCAATCCTCTTTATTCTACATGTATATATATCTCTCTCAAGTTTTCTCCACAGCACTTGTTGCCTTTTAAAGCCCTATACATTTGCTTGTCTATCTACATCTCTGAGAATTTACGGGACATCAGGGCAGGAATTCTCATTGATTTTGTTCACTTTCTAGCTGTCCAACCATACAAAAGCCATGTAATCTCTATGCCTAGGTTTCCTCGTCTGTCAAGTGCAGACGACTGTTCGCACAACCGCACAACCTCACAGGGCTGTGTGAGGACTCCGAGACAGGATATGTAAGGGACAGATCCTGGCCCAGATGGTGGCCTTGCAAACCCATGGACACAGTCACGACCAGGACCCACATCACAGGGGGCTCCGCCCTCTCATGGGGGTAACCGAGGGTGCATTTCAGGTGGAGGGGGTGCAGGTAATTCCCACTGTGGGTCCTGTCACTCTCCACCCGACTGCTTTCTCTTGGCTGTGCAGGGCGGGCCGGGTGTGCTCCTGGAAGCAGCCCTGGCCAAAGACGGACAAGAGTGGGAGGATGGACCCCAGCTTGTTGCCCCTCCAGGGATGGCTCGGGGTGAACACTAAGCCCCAGCTGCCCACAGTGGGAACCTACTCAGCAGTGAGCTGTTTCTTTTCTCCCTTCCCTTCCCAGCTTCCTTGACTAGGGCTCCCTGGGGTCACCACCTAATAAGCTGCTTCCATTCAGATCCCTGTCTCAAGGTCTCTTTTTGGGGAGTCCATCCTGAGACAGGTGGATTCTTGGAGAGGTCTTCATGGGGCACCTCCATATCCCTCCTTTACCAGCCCAGCCAAGCCTTTCCATCCCAACAGTTGTCTCTGTGGTTTTCCTCAGAGTGTCCTTGGGGACTTCCCCGGTGGTCCAGTGGTTAAGACTCCGTGCTCCCAATGCAGGGGGTCTGGGTTTGATCCCTGTTCAGGGAATTAGATCCCTCATGCCACAACTAAGAGCCTGCATGCTACAGCTAAAGATTTCACATGCCGCAACTAAAAAAAAAAAAAAAAGGTCCCGCATGCTGCAACGAAGGTCTTGCACGTGGCAATGAAGGTCCCACATGCTGCAACTAAGATCCGGCGCAGACAAAAAAAAAGAAAAGTGTCCTTGGTGTTTTCCTTTGAAATTCCACCTGCCCCTGCAAAGGGGCGCCTGGTCAGGACCTGGGCTGCATGGGAGAGGAAGAACTAAGCAGAGTGGTGGAAGAAGAAATCTTCCCTCCAACTAGTGTTGTCACAGTCAGGGGAGTGTGTATTCAGCTGAGTCAGAAGGTGACTGGGAGGAAGATGCCTTGTACGTGTGGGAGATTCTTCCACAACATCCTCAGGCCAAACGTGGAGGGGGGACTTTGTCTGAAATAAATTGGGTCTAAAATACAGGAAGAGCTCAGCTGGCTCTTGTACTAGCTTATGGACTCAAGTGTTCATTCGTCTGTTCACCCATTTATTCACTCAACACACATTTAAGGAGTCCCTGCTCCATCTGTCAGGACCCAAGGATGCAGTGGAGAACAAGACAGATATGGCCCCAACCCCAACCCTAACTGAACCCTAACCCAACGAGGCCATCCCAAGTCTGTGATGGCTCCACGGCTTGGGGGGGGGGGTGTCTATGCAGTTGGGAATCAAGTGGATTTGGGCCCCAGTGAAGGGAGCGGAACCTGCCCTTTGAGGGTCCCTGCACTTCTGTGCAGCAATCAGTTGGCATCCTTGCTGATGGTGCTGGCTCCATCCTGGCCACGCTGGTCTTTTTACACTCCCTGGTCTTCTATGGTCTCCTGATTACACCTGGGAAGGGGCAGTAGAGCTGTGAGGTGGTCTGCTCACCCAAATAGAGAGACAAACCAAGCCCTGGCTTCTGTCTTTTGACGTAGAGCCCATGTGTCCCAGAGGAGGATCAAGGCTGCAGACACCCAAGTCTTGGATGGTAGTGAGGCCTCCACAGGCCAGCTAGCTGGCTGGATCTTCTTAGAGGGAGGAGGGAAGAGAAAGGGAGAGAGACAGAGACAGAGACAGAGAGAGAAAGAGAGAGAGAGAGATTCCCAAAATGAGAATTAATGTGTGTTGGTGGTATAGTGGTGAGCATAGCTGCCTTCCAAGATGAGAATCAAAGAGTAGCCTAGAGCCCATGAGCTGGAAACGAGAGGTCCTTGGGAGCAATTTACATTCCAAACTTCACTCCCAAAGCCGGAAACCTCTAGACACAGCTCTCTCTGGTTGTCTACACTCCACCAAATGAACTGTTTTCAGTAGAGTGGCTTGTGCATGTGCATGTGTGTGTGTGTGTGTGTGTTGGGAGGGTTGTGGCTGGGTAGGATAATGGCTAAGAGCTTTAGGCCTTTGGAGCTAGATAACCAATAGTAATAGTGAATCTTCGTTCAGTGTGTACTGTGTACCTGGACCATGCTGGATGTGTTACATGTGGGGTTTTTCTTAGCTTTCCCAGTAACTCCATGGGAGAGTGTATCAGGTGGGGTCCTGACAGGAAAGAGAAGGTACACACATAGGGAGAAATTCAGGAGAGTTTAACAAAAGGTTCAGGAAAACCAACAAAGGATGATGGTGCATCTGAAGTCAGCAACTAGGGGCCTAAGTGGACCAAGGGAAGGAGGTGTTACTGGAACACAGAGAGAGTGGCCATGGCTTCAGGAGCAGGCTGCCTGCCAGGGGATGTGCCTTCGATAGAGGAACGTAGGCAAACTGCAGTGACCCAACAGGGAGGGAGCCAGGAGAAACACCCCACTGAGGGATGGGTAGCATGCCCTTGAACCTGAGCACCCATTCTCCTCCTGCCCTCTCATCTCCTGCCAGGGTGTCCCATTGGCTTAACCCAACTGTTCATCAGAGGACAAGGGAGTCTAAGGGTTAGTCCTTATAAGCCAACCTTCTGGGCCACAGGGCAGGGGGAGAAGGCTGGAGAGTAGGCCCAGAGTGGAAAACAGAACTTGTCCAGTAGAGGGAGGTGCTATGATTATCATTCCCATGCAGGACTAAGGAGCTAAGTGAGTTTCAGGGCTCAGTGCAAAATGAAAATGCCGATCCCCCTGTTAAACAATTATTAAGAATTTCACGACAGTGACAGAAGAAAATTAAACCACATGACATGCCCATGAAACCAACCTTGGCCCCTTGTTACACATGAGGAAACTGAGGCGCAGAGATAAGCACCTTATCTAAGGCAGTTATACCCAGGCTTTGAGTCTGGCTCTGCCCTTCTAGCTGCAGCGCTTCAGACAAACCACTTTACTGACCTACAGGAGGGTCTCAAGACATCGATCTAACTGCTGTGGCAGTGTTGCTAACAAGGAGGGGGATGAAACCAGGCGAGGCAGGCCAAGCCTTTGGGAGCTGTCCGAGGTGCTGATACGGCATTGGGCTCCCTGGGCCCCGCACGGCCCTTGGATGCTTAGGTCAGCAACAGCTTTTGAAATAACCCATTTCTACTCTCAATCTGTCTCTGGGCTCCTCTAAGTGTCAGAGCACAGAGATCTGAAATGTTATTGTCTGGAGTTCGTGATGTGGTGAGCTGGAAACAGCATAGGAATCGGAGTCAGGAAATGGGGATTTAACAAGGGCAGTGTTGACACCATCTCATTTCATCCTCACGACCACCCCTCAGCATGACCACTGTAGCCACATCACAGGCTTTACTGAACACCTACTATTTGCCAGGCACAACCACTGCACAGTTACTCTGTCATGTAAGTGTCGTCAGCCTCACTTACAGATCAGGAATCTTAGGGCAAGAGAGAGTCACCACTGCAGTAGATTCCATTAGGGCATCACCCATTGTGCTTGCCCTGTGCACAGGGTAAGCTGAAAACACTGGAGTTGATGCCCATGGAAACATCTCTCAACCAATGATGGGCAAGGGTTGGATGGAGAAATACCCTTGCATCTTCACCTCAAGGTTGGGATGACACTGAGGCATGTTCTACACTGTCTTCCAGAGTCCCCTGTGGGGTTAAGCTCTAGCTGCCCACAGTGGGATCTGGCTTGATAACACACCCTCTACTGGCTTCCTTTGCTTTCCCTGTTTCACTTTCTGTCACAGCCAACCTCTAAGATGACCCATATGATCCTCACCTCCTGGTATTCACACCCTTGTAGCCCCTCCCATGCTGTATCAGGGTTGGTCTGTGTGACCAATAAAATATGACAAAAGTGATGGAATGTCACTTCTGATATTAGGTTATGAAAGACACTGTGGCTCCTGTCTGGAGATCTCTGTCTCTGTCTCTGTCTCTCTCCCCCATCACTCACTCTGGGGAGAGCCTGCTTCCATGTCATGGGAAGCAGTATGGAGAGGCCCACACTGTGAGGCACTGAGGTCCCCAGCCAGCGGCCAGCAAGGAATCTGGGCTGTCAACAACGATGAGAGGCAGCTCTGGAGTGAATCCTTCAGCCTCAGTCAATCCTTCAAATCGTCAGCCCTGGCTGACAGCTTGACTGAAACCTCATGAGAGACTCTGAGCCTGAACCATTCAGCTGAGCAACTTTCAGATTCCTGACCCTCAGAAACTATTAGATAATAGAAACTTGTTGTTTTATGCAGCTAAGTTTTGGGGTAATTTGTTACGGTGATAGTTAATTGATACACTTTCTTACTCCACTATCAAGGTTTCCTGGGTTCACCTCCCAAATGAACTATTTAAACTTGAATCTTCATTTCAGGCTCAGCTTCAAGAGGAACCCAAACTCAGACCTTTACCCAAGGGCATCTGCCTGGTAAGTGGAGGAGCCAGGATTCAAACCCACAGTATATGAAGCGGCTGCTCAAGAGTTCAGTGCTATATGTGTCGGTCACCCTTGGCTGCAGCCTGCAAGCACCTTGGTTATAGAGACCAGGTCTTGGCTCCCTTGGTGGTCTCCATACCCAGCTCAGAGCCTTCCACATACTAAGTGCTCAGTATATGTTACTTCCCTTCTGCTCCCTGCGCTGCCCTTTATTATGGATGTTTGACTTCAGAACATAACTTTCCAGTTTAGACTGATATTTAAGTACCTGAACCCTGGATTTAGGCTGTCTGTGTTCAAATTCTGACTCTGGAACTCACTAGCAGGGTAACTTTGGGCAGGTTATTTAATCATTTTGAGCGTCAATTTCTTCCTCTATAAAATGGGGTGATAACGGTACCTACCTCACTGATAGGACAGTACATACCTAAATAAATGTGTATATAGTATTGGTCAATGCCAAGCACTTGGGAAGTGTTGTATAAGCGTTTGTGTAACTAGGATCATTTCATGCCTGTCCCCACTCTCTCACCTGAAGGGCACACAACTCAGGCAGCAATTGATTTGGGAAATGACTTTGAGAGACATGAGAGCTGATTTCTTTCAATTCCCAGAGCCCCTTGGGGACCCTTACCAGACATGTATAACTTAGAATGAGCTCTCACCTTACCCTGACAACACAGAGAACAAAGCTCTTTGGGAGTGGGAGGGGAGATGAGGGGCTTGGGGGATGGGGAGCACACCCTGTGAACTTCAAAATTTTTTTTTTTTGCCAAGAATGAATCCTGGCTGCCTTCCCAGCAGGTTCTCAGTAAATACACATGAAAGGATGAATTGGAAAAATGCTAAGATGAACATCACTGCCTTGAAGACAGGGGTGCATTTTACATAAAACAACATCTCCTGGGGACAGTCACACAGCATCTCTCCTAACCACACACTTGCCCTCTTCTCCTCTACCTTCTGAACTGGTGACCCCAACCCCTAGCTGGTTTTGATAACTCTACCAGAGACCCTGAAGGCACCATAATTCATATTCATCTCCCATGTTGGGTTAGGAATATTGGCCATTTATGCCCTGATTATGCTAATTAACTGTTTTTTTTTTTTAAATAAAGGAGACAGTTATTACTTTCAGTTTGACAGCTTCTAACTGCATTAGCAGTCACAGCTGCCAACATCATGGTGCTGATTAGTTACCTTGAATTGCTTGGAGACAGACAATTCTCAACAGGGTGCACCCCCAGCGTCTCCTGCATTATGGGGGCGCCGGGCTCAATGATTTCAACAGTCTAGGGAGATGAGGCCACAGTCGGCATGGTCACCAGCTCTGATCGCGGTTTAGGCAAAGGCAATGAGTTTGGAGCAGGAGGCCACTAGAGTGGTGGTCCAGACAGCTGTGGTGGCTGCTCTAGGATCAGAGGAGCCATGGTGACAGGAGATCCACTTTCCCTCAACAACGTCGCTTTCCATGGTCCTGAAACACTCTGCACTGGGGTTCCTGGTTTCTCCTAACTCTTCGCTCCTGATTCTGGAAACTCATGGACTACTATTCCCACAGCTCATATATTTTCTTTTCTTTTTAAAACTCTTTACCTCTTGATAAACATTTTTTGTCTTTTTTTTATACTGTCACCGATTAGTTAGGCCCGTGACTTATTAATAATTCACGGGAGTGATTTCATATACCTTTGACAGTTCCATAATGCTTCTGACAGTTACACACTTTATTTTTGTCCCTGAGAGGCTGGGAGGGGAGTTCGTGTGACCTTAGCTGCCTTCCCTGAGGTTCTGCTTTTGAGCAGTGGGTGCACCTGGGGGAGGGCGAGGATGAGGCCTCGAGGAACGCTGACTTCCGACTTAGGGATCCGAGGGCAAAAGTCTGACCAGTGCCACCAAAGGGACAGGAATGAGGGAGAAGGAGGCCTTCAGCAGAAAATAGGAGTCAAATCTGCCAGCATCTTCCAAGCAGTTGTCCGTCAGAACTGTGTCCTCCCACTGGAGTTCCCTGGTGACCTAGTGGTTAGGATTCTGGACTTTTTACTGCTGTGGCCCAGGTTCAATCCCTGGTCGGAGAACTGAGACCCCGCAAGCTGCACGGCACGGCCAGAAAAAAAATAAAAGAACTGTGTCTTCCCAGAATTGCCCATTGACTCTGGTCCCCCATGTGTCAAGGGTTGCCTGGGATGGGGTGCTGATTCCCCAGAATCTCTGAGCTGCGTGTGCATGAGGTCCCTGTGAGCTCCATGGGCACCCCCTCATTTAGGCAAAGACTCTGGCATGTCCTTGAGCAAAGTGAAAAGGAGCCTGCACAGACAGCCATGGCTGAGATCGGGGCCGGGGTTGGGGGGGCAGTGAGGGGTGGAGAGCGTGTGAGTCAGAATCATTCCAGGCACCAAAATGCATCTGCCATTTACATTGGCTTCCTTTAGGTAGGTCCTTGATAATTCCCTGTCTGTGCTCCTTTCCCTAGCAGGACTGGTCACTCTGACAATATACCAGATAACACTCACTAAGCGTTGCTATGTGCAAGCCCTGTTCTCATTGCTTTACATCTGTGAACTCTTTTAAACTTCCCGACCATCCTGCAAGCTCAGTACTGTTATTGTTGTTGTTTCCATTTTACAGATGAGAAAACTGAGGTCCAGGTAGTAAGTGGTGTAAGTTGGATATAAATTTGGCCCTGAAATCTGTCTCTAACTATTCTCCAATGATACCCCAAATTCCAAGTTGCCTGACCCACCAGGAGGATATTTGGGATATTTCTACCTCAGCAGCACGTGGCTATCCACTGGCTCAGGTCACTTCCTGGGGAGGGCTTTTGGGCAGAGCAAGTTCCCAGGGGTGCTGGGGAGAATGGGGCTCAAAGCCTGGGGAAGGGTATTTTTTTTAACCCCTGCAGGCCTCCCCTGGGACTGCTTTTGCAGACCTTGCCCAGCCCTTTCCTCTGTCTCTAGCCATTAACCTGGGCCTGGGTCTCAACAGAACCTCATCTCACATCCTGGAGGTGTGGGCACAGAGCTGCCAATCAATAGCCACCCAGATCCAGTGGCCTCCACAGCTTGACTCCCAGCAGCTGTGGCAGGACAGCTGCTGGGTCATTGACAGCTGGGAATCTCTCCAAGCCACAAGTGCCTACTGATCGCTTCTGAATGCACTGCTCGAGGCCAGCTCCCCTCTGCCCACCCGAGGAGGGGCCACAGCTTATCAAGGGGAGCAGGGGTGGTGTGGGAGGCAGTGTGGTATCCTGGGTTACCTGGCCCCCCACCCCGGCTGGCTGACTGACTTGGGGTCCATCATCCTCCCTTGGACCTCTCTGGAGAGAAAAGAGATTGGGCTGCTACAGGTCTCCCCGCTCGGGGTCCCAGAGAATGGAGCAAGGTAATAACTTGCACTGGGATTGTTCATCCACTTGTCAGCAAGCTCTGCCTCTGGACCCAGAGCCAGATGTCTTCTTCCCTCCTAGATCCCAGTGCCGTGCACGCAGGTAAGTGCTCCATAAATGTGCAGTGAATAGATTCACATGCAGTTCCTGATTATCATTACTAATAGCTATCGCTGGCTGAGAGTTTACTCTGCACGAGGCTCCGTTACAACATCACTGCATGTGATCCTCACAGATCTGGGAGGGTCGGGTCTCCATTTTACAGATAAAGAAATGGAGGGTGAGAGAAGTTGAAGTCACTTGTCTCAAGTCTCACACTGCTCCAAGGGCCAGAGCCATGAGTCCAGCCTAGGTCTGGCCAGCTCCCAAGCCTGGTCCCCAGCCTCTGTTATACTAGAGTAAGAATCACAGCTGCTGTTTGTGGATCAGGCTTCTCAGCAAGTCCCCAAGTAAGGATGTGTATAGATACCATCTCATTTAACCTTTGCAACAGCCCATTTTATGGATGAGGAAACAGAGGCTCCGAAGAAACAAAGCCAATTGCACAGGAGCACAGAGGGCCTGGAAGTGGGGGAATTGGGTTTAGAGCCCACATCTGGCTGCCCTAAATCCTGTATTATTTTGACTACCATACTGCCCCCCCGTAACCCCCACTCCAAATAAAGTTGGGACACGTGGGTGACAAGCCCTTCTAGAATACCCAGCATAAACCATAAGGCCATCCCTGCAACCCCCATGGGCTATGCTCGAGTTGTTCAAGCCTGCGTCCCCCTCCACTGGCAAGAAGTAGAAAACGGGGTCAAAGTCTCTGGCAGAAGAGGAGCAAATGCAAGATGACAGCCCCGTGGCCGGCGGGCCTGCGGGCAGGAGGGAGTGGAAACGGGTCAGTGTCCAGGGCAGCACTGACCCACTTTGGGGCTCATTTCCTCTCTCTAAGCCTTGCTCAGGCCCCTCCTCCCCTGCCCATTGGGACTGGGTGAGTGGGCTGGCCCTACCCACAGGGGAGCCAGCGACATTGGGAAGATCCTTCCCTCTTTGCCTCTGTTGGGGAAATCATGTGCCTGGTACCCTCAGTGCCAAGGAGACCTGCCTGAGAGATTTCAGCACGCCCATCTGAGCAGGAACAAGGGGCTGGCTCGGCGGGCCCTGGGAATCATTCGGGCAGCCATTACAAGCTAGTGGTTTCTCTCTGAACATCCACAAGAAGGACATACCTCAAAGAAAACGGTGAAAACTCCTCCCCTTGATTAAGCACCGCTATGTGCCGGGAACATGACGTACCTCATAAAGAAACTGCAGTGGGTGGAGGGACCAGAGTTATATTCAATTTTCCCGTTATAGATGAGGAAAGCAAGGCTCAGAGAGGTTCAGCAATGTGCCCAGGATCCCACAATAGGTCTGCTAGGACGTTTCCCCGGCCTTTCTGCCTCCAGGGCCCCCAGCTTTCCCCTCTGTCCTGAGACTTGCCAGGTCTCTACTCCAGAGCAGTGGTTCCCAGTCACAAAGAAACTTGTTAAAAATACAGGATTCCCTAGAAAATTCTGAACTGGCAAGTCAGGGATGGGCCCTGGGAAGCTGGATTTCTTAGAAGTTTCTGGTGGGGTTGGGAGCCCCATTTTAAGGAGGCATTGATCTGGATGTGGAAGTTGAGTTCTAGGGGGTGGTCCCAGTAACTGGGGACTGGGTTTCCGGCTGCCTTCACCTTGTTTGATTCAACTGGATTGGGAGTCCAGGGGATCAAATGGCGGAACTCCTGGAATGTGAGGGACTTTGTTGTCTGAGCACCAGACCTCTTAAAAGCTCTTGTTTCAACCCCAGCAGGTGGGCCTCAGAGGAGCGTCTCTGCCTGGGGCCTGCATGCCTGGAGCGGCTGAGGGTCAGGTGAAGGCAGCAAGGAGGGGATATTTTTGCAGCTGCTGCCCTGAACAGCCGCCTGGGGCCCCATCGGGCCTGTGGACACAGTCTCCCGGCTGGGGGGCAGCCATGGACCACCCCTGACCACCACCAACTTGACGAGGTATCTGGGTCTGGGGCACAGTAGACCCTCAAAAAAACACAGCAGTGGTCTCCACTTGCCCAAGGCAGAAATCGACTGGTCCCTGATTCCATTTTCTCCCCAACACCCCTGGCTCCTGGCCGCCACACCTGTACCCTCACCAGGGCCTGCCCACCTGTCCCGCCTACGTCATGCCTCCTCACCTCACGCACCACCAGCCTCCTCTCTGTAATTCACACACACCTGGGCATTTTGCTCTTTCCTTTCCCGATCGATCATGCTGTTCTCTCCACTCTGCCTGGCCAGCTCCTTCTCCCGCTGGTGTCTCCTTCAGAGCAGTATTTCCTGACCACCGTCAGGAGCAACCCAACCCCAGCCTTAAGACTCACTGTCTCAGGCCATTGACCCCTTCCTAGCGCACATCATTGTCATTGTTTTGTTTACTTACAGATCGATATATTAAGGCATATACTCCACGCAGCAAGAACATGCATCTAGAGTGGTGGTTGGCTCATAGTAGGTGCTCAAGAAGGTTTTATTTAGTGAGTTAATGAATAATTAATGAATGGTCTCCAACCCGTGCTTCTAGCTGAATGTCTTCACTCCTGTTCCTGGCTCCCTGTCACTTCTGGATCTTTTGAAAATGGAAGATGAAAGGCACTGACAAAATCATAGTGAAAAGATGACTTAAACAAAATGTAAAGAGAAATCTGGGCAAGGGTGGTGCTGGTGAGAGTCCCCAAGCCCAGCAGAACAGACACACCAAGGCTGTGACAAAGTCCCCTCCCTCTAAATTAGGAGCGATGGGAACCAGTGCAGTTGGAGCAAGAGGCTGGGCGGAGACCAGACCAGCCAGACCACACTCAGGGGAGCCCCTCCGTCCCCCAGGAAGGACTTGGGTCCCTCCCTGCAAATAGGCCAAGCTCACCAAGCCCTGGGTCCCAGCAGAGCTGACCACCAGGGGCCCTAGTGCCTGCTCCCTGTGGTCACTCACCTACTCTCAGCACCCCCACATCCACAGGACCTGTGCTGCCAGCCTCAGCCCACTGCTGGAGGCCCTGGTGGTTGCTGCCCAATGTGGGAGCCGAGCCCCTGCGTTCCTTGGCCAAGTCAGAATGATCATATTCGAGATGAGACGATCAAGAAGACAATGGAAACATCTCAGGGGGAGAAAAAACCCGAACAGCTCTGCAGGAAAAGTCAGCATGTGTGTGTGTGCATGATGTGGTATGTGTGTGTGGTGTGGTGTGTGTCTGTGTGTGGTTTGGTGTGTGGTTTGTGTGTACACGCTCACGTGCAGGCACATTTCTCCCAGACCTTCTCATTTCAAGTCCCCCCGCTCCTGCTTAGAAAATCTTTACAAGAATCTCCTTCCAGCATGATTCTCCTCTGAACACCTCTCTCAACGCTCACCTCCTGGTCAACGGGGCAAACAATGCCATGATGTCCTTCCTCACTCAGGCAGAGGGCCTGTCCCTAGCAAAGGATGGACCAGGTGGACCCACACACCACAGCACTGGGGTGGGGTGACTCTCTCCCTCCCCTTCCCCACAGCAGCTGCTTCCTAATCCAGCTGCACGCAGAGGGCAGGTCTCGGGAGTTATAAATCACGTTCAAGGATGCTCTGAACTGCAGAACCCAAGCATCTATTCTGGATCCTTATTTGACAGATGAGAAACTGGGATCAGGGAGGGGAGGCACTTGCCCAAGGTCATACAGACAGCGACGGGCACACCCAGGGGCAGAACCCAGTCCCCTGACTCTCAGCTTAGTGCCTGAGCCAACACACAGCCCTGCTTTCAGGAAGGTTACAATCCAGCAGGCACGGAGCTGTGTTCGTTCATTCATCCATGCGTGCGTTCATTCGTGCATCGATTCATTCATTCATGCACGCGTGTGCACATTCAGCCCAAGCTCACTGAGGACCGCTACGTGAGCTTACTGTGTGCAAAAGCACCGACTGTGTGCTCTGGGTGTATCGCGCTGGCTAAGCCGAGAGCTGCCTTCAGGGGGCCCTGCCTGGCTGTGGAGACAGGACCAATGGTGGGTTTGCTGAGCACCCTCACCTTCCACGCTGAGGGCAGATGGGGGAGGGGCTCGCAGGTGGGTGGGATTGGTGGTGTGCTGGCGCCTAGTGTGTCCTGCATGGATTAGAGGAGCCAAGATGGGGCGGTCCAGTGGAAAGTTCCTGGTTCTGGGGCCAGTGACTCTTCCTGTGTCATAGGGTTGAATAAGCTCATTTGAGATGTATGCACGTGGGGGGTGTGTGTGTGTGTGCGGTATGTGTATATGGTATGTGTGTTGTGTGTGTGTGTGTGTGTTGTGGTGTGTGTATATATGCATGTGTGTGTGTATGTGTTGTGTATGTGTGTGTGTGTGTGTGTGTGTGTGTGTTTGAAGGGGGAGCCCTTGCTGGTTTCTCCCCCAGCAGCCATGACGAGGCAGAGCAGGGGTGGAGTCTGAGTCTGGGGGACGGAGAGAAAAAGAAGTTGAGGGAGGGAAGTTGCTGACTCCAAACCTGAGCAACCAGCCAGACACTCAAGGACCCCAGCGGCCAGGCAACCTTCCCCCTCCCCAGCCGATACCTGTCCCCCAGCCCCATCTTTTCTTTCCTCCTCCAGGGACACCAAGACCCAGGTGCTCAGTTCTGGCCCCTCTCTCTCTCCTCACACTTAACCCCACTTGCTGGGCAAACATCTGCCCCAGGAACGGAGCAGTTGGCAGAGCTGGGACTGAGGGACGTGTGTCCTGGGGAAGGGGATGCCTGGGTTTCAGCCCGGCTCCTGCCAAGCCCTGGAGGAGACAAACAAGAAAGGAAAGAACGGGTCAAAAATTCCTCAAACACCACCTCTGTGCCCAGGGCCTGGGGAGTGCTTGCACCCACTCCCTGGTTTAATTTTCACAGGCGGGGACTTGCTATCATCAAACCCATTCTACAACCGAGAGCCTGAGGTTCAGAGAGGTAAAGGGGCTTGCCCACGGTCACACAGCAAGACAGCACACGGCTTACACCTGAGCTTATCTGACTCCCAGGCCCCATGCATGTTTCATTCTGCCACATTTCTCTGGGCCTCAGTTTATCCATCTGTAAATGAGAGGGTCGGAGCACGTAAGAGGTAATAAATTGGTTTATCTTTCATGCCAACTCTGGTCCACTGTTAGAACTGCCTGACCACTGTTCTGAGAATTCTGAGCTAAGGCTGGGCTCGGTGGGAAGGAGTACGGTCATCCACTAGCAATGTCTGCCCTGGCTCAGGAATTGAGGGTTATAGCAAGCATGTTCTTTAAGAGCCGACTTTCTAAGGGTCCTGCCAGCTCTGGCGTTTTGGTGCTAGGATGAGCTAACCCTCATCTCTAGTGGTCTCGGGTAAGTCCCTGCACACCTCTGGGGCTCGGGTTCTCACTGGGTCTGGCCTGGGAACGGCTTCCACCAGCCCCTTTGTGAAGGACAGAGCCAGCTGCTCAGCCTCCCTCTACCCAACCTCTGCTTGTACCCTCAGCCTTGAGCAGCTGTTGCCTAGCAACAGGGGGTGGGAAACTTGGAGGGGTTTGCAGAATCCTGGAATCTGGGCAAACATTCTGCCTATCTCCCACATCCCAGGCATGGGCCTTGGAGACCCCAAAGTAGCCCCGTGATGGTCCCCAGAGCTGGGGCCCAGGACCAGGTAATGGAGGGAGACAGTTCTCCAGGGGCCATGCAGCTGAGCTCAAGCCCTGGCCTTGCTAGACCAACTGTAGATCTGGGGCTTGTGGCCTCACCTTCCTGAGATGGGTTTCTTCATGTATAACATTGGGGTGACTCATCCCAACCCGGCCGAGGCACAGGGAGGGTTACAAAGATGATGGATGTGAAGGTGCTTTATGATTCTTAACCCTCCAGACCCTTCTCCCTCTGAGGACCTATCTAGAAACTCAGAGAGTGGCTCAGATGTTCATTCCCCTGCCCAGAGGTCATGCCTGGGACCAAGGTCAGTCTCTAGCCATCTATTACAGTTCACAAGCACCACTGTGTGTCAGGCGGGTGCTTAGGACATCAGGGGAAGACTTGGGACTCGTGTCTCCCTCCTCAGGTTTGTGACATTGGGGTCCAGCCTGGCCTGGCCTGGCACTTGCAGCACTCCCTAGGACCCTAGGCAGGATGGACAGAGGTCCTCGGTTTCATACACAGATGGGAGCAGGGTCGGGGGAGGGGATCTGCAGAGAGATAACCGGGGACGAGGTCTTCAGACAAAGAGGGGTGTAAAATGATGGGGAGGGGAGAGGAGGCAGCAGGAGAGGCAAAAGCCTATGGGAGAGGGGGAGGGAGCAGAGATACCGAAGAGAAGAAGAAGAAGGGGGTAGGTGAAAGGCTGGGGGATGCTGGAGAGAGAAGGGGCCTCAGGGTAGTAGAGAGGAGAGGGGCGAGCTGATCTGCACACTCCTCGGAAACCTCTCGGGGCTGGAAGGGCTGCCAACCAGGAGTCCGAGTGTTCCACTCCCCAGAGCTGCCCAGGACCCAGTGACCAAGTGGGAAATAGAATGATAATTCCAGTCTCTTTGCCAGAGCTCTGGAGCCCCCGCTACTGCCAACAGGCCTTTGCTTAGGTTGCCTGGGATTCTGAGGACCAGGGCCAGGTCTCCACTGCCCCCTCGCTCCCCACACCCCAGGAGGGCAGGGCTGCCTTGTCCTAGAGGCCCACAGGCTCTCCCAGGTAGGGAGAGGGATCTAGGGCTCAGACCCAAAGCAGACATCCCCTCTATGACCTCCTTCCAAGTGGATACTCAGAATCTTCTTGCACTCTTCCCTGCACGGGGAGTTTACTATCCCCGGGGCAGCCCAGTCTCTCCCAGGATAGTCCCAGGAAGTGAGGCTTAGTTCCATCTAATGAATGGGCAGGAGTTAACTGGAAAAACAAGGGAGAGGAGGTGCTCTAAGAAGAAGAAACAGCGATGCAAAGGCCCTCTGGTGGACCTTTGACTCACACAGTGGGTCAAAGTCTGAAATCTGAAAGAAGACCCGGGCACTGCAGGGAGGGGCTGGGGGGTGGTATAAAATGAGGCTGGAGAGGGAGCAGGTGCCAGTCCCTGGAGGGACGTGTAGACCAAAGCGTGGGCTTCAGTCTTTGCGCCTGGAGCAATGAGGAGCCATTGATGGTTTAGGCTAGGAGGAGGTGCTGGTGTTTGGATTTGCATTTTAAGAAGATCCTTCAACCTGCAGTGTAGAAGATGGGTGAGAGGGGCCAGAGTGGCAGCAGGGAGTCCAGGGAAGAGGCTGCTGCAGTGCTTTGTGCACATGGTGATGGGAGCTTGGGTGGGGGCAGGGAGTACTGGGGGCGCAGAGAACCAGATGGATTGGAGGCCCATTTGGGAGAACAGATAGGTCCTGTGGATGGATGGGGCTGGGGCGGGGGCATGAGGAGTCTGGGGCAGAGCTGACTGCTGTCAGACAGAACAACTGACCCACACCTGTAGTGTCTTAAAACACTGCTTCCTGGGCCCATCCAGGCCTATTGATTTCAGATCTCTAATGACTGGGTCCAGAATCTACATTTTTAAAAGGTACTTTCAGATTATTCCAAGAATCAGTCCATTCATCATGGGCAATGGCTAGAATTTGGGATGCCCTGAGTTGATTCCCCATTTTAAGGAGGAAGAAACAGGCCCCTGAAGGGGAAAAATGCTTTTCCAGGATCACACAGGACTAGTATAGCAGAAACAACTAGCATTAGATGTCTGATCTATTATTCTTCTTCATGGTTTCCCTTAACCCTGGCCAAGAGCCCTGGGCAGGCTCTGGGGTGCTGGGAAGCACAGGCTTCGCCCTCACAACGACCTTGGGTTCAAATCCAGATTTCACCATTCCCTGGTTGGGTGGTGTGAGCAAGTCACATCACCTCTGGGAGCCTCAGGAACCTCATCTGCACAGGACATGAAATAGGTGCCTCAAAAGATGACTGAGGCGTTTGCACACGAGATAGTGTGCCCTAGGTGCCTAGCACGTGCTCAGTTCAGGGAAGCTCTGGTTATTAAAGTTCATCCCACTGCACCAAGGGCAGCCTCAAGTACAGGTGGGAGTGAGTTTGTGTGTGTGTGTGTGTGTGTGTGTGTGTGTGTGTGTGACAGAAAGAGAGAGAGACAGACAGAGACAGAGACAGAGAGAGATGGGGTGTTTTGAAGTCTTCCCCTGGCCAAAACTATGTTCCTTCTCCTCATGACAATCACAATCGCCATGTCTGAAAGCCCACCGTTAAAGCCACACTTCCCTAGGCACTATTTTTTTCCTTGCCTTCTTGAGCACAGAATTTTGCAGTGGAGGGAATAGAGGCTGGAGAGGGGGGAGGTGACCTCCGCAAGTCCCACAGGCGGTGGAGGCAGAGTGAGGACCCCAGCCTGGCTATGCTGCACCCCTCACGGGTCCAGGGCCCCTGGGTGCCGCGGGGCCACGGTCGGAGCAGGAGCACGGACTCCCCGCGGAGCCTGGGGAGGAGGTTGGGCTATGCATTCGCCATAATCAAGGCGCAATCAACGCTAATCAGCGTGTTCTTGAAATAGACCCAACTGGATGGGGGAAGCGAGCAGCCGCCTGGGTTTGTATAGCGGCAATCAGAGGGAGGCAATTTTAGATCTGCGGGAACAACAGCTCTTTGTCCGTGCGCAGGGACTCTGCCGAGCTCTGCGGAGCCCACTGCGGTTTGGGGATAAAAACACTCCAGTGGGGGCTGCAGCTGCCCCCGCCCAGGAAGGGGGGGGCGTTCAGGCAGTGGGTCCAGCTGCCTCCAGGGTGAAGTCCAAACTCTCTAGCACTGTGGCTGGGCACCTACTATGTGCTGGGTGCACGGACAGCTGCTTTTTTGGTGAGAGGTGGGCTCCCTTTTGCAGGAGAGGGGGTGGAGGCTCAGAGAGGTGGTAGCTTCACTGTGGGTCACTGGGCTAGTAAGTGGCTGAGCTGGGATGGGAATCCAGTCTGTCTGACTCCAGAGCTTGAGCCTATTCCTTTTATGGGGGACCATCAGACCCTAGGAGACCTTATCCTAAGTTAAGCGAACACCCTAATGGAACTCTCAGGTCTTGCAAAAATCACAAAGCCTGGGGATTATTGGTTCCAATTTGCAGATGAGGCAAATTGAGGCTCAGAGAGGCAAAGAGACTTGCTTGAGGTCACCAGATGGTGTAAGTGGTGGAGCCAGCATTCAAACCACATCTGTGAGATGCCAGAGCCCCCAGTTGAAATCACTAAGCTCTGGACTTCTTCAAGGGCCCAGTCCCCACCACCGCCTCCAGGAAGCCTTCCCTGCCAGCTCTGGGGCTGCCATTCTCTACCCCTCTGAATGACGCTTGGTTATGGAACTGGCCTGGTGGTTAGGTGTAGCTGGGGGATGCACTTTTGGGGCTTTTGGGGACCCAGCATCATTCCCCCCCCTCTGTTGGTGCTGGCACCCCCTGATTTCCCTTTGGGGTAGTAACTCTCAGGCAGAAGGAAAGCTCCCTGACAGCCGGTGCTGAGTGAGGTGGGAAGTGCTCCAGTCAGTCAGGGGCACTAACAGGTGTGAAGGGCCTGATGACAAGGAGGGAATGCACCGGGGAGGGGCGGTGCAGGCCAGGCAGGAAGCCACAGCAGCGGCCCAGGTGATGGCGGTTAGTCCAGCAGTGGCTGGAGTGGAGGAGTGAGTGAGTTTGAGAGGTACCGAGGAGGAGGAACGGGGAGGCTGGCTGACTGGTGGAATGTGGGGAGTGAGGAGGATTCTCGGGTGACCAGCTGGACCCACACGCCGGGCATCCTTGACTCCCCTCACACCCACTTCTAACCCCCCAGGAAATCCTACCTTCAAAATACGGCCACAATCTGACAACATCTGCCCTCTCTCTCCAGTCCAAGCCCCAAGATCTCTTGCCTGGATGACAACAGCTTCCTCACTGGTCTCCCTGCCTCCACCCAAGCCCCCCACAGCAGCCTATTAAAGCAGAAATCAGGTTATGTGCCTCTTCTGCTCAAAACCCTCCTGTAGCTCCTTATCTCACATCTACACCAGCCTCCCAGCTGGTGATCTGCCCACCACCTCTCTCACCTCCCTTCTACATGCTCCCCTTGTTCCCCTTGCTTCAGCCATCCTGGCCTCCTAGCTGCTCTGGGAACAGTGCAGATAAGCCCTCACCCCAGGGCCGTTGCACATGCTGTTTCCTCTGCCTGGAATGCTCTTCCCCAGACAGCCACAGGCTCCCCTGCCCTTCTCCCTCCCCCCTTCCCTGACCATCCTATTTAAAATTCCAACACAACTCCATACTCCCTGGCCCTCCCTATACCTCCTCCCCACTTTATTTCTAGCCCCATTATTTATCATCTTCTATACTGTATATTTTTACTCTTTAAAATATTCAGTCATCTTGTAATAACCTATAATGGAAAAGAATCTGAAAAAAATGTATATATGAATCATATATATATGATTCAGTTTTATAAATATATATAAAATTGAATCTCTTTGCTATACACTTGAAACATTGTAAATCAACCACACTTCAATTAAAAAATATTCATTGTCTTGTCCTCCCACTAGAATGTAAGCTCCGTGAGGGCAGAGTCATTGTGGGTCCTCAACCAATATTTGCTGAATGAAGGAAGTGGTTGGATGGTGGTGTCATTTATTGAGACAGGAGGAACAGACTGGTGGGTGTGGGGTTAGAGGAGATGAATTCAACTGGGAAACTTGAGTTTGAGATGCCCCAGTGGACTCCCAAAAGGAGCTGTTCAGAAAGCAAATATACAAGCACGGACCTTAGTTTCTTCATCTGTAAATTGGGCTAATAATCCCAGCTCCCTCAGTGGGTGTGTGTGGGGAGGGCAGGTCTGCTGAGATAAAAGGGCGGCAGTAATTAGCACACAGTCAGCCCTCAACAAAGAGTGGCTTCCTTGCTTGTGTGTTTCCTTCTCCCCTCAAACAGCTGTGAGAAGCTCGCTATAGACAAGTTCCCTGTGACAAGCTTGAAGCCGCTGGCATGTCCATAAATGTTTGGAGAATTATGTGGCCCAGAGGAGGGGTCTTGCCCCGTTTGCTTCTCCCTCCTCCTGAGGCTTAGCTCACTGGTTGCCCAGAGACCTCAGCAGAGGCTGGAGCCGAGGTTGAGGAACGTATGCAGTGGCAACATCCTCCCCTTCTCTCTCTTGCCATTTCTTCCAACCATATGAGAATCATTTTCCATTCCCTGCGGGCCTGCGTTTGTAACCAACCTCCCAGTGGTGAGGAGAGGATTTTTAAAAATAGCTTTATTGATTTTATTTTTTGGAATATAAAAGCAATAGATGTTCTTTGTTAAAGAAAAAATTAGATGGTATAGAAAAAAAGGAGAAAATTAAAATCAGCCCAAACCGTATCACCCAGAGATAATCATCATCTACATCTCAGTGTCTGGCCTTCTCATCTGTGTGCTATATTTTTGTGTCCAAATGGGTTTGGGGCAGGACACCAGGGCAGATGGAGCAAGGTAGGGACTAGGGGGAGGCCGGGAAGGTACCAAGGCAGGGCCTAGTGACGGGGCCTCTGTAATTGCTAGTACATAGTCAGAGCAAACCCATAGTCTGTCCCACGTCAGGTCCATCCCTGAGAGCTTCCCTGTGCTACTCATATGTTATCATCATTTGCATATTCACCTATCCACACTCCCCTGGAAATTTTCATATTTTTAACACCTTTCCTGTTTATTGGGAGCTCTATAAAACGAATGCCATATAGCCGTTATCTCATTTAATCCTTAGAATAACCAAAAGAGAACATTCCTGTGATTAGCCCCATTTTACAGATGAGGAAACTGAGGCCCAGGGAGGCAAAATGACTTTGTCCAAGGCACAGAGCAAGTTCAGAACCAGGATGCAGGTCTCCTGACTCCAGCATCCTGAGCAGAGTTACATGTAACAAGAAGCTCATTCTCTCCATGTGCCAGACACTTTAGGCGCACACCATTGTCTCCTTTAAGCCCCTCAATGTCCCTGACAGAGGGGCTTATTCTGTCCAGTTGCACAGATGAGGAAACTGACATCAGAGAGGTGAAGTCATTTGCCTAAGGCCACACAGCCAGTGAGTGAGGCTGTTGAGAATTGAAGGCAGGGGCATCTGGGTGTTGCGGTAGCACTGCAGACACAGCTCAGGATGGGGCGGGGTGAGAAGGGTGAATCGTGCCCTTCTGTCAAGGGCAGCCTCTTGGTCCCTCATCTGGAGCCTCTGGAACCCCTAGTCTCGAGTTCCAGTCTCTGCTCCAGTTCTGACCTCACTGGTCAGAGCCTGGATCCCAGGGACGGGGGTTGGGTTTAGCAGCAGCGCCACCTGGTGGCTGATTTGCTGCCACCAGAGCCCATCTGACCCCAGGATTCCGTGTGGTAGGGCAGTGATCAGGGGAGGGAGGTCCCCCAGCTCGTTCTTCCTTGTGGGAGCCACAGGTCACCCAATAGCCGCCTGGTATAGAGAAAAAAAAACCAAGGACTCTGGGTTTGATAGACTTGGCTTTGAATTCCAGCTCAGTCTGTGTGATGCTGGGCAAGTTCCCCCACTTACTTCTCTTGAGTTTGTTTCCACATCTGTAAAGTTGGAATGAATCGCAGTTGCAGGGTAGTTTTGAGGCTAATGGAAAATACTGACCCTATCCCAGGTGCATGGGAGGTGCTGAATAAATGATACTCTCAGCGATCAGTAAATGACACTTGCCTTTGCTCTGCTGTTTCCTCTGACCCCTCTCCCCACTGTTTGTTCACGGGGACCCACAGATGAGCCCCAGACCCTCTGCTGGGCTTCTCCTAAGTCACCCTTCTTTGGTTGGGCCCAAGCTCCTGTTCAGACCAGGCTACGAGTGTCTTTTCACTCTAGAAATGGTTCGCTTTGGGAAGATACTCAAAAGGAAGGCAGAGAAGATTCCTGGGAGAACAAGAAAAGCCAAGGGTTGGCTAGAATTAGTCTGACACACCTAGGTGGGGGGTGGGGGAGTCTCTCTGGAAGAGCAAAGCCTGCTCCACTCTCTCAAGGTCAAGGTCGTGGAGTCCTTAGCCCAGGCCCACCTGGCCCACCGCCTCCCGTGGTTTGCAGTTCAGGCTGGGCCTCCCCATCACTGCCGGGCTGCCCCCTGCCTTCATTCACATTCATGTCAGATTCACTGCCTTCCCCCGCCCCCCGGAAAGCATTTCTGAGCTCCCCTCCTCCCCTTTCCTCAAGGCTGCATCCTGCAGGGTGCTCTCCAGAAACACGCTTACCACAAGGTGACCCCAAGTGCCCCCTAGAACTCTGGATGGCTCCGTAGCCCTGCTGTAATGATCAGGGGCCCTGATATTTTTACAATCCTTGATGGCCCTCAGTAAATCTGACATACTCTCCGATGATCCTCCATGTTCCCCAGTGGTCCCCTATATACGGGAGTATGGGTACCATCCAGTACCCTCAACCCCTCCTAACTCCCAAAGGGCTCCATTTCTTGCTGATGGCTCCACATAATTCTACTGGATTCCTAGTACCCCCTAACTTGTCTTTTATGTCTCCAGGGGTCCCAGTGGTCCCTTCCACTATCAACACCTCACTGGCCCCAAACGTTCCCTTGTCCCTCTCAGGGAACCCCAGTGGCAGGATATCATTTCTGGGAAACTATGGAGACTTCTAGAGGTCTCTAGTGTCACCAGAGGTGTTTCAAGGCTCCTGAAAACCCTCAGATCTTTCCCACATGGCCTCCATCACCATCCGGTTCCCCATGGCCTTGAATGATCCATCAGTGCTCATGGTGGCACTCAGTGCCTTCCAAAGGTGGTCTATGGAAAGTGCATGGGCCTTGGAGCTGGAGACCCCAGGCCTGTTACCATAGCTCTGCAGCTATCCAGTTCTGGGACGTAGGGCAGCCAAATCGACTTCTCTGGGCCCATTTGCTCATTGGTAGAATGTGACCACCATGCCAACCTGCACAGGGAATGAGGGCAAGGTCCTACCGTTGGGGGGGCCAGCATGGTTTCCAGCACCAGGTAGGTCTTCAGTGCCTATTCATTCCCTTTCCCATAGCTCCCCACTCTCAGGCAAGCTGGGTGTTTATTCATCGAAGCCCCTGCCCCAGGAAGCATCTGCTCTGTGCCAGGACCTGCACTGATGCTGGTGTTACCCAAACCCCTTACTCTGAGAAACTGGGGAGGGCTCACCACAGCCACACAGCAGGTGAAGTTGCACGATGTGTTATAAGAGTAAACCAGGGCTGGGTGGGGGGGACTCTGGTTTTCACCATATTTCCCCAAAGACATTTTTCTGCCTCTGCCCTTGCTCAGGCTGTTCCCCCATCTCAAATGCGCTTCCCTGCCTGGCAAAGTCTTCCCATCCCTCAAGGTGCAACTCAAGTCTCCAGTCCTTGGTTAAGCGCTTTGGTACGTGGGCTCTAGGCAGACCCGGCAAACCTCGATCCTACTCAGCTCCTCCACTTTCCAGGAGGTGTATCCGGTATCATTTTTTGGCAAATTATTTATGGTCTCTAAACATTAGTCTTTTATATAAAAAAATGGGATGAATAACACTTACCTGTTCGGTTTGTTGTGAGGCTCTGATGAGGTAATGTAGGCATGACACCTGGAACATAGTAGGTGCTCAATAAACTGCTCTGATCCTGCCCTTGGCACTCCCTGAGCACTTGTCCCTGGCACATTCTGCCCTGGAGTTTCTCGTGGGGTGGTTCTGACAGTCCAGCTAGCCTGAAGCTCTGAGGGCAGTGCCTGTGTGGCTCCTCTCAGTATCCTTCGCGAAGTGGACCTTATTCAAAAGTGAGAGACAGAGAAGGCCAAGAGTTGGCAACAAAGACTGACTCTGCTCCCTAGCGGGTCATGAGGTGCCCAGGCCAAGGGCTCATTTGATTTTTCACAGCCTGAGAGGGTGCAGGGGGCTGAGTATGAGACGGGAGGGCAGAGGACTTCTAGGGGCATCTTGAGCCAGCTATATTTCCTCTCTGGGTCACATTTTCTTCATCATTCTACTAATGGCCAATCCAAGGCCCAGAGAAGTGGGCACACTTGCCCGGGGCCACACTGCAGAGCTCAAACTGTCTGGAGAAAACTAGGGAAGACACAGCAGCTTCTCCCCATGCACTTGCCTCTGTCCAGAGGAGTGTGGGCACCTCTCCTATTGACTAGGAAGGGCAGGAACACTCAAGACAAGGGGGCTGTTCCACTTTTCTCAATACCCCTAGTCCTGGGTCCAGGCAAGGAACACGGTGCATGCTCAGTAAAACCTACCGAATACATGACCCTATTTTCCAGAATTCGCAGTTCTCAGCCAAAAGTGCCAGCTATTTGCTGCCTGATCCCCTCCCTCACCCCAGAGAAAAATATCTTAGGCCTCCCCTCTCCTCTGGTTAATTGCAGCACCTAATAGAGCTAGGCTGCAGAGTCACACTTGGCCAGCAGGGGTTGCTAGACATACTGCAGTCTGCAAGGTCTACTGGGTGAATTAATGCCACAAGTTACCAATTCTGTAAGCTCGAGAGTCTGCAAATCAGACTTTCTGGGAATGAGGGAGACCCACATTTCCATGACGCAGCCTCTTTGTGTCTTGCTGCTGATCACTGCCTAACACAATATACTTTCAGACACGAGGAGGGCACGTGGGCAGGGGACAGGTGACTGAACCAATCCCCGTGGCTCTGTGAAGTTATAAGGTACTCAGGGACCCTCTGGGGAGTCACAGGGATTTTCTGAATTCTGGATCTTTGTGGGATGCTTTCCCTGTGAGCAGATGTTACCACCTCACAGATGGCAAGAGACCAAGACAGGTTCAGGTGGACCTGGATTTTAAGCAAAAGAGCCAACCAGACAGGAATGAGCAGACCCTATGTGTAGACGACCTTGCTGTGCCATGTGCTAGCAGGACAAAGCACACTCCATGGTCCTGAGCCACTGTTTGGAAATCTCAGACACAGATTTAGAGATTTTTGTCTAAGTTCTGAGCAACAACACACTTTGAGAGCTTAGGCACAATTCTTTCAGGATAATGATAACCAGTGTGAATACAAAGTTTTTACCATTCACACCCAGAGTTCATAGGATCTCACAGTCAACCCAAGTTTGAAGCAGGAGGTATTATCCCCATTTTAGAGATGAGAAAATTGAGGCTGCCAAAGGTGGATCCCAGAGCCCAAAGCAGAGCTGCATGCTCCAAATCCTTGTCTCCTTCCACCCCCTGTTGCCTGCCTCAGACACGCAGGGCTGCCCCCTAGGACAGGTGCATGAGCTTTGTGGCAACCATTGCTGCCATCACGAGGTGGCTCTCGCCTTCTCTGGGTCTTGCAGCCTGAGGGAGAGTAAGGCGTAGTGATAAGGGGACTGGGCTTTGGGTTCAGACAGAGCTGACTTCTCTTTCTGGTCCAGCTATTTACTAGCTGTGAGGCTCTGGGCAAATGGCTTGACTTCTCTGTGCCTCAATTTCCCCTGTCTGTAAAGTAGGGGAAGTAATAGACAAATAAAGTGGTACTGTGGTAGGATTAAAGAGAGAAATTTTGTAAAGCACTTAGCACACAGTAGACATTCAGTGCATGGGGATCACATGAAAGGCAGTGTGGGCTCCTGAAACAGCCCTGGGTGTTTCTAACTTGTAATCCCCAGTTGAAACAGCAACCTCCAAATGCCAAGATGGTTTGGCAGCAATATCACGGAAGTAATAAAACAGGAAGAAGCACCCGATGAATACCACTCTGCCAGGAACAGCCACAGAGAGTTTGTTCACTTCTTTAATTTTTAAAAATGAGTAAGCTGACAATCGTGTACCCTTTGAATACCCAATAAAAACGTTCATTATGCAAAACAGTACAACCTTTTTCATTTTTTAATAATACTGTAAATATTTCAGAAAGGATGTATTGTTTCTAATGAATATCAAAAAAGTCACTGCAACGACGTTTCACCTGCCCCCGCATTTCCCTCCCCTCCCCCCAAAGTTACCCAAATACTAGTAGGAAATTACAAAAAGCAAAGAACAAAACCCCCCCCTCCGCCCTGCACCATGAGTCCCATGAAGTAAGTGAAGTGCTAAGTGCCACAAGTACAATGCGGCACGTCCCCAGCTAGGCCGTGGGGCTGTGCGCTGGTGACAGTGGCTGGTGGAGAACCGGTAGCAGGAGCAGTGGGGAGACCCCCTCCCCGACCTGTTGGGAGAAGAGCAGACGAGGATGGACACAGGTGGGGGCTCAGCCGGAGCCCCACTCTTCCTGCATCCATTTCCTGGGTCCACCGGAGCAGACAGCTCATCCGACTTCCCTGGGGGGGCGCTTGGCATCCCCCTTAGCAAACGCGGGCTTCAGACGGGGGCTGGCCGGGGCAGAGAAGCTGGGCATTTGGGCCAACCAAACACGCAGGTTTATTACAGGAAACTAAATCCCCTGTTTGGAGAAAACTCGCATTTCCACCGAATAAGATAGGGAACATAAAGGAAAAGGATAAAGAACGCACCTTCCTCCCTGTCCCCAAATAACTCAGGATCCAAGGCAGAGGCTTGACGTCAAATCCAATCAAAGAAGAGAGGGGTCAGCCAGGGAGGCCTGCAGCAGCACCAAACACCCCCCCCAGACCCCAGGGCTGTACCGAGGGAGGGGTGGGAGCCCCCATCTCCCCAGCAGTGAGGCTGAGGCTTCTCAGCTCCCTGGCCAGAGAGGCAGGTGGGTTGGCTCCTGGGAAAAAGGTAGGGAAGAAGCCTTGTGAAAATTCCAGGGTTCTGCTGGTGACAGGAAGGATGGGGGGGGGGGATTGGAGGTCACAGGATGGCAGGAGAGGGAGGAGGGCAGCGGTGACAGCGAGAGGGAGGAAACGAGGCAGGGGGACAAAGAAGGGGCTGGAGGAGGAAACCAGGCTCCAGGCCCAGCCATAGCTCCCTCCCGGGAGGCTGGTGGAAGGTCCTACAATGCAGATCCCGGCGGGGGCAGTGGCAGGACAGACAGCCGCAAGCAGAATAGAGGCTGCTGCCTGGGCCCGAGAACCAGCGCGCAGGCAACTCCAGCCAGCCCTGCTGAGGAGGACAGAGAGGCAGAGCCGAGGGTGCGAGCAGACGGCCAGGAGGAGCCCCGCCACAGGGCCGAGGACCTGGCTGGTCTTGAGGATGGGAATGCTCATGGATGAAATCAAACCACATAGTTTCCATGATAAACTTGATTTTAAATAAGGGGGTGAGGGGCAAGGGACTGCCCACCTGCGAGTCTTCAGAAGAACCCAAGATCAACAGCAGGTCTGCAAGCCAAGGAGGCCCGCAGAATATCCCCAAGAGATGTAGCCGGGTGGGCAGAACCTCAGAAGTCACCTGATCCAGCCCTCCCCACTGGGGACACGCAGAAGCTGAGGCCCGAGAGGGGAGGGAAGTGCCCCAGATCACTCGGTGGGGCCAGGGAAGAGGAGGGCCTGCCACCCAGGAGTCCTGAGTCTGCTGGGACTTCTTCTCGGACACAGCCTTGCTGTCTGCAAACCCACCTCTAGGAAGCTGGGGATGGGAAAGGGAGGGGCTGAAGGGGAAGTATGGCAGCGCGGAGGAAGGGCAGCTGCGCGCGCGGTCAGGGTCAAAGGTGGGACACGAACCGGTCGGTTCAAAGGCTGATGGAGGGGGACAGGCATTGCTCCCGCCCACCTGCCCCACAGCCCGAGTATAAAAGTCTGACCCTATGATACAACTTCTTAACCCCTAGAAAATGCTGGTTAAAACCGTCCTAGCACAAGAGGATGATACTAGTCCCTGTACAGGATTATCTCTTCGTGTTGTTACTCACATGGCAACTGGGGGGCGAGGAGGGGATGTGACTTGAAACCAGAGTGGGTGCGGCCACCTTAAAATTAACTTGTTAATAAATCCTGTGCAAAACGAGCAAGCCTCTACCATAAGGTGAAGTACGTGGTTCAGGTATTCATTTGTACACAGGGCGGGGACGGCGGGGACGGCGGGGACGAGGAGGAGGAGAGGCATCAAGGTGGCAGGGGCGCTCAGAAGTGCGTCTCCTTCTCTGTGATAGCTGCAATGGTCCCGTCACCCTTGAGTTTGGCGTCACAGTCATTTACCGTCACCGTCCGTGGGGCTGCCCCAAGCTTGCCCCGCGTGTTCAGATCGGCGCTGGGGGTCGTCAACTTCCGGAATTTCTACATGGTTGGAGAGGAAAAGAGCTGTCTGAGAGTGGCTGCCAGGGTCCTGGGCCTGCCTTGGCGCCTCCCAACGGCACGGTGGACACCTCGGGGCAGTGGAGCCACCAGCCCCAGCCCTGCCACGCAGAGCTCTGTCCTGGACGACGCGTGGACCTCCGGGTCTCAGTTTCCCGCCCCCACCCCCGGACATGGGGACACCAGGGTACCCACTGCTATCACTGGATGAGGAGTAAGGAGACAGCGAGCGGAAGTGCCCACCCTGTACCTGGCCCGCTGCAGGTGGCCAGGACGTGAGAGCTGTACCCAGGGCTGCTTGCTGCATCCCTCCTCCCGTGGAGACAGGGAAGCTGGGGTGTGAGCCGCTGCTCAGCCTCACCACATGTGGGGCAAGTCACCTAACATCTCTGAGCTGTGTTTTCCCATCTGTGAAATGGGATAGGAGTACCTGCCCGAAGGGCTGCTGTGAGGATGAGCTACGGCACCTCCAGAGCCGTTCATATAATGATCGCTGGATAAACGGGTACGTTTCCCACAAAAGGCTGTCATCACGCTCCCCATCCAGGGGAACAGGCGGCGTGTGTCTGAAGACGGAAACGTTATCCCTAAGGCCGCAGCCTCACGCCGCCTGGCAGAGTGGCCGGCTCTGGGCTGGGCGCAGACAGGGTGGCCATCGTCTACTCTACCGATGAGGGAGTGGAGGCCACGGGCAGACCCTGGACACACGCTCCTGCCCCCTCGGCCCGGCCTCGGGTCCCACACCTCAGCCTCATGTGCACCTCCAGAAGACATCAGGCCAGGATTTGGGAGGCCTTTCCTGGGCATAAACCTTCTCCCCAGGAAGGCTGGGAAGACTTTGGGGTGGCTGGTTTCTTATGATCAAGGTTCTATTTTCTCTTTCAGATCCTGCCGTGCCTGAGAGAGGCTGGACCTATCCTGCCCGGGTGGGATTAACAGGCAGATCCCGCACCCCTGCCCACCCCTCGGCAATGCCGAGCACCTCCTGGGTGCCAGGCACGGTGCTAGGCTCCTGACACAGGACAGGAGCTGGGAGCACGGGTTCTGGAACCAGACACCTGGGCTTGACTCCCAGTCCCACCACTTAATTGGGGCAAGAACTTAACCCTCTGTGTCTCTTTCCCTCATCTGTCAAAGGGGGTCACAGTGGCACCTGCCTCTAGCGTTGTCATGAGGCGGCCTCAGATTTGTTGACCCATCCACAGCTCTTAGCACAGACTACCCACCCTCACAGCAATTCTCTGACCCCATTTTTCCTTCCAGATCCTTCCCATCAGCGGGCAGAACCTTCTGGAAATGGAGGGAGGTGAACTAACTGGCAGGGTCCTGCCATGGCCAAGGTGTTAGGCCTAGCTCCAGGGCTGCTCTCCTCTGGACACGTCTGGTCCCAAACCAGAATTAACAACTGCCCTTGACCTACATTCCCTGCAGAAGCGGAGGACCCTGACTTGCTCCGAGGGCACGAGCAGGCTGGAGAAATGGACCTTCCCTCTCAGCTTGCCCCTCCTGGCTGGATGTTGGCTTTTCTGGAGCTCAGGCCCCTGGGTGGGCAGGAGGGCTGGCTGGAGCCGACTCTGAGCTGGCTCTCACCCGTGGGTGTCTGCACACATGCCCCATGCTTGCGAGGCACAGGTCAGCCCCGAGAGCCCCGAGAGTTGGGGCAGGAACGAGGCGGCGGGGGGGGGCACAGGGTACCTGCTCCATCACTCAGAGGCTGTGTGCCCTTGGGTAACTTGCTTCACTTCTCTGTGCTCAGCTTCCTCACCTGTGACATGGGGACAGGAAGCTCCTCCACCTCACAGGACTGCTGTGAGGATTCAGTGGCCTAGTGCTTGTAGATGGCTTAGAGCAGCGTCAGGCACACAGCAGACAGTTTGCAAAATGGGCGAGAAGCTGACTCAGACCTTCTGATCTGCCAGCGGGTGGGAAAGGAGAGTGAAGAGAGAGTGGGTGCGGGGGGTATGACGGGTTGGGGTCCGAATTCACTCTGCTACCAAGAGACCACATACTGCAGGATTCCACTGGCAGGAAACGCCCATAAGAGGCACACACACAGAGACAGATTTGTGTGTTTCTGGGGTTGGGAACAGGGCTTACTGGGAATGGGCACCAGGGATCTTAAAAATAAATAAATAAATAAATAAATAAATAAATAAATAAAAATATTTGCAAACTGATTTATGGTGATGACTGCACTACACAGAAAGTTACTAAAAAAACCCCACTGAATTGTGTACCTGAAATGGGTGAATTTTATGATATGATATAGAAAACATACCTCAATAAAATTGTTAAAACATTTTGGTTTGCCAATTTTTGGCTGTGTGATCCTAGGCGAATGACTTAATTTCTCTGAGGACTAGAGGAGATGCAGCACGGAGAGAGCTTGGCACAGTGACGACACAGGATAGGTGTTCTGCAAATGTCAGACCCTCTCCCTGTGCCCTGGGAATGGGGTCCTTAATGAACAGAATCAACAGAGCAGTAAGAGCTAACACTTGGTCTCTCTCTCTCTCCCAGGTCCTGGTCTAAGTGCTTTCCCTCGGCATACTCACTGAGTCCTCAAACAACCTCTGTAAGTGAGGGACTGCTGTTGACCCATTCTACAGATGAGGAAACTGAGGCTGAGCTCATGGAAAACGTCTCAACCCCGAGGCCTCAGCACAGCAGTACTGACGAATACCCGCCAGGGAGGAGCTGGCCAGGCTTCCCCGGGAGACACACACGGGCATGTTCTCATCACACCCATTGCTCAGATGAGGAAGCGGGGACCCAGACGTGCCCATGGCTGTGCCCACACTCACCAGCCCTCCCAGCACAGCCAGCCGCACCCTGGCCATACCCCCCACCTCTGACCCGCCCTTGCTGACCCCTACTCCCAGGCTGCTCACCTCCGGCAGCGTCCCCTCCGTCTTCCACACTTTGATGAAGACCCAGAGTGGGATGCAGAGCATGGAGGACAGGGCCATGAGCCAGCCAATGCCATAGCCCCAGGCGGGGTAGGTGTAGATGTTGTTGTACTTGAGGGGCTTGTACTTGACCAGGAAGAAGATGAAGATGCCCTGCGGGGAGACGGGGAAAGGTCCCTGGGGCGGCCCTCAGCCTGCGTGCAGGCAGCCAGCAGGGGAGAGTCAACCCCATGTGGTGGCCTCGGAGAGGTGAGGCCCTGCTGGGTCCACAGCGAGAAACACGGGGAACTGACCCCCACAGATCCCAGGAGACCCTCCCCGACCCCCAGGAGCGTCATCTCCAGCCTCTGCCCAGTCAGGAATTTTTATTTTTCCTAGCTACTTCTCAGGGCTGGTTTCAAAGCTGCCTTTCAGAACTAAGATGGTTTGTGAAGATGCTCTGAGATACTTCCAGTGCCAAGAACGGGTGAAGAGCAGGGGGGTTTGTTTTTTTAATTAAACATCTTCTCACAAAGGCCTCTCCCGGTCTGATCTGAGGGGCAGAGCGTGAGCCCTCTTTACCCTCACGCTGTTGCTTCACTGTGAACAGCAGAGACAAATGCCTTTCATGGGACCCTCGGCCCCACAGAAGCAGGTCCCAGTCGCCTTCTATACATATGCAGGCATAGAACCTGAGGTCCCAAGAAGGGAGGTGATTTGCTCACAATCACACAGCAAGCTGGTTGCAGGGCTGGGGTCCTAGTGAGGCCCCCTGGCCAAGCCCAGAGACTGTCCCCACAATGCCAGCTTTGAAAGGTGTCAGGTGCCTAGGACTTTCTGAGGGCACAGAGGGTCCCCAGGGGGACATCACCTCCTCAGTCTCGGCCTCAACCAGGTCTGGGCTCTGGGGTGGAGAAGTACGTGGGTGGGTGGGTGGGCTGCAGGCGGCTCCTGGCAGGGCCCTTACCGCACAGATCCCGGGGGTCACGACTTTCCAGCACCATTTGATGAGCGACAACGGCCGGTAGCCAATCATGTCTTCGATGTTATCATAGAAGCGGTTGCTTCCTGTCCAGAATAAAGAAGACGGGCACACACACCCCAGAAGATTTCTGTACAAGACTCAGAGGGAAGGCTACGAGTGTCTGGTTTCCCCAGCCCAAGACAAATTGCGGCAGGAACCCTATTTAACGCTTAAAAACTACCAAGGTGTTACATATGTGACGTGTCAGGATAAACTGCAGTAGAAGGGACTCTGGTTCAATACTGGGAAGACCCCTTCTGACCTTGGGCAGTGAGGTCCAGGAAACGGGCAGGAGTTTCTGGGGGAAAGGAGGAAGGTGGTCCCTCTGAGGCAGGGCCAGGGGCTGGCTGACCTGCACGGGGGTGGGGTCAGGGCTCTGAAGGTGAGGGCCGGAGGGGTGGCCTGTGGGGTGTCTGTTCCCGAACCACACTTGGGAGTGTGCATCAACCAGCCCAGCAACCCTGACGCACTCATCATACGGTTTGGGGAACTGCAGGACCAGAAGGCATGTGCTGACTGAGGGCCAGGCACTGGGCTGGCTGCTTTGCCTACATTACCTCCTGCTCGGAGACATGGTGACTTTTTTTTTTTTATTTTTTTAGCAGTTTGGTTTTTTTTTTTTTTTTAATTTTATTTATTTTATTTTTGGCTGTGTTGGGTCTTCGTTTCTGTGTGAGGGCTTTCTCTAGTTGCGGCAAGCGGGGGCCACTCTTCATCGCGGTGCGCGGGCCTCTCACTATCGCGGCCTCTCTTGTTGCGGAGCACAGGCTCCAGACGCGCAGGCTCAGCAATTGTGGCTCACGGGCCTAGTCGCTCCACGGCATGTGGGATCTTCCCAGACCAGGGCTCGAACCCGTGTCCCCTGCACTGGCAGGCGGATTCTCAACCACTGCGCCACCAGGGAAGCCCCATGGTGACTTTTTATACTACTCCATTTTGCAGATGGGAAAACTGAGCATCAGGGGCAGAAGGACAGAATCAAGGTCACAGTGTCTGAGCCGGGAACCCCTCCCTCTGCTGCAGGGATATAAAAGCAGGAGGGTCTCCCGACAAGTGGGAAAGGACAAGAAGTCCCTGAGGGGAGGACGAAGAGGTTGATGCAGATGGAGACCAGCCACAGGGAAACCAGGCCCAGCCGGGTCCCGGGTGCCTGTGTGCTGGGCACCATGGTGGCCTCTGGGGTGTGGGAGGGCTCGGCCTCTACTCACCGTACACCCAGCCGATGCAGATGCACTCAAAGATGGCCACAAAGAGAAGGCACATCCCACTGGCGGCGTAGGAGTCAAAGAGCTGGAAGATGTACATGCCGCCCTGGGAAGTGAGAGGACAGAAATATGGACAGAGTGACAGACACACTGGAGAGCAGGGTCAGCCAGCTGGCCTTGGGAAGGGCCCTCTGCCCTGCGGCTACCACCAGCCGGGACTCACTTCCACCCGGACAGACTGGTCTCCCCAGGGTCCTGGAACACTGCGCCCACCACACCTGGGCGCCCCCTAAGACCACCCTCTGGGGGTTGCTGGGATTGCGATGGTTTGTCTTGTCCCTGCTCCCCAAACGTCAGAGACAACACAGAAGACCAGAGACTGGAGGTTGGACAGGCTCAGCACCTCTCTCCAGGTGGCTGTGACAGCCTCCCCACTGGCCTCCCTGCCTCCAGCCTCCCTCTCCTACCCTTCCACACACCAGCTTTCACAGGGACCTTTCCAACCTGCAAATCCAACCATGTCACCCTACAGTTTACAATTACCCCTTGGCTTCCTTCAGCCTGCCAGCCAGGGCCGCCCTCCTCACTGGGCCTCAGCTCCCCTTCCCACAGTCCCCCTCAACGTGCTCCCTCCTGGACACACCAAGGGACTGTCTCACTTCTGTGCCTTTGCACATGCTATTCCCTTTCACTGGGTAAGTTCCTTCAAAGCTCATCTCAAATGTCACCTCCTCCAAGAAGCCCTCCCTGACAGCCTCATTCTTTCTTTGGGCCTCCATAGCACATTTTAAGGATTCATAGTTTAAAAAAAAAAGTGTTCCGCCATTGGCTACTCTGTTAGCTCTGAGCTCCCGCTGGGAAGGCCGCCCCACTGGTCCTCTGTGTGTCTCCCACCCTCAGCGCAGGGCCCAGCTTGCAGTATGTCCCCGTAAGTGCAAGTTGAATCATATGGAGTGAGTGCCCCATTGGGGAGGGACTCTGAATGGCTTGTCCACAGCTGTGTCCCTGCTTCTGGACAAAGACTCGGCACACAGTAGGTGCGCAATCTTTGTGGGATGCAGGAACAAAGTGGGCCAGCTCTGTGATATGCAAATCTCTGATGATTAAGTTCAGTGGAAGGCCAGGGAGGTGCAAGCTTGGCTGGCCAAGGTGATCTGGGAGGATCTCTGGGAGGCAGGGGAGGTGTCTGGGTGGGCAGAGGAGGGGAGGCCAGATGCAGGTGTGGGAAGGCTTGGGATCCGTAAAGAAAATCCTACAACACAATGAGAGTCCTTAGCGGGACAATCAAAAGCAGCAGAAATAAAAGTACAAAAGGGAGGGAGGGTCGGGTTGGGGGAGGTGTTCCAAATGCCAGGACGGGGGTTAAGAGGCCAGGATGAAGCCTGGACAGCCTCCTTATGTGTCTGCCACGGGGACCTCTTGGGACTAAGCTTCTCTGTGTTCCCAAAGCCCCCGGGCCTCCTTCTGTCATGTGAAAGACCACACACCCTGGGACTATTTGTTTCCTCATTCATCTCCTCAACTAGATCAGGGGCAACATCTCAGTGCTGAGTCCAAGTGGTCCTAGTGTGTGACAGCAGGGAGTGGTGGGGACTGTGGCTAACTGGAGAGCAAAGGCCCCACGTGGCCACACAACTCCAGTCGATTGCTGCTGGGGGACGTAGGCCTGGGCAGCCACGTCTACAGATTTTCTGGAAGATGCCAAAAATCCAAATTTTCTTGAGAAATCTTTCTCTTTAATTTTGGTAACCTCTTAGTCTTCTTAAAAAATCACAGTGAGGGGGAAACAACATGGATGGCTGGGCCGTATCTGGTCTGGGGCCTCCTGTCTGTGACAGATATGGTAGGCGTTCAAGTCTCTGAGGGTAAGGAGCTTTCTGAGTTAAACCCAGGACTGCCCTCCTAATTGCTCTCCTGAGGGTCTCCTTCCACAAACATCATACATTAAAAAAACCCAGAAGGAAGCCTTAATGCAGTGCTCTCCAAGTGCCAGCTCTGTTGTAACTGGTCCCCAGGTCTCAGTCTAGCTGATCCTGCACAGTGTGACCACAGGGCAGGTGCTACAGTTATCCTCAGTGCTCACGTGGGGGAACCTGAGGCCCGGGCCAGTGAGATTACGCACCACAGGCCACCAGCTGCCCAGCCGTGGGGCTGAGGACTGAGCCCAAGTGTCCGGCTGCAGAGCCCGTGCCCTTCACCACCCACCACACTGCCTCAGTGGAAGATCAGATATTTGCGGACTATTTTTTCCCTAGAGCAGAGCTTTAAATGTGTTTAAATGAGGGAGAAGATCCTGCCAGCAATTACTGAGGCCGACAGGGCCCATTTGGCAGTTTGAACTTCCCGGTGTGATCACTCAAGGACACGCTGGTCCTGGGCAGACGCACGCAGCGCTGGCTCCCTGATGGGCTGGGGCCCCAGGTGCCCCGGGACAGACCCGAGGCCTGGAGGAGGGTGGGCTGGAAGGCTCTGTGACACGAGGGCCGGTGTCCAGGAGGGCCCTCCACCTGCCTGCTGCAAGCCGGGGATGCCCTCCAATGCCTGCTCTTCTTGTAGCGCCACCAGCCTTTTTAAGGCATCAGGTTAACCCCCCAATTTGTGCGTGACAAAAGACTCTACTTTGCATAATTAATCAGCACTTAATGAGGCCCTGCTCACTGCCTCGCTGGTTCTCCGTGTGCGGAGAGCAGAGGAGGAAACGAGAAGTGCTGCACCATTCATTTGCTCAAATGCTGATTATCACTCCCATTAATGTGACAATGACTAGGAGCAATAATAACACCAGCCACCACGCCCCAGAGCCCACCCCGTGCCAGGCCCCAAGGGTGCAGAGCAGGTCAAGGCCAGCTCTTGTTCTTGAGGACCTCGGGGCCTGGTGGGGGCAGCAGGTGAACAGACAGGTCATTGTAATGGCCAGAGGGAGGCTGAGCTGAGCTTAGAATGAAGTCCTGAGTGGGAAGGAAAGCAGAGGAGGCTTCCAGGAGGAGGTGGCATTTGAACTGAGAAGTGGAGCACGACGATCAACAGACGGACTTCAGTACCATATCAGCTGCTTTGACAGATTCTGAATTCCCTCATTTCTTTCCACGTTTCTTACAAAACCTCTTCTTGTCTCTAGACAACAGTTTTTAGGCTTTTTGGTGGGGGGTGGTTTGGCTTTTAAAATTAATTAATTTTGTGAGTGTGGATAAAAAGATATCTAATCTCACCTTCCCAAGGTACTTAAGAAAGTATTTATTAGACAGGATGGCTGCAGGAGGGAAGAGAATCATGGCTTTCTGAGACAGTCTTAATTTAGGGTCATGATGAGCCCCTCCTGACCCCAGGCAGAGACAAGAGGGTACACATGAAGGGCTGGGGCGGGAACACACAGCGCCTGAAGGTGCCCAATTCCTCACGCCTAATCTCAGTGATGCCCCAGAAGAGCCTCCTCTGAACTTGAGGTCGATAATAGTAACTAGTTGAGGGTTCCGTAGCTGACACTGTCCCCTTCACCCAGAAGTTACTAAAAGGGGTGGCCCCGGCATCCAGACGTTCATGATGACCAGGTAAACCCAGCCTTTCCCTCTGGGAGTTTTATTCCCTCTGGCGGTGAAGTGGAGACCTTGCGCTGAGCACTTACACACGCAGGACACTGAGCTAAGGCCTTAATGAGAACTTCCATGGAGTCTCACAGCAACCCATTACAAACGTAAGAACACGGAGTCCCCGAGAAGTGCTGGACCTGGAGCCAGGGTCACACAGCTAGTCAATGTCAGACCCGCTAACCCAAAGCCCAGGCACTTAACCCCTGTGCTACCCTGTTCACATCACTTACCTGTATCCTTATCACTCACCTCCGTTAACATCACGAGGCCCAGAAAATAGGAGGTGACCGACAGGGCCAGGATGAGCAGCTCCCGCCGATAGCCCCTCCGGAAGACCTTGGGGTACATGTCCACCACAGCGGTCACCAGGCTTTCCACACACACAAACTGGACAGGGTAGAAATGATGGTGTGAAACCCAAGAGAAAGGCCGTTCTTAGTGGCCCTGGCTCCAGGCAAGCACAGCAGCCTTAAACCCTGGGCTTCCTTTCCACTGGGTCTCACCTTCATTCCCACACTTACTCACCCTGATGGAGGACCCAAGAATAAAAACAATAATCCCGGCGTTTACAGAACTCCGGCAGGCCCATTTAACACATGAGGACCCTGAGGCTCAGAGAGGGAAAGTGACCTGTCCAAAGTCTCTCAGCAAGGAAGTGGCAGGGTCAGGACTTGAAATGAGGTCTCCTGACTCTAGAATTCCTTCTCCCCCCCATGCTGCCTGTCACGTGCCTATGTGCTGGGCCCTGTTCTGGGGTCAATGACTTAAATGAGACCCAGCCTCTGCCTGGGAAGCAAGATGGGAGTCCCTGTAACTGTCCTGAGAGCTGAGGGCTCTGCTGCTGGCAGGCTCTGGTCTGTGGGTGGGACTTGACTTGCTTTGTCCTCCAGGCCTGTGACATTTCCCCTGCCCTTTGCTTCTGGTGGGCAAGTGACCCTCTGCTGGGGGGAGGGCAGTCAGGTGAGCTAACACCCAGCTCTTGTGTTTGGGCTGGGCAGGCTTCAACGGCAGAGCCTGAGCCACTAAGCATCTGTGTCCCGCCATGCTGAGACAGGGCTGGGTACGGGATAAGTTACACTCCTACTCACCCATCAACACCCAGCCCAAATATCCCAGCACACCTCTACCCCCCTTGCCTGGGTTCTCCCAGCACTGTGGGCAGACCTCCTGCATGAGCCTTTTCCTGACTGCTCCTCCTTGCCTCCTACTTGGGCAGAACAGACCTCCCCTCTCTTCCCTGCCTAGTCCATATCCCTCATCTCGTGGGGCCCGTGATTGCCCTTGATCTGTCTCCTAGCAAGAAGGTGAGACCCTGGAGGGCAGAGGCCACATTGTTTTCGTCTATTTCCAGTGGCACAGAGGAGATGCTCAGAAAATGTTTAATAAATGAATAATAACAACAATGGCAAACACATGGTGCTTGTCGTGTGCCAGGCTCAGTTCTAAGCAGTTAACAGATATTAATTTATTTAATCTCTAGGTGTTAGGTCCTATTATTACCCGTTTTGTAAATGAAGACACGGAAGCACAGGGGTGTAAGCAACTTTCCCTGAGATCAGAGGTATAACATATTAGGGCCAGAATTTAACCAGGCAATCTTGTTCCAGAGGCTGGCTGTCACCACTGTGGGGCACTACCCCCCTTCCCTGGAGCCATTCTTTGGCTCCAAATCCTTTCTGGTTCATGTCCACCTCCTTAGGGTACGCATTTCTATCCTTATTGTGCAAAGGGACTGTAGCACAGAGAGGTGAAGTGACTAGCCCAGAGTCACACAGCTGGCCAGAGTCGTGCAGCTGGGACTCAAACCCAGCCCTGTCTGGCTTCAACATTTGGACTCTTAGCCTCCAGGCTGCCCTGCCTCTGCAGCAAGGCTGGCCGTGCTCGTCCTTTCTCCAGGGTCCCCAGGGAAGGAAGGAGATGCCAGGGAGCCTGTTGATCCAGCACCTAAACTGAAGTGACATCAGAGCAGGTGGGCTAAGAAGCACACAGACCTGGGTGCATGTCCCAGCAAGTCACTCAGCATTTCTGAGCCTCAGTTTCTTCCTCTGCAAAATGAGGATAACAAAAGGGGACCCCCAGCCCATGTCGTTATCATGATTGAGAACTGAGGACACAGCCCAGGCACAAAGCCCATGCCATATACACCTGGGGG
Source organism: Balaenoptera ricei (assembly GCF_028023285.1). NCBI lineage: Eukaryota > Metazoa > Chordata > Mammalia > Artiodactyla > Balaenopteridae > Balaenoptera > Balaenoptera ricei. The sequence continues at coordinate 100,695,334 of NC_082649.1, read as the reverse complement.
TGGGCAGAGCAGCCATCCAGGCCAGACCTCTGGGCCCCCAGTTCCCCTTTGCAAACCAAGTGTCTCTGTCCTAATGCTGGCCTGGCTCAGCCCAGGGACTCACAGAGCCGAGGCCCAGACCCCACACCCCCTGCGGAGGCAGGCCTGTCACTGTCACACAAGCTGCCAATCCCTCCTGAGGCCTCTGCCCCCAACAATGGATGGGATGATTATCAGCAAAAACACCCGGTGCTTCCGCAGCTCGGCTTAGCAGTTTCTGAGAAACCATCCAGGGGAAGAAATAGGACTTGGCTGAATAGACAGACACACCAGCCACCGGGCTTGGGTGCTAAGTGACTCGCACAAGGTCACAGGTAGGGGGGTGGGAAGCACCTCGCCAAGAGAGCCCTGTCTGAGAGCAGAGCACCTGGCTTTGGCTGGAAAACCTTCTCTGGGGCTCTTAGGAAACCCAGCCACGATGGAGCAGCAGGGCAAGGGGCAGATATCCGGGACAGAAGAGAGACTGGAGGCCACAGGTTTCCGGCAGGAAAACCAAGGAGAGGACTGGAGGAGGGCGGGAGGGCGGGCTGGGTGGGTTTTACAGTGTGAGAAGGTGTAAGTGCACGTGTTCGTGTGGAGAGAAAGGAAAATGTGCACAGATAAATTGCTAGTTCTAACTCTACAGCCTTCACGGAGGAAGGCGGGCTGCCAAGTGGAGGGTGGGTTGGGAGAAGCCCACAGTGAGAAGAGAGGCAGGTAGGTGGAATGTCGGGGCAGCGGTAGCTGGTGGTGGTACCAAGGACCTATGTGGCTGCCAGCGGCATGACACGGGGGCCCCAATCCAGAGATAAAGAAAGGAAGAAGAAGATGCTCTTCCACATCCCCGTGTCCTTTAGGGTCTGGGTGGTTCTGACGACAAGGACCAGGACGTGGTGTGTAGGTCTCAGAGCTGTTCTGGAGAGCAATATACCTGGCTCCCTGCCCTTCCAGCCTGGGCTCCCCTCTTACCTGGCTGTCCAGGCCCAGGAAGATGAGCATCATGAAGAACAAGGTGGCCCACAGTGGGGAGAGGGGAATCATGGTGACGGCCTTGGGGTAGGCGATAAAGGCCAGGCCGGGGCCTGGAGAGGAAGGAGAGAGAAAGATGCTGAGTGGAGTTCAATGCCGCGTTCAATTGTTATTTTAATCCAACATGTATTGAGTGCTTCCTTTGTGCCAGGCGCTGTGACTAATTCTCACTCAAATCACGTAAATCTCCCAGCCACCTCATGCTATTGGTACTATTATGATGCCCATTGCACAGATGAGCAAGCTGAGGCAGAGAGAGGGAAGCAAGGGTCTGGAAGGGTCAGATTCAAGCCCAGGTTGGTCTGACACCCAGACCGTCCTCTGCACAGACCTGTCTCTACTCTTCCTACTGGGGTAGGTGGGGGTAGGAGGGGGACATTCTTATTAAAATGCAGGCTCTCAGGCCCATCCCAGGGATTCTAATTCAGTCGGTCTAGGGTGAGGCAAGGACCAGGCACCCGATGATTCCTATGTAAGTAGTTAGAAGTCCAGGCTTGGACAAATGCTGGTCCCCCCAGGCCACCTCTTCCTTTGGGCGTCTCCTCTCATTTCCCAGATCCACACTCACTTCTCTTGGCTGCTCCCAGTGGAGGGCTTGTTAGCACATCCTCAGGATGAGCTTTATTAATGTCAAGGGCGAGATTGTGACGTTCTAGCCCTGTAGCACAGTGGTCAAGGGTTCAGATCCTCATTCTTTACTGTGAGATGTACCTCTGTCTCCTCAGCTAGAAAATGGGAACAATGTAGTCCTACCTAATAGGGTGGTTTGGGGAATTCAGTGGGATGATACAGAATATGGAAAGCACTTAAAAAGGTAAATGTTCAAAAAACATTCATTCTGATTGTTTTCTACCTTAAAAACAGCCTTGTTAAAGTCTAATTTACCTATAATAAGCATTCATTTTAAGTGTACAGTTCAATGAGTTTTGAAAAGTGGATACACCCAGATAACCACCACTGCAATCAAGAAATCAAGATATAGAATATTGGGGCTTCCCTGGTGGCGCAGTAGTTGAGAATCTGTCTGCCAGTGCAGGGGATATGGGTTCGAGCCCTGGTCTGGGAAGATCCCACATGCCGCGGAGCAACTAGGCCCGTAAGCCACAACTACTGAGCCTGTGCATCTGGAGCCTGTGCTCTGCTACAAGAGAGGCTGCAACAGTGAGAGGCCTGTGCACCGCGATGAAGAGTGGCCCCCGCTCGCCACAACTAGAGAAAGCCCTCGCACAGAAACGGAGACCCAACACAGCCAAAAAAAAAAAAAAAAAAAGATATAGAATACTTCCATCATCCCCTGGGGCCCCTCTGCAGTCTCTCCACCCTCATTCCCTGTCTTTGCCCTGGTCAACCACTGATCTGATATTTTTTCACCTTAGATTAGCTTTATCCATCCTACCTGGAGTTACCAGGTCATATGGTAATTATACGTTTAACTTTCTAAGAAATGCCCAACTGACTTCCGAAGTTAACTGTGCCATTTTACATTCCTACCAGCAATGTTTGAGAGTTCCAGTGGCTCCACATCCTTGTCAACACTTGATGTTGTCATTTATTTATTTATTTATTTATTTATTTATTTATTTATTTAGGCTGCGCTGGGTCTTAGTTGTGGCACGCAGGATTTACATTGCAGCATGCGGGATCTTTTAGTTGCAGCATGCAGACTTCTTAGTTGCGGCATGTGGACTTCTTAGTTGTGGCATACAGGCTTCTTAGTTGTGGCATGCGAACTCTTAGTTGTGGCATGCACACGGGATCTAGCTCCCCGACCAGGGATCAAACCGGGCCCCCTGCATTGGGAATGTGGAGTCTTACCCACTGGACCACCAGGAAAGTCCCTGATGTTGTCAGTCTTTTAAATTTAAACATAGCAGGCCTGAAGTATTATTTTATCATTCTGTTTTTAATTTCTATTTCCCTGATGACTAACGATGTGGAGTATCTTCACATATCTTTATTGCCCGTTCATATATCTCCTTTTGTGAAATGCCTCTTGAGCCTTTGCCAGTTTTGGTTGGGTTGTCTCCTTTTTATTGAGTTGTGAGGCTTCTTTATAACATATTTGGGATATAAATCCTTTCTAAACATTTTTTTTTGGTATTTATTTATTTAGTCTGCACTGGGTCTTAGTGTGGCATGCGGGATCTTTAGTTGCAGCATGCAGGCTCTTAGTTGCGGCATGCATGCAGGATCTAGTTCCCTGACCAGGAATCGAACCCGGGCCCCCTGCATTGGGAGCTCGGAGTTTTATCCACTGGACCACCAGGGAAGTCCCTGGGATATAAATCCTTTATGAGAGAGAAGTATTATAAATATTTTCTCCAAGTCTGTGGCTTGCCTTTTCATTTTTTTAGTTGTGTCTTGTGAAAATCAGAAGTTTAAAATTTTCCAATTGTTTGTTGCTAGCATATACACAATACAATAGTTTTTTGTTTATTATCTTTTTATCCTGTGACCTTACTAAATTACTTAGTAATTTTTTTCTGTAGGTTTCTTAGGCCTTCTCTATGGGGTCAATCATGATGTTTATGAATGAAGACAGTTTTTATTCTTCCTTTCCAATCTTAATCTTTTTTATTTATTTTTCTTGCCTTATCACACTCTCTAGGAATTCCAGTATTATATGGAATAGAAGTAGAGACAGCATACATCTTTGCTTTGTTTCAGATTTTAGGGTAAAGCATTTAATATTTAATAGCTAGGAAACTGGTATAATACTATTAATTAAGCTACAGACTTTACTCATATTCCATCAGTTTTTCTCCTTATGTCCTTTATTCTGTCCCAGTATCCAATTCAGGATTCCACTTTGCACTTCACGGCTGTCTGTCTTTAGTCTCCTCCATCCTGTGACAGTTCCTCAGCCCTTTCCTGTCTTTCATGACCTTTTGATGAGTACTGGTCATTATTTTGCAGAATGCTCCTCAATGTGAGTTTGTCTGATGTTCTCATTACTAAACTGAGATTATGCATATTTTTGGCAAGAAAACTATAGAAGTGATATTGTGTCTTTCTCAGTTTATCATATAAGGGGACACAGGATGTCAATAAAACTTAGTACAGGAGATGTTTACCTTGATCATTTGGGTAAGTTGGTGAATGCCAGTTTTCTCCACTATAAAGTTACCATGTTTCCCTTTGTAATTGGTAACCATCTTGGGGAGGATACTTTGAGATCATGAAAATATCCTCTTTCAAGTCAAACCTTTACCCATTGATTTTATCATCCATTGGTGGACCTTGCCTGCAAAATTATCCCTATGGTGTTTGCCTAATGGGTTTATATTTTCTTCATTCCTTCTATATTTACTAATCAGAATTTTTCTGTAAGAAAGAGCTGCCCTGTCACATCCGCTTATTTATTCAATTTTTATTAATTTCAGGTATGGACTCCTGGGTACTTAGTTTATTCTAGGGGTCATAATCCATTATTCATTATTTATTTTGCTATTCAAATTATCCCTGGTTTGGCCATTGGGAACTTCTTCAGATTGATTCCTGTGTCTTTCTGACATACCTCCAACATTTTTCTGAGTACTTTCTTATTTTAGGGGCACCATAATATGTTCCGACTTCATCTTGTCCTTCCCCAGCACTCAAATCAATTGCTTCTCCAAGGGGCTCTGGTTCTTTTCTAAATAGCATTTAGAAACCAAGATCTGACCACTAGGTATGCTCATTGCTACTGGAGTATCTTTGTTCACAGACCAGCTCAGCACACAAAGCTAGGAAACACGTATATGTGTATTTACCCACACAAACATACATGCTTATGTGCCTCTATCTACCTGTATAAATATTAAAACCATAAGTCCATACTTATACCTCCAATTCTAATACAGTTCATTCTAGCTTCTTTACTTTCCTTATTTGTAACTTCTTTTTCAGGCAGTGAAAAATCTGCCTCGAATTATCTATATTGACTTGTTTGTTCAATCCTAACATACCCATGTAATAGTTTAGAATTGCTAACCCATTTCCTTTTACCAACAAGGGTACAGTAATTTTTTTTAGCCTTACAGTTTCCAGTCAACATACTGCTTCCTGAAATTCACTTATGTTAGCTCTCTTCTTCCCCATTCTCTTAAGTATGGTTGCATTGTTTGTTTGTAATATAGTTAAGTTCGTTTGTTACTATTTTCGTTACATTTTGGTTCCACCCACAAAAGGCAACTATTAATTTTGGGTGGTTTGTGAAATAATACTGTGACTCTAAGAGTCAGAACTAATAAAGATATATACTCAGAGAAGGGGTGCTTCCTTCTTGTCCTTACTTCTTATTCTTCCCGCTTTTCTATCCCTTTTCTACCCACCCCTTCAAGTAACCATGCTCTTTCTTTTCTAGTTTCTCCTATTTATTTTTAAATAAACAATAAGTTTATTATTAATAATTAATATTTAATAATATTATTTAGTAATTACTAATATTTAATAATTAACCATCAATAATTAAAATACTAATTATTAATATTTAAATATCGATACTTAATATTATTATTTATTAATAATATTTAATAATTATTAATAAATAATAAACAATTAATTATTAATAAAACTTAATAAGTTTTCTATTTATTTATTTTCTATTTATTTTTACACAAACACGCAGACATATTTTCTTTTATCTCCTTCTTTCTTACATGATGGGTGGACTATAATAGATACTTGCTTTTTAAACTTTGATATGCATACCTATTTAAAAAAATATGCTTCAATTTCCATTTACTTGATTTTTTTAATAGTGAATAAATGTTGACTTTTTCAAAGACTTTTTCAGTATCTATGGAGATAATTTTATGATTTATTTTATTTGGGCTATTAATATAGTGTGTGATATTAATGGCTTTCTTAGTGTTAAATCAACCTTACATTACTCCTATAATAAATCCTACTTGGACATGGTATATTACCTTCTTAATGTGATTTTGGATTCTAATAGTTTGGATTTGAGTTTGCTAATATTTTATCTAGTATTTCTGCATCAATACGCATGAGTGATATTAATCTGTAGTTTTCTTTCTTTGCATTTTCTATTTGGTTTAGGTATCAATATCATACTTTTCATATAATGAGTTAGGAAAGTTTCCTCCCCTTTCAATGCTCTGGAATAATTTATAGAGCACTGGGCCTAGCTGGTTCCAAAGGTTTGGTAGAATTCTTCTGAGAAACCATCTGGGCCTGTTGTTTTTTTGTGGGGTAGTTCCTCAATAACTTTCTCTATTTTTTTCTATGGAAATTGGCCTGTTTAAGCTTTCTAAATCAAATGGGGTCAATTTTAGCAATCTCTATTTCCCTAGGAAAATATTCATTTCATATAGGTCTTCAAATTTATATGCAAAGAGGATTGCAAAATAATCTCTTATGATTTTTAAAAATGTCTTCTGCTTCAATGCTTATTTCCCCTTTGTCATTTTTAATTTTGCTATTTGCATGTTCTCCCCCCCTTTCTTTTTCTTGATCATCTGGTGATTTGCCTATTTTTATTTCTAAAAACCTAGAATTTTAATTTATTATTATTATTATTATTTTAACTTTTATTAGAGCATAGTTGATTTACAATGTTGTGTTAGTTTCAGGTGTACAACAAAGTGAATCAGTTATACATATATTGATACATAAATCCACTCTTTTTTGATTCTTCTCCCAAATAGGCCATTACAGAGTATTGAGTAGAGTTCCCCATGCTATACAGTAGGTCCTTATTAGGTATCTATTTTATATATAATAGTGTGTATATGTCAATCTCAATATCCCAATTTATCCCTACCCCCTGATTCCCTGGTAACCATAAGTTTGTTTTCTATACCTGTAACTCAATTTCTCTTTTGTAGGCAAGTTCATTTGTACCCTTTTTTCAGATTTCACATATAAGCAATATCATATGATATTTGTCTTTCTCGGTCTGACTTACTTCACTCAGTATGACAATCTCTAGGTCCATCCATGTTGCTGCAAATGGCATTATTTCATTCTTTTTTATGGCTTAGTAATATTCCATTGTATATATGTACCACATCTTCTTTATCCATTCCTCTGTTGGTGGACATTTAGGTTGCTTAATTTATTATTTTTAAAAAACCAGATCTACTATTTTTCTATTTTCTACTTCATTACTTTCTGCTTTTATCTTTATTATTTCCTTCCTTGTGTTTTCTGTTAGTTCATTTTGTTGTTGTTTTTCTTATTTTTCTAAACAGGGGATGTAATTAATTTATTTTCATTCTTTCACTTTTATTGATAAATGTGTTTAGTAAAGTTTTCTTTTATTGTTAGTTTATTTCTATCTTTGTCTCCTTCCATCTCCTGCAGTTTTTGCTTCATAAAGATTATTGCTGTGTTATTTAGTACATACATTTTTGTGTGTGTTATATCTTCATTGTGAATTGTGGCTTTTAACATTAAAAAGCATCCTTTGTCATGCTTAATGCATTTGGGCTTGAATGCTACTTTGTCTGATATCAGAATTGTTATCATCATCTATCCCTTTAATTTTAGGCTTTGTGAATCATTTTGTTTTAGATGTGTCTCTTATATACTGCACACACAGGCACACCTCAAGAGATGCTGCAGGCTCAGTTCCAGACCACCACAACAAAGTGAATATCACAATAGAGTGAGTCACATGAATTTTTTTGGTTTCCCAGCAAATATAAAAGTTATGTTTACATTATACTGTAGTCTAAGTGTACAATACCATTATGCCTAAAAAAACAATACCTTAATTAAAAAATACGTTATTACTAAAAATGCTAACCATCATCCGAGCCTTCAGTGAGTCATAATTTTTTGGCTGGTGAAGGGTCTTGCCGCAATGTGGATGGCTGCTGACCGATCAGGTGGTTGATGCTGAAGGTTGGGGTCGCCGTGGCAATGTCTTAAAATAAGATGACAGTGAAGTCTGCGGCATCGGTTGACTCTTCTTTTCCAGAGCGATTTCTCTGTAGCATTCCGTGCTATTTGATAGCATTTTATCCGCAGTAAACGGGGTATGCAGGGTTGCCACAAAGCATTAATTTGTAAAAAATGCAGTATCTGCGAAGCACAACAAAGTGAAGCACAATAAAACAAAGTATGCCTGTGCATAGGTCTTATTTTGTGAGCCAAATTGAAAATCTTTTTCTTTTAATAATTAAGGTCATTCACATTTATTGATATGATTGATATATTTGGTCTTAATTGACAATATATTTTATAATTATGTATATTTTTATATGTATCTCTATGAGTTGTGTCTTCTTTGTTCTTTTTTTATAATTTTACTATTATTATTATTTTGGTATTTAGGAAGGTTTATGTTTTTATTCTAGTGGTTACTTTTATACTTGTACCTTTTTAAATGCTCTTAGGCCCTTGTTCTCTTATGTAAATCTTTACTATCTGGCTTTCCAGGTTTCACCCTCAGTATGTATCCTTTACTATCACCTATTGCTCGTACATCAGTGAGCTTTTTCTATTGATATTTTCTCTTGCCTCCTCTATTTTTTGGTTAATGATTTCTACTTTGTAACAGTATATAGCATATTTCTACATTAGTCCTCCATCTTTTTCCCCACCTTTGTTTTGGTCTTATATGTATACTTATATATATTTTAAGTGCTTACCATCAGTCCTTTTTCTGAAGTTTTCCCAGTCGTTAATGGGTTGGATGAAGTTCACCCTCTGGCAGATTCTTCCAAAGGGCTGAAGATTGTATAAGTCTCTGAGTTCTTGTATATTGAAAATGTTTTTTCTATAGCTTTAACATTTGAAGACATGGTCGGATATCAAATCTTTGGTTCACACTTATTTGTGTGAATTTAAAAAAAACGCTGCCCCATAGTTGTCTTGTATGTTAGTTTTGAAAAGTATGATGCCAGTTTAATACTTTTGCTGTTATAAGTTATTTGGTGTTTTTTTGCCTGGAAGGCTTGAGGATTTTATCTTTATCTTTGAAATCTAGTATCTTTACTAAGATGTCTTGGAGTTGATCACTCTGGGTTAATTTTCCCTAGTACCCAAGGAGTCCTTTCAATGTGTATATTCAGCTCTTTTCCTGTTTCTAAAAAGTTTTCTTGGATTATAGTTTTAAATATTACCTCTGTTCCATTGTTTTATTTATTTATTTTTCTTTAGGGGCTCTGATAATATGAATATTTTCTTCTTTGCTGGTCTTCCCTCTACTTTTTTGGAGGGATCATTTTTACTTCTTTATGTCATTTTCATTCACTTGGTTGTTTTCCTTCCTTTTAAAAATGCCTTTTATTGAGACTATTCTCCATTTGATACTTTGCAATTTATTCTTCATTTCTGAGATAACAATATCTTTCCTTTTTTCTCATTTTTTCCCTGATTTCAATCAACTCCCTTTTCATTCATTCCTGTTCTCTTCCTCATGCATTTGTTAAAATTTCTGGTTCAAAGAGTTTTTTCACATCCTCAGATGCTTGTTTGAGTATATTTAATTCTGTTTGGAGTGTTGACTTACAATTTTCTTCTATTTCATGGTTGGTTTTCAGAGGCACAGTGTGGTTCTTCATAGATACGTGGGAACTTTCTACTCCTGATTCGCTATAGTAGTTCTGCAGGGACTTGACTTTTCTCTTGTTCGTGTTCTTGGGTATTTTACAATAGTCCCAGCTTAACAGTGCCCTCTTCTGCCAGTACTGCAAAGTCCAGGCACATTAGCAGCCTTTTGTTCTGGTGATGGGGGAAGGGTGAGCTCCAATTTTCACACCCTGACTTTATGGTTCTCTTTTGTTTTGCAGGTATTTACATTTAATCCCCTTTTCTTGGTTTCCCTTCACCATCTCATTGTAAAAGGGTGTTTTCCCTTTCTTTTTGCCTTTTTTCTCCCCAAGAAGCCTTGTGTTTCAAATGGTACCTCCTTTAAAATGTGCCTGTCCCTTTAAATGGCCCATGCCCCTTGAAATCACACCTACCTTGAATCCCTTCTCTGTAGTCCCTGCTAAGGGATCTGTCTGGATCCTTTCCAGTACATTCAGGTTTAGAGTAGATTTAATCTTTCTGGTGGTTGCTCCAAATCACTCTTAGGTCCTTTCACTAGCCTCTATCTTCTGTCTGTCCACAGTTTTTCTCGGTTTGCCTTTGCGGTGGAGACTGTGAACTGGGATTGGTGATTTTTCTTTCTGCTACAGTTATCTGCAGCTTCAACATTTTCTGCTTCAGGTTATGCAGGGGGCATAGTTTTCTACAGAACATACTTTTCCCTTCTTGTTTTTTTCTTTTTTTAGGGAAAATGGGGAAATATGTAGCTATATAGCTGTCGTCCTCAGATACTCTTACTTCCTCTAATTTTTAAAAGAGTTTGTGTAAGAGTGATATTATTTATTCTTTAAACAGTTGGTAGAACTTGCCAGTGAAACCAGCAGGGCTTGGAGTCTTCTTGGTAGAAAGATTTTTGACAATGAATTCAGTTTCTTTTCAAAATATAGAGCCATTTAGTTTTTCTATTTCTTCTTGGGTCAGTTTAAGTAAATTATGTATTTTTAGGAATCTGTCCATTTAATTTACATTATCAAGTATATTTGCTTGAAGTTGTTCATGATATTTCCTTATTCTCATTTTTAATGTCTAGAGTATCTGTAGCCATATCTCCTCTTTCATTCCTGATATCAGTAATTTGTGTTTTCTCCCGTTTTTTTCCATGATTAGCCTTGCCAGGGTGTTATAAATTTTGCTATCTTTTCTAATACCAAATTTTGGCTTTGAAAATTTTCTCTATTGTTTATATGTCTTAACTTTATTATTTATTTATTTTTAAAATATGGAACGCTTCACGAATTTGCGTGTCATCCTTGCACAGGGGCCATGCTAATCTTCTCTGTATTGCTTCAATTTTAGTATATGTGCTGCCAAAGCGAGCACACCTTTATTATCTCTTTGCTTCTACTTACTCTGGGTTTAATTTGTACTTTTTTTTCAGCTTCTTCCGATAAAAACTTTAATTTTTTACTTTAAACCCTTCTTTCTAGTGAGAGAGTAGCATTGACATAGACACACTACCAAATGTAAAATAGATAGCTAGTGGGAAGCAGCCGCATAGCACAGGGAGATCAGCTCAGTGCTTTGTGACCACCTAGAGGGGTGGGATAGGGAAGGTGGGAGGGAGAGGCAACAGGGAGGGGATATGGGGATATATGTATATGTATAGCTGATTCACTTTGTTATACAGCAGAAACTAACACACCATTGTAAAGCAATTATACTGCAATAAAGATGTTAAAAAAAAAAAACACCTTCCTTCTAATTAGGTATTTAAAGTTGTAAATTTCCCTGCAAGAACATGCTGAGAAGGGTGACTGGGCTACAAACTTGCAACATGCAATTTATCCAAATGGCCGGAACTCCTAAAGGGGATCTTGGTCTGATTCACACCCCTAACCATAGAGCAGGCTTACCTGCTTGGCACCAGGAGTGACACAGTGCTGTAGATATCCTATAGCACTCAACACCTGAGGTGGGAATTAGTTTGCTCATTTTACAGAGGAGGAAGCAGATTCTCAGAGAGGGCAAAGGTCCCTCAGAGAGGGCAAAAGTCCCACAGAGAAGGTAATGCTGCCTCCTCACAGGGCTGCCCCATGGTTTAAAGCGAGGGAGGAACATGAATGTTTCGTGAAGTGCCAGGTGCCTGCCCCCAGTGGGCGACGGGATGGAGTGGTGAGAGCATGGCCTGGATTAAATCTAGCCCTGTTCTTTCCAGTCTGTGTGACCTTGGATAAGTGATGGCATGTCTCTGAGCCTCACCTTTCTCATCTGTAAAATGGGGGTAGCAAAACTGCCACCTTGGAGGGCTGAGTCGAGGATCATATGAGACGGTTCCTGCCCAGAGCAGGCGCTCGATGATTGAGAGCTTCGATCATATTAATATCCCCTGGTCCAGCTCTGGCCCCCTGATTTCAGCAGGGACTGTCTGTCCATGCAGAGGAAGGTGGAGCCCGAGTGGTCATGAAGCAGAGCTTGGCAACCAGCTTCCTGCTCCAGTGTCCACATCTACCACCCTGCCCAGTTTGGTGGGTCAGAGGGGTGCTTCCCTCTCTGTGCGCGTCAGGCAAAAGCAGCCACACCCCAGACTAGGGTACTCAGTGTAGGGAACGCAGCCCCAGGGGTGTGTCGTAACAAATGGACGGCATGACCGGCATTGAGTAGATGGAGGCCAGGGAGGCTGGGCCCCCTGTGACGCTCCTGACTAACTGTCCTACCACACATTCTTGCAGGTGAAAAACCTATTTAGATGTATTGGAAGTGAGAGGCTAACTCTGTTATGTAAATGCAAACTATTTTTGTACTTTTAACTATACACTGAATTTTGCCAGAATTCAAAAAAATGTAAATCAAGGGGAGAGTTATTCACCATTTTGCACAATTACCTTAGCAGCAATAACCCTACCTGTGGTGTGTTTGATACAAACACATGTCATCTTACACTAGGAATGTCGCACTCATGGTGATTCTACATCTAGAACAAGGAAAGGGAAAGAAGTCCTCCAAGCAGAGGGAACAGCGTGTGCAAAGGTCCTGGAGTGGCAGGGAGGGAGAGAGCGATGTTGCAGAAGTGAAAGCAGACCACAGTGTGGTGGGGCAGAGTGAGCACAGGGGAGTGAGGTGGAGGGTGAGACCGCAGGAGCTGGGCAGTGCAGGGCCTTGGGGGCCACACTGAGAGGTCAGCCCTAGGAGAAGCCAAAACAGGCTCTTCGTCAGGGAAGGACATGTCCAGGTTTGCATTTTGAAAAAAGAAATCATTCTGCAGGGTCAGAGGTGCATGGAACAGAGGGGACAATAGGGGAGGCAGGGAGGCCAGTGAAAGCTCCTGTGGTCGACCAGGTGACGGTTCTCTGGGCTGGTGGCTCCCTCCCAGGAGCCTGGTTTGTGGATGGACAGTGGGCCCCCTCCTGAGACCTGAGCCCGACCTGAGCCCAGGAGAAGACCAAGTTGAGGAGGAAGATCATAGTTTCTCTCTGGCAAACTTACCTGACTCTGCTACCTCGGCGATGGGCACCCCTTGCTCATATGCCATGAAGCCCAGGACCGAGAAGATGGCAAACCCTGCCATGAAGCTGGTGCCGCTGTTCAGGCAACAGAGCATGATGCAGTCCCTGTGGGGAAGCAGCGAGAGAAGCTCGGGTCAGGGCGGGTGGAACCGGTGCAGTACTGGAACATTCTGTCTGAGCACCATGGCTGTCCTGCTGCCTGAGGAAGCCCTCGTGGTTCAGAGAGGGTAGGTGGCTGGCCCATGATCACACAGCTTCTCCTGCATTTCTAGAAGGTAAGGTAGGTCACAGACCAGAAGCATGGAGAGGGGGTGGGAAGGAAGGGAAGCTGGCAAGTGGGAAAATGCACAACCGGTGAGGAAAGACTTGGAGACAAACCATCGCTCCTCCAAATTCCTGGTAGGAGAGAAAACCAAGGGAAGCAAGAGAGGATTGATTTTCTAGGAGCTCAAAACATGAGGATATAAGCCTCTGAGAGAAAGGACTGCTTCCCCGACAGTGGAGCAGCCTTGGGAGAGACACCCCTCCTGGCCCAGCTCTTTACCGGAGCGGCATCTCCCAGACCTCACTGCAAGCCTCTGCTCTTCTGCTGCGAGGGGCAGCCCCTCCCAGGCCAGACTCCTCATGGGGGCTTCACCAGAGCAGTGACTGTTCCCTGCTCTTGGGAAGGGCTCACAGCAAAGAAGCAGCAGCATAAAGCCGTGACCCAGGAGATTTCAGACTACAAATGACAGGGCTTTGCCAAGATGCAGAAGATGGAACCCTCACATCCGGGTCCCTTCAACCTCGGGCTGTGCATCCTCATGCAGATGGGTCAGGGAATCAGCCTCTCAGGATCTCAGACGCCACAGAGCGTGCACGTAGGAATCGGGCTTACAACACCCGAGATGCTCCACTTCAAAGGGAGGGGCTCTGGGTGTTCTGTCCAATCTCCTCCCTGAAGCATGACCAGCCTGGAGCATCCCTGCAATGGTGGCGAGCTGGCCTCGGCTCCCGCCCTCGCAAGCAGGACCAGTCACCTTGCTCCGTGGCGCTTTGCTTCCCCGACCGCTCTTGCCGCTCACAGTGTAAGAACTTCCTCATGCTGTGTTCGACCCAAATCCACCTCCTCTGGGGAGTTTTAGTTCTACCCTCCCTAACAGTCTAAAGATCTGAAGATATCCCCTTCAGATGCCCTTGAGGTTTTAGCTCTCTCATTTAGACCTCCCAGTTCCCTTATCAGTGTTCCTCATCCTGCTCGCGATCTGAAATTCACTCCAGCTTGTCCAGACCCTCTTCCAATGTCACATCCAGGACTGAGCACTCGACTCAAGAACAGAGCAGGACTCTCACCTCCTCTTCTCCTGACACCATACTTTGTGTAATGCAACCAAAGGTTACACTGATGTTGGTGACTGTGACCCCCAGTTGCATTGCACTGACCCTGGGAATCAAGGGCATGGTGGAAAGAGCATTAGACTGGGGGTCAGGAGCCTTGGGTTCCAACTCCCCTTGTAATACCTTCTCTCTGGGCCTGACCTTACCAGCTATATGACAAGGTGGCTTGGATAAGAGGGTCTCTTGGGCCTTGTGATTGATTAAGTCATTTTTCAGCAAGTGGTCACTTCCATACCTTCTTCCTTGGGGTAGAGTATATTTCCCTGCCCCAATGACTTTGGGCTTAGCCACGTGACTTGCTTTGGCCAATGAGCTATCAGCAAGTGTGACACAAGCGGAGGCTTGAGATGTGCTTGTGCAATTGGTCTTGTCCTTTATCCCTTCTGTGAGCTGCCATGAGAAGGACTTTTCCAGGGGAGCTGCTGTCCCTGCAGCCTGGACCCCAGAATGTACACATGGAGCTGGCCTGGACCCTGGAGCTAAACCTGCCCAACCCACAGCCTGAAGGAGAGAGTCCCCAACTGACCAGCAGACTGGTGAGCAATAAAAGCGAATGCTTGTTGTGGTGAGCTACTGAGTTCTGGGGCTGCTTGTTACACAGCATTTTTGTGGCAGTGAGTGACTGATACAGGTCCCTTTACAGAACTCTTCAGGCACTGTGGACAGAGGCTGGGCTGGCAGGCCTGGAGACTTTATCTGCAAGACTGATCACCTCCTCTCTAAGGGAAATTCAGCTCAGCCCAGGAGGGCAAAGTTATTCCTAAGGCTGGGGTAAATCTGCCCTGCATGCCTGTTTCTGGCCCCTGACTTATCTCACCAGTGCAGCACTGGTGAGCAAAGTGTTTTCTCCATAGCCTCTCCATTCTGGAATTCTCCTGTGTTTTTTGGACCTGCAGTGTTGAACATTGTCACTGAATCCCGAGGCCCAGGGAGGAGAGTCACACACTCAAACTTTTTTGTCATCTGCCGGGGAAGCTGGAATGTGAATCTAGCTGTCTCAAACACCAAAGCCCACTCTTTTTCTAGGAGCTACATAGTAACAATGCTCCCTAAGAATTCAGACTTCTAAATCCTGACTTTTGGAAAACAATCTTTGGGCGTCCATGTGGCTGTTGAAAACAAATGTCCCTTATTGCAAGGTTCCCTGCCCCCCCCACCCTGAGTGACGTCCTCATATCACAGAGGAACAGAAGCTCTGAGCAGACCCGAGGTGCTTCCAGTCCTGTGCCCTGCACCCCCTTCCTTGGAGCACCCCAACCTCCAAGCAGAGAGAGCTTAGCGGCCTGTGTTCTCAAGTGAGGATTTTCCCCGCCTGGTTTGCTCCATCTCCATCCCTCTAATTCCTTCCCCACGGGGCACCTTCTAGGTGAAAAGCTACGTAAGAAGCGCTTTGAAGTTGGCAGGAGCTGAGCTGGGCTTTGAAGACCTCCAGAAGCTATTATGCTGTCGGAAGAGAGGGTATTAATTTACTCCCTCTGAGTTGGGAAGATGTGCTCACAGAACAATTTGGAAACAGAAATAAAAGGAGCCCTCAGATTTTGTAATGTCACCTAGGGGATTTGCTTCCTGCTGCTGACAGGAGGGGAAAAAACCTGCCTGTTGGAGGGGAAAGCAGAAGGGATCTGGGGCAGTCAGCATATTTCACCCACGTGCTTGGCGAGGAAGAAAGTTGCTATTGCCACTGCCCTGAGACACAGCCTGATAACGAGGCATTCTCGGCCAAATCCTTGTTGACTGTAGTAGTTGGGGAAGAACTGGCCAGGCCTGGGAGTGAGGGATAGGGGTGCAGGAGCCAGAAAGGCCGAGGTTCAAAGCCACGTTCCATCGAGCAAGTGGCCTACCCCGGCCTCAGTTTCCTCATCTGTATAATGGTGTGGCTCCTTCCTTGCTTCCTTACACTTCAGCCAGCGCTCTCCTAGGCTTGAGGAATGGTGTTGAACAAGAGGACCCAGACTGTGTCCTCATGGAGCTGACGGCCGAGCTGGGGGTGATGGACAGTGACCTAGAAATTTCCGCAACGCCCAGCACAGAGGGCCCGCACTGGACGCTGGCTGCTGATGTGCTGACAGCTGTATGCAGACAGCACCCCCCTCCAGCATCCGGAGGGTGTCACACTCGACCCGGACCAGAGGTCTGCCCGCTGCCCTCCCTGTGCCTGCGCCCTTCTCTTCTTACCCGTGGTTCTATTTTGTATCATGGCTGACAGTGTGCTACACCTCATCCCCCAGACCCACCTCCCGTGAATGTCTTGAAGGATGAGAGGCTCTTCTGGACAACCTGGTCTGACCTCCCACCTCTCTAACATCCCTCTGTCCAACAGTACCCAATGACTTCTCTGCCTAACGGCCCAGGGACAGCAGAGCTCGCTGGCTTCCCCTGTGGCCTTTCCTCCAGCATGTTGGATCTGCCCCCTTTCATTGCCTTGGTTTCCCCAAGTGGCAGTCTCTATAGACTGGAGCTGTGTGTTATCTCCCAAGGTAGCGATTTGGGCACCTCACACTTAGTGACACATACAGCATACGGCTGACTTAACAAATGGGTTGGTAAAGCGATCACAAAGCCAGCTTTCAGGGAGGATGCAGCGGGGTGGTAGGATGGAGATTAGAAGACCGTGGCCAGAGTCCAGGTCTACCACACCTAGCTGGGGGGATGACATCCATGAGCCTCAATTTCCCCCCCTCGAAGATGGGGATAACATGGGAGGGACTTCATCACTGACGAAAGTTCTCTGAAATGATGCTCCCACTTGAGCCACACAACAACCAAGTGATGTAGCTGTCATGTCCAAGTTCCCATCCCACCAACAGACTGTGACATGGCCCCTCTCACTGTACCCTCACCTGCATCAAACAGGGGTCATTTTTAGACCACAGCTCATTTGCTAGTTAAGGAAAATAAGCTCATTATTTTAAGAGTGTGTTGCTGATTCTTCTCTTGGTGTTTTAGGGTTTTTCATACGGGCCTGTTTGTAATCTTTACATATTAGGGGTGCCAACCCTTTGAGTATCATATTATATGTCGTTAGTATGCCCTTTAATTTTGTAGATGATTTTCATAATGTTTTGTTTGGAGATGTAATGCAGAAGGTATATAGATAACATTTGTATTAATGTGACTTTTTAAAAATTATAAAAGCAATATGTACTCAAGAGTAAAGACAAGGCAAAACAAAACATTTAAATTGTACAGGAAGGTATAGGTAGAAAAAGCCTGTCTCCCTATCTCTAACTTCTCAGTGTCTCTCTTCAGAGGTGGTTCTTTTTAACAGTTTCCTGTGTACCTTTCCAGAAATTTAGAAGTTCTAGATATTTATGTGAATCAATCTGTCACTTCCTTCCTGATTTAATTATTTTGATGTTTCCATATCTTTCCCATGATGAAAACAATATTTTACTCCTCATTTTAGGATGGTTTTCTTTTAAAAAATATTTAACTGTTGAATCAATCTGACACTTATTATGGTGCATATGTGGGGCAAGGTGAGGATCTACCCTAATTACTTCCACCAAAATACTTATCCTATCTCAGAATCATTTGCTGAAAAACCCTTCCTTTTCCAATGAATCTGTGTTCAGGGACGGCTTCATTGCCATTAGCCCACGAGTTTCTACATTAGAATAAGGAGCTCTGGAACTCGGGGGCAGAGATGTGCTGTCCAGCCATCTCTGCGTATTCACCATCTGTGACCAGGCACTGATTCATGGGTGCAGCGACCTCAGCAAACAGGCCACTGGCCTAGAGTTAGAGACCAGGGTGCAAAGTTCACTTCCGCCAGGCACTGCTGGGTGACCTTGGCCAAGTCCCTGGGCCTCTGTGGACTCAGCCTCAGGGTAGAAACCAGGCTGCAGGCATGAGGACCAGGCAGCCAGGGTCACACAGCCTCAGGCTCACCTCCTCACGTGGGCCCCTTCCCCACGCTGGGTGCGGCCAGCTGCAGGCGGCCAGGGAGGGAGGGAGGCCTGTGAAGAGAGGGGCAGCAGGGCAAGTGGGACTGGACAGGACCCTACAGTCAAGTGAGAAGAAGCAGGAAAGAAATTCCTGAAGAGAAGGCAGAAGAACAAGGCCCTTGGCGTCAGAAGACCTGGGTTCAAGTCCCAGCATTGCCACTTACTAGCCGTGTAACCTTGGGCCGATCATTTACCCTGGGATAAAGCTCTGCTGTATAGGGTAGGATGGAGGCCTGAATACCATTCCCGGAGTAGACTCACTTTGCAGCCTGGAACGCACTCTGATCATTCAGAGCTAGTTATTCTCCTAGCTCCTCTGTTGGACCATTCTTTGACCCTGGGGTGGGGAGAGGCTGACAAATAGCCCAGGGTCCTCTCCAGTTCCACCTGGAATGGCTGGTGCCCTGCCGCCCCTCTCTTGATAGGCCTCTTTCCCTCACCCAGACCTGCAAGGTGGGAAGATGACCGTGAACTAGCCGGGCAGCATGGAGGGCTCTCGGGTTTGGTGGAGAGCTGGCAGGGCCTGGGGAAATGCTCACCTGTAGCAGTTGTTGTTATAATTGTTATAACTTCCCAGAGCAGTCAGACAACCCAGGCAGATGGCATAGGAGAAAAAGATCTGCGTCCCAGCATCTACCCAGACCTGTAGGAAGGCACAAAGAAGTTGGCAGAAAGAGAAATCAGATGTGCGGCGATGGGGTGGGTGGGTGGGATGGCCCTGCTCTCTGAAAGCCCCCACCCACACCCAACCTCCAAAAAGACTCCACAAAGGGACAATCAAATGTCCTCATCTCAGGAATGTGTTTTTTTAGAAGTTCTATTCTTGGGGTGATTAAATATAAACGGCCTTAGTTAAAACCAGAATTTTCTGGACTTTATCGACAGTAGTTCACCAAATAGCAAGAATTTGGGTTTTAGGACTCTGCTCCAGCTGTGTGACCTTGGAAAAGTTACTTAACCTCTCTGAGGCTTAGTCTCCTGAACTGCAAAGTGGGGAATAAACTTCCCTCTCAGGATTGCTGAAGCCAAAACAAGTGATTTTTCTGCTTTGTGATTAAGACCACCACGAGAAAAGCTCTCTCCGGTGTTTTTGAACTCACAGAGCTTATTTACCATGTATACCAGGGGACCATTCACCATGGGGCCCAGTTACAATGAAACCTCATTTTTCCTACAGGTCTGGAGGCTTCTCTCACTCTGCCCCATGCGCTCAGCCAGAGGACAGGGAAGTGAGATGGGGGAGGCCCTCCCACCAAATCTTTACCACCTTTCCAAAGAGGTGCATTTGGGCTTCCTGTGTGATACATGTGGAAACTACTTTCTTAGTCTCCAAGCTTCCCTCCAACAAAACCTGCCGTGGAAGGCCTGACACGTACAACAGGAATTATGGTGGTTTCTCTAACACTCCCCTGGGCTCTCTTTGAGCCCTGCTCCTAGAAGCTACCAAGGAAAAACCACAGCTAAAACCCAAATGCAGCTGATGAGACTGAAGCTTGAGAAGCGAGTGCCATCTAGAGAACGGGGCAACTTGCTCAAGACCACACAGCTGGGAGTGGCAGATGCAAGTCCAAGGAGACACACCTCTAGAGAAACATGTGTAACCAACCCCAGAATTTCAAAAAACCTCTGGTGTAACCCCCCACCCAACACAGGACTGTTTTCTGAGTACTTTTGACAGAATAGTCTCTGCTTGACTACCACCAGTGATGGGGAGCTCACTACCTTTTGACACAACCCCTTTCTTTTTCTTTAGAGAACTCTGACTATTAGAGCATTTCTTAAAATGAGAGAAAATCTCCCTTCCTGTTTTCCTAGATCTGGGGCCACCCAGGCCACATCTCCCTCTCCCATGTGGCAGCACTTTACAGATTTCAAGAACCCTCTAGAACACAGCCTTTTCCAGGCAAATTATCTTAACTTCCTCTCTCTTGGGGATTTGATTACACAGTACCAGTCACTCTACCTTGGATTTGCTTGCTTGTTAAATCATTCAAGAAATACTTATTAAAAGTGAAGATCACAATGCTGCTTCTCAACCTGAAAAGTGGTACATTGTCTTCCTCTAACAAAGAGCCTTTGGGATTAGTGTCTCAGCGCTAAATGAGAAACATAGGGAAAGCTCTTTCATGAAGTGTGTGTATGTGTGTGTGTGGAGGGGGTGCCAGCAGATCAGAGCGGGCTGAGACACGGTGAGAAGGAAATGGGAAGAGGGAATATTAAAAAACTTTTTCAAGAAAGGGGAGTTGGGGCTTCCCTGGTGGCGCAGTGGTTGAGAATCTGCCTGCCAATGCAGGGCACACGGGTTCGAGCCCTGGTCTGGGAAGATCCCACATGCCGCGGAGCAACTAGGCCCGTGAGCCACAACTACTGAGCCTGCGCGTCTGGAGCTTGTGCTCCGCAACAAGAGAGGCCGCGATAGTGAGAGGCCCGCACACCGCGATGAAGAGCGGCACCCGCTCGCCGTAACTAGAGAAAGCCCTCGCACAGAAACGAAGACCCAACACAGCCAAAAATAAATAAATTAATAAAAAAAAAAAAAGAAAGGGGAATTGGGAGACAGGGTGGTCGTGAGAGAGAAAATAATTTAGGGAGGATTTTTAAAAAATAGCAGAGAAACTTGAAGATGCTTAAATGTTGACAGGAAGGGCCCAATGCAAAAAAAAAAAAAAAAATGTTGAAGATTTGAGAGAGAAATGGATGTATTTTAATGTGCTCCTGCTCTGCCTCAGTCTCACCATTTGCCACCTCAGTGCACTCCCTTTTCTCCTCGGTAAGGCCAGTAAACCATATGGAGAAGCAAAACACAGGTCAGCTCCTAACCCGGAAAGCAAAGCCAGATCCCAGGAGCAAGGTGCTGGAATGCTCAGCAGTTGAACACGTGTGGTTTCTAAAGCCTCTGCAAACGGGGTGTCCCTCTCCCCAGAACCTTCACTGAGTGCACAGACCAGAGTGAGAGAAGCCTCCAGACCTGTGGGAAACCTGGGGGCTTCATCACAACTGGGCCCCATGGCACATGGTCCCACCCTCCCCACATGGTAAATAAACCCTCCGTGAGCTCAAAAACACCCAAGAGAGCTTTCCATGCACACGTCCCAAAGATGGGGCCTCAAACCATGCTTTCCACCTGCAGGGGATTTTTCTTGCAGTTTGCTCATTGCACCCAGCACTAAAACAGGCATCTGCTGTTTTTGCTCACCCGGCATCCATCTCCCCTTTTCAGGTAACAGCACCCCAATTTTACTTTGAGAAACCACCTCTTCCCCACCCAGGCCAATCAAAGCATTTCTCTTGGCCACAGTGACTGGTTCGGGGATGAGCATATGATGCAAACCAAGCCAATGAATCTCAACCCTGGGACTTTTAGTGGAGCTACTGCAAATGGGACACATTCTTTTCTCTTAGAGATATTAAGCTTCTAACTGCTGGGGGTCATCGCTGACCATGAGTGAAGAGCCTGCCTGAGAATAAAGCCAATGCAGAGGAAAGCAGAGTTTAGAGCAAAGAAAGACTAATATTGGAGATATGACTCAAGTCCCTGGATCCAGCCACACCTGAAATCAGGCCTACCTGAGAGTATTTCCGTTTCAGAGGCCTGTAATTCCTCTTTTTCTTAAGTCAGTTTGAATGGGACTGCTGTCACTTCAAGCAGAAAGAATTCTGACTAATAGCAACATTAAGATCTTAGAAAAACCCAGGGGCTCTAAGCCCAAATTCTTCAGTCAATCCTGAATTACCAATGACCCAGCACTTATTGAGTGCCTTCTGTATGCAGAACCCTGTGCCAGGCTCTGAAAGAGGTACTGCACAATTATTTATAGCACTCCATCTCTGTCTGCAGGTGAGATAAAATGAAACATTCAGAGAACAAGATACCCAGTACCTGGGAGTGGTAGAGGAGGGGAAAGATTAACATGTGCTAGGGCAATCAGAGAAGGCTGTCTGGAGGAGGTACACCTTTAAAGACTAGAGAAGTGATGAAAGAGGACACATTGGATATGGAGGTTCACGTGAGAGAGGAATGTGTTTTCAATGATTTTTTTTTTCTTGCTCCCCTACCTCTGTAGGAAAAAGGCTGTCATTTTTATTCTGATGCTTACCATTAAATCAACACCCTCATATAATACCCTTAGCCCTCCTCCTGCTGGTTCGCTACTATGAGGAATATTGAAATTAGCCACATCTTTTCTTTCTTCCCTTTCCTCTAGAATCTAATTTGAAGAAATATTCATTTGTTTCCAGTTAATACCTAAAGGCATTATGTGAATTTACTTTACTTTTCATATACACACTCCCTTCTATCCCAATTTTTAATACTTGTACTGTATCTGCATTATCAGAACATATGATAATGTTCTGATAACATTTCATATTATATTGTCCCCCTTTTGCCATTATTTAGTGTGAGTTCTACAGGTGATTATAAATTTAATGCTCACCCCCAGCCATTATGTTAATACCTCTCCAGTCAGTTTTGTTGTAGCTTGTTCTCTAGTAAATTCCTCTGGAAAGGCTTATGGGAAATATATTTCCTGGGTTCCTTCATGTTCCTAACAGTCGATCTGTGGCTTTTGTACCTGAAAGTCGGTTTGGCTGTATATAAAATCCTTGGTTCTCTTTTTCTCTTCCTGAGGACTTTGATGTTGCTTAGTTGTCTCCTGGCACAAAGTGATGCTGTAGAAAAGTCTGACGCCACTCTAATTTGTTTCCCCTTATAAAAGCATTTACTCTTTTTGTCTGAATTATCAACAGGTTTGTTGCTTTCTCTTGGAAGTCCAATAATTCTAATATTATTCTAATAATAACATGTCTTAATGTTGGTTATTCTGGGTTATTTTTCCCGGGCTTGTGATATACTTCTTCAAGATACAAATTCAAGTCTCCTCTTTTATTTGAGGGGGAAAAATTTCCTGAATAATTGTTTTTAGTATGTGTTCTCTTCCATTACCTTGGATTTCTCCTTTGGGGACTTGTCTGTATGTTGGATCTTCTTTATTTCTATACCTATCACTTTTTCTTACATTCTTTAACAACTTTCTTTTTTTTTTTTTGCTTTCATAAGCTGTCCTTCCTGTCAGCTCTCCTTTCAAATTTTCTTTTTGCCTAACAATTTCATTTATGCTAGCGTTTCATAGCATCTCTTGTTTCTTCATTTCTTTTAGCTTGTTGTGAAATATTAAGTTGCTGGGTCTTTGTGGAATGTGTTCATTATCTGTAGGAACACTATTCGGCTCCTAATTCTTTTTCTTATAATAGCTTTGTATGAGACTTGATCGCAATCCTTTTCTGGTGCTCACATGTAGGTGACATGCTTTTTTTTTTTTTTTTTTGGTACTCTTAGTAGGAGGTTTTCTTGTGTAGAGGATCCAGGGAGATTTTCTGGCCTCACAGGTCTAGGGTTGCCTCTTCCGACAGTACCAAAAAGTCTTTAAAACTACAGCCACGCAGAGAGTACTTTCTGAAATTACTGTTCTCCACTCTTATGCAGAATTTCTTTTTGTTTCCTCTACTGTCTTTGTCCTGCTCAATTTGGATTCTGCTTCCAGTGGTTTCTCCTCAATGTGGGGTTCCTCTCTGACCACAGAGCCTCAGCTGGTCAGTCTGTAGCGTTCCCAGGTCCCAGACCCCTGCCTGAACTTCCCACAGTCCTCTCACACTCACCTGTGACTTGCAGCCTGAATACATCCCTCCTAAGTTTCAGCTGACATTCTCAGATGGGTGCACCAACCTTCTACTCCCAGATCCCTCTCCTTCTATGGGTGAATACATGTTAGAGATTTATGGGTTTCCTGTCTCTCAGCCTTCTGTATCCCTTTGCCTTCCTCTTCCTCTTCCTCTTCATCTCATCCCATAGAGTGGATACCATGCAGATGTTATTGCTGTTGGTGTTTGACCCTACCTGTTCACCTTTTGTGGTTCATGGAGCCCCCTAGTTATGCTGAAGATACCATCCATAGGCTTTTTTGTTTACTATCCTAGTTTCTCTGTTTAGGTGTGGAGATTCTGGAAAATTAAAAAAAATTTTTTTTTGTTGCCGTCTTGTCTCCTTGGTTCTCAAGACATTTTCAAAGGGCAGATTAAAGAAGACTGGTCTTGACTGGAGGTGAGAGACGGAGCCCCAGAACTGAGGGATGTGGTGGATGGCGGTGTAACAATAGAGCATGAGCCAGTTTTTTAAAGGGAGGTTTGAGGTACAATGTGGGGGACATGGGTACGAGTATAGTCTAGACAAGGCACCAAATGAGCTGTTCAGGAGATAGGCAGAACGTCTAGGGCTAAATATTGCAGTCTGGGCTTGAGACACAGATTTGCAAGTCATCAGGATTTTAGTACTAACTTAACATCTCCTTGACTCCAGATCCAAAGCTTTCTCCACTGGCCTTTTCTATTTTCCACATTTGATAAAACAGTGTTGATTCAACTTTTCTGCTGAGATACATGCTTATTGGGCCTGCAGAGCCCGAGAACCTTCAGGATTAGATTTCTTGAAAAAGTCTCACAAAGAAGCATGATATGTCTTCATGTGGACTCTACACCATAGGACTCCTTAGCAGACAGGCATACCTGATGCACGTCTGTATTCTTAAACACACCTGTGGCTGCAAAAATGCCACAGGGTTCCAACTGTTAGCCTCTCTACAACCTTTGTTTAGGAAGAAACGAATGAACTCACTGGGGGAGCTGTATTTGTTAAGGCTACGCTGAAATAAACAATAACACCCCGAGTCTCAATGGCTTAGCACAACGGAAGTTTATTTCCCGCCTACACAAAGCACATGGCAGATTGTGGAGGGGCTGGCTCTCTTCCACCCAACGACAGCGAGCAAGCCCTCCTACCTTATCATGATACCCCCAGGTCAGCACAGCCTCTGACGCAGAGGAACAGACTACTGGAGCTTTGCTTGGGAAGGTGTTTTTTGTTTTTTTTTTAAAATTAATTAATTTATTTTTTGCTGCGTTGGGTCTTTGCTGCTGCGCGCGGGCTTTCTCTAGTTGTGGCGAGTGGGGGCTACTCTTCATTGCGATGCATGGGCTTCTCATTGCAGTGGTTTCTCTTGTTGTGGAGCACCAGCTCTAGGCACGTGGGCTTCAGTAGTTGTGGCTCGCAGGCTCTAGAGCACAGGCTCAGTAGTTTTGGCGCACGGGCTTAGTTGCTCCACGGCATGTGGGATCTTCCCGGACCAGGGCTCGAACCCATGTCCCCTCCATTGGCAGGCAGATTCTTAACTACTGCACCACCAGGGAAGTCCCATGCTTGGGAAGTTTTTAGAACCAGACTTGGGAATTACTAATACCACTCTGCCCACACACCACTGACCAGAACCAAGTCCCGTGATCCCAACTTAAAGACAAGGAAGTCTGGGAAAGTCTCTTCCCATTTCACTCAGGAAGAGAAAAAATAGATGGTTAGTGAACACAAAGCATTGTCTCTGCTACAGGCATTATCCCAAGTCTTTTTCATCTAAGGTGATTTCTTTCTTCAACTAGGAATTCCACAAACACCCAGAGATCAAACTAGATCATGGTGGCCACTGGAATGATCTGACAGAATGATTTGCAAAGAGAGGCTAATAAAACAGGCCAACAGGACATTCATGAACCTTCTACCAGTTTGGTGATACCTTAGGAAGTGGGAATCTTGAGTCACCATTTGTTGAAAACCTACTGTGTACGCAAGGCTCTCACGGAACAATCTCATAATTTACATAACCATCTCACTAGGCAGTACTGTCACCTCCATCTTTAGAGAAGAGGAAACGGATCCATAGATGGTCAAACAGCTAATAAGGGACAGAGTCAGGTTTGAAGCCCAGGCGTTCTGGCTCCACATTTTAAAGAGAAAAGCTGGGGCCTCCTGGTGCACTGAGCAGGCCCGGACTCTCGGCAGGGGTTTAAGCAGCTCTGTGGCTGCGAGGTCAACAGGACAAAGGCAACCCCACCTCCGTGAAAGGAAGACCAGGCAACTGAGCCCCACTGACCAGCATCTCCCAGGACGCCACAAAGGGGGCAGCTCAGTGGAGAAAGGGCTTCCTAGTTCTCAACACAATTTGAAGAGAAAATAGTCTCCACAGAACAAACCCTAAGGAAGCTGGGTCAGTAGCTGAGAAACGGATCGCTCCCCATGTTCTGCAGCAATGAATGGGGGGCGTTCTGGCCGCGCGGCAGGGGCGGTCCACATTCAGAGGTTTGGAGGACAGATTTGCATGGGAACCAGGGAGCAGAGCCCCTTTGGAAGAGAAGTGGTCCCGCCCTCCTAGCTCTGGGGCAACTTCACCTCTTTCAGAGCAACTTGTTCCGATGAGCCCTGGTGCACAGTAGGTGCAGAAAGCAATGGATCAGGGTGTAACCCTCCTTCCCAACTGGATCAGTGGGGCCCAGCTGGGAGAAGCAAGGAAGGATGGACGGACAAGGACTCACTCTTCCCTACCAAGCTCAGGAGCTACACTGTCAAGAGGGATGCTTAGTACCCGCTGCCCCTGTCCACACGGACAGCACTTTACAGTGTACAAGGCATCGTCCTACATCCTGTGACCTGCCCACTGCCCTGGGGTGGGCGTCATCACGCCCAGGTTAGAGACAGCTGTTGGCGGGGGCGGGGGGGCACGCGGAAAACGCCTGCCCTCTCTCCCTCTTCCCACTTTGACCTTATATGTAGAATGTCTATCTCCTAGAAGCTTGAGGGCAAAAGCATCACGTCTTTTTCTCACCCCTTAGAGAGAAGAGACTACCCTGATTGGGGAGACCTGGGAGAGGGTCAGTGTGCGTAGTGGTGAGTCCCTCCCTCCTCTTGCGCACAGAAGATTAAATAAGATGATGTGTGTGAAACAAATACTCAGCACAGAGCCCAGCTCTTGGAGAGCACTGAGGAAGTGCTCAGAAACCCAGCCGTAAGCTCCAACAGTAGGCACTTAGTCAATGTTAATCCCTTCTCAGGATCTACCGGTCTTCACAGATCTGGAGAAGAAGAAAAAAGACTCTTTTCCCTTTTCTCCCCACAATGCACAAGCACCGAGTGTCCACTATGTGCCAGGCGAAGTTCCAGGAGCTCCTGCCCTCAGGGAGCTTACCTTCTAGCAGGAGAGACAGACCATAAACACAGGCAGATACGCTGGAACACGGCATCTGGTGGAGACGAGCACGTGGGCGGACGGTGAGAGGCAGGGGCGTGGGGCGGCGGGGCCAGGGCCCTGCTCTGTGAAGGGGCAGCTGCAGATGTGACCTGCTGCAGTGTCTAAGGCAGCACGGGCTACAGAAAGAAGATCCCCCAGAAATGTGCTTTCATGTCTACAAACAGCCGCCAGTCAGAGCAGAAGGGCAGTACCTCTGCCAGGGATCGAAGCTGGCGCCAGCAGGTGGGCCTGGTCCATCTGTCCCTGTGCCCTGGAGGAGATGGTGTTCGCTGCACTGATGCTCTGAGGTCCCTGACAAACGCAGCGTTAACCCATCCTGCCCGGAAAGCACCAGTGAGAGAAGCCAGTCATCAGAGCTCCTGCTCACCTTTGGAAGCACCGATGACACACCAGGGGCTGTTCTACACACTTCACAAGTACTTGACTCACTGTTGAGGGCAGTGCAATTATTATCTCCCTTTTATGGATAAAAAACTAACACCCAGAGAGGGGGAGTTTGTCGTCTATTTAGCTTTGGAGAGATGTACACACTGGCCACTGTGTGAGGAGTCCCCTTGGGCTTAGGGACAAAACCTCCGGAACCTGGCCCGCCTTGGGGAGAAGGCACTGGAACATCATGTGAAGGGGACTAATTCAAACCTGGGCTTTTCCCCGGTGCCTGGTTCCGCACCTCACTGGGGCTTAATGGAAAGGGCATGAGCTTCGGGGTCAGGTAGACCCAGGCTGGAGCCCCACACTGCCATTTACCTGCTGTGCAACTCTGGTCAAGTTACTTCACTTCTCTGAGCCCCAACTTCCTTGTTCACAAAAGAAAGATACAATGAACGTAAAGTACGTAATGGGGTACCTGGTACAGCTCCCTTATCTGGTGGCTAATGGTTTTCCACTTCTAATGTGGCTAATGCTATACACAGCATGTATAGTAGCTTCTCCACTGTACATGTTATGAAAACAGGCTCCCAGGTCTTTCCCACCATCCCAGCCCCCTCCCTACCAGGTGAACTAATCAGATTTCTGAGCAGTACCAAATGCTGCCACCGTCCATCACTAAAGCAGAGTCACCTGCCCTTAGGGCCGTGAGCTAGGGTACAACAGGGAGGGGCGGAAGGAGCCAGCAGCCCACTGCTCCCGTGCTCCTTGCCCTGCCAAGAAGATGCTAAAACCTCCAGACCCAACAGCACATGCGGCATCTGGCTCTCGGATCCAAGTAGCCAGGACAGGGCTTGGTGGCCGTCCTGGGCTCATGACCCACAGCCTTTTCTTTCTTTAACATTTTCTTTTCAGACAGACAGCCACACACAGACACACAAACACACACACAACACCACTTTTGTAAGCAGAGCCTTCCACTGAGGTGAAAACATAACGTATATGGCCCGGCAGAAAATAGCTGAATTAAGCTCTTTCTTTTGGCCATTTATATTGGCAAATAGTCTCAGAAGATTAAAAGTAGGTTAGGAGAATAATACAACAGCTGTGTTTCCAGTGTGTACCTGACAACGGCTTTTGTAGAAGTGAATAATTACGTGAATATCACTTCCTTCCCATCTCTTTCGCAGCCCCCTCTGGGTTGCTAGGCGCCCTCTCTTCTCCGCTCAGCTAATGCCACATACAGACGCTGATGAATACAGTATGGCCATTATGAGGAAGGGAGTCGAGGCAGGAGGATTCAAGTGCTCCCTCCCTGGTGGATTCAGGGAGGGGACAGGGCTTCGGGGGAGATGACTCTGGATATATTTAAATGCTAATGTGCTGGGCCGCCGGGCAGGGCCAGCGGGAACAGTGGTGGGAAGGGGCAGAAGCTCTTGGCCTGGAAGCTCCACTGGAAATATGTTCTGCAGCCTCTGGCTCTGGTGCCAGCCCTTCCCCGGGCAGCCAGCCTTGCCCAGAGGCCCTGCCAGCAAAGTGTCACTGGGCTGAAGGGTGGCACCGTGGGCGGTGAGGGGAGCCTGGGTGTGTCGGCTGACCCTGGTGGCCCCTTTGTGTGGAGCAGGGAGCGGGGTCACTGTGCTGGGCCTTTGCCCGGAGGCTGGACGGCTGTGTCCTGGTCACAGAGTGTGGAGGGAGTGGACGAGCAGTTGCTGGCACTGGGCTGATGGCAATGACCTCCGTGCCTTATGTGGTAGAATCCTGGGGCCATGCACGTCTACCCCTTAGGCCATCGCATGAGAGAGTGGAGCCCCATTTTACTAAAGGGCTAAAGAGAGGAGGTTTGGAGCAATGGAGGGCATGAGCAAGGCCCGAAGACAGCACGTTCTTGGTGCTGCGCTATCCCCGGGACTGTCCACACAGCCTTGGGGGCTACGTTTTAGGGCAAGGTCTTCCCCCTAAAGTGTTCCTCTAAGAGGGTGCTCCTGGCCTTCTGGACAGGACATTCATTGTGCAGGACGGTCCTGTTCGTTGTAGGACGTTTAGCATCACCCAGTCCCACTCTCTAAATGCCAGAGGTGCCCCTGTCATAGAGGAAACCAGAATTACTCCCCAACGTGTTACTAAATGACCCCTGGGAAGTGGTCCCACCTCTCCCCCTGGGAGAACCAGTGAGGCAGAGGAGTCTGAGCTGGCATCAGCGGTGGGGCTGCAGAACCCATTGCTAGGAACACAAGGCCAGGGTCTTCTGGGCCAAACCGAGCCCCAAGCAGGTGCGTTCTCCTGTGTCATCCGAGCAAGCACTGAGATGGAAATGAAACCTTGTCATCTCCCGCCTTAACCACTTCTCTCCTAAGTACCATGGAGCTGGTACAGAGGCAGAGAGCCAGGGAAAAAAAGGGCACACAAGGAGGCTCCAGGCCTTGGGAGAGCCAAGCAGTGGTGTATACTCCAGTCTAGAGAAGGGACTTCCTCAAGAGGAAAACAAAACAGCAAGCAGCCACGGTTGGTGAAGGCAGCCGCCTCTGCGTATGCCCAGAGACAGAGAAGTCAATACATTTAATGACATCATTATATTTGTTGATTTTTGTCTGTCTCCCCCCAACTAGAACAGAAGTGCCAGGAGAGCAGGAAGTTCTGTTTTTTCACTGATGCATTCCCCAGCACTTTGCACATTGTCAGCACTCAAAAAATATGTATTGAATGCCACAGCTGCTTAGAGTCTCAAGTACATCGGAATGGGGAATTCAAGGCTTATGCAGACTCCTAGCTACCAGGCCAAGTGGAGAGTGTGTTAGACTGAGAGGGTCAGGACACCTGGTTCCAATTCTAGGTTGTCCTGAAAGTTCCTATGTGTTTTCCCTAAAGTTCTTTCTTTCCTCCTGGCCTCAGTTTTCTAGTCTTCAAAATAAGGAAACTGGAATGCAATGAGATGACAAATATATGGCATGCACATCCCATCCCTATTCCTGTCCATGGCAGACATTACTGATCAATCCCACCTATCATTCCTGCCCATGGCAGACATTGCTAATCAATCCCACCTATCATTCCTGCCCATGGCAGACATTGCTAATCAATCCCACCTATCATTCCTGCCCATGGCAGACATTGCTAATCAATCACACAGTTCTTTTGCCCCCAGCTATGGTGGAAAAAGTCCACCACCAGTCAGAGCTGGTAAGCGAGTTAAAACCTGACAGTGATGTACACCGCAGACCTACATAGCAAGGATATGTTTGGGGGTCAGCTGTGACTCATTTTCCTTGGGGTGTTTCAATCCTACAGTCTTGAAAGCCTAGGAAGACACTGTAACACCACGGGGTTTAAGCTCCTACCCCACATTAGGAACAAACTTCAAGTCAAATGCACAGGGCAGAGAGTCTTTATAAAAGCAAGAAGGAGAACAACACCATGCTCATGGAGATTCACATTTTCAATGGATTTTTGGTACTTGTCCTGGCCTGGAAGGCTGGAGGTAAGTGGCATAAGCAAAGGCCTGGAGGTAGGGAAAAGAAAGGACTGTCTGGAGTTTCCTAGTGGGAATGCTAAGGACTGAGAGAGGGGATGGAATGCTCCTTCCTGGATCCCATGGATTCATAGAGCTGGTATTTCATTCATCACTTTGTCTTTGGCTGAAGTGGGAAAATGCCTACGGTAGCCACAGGGTGGATGCAGAAGATGCTACTCAATTCTATGTGAAAATAATTCTGACGGGGCAAGGGAAAGTGCTCAAATTTCTGCCCTGAGCAGCCTCCCAGAGGGGATCCATGGTGGCGGGGGAGGGGTGTGGAGGTCAGTCACAGTCAACAGTGGAAGAGCTTCCTCCCTGGCTGAGATCCTCAGCCCTGGGATGAGTTCCCTGTTAGTAGAGGTAACCAAGCAGAGTTGGGGATGCAATTCTTGCATTGCCTTGGAAGTTTGGGCAGAAGATCTCTGAGGTTTTCTGCTGGTAAGAAACTTGATGGTCAGTGGGTCAATTCCCCTCAACAACGTTTTCTGAGCACCATATATATCTGCCAGGCATGGCCAATACGGAGATAATTCGGAACGCCGATCCCCTGCTCAGAGGCTAGCAATCTAGCAAGTGTATGTGGGAAAAGGAAGTCAGCCAAGTGCCTTCCCTGGTCACACAGATTCAGGCAGATCTGGCTGACTGCCAGCTCCACTGGGCAACTTCAAGGAGGTCACTCCTCGAGCCTCAGTTTCTTGTGGGCACAATGGGAACAACAACAGCTCCAGGGGGCTCTGGAGACATAAGTCAGCGTGTGTAGAGCACGTGCTGGCACCTGGCTCACAGTAAATGCTCATCCAGTGGGAGGGGCTGAGTGGCCACAGATGGCTCATGACTTCTGGCTTGAGAAGCATCTCTGAAGGGTCTGGGGCCTGAGTAGATCTGTCCCAGGAGGGTAAGCAGAAGAAAAGTCAGCTCTTCTCGGCACAGTCAGGGGCTGGTCCCAGAGCCCCGCCACCTCCCCACCTGGTATGAAAGCTCCACCAGGGGCAGGACCCTGGCCCCCTTGCAGAGGCTCAGAACTGCCCCGACAGCTGCCCAACAAGCCTCCTTCTTAATCACACCTCCTTCCTCCCCCAGGTCCACAGACGAACCCCAGGGAGCGGGGCTCTGAAGGCCTCAGGGCACCTCTCTGTCTCCCTGGGGCCATCGCCTCCAGGTGGCATTAGGAGTGAGAACAAAGGGGAAACCCACTGAGGCTGTGTGGGCCTTCATGGCTGCCTGTGTGAGCATCGCCTGGGGATGCAAAGACACCCTTTGCTCCTGAAAAAAGAAGGCGGGTGGGTTCTCTTGATCATCTCAGCCACAGAAATCCAGGATCCCAAGCCCCTGCAGACTCCCTCTCTGCTGGGAGCTTACGAAGCTGACTGTTCATCTCATGTGGTCCTCGCCACACCTCAAGTCAGGTGCTGTTATTATCTCCACTTACAGACCAGGAAACAGAGGCCCAGAGAGGCTATAGAAGTGGCCCTGGATCAGCCAGCCAGTAGGGGCAAGACCCAAACCCAGACTTGTTGACCCCAAAGCCCTCCCTTTAATCTCCCCAATAGACTTCCGCCATCTCAACCAAGAGGAGAGAGCCCCGGGCGACCAGCCTATCACCCGAGTCTCTGCTCCTCCCAGGCCCACGTCCCAGTGGATGTGGTGCTTGACATCCGTGGACCTGCCTGTGTCCGCTCACAAATTCCCCCTCCACCGCCCACCCCCACCCCACGTCCTTGCCAGCCTTCACGGTCACATAGCCATCTGCTCCACACTGCCTCTCCTCTGCTCATCTGAACGGAGAGGTGACAGCCTTAAACGACACCAGATGCTCGGGAGGCTGACTAACAGAGCAGCAAGCCCAGAGCGCCCAGGAAGAGGCCAGAAGCAGGTCCAGAGACTGTGTGAGTGCACGACCGTCACGATATGGCAGGCCGACCCCCACCCATAAGCTGCGAGCCCGTCTTCCTGACCGCGCAAGTCAAGGTCGTGGAGGGTGAGAAAACAGGAGGGACGGCTAACCTCGCGTGAGGACTCACAGGAGACAAGGCAGGCCGCCACAACACTCCCTCCCAAGTGATGCTACAGGAGGGTGGCCTCAGCTCTGGGCAAAGCCACCTGACAGAGGGACTGTCCTCACTCCTCACGCCTCTCTCAGTGACGTCCCCGGGCATCTGCTTGAGCAACAAAACCAAGAATGACAGAATGACCAGTTTAAAAATAAATCAAGACACGAATGTTGAAGTCTTTGGGGAGTGAAGCGTGCCAATGTCTGCAACTTACTCTGAAATGTATCCAAAGAAATAAAATGGATGGATGGATACAAGTCTTGGGAAGGTCTGTGATGAAGCCAACACAGCAAAATGTCAATGGCAGAATCTAGGTGGCGGGTAATACGTGAGTGTTCCCTGGGCAGGTAGAGCCAACAGGAGGCCGGAGAGAATGCTCCCATCCAGCAGTGGGAACGGTGGACTCACTGGGGAGATGGGTCCATAACTGCCAAGAGGGAGGGACACGCTTCCCAGGGACACGTCCAGGAGAAGACGTGTATTTTGTGGCCAGTACATCACGAGCACATCGGTGGGGACTAAACTGAGGAAATCCTAGCTCTGCCCAGGTGACAGTCAGGAGCCAAACCCAGTGTTCAGTCAGCGACCAGAAATCTAGGAGTCTTCTGGGATTCACAAGTCTCCTTGACCTCACCTCAAAGATTAAAAACACATCTGAATTCTTTAAATGCTCCAACTGCGATCTGTGGATTTATCTGAGCAGGGCTTAAACCTCACTGTCAGCCACAATTCCTTTCAGGCTGAGGTGGAACAACCTTCCAGGGTTCAAAAGAGGAGCAGGAGTGGTGACCAAGAAGGCACAAGGGCACACCCCCCCACCGTTGCCGTCTGCACGGTTTCACGGATCTATCTGATGCTCTGTCTCTGAGGCATTCACTAAGATGCCCATGTCTGTAACGTGTTTTCCTCATCTGTCTCTCTTAGAGAACCTTTACTTTCTTCCTCCCTTTGCGTCTTCTCTACTCTGTCACCTATTTCGAGGTATAAACAATGATCATGGCAGCCCCTTTCCGGGCAGGAGCCTAGTGCTGAGATGATGGCATTCTACAACAGGTGTTTAGTGAGCACGTACTGGGTGCTGGGCAGCATGGAAGCCCCCATGGGGGAGGCATGGCTGAAAGAGATGCTGTCTATGCTCTGGAAGGGTAGTCTTGGGTGGTGAGCCCGTGTAGTTTGGATTAAGCCCCCAAGGATGTTAATCACACATTTGCTTAGAATCGCGTTCATCCAACCCTCTTCCCCCACTTACTCACATGGCCTTGAGAACTCTTAATGTGCTATCATCTGTAACCTTGGAGACAAGTGGGTGATTTATAACATAAAAACATTCACATGCTCACAGATAAATCATCTCCAATCTCTGGGTCTAACTTTCATAGAAGGACATTTTAAAGACTAATTCCTGGGCTCTGGCACCTTTATTAATCATACACATACAACCGCTAACAGGAACTTCCTGTCAGCATGAAATAGCCCAGAATGGGTCATAAGGGGAGAAAGAAAAGTCAAGGGTCATTGATCGTGAAAAGACTGAAAACCAGTGATTTTACTTGATGCCCTCATTATGGCTGAGGGAACACAGCAGAAGGAGGGACAACGACCCTTCAAGGTCAGTGATGGAGCTGGGTCCCCTGATCCTGAGCCTAGGAGTTTCCCGCTGGGCAACAGTACCTCCTGCAGGCAGGAGAGGGTGGGAATGGCGTGGAGGGAGCAGCTGAGCCAAGTGGGTTGTCTCTCGGCGCTAATCAAGGAGCCGGAACAGCTTCCACCCTCTTTGTGAATGTCACGCAGGACTCAGTACTGGCCCTGCGGGTCTTTTCAGCTCTCGCGTGCACACGGGAAGTGAGGCAGGCAGAACATGAGATTCACACACCAGTGAGTTTTCAGCATCAAAAGTCCCAATCCCCAGCAAACTCAGATGTATCAAAGCCCTGTCACCTTGCTGCTCGCAGACAGAGGAAAGCCTTGCTCTCCTTGCTCCCATTTGTGCTGGGTCAGAAATCATCAGAGTATGTTGTGTTTGCAAAGCATGCGCCTTCCTCACTAAGGAGGTATCTCGGGAGGCAGTCTTAGCATCTTCCAGAAAAGAATGGCATACACCTCTTGGCAGCCCTGTGTTCCTCAGAGCTCTGTCGTACAGGTCAGCCCCAATGGTACTCTCAGCAGTCACTTGAGGTGGAGAGGGTTGGGCTTATAAAGATAGAAGCCCAGAGAGGTTAAGTGACATGCTCAAGGTTACAAAGCTAGTGAGTCAGGACCTTATTCCATGTCTGCTCTAACCTCCTGATTTCATAGTTGGGGAAACAGGCTCAAAGGGTGGAAAGATAATAGATGTTTCAAACTGGAGGTTCTATGTCCTCGTCCTGTTCTCCCCCAGCTGTGGCCATGGGTAAATCATGTCCTCTCTCTGGGACTCAGCAACTTGTCCACAATAGAAGAAGGTGAATCTAGAAACTGACTCTCAAATTTGTTAAAACAGCAAATAAGTGGAGCCCATGGGGCTTTTTGTCAAAAACCTTGACGAATATGACTTTACTCCATGTGCTAGAGACAAATTCACTGTCAGAAAACATAATCATGGATAGTATGAAATATGAAATCATCACCACAAACATATGACTTTATGAACAAAACTGAACTGTTGAATTAAGCACTCAGGGCTACTTCCTTTAATATTAATTTCCTGCTTAAACATTCAGTATGTCCTGTTCAAGACCAGCAGATGAAGAAAAGCAAATACCAAGGGTCCAACATATTTTTATGAGAGATACAGAAAACAAATAATTATGAAATATAATAGATATTGAAAATTCATAACCTGTCTGGAAAGGGAGATAGAAAATTCTTCCAGATGCCAGAAATGAGAGTCAAAGCTAAAAGATGAGGACTAGGAACAGACCCAGCAACCCATGGGGATATCCAAGTAGAGAGACACCTGAGGATCTAGAATTTAAATTCCTTCCCAAGGACAGAATTAAGATTTCAGGCCCTGGCAAGAATACACAAAGGAGGGGGCTTCCCTGGTGGTGCAGTGGTTGAGAGTCTGCCTGCCAACGCAGGGGACATGGGTTCGAGCCCTGGTCTGGGAAGATCCCACATGCCGCGGAGCAGCTGGGCCCGTGAGCCACAATTACTGAGCCTGCGCGTCTGGAGCCTGTGCTCCGCAACAGGAGAGGCCACGATAGTGAGAGGCCCGCGCACCGCGATGAAGAGTGGCCCCCGCTTGCCACAACTAGAGAAAGCCCTCGTACAGAAACGAAGACCCAACACAGCCATAAATAAATAAATAAATAAATTTAAAAAATAATCTGTTAAAAAAAAAAAAAAGAATACACAAAGGAGAAAAGACAGTCTCCTGAATAACTTGTGCTGGGAAAACTGGACAGCTACATGTAAAACAATGAAATTAGTATATTCTCTAACACCATGTACAAAAATAAACTCAAAATGGATTAAGGATCTAAATTTAAGACTGGAAACCATAAAATTCCTACAGGAAAACATAGGTAGATCATTGCTCGACATGAATCACAGCAATATAATTTTTGGATCTGTCTCCTAAAGTAAAGGAAATAAAAGCAAAAATAAATAAATGGGACCTGATTAAACGTAAAAGCTTTAAAGCAGAGGAAACCATCAACAAAATGAAAAGACAACCTACTGAATGGGAGAATATATTTGCAAATTATATGACCAAGAAGGGCTTCGTATTCAACATACACAAACAGTTCATACAACTCAACATCAAAAAAACCAAACAACCCAATTAAAAAATGGGCAGAGGGCTTCCCTGGTGGCACAGTGGTTGAGAATCTGCCTGCCAATACAGGAGACACGGGTTCGAGCCCTGGTCTGGGAAGATCCCACATGCTGCAGAGCAACTGGGCCCGCGAGCCACAATTACTGAGCCTGCGCGTCTGGAGCCTGTGCTCTGCAACAAGAGAGGCCACGATAGTGAGAGGCCCGCACACCGCGATGAAGAGTGGCCCCCACTTGCCGCAACTGGAGAAAGCCCTCACACAGAAACAAAGACCCAACACAGCCAAAAATAAATAAATAAATAAATAAATTTAAAAAAAAAAAAAAAAAAAAAGGGCAGAATAGACATTTTTCCAAAGAGGACATGCAGATGGCCAACAGGCACATGAAAAGATGTTCAACACCACTAATCATCAGGGAAATGCAAATCAAAACCACAATGAGATATAACTTCACAGCGGTTGGAATGGCTACCACCAAAAGAAACACAAATAACAAATGTTGGCGAGGATGTGGAGAAAAGAGAACCCTTGTACACTGTTGGCGGGAATGTAAATTGGTGCAGCCAATGCGGAACACGGTATGGAGGTTTCTCAAAAAGCTAAAAATAGAACTACCATATGACCCAGCAATTCCACTCTTGAGTACATATCTGAAAAAGACAAAAACACTAATTTGAAGAGATACATGCACCCCAATGTTCATAGCAGCATTATTTACAATTGCCAAGATATGGAAGCAACCTGTGTCCAACAACAGATGAATGGATAAAGAGGATGTGGTACGTTTATACAATGGAATACTACTCAGCCATAAAGAGAAGGAAATAATGCCATTTGCAGCAACATAGATGGACCTAGAGATGATCATACGAAGTGAAGTAAGTCAGACAGAGAAAGACAATAAATCCATGATATCACCTCTATGTGGAATCTAAAATATGATACAGAGACAAATATTGTATGATAGCACTTATATGTGGAATCTAAAAAATATAACAAACTAATGAATATAACAAAAAAGAAACAGACTAACAGATATAGAGAACCAACTAGTGGTTACCAGTGGGGAGAGGGAAGGGAGGCAACATAAGGGTAGGAGATTAAGAGGTACAAACTATCATATATAAAATAAACTACAAGGATATATTATACATCACAGGGAATATAGCCAGTATTTTATAAGTGGAGTATAAACTTTAAAAATCACTATATTGTGAATCACTATATTGTACACCTGTAACTTACATAATACCGTACATCAACTATACTTCAATAAAACAAATTATTTAAAAAAAAAGATTCCAGGCCCTGGGCATGACCAGAAACTGAGTGGGATTACTGCAAAAACCTAGGAGCCAGAAAGGGATTGTCTTATAGTGAACGAGGTGTCAGAAAACTCTGCCCCTCAGCCCAGGACTCGATATGGAAATATCAGGTATGGGTATGATCACACTGTGCTCCTGCAAAGTGGGCATCCAAGTTTAAACTGACACTTTAAAACTACTGTCCTAGAATTGCATACCCAGCTAAACTCCCATTCCAGGGTGACAGTGAAATAAATACTTTTTCAGATATGAACTAAGAGAGCTCAGTTCCCAAAGGCCAATGCTGAAAGAACTACTAAAGGATGTACTCCAACAAGAAGGAAGTTTAATCCATTAGAAAAGAGTAAAAATAACAGGAAGCAAAGAAATCAGTAAACACATTGTAAAATCCAAATAAGTATCAACTCTATACAGTAATAAAGCAGAATTTAGAAAGGGGTGGAAAACAATAACAAGGATGGGGAGAGCGTGGAAGCTGGAGGGAAATTTGTGTCCTATGATATTTCTTGCTCAGAAAGAGGAAAAAGCTAGTTAAGAGCCACTCTCACTAACTGGGCACCCGCGTCTTCTGTCTTCCCACTGCTCTCTGGGGAGACCCTTTCCTCCCATCCTGGGGCCACTGCAAATGCAGCTAGCACAGCCTCCTTGGCATGTCACTGGGTGGAACTCCACTGCAGTCCACTCTGCCCAAGACAGCTGTGGCCACAGTTTTGGTCCTGATTCTTCAATGTGCATTCTTCGAACTCTTCTGGAAATAACCAGGCCCCTAAGGGGTAGAGGAAAGAAACCCACAATGCCAACAGCATGCCTTCAGAGAGCCAGGGCTCACTTGGCACCCGGTGCAATTGAGTTTCCACAGACTCTTCTGCTTCTTGAGGCTTTATCCCTCTAGAGCACAAAAGTACAACAGAATGGTCTGCAATGATAGAAACATTCTATATCTGCTCTGTCCGATATGGGAGGAACCAGCCACATGTGGCTATTGAGCATCTGAAATCTGACTCTTGAACCTGAGGAACGGAACATTGACTTTAATTTCAATGACTTTATATTTAAATGGTTAGATATGGCTTGTGGCTCCTGTGCTGGACACTGTAGTTTTAGAGGGTGGGCGATCCCTGAAGGGATCCATTCCATTCTCAAATGATCCTGAGAGAGATGGGTACAGGAATTCCCAGAGTGATCTCTCCCAACCCTCTGCCCTGGAACATGAGCGAGAGCAGGTAGGTGGCCCCAACACCCAGGAAAACCTTGCTCACCTTACTTGGCCCCAGGACCTCTTCCTCCCCGACCACAGCCTTCACTGATGCGTCTGATACGTCTCAGCCAGCCCTGAATGCTCTTAGACCAGTGCTCCTCAAACTCCCACATCGTAAAACCAGTGAAGATGCTGCTGAGATGCAGACTCTGATGGGGCAGGTTGGGGATGGGGCCTGAGAATCTGCATTTCTAAAAACCTCCCAAATAAGGCTGATGCTACTGCTGGTCTGGGGACCACACTTGGAGTCATAAGGTTTTAGACAGTTGAATGTCAGACTTCAACTGTCTGATATTGTGACCACACTTGGAGTCATAAGGTTTCAGACTTCTTGAAATGTCAATTAGCTCTGCCTACATGTACGATGACAGCTAGCATAATAGCTTACATTAACATCTGTATCTGTTCTCTAAAGGCGTTTAAAAGCATATTCTGTGAGAACAAGATGGGTTAACAAGTTCATACTATGCAGCACCACAAAAATGCCTGAAGTTTTGGTCAAGAAAATAAAATTAAAGGCATATTCATCTCTTAAAGAAAATAACAGCTAACGTTTATTGAGCATTTACTATGTGGACACAATGCTATGCACACAGTGAATGAGCATTATCTCATTTAATCCTCACAACAACCCTTTTTACAGATGAGGAAATCAAGGCACAGAGAGGCTAAGTAATGTGCTCACGGTTACACAGTTAGTAAGCAGGTGAGCCATGAAATCCAAGCAGTCTGATGGGACCCCACACTGTACCTGCAGCTTTGGTTGAAAGCTCAAGAACAGGGATCTCTGTTGGGGGTGAATGGACTCTTTTTAAGAAAAAGATGCTAACGAAATACCTGCCCACAGATATTCATAGCAGCTTTATTCACAATGATCAAACTTGGAAGTACCCAAGATGTCCATCAATAGGTGAAAGGATAAACAAATTGTGCTTCATCCAGACAACAGAATATTATTCAGGGATAAAAAGAAAAGAGCTATCACGACACAAAAAGACATGCAGGAACCTTCAATGCATATTATTAAGTGAAAGAAGCCAATCTGAAAAGGTTACATAATGTATGGCATTCTGGAAAAGGCAAAACTATGGAGACAGTAAAGATCAGTGGTTGGCAGGGGTTTGGTGAGGAAGGAGGAGGGCTGACTAGGTAGAGCAAGTTTAAGGCAGTGAAACTGTCCTTCCTGTTTGATACCCTAATGCTGGATACATGACATGATGCATTTGTCAAAACTCACAGCCTGCGCAACACAAACAGTGCGCCCTAATGTAAACAATGGACTTATTTAGTAAATACTGCAATAATAATGTGTCAATACTGCCTCAACAATTTTAACAAATGTACCACAGAAATATAGGATGTTAATAATAGGGAAAAGTGGGACCAGAGGAGAGGAGATATATGGGAACTCTGTATTCTCTGATTAATTTTTCTGTAAAGCTAAACCTGCTTTAAAAAAGTTTATTAGTTGAAAAAGAACATGCTTAATATACAATATTTTATGTCTAACTTTGGGGAGGGGTGGCCAAAGACCCTCCCCCAATGAAAAAACTCCTGTCCTAGAATATATCGCTCATCCACCCCCTCCACCCCACTCCCACAGAGCCCAGCAA
Organism: Balaenoptera ricei; assembly: GCF_028023285.1. Lineage (NCBI taxonomy): Eukaryota > Metazoa > Chordata > Mammalia > Artiodactyla > Balaenopteridae > Balaenoptera > Balaenoptera ricei. Next base: position 100,653,957 of record NC_082649.1, on the reverse strand, counting down.
ATGTCTGGCAAGAGTGGACACTTTGTACATTTCTGTTGATTCATTTTCAAAGCAAAGACCAGGCGCAACACCTGGCATACAGTATGTGTTCAGTGATACTTGCCGGATGAATAAACATAAGACTGGAATTCTAAAACATTGGCCTAAGAACCCCTGGAGACGGGCTTGCAGCTGTTCCTCTCCTGTGCTGTAGAGCTGGAGTCCTCACTCTCTGTGGCTCTCACCAGCCCCAGCTGTGGCCACTCCCGGTGACATCTCAAGGGTAAAACCAGTGCCTGATTCATCCCTCATACTTCCACCCCATGGGCAGGACTTGCACACAGTAGGTGCATCCTGAATGTTTGCTGACATCGGTCTCTTTTCTCTATAGTGCCTCTCGGGCTTCTGCAAGTAGCTAGACAAACTCACACAATGGCACTAACTCCAGCCACACCTGCCCATACACCTGTGACATCACAGCTGGAGGGCTGCTTCTCATATCCTCTAGGACATGGCAAAGCTTCCCCTCTCCCCCAGATCAAGGTCATCTGGTACGTATCTCTGCTTCTTCCTTCTTCATCTCCAAACCTACTCTATTTTCTCGCTCTTTCTATGCACCTGAAGAAGTTCCCCTGTGCTGTTTCATCTAATCTTACCACATCTACGAGGGGGCAGGAGGCGAGTAAAAGATGGGACCCTGCCTGCTAGAGGCTTACAAGAGAGGAAACTGAGTCTCAGAGAGAGTGAGTCACTTGTTCAAGGTCACACAGTGGGTGAGGGAGAGGCAGACACTCAAATGCAGCTCCGTTTGACTCTAAAGCTCTCTGATGGCAAGCTCTGCTGAGCCTCTCTTGTCTGCATAATCTTCTGACGTTACAGCTTTGTTCATGCCAGTCAACCTCTTGCCCCGAAATGCTCAACAGCTCCCTACTGACCACTGGATGAAATCTTCAGCTCTCTGGGCTTGACACATGATGTTCCCAAATGGAGTGGTCTCAGTCTACTGTCTCAACCTTATTTCCTGTGATTCCCTGTTACAAAACCTATCCTGTAGCCACACTGAACTACTTACCATTTCCTTCATATATGTAGACTTTCTGGTCTTTGCTTATCTCCAGATAGCCTTCCCTTCCCCATCCTTCAAGGATGAAATGAAAGGCTACCTTTTTCATAAAATCTTCTCTGGGACATATAATTGGAAATAATTTTGTTCTCCTCTGTTAGCAGTCCTTCATCTAAACCACCATATGACATCCACCCACCCACTCACCCATCCACCCACCTACTCATCCAGTATTGACTGGGAGCCTAACATATGCTAGACTCTGTGCCAGGTGCCTGGGAGTCCACATTCTAATTGAGGAAGGCTAACAGTGAGGCTTCAACAAATGAACACGCGATTGCTTCAGAGAGCCATCAGCCCCATGAATAAAATAAAACAGGGGCTTGGTTAAAGTCACGGGGTTTAGTGGGGATGTTTGAGCTCAGCTGATCAGAGATGACTTTGGAGCGGAGACCTGTAGGGTGAGAGGGAGCTGGACGTGGGAATATCTGATGGGGCAGTGGTCCAGACAGACAGGGTCTGTGGTAGCAAAGAGCCTGGGATGCCCAGGACCATGTGGGACATGGGACCAGGCCACGGAGGGCTCCTCAGCCTCGGCCATGGTGAGTAGTCCGGATTTTAATCCTAGTGCAAGGGGAAGCTGCTAGGGCTTGTAAGCAGGAGAGTCAGACTTCTGCTTCTGGTCCTGACTGAGTGACTGGTAAGGAATGGCCCTCCTGCCATAAGCAACTATCAGAGCAGACAAAAATATAACCATTTTCAGGCAGTAGATAACATGCAGGTCAAGACTGCTACCCCTGAGAGATGGGAAGATCCAAGAGCGGTGTGCTGAGCCCTCTGCCTGGGGACAAGAACTAGAGCCAAGCAGAACACACAGTCCCGTCAAGCTGAACAGGCAGGGCCAGAGAGCAGGGCAGCTGAGATAGCTGGAATCTACAGTGTGGGGCACAGGAAAGGGGGAACCGCGCAGAGCGGATGCCCCATGTGTCCATGTGGAGGTTCCCACGAGGCCGTGGCTGATGTAAACATCCAGGGTGAGACCAACAAGACTTCCCAGATAGCACCGCTTGGGGGTGAAAATGCAACAGAGACACTAGAGGCCAGACGCTGCCGGGGAAAAGAGCAGCGCCAGGGGATCGGGGCTCCCTCCCTGCCCGAGGAGACAGATCTGGTCAACACCAAGTACTCACCCTTGGTACCTGGCTGAGACACAGGAAGACCTTCCATTAGGGGGAAGAACCATGTCCTAAAGCAGGGTTTCTACACTGTGGCACTATGGACATTTGGGACCCGTAATTCTTTGTTGCAGGGGCTGTCCTGTGCATTGTAGAATGTTTAACAGCCTCCCTGGCCTCTACTCACTAGATGCCAGTAACCCCCCAAGTTGTAACAATCAATACTATTTGCAGACATTTCCAAGTGTCTCCTGGGAGGCAAAATTTCCCTGGTTGAGAACCATCACTCTAGAGTAATCACTACTCTAGCTCCATCCTAATAAAGCCTAAAGCCAAGCCCTGGCAAGATCTATAGGGGAGACAGAGTTCAGAATCCCATTAAGTCCTATCCAGTCCTATTAAATTAGAGGAGCCTGGGAAACAGCTTGGGATGTCCACAGATCCACACTAAAAAACAAAGTTGAACCTATATAAGTTTAAGGTGATCAGCCAGTAACGGAACTACTTATTAAAATAAAAAAAACAACACTCTGCAGAGGAAGATAACAAAATCCAGAGTGTGTACAACATATTATTCACAATATTCAGTCAAAAACTACCAGACATGCAAAAAAACAAAACAAAACAAAAAACCAGAAAAACATGATCTATATCCTAAAAAATGTCAGATTTAGCAAAGACTGTAAAGTAGTTATTATAGATATATTAAAAGCATTAAAGGAAAATACATTTGAAGAACAACATCAGGAAGTTGCATGATCCAGGATTCCTTTTTCAGAGCTCCCTGGGTCTGCTGTGTGAGGAAGAGAGTGAGTAAGTGAGTAAGAGGCCCACCTTGGAGGATGGGGCCCATCTTGGAGGCTATTCTATTAGCCCAGAGGAGGCTGGCTTGTGCCTCAGTAGTTTCGGCTCCATTTAAATTAGTGTGTTCAACCCTGGTGGGTACTCTCAAGGTGGGGGACTGACAACTTAGAGCAGATGAGTCAAGAAAGAATAAGCAAGTGAAAGAATAAATGAATATCTCAACATTGGGACCCAGGTGAGTAGAAAACTGTCCCAAAGTAGAGGTGAGGGGCTTCCATGTCACAGGAGGGGCCAATCAGTGGCTGACCAGGTTACTACAGAGGGGATTCCTGCACTGGGTACCTCGGGTGGGAATCTCACCCAATGCTGAGATTCTAGGATTCCTGCAAAATAGTCACATAGGTCTGGGATGCTCAAAGACCCCACAACCAGGACTGGGCAGGACTGTCAGCCCAGTGCTGGGCAGAGAGAGAGTGAGCCCAGGAAAATCAGATATGACAGAAAGTTTCAGCATTGAATCCTTTACATGGCTGAGTCAGACTCACCTGGGTTCAAGTGCTAGCTGTGTAAGCAAGACGCTAGTGCTTTAACCTCTTGGAGCCCTGACTCCTCATCTGAAAACCTTTAGGTCATGGGTTTTAAAATTCTCAGTTCCTGTAAGATAGGACTATTCCTCAGGCACAGAATCTAAGGACTTATCTTATTGGTCATCAGAATTTAAGGTACTTATATATAGCACTTAGCTCCTGAGTCTGGAACAGAATAATTTTCAACATCTGACTATTTGCTGATTGAGTGAATCGGATAAATTAAATGACAAGTTTGTAAAGCACAGTAACTGACATAGAGTCAGCCATCAAGAAATGATAAGCAGTAACCAGTATCACTACTCTTATGGATACCTGAGCAGCTCTTCAACCACCACGACTGCAGATTAATAAGGTGCCGCTAAAACTGCTGAAAACTAAAAAGCACAAACCTTCACCTTGAGCAAACCTGTGGCTGGAAGAATTTAGTGGGCGCCCAGCGATGTACAGAATCTCACTGGCGTGTACAGGAATTCTGATTCTAACAGCAGGCAATTCTTAAGGAATTTCAAGCAGTAAAGAAAGAAACATTCACTGTCTTTAAGTGTACATGATGTTAGATCAATAACACATCTCTAATTCCAGAGGCGTTTCCCTGATGACTGGAGGAGCACACCTGTGTCAGGTGAATTCCGACCACTGCACAGCCCTTCACCACTGACTTTATTGTTATTGTGTGTCTTTCCTAAGAGACTGCCATCTCCTTGAAGCTAAGAACAACGTGTGATCTGATTCTGCATCCCCCTGCTTGGTACTGAGAGGAAAACAAACCAGCATGGTGGAGCAGTGACCCTAACCCAGAATCAAACGTACCGAAAGGAGACCTTGGGGGATTTTCAGTCCCATGGCGTGAGGTTTGCAACCCCCATGTCAGTGAGGTTTGTAATCTTTTCCAAAACACATCCAATGTCTCTAAGTCTATATCAATTTTGTAAATATTGGTTTGAACGTCCAACAGCCAAGAGGCCCATTTTCCCTTGGGTCCCTGCCTGGAATCAGAGTACACTGCCAACAGGTGGCAGCAATTCCATGGTCCCATCCCTGAGGTTCATCAGGTAGGGTTTTCTTTTATTTATTTATTTATTTATTTTTATCATCTTTATTGGAGTATAATTGCTTTACAATGGTGTGTTAGTTTCTGCTTTATAACATAGTGAATCAGCTATACATTTACATATATCCCCATATCCCCTCCCTCTTGCGTCTTCCTCCCACCCTCCCTATCCCACCCCTCTAGGTGGTCACAAAGCACCAAGCTGATCTCCCTGTGCTATGCGGCTGCTTCCCACTAGTTATCTATTTTACATTTGGGAGTATATATAAGTCCATGCCACTCTCTCACTTCGTCCCAGCTGGGTAAGCAGGTAGGGTTTTAAACCGGGGTCTTGTTTCCCCTGATTTGTCCTCCTTTGTGGTGGGGAGGGGGATAGATTTGGTGTTCTACGGGCTCTCACTGTGTGGGCATCCTTGGACCCCATCCCCAGGATCTGACACCTTAGCTGCAGGCTCCAGTTCCCTCCAGAGAGGAGGCTGACTTGGGGAACTTGTACACGCCCTGGGAAAGTAGACCCCACGACTTGGATCTGTGACAGGCTTTTCTATTCTTGCCCTGAAAACACACACTTGAAACACAATGAAGAGTGAGAGTGGCAGGAATCTGGGGCAGGGAAAATGTGATTTCCTGCAGGAGCCCCTCCGCTCCCCAAAGACTGAAAAGGCAGAAAATAAAAATTTGAGGGAAAAAAAAATGGAGTGGAAGCACTTCACACTTCAGAGAGAACACAGAACTCACAGAGAAGACAAATAGATGTTTAGAAAGTTATAACAGACCACGGAATGCAAATTGCCAGGGGACAAAGGCGGCGAGTTGCTGTGTAGCTTCAAGGGCTTGACGAGAAACTTAATTTACTGGACCCATGATAAAAGCTCTCGGTTCTGAGTTCAAGGCCTCCCCTTTGGGCTGTGAGGCCTAGGCTTGCCCTGGCCAGCGCCAGTGGCGTGGACACAGAACGAGGAACACCGCCGACTTCCCGGCGCCCTCCTATGTGCCGGGCACCCAAACTGAAAACTAGAAGTGTGTTTGCATTCCCAGGCACACTGGCTTCACGGCTACTCTGTGCAGTAGATATTCATACCTGGACGGACAGGTGAGCGCCTTGAGCCCAGAGAAGTAAAGGGATGGGCTGAAGGCCGCCCAGCAGCTCAAGGGCAGTAGTGTCTCAAATTTCCTTCCCTCGACACCAGATTCCACTGCACTGAAAACCCCTCTCTCTGGAAAGCAGACCCCCAACCACAATGTATGCTATGTCACCGTAATGCAAAGTCACACAGGCTCTGGCAGGAATCGTCCTTCCTTCACTCATTCAAAAACTATTTATTGAGTGCGTACTGTGGGGCAGGCACAGTTCTGGGGGCTGGAGCTCTACAGCGAACGAAACAGATCAGTCACCTGTGCTCGCTCACAGAGCCTACACTGTAGCGTGTAGAGGACAGTGATACACAATGAACGACGTCTGAATGCTGGCGAGTGTCAAGGAGAAACCAAAGCCGGGAAGGTGGGCAGAATGCGTGGAGGGTGGCAGGGGGCTGCGGTTTTAAACCAGGTGGTCGGGAAGCCCTCATGGACACTACTGCCTTTTAGACCTGGAAACAACTTCCATGGCTCTCTCGACCCTGCGTTTTCCTGTGAGGAAGGTGTTCTCCCAGCTCCCAGGCTCCCACCACTTAGCTCTTTACCTACTTTCGCTTTCTGGAGTTCTCTCTCCTGCTTCACTAGCTGGGAGACAGGAAGAGGCGGCTGTTGTGAACGCTCCCTGACTCGGCCCGACAATCAGTTTTGATGGAGAATCTCTGCCACATGAGCCCAGAGGGGCCAGAAGCGTCCCTCAAAGGGAATTTTCCCTTGTCCAAGGCCCCGCGGAGCAGGGGTCCAGAGCTTTGCACCGGTCAGGCCCCCTGTGTCCCTTTGTAAATGTAAATGACACAGCAAATAGGCGTGTCTGAGCCCCTTGTAAGCAGGAGGGAAGGGGAGCTGGGCCCGGACCTGGAATTAATGGAGATGCTGGATCCTGGGGAGGCTGCAGGGCTGCATCTGAGCTCCTCATCATTCTGGTCGGGATGCCGGGAGAAGAGCGTCCTATGGGGCGGGAAGGCACCCTGGGGACCATCTTTCTCCTGTGGGTCACTGCCTCCCCTCCCCCTGATGACCTGCATGGGCACCACCCCTCCCACCCCAGGCCCCAGACTTCAGGGAACCCCCAACATGTCTGCAGAGAAGTGAAGCTCTGATGGTAATGTGCAGCCCCCCCAGTTATCACTGGAGCCCCAGGACAGGGCCGGTGCCTCAGGCTGCAGGAGAGACCAGGAGACTTGGGGGTTCTAACGCGTGCAGCCTCAGCCATCAGCACCCCCCGCCCCCGAGGCCCCCACCAAGTAAGCCTCTGGAAGGCATGAGAGGGAAAGCCATGGCAAGAGTGCAGCCGCTTCCCACCCCCTTGGATGTATGTATAAAAGGCTGAATCATTCGCTGGCTTTGGCGCAAGGATGGTTGTCGGTAACACGCTGCCACATTCTTCTCAACTGACTGGAAGGAAGGACGGGAAGCTGTGATCTCGCCCAGTCCCTCTCCCCTCTTCTTACAGGGAGAGGAACTCAGGCGAGGAGGGGTGACTCTGCCCTCTTACGCCAGACTGTGGGCCCCCTGCGGGGAAGGGGGGGGGTCTTACTCATTCTACACACTGATGTCCGGCACATAGATTCATGCAACGAGCACCTGGAATAACGTAAGGTGCAGCTTTGCCAGGCTCTGGTGACAGATGAGTGGTACACAGGACTATCGGGATGCCTGTCCTCGTGGGGTCTGCAGATCAGGAAGGACCCCCAACCAAGCGCTCACTTCACCCCCTGCTGACCCCTCAGTGCACCTGAGGTCACTGACCACCCCCCACTCCCCAGGGACCGGATGGAGCAGCCCAGGGGACCAATGACCTCCCTGTGGCTCACCTGCCCCCATCACCTCTCCTTTCCTGCTCTCCACCCAGGTGGCTCCAGAATCAACCCTTGAGTCCCTCACAGCCTGAACACTGCAACTTCTAGATCATCCCCACGAAACAAGTGTGTTCACACTCCGAGAGCAGCCAAACAACTAGACCGAGTGACACTTTCCAGGAACCTTCCTTCTTGGTGCAATTTGAAGTACAAATGGGAAACTAACTTAAGATGATTATTCAGAAGAAAAAAAATCAGGACTTGCTAAAAGGCGAGCACTACCAAGAGACACAAGACCGAGGCTTTTACTGACCTCCTGATAAAATATTTCCAGCCAGCAGCTCTCCGACCAACTTTCTCTAACTGTGAGAGCTGGCCTCTTGTGTTGAGCGGGAGCATGTGGCCACCTAAAGTCCTAATGCTACCCAGATGTCCCTCCAGCCCCGGTTGTGGCCCAGACTTCAGCCAACCATCTTTCACTTGCACTATTTTTGCCATGTCCATGTTTGTTCTAATATTTATTTAATACTGCCTTACTAACACAACACTGTAAAGCAATTATGCTCCAATAAAGATGTTAAAAAAAAGAATATAAGATAATAAACATAATTTGCAAAATAAAAAAAATTAACCTTGTTTATTTTATCATGCATATATATACACACACACACACATATATATATATATATTTTTACCAGTCATTATTTGATGGATATTTATTTCCAATGTTTCCTATGATAAACTCTTTTTTTTTTTTTTTTAAGCAAACCTCTCCGTGCATGCCTCCTTATGCACACGCATAAGGGATGTTCTGGGCGGCAACCTATGCTCACTTCTGGTTTTCAAAGTTCTTGCCAAATTACCCTTCAGAGTATGTGTGTTAGGTTGTGGGGAGGGGTGTCACATATATACATGTGAGTGTGTACACTGTCGGGCCTCTGTATTCACAGGTTCCACATCCTCGGATTCAACCAATTGCAGATGGAAAATACTACATGGTTTGTGGTTGGTTCAATCTGCAGATGCAGAACCTGTGGATATGGAGGGCCAACAGTAAGGGACTTGAGGATTTTTGGATTTTAGTATCTTCAGAAGACTGGCTCTAGGACTTGACACAGAAACCAAAATCTGCAGATGCTCAAGTCCCGTAGTCGGCCCTCTGTATCGGGGGCTCTGCATCCGGGGATTCAACCAACCACACATTGTACTGTAGCATTTACTGAAAAAAAAAAAAAAAAATCCATGTATAAGTGGACCCACACAGTTCAAACCCGTGTTGTTCAAGGGTCAACTCTGTGTGTGCGTGTGTGTATTTTGATTTGGTTGATATCCCAGATTTTTTTCTAATGCACATTAAAATAAGTACATAACTATAAAAGGAAAAGAATATTCCTCCACGGCTGGGTCATCATCCTAGACCTTCATGGTCATCTGATGGGGCAGGCAAGTACAGCCTGGGATCCTCATTCTAGAGAAGAGGGGACTCACCCAGAGAGGGGAGGAACCTTGCTTGAGGCCACATCTCCAATAACGGGAGAGTAGGAATCAAAACCAGTGGCCTCTGCTTCTTCATGGTCTGGAATATGTACAAATGGGAACAGTTGTAACTGGGTGGTGTGGACCTGTTTTCTTCTTAAGACGTCACCTCCCTTCATTTAGGAGTTGTCCTTCCCAGAACCCAGGAACCCTGGGCTCTAAGTCTTCACTGGGTTGCTAAGCTGCTGTGTGGCCACAGGCAAGTGGCTCAGCCTCTCTGACCTGGATCTCTCTATCTGTCGAGTAGACATTCCAGCTGGGGCATTGCGATTCTACTGACCTGCTCACATGCTGCCCTCCCTCCCCACAAGGAGACAAGCTTTGCGTGATGCACCAGCCTCCAAAGTTTGAGGAGCCATCAAAACCCTTATGCAGACTCATCATGACTGTACACTCCTCTGCCTGCCTTTCAGCCCCAAGAGCAGATCAAGAGCAGATTCAGGGCTGCTCCCACCTCCCCTTCCAGCCACGCTGAGCCCTTCCTGCAACACACCCCAGCTTCCAAAAAACACTAGCTACCTGGAGTTTTGTTTTCCTTTCCCTTTGGGGTCACTATCCGCATCTCTGTCCCAGACAATCAGCTATGACTATTGCTTTTTGGTGGAGGCACACACAAACGTATCCATTTTCTGGCCATTACTGAGAGAGAAACAAAAACATTACAGCTCACAGATCTGGTGAGCTGGAGGTTTTTAGACTTCTTGCTAAAGCAACAAAATCTTTCTTTAAAAACCAAAATAGCTCTGGCTCTTATATTCATTCAGCAAACATTTACTGAGCTATTATGTACCAGGCACTGAGCTATCCAGGGCCTAGGGACACAGTGGTGGGCAAGGCAGATACAGACCCAGCTTCCAAGGTGCCTTCTTAGAGACGCCCTTCCTGGCCACCTGTTGGGAATCACAGCCCTTTTCCCCAGCACTCTTTCCCCACGTCCATAGTTTGTCTCCATGGTTCTTGCCACCATCTAATGGATGGCATCTTTTACTTGATTTTGTTTACTGCTTTCTTCCCCAACCAGAATATAAATTCCATGGGGCGGGGATCACTGTTTTGTCCACTGTCTAATTCCATATGCCTAATACCTATAATAATCTCTGACACAAAGTAGGCACTCAGTAAATATCTGTTGCAAATAAATGGAAAATAAATAAATCATACAGGTCATACATATATATGACATATATATGTGATTATTTCACTGCAAACATGATAAGTGCTTTGGAAAGTCAGTCCAGGGGTGCATGGTTGGCAGTTGGGACAGACTTGCCTGACCAAATAATGTTTAAACTGAATCCTAAAGGGTGACTGCATATTGTTCAGGCAAGGTGGGGAAGGAGGGTCTCGGGGAGAAAGAGTGTTCCCAGTGGAGAAACAGCATGTGCGAAGGTCCTGGGGCAGAAAGGAGCCCAAGAATTCTAAGGTCTGGAATGATAGAGGAGGAGAGTGATGGGGGATGCAGCAAGGAGGCAGCTCACAGAGGACCTTAGAGGCCCCTCCACTTGGATCTTATTCCAAAGACCACAGGGAACCTCAGAATGGATTTAAACAAAGAGGTGCCCATCCGATTTATATTTCAAAAAGATCACTCTGCTGCTGGGTAGGGAGTAGCCTAGAGGGGTTAAGAGTCACTTCTGGAAGACCAGTTAGGAGGCTTCTGTAGTTGTCAAATGGGAGATGGTGGTGGCCTGAATGAGGCTGGTGGCAGTAGAGGCAGAGGGCAATAAGGATGGAGTGGGGGGATCAGGTCGGGGTCGGAGCCCATCAACCCTCCCCTCACAGGTATCTGAAGGTTCTTCAACTCAGTGGTCAGCAGACTTTCTCTAGAAAAGGCCAAACAGTAAATATTTAATGTTTTGCAGGCGTGCAGGAAAGCGTTACCTTAGCAGGCCTGATGCTGCTCTCCAGGAGGCATGGTTTGCCCTGGTGTCTGGGAACTCCGCTACGACATTCCCTATGATGCCAAGTGATGCGGTTGTCCATATGCCTGGGGCACTCGATTCTGCTGGACCAGCCTGCCTGGACTGTCCATACAAGCAATGCCATTTGCAGTGAATGCCTGCTTTCCTGCTGGGGGTCTGGAATCCAGAGGACTGTGATCGATCATGCACTTAATAAAATGCCCCCGTTAAAAACGCGGACTCCAAGTCCGGAGCAGTCTCCTCTAGGCAGAAGTGCTGCGCACGTGCTCCCGCATTTCGATACTGGAAGAAGGAGGACGCCCTGTGCAGCCTCCCCCGGCAGGAAGGGGAGCGACTGCTCTACGCCTGGTGTGGGTTCCTCCAGACTCTGCCTGATGTGTCTTTTTCTCCCACTGATGATGGAAATAAACCAAATCCAAGAGAATAACTTCTTCTACGTCTTGCAAGCCCTTCTAATAAATCACCGAATGTGGGGTGGTGATGGGGGGAGGTCTTGGAACCTTTGATACAGGGGGTCATATGGTTTCTGCCTCAACTACCCAGTTCTGCCTTTGAGTTATGCCTTTGAAGAGCCACAGACAATATGTTAAAAAAAAAAAAATACCATGGCCATGTTCCAATAAGACCTTATTTATAAAAATGAGCAGAGAGGGCTTCCCTGGTGGCACAGTGGTTGAGAATCTGCCTGCCAATGCAGGGGACACGGGTTCGAGCCCTGGTCTGGGAAGATCCCACATGCCGCAGAGCGACTAGGCCCATGAGCCAGAATTGCTGAGCCTGCGTGTCTGGAGCCTGTGCTCCGCAACAAGAGAGGCCACGACAGTGAGAGGCCCGCGCACCACGATGAAGAGTGGCCCCCACTTGCCGCAACTAGAAAAAGCCCTCGTACGGAAACGAAGACCCAACACAGCCATAAATAAATTAATTAATTAAAAAAAAAAATGGGCAGAGGGCTGAGTTTGGCGTGCAGGTCATAGTTTGCCGACTCATGCTCATGGAAAACTCAGGGCTCTCCAAATCTACTTTGAAAACCATTGACTGAATTCACCCTTTCATGTCATCAGCGGGGAACTGAGGCCAAGAAGGAGAAAGAGAGAAGGAACTTGTCGAAGGTCACTCAGGACCAGTGGCAGAACCAGCGGAAGAATCCATGTCCTGACTCCCAGCCCTGTGTGCTTTCCACCCCTCCAAGCAGCCGCTCCACAGAACAGCCTTGCAGATACGTCCTGGCCTGGGACCCAGAGGCCTAAAGGAAAGATCCGGTAGGAAGCTGGGATGATTAGGGCAGGTGGTCTGAATGGTGAACCGCCTGGCCTCACTTCTGTTCTGCGCGTGGAGGTGGGTGTGTCTGTGTGTGCACACGTGTCTGTGTGTAGGGCTCCAACGTTGTAGGTATCAGTTGGGTTTTTGCAAACTTTTCTGATCATCAGAATGGCCTCTGAAGCTTCTTAATAATACAGATGCCCAGGTGCCATCTCAGCCCCCTGAGAAAATGCATTTCAGCATGTGCCAAGGTGTTCTGAGGATCAGCCAGATTTGGAAACTCTGGGAGATGCTCGGACTGGCCAGCCCTGAGGACCAGGAGAAGGAAGCCGGTGGGCAGAGCAGAGAACAGGACGGCCATCCTGGATCAAGGCAGAATTTGTGGACCTGAAAAAAATGTACAGACTGGTGGGCTTCCCTGGTGGCGCAGTGGTTGAGAATCTGCCTGCCAATGCAGGGGACACGGGTTCGAGCCCTGGTCTGGGAAGATCCCACATGCCGCAGAGCAACTAGGCCCGTGAGCCACAATTACTGAGGCTGCGCGTCTGGAGCCTGTGCTCCGCAACAAGAGAGGCCGCGATAGTGAGAGGCCCGCGCACCGCGATGAAAAGTGGCCCCCGCTTGCCGCAACTGGAGAAAGCCCTCGCACAGAAACGAAGACCCAACACAGCCATAAATAAATAAATAAATAAATAAAATTTAAAAAGAATCCACCTTTCAATGCAGGGGACACGGGTTCAAGCCCTGGTCCAGGAAAAAAAAAAAAAAATGTACAGACCGGTGATTTTGGAAATCTGTTTTCCAAAACTGCTTCTTCAACTGAGACTTTGGCATCAGAGGTTGGAGTCAGTGAAGCCAACCGTCAGGAGCTAATTTCCTTCTTCCTAGGAATTCTGCTTGCAACTCAGGCTGCTGCTGTTGGGGCCTAAGCCTCGGGGCCCTCACGGCGGGGCAAACTGAGACAGAAACGAGCACACGGGCCCAGCCACCGTCCACTTTAACCCACCGTAATGAGCTACACCTGAGCTGCGCGAACCAGCACTCCTCACACCCCCATTCTCCTAATAGGGGGCAGCCGCAAGCCAGAGACGGAAGACTTGACATCTCTTGCAAGCCTCGTGATCAGCTGAAGGCAGATTCCACGCTCTACTGCACGATCTGTGTTTGTTTTCATAGAAAAATGAGCGCCTCTTCACCCACTAAGATATCTGTTGAGTATGTTATTTCACACATTGGAAATGCCAGGGGGCCTTTAAAAGATACTGAGACCTGAGACCCACCCCCAGAGAGTTTGTTTTAAATGGTTTGGGTTGTGCTCTGGGTGGGAATCAGGATTTTCAAAAGCTCCCCAGGAGTTTCTAACAAGTAGTGGAGGTTGAGAAGACATGGGCCCCTAAGATGCTGCGTTCATCTCTTGTCTAACACGCCCCCCAGGCACACCACCCCTACCCACCTGGAGAGGCTTCGGCATAAACAGTTCTACCCAGAATTCAGAACGGCTGACGCCTTTCCAAAGACAACTAACAGCTTAGCCAGGTCACCAGTTATTTTGTTTCTGTGACCTACCCCCGCAAAGAAAATCAGCAACAAAGACCCAGTTTCTCTCAGAGAAGCACGCCTGCAGAGATCTGTGTTCTTAGGTGGAGAAAATTGTGTATTTTTATTTTAAATGACCTCTAACTGAAATTTACCATTTCCTTCAATTACAAAGGCAGGCAACAGACCACAGTACTGTAATGGGTAGAAATCCCAGATATTTTCATATCACGGTACAGAGTTCTCCAAATATCACGTATGCTCACCACTGCTTTGAAATCATGGAAATTATTCACCTCATGCTGGATCTTGCTACATTACCATGTCATAAATCTTCCTTTTTTTTTTCATGTTTTGGTGATTGTATTTCAATGTACTTGATTCCCTGTGCATGTAATTTATGCATTGAAAAGTATTATTCTGAGAAGGGGCCACAGACTTCCCTCAATGGGTCGTCTGTGTAGTCTCGGTGTAGAAGGCTTCCCAGAGGTGGAGGGCCGCTGTGCACGGAGGCAGCGACTCTTACCTGTGGGTCGGAGAGCCGGGAGAGGTCGGGGTATAGGTAGAACTTGATGCCTTCGGAGGCCCCGGGCAGCGTGACCCCCCGGATTAGCAGGATCAGAAGCATGACGTAGGGGAACGTCGCAGTGACATACACCACCTGCCAGGAGAGGAGAGGAGAGAATCAAGAAGGAGTGACGGTGGCAGGCAACGTGGCAGGCCCCTAGCTTCTGGCTGGCAGCAAAGGGCCACCCAGCGCAGCGGTAAGAAGTGAGCCCTGACACAGCCTGTTCTCGCACCCACCCCCTCGAGGCTGGGTCTTGCAGTGAACATCTACTGAGAGCCCACAGCGGTGCTGTATCAGTGCTTTCCAATCTCTTTTTGACCAGAACGGAAGAAAGAAATACATACGATATCACAACTCATACACACATAGAGCTGAAACAGGAAGTCTCACAAACTCATGCTCATCTCACATGTGTGATGCACTCTAATATTTTCTATCATACTGTGTCATTTTTTAAAAACTGGTCATGACCCTTTAAATTCATGTCACAATTCACTAATGGGTCAAGACCCACATTTTTGAACATCACTGCTCTTAATGAAAATCAAGTTTTCATAGCCAAAGATGGAGAGGAGAGGAGAGGAGGGGAGGGGAGGGGAGGGGAGAGGAGAGGAGAGGAGGGGAGGGGAGGGGAGGGGAGAGGAGAGGAGGGGAGGGGAGGGGAGGGGAGGGGAGGGGAGAGGAGAGGAGAGGAGAGGAGAGGAGAGGATAAAACAGAAAAGGGGATGGGAGGGGGAGAGGAGGGTGGGGAGCTGTTTAGGGTGGGAAAGACCCAGTGTTTTCCTGGAATCATTTCGGCTTGGTCTGCTTGGAAGCAAGTGATTGGACCCAATGAACCTGAGAGACCCTTGCAGCCCATGGATTCTGTGCAAGAATCAAGGCAGTGAAAGAAACGAAATCTTCCCTAAGCTTCCTTGAACAAGAGCTGCATAGAAGGAAACAGCAACACCTTGACAGACCACAGGAGTTCCTGTTCTACCTGAGGTGCCCTCAGGACTCAGTGTCCCCTACTGGTCTTATTTTTTCTCCCTCGTCACATCCTCTCCTCCAATCACTTCATTCCTCCATCTATTTAGAGCAGCAACTTGTTAATATTTGGGGGCCACAGACAACTTCTGAGGATCTGATGACAGTTATGGACCCTCTCCCCCTTTCCCCCAAATGTGCACTTTCACAGATATGTGCACCAGCTTTTGGATGGTCCAGAGGCTCAGATTCCTCAAGTAAAGAACCTGTGCTCTAGGACCTAAGATCTTAATCCCTCCATCACTCTGGAGCCTCTCACCCCTTTGCAATGCACCGTTTCTTTCACTGGTGGCTCAGGCCTTCACTCCACTCATTTATTTATTTACTCACTCATTCACTCACACACCCTAAGCACTCCTATGTACCGAGCACTGAGCTAGACTCCTGAATGAATGGGAGTCACAGGATGACAGTTTCTGTTTCAAGAGCCTTCCCCACTGACAGAAAAGACAGGCGTGTATGTAGGTAGATAACTAATGCACTGTGTAATCGGGGGAACGCAAAGGATGGTGGAGCACAGAGAAGGGAGTAGCTGATCTCAGGGGTAGTCAGAGAGGGCTTCTCCAAGGAGGTGATCCAGGTGTTGTCCCATAAAGGATGAACAGGAGTTCAGGACATGGGAAATGGAGACAGAAGGAAGAAGGAACAAATAAAATCCTACTATATGCTGCGTACTTTACACATGACAATAGAAATTGCTATGTTTTATTCATCACTTCCACACACCAGGCATTCATTCTTCAGATAGTTATGATTATCGTCTTTTTAGATATGAGGAATGTCAGAGAGGTCACTGCTAACTCACCTAAGATGGCCCAGCTCAGGAATGGCAGATGTGGGATTCACAAGGAGGACTGTCTGACTTCAAGGTCATGCAATCAACCATGACGCTGTATATGTGACTCCCACGACAGCAATGCAAATTCAGTGTTATTTTCCCCATTTTTAGAGATGTGACTCTCAGAGAAGTTAAGTCATTTGGTTGGTAAGTGACAAAGCAGGAATTTAAACTCAGTCCTGAACAACAGGAAATAAGAACAAGCAGGGGGTGGTGTCCATGGGTCCTGCCAACACAACCTGGAAAGCTGGATGATCTCATCCAGACACTGTCCCTCACCTACCATGATGGCACCCACCTCAGGCCACCCACAACTCTGCCCCACAAATTTCGATGTCCATGTTCCCAGATCAACCACTGGCTCAATCGACAAGGCATATAATCAATACAAACAATTTCTTGCTGTCACATATATTGTAATCCAAAGAAGTTGAAAGCAAGTCAAATATATAACGACAGACCAGTAGAGGATACTAGTAATAATAATAATAATAAATTAGAGACCAGTAAGCAGTAAATGTCGATGGTTCCTGCCCAGAGAGCTAATTAAGAGTGCTATAAAATCTCCACTTCCCTTAGCTTTGTAGGCACAATCTATCATACATCTTCAGCATTTCACACAAATGCTTGATTCTCCTCCTTCAAAATGAACCCCCCTAGTCAACCAGCTTATGTCTATGAAGCTGGGAAGGCTAAAATCTATTGCTTTCATCGTATAATTTCCACTTTTGTCTCTGTTGTACGGCAGGAGATTAATTATCCAAAATGCCCAGGACCTGATTAATGATATTTCTGGAGCTTAACCCCCAATGCTCACAAAATTTAGGGAAAAGGATGTTATCCTGTAAAACATAAGAACAAACGAAAATCACAGACATTTGGCCTTCATCTGTGGGACCATCTTGATGTGACTAAACGTGCTGGCTGTGCTCTGTCTGGTCTGTGGTGAGTGGACTGGGCCACCGGCGTGTCATTAGGGGTCACTTATAACCTGGCCACACGCACCCTGCCGTGCCCCTGGCAGTACATAAAGCAGACTGCTCCTCAGTCAGCACATGGGCAGGATTTATTAAGTGGCTGATGATTATTCTGAAGCAATTCCAATGTTCAGAGTTCTAAATGGATGCTCTGCTTCTATCTGACATTTAGGAGAACTCCACTCTCTCCACTGGCACCCACACCCTCTTTTTTACACTCGTTTTGTAAAACCCTAAGGGAAATAAAATATTCAGGTAAATTGCCCAGAGACCACAGTGCGGACAACGAGTCAGGCTGCCAAAATGAAACCACTGGCTGTCAGGCGTTAGCTAGAACAATCCCTTTGTAAGCTGATGTTTGAGAGCCTGGAGCCAGGGTACAAAAGGTGGTTCAGGAGGATCATTATGTAATGCACGCAAGTGGACAGCAGTATGAAAATTGAGATGCATTGCTGGCCCAAGCTCTCCTAAAAGCCCCTTGCAACCTGTCTCTACCCTCAGCCATCCCAGACACGTGCATATCACCTTTGATTTTTCCCGAGGGCAGCTGTAGACTGTCCAAACAATACAGATCTTGTTATCGAGAACTTGCACGTAAATGGTACACCTGCTGCCACATCCCTCCTGTGCCCATGCCAGACATCACTAATTGATCATGATACCCTGCAGCGAAGCCTGGATGTGGCCCCAGAACCCTCCGCATGGGACTCCAGGCAGCCCCATCATCAGCTGGGAAGAACCCGCTATCTGCTCCCCTTGCTCTAGTTCATTTTTCACTCATGCCTTCACCATCCGCTGCAGGTCCTTAGTCCCGGCCCTCAGAAGGGTGAGACCAGGTGTTGTGCTCAAGGAAAGAACTGCTGGATGTGTGCACACGGATGAGGTGCCTAGGGTCATGAACCCACCACAGTAGCGTGAAACCAGGAAAGGAGTCTAGAGAGACAGGTTGGAGGGTCTCCAAGAGGGCTCTGGCCTTCTCCTGGCCGTGACAGCGGGGTTGGAGCTGGGTCTCCAAGGCTAAGCAGGAACAGGAGAGGTGAGTCAGGCGGGGAAGGTATGGAACCAGCCAAAGATGTGGAAATGAGCACAGATCTGGTCCCCTGGGATGTCTAGGCACCTCCAGGTTGTCCTGCGGGTGCTCAGGCTGCAGTCAGCCTCACCGAGGCTGCCCTCACATCCCAGCAGTAGCGTCAAGTCCTGCCAACTTGATCTCCAACTATATGCTGAAATTACACCCTGCCTTCATCCTCATCGTCAGGGCCCTTCATCACCTTTCTTCTGAGTCATGTGACAGCCCCATTCCGGAGCCCAGGTTTTAAAAATAAGAATCTGGCCTGTGTCTTCCTGCTCCTCTGAGCCCACCTCCCAGTCTCTCACTCAGGGTTGTGGGATACAGAGCGAAGGGCTGGGCTTCACGTCAGGGACCCTGTGCTCCAACCCTGGCGCTGCCCCCACTTGCTGTGCAACTCCATCAGTCTCCACCCCTCCCCCAACCACTCCGCTCTCGGCTGTGCCAGGTTCCTCGCCGCTGGGGCGCATGCCAGGCCTCCTTCAGGCCTCCCTGCCTTTTCATGCCTCCCTTTGTCCGAACGTCCATCCCCAGCTCCTGGGCCACCCAAGGCGTTAGTCCTGGGTACGCCTGAATCCTCACAGGGCTGAGGACTCCTCAAAGTCAGGGGCCCTGCCTTCCAGCTGCGATATCGTCCAATCTACTGTCCACGTCAGGCAGGGAGGCCACCGGTGGTGGGTTTGAAGTACCTCAGTCTTATGTCAGGAGCTGACCTCTTCACTATAAACCACTCCTGTCTGCCACGTCCTCCCTGACCCTCACCCCACATCCATCCCCCAGTCACGCCAGCATCTGCCCAGCACGGTAGCTGTTCTCTGTCAGCTCTTTTATTGTCTTGCAAGTTTATGATTTCTAAAATGTAAGTTCCACAGAAAAAGGGAGTTGGGCCTTTTACATTCCCTGCTGTATCCACAGTGCCCAGACTGGCATAAGGTACATATAATGTGCTCAATAAATATTTGTTAGAGAAACAAATCAGTAGTCTGACATCTGGACCCCGAGGTTAGAATGCAGGTCTTCAGAATAGCTCTTGTGCTTTGTCCATTTGAAATGCTAGAACCACATAAAATGGGGTTCAGAAAATTGCATCAGATGTTAGGGAGTGTTCATAAATAAGGAAACCACAGGAGATGTGGCTTTAAAAGACAGACCAGTCCAATGATGGAGGGCAAGGAAGTTCAGGTGCAAAGTTCAGTTTCAAGATGTCTGAGGCCCTAGGATCTGTCTGGAAGAGAGCCAAGCAGGGCTCAGGCATTATGCTAAATTATGCAGGGTCTGGTTACGGGCATAATAAGGTCACTGACAAGGTACCATCAAGCCTGGCTGTTCCTGGCCACTGCCAGTGGTGGTTTGGACCCAGAGAGGTGGGTGTGGGGGAAGGAGGGTCTCAGCTGTCAGACCTCTCAGGCCTCTGAAAGGAGACTCCTGACCAAAGCACACCCTTTGGTTCAGAAAGAGGTTGTGTTGGTTTTTGTTTTTTTTTTGTTTTTTTACTATTGTTTAATTTCCTTTTAGCAGGTCAAGTCCTACTGAATATAAAGGTTAGCACAATTGGTGGTAATTATACTGTATCCTGTTTTAATTGACTCTAATTGCTCATTTGCATTCCAATACTGGAATTGTGGGGTGTTTTCTCCCTACTTCCAGGACAAAGCTATTTATTTCACGGGGGGGAGGGGACGGTCGGATCACTGAGAATGCCACGAAAGTTGCAGAAGGGCTGCCCCTCCCCAAGTTTTCTAGGATAATGGAGTCAATTGGAAAGCTGAGCATTGTTCAAAAGGCAATGAGCTAGCAGGGTGGTGTTGGGGCAAGAACCCAAGACTGCAGGGTCAGAAGGTACAGTTTGCTGAGCAGTTTGGGCAAGTTCCGTACTCTCCCTGGCTGGCATTTTACCATCAACAATGAGGCGGGGTAAACTAATCCAAACTGTAATCACTCTTACCATCTTCCCAATTTTTTTTGCCATATACATGTATCATCTTTGCATTATTTACTTAATATTTTCTATAAATCAATATGCTCTTTTACATTAAATATTATGTAATAAGAAAACTGTAAATTGCCACGATAAACTGAAAACCATTATCTCTTACCACAAATAGAAGATAAATGCAAAAATAAATGCAATTAAGATAAAATGTGATTAAATTCTAGCCAAAGGTTCTGAGTCTGAGCTGTGTTCTCTCTTAGTTCAAAATCAAGAGTAGCAAGTGTCAGAGAGGTGCTAAAAAATAAGCCAGCTTACTGCACCTTTTGCCTTAAGACACATGAAAAGGGAATACTGTCTCATTATGTGACAGGATGTTCTTTAATCTGGGTTCATATATCACTAAAATTACCCTGTGGACCGCCAGGAGAAAGAACACTTCCCCTATTTGTGAGAAAGACAGGATGGATGAAGCTGAGGTCCATCCCAGCAACTGCAGTGTTTCCTAGAGCAACGGTCCCCAACCTTTTTGGCACCAGGGACCGGTTTCATGGAAGACAATTTTTTCACAGATGGCCGAGGTGGGGGTTGTGGGGGGGGTGGGTTGGGGGGCGGGGGGGGGTGCGTGGAGATGGTTCAGGTGGTAAATGCAAGCGATGAGGAGCGGCAGATGAAGCTTAGCTCACTCGCTCGCCCACTGCTCACCTCCTGCTGTGCAGACCGGTTCCTAACAGGCCGCGGACCGGTCGTGGTCCGTGGCCCCGGGTTTGGGGACCCCTGTCTAGAGCACAACCCTTTTCAAAGGTCCAGGACTCCCTGGAGCTCTCCCGGGTCCTGATCCTGACCTCAGCTGAACCTTCCGCGAGCCAGCTACCTGGAGCTTGGAAGACACTGAGGTTAACTGAGCACCTACTGGGTGCCTGAGATGTGTCACAGAGTATCTCTAACTGATCTTAATACCACTTGAATAAGTTCTATCCCCACTCTGCAGACAAAGAAGAAACTGAGGCTTGAGAGAGAAGTGGCATGTTCCAGGTCACAGAGCTGTCAGTGATCAGGGGTTTGCCCTCTCCACCACATGTGCTGGGCTCTCTGCTGCAAACCTGGCGACACAATACCTTCCTGTTTTCAACTCCTGTTCGCTCCTCTGTCTGTCCTTAACCTCAGGGGCCCAGCTTGCCTGACTTTTGGCAGCAACTCATCATTGCCTGCTACCCCAGCCATGTTTGCCTCTGTGTCTGGGGTACATCTGCTCATCCCATATGGCTGGAAAGCAGGGTACTGAACATCCAATCCTTAGAGAATCATTGTTTTGAACACCAACAGATTTTTCCCAGCTTTGGATTTTGAGAGAGCACTACCTGGACTCCTAGGAAAGAACGCTACAGCAGGCACCAAATAGTCTGGCATAGCTTCCATTAAGATGTTATTGATCTCTAGGAACAAGTTGCCAGGAGAATGAGAATCTGAAAAGTGAAGTCACCATGGACACATCTGGCCTCTTCATCATTTTTAGAGGTGTTCTTAGACCACTGTAGCAGAAACAGTAAACGAAGAAAAAACATTGTCTGTTTCAAGTAACCAAATTCTAAATAGGTGGAGGAAATCATGTTTTCAAAAGAAAATAGTTAAGGTATTCACTATTCAAGGAGGTAACAGTACTTTAGCAATGCACCAATATTTCCATGAGGAGCTAAAGTTTTAATTTTTGTGCAATGACAGTGGTTTGTCATTAGCACATGTGTGGAGCCTAAAAGAATATGCCAAAACATTGGCTTGCCTTGGGATCCAGGTAACATGGCATCAGCCCTGAGCTGGGCTGAGGAGTAAGTGAGGGAAAGTGACAAGGGACAGGATTAGAACTGAGAGGCAACAAGGTAGGGAGGGATACCTGGGTTCTAAGTCCCCATCCCACCACAACGGTAGAGACACTGAGCTGTCCCCCACCAAAGATCCACTCTCCCTTCTTCAGCAGTAACAAAACCCCTAAGTTTCGACCGGATCCATGGCTGCCTAGAATACAGACATTTCCCAGCCTCTCTTGCAGCTAGGTGTGACCATGTGACTACGTTCTGGCCAATCAGATACAAACAAAGGTGCCACGTACGACTTCCAGGTTGTATCCTTAAAGGGAAGGGCTGTACCCTTTCCTTTCCTTCTTGCCCTTCCCAGGGGCTGGAATGAAGACCAGGTAGTGAGTCATCTTAGACCATGGAAATAGGGACAACACCCATGGGAAGGCAGAGGGACAAAACAGAAGGAGCCTGGGTCCCCACAAGCAGGCAGCTTATGCCTGGACTGTTACAGGAGAGAGAAGTGAACCATCTTCTTCCTGCTATTGCTCTTTGAGGTCTTCATGACAAGGAGTCAAACACGTAACCTAAATATCTAGCCCTTGAATCTAACCCCGGACTACCTCTGTGACTGTGGGTAGGGCCTGCTCCCAATCTTAGTCTATGCCATCTTTCCTTAAGTGAATGCACCCGCCCAGATGATCCACACTATTCCTTTCTACTCAGAATGAAGCGAAGATGCTGAGGACAACCTGAGGATCTGAACGTGGACTCTTGAGAGCAACCATCCTACACCTGGGGTCAACCAGGAATAGGAATAAATAGAGTCAGGAAGCCTGCAAAAAGGTCCAGTCCATCATATTAAAAGAGAAGTTAGAACAGACCTGCCAGAGATCACCATTTCTTGGTAATCCACAGTTCCAACCTTCTCTGTCACAGTTTAGACTGACCTGACAGTGTGGACCCCATCACCAAGTACAAAGGTGAGTGTCTGGGTTAGAAGGTCTCTGTAGCCTTCCAGGGCCTCCATCTTCCTCAATGTAAAATGAGGATAACACCTGTTTCCAAGGTCGATGTGAAGATTAGAGATCACCACGCTAAGCACATGACACAGACACCGACCGCTCAGTAACTGAAAGGATTCTGACTGCCTTTGCTGGTATCACTGGGGCAAGACGCAATGCCCTCCAGCCCAGTGGCCTTGGCTGGCAAAGAACAACATATCTGGGGGCTCAAAAATGCAAACAGAGAGGCTGTCTTTAGCTATATGGGGAGGGACAGAGTGGTGTCTCCCGAAAATCCCTATGGGATCCCCTTACTGACAAAGGGAGTGACTGGCAATGTGGTGGCAGTGGAAGGCTGGTGTTAAGAGGTGCTTATTCATTGGCTGGAAAATCTGGGTGAACTGGGTGAACAGGATTCAGAGATTTAAAAAAAAAATCATCAGGACAGAGAGAAGTGTACACAGCCATCCTGAGGAGTTGTGTAGCAGCCAGACTCCGGGATAAAGGATGGAAGGCAGTGGGAGTGAGCCACAGTGGCCATTATGGACGGAATCCTCTGGAGTCCTAGCTCCAGCAGCAGCTGAGGGGCCAGGGTGCAGAGCGTGCTTAGATGGAATGGAAGACATTCTATCAGGCTGGACCAGTTAAGACAGAATTCCAATTTAAAAGAATAGAAGGGATTCAAAAGCTGAGCTGAAGGGAAGGATGGGTCCCAGATGTGTCATCACAGACATGTTTATATCAGGGATGAAGCCTGCCCTGCAAAGGGGGAAGCCAGACTTCTGGAGAAGCTGAGGTCAATGAGCATCACCAGCCTCTGTGGGGCTCCAGGAACCCAGCGAGGAAAGGGCTCAGGGGCTCCCCACTGAGGGGTACGTGGTTGCTGGGGGCTCAGGTGCAGCTCATGGAGAGGAACTTGCAGAGACTTCTCAGACATTGACCCCCAAATGCCACTCCCAGCCCTGGTAAGTCAGGAGGGAAGGAGTCACTCAGCACCTAATCTCATCATCCGGGTTGGGGCATTGTGGGCAAGAAACCCAACATCTTAGGAGGCCAGGGAATGGTGTTACTCTTTCTTCTTGCTGATGGTTGGCACCAAAAAGATCATCCACACCCATGGCCTATTCCAAACTTGAGATCCCATGGCTTTATTATTTAGTAGTCAGGGACCTCCTGGTTGAAAGCAGAGGGCTCAAGAGGGAAAGTGCTCAGTTTGGGAGAAATGGAAGATCAGGAGATACTCAGTAATGATATAATGATGGGATTAATATTTATTGTTGGCTCTACATGCTTTACTCTCATGCTATCCAATTCTAAAAGATAGAAACTAGTATTATCATTACCATTGCACAGAGGTGGAAATGGAGGCACCCAGAATTAGAGTATTTGGCCCACGGTTGCCCAGCTAGAAAAAGGTAGGATTCAAGCTCAGATCCATCCAACTCCAAAGCCGACACTCAACTACTACCCAGCCCCACAGGGAATTCAAGTGCAGCTTCATCTCACACCACAGCTCCCTGCGTTCCCTGAACAAACCCTGCACTTCCCCACGTGCAAGCCTTTGCTTCTGTCATCCCATTCACCCAGAAGCTCCTTTCCACCTTCTCTACTTACCACAATCTTGCCAATCTTCAAGACCAGTTCAGTTACTATGTCTTCCAGGTCTCAGCATGAGGCCATCCAGGAAGGACAGAATGCTCCTTCCATAGCCTACAGCACACTGGGCAATACAGCACACAGATACGGGATAGGCCTTGACTCCAGAAAATCCAAGTTCAAAACCCAGCCTCTGGTGCTTTCTATGTATGTGGCTGATTTTTGGCAAGTTGTCTTCCTAGGTCTTGATATTCTTTTCTGTAAAGTGGGGACAATAATGCAGCAGATTGACTCAATCCCTCTGAGCCGTGGGTTTTGTTTTGTTTTTCAATTAATTAATTAATTTATTTTTGGCTGCGTTGGGTCTTCGTTGCTACACGCGGGCTTTCTCTAGTTGCGACGAGCATGGGCTACTCTTCGTTGTGGTGCGTGGGCTTCTCATTGCAGTGGCTTCTCTTGTTGCGGAGCACAGGCTCTAGGTGCTCAGGCTTCAGTAGTTGTGGCTTGCGGGCTCTAGAGTGCAGGCTCAGTAGTTCTGGCGCACGGGCTTAGTTGCTCCGCGGCATGTGGGATCTTCCCAGGCCATGGCTCGAACCCGTGTCCCCTGCATTGGCAGGCGGATTCTTAACCACTGCACCAACAGGGAAGTCCCTGAGCTGTGGGTTCTTAAGTCCATGGAATGTGGATAACAGTTCCCACCTCTCAAGGCAGGGGTGAATTACACGAGCCAGTGTATACACAACACCAGGCACAGCAGCCCTTACTCAACAGCTCTCCTTCCTCCTGAGCCCTTTTGCATTCTACACTCTCGTGCACCTGCCTCTCCCTTACTGAGGGTAAGGGCCTTATCTTTGCGTGCTCTGCGTGCTTCTCGCTGAGGCCTATGAAGGCTGTAAACACTTGGTGAATGAGCTCATTCTGACCCCAATAACCCAGTGAGAATGAATGGGACAAAACAGGACATAAACCCATGTGTCTACAATGGGCTTTTGGTGCAAACAGTCTCTGCTCTCACTCGAGCCTCTCCATCTGAAAGTAAAGGACTTTCTGTCCAATTCAATTCACCAGCCATTTACTAAGCCCACTGGGTGCCAGGTCCTGTGCTGGTCTTAGAGATCATGCTGATGAATGAGCCAGACCCAGACAGTGACAGTCATGACGAAGGACCATTCGGGGGACAGCAGCAGTGGGAGCTCAGGGACACAGAGGCAGCTCAGGTGGCAATCTGTCACTAGAGAGGTCCTCCTGGAGCTGGGCTTTGAAGGGGAACAGGCTGTCCTGTTGCTCCAAGGAGTCCTGATCTAGAATGTGCTGTGTGAATAAATTCTTTAGAACAAGAAGGGTCAGCACACAGGGCGCTTCAGCCTAGGAACCTTACCTCTAGTAAAGAAACAAGATCTGCATGGTGGCAGGACAGCTGTGTCCGGAGGGGACAAGAGACTTAAAGAACCACCACATGCACAAAGATTGCTGAGCCCAATTCAAGTCCTGGTCCACAGGATACCTAAAAAAAAATCACTGGAAGGGGGAGTCTGGTGTTTAAGCCTATTTCATGGTGAATTAAGATTAGTGAGAGAGTCAATGTTACTGATTTTTACACAGCTCCACCACGAAGACCACAAAAATGAAAACGAATCCCCAGAATAGCCCAAGCAACATAAATATTCCATGCAGTGCCCAGCCAAGCTTCCACCAGCATTAGGAGTTATTATTTACTGCCTGGAAAACACACTGGTACCTTGGCTTATAGTGATTTAAACACCATCCATCTCTCTTGGACTAGAAGGCTGCCGTCACCATAGCAACCAAGGGCACCATGAAAGCACACCTTTAAATCCCGGGCAGGGGTTTACTGGCGCAGGGAGGCTGTCGAACAAGAAACACCACTCCATGTCCTCTTACTTTAGTCTTCAACACACTCTTAGTGATGGAGGGGAGAGGAGAGCGTCCATGCTCAGGGGCTGTGTCTGCAGCCAGAAAGGGCAAGGTGCTGCCTGGATCCTGTAAGCATCACTTGTTCCCTAAGACAGACTGCCTCCCATCCATCCCACAGGGCAACGACTGGGGCGCCCTCCTGGGCCCTTTCTCAGGCGTCCTGAGCAACACGGGTCCCTCCCAGACCACCTGTGCTAGCTGCAACATGCTCCTTCCAAAACAGCTTCATTGGTTGAAAGAAGAATCCATGCTTGCCTCCTGTTCTTGCCTCAGGGGATGGCCATCTGTCTTGTTTCCCAACTCTCCACGCAAGGGCCACTCCCCAAGGACACCAGGGCACCTCATTAAGGGACACCTTGTCTTTCTCCCAGTTCCCAGCTTAAAAACTTTCCCCCGTTAGATGCTTCTGCTATCCTGCTTCCTTTCCTCATGTTTTTTTTTAAGTCTTTTACCAATTCATTTTTTCACACATTCTTTCCATCAATTAATCAACCAGTCAGCCAACTCTGATTAGCATCTGTTATGTGCCAGATACTGCAGTAGGCATAGAGGATGCAAAGGTAGATCAGGAGCGAGCCCTGCCCTCTGGCTGTCGTGGTGGCTACTTGCCGGGTCTGCAGATTTCTAAGCTGTTTCCCCGAAGTCCGGCCTCCTCCCACATCTGTTCTTTCTCCACACACTCCCGTGGCTTTTCTTACCTACTCCTACGGTTCTTGGGGCCACTGATGTGCCAATGATCTTCAATGTCTCTCACCAGCCCAGTGGTATCTCTTGAGTTTAAGACCCATACTTTCAACACCCTTTTGTGTACATCCACCTGGATTTCCCACCTACAACCGCATGCTCAAAACAAAAACGGTTACTTTGTCCCCCAATCTGTTCCTCCTTCTGTGTCTCTTTCTTGGATAATAGTGTCACCTACACGACAACCTCACTGTGTCCTCTTTGAGTTCAACTTCTGAACTCAAATGAATAAAGCCTTTGAAAGGGAGAGACGCACAGTCGGGATCCGTTGCCCTGCAGCCCCAATGCTGCCCTCCCCGGGCGTGGCCAGCTGCAGGGGGCCCGCCCTCTCCTGCTCTCCTCCAGGTCCCCCCCCCCCCCCGCAACCAGCCTTTCTCTACTTCCCAGAGAACTCAGCTTCCTCCACCGCTCATCTCCCCAAGTCCCATGCCTTTACCCCTCCGTCCTTCTCTTGAATTCCCTCCCTGGGTATCCCACCCGTTCCCAGAGCTTTAATTCCATCAATTCTAAAATGCATGCTTTTAGCACTATTTATCTTGTTATCTCCGAAATCAGGATGCCCCCCCAGCTGGCATGTAGTTACCACTCTCTGAGTGTAAGGGACCTGGCTCAGAGCTGATCCTTTTATCATCACTTCGGCTGAGTTACGGGCTCTGTTGGTTAAAATATTTTTAAATCAATTGCTGTTTGATGTTTAGAACGTCTTTTTAGAAGATTACACTGTGTTTCACAGACAGAGGGTTAAAGTTGATACTGTAAAGCAAATATAAATCATTAGAGAAATGATCACGATCCTGTATTTTCTTGCAAAGAAACGACCAAGTACTTTATGGATCTGAGAAGATACACACCAGTAGACGAAGCTGGATTCTGCTGTTACCGCAGTACGTGCAAACTGATTGCTGTCGTACCTCAAACAATACACCTGCAGACAGGAGAACCTGCCAATTCCTTTGGGAGAGATAAATAATCTTCAAAGCAACAAGAGTCCGGTGTGGTTATTTCACGTGTCACAAAGGAATAACCACTGTTAAGGTAATGTAGAGCAGATTAACTAGTAGTATTTCTGCTTCTAATGTACATCCTTCTTAATTGGACGTATTATGTACCTTCTGGTATATAAAATAACAGTGTAACTTAGAACAGGTAAAATATGGCATGTCAGAGGTTTCTCATCTTTTGGGGGACACAGGTCCTTTTGAAAATCAGATGATAGCTATGGACTCATACCCTAGAAAAATGTACTTATTCACATGATCCCATCATTTTTTTTTAAGATTTCTTTTTTTTTTTTTTTGATGTGGACCAATTTTAAAGTCTTTATTGAATTTGTTACAATATTGCTTCTGTTTTTTTATGTTTTGGTTTTCTGGCCGCGAGGCACATGGGATCTTAGCTCCCCAACCAGGGATCGAACCCGCACCCCCTGCATTGAAAGGCGAAGTCTTAACCACTGGACTGCCAGGGAAGTCCCCTGATCCCATCATTTTTATACACTTCCAAGGGGTTTCAGGGGCCCCCCTGAAGCATCCCTGGGCCCCAGGTAAAGAAACCCTAACACACAAACTGATGACTCTACTCCACATCCCTCTGTCCGAGCTCCAGGCTTCCCGTCCACCACCCGGACATCTCCACTTGCAGTCTCAGAGGCACTGCACACGTAACGGGCCCCCAAAGAGAGGCATATCTCCCTCAGTTCCGGCCCAACCTCTCCCTCCCCTGACACCACCCCGTCTCACCCAACAGCTCCACCAAACATGGGCACTCAAGCCAGGAAGCTGCTTGGACTTCTCTGCCCCCGACACCCTCTGCGTTCAGTCACCGATGGTGGATTCTCACCCTTGCGTATTTCTCAAACCGTCCTCTTCTCTCCGAAAGCTGCCACCACCTCCTACCGAACGACTACTATGTGGAATGCAGCCTCGGGTCCCATGTACCCATTCCCCATGCCACAAGCACAGTGGCCTTTCTCTAAAGAAAGCCCGGTCACGACACCCCTCTGCTTTAAGCCCTTTGTGGCTCTCCACCACTTTCATCTCACTAGGATGCCTTCCTAAGCCACCACTGCCTGCCAGTCCAACCCATCTCCCTCTCTTCCCTCTCAAGGACTGTGCACTGGCCACCCTGAACTTCTTTCTGTTCCTTTCCTGAGCCATGACCCCCCACTCCACCCTCTCTGTGTACCAGCCCACACGTTGCACAGGGACCACATCTTAGATATTTGCCTCTGTGTCTCCAAGACTTACCAGGGTGCCTGTAATCCAGTAGGTGTTTAATAAATGCATGTTGAAGTAACCTTAAGGCACATGGTTCCATAAAACACTAATGCAGTACTAAATGCTCTGGTGAGGCAGAAAAACAGAGAGGGTTCTGGTCCCAGCTCTGGGGCCTTGAGCAGGTTACGGCACCTCTCCAAGCCTCAGTGTGCACATCCAGAAAATGGGAATGAAAACATCTACTTCAAAGGGTTGTTGCAAAGGTTAAACAATTTAATATAAGTTGGCAGTTGCTGCAAAAGGAGTATTGTCATCTAAAGGGCAACCTGGAGACACACAGGGCTATTTTAGGTGACCACAAAGACGGAAGGTCAGCATTTAATGACTGAGGCCTAGGAAAGCTGGCAATCCTGCATGCACGGGGACAGTCCCGCACAACAATACTGCCCTGTTTTTCATGATTTCTAAACGTGCCACCAGACACTCGTGTGTGTGGGTTGCTTATAATTCTTAAGCCTAGAATCTGATTCTGCTTTACATATAACCTCAAAGTATATTTCACCTCATTTTAATATAAACTGAATTTTCCAGAAATGCAATTACCATATAAATTGAAGGTGGATGGTACTATCTTTCATTCAGTGCTTTACCAAATGGTATCCATCATTTCAGAAAATCATGTCACTACCGGCGATGCCACCAGTGGAACCTGAGTAGCCAGTGCCATTCCCTTCTATCAGTCCATGTTCGTAGCCATGGCATTCACGGAGATTCTATAATAATGTAGGTGCTAGCTCTTATTTCAAGATGTAAAACGTAGAGGAAAAGTACGGACAACATTTGGCTCTCCCATCTCGCAGCCAAATGCAATCACTCCAGGGTGGTGCTGGTACCCGTCGACTCGACTATGTTTGTGTCTGAGCCTTTACATGTTGAAACACATGTTGTTTTATTTAAAGTTGCTTCCTTTCTGCTTTTCCTTTAAAATACAGCTGGGGTATTATATAGATTTTCTCAGACTTACCTGTGCTGCTAGATTATTTATGACTTGCATTTCCAGGTGGTAAAGGCAGTTTTACAATCCTCATCATCAACAGGGGTGCTGGGTCTATAAACGAGGCTCGTAAAGGCTGTGGTGCCAGTGCTGGCACACAGTCAGCACCGGTTTCCTGGTGTCAATACGGTAACTGTCAGAGCACCGGGCCAGTCATAACTGTGACACAACATACTTGTGATTCAGGACCACAGCAGTGTCTGGCTTCTGCAGAGTGAGTTACCATCTGCTCCGATGTTCTCACTGGAGGGGTCTCGTTTATTACCCACGGGGGGCTGTCAAACAGGAAGGAAGGCAGCTGCTGCCCAGCACAGAGTGCAATGTGAGGCCTGTCGGGGACCCCTCCACTCTCCTCAGATACACCCCTGCTCAAGAACTCTCAATGGCTCCCGATTGCCCACCTGCCCACGGGACCTAGTCTAGCCCGACCCTGGAGTCTGGCCCAGCCTATCGCTTCCAACCTCCACAGCCACGCTTGATGGTCCCTTTCCTTACCCCTCCTCCTCCACATGGCCATCCTTCAGCATGAAGCTCACATCCCACCTCTCCCAGGAGGACTTTCCAGACCGCTCTGGGCCACAGCAACTTCTTTATCCAAACTCTGTACCAGCACTGACCGAGCCATCGTTTGACAGTTCATCTATACTACAAAATGCTGTTAATTATCTTCAAGTGAGTGAATCCAGTCTTACTGCCCCACTAGACTGAAAACTCTTTTAAGCTGGAGAATGGGTTTATAGAAATTACAAGCCATAAAAACAATAGCGATTTGTGTGTTTACTGTGTGATAAGCAGATAATTTAAAGGCATCACCTCACTTAAGCTTCACAGCCACCCGACGAGATGGGTGCTCTTACTGCCCCCAGGGAAGGCCGAGGAAACAGCTCAGAGGCAAAGAAAGGCCCACTCCCAGGGTCATGCTGGAGGCAGAGCTGTGATGCAAACCCCTGTCCGCAGGGCTCTGCTCTCTCCCACCCTCCCACCACCACCGGCGGGCCCGGGGCTCTCTCCCACCCTCCCACCACCACCGGCGGGCCCGTGGTGAGCACTCGGGCCGGTGGGCGGCTGACGGTTCCCTTACTGAGGGCTCTGCATTCACCAGTGGGAAGAACAGTGGTTGGGGATCGGGATCCACCCTGGCAGACCTGGGTTCGAATCCTGCCTCTGCTAGCCACGTGACCCATGCCCATCACCGACGCCTCCGGGACTTAATTTATAAAGTGGGCATGCTGACCCTCACCTGACCGACTGTGTAAAGTTAAAT
The DNA here is from genome assembly GCF_028023285.1 of Balaenoptera ricei. Lineage (NCBI taxonomy): Eukaryota > Metazoa > Chordata > Mammalia > Artiodactyla > Balaenopteridae > Balaenoptera > Balaenoptera ricei. Next base: position 100,622,091 of record NC_082649.1, on the reverse strand, counting down.
TAGACAATGAACAGAGAGGGCCGAGCCCAATGTCAGGCACACAGTAGGCGCTCTGTAAAAGGCATTTCCTTCGCCTGGGGGAGGACCCGAGCTTTGAACCTGGGCAGCCCGACTCCTTAGCTTCTGTGCCCCCTGCTCATCTCCCTGCACCCCCTCGACCTGCAGTCACCCTCCATTTGCTCCTCATCCCCAGAGAGGGTCGTGCACCTACAGCTGCACACAGATCACACTCAATTGCCATCCACCCTGCCTCGTTTTCCACTTCTCTCCCCCGAGAAGGGTTTTCCCTCTGCTGTTTCTTTAGCCACAGGGAGGGCGGTGGGGGGGGGCGAAGAGAGCTTGGTTGTGTGACTGCCAGGAAATGCTTTAGAACTTTCACCTCAATCAATCAAACAGGTCCTAGCATGTGACAGGCATCACACACTTGTTGGCTGATTGAATCAACAAGCGATAGTTCCCAGCACCTACCACGTGGGTTACCCTGGGGACAGAGAAATGCACAAGGGCCCCCGACAAGCCATGGATGCTCTGTCAACATATACAAAGAGGAAGAAAGAGGGAAGGAAAAAGAGAGGAGGGAGGAAAAAGGATGTAAGCTAGCTTTCTGGCCTTTGTACGTGGTTCCTTTTACCTGGAATCTCCTTTCTTCTCTGCCTTTGGGTAATTAATAACCATCTGTACCTCCCCAGCCAGCGTGGATCCCACTGCTTCCTGGGGCCGCATTTATCCCCAGCACAGGGATATTTTGTAACTGCCTGTTTACTTGTCTTCTAAACTCTAGCCTCTAAACTTGTTTAGAGTTGATATCTGTGGTCCTGGGCACAGGACATGGTACACAGGACATGTTTAATAAATATTTGCCCTACAGGGTAAGAAATCACTCTGGGCCCACAAGCCCAGCAGTCATGAGACAACGAGAGGTAAACTCAGGACAGCTGGACGCTGCCAAGGCGAGAGCCATCAGGGGAGTGAAGAGAAGGCCGAGAAGGATGAGGGTGGGAGGGGCCCCTGAAGGCTTCCTGGAGGAGAAGAGACAGCAGGAGGGTGACGAAGCAAGAGCTTGAAGGGGGCAAAGTGCCCCCGGTCACCCTGCTCATCTGGCGAGTGAACATGGAGGAGGGAGTGCTGATGGAAAGTGGGGACAGGGAGGCGGGTCTGAGGGAACGGGTGTTTGGGGTGAAGGAGACTTACCTCTTTCATCCAATCCTAACACTTCCCAAATGCCAGGACCGGACTTGAGCTGGGCCTTCAACCATAAGCATCTGGGCATGAGGAGAGAGATGGTGGGGGGCCCAGCCTGGCTGGAAGCAGGGGGTGGGAAGGGAAAGTAGACAAAGATTTTTGGGGCAGATAAGACTGGTGATTCTGGCAGAGGTTTCACACCCTGTCACCTTCCTAACAAAATGATCTCCCATAGGGAAGGAAAGCCCCATGAATCAAGCGCTTCCATTAGCATTTTCAATGACTGGAAAAACTGTAAATATCTTGAATCCAATAAGTCATGGAAGAGTTTACGAGGTCATTAAAGATTTACTCAATGGAATTTAAAAATCGTCTTTTGGCAAAATGGGGGCAGCGGGAATGCTTTGTGACGAAAAAGGCAAAACATTCAATTCTATCATGTTATGATTAAATGAGGTACAAACTATGGTTATAAGAAACGTGTATAAGGATTGGAGGGCAGCAGGGAAGCGATTTGGGGGGACCATTTTTCACTTTGAAATAGCTATTGTTACAATATTGTTTGGGCAATTTTTAAGACTCAGAGTAGGTGCTATAGATGCTGGGAAGCTATGGTAGAGTTCTGAGGGAACAGGTGCACAACAAAAGCCATGGTTAAGAAAGCAGAGTCTGGCAGTGGTCAACACGCGGCCTGGGTCTGGGTGGCCTGCTGTGCCAACATCCAGGGGTGAGGTGGGGGCCACGTGGATGAAGGTGCTGGGAAGGCTCTGCTAGGTGGCTAGGCTACAGTCCCAGTTATTCAAGCAAACACTCATCTGGGTGTTGCTGTGAAGGTGTTTTATAGATGTGATTAAAGTCCATAATCAGTTGACTTTAAGTAAGGGAGATTATTCTAGATGATCTGGGTAGGCTGATTCAATCGGTTCAAAGGCCTTAAGAGCAGAACCAAGGTTTCCCTAATGGAGAACTCCCGCCTGTGGGCAGCGCCATCGTTTCCTGCAGAGAGCTGCAGCCCACCCTCTGGACACCAGACTTGCCCAGGCAGCCCTCACAACCACCAGTTCCTCAACGGAATCTCTGAATACGTATCTCCTGGTTCTGCTGCTCTGGTTGAATGCTGACAGACAAAGATGGCCACAGCGGTGGGGAGTAGGGGGGATCTGCAGACACCCTGGTGGGAGACAAGCGCAGTGGAGTGATGGACGCCTCCACAACACGCCAGTCCCCTGCTTAGCCCCCAGCCTGCATTCTGCACAGGCTCACACCATCCCTCACTGCTCCCCCAGATGCCTCTTTGGGCCTTTGCCTGTCACTGTTCCCACCACGTCTGTCAGAGCCAGCCCACACGTCACCTGCCCGGAGCCTCCTGGACATGCTGACCCCTCCCACCCAACCCCCGGCATGCTCTAGCTGCCAGGCCCCCAGGACTCAAAGGTTCTCTCCCTAGTGACACCAGCGCAGCCCCCAATTGTCACTGCACCTGTCACGCTACCGTTGAAAGAAGGGGAAACTGAGGCCCAGGGAAATGGAGTAACGTGAACAGCCAGAGAGGGCGGTGGTGGCCGCACTAACTCACGCAGCTGGCGAGTTGCGGGGCAGGACTCTGGACACCAAACGTCGGCTCATTCCATTCTTCATCACTAGCTCTGTCTTCAGCTTCTTTGCCCAATTCTGGAGGGCAGGGTACACAGCTAGCAATTCTTTTAAACGCCCCCTTGCAGTGCTCAGCCTGGTGCTAATATTCAGGAGGCACAACATAAATACTTCTGCCCGTTTCTGGTTCAGTCCATGACACCTCACTTGGTCTCATGTGGAATGCAAAGCCGGCTTGACTCCGTGACGCTGCCATGCGGGAGGGCGGCTCGTTTCCCAGGGAGACGGGCGCACGTGGATGGGCTGCGGGCAGGCCCGGGCTCCCCGGGGTGCTCCGGAAGGGTTAACAGCGCCCACTCCCCTTGGGCCCCCCTCTGTGCTCCGAGGGTTTTCTCAGGAGGCGGCCAGCCCCGCGGGACCCCTCCCACCCAGAAACCACTCAGACTTTGGGGGGCCTTTGTGCTTTAATAAAGACGGTATTACTGAGTCGCAAAGCTTCCCTCCTTTCCAACCCTCCTCGCTGCCAGGGTTCCTGCTAAAAGTGAAGCGCTGTCATTCAAGGCCAAAGAAAGGGCTGAATCAAGACGCTAAACTCTTTTGACTTAATGTTACAATCTACGGCTCTCCCCGGACCAGTTGTGTGAGAAGTGCTCCCAACTTTGCACAAAGGCCCCTCAGCAGTGGCTTGGGGTGTCCTCGGGCTCTGGGGGCGGAGGGCAGGGGATCTCCCTGTGGGGCTCTCTGCATGCATCTCATGAACGCTCTAGTTTCCTCTCTGAATGCAGACAGCAGCCGGGCGCTGGAAGAGCCCCACCACCAACGCCGTCCCCGCTTGCTTCGGGCTGCAACAAAGGCCACTTGAGGGCCGAGAGACAGCACTGCCCAGTTCCTTTCCTGGGCCTGTTCTCTCCCCTTTCACACATCTTTCCCTTTTATTCCCCCCTGCCCCCTTTACTCCTGCTTTATGGCTCATTGAATCCATTAGCCACTTTACAGGGTGCTCCTGAAGAATAAATTTTCTGTGGGGGGCTCCTGATGGTTTCCCTGCTGGCAGCTCCAAATCCCCTTGGTGGTAGTGGGAGGGAGGGAGAAAAAGGCACACACTCGAGGGAGGAGCCACTGATGGCCCCTCCAGGCTGCATCTCCATCTGGCAGGATAAGCTGGCTGGAGCAGGCACCCTCACCTGCCAAGAGGCCCCACCCTGCTCCTCCCTGCTCCCGAAGGGGTGTGATCCCTCATGGTCTTAGGGCAAGCAGCTTAAGCCCTGTGAGCCTTTGTCTTCTCATCTGTAAAATGGGGATAGCAATCGTACCTTTCTCATAGGGTTGTTGTAAGGGCTCAGTGGGTTAATGTAGCAAGCGCCTTAGAACAGGGCCTGGATCAAAGTGCCACTGAAACATCTGCTTTACCATTACCATCATGCAGAGGACGCGAGCTGTTTAAGAGCCCTTGCACAAATATAACAGAAACAGACTGTGGTTATCAGTGGGAAGACAGGTGAAGGGGATTAAGAGGTACAAACTACTAGGTATAAAATAAATAAGTTACAAGGATGTAAGTACAGCACAGGGAATATAGCCAATATTTCCCAATAACTTTATATGGAGTATAATCTATAAAAATATTGAATCACTATGTTGTACACCTGAAACTAATATTGTAAGTCAACTACACTTTAATAAAAGAAAGAGTCCTTGTACTACCTCCAACTCCTCTACTTGTTGGTGAATGAAGGAAGGAAAAGGAAAAAAAAAATCAATTCAAGGCTATTTGCAGCTGTTTCTGTGTGAGTGTGTCTGTCTGTGTGTGTTTTCTTTTTTCCTGCCTTGGTGTCCTGGAGCTCTGAAAAGAATAAAAACAGTGGCCTAAAGCAGTGAAAAGGCAGGATTCTTCTTAAAATCCCAGCTAATCCTGCAGCTTCCTTTAAAGTGGCACTAGGAGGAGGCAGGGAAGGGGCCAGAACTTTTTGTAGCACCCTCCCCTCCCAACCACTGCTCCTGGAGACCAGGAAACGAGGGGGAAAAATCCATAAATCATCCTCTGAGAGGAGGACAGAAGAAGGAACCGGCAGGGGGACAGAGCAAAGAACAGGAGCCAGCTGGGCAGGGAGTGCGGGCGGCATGAGGGGGCACCTGACTATCTGGTGGGCAGGGAGGGCTGCCTGCAGAGGGCAGAGCATCTAGGCAAGAGCTGGGCAAGTCACCCCATTCAAAACTCAAAAAAGAGAAAGGTCTTAAACTCCTGTGCAGCATCAGGTCCCACAGAAGGAGGATGCCACACCAAAAGGTGTCTCTGATCGGACACTTCTCTCCATCCTGCTGCACCTTCCCCCTGGTCACCCGCTACCACAGCTCCCCAGCCTCTCCACTCCCACCCGTCCATCGTCAACGAGTAGCCAGAGCCAGCTTTTAAGGATGAAAGTCAGATCATGCTACCCCTGCTTAAAAATTTTCAGTGGCTCTCCACTGCCCTTAGAATAAAATCCCCGACACTTCACCGTGGCTGTTAGTCTGTCCCCTGCCCCATCACATGCTAACATCGACTCCATCTGGCCCCCACCCTTACTTTGCCTCTCAAATTCACCAAGTCCTTCCCACTTGAGAATATCATCTGTGTTGCTCACCAGGCCAATCCCTTCCCATCCTTCCCATCACAGATGGGGGCCTCTCTCAGGGAGGCTTTCCTGACCCCCCCTGAGAGGGTCTCCTGCCCTAATTTTTCCCCCTCAAGGCCCCCGTCCTCCGCCCACAGCGTTTCTATAGCTGCTCGTTCTCCATCTCCCCCACCAACGGTCAGCTTCACAGTCTGACTCGCTCACCACCGAAAAGAGCCCCCAGCCTGGTACCTGGCACACAGTAGGTGAGCAATAAACATTTAATGAATGAATAGAAGAATCAATGAGTAACATCCATAGCAAGTGAGCATTTGGATACAAGAACCAGAACATTTAGGAGCTGGAAAGGCCGGGGTGAGATTTTAAGAATCCTTCAGAAAAGCTCTCCATTGCAAACCATCACTGTAGCTTTTCAGTATCTGAAGTGGTCCACGTTTTGGGTGACAGCAATTTAGGTGTTAGTTTCTTGTTACATGGCAAATAGTTTGCATTAATTAATTTAATAGATGAGAGATCCATGAACATTTTCTGTGAAGGGCCAGATAGTGAATATTTTAGCCTTTGTGGGTCACACCAACTCTGTTGCAACTACTCAGCTCTGCCATTGTAGTAGCACAAAAGCAGCTGAAGGCAACACAGAAAGATATGGATGTGGCTGTGTTCCAACAAAACTTTATTTACAAAAGCAGGCCATAAGTGAAATCTGGCCAAAGGCCAATGCTGACCGATCCCTGGGTCAGACTAAGGCCTAGCAAAGCCACAAGAGAAGGACACATAGTAAGGACCGGTTTTTTCAGTCTTCAACGAATATGCATAGCAGGTACTAGGAGATCACCATTCCCTAACGTTGCTTCCACGCTGTAGTATGACAACATAGAATAAAGACAGGAGCACCTTGAATTTATTTGAAATTATTGTTTCATAGAATATAAAGGATCTCAGTTGTGTCATTCTGCATGTCAGCAATATGTTTGTGCAAATGGGAAATTCTAAGAGCAATTTTCACTCTGGAGGTCCTGGGGAGCTATTGTTGAATGTCTAGGTGGGTGGGTGGGTGAGTGGATGGATGGACAATAAAAATGGAGAAGACAGGATATTTTCTAGGGTGATTACAAAGTAGACTTGGTCAACAACTGGAGAGGTTAGGTGAGAAGTTGTCAAAACAAGTTAGTGGTTTGAGGCCTATGAGACCAGAGGGAGGACCTGGTGGCGGCGATGGGCAAGATGGATTTCGTGGACAAATAAAAAAAACAAGGAAAGAGCAAAGACAGTCTTTTCAACAAATGGACATCCACATGCAAAAATGAATCGAGACACACACCTTACACCCTTCACAAAAATTAACTCAAAACGGGTCATAGATCTAAATGCACAACTATAAAACTCCTAGAAGATAACATAAGGGAAAACCTAGATGACTTTGGGTATGGCAAAGACTTTTAGATACAACACCAAAAGCACAATCTATGAAAGAGCTAGTTGATAGGCTGGACTTCATTGAATTAAAAACTTCTGTTCTGCAAAAGACAATGCCAAAAAAATGTGAAAACAAGCCACAGACCAGGAGAAAATATTTTCAAAAGATCCATCTGATAAAGGACTGTTATCCAAAGTACACAAAGAGCTCTTAAAACTCAACAATAAGAAAACAAACAACCGATTACAAAATGGGTCAAAGAACTTAACAGACACCTCACCAAAGAGATATAGACAGTAAATAAGCTTATGAAAAGATACTCCACATCACCTGTCATCAGGGAAATGCAAATTAAAACAATAAAGAGATACCACTACATATCTATTAGGATGGCCCAAATCCAAAACACCAACGATGCCAAATGCTGGCAAGGATGCAGACAACAGGCGTTCTCTCATACTGCTGGTGGGAATGCAAGATGGTACAGCCAGTTTGGAAGATAGTTCAGTGGTTTCATACAAAACTAAACATGCTCTTACCATAAGAACCAGCGGTCATGCTCCTTGGTATTAATACAAAGGAGTTGAAAACATATGCCCATACAAATGCTTGTACGCGAATGTTCATAGCAGCTTTACTCCTAATTGTCAAACTTGGAAGTACCCAAGACGTCCATCCATAGGTGAATGGATCAACAAACTGTGGTACATTCAGACAATGGAACATTACTCAGTGGTAAAAAGAAATGAGCGGGGCTTCCCTGGTGGCGCAGTGGTTGAGAATCTGCCTGCCAATGCAGGGGACACGGGTTCGAGCCCTGGTCTAGGAAGATCCCACATGCCGCGGAGCAACTAGGCCCGTGAGCCACAACTACTGAGCCTGCGCATCTGGAGCCTGTGCTCCGCAACAAGAGAGGCCACGATAGTGAGAGGCCCGCGCACCGCGATGAGGAGTGGCCCCCGCTTGCCGCAGCTAGAGGAAGCCCTCGCACAGAAACGAAGACCCAACACAGCCAAAAATAAATAAATAAATAATAATTAAAGGTGCTAATAATTAAAAAAAAAAAAAAAAAGAAATGAGCTATAAAGCCATGAAAAGACATGGAGGAAACTTAAATGCACATTACTAAGTGAAAGAAGTCAACCTAAAAAAGCTACATACAGTATAATTCCAATGATATGGCATTCTGGAAAAGTCAAAACTATGGAGACAGTAAAAGACTGTTTTTTTTTTGTGGTTGCCAGGGATGGGGAAGGGGGGAGATGAACAGGTAGTGCCCAGAGGATTTTTAGGGCAATGGGACTATTCTATATGATACTATAATGGTGGATCCATGTCATTATACATTTGTCCAAACCCATGGAATGTACAACACCAAAAGTGAACCCTAATGTAAATTATGGACTTTGGGAGATTATGATGTGTTTAAGTAGGTTCATGAGTTGTAACAAATGTACCACTCTGGCGGGGGATATTGATTATGGGGGAGGTTATACAGTGTTGGGGGCAGGGAGTGTATGAGAAATCCCTGTACTTTCTGCTTCATTTTGCTGTGAACCTAAAACTACTCTAAAAAATAAAATCTTTAAAAACAAAAAAACAAGGACACAAGAGAATCACAAAGATGTCTCCATGTCTTAGCCACTTGATTTCAATTGTCAATTGAAAGTGATTATCATCCAGAAGATGACCAGTTATACATAGCCTGGAAGTTTCCTCCTGAAGAAAGCAAGTGTTTCAGAATCCTATATTTTCTCAGGACTTAAGATACAATTGAGAAACGTTCTTATTTATTTTGTTAATCCACACTTCTGAGAATTTCCAATATTGTCCAGAGAGAGAAGAAAAATAACCTTGTAGAACTAAAACCAGGGCAAGAAAATAAATGGCTTACTAAGCCCCTGCCACGCGCTCAGAAATCGGATCCATGTGTTCTCTTTGAACCTGGACATGAACCCACAGCTGGAGGTATTAGAACAGATGAGGACCAGGCCTAGGGAAGGCAGACAGATCTGGATTTGGATCTCAGCTCTGCTCTTTCCAAGCGGGGTGGTCTTAGGCAAATCTTGTGGCCTCTCTGGGCCTCCACTTCCTTATTTGTATAATAGGGTTTGAACTTAAACCCTCCGAGCTCGGACAAGCTATATTCTAACATTCCAGAGCCAGTTCTCCGCCATTAGAACCCCCAAGTTCACAGGACCTGATTCTCTAACTGTTCCCCAGTGTGTCCCAGCACCTCGCAGGGAGCCCCTGCACAGGCAGGATTCATCCGTTCCTCAACTGTTTACTAAGCAACAGTCACGTGCCACTTGCTATGTACTGAAGCTGGAACCCAGCTACTCTCTCTCCAGCCAGAGCAGCTTTTTCTGAGAGTTCATGCTGCTCGCCCTGACACCGGGAGACCCTGCATGTGGGCCTCTGTGATGTCAGAAGGATGAAAAGCACTGAGGAAGGCGCAGGAGGAGATGGAGTGAAGGTCACATACAGCGATTGTCCTCGGTGGGAGTAATGATGCCAGCACAGCGTCGGGGCCCACACACCGCCCCTCGGGCCGCTGGAGAGCACTGCTACACCGTCACCTGTCGCCTTGCCACGGCCTCATCTGTGATCTACTTATCTGTGACGTGATCCGAAATCCCCGCTCACAGAGCCACCTGCCAAGAGGCTGAGCCTGCAGCGTCTGCGTGAACTCCTGAGCAGGGGATGGGCTCTCAATTGAGTTAAGGTTGGGGTTATAATTTTTGCCTTGGAGACAGGATGGGGCCGGGAACTTCTTCTCAAGTTAATGAAATTTCAGAAATTTCTGGTGAAGCCCAGGTATGGACAGCACGCTGGTACTTGGGATGAAGAGGAAGAGGCAACTCGGGCATGGGCTGGACAATAGCAGGAGGACGGAGTCCTTGCTGCTTCCTTTAACTGACCCTTGACAGCGGCTCTGGCCAGGGTCCCGCAGGCAGGTGGCAGGGGCAACCCCTGCCCACTCAGGAAGACTCAGATGACCCTGTGTTTATTTTTAGCTGTTTTTGTACAAAATCCGAAAAGCCTTTGGACACTGGGCTCATGTTCAAGGTGAGATGAATGATAAACAGCAACAAAAGCATCAGACCCTGCCCTGAGGAGCCCACATGCTGATCCGGGCTCTCCTGGTCTCCCCAAACTGTCAGATGTGACCTCCAGAACCTTGTCATTTATAAACAGCCAGGGAGCTGGGCCACCAGACCAGGTCCTAACCTGACACTTACTCACTGTGAGACCGTGGACAAGTCCCTTCTGCTCTCTGAGCCTCAGTTTTCTCATGCATAAAATACGGGTGCAGATGGACCAGATAATCTCTAAGGAACCTCGCAGGTCCAGCAAACCACATCTCATCCTGGACGTTTACCCTGGTCTTGGGCGTGAAACACGGGGAAGAGCCCATGAAACCCAGTCTGGAGGAAAATACTTAATTGTTCATGTGACTTCAGCATTTCCCTTAATAGCACCATTTAGATCCAGCTGCAACCAACAATCATGGAGCACCTACGATGTTCTAGACAGTCTCATTAACGGCCTCTTCATAACCAATCTGTAAGGAAATTGTCATTGTCCTCAGGTCACAGATGACAGGAATGACGGTACACTCACCCAGAGGCATGGGCTACGTGGTCACTGAGGCTTAGGGTTAATCCCAGCCCTCCCCTCCCTACCTGAGTGTCCTTGAGCAAGTTACGTAACCCCACGAAGCCTCAGTTTCCTCATCTGTAAAATGGAGATAATGCTAGCCCCTGTGTCTCATGGGGTTGTTTCAAGGTCTGAATGGAAGGGGCATGTGAAGCACTCAATAACCGTCATCTTGCCTTCCCTAAATCTCTTCTGAAATCTCTCGGAATGTAGTCTGCCAGTTCTTCCTTGGTACCTGGTCCCTGCCTTAGGATTCCCTGACACACAGGCTCGATGTCCCAGCCAATGGCAAGTGGCCCCACTTGGGGACTGAGCTTCCTCCTGAGGGCTGAGTGGAATGAAATTCTGCCATGGTCCAGGTCCACGCCCAAGAGCTCAAAGCCACACGTGCACGTGGACAGCCCATGCGTGCGCACGCACCAAGACCTCAGCCCTGCAGCCCTCACTGGCCCAGCGTGGACTCCCGGAAAGGTGGTCATCACAGTAATAAGAGCACCACCCATGATACCTCCTCCCTTTTTTCTATGGTTCACAAAGCACTTTCACATATGTCACCTGGGTAGGGTAGAGGCTGTGTTTTATTCATCTTTACATACCCACTGAATAATGCTAGGTATGAAGCAGACACTCAGAAACTACTTCTTGAATGAATAAGTTTTATAACAAGATGTTTTTAAATCACCATCTACTCAGCACGTAGGATCAGTTCCCCATTCTGCTGAGTGCTGAAATGTGCAGCCTTGCATTTCATTCCTACAACCATCCCTGAGACGAGCTCACTCATCAATCCCTGTTTTGCAGAAGAGGAAACAGGCTCAGAGAAGTTAAATGATGCACCCAAGGTCTCAGCCAGTGAGAGAGAGACCTGAGATGTGGACCCTGGTTCCAGACCCTGGTTCTCACCCCCTCCAGTCTTTCTCCTTTTCTTTAGCCAGAAGAGGCAGCAAGGGGGGCATGGGGGCAGGATGCATGTAGTCTGAAGTACTAGATCGATAATGCAGTGAATTTTATGTTTGGAAAAACAAAAAAAATCCTATTGTCTTTAAGATACAAACCAGAGAAAGCAAAGATCAGCAAAATCATCTTGGCTGAGGGGACATGAGAGTCTCTGTTCTACTCTCTGGTCCCTGAGGCACGTTTATGATGACTTTCTAGTCCATCCTTGGCCTCCTTATAGCCCACAGCACGGGGCTTGTTGGTATCTCTTCTGTGTTCTCCTAAGCCCCGTCCTGCAGGTCTGCCCACCTCCCACATTCTAGCAGTTTCCTCTTCATCTCACCTACCACTGTGGGAGCCAAGGGGACCATCTTTTGCAAAAGGTCCCGGAGTTATTAAGTTCCTATTTCCTTGGACGTTTTGTCTTCACCCACTGCCCCAGCCAATAACTTAGAATAAAGTTTATGAGCAACTGCTTACCAGAAGCAGGCAGGCGGGGAGTGACATGGTCAGGGTGACGCAGGCATTTAAAAAAAGCCTGATTTTCCTCTTTTCCACAAATGAGGAAACTAATGGCACTGACACTCAGCCACAGGATCAGGGGTGATGGAAATGGTGGGGACTGTGGTCAACGTAGTATCCCTAGAAGCAGGTGGCTGCTGCTCAACTCGGCCCAATGCCACCGGGTAGGCGTGCAAGCCCAGCGTGGCCCAATCTTCCGACTCGGCCCAATGCCACCGGGTAGGCGTGCAAGCCCAGCGTGGCCCAATCTTCCGACTCGGCCCAATGCCACCGGGTAGGCGTGCAAGCCCAGCGTGGCCCAATCTTCCGACTCGGCCCAATGCCACCGGGTAGGCGTGCAAGCCCAGCGTGGCCCAATCTTCCGACTCGGCCCAATGCCACCGGGTAGGCGTGCAAGCCCAGCGTGGCCCAATCTTCCAACTCGGCCCAATGCCACCGGGGAGGTAATCAATCCCAGCATGACCCAATCTTCCAACTTTCCGAGGGACGACAGAGTCCTATTTCTTTTTTCACATATTTCACATGAAACTTTCTTATTTCTGAATGTTGGTAACTAATTCTCCCCCACCTCTTTTCTTTTTAATATGATACATGAGTGGGCTGGACTTGGCCATGAGCTACACATTTATAACCTCTAGTGAGCCCTGTGGCACAGATGGCTGTACTCATCAGACGGCCCTTTGCTCCCCTCACTTCTAAGCCTCCCTGGCGGTTGGTAAGCCTGTGCCTTAGGCTCAGGCCAGTGGCCTGTGAGTAGAAGAGCCACAGTAACTTCCAGGCCAAGGCAGTTCAGAGCTGGCTGTCTCCCCCCATTTCTCCTCCCCTGTGAGGCACTGGCCCTGGAGGCCACCTGCTGCCGCCAGCACCGCAAGGCTACAAGATGGAGGCGGGTGAGATCTCGGGGTCCGTCAGCGTAGGCACCCAGCAACACCTGCCCTAGCGCACACCTGGAGTGCAGGTCTTCATTACAAAAACCCCATGGTAGTAGTTTAGCATTTCCTGGTTTCCAAAGCACCTTAACTCTACTTTCCTTATATGACTCTCAACCCAGTTGGAAAACAGGACAAGGTTTTATTACTTCACAGGTGAGCAAACTGAGGCTCAGAAGGTAGAACCCAACGGCCCCGAGGTGTGTGGCAAACAGATGGGGGACTGGGATTCCAGCTCTGAACTCCTTGTCTAGCGCTCCTCCTAGCCCCCAACTCAGGAGCTGGCCTTTGCAACGTGAGCCCCCTGGCATTCTCTGCGTCACCTGTGGCTTGTACAAGGACAACTCGCCCCTCCCCTGCCCGCGGCTAGCTAAAGATCCACCTCTTACTTTTCCTGTGGACTTGGTCCCCTTCCAGATGCAGAAGTAACAGATGGTCCAGGCTGCCAGCAGACACAAGGCCAGCTCCCAGCGAAGGTTCCCGATGTGCTCGATCCCATCTGAGATGGCCAGGACCCGGCGCCTGCAGAAGGGAGGGCAGAGAGTCACGGGGGTTGGAGATGGCCCACAATGACCCCACCATAGGCCAAGCTAGTGCTGCAGAGGGGCAAGGACGGCCCACGCACTCATTCGCCCACCATTCACCAAGCGTCTTCTCTGAGCCAGACTCAGGGCTGGGTGTGGGAGCCTCAGAAAGGAGCAAGACGCACCCGCAGCCTTCATGGATTCACTGCATGGGGGATAGGATGCGGGTTAGCGGATGGTTTACGGAAACAGTATGGTAAGAGCTGCAGTGGGAAGAAGCACAGGGACTTTGGGAAGACCGAGAAGCACCTAGCCCACCTCAGGGGTGCTGGAAGACGGCAGGACGGTCCATAGACATTCCAGGTCCCTCCCTCAGGGGAGACTACACAACCCTGCTGAACTCAACGGTGGCCAGAGGAGACTTGCTTTGGCCAGTGGCACACACTTCTCTCAGACGGAGGCGTTCAGAGGCAGGCGGTGTGGTCTGCCATGGGCTCTGTGCCCTAGTGCTGCTCTCATAACAGAAGCATGTGTCAAGGTGGACCTCTAGAAGCCCAAGTTCCTAAGTGAGTACATGAGCCCTCCTGCCACCCCACATGAGCGGGGTGGCTTGTTTTAAATGCCTGTGTCACCCTGACCATGTCACTCTCTGCTGCCACCCCACGTGAGAGCTGCTGTGTGAGCAAGAAGCAAACTCTGCTAAAAGACAAATGCTGGATGATATCACTCGTATGTGGAATCTAAAAAATGCAACCAACTAGTGAATAAAACAGAAAAGAAGCCGGCTTACAGATACAGAGAACAAACTAGTGGCTACCAGTGGGGAGAGGGAAGGGGGAGGGGCAAGACAGGGGTAGGGTTTTTTTTTTTTTTTTTTAAAGGGCTTATTATGGGATTATATAAAGTCATGGGTGTGAAAATTTTGAAAATTGCAAAGTACTGTAGAATTTAAATAACCTTTCATTCAAAAAAAAAAAAAAGCCACAAAAACAAAAAAAACCCAATTCTGTTGCTTCAAGCTACTAAGATCTTTGTTACTGCAGCATAACCCAAACTCTCCTGACTGCCACAGGCGTCAGAGAAAGCTTTCTGGAAGAAATGATATTTGAGCCAGATTTTGAAGGATGATAGAGTTTAGCCAGGAGAAGGAGGGGGTAAAGATTGTTTTAGGCCCAGGGACTCGCACGAGCAAAGGCCAGAAAACGGAGCATGGGATACTTGGGGAACGAGGAAGCCCAGAGACCAGGCGAAAAACAGGACAGATAAACAGAGGAGGCATCCTCGGGAGCCCTGAATAGTGTGCGAAGGGGCAGGGGTGTCCCAGAGGGCCCAGGCCACAGGAGAGGGGGACCCTGGGTGCGCTGAGCCAACGTGACCAGCCATGGCCCTCCCTCAGAATCCCCCAGTCCTTCAGGGCTGACACAGGCCTGGCTCCTACAGCCCAGCCTGGGGTTTGTGTTTCTCTAAAGTCAGACTCGCCACGCTCCATATTGTGCAGAACCATGGCACCAACACAAACCCCCTCCACGCTCGCTCCACGAACCCCGTGCCGGCTGCCAAGCCACCCCCACCGGACCACGCCAGTCGCCTGGGCGCTCTGGGAACGTCCTTTGAGAAAGCAGCTCCCATCCCACCAAGCATGAAAGCCTCCCTCAGTGTCTGTCTCCCTGGGAATCCACTTGGGGCCTGATTTTGCATTAATTACTCAATGACACCAATTAGCGCTGGTCTGCAGGCTCCCTCCAGCCCCAGCCCCTGCCGGAGAAATCAGGCAGGCCCCCAAATAAAATTGGGCTGTGTGCAGCCGGGGGTTTACTCGAAAGGAAGGCAGCTCTCACACCTATAGGCAGAAGGGGGAACATCTACTAAATATACATTTATTGAGCATGTACTAGGTACCAGGCACTATATTAATACTGAGGATAAAAAGGCACGCATGGTATGGTCCTTGCCCTGTACTAGGGTAAGTTGGGCAAAAAAGAAGTCCAAGTTATCTGAGAAAGAAAGGAGACAGCTGCTTAGCTATAACGGTTACTTTATTTGCTTCTTATGTCTTAGCGGTCTTCGGCTTTAATTCGTTTTAAAACAACAGGCTGTATTAAATGAAACCTTTAAGAGTATCTATCATTAAAACAGAGCAGCAGGACCCAGAGCATGGTCCTTGTGGGGTGCTTGCCAAAAATACAAAAATTCCTGTGGGCCCATCCTGGACCCACTGAGTCTGAATCCTTACAAAATGGTTCCCGGGAAGCTGCATTTTCCTTTGTTTCCCGGAGGATTGCTCATGCACAGCAAGGCTTGAGCAACACCGCAGAAGGAGAATTTCCTGGTGTTGGAGGAATGATGTACAGACTCCAAGGGTTTTGTTTTGTTTGTTTGTTTCTGAGAGGACGTGGAGAGGGACTTAGGGATCCTCTGAGAGGGTACGGAAGGGATGTACTTTCTCCCCAGAGAAATACCCTGATGCGCCCATTCACTCCCCAAATTCTGCAGGAACTTCAGGGTGCTCACCAACTCCCCTGTCTCCAGACTTAGAGCCTCGTAGCCGAGGACGCATAAGTACCACCTTACAAACCGCCCCCCGAGGCTTCCCAAACACCCATCGGGTGGCGAATGGGAAAGGACAACCCGGAGCAGGAAAGAAAGCGGCTTTGGCAGACGGAAATGCCCAGGTACTCTCTGTGCCTGTCACTGCAGCCTCGAAATCTCCATTAAAGAAACACTGAGACAGGTCTAGCAGGGCTGCATGCATACCCGTGCCCTCTTGCTGATGTTGTTGTTTCCTGAACAGACAATCTGAAAACTGGAAACAGCACAGGGACAGAGGGAGAAAGAAGGGGGCAGACCCGCCAGGAGAGAGCTGGTGCAGGCCCCCCTCTTCCACATTTTTGGATGCTGCAAACTTTTGAGTCATGCGGCTGGCTTCGGCACCCTCTCGCTTAATTGAACAATCTAATTCCCAAAATGGGAAGCAGATTACTAAAAGCTATGCAGGATGAATTGCTCTTTTGTTCCACCAGACATTATTTGAAAACATCCTCAAACTATTTTCTTTAGGTTTTACCAGCACTGACTCTAACTAGCAAGGGACATAGAGTTTCTGAAGAAAAGAGGCTCGGGGACCAGGTTCTCAGCCTGCAGGACTGCGGGGTTGTTTTCAAATCTACAAGGGCAGCCTTTGAGAGCATGGGGGCTGGGACACTCAACTCTGGAGACTTGGAGAAAGCACAGCTCTTCCTGGGAAAAAACTTTCTTAATGACCCTCCCCCGTGAAGTGCTGGGACAGAAGAAAGGTCTGAATAAGGAAGAGTTTGCTGCCAACACCCTGGCAAAAAAGGACCCAGGAACAGACCTCTCGACACCGTTCAGGGGGCGGGAAATGTTGAAGACTGGATGGGGCCCTTCGGAGGGATTCATTTACCCGAGTAATATTGTGCACCTACTACGAGCCAGGCATGAAAGCAGGTTCTTCATGAAGCATTTTTTTCAGGCCATAGGACTATTTCTGGAGATTTCCACCCAGCACTTGGAGGTGTAATGCCTCTGCTTCTCCAGCCCTGGGCACACACAGAGATGGCTGGGCTCAAAAGCCAGCTCTGCTCCTGACAAGCTGTGTGACCTTGGGGAAGGGACATCACCTCCTTTCCATAGGTTTTCAAGCAGGAACTCATCTCAGCCTCCCAACAATCCTCAAGGTAGATGCAATTGTTATCATCATTTCAAAGATGGGGAAACCGAGGTGCCAGGCGGTTAGGTAACTTGCCCAGAGTCATGCCGAGAGCAAGTGACGGGCGGGATCTGAACCCAGGGATCCTGGCTCCAGGGCCCAGACTTTCAGCTGCAGTGCTAGCTCCTAGACTCCCCCATGACACTAAAAGCACCCCTTCCTTCCTTCTTTACAAATTAAAACCATGGTGAATGCAACCCCCAAAGCTACCTCACGTGACTTTGTGCGCTGGGCAAAAGGAGTACACAGCACACATCCTTCACGCATTTATTAATTTATTCAAGTGATACTTATTAAGGTGTTTTCAGTGTGTCAGGTACTGTGCTACACCTGGGGTCCTTCAAGAGCTCGTGGTCCACGGGGGAAGACAGACAAGTGAACAGAACAGAGTGTGGAGAGGGTCAGGACAGGGAAAAGCAGGGGACCCTCACTACAGATCTGGCCGGTATCTGGACGTGGGAGTGGGGCTGGGGAGGCCCTGGAGGGTTAACAAAGAAGAGGGAGGCATTTGGGGCAGTAAGTCCACCAAAGGCAAAAGCCAGGAGGCTGGAACAAGGGCTCGGGAAGGCCAGACAAGGGCTCGATGTGCAGCAGGAAGCGGGGTGAGAAGTGGGGGCGAGGATGAGGCTGCAGTGATGGGCAAGAGCCGGACTCTGAGCCTTGCTGAGGAGCTGGGGCTTCATCCTGAGGGTGATGGAAGCCGAGAAGAATCTTAAAAAAGAGGAAGACTCCATCAGATGCATGTTTCCGAAAGCTCTCTTTGGCTGCACTGGAAAGATTGGACGGTAAGGGTGGAATGGAGCAAGGTGCCCAGTGTGGAGACTTTTGCCTTAATTTGGACAATCAAGAGGGAGGGGCTGGACTGAGGTAGGGAAATGGCCCTGGAGGGGAACAGATGGGCTGGGGTGCAAGGTGGCTGCCTGGGGGTGGCAGGTAGCAGGGAAGTTGGAGGTCCAGACTGACGCCAGGTTTGTACCTTCATGGATGGGGGGGCATTAGCTGAGCAGGAGTGAATTGTCAGTCGGGGTAGAGGAGGAGGAGGTGGAGAGTCAATCTTTTAGATAAGGTGATTTTGAGATGCTTGTGGAGCACCCAGGTGGCTGCAAGGCCCAGAGGCAGCTGGGTGTCTGGGTACAAAGCTCACAACAGAGATGCAGGGAGGAGATTCAGACCTGAGCCCTTGGCCATCAAGTGTCCTGGGAGAGCATGAGGCCGCCTGGGGAGAGCTGGAGAAACGGGAGGGAGAGGGCTGGCCACAGAGCCCCCGGAACCCCATCATTTACAGGGCAGATGGAGGATGGGAGGAGCCCTTTGAGGAGACAGAGGAGGGTTAGGCATCCCTGAAGAAGGTGGCATCCCCAGAGGCAGAGGGAGAGGGCGTTCCTGCAGGGGAAGCAACCCATCTGCCAACTGCCTCCAAGCAGCCTGGTGAGAGGGAGAGTGTTGCGGGATTCGGGACCAGAGTGGCAGGTGTAGCAAGGAGAGCTGCTCAGCTCTGGCGGGGCAGACTTCAGACAGCGGCACGCAGGGAGCAGAGGGGAGGTGAGACTTGGTGAGGCGGCTCTTTGGGGAAGTTGCTCTGATGAGGATGGGAGCTAGGAGTTCTTGGCCACAGGGCACCAGAGCTGTCTTACCTACATTTGTTTTATTTTCAGGTTGGCATGACTGGGATACTTAATGGGAAAGAGCCAGGAGGGAGGGGAAGTTTCAAATGCAGGAGGGAATGGGGGGCGAGGGAGGAAAGAAGCAGGTAGAAGTCTCTGAGACGGGCAGCAGGGAAAGAATCCATGGGTAGAGACGTCATTTCTACAGGAAGAAGAGGGAAGGAATTGGGGAATCCAAGAGGTGAGTTGAAAAGCAAACTATCCTCATTAGGAGACTCTCAGAGTAAGGAACAAGAAGGCGCTGGTAGCAGAGGGGACTTTGGCAGGTGCCACCCAAGAGCCCTCACATCTCACTGCATTCAGTCCTCACAGCAACATAACTACCGTGAGGGCATTCTTATACCCATTTTACAGGTGGGGAAACTGAGGTCCAGAATGGTGAAGCAACTGGCCCAGATTGGGACCTGAAACCAGGTTCTTCTGATGCCCACACATCCTTCTGTCTCGGCAGACGCTGACCCCAGAGAGAGGATGCCTCCTGCTCAAGGCTTCTGCTATGTCCTCCGCAGTCTGAGGGAAGTGGCTGGAATCCGATCCTGTAACACCCTCACTGTCCTCTCTGTGTCTCACATACACAGAGGGGCTGAGTCCAGAGGGAAGGAAACAGCCTCATACCTGGCGCTTCCCTTCCAAACACTAGCTTCCAGAGCCGAGAGTGGTTTGACCGGAGAAAGCAGAGATGGAGTAGACCCCTCTCTCCCACCACCGCAGAGGGCCCAGGAGAGGCGGTGTGGATACAGGTCCCAAGCCGACCGGGGAGGCCTCATCTTAATGTCCAGCATGGAGCCGGCAAACGCATCACCTTTCTTTAACCTGCCGTGGAGGAAAGCACTCCCAGGGATGCAGAGACCGCCCTAAAAGCTGGCGCTGAGGGCCTGCGCTATAAATAGCCTTGCTCAGGCCTCCTTTCTGGTCTCCCAAAGCAACAAACAAACAAAAGACAGCCCATCACCCAAACAAATGTGCCTTCCTTGCCCCCTCCATAATCCCTCCACCTTCGGGGTCCTGCTCTCACTTCCCCGGCCCAGTGCAGGCCCCCAACTCTCCCCGTGTATGGGGTCTGCTCCTGCAGAGCCCTCGGCCGAGGCCCTAAACCGAGCTGAGGACTCAGGGCAAGGGCCCTCCTAGGCCTCTGCATCATGCATTCGCTCAGGAGAGTGACTGGATGCCACCTGTGTGTTGCTGAGGGCCCTAAGAGCAGGGCCTGCAGGGATGAGGACGGCAGGTGAGTCCTGCCCTCAGGGAGGAGAAAGGTGATGGCAAGGTCAGTGACAGCTTGCACTTCCTTCATGCTTACTGAAGCCAGTGCAACCACGATTCCTACTTTACTGATGGGAAAACTGTAGCTTAGGGCAGCAACATGCCCAGAAAGGCAGAGGCAGAACCTGAAGCCACATCTATCCAACTTCAGAGACAGTGCTCAGACCCACGGCCCCATCTTGGGGAAGATGGACTAGAAATGTGTCACCCAGGGAAGACAACTAGGCAACGAAGCTGGTCTGTGGGGTCTGGAGCTCCCATGCCAACTTCTTCTGTCACTGCAGAAATCCTCCTCCCCGGTCGCGCGGAAGTCCCCTCCAGTCCCCTCCACTTTCCAGGATTCATTCCACGGTTCTCTCTGCCAAGAATGTCCCTCCAAATTCTCACATGCCTTAAAAATTCTGCCTGTCCTTCAAGCACCAGCTCAAATAATACAAAGCCTCACCAAGTGCTTCCTTGGTCCCCACCTGTACCCTGAGGACCGGTCCCTCCTTCCCCATGAAGGTGCAGTGAGCATCTACACGCACCAGGCCCTCCTAGGTCAGGGGTCAACAAACTGTTTTGGTAAAAGGCCAGATAGTACAGATTTAGGTTTCGCAAGGCATATGGTCTCTGTCCCAACTATTCAACTCTATCCTTGCAGTGTGAAAGCAGCCAGAGACAATATGTAAATGAACACTATGGCTGTCTTCCAATAAAACTTTATTTACAAAAACAGGCAGCAGATGGGATTTGGCCCATAGTTTCCTGACCTCTGTCCTAGGCTAATGCTTCCCAAAGAACACTAATCCTTTAAGACACCCTGAGGTCACACTGGGACCTCACTGAGAAATGGCTGCACATTATAGCCCTCCTTAGAGAGTCCCAATGCTCATTAGACTATTAAAGCCTCTGAGAAGTCCTGCAATAAAGACACTTCTATAGCTCTGTCTAACCCAATGTTTCCCAATCTTATTTAGAACTATTGCCCATTAAAGTGCAAATTAAAACCACTATGAGATACCACTTCACGCCCACTAGGGTGCACCCAAGAGGACGGCTGTAATCAAAAAGACAATAATAAGTGTCCTCAAGAATACAGAGAAATGGAACCCTCACATATTTCTGGTAGGAATATAAAATGTTCTAGTCACACTGGAAAAGTCTGGCAGTTTGTTAAAAATTTAAACATAAAACTCAGCCATTCCACTCCTAGGTTATTCAAAAATAGCCAAAGACTGAAAACCACCCAAATGTCCATCAACCAATAGACCAATTGTGGTCTATCCACACAATGGAATATTATTCAGCCACAAAAAGGAATAAAGCAGTGATACATGCTAGAATATGGATGAACCCTGGAAACATTATGCTAAGTTTAATGAGGAAGTGACAAAGACCACACATTGTATGATTCCACTGAATATGCAATGTCCAGACTACACAAATCCACAGCAACAGACAGAAGGTGAATGGTTGCCTGGCGGTGAGAGTGAGATTAACTATAAATGGCATGAGAGATCTTGCTAGGGCAATGGAAATAGTCCAAACCTATCTTGCGGTGACAATTTCACACGTGGCAAGTTTGCTCGAAAATCACCTACTTGTACACCTAAACAGCGTGCAGTTTATGGCATGTAAATTATACCACAAAGCTATTAAAAAGTTGTTAAGAAGGAAGTGCCCCACCACGTTTCTGCCTTTCCAAAGCGATACCTCCTAACTTTGTGCAGAACACACTTTGGCACAGAGCACCGGGCAGTCTCACATATGTTAACTTGTTTTACACCCACTGCCCAGAGCAGACTGAGGCTCCAAGTAGATATGGACCTTGCCATAGATCACAAACTGGAAAGTGGCAGAGCCTGGCCTTGCACATCAGTCTCCTGACCCCAAGTTCAATGCCTGTTCTGGTCCTGCATGGCTGGAGGGTAAGATCCAGCAAGATAGGAAGCAGTAAGGAGAGGTGTCTATAAGTAGGGATCCCACGCCACAGAAAGGGCCTCACTGCCCCGTGGCTGGAATCCCAGCGCCCTCGGGTTCCTGCCCTTCTCCTCCTTACCAGGACTCAGCACAGCCTTCCCAGACCCCCGGGTTCCCCTGGTACAGTAGCTCTGCGTTAGGAGTGGCTGAAAGCTCGGGGAGGGTCTGACACCTGGCGGGGTCGGCCCCTCCAAGACACTCTGTGTTAAGCCTGGCAGAGAGCCACTGTCTGCTACAGAGGGACTGCGGGCAGGAGAGGCACACATGACATCAGGAAAAGCCCTGGACGAGAGATCCAGAGCGGGAACGGGCATCTGCCCCCAGGTCCAGGGTATCCCACCAGGAGGCCTCTGGTTTTTGAATGACACCTCATCCACCTGAGCTGTGGGGCGGGAGGTGGGGACAGGCTGAGAAAGGGCAAGATGCAGGGGTGAGAAGAGCCACCATCGACTGGTCACTGCCCCCCTGCTTCCGTCACTTTATGCTGACTGCACCTGGAAGGGTGGTGAGGTGCACCCATTTGCCAGGGAGGAAACTGAGGCTCAGAATCACCTGCCCAGGGCCCCCATGAGTGGGTGGGAGAGTCAGGTCCCAGCTCTGGTGCTTCTTCCTCATCCTAGAGGTCTTCCAGGGAAAGCATGGAGCAGAGTGTGTGTGTGTGTGTGTGTAAATCTGGAGAGTTTCAAACATGTTCTCCTGGTTTGATTAGAAGTAATAAGGAATCAAGATAACACGCTAAAATTTGGGAACAGCCCCTTCTGAGTTACTCTCTGCCTGAGCCTGAATTCAAGGCATTCATTAACCTCTTGTGCCACCAGCTGCAGGGCCACAACATACTCCAGGAGGCCAGCATCAATTTCCAGCTGTCATCACAGCAGATCAGAGTCTGCTTGCCTCACACTCAACGCCTGGCTCAGCTGGAAACCACAGTATTCTGTTAAAAGCAAGGTTCAGGTCATTTCCTAAAGGTACCTCTTGAAATCCAACAAGACAAAAGCCAACAGGTTTTTTGTGTTTTGTTTGTGCTGGGCGCTGGAGACAAGTCATTCCTCATTCGTTCCTCCCTCCCTCCATCAATTATACATCTCCATCTACAGCAAAACTCTCTCTTCAAGAACCTAGGGCCACAGGGCTGCAGATAGAAGGGATACACCAGTTGGATGCTGCCCCGTGATAAAACAGGGAGCTGATGGTATTTCAGACACGGGCGGGAGGAGCATGTACGGAAGGGTGGAGGGATGCAGGTGGGATCAGAGGGGGCCGGCTCTCAGCCCAGCTCCAGCTCTTGCTAGCCAAGAGGGGCACTTTGGATAAGTCCCTTAACCTCTCCCTGCCGCAGAATCCCCTGAGTGAGATGGGAATCTGTTCAGTGATGCTGTACCATGTATCCCCTGGGTGGGTGGATTAAATGAAGCAACAGGCCTGGAGGGCCATGCTCAGGGCCAGGGTACACAGTAGCTGCTTAGCAACTAACTGCGACTTCCCTTCCTTTACTTCATCCATCAGGATGTAAAAGGAACCTCAGGCAGAACTCTTGTGGTTCAGTAAGTCACTGCTTCCCATTACTCGGTGTAAGACATCCACTATTTATGAAAACAAATGCCCTCGCAGCTGATTTTATATACAAGTATCTTTACTCTAATGATCAAGATTGGATAATAATAGGAGTTCTATAAAAGGGAGCTGATCTAAGAGATGAATTACGTTTCTGAGCCTGGGAACTTACACTCTTCAACAGACAGGGCAAAAGCAAAGTAAGAGGACGCAACTCCACGAGGTTAAAAAACATTCATTCATTCATTCATTCAATCTTCCATCCATGTGTTTGAATAAATATTTTTTGGGCACTTAGAATGTGCTGGCAAGACAACAGGGAACAAAACAGGACAGTCCTTGCTGGCATAGGGCTTATAGTCTAATGGAGGGAGAGACAGAATAAACTAGTAAAAAAGACACAAGGATAAGTCCTATGCAGGCAATAAAACAGACAGATGGGGTTGAGAGGGACTGGGGTGCTGATTCAGCTGATAAGTGGAAGCAACAGGATGGGTAGAGAGGGCTTCCCAAATGACACGTGAATTAAGACTCAATGATAAGAAAGAGCCAGACACACAAGGACTTGGTGAGGAAACTTCTAAGCAAAGGGACTCTTCTATACAAAAGCTGGACACTGAGCCTAGGACAAGCCCAGGACATACGAAAGACAGAAAGAAGGCCGGTGCGGAGGAGGGCAGAGGGGAAGACGAAGGAAGCAGGGGCGGCCCTGGGCCCACAGCAAGAATTAGAGTTTCACTTCAGCAACTTGGAGCCCAAATTTTGTGTCCAAATTAAAATCAATTCAAGTGGCCACATGATTTAGAAATAAACAATTTTTTAAAACCTCCTCCAGGAAAGATAAACCAGAAAGACAAGACTACATCCTTCTGAATAAAGACAGAGAACTGAATACCCTTAGAGCTTAATGCAGGCTCAGCACACAATATGCTCTCAACAAATGTGTGCTGAATGGATACCATGCAAAAGCAATTTCAACCGTATACATGGCAAGCATGCGGTTGCTTGCAAAACCCTGGACGAGAGGGATGAGAGGACCGAGAAAGGGAAGTGAAAATAGACCACAGCCCATCTGATGCTACAATGCCGGTTACACTCTTATAGCACTCAATCCCTCCAGAGGACACAGGCTCAAAATGGAGAACCGCAAACATATTGAGATAAACTCACGGGTGCCAGATGCATAATGAGATACTAAGGGAAACCAGGGTGGCCTGATTTTGAAATCTGACATGAGGAAGACAAGCCGCCCCTGCCCCACAGGCCCCCTGCCTGAGCCAGAACCCAGGACTGACCCAGAGCCTGAGCTGTTCTCACTGGCTAAGCCAGTAACATTAATTATTCCCTGAAAAGGAAAATGAACTTTCAAGATGCCAGATGCCCAAGGTCAGGATAAAGCCATCGGCAGCCCTGCGCAGGGAAACAGCACCTTGTAACTGACTTTATGGGAATCTACGGGCTTGTCTCTCCTCCGCTTCTAGAGGGCTAGAACCGCGTCTTACATTCCCACCACTCCCAATTACGCCAAGTGTCCTTCTTATGCACACAAGGAGCTCAGACATTTGTTGAATGAATGAACAAGCACACAACTGAGGCAGTCCATTCTGACCAAGCAACGTGGCCCTGAATAAGGTCCCTGGAGTTAGAGGCAGTGAGAAGACAAAAAGAGCACACTATAGATGGGAACCAGCCACACAAGGAAACAGCAAAGAGAACTAGGAAAGAAACATTTTTAAGGACACTTGATCCAATACTTGAAGGACTGTCACATGGGAAAGGAATTAGGCACTTTCTATCCAAAGCCCCAGAAGCCAAACTATGACTGAATTCAAGGAAGAACTTTCTCCTAGCAGAGCGTTTGCCAGGCTGTGTTTAGTGGAATGCTAGCATTCGGGGGTGGGGGATGGGTGGGGGATGAGGGGAAAGAGTCCAAATGATTGCACAGGAAAATATGTTGAGTTTGAGTTAATCAAAGGTAATGGATATTCTTACTGAAGGGCATGGTTTTCAGCCCTTCTCAAATTTATGTAGCTCCAAATAGCTTTTCCTAGGATGCTACAAACATCTCACAGAGTCTCTACATTCCAAGTTCACCTCTGAGGAGAAGATGAATTAGAGCTGTCTGATAAAAATACCTTATTAAGGAAGGAGTGTCACACCAGCATTTGAGTAGTTTTAGGATGCAGAATTCAACATTGCATAGATAATACAAATGCAATCAGAGTAGAAAACTAGAATCATGGGTTCATTCTCACAGTGACTTTCATTTTGAATGACCAAGTAGCAGACAAAAAGGCCCAGTTACAAGTGAGGACACAGACTCACCATCCCCTCCTACCACTTGGTGTCCAAATGAGTGGGTGACATGGATATGACAAAGGGATCCTCAAAGCCATCAGTGCTGTTCTGGGGAGCTTAGGGACAAGATGAATTCTTGCCAGAGCCCACTTTGACTCTCCTCACGTAGTATTTTCTAGAAAATATTGCCTGCCACCTTCCTCCCATGTACCTGTACATTCTGTAAATATTCACTGGGGGCCTTCCATTGACCAGCAGTAGTGAGCAAAACCAGAAAAGGTACTGCTTCATGACTGCCTCCTGGGGAATTCAGACAATAAACAAACATATTGCACAAATAATAATTTAATCGAGGTTTTCCATACATGTTACAAAGGAAATGAATGGTACAAAGCAACGTAAGTTACACAGAGAACTTATCCAGTGTAGGATTTGAGGTTGCATTCCCTAAGGGAGCACAGAGACCAGGTTTTGCAGACACTCAAATGTGCAGGTCCTAAACATTCCACTGGAAAACCATAGCCCAGTGAGGCTGGAAAAGGTCACACAGCACCACCTCCCACCCCGCAAGAGCAGCCTCTGCTCTAGCATAATGTCATATGGATGCTCTATTTGGGACTATGACTCAGTAGGCCTGGAGAGAGCTAGAGAGTTTGCATTTCTAACCAGGTGATTCTAATGCTTCTTCTCTGACAACCACATCAGGCAGCACTACTTCATCAGGCATTTTAAAAGACCTAAATAAATGGCGGGCTATACCATGTTCATGGACAGAGAGGCTGAATCACAAAGATGTCAGTTTTCCTCAAATTAACCTATAAGTTCAATATTCTCCCAACCAAAATCCCCCCAGAGTTGTTCTGTTCTTTATTATTGTTTTTTAACTTGACAAGCTGATTTAAAATTCATTTGGAAGACTAAAACAAGTTTGGAAAAGAGCAAAGTGAGGGACTTGCCTTACGAGGTCAAGGCTTAAAATTAAACTATAGGTATAGTATTGACGCACAGTTAGCAAAAGAGATGAGCAGAACAGAGAGCCCCTAAACAGACATGTGCTTGTAGGAAAACTTTATATGGAAGATGGCATTACAAATCAGTAAGGAAAGGATGAACAATTCAGCAAATACATATATATATATGGCTGGATTCCTACCTTGTACCATATGCAAAAAGAAAATTCCAGGTAGATTATATTCCTGAATGTGAAAAAACAAAACTTTAAAACTCTTAAAAGAACCCCCCCCAAAAAAAAAGAAAACCCAGAAAAAAAATTTTTTTTTACAACTTTGGGGTACAGAACTATATCTTAAATAACACACCAACTGTGCAAACCAAAAAGAAAAATATTGGCAAATTTAAATTCAATACAATTTATGCCATACATAAACAAGAAAGAAAAGCCACACACTAAGAAAAGCTATTTGTAGCATGGGTACAAATACCTACAATGTATCAAGAACTCCTACCTATGAGAAAAGAGAAAAGGATATGAGCAGGAAGTTAATGGATGAGGAAACCCAAATGGAGCAAAAAAAAAACATGAAAAGATGCTCAACCTCATAAAGTAATTAGAGAAATGCAAATTTAAAACAGTGGGATACAATTTCATATCCATTACACCGGCAGAACTTAAAAACAGAACAAGTGCCTAGGTCTAGAATGGGGAGTAGTAGAAATTCTCATTCTACTCTTATTTGGAGAGTAAATTAGAACAATTCCTTTAAAAAGCAATTTGACATAATCTGATAAAACTGACAATGCATGGACCCTACCTCCCAGTAATTCCACTCTTAGGTATATTGTCTAGAAAACTTCATTTGTGCAGAGAAACACAAACAAGACATTCACTCAGCGTGCTTAATCATAGTGGGAAATGGGAGACAGTCTAAATGCCCATCAAGAGGAGCCAGGTAAACACAATGTAGTCTCTTTATATATGGAAATACTATACAGCAGGAACAGAATGAATGAACCAAAGCTACATGTATCAGTATGGAGACCATCTCAAAACCAATACTGAGCAAAGAAACAAAGCTATAAGAAAAAAGTGAGTAATGGATACCATTAATATAAAATTTTAAAACATGCAAGAAAGACTTAGCTATTATTTGGGAGATATACATAATATGTATATATATGTATATATACACATAATATGTGTGTATGTATAGAGGGCAGTATTTTATTTACATTAATATTTATATAAATAAGTTATATTTATAATTATAAACTCATGTCCTTTACATTCATTTTATAGAATGATAAATCTAAATTCAGCATAATGACCTCTAGAGAGGGAAGGAGAAGAATGGTATCTGGGAATAGAATAAAAATCACTCATAAAACCACTGTCCCTCTACACTATCATTAAAGTAGGGGAGGGTCTTCAATGAAGCCAGACCTTTCCAGATTAAAAAGCCTCAGAAAGCCTTTAGCCAGGGCTTCCCTGGTGGCGCAGCAGTTGAGAATCTGCCTGCCAATGCAGGGGACATGGGTTCGAGCCCTGGTCTGGGAAGATCCCACATGCCACGGAGCAACTAGGCCCGTGAGCCACAACTACTGAGCCTGCGCATCTGGAGCTTGTGCTCCGCAACAAGAGAGGCCGCGACAGTGAGAGGCCCACGCACTGCGATGAAGAGTGGCCCCCGCTCGCCGCAACTAGAGAAGGCCCTCGCACAGAAACGAAGACCCAACACAGCCAAAAATAAATATAAATAAATAAAATTTAAAAAAAAAAAAAAAAAAAAAAGAAAGCCTTTAGCCATCCTTCAACCCACAGAGGAAACTTCTCTTCAATTCCTGGGCACTGCACAATTCTGCACATTCACAATGTAAATGATGTCCTCTAGGGTTGTGCAGTGAACAACTTATACAACCGTACGTGGCAGCTCTTGTAACTCCAGGGCCACAGACCCCTTTGGAACACTGATGAAAAATGCCCGTCTCTGGGAAAATGCCCACCCACACAACTACTGCCTATAATGTCTGTGGATTCGGGCACCTTCCCAGCAACCATCAGCAGCCCTACATTGGTCAAACTCTTCCAGGAACAAGGGCTCACAACCTTCGGAAGTACTTGCAGACAACTCTGTGAGACTAAAGCTCTTCCTAAGTACGTTGAAAACCTGCCTCTTTACAACCTCTACCCGTTAATGTTGATGTACTTCCTTTCGACATGACATTGCTGCTACTGAAAGAAAGCTAACCTGTCCCCCCGGAGACTTCCGCTTTCCAGGCTAAATATATTCTTGACTTAGTTTATTGCAAACACGCCAAATCTTCTCTTTTGTTAAAAATGAATTTTTAAACTGCCCATCATTTTACCAAGCACTTCTTGCCCCAGTAAGTAAACAGGCATGCTGACATGTCGTCAAAGAACAAGAAAGCATTTCTCTCAGCTGCCCCTTTGGGAAACCTCTCAAGATCTCCATTCTGGCTTCCAAAGCAGCCAGATGCCCACAGAAGCCAGGAAGTACAAGGCTGGAGGCAGGGTCAGGCTTTTTCCAAGGGTGGGGGCTACGTTAACTGAGCAGCACCAGGACAGAGCCCCCCACGGGCCAAAGGAGACAAGGTATTTCCACTTACTCCCAAAACTCCATGACGGGAGAGGTGGCATTCTGTAGGGACACGTGGCTGTGGTTGGTTGCGTTCAGTTTCTGGAACTCCACGCAGTTCTCTATAGCAGAAACAAGACAAGAAACACAGGAAAATTACCCTCCGCGAGGGCTGGATCTTGGAAAACCTTCAGGGCCGATGGTGCAACCAGGTGGTTTCACCCAGCCACCCCAGGTAAACATGCCTCAGAGAGCACTGTGGGGAAAATCAATCACTTACAAACAGTTTAAGAGGGAGGCTTGGCTTGATTCAAACAGGAGGAGAAGTTTTGGGGGCAGGGTACCTCCTCTCCCCTATTCCCATGAACACGGCCTTTCCAATTCTTTCCTCTGGCCTTGTTCTTGAATCTTTCACCTTTTCCACTTC
This sequence comes from Balaenoptera ricei, assembly GCF_028023285.1. Lineage (NCBI taxonomy): Eukaryota > Metazoa > Chordata > Mammalia > Artiodactyla > Balaenopteridae > Balaenoptera > Balaenoptera ricei. The sequence goes on along the minus strand of NC_082649.1, from coordinate 100,592,267 downwards.
CCTACCTAAGGCCTGTCCATAGCATTTACCTGTTCTGCTCAGTGGCCCCAGCAGGAACAAGGGGGCTAAAGGGGGGCGTCAGCCATGGTGTCCCTGGGCCAGTAATGCAGGTGAGACTCAGTTTTTCTTCATGGAAGAAGAGGCTAATGGCACAGCTGCCTCATAAAGACCTGATGACTGGATGAAATAACATCCAAATGTGTAAAGAATCCCTAATTCCTTCATCATTCCCTCAATCCAGGAAAGGATTTATTGAATATGTCTTCTCATTTCATGAAACTTGATGACCAAGAGAGATTTGAATCTCAAGTTTAAAACATCTGAGTGTTCATCCTTTAAGGCCCAGATCAGCCCATTAACCTCTCCTCCAAGAAGCCTTCCTTGATCTCCGTCTCCTGAATTCTAAGAAAGTTAGAATTTAAAGGTCCTCCAAGGAACCTCCTTCTCCACGCCCTTTATTTTGAAGAGGAGGAATCAGGGTTCAGAAGAAGTCAAGGGACCTCAACCACACCCGTTCCTCCCTCACAAGTCACCAGCCAGTTAGGGGAAGAAAACGGAATCAACTCCAGCCAAGGCTCCACCTCCTTTGCCATGGTTATCGCCTGGTTCTGTCTGCCACCATGGGATCTGGGTCTCCTTCCTGCACCTCCCTGTTCACAGAGCCACCTCAGTCACCAGACTGTGAGTTCCCAGAGGACAGGGCCTCCTGCACCCATGCGCTTCAAAGCCCGTGCACCCAGCACAGTGGCCAGCACGGAGCCCGTGTTCAGCCTCACTCTGGCCCTTCGCTCTCCTCATGTGTGCACGAGCCCTCCAACTCCATCTATAATCTCCAGAACAGGAAGCCTTCCTATATGTGATGTTTCACACAAGTGTTCACACGCCTTCAGAGAAAAGGGAATGCAATCAGTGGAAGAAAGCTTTGCAGCCCACTGGGGAAAAGTTCCCCAAGTGTCTGCGCCCTTCCCACTTCTCTGGGCAAGTGCTAACCATATTAGGAAAGGAGATGGTCTGTGGGGTCCACAGACAGTCCTAAGAGAGGTCTGGGAACCTAATATTATAGGCAAAATGCCTGAATGTACACTTGTGCCTTTTTCTGGAGAGGAGCCCTTAGCTTTGATCAGATTCTCTAAAACAGTGTTTCTCAAATTTTTTTTCTAGAGTAAAAAAATGTCTCAGACACCCAAGGTTGACATGGTATTTTTTATTAAAATGACATTTAATCTTTTACAAATAAATAATGAATTATAAAGTCTTTGTGATTATAGTATTCAAACACCTATAAAACCAGAATTTACAAGTTAAATACCAACTATACTATGGAACCAACACAATTCAAATTGATAGCATAAAATGGATGTGTATGATAATGCCATCTTGTGAAACTAAATCGATTTCCCAACAGAAAAACAGAACTGACAGGTAGGAGGCAGGGTCTATGGAATTAAGCTTGCGTATTTTTCCATGCACTATTTGAGATTCAATTCTACCACCATTTTTCTCCGGTCACACATTTGCAAAACCTTTGTTCCTACAGTTTGTTGCATTCTTGGCTGGACTTAGTATCAATGACCATTTATGAATTAAATCTCTCTGCTCTTTTTCCCTTGGCCACCATCATCCTGTTCACCAAGAATGCATCTTAAATGGTAAACATGGACAAAGTCAGGCACTGAGATCCCCCAACCGTCCTCATTTATGAGGTGGCTGGGCAGATGATCCAGAACATGCACAATTTTTTAGAGTATCCTCAAAATAAATATGCACAATTAAATTATCATGGAGGACTCACAGCCCTCCAAGAATATGTCCTTGAATTTTAGTTTGATAAACAAGACCCCACAAAATGTGGTGGATGGGGGGAAGCAAGGCAAAGTCATGCAGGGATAGAAGCTAGTTCACAGCATTTTCTTGGTCTAATGCCCACTGTTCCTTCTGCTGGTGACCAACATCCTACCCAGTCTTACTGTGTCTCAGCTTTCAGGATGACTGGCCACTTCCAGAGACAACCTAACCACAGGTTACAACACAGATGGCGAATAGGTTAAAGCATGTGTGTTGATTCCAGTCAAAAGGTGGTGGCTGCCTAGACTTCTGAGCAGAGTTCTGAGGCCAAGACTAGACTCAAAAGGAAAGCATTCTACAATCGACTAGTGATGTCTGCACTGAGCACAGCCTCCAAAGACAGGGGTTGAGAAGTATTTGCCTTCCCTAGATTGTAAGATTCAATCCTGACAGGATGACAAATTGATAAGTAAACAGTATATTAGAATCCAAAGTAATGTAAAAAGTTACCCATTCAAGGCAGGAGGAGGGTGGTGAATTCAAGTATCTACCTGGGTAGGACAGGTAGAGTAAATGAGCAATGTGAGCTGGGTGGGGACTGTGGCCAGCTTGAGGACAGAAGCTTCAAGCAAAGGCAACAGACGGTTCTCAGCTGCAGCCATTGCTGCCAAGTAAGAATGTGGGAATGTGGCTCTGGTTTTGCCAGATCTTTTAAATTTTTCAAGAGAAGCTGAAAATCTGGATTTTCATGTCAAGCCTTCTGATTTTTCAATTTTGACAACCAAATACATTTTTGAAATTTGCTGGTCACTGATCTAAAGCCTAACTGGCTGACAGACCCCCTGTCTGCAACCCTTGATCTAGTCTAACCCCTTCATTTTACAGAGGAGAACCTGACACTCAGAGGCAGGGCTGGAATTGCAGCCCAAACCCCTGAATCTCAGTTTAGTACTTCTTCCTTGCATCCCTACTCTGTGCAGGAAGGGTTCAGTCTCTGTATTTGGCATAGCGAGGAAAGAGCATCACAATTCTTCTCCCTGTGCCAATCCCTGGGCCAGTGCTCAGCTCAGGTTCAGAGCTGAAGAGTGTACAGACCAGGTACACTTGCAGTGGAATCTGGACTCATGGCAAGAGACATGACATACCACCAATCCCAGGTCCCCAGCAGGACCATCAGAGAGACCCTCCCTGGAGGCCATACCTGTGTTCCATTCGTGCCCACAGGTGGCCCAGGGGAGCTCGGTGGTGAAGCAGTTGCTCAGGTAGAAAATGGCCCACGCCAGGATGATGATGTAGTACACGTTTAGATGGGCCTCAATCACCTGTGTTGCATAGCCAATGCCTGAAAGAACAAAGGAAAGGCAGTGATTTGTCTCTCTCCGCCTTGTTAAAAGCTGCCCTTCACAACCTGACATCACCCAGGAACCCTTTATACTTTCTTATTAACTTCGCACTTACCTTCAAATAAAGGGCACACTTTCCTCCAACACGTAATGCCACCTTCACTAGTAAATTGTCCCAGAGCTGTTTCCAGGAAAAAAACAGGAATCCCACAGCATATAAAAAACACCACATAGGGAATCAGGAATGCCCCTGCAAGGATGCAAAGTAAGTGAATGAGGTTAAAATTGCCTCTACCACTTCACGTTCAGCCCTTTAATAAGCACCTACTAGAGGCAAGACATCATGTGCTCTGAGCTTGAGTTCAAGTTCCTCCTATGAGGACCAGAGTCAGAAAATGTGAGCCTGGGTTTGTGCTCTCTGCCACCTACTCCCTTGAGTAAGTTTATGTCACATCTCCCAGCCTCAACTTCCTCAACTGTAAAGTAGGGCTTTAATACTTAATATCTGCACCACTTATCTCACTTATCTCTCAAGACATCATGTGCTCTGAGCTTGAGTTCAAGTTCCTCCTATGAGGACCAGAGTCAGAAAATGTGAGCCTGGGTTTGTGCTCTCTGCCACCTACTCCCTTGAGTAAGTTTATGTCACATCTCCCAGCCTCAACTTCCTCAACTGTAAAGTAGGGCTTTAATACTTAATATCTGCACCACTTATCTCACAGAATTGTTGTGCAGCTAAGATGATAATGTAAAAGAAATTGTGTTATATGCTTGATTCTTTTATTTATGCATTCTACCCTCCAGCGCAGGTCAAATTCATTCCCTCCCTGAACGCTACATCCTTCTTTTTTATTCTAAAGTAACCTCAACAGGCCAGGGGAGGGGGACCTCTTCTTCTTACTTGGGAAGTGACCTGCAAAAAGTCTTCATAAAGAAAGGCATTCTCAAGGAGATATACAATGAGCAGTAACAGGCCCTTGTACATGAGCCCTAGGTATGAAGCTGAGTTATGAGCAGTTCGTAGCAAGAATCTGTCCAGAGAGGCTGGCTTTGAGTCAATCTGAGAAAAGACCACCGTAAGCTTTAGTGCTCCCATCTTGAAACACAATACCCACTGCCTGGGCCTTTCTGTGAAACAAATTAAATAACTGAGGTGAACATGAGCCATTACAAGAAGAAAGGGATTTTTCCAAATCCCTCATTCTCTCTCTCTCTCATCTAATAACAAAGCATGAAAACACACGCTATTCGCCACCATCTGAGCTCACAAATGAAGGCTTTCACTCAAAGTGCTTTTGGCTAAATGAAGTCCCTTTAACCACAGGATTAATAGCAACGATTTTGATCAATCCTGATAATAGGACAATATTTACCAGGTTTTGAAAAGGTCTTAGTTTTCTATTTTTACAAAGTTTCACATTGGGAAAGAAATACTAAACTATTGTTGCAATTTATGAGTAGAGCTGTGTAGATTTTTTTAAAAAGGTAAACAGTTGATAAGCAGATACCCCAACTATATTAGAAGGCAAAAAGTGTGTAAAAGAAGATAAGAGGGTCTGTGTGCTGAATATAAATCTAAGTGATTAAAACAAGCCACAGAAGTTTCCCGAATATGCTGTAATTTACCTGTGAATCCTCTAGAACCTAACAGATGACACTTTCTGAAAGCCTTGTGGCCTCTCTGTTCACAAAGCTAGTAATCCTTAAGATAACTAGCTCAATTAAACCAGGATATCTGTGCACCCAACGGAGACTCTTGTCTCATTAGAGTAAAAAGAAAATGACTCATTTTTAATCTTGACTCACAACAACCTTTTTTTCATCTGAGGCAGAGTTTGTAATTAATGCAACTTACACTATTTTCTGATTTTAGGAATGCATTTTTTGTTGTTGTTTTGGCATAAGAATTTCCCGTATTTTAAAAAAAAAAAAGAAAAAAGATGTTAAAACAGCTCTTGCCTGGGACTATCCTAAAGGGTTTCCACAGGCATCTAAGTGGACATGGCAGCTTACACAGGCTGAATGTGCAAAGAGAGGCGGATTCCCAGCTGAGGGCGCAGGGCACGTTCGGGGTCTCTGAGTCGGCTCCCTCTCTCCCCCTTGCCAAGCCACCAACACCGGCGGCCACTTCATTACCAGTGCAGGGCAGGCTTGGAGCAGCCTGTGCCTTCAGGATGAATGTCTCCAAAGAAAGGGCCCTGGCCAAGCAGTACCCTTTTCACTCTCCCTGCAGCTGCCCGCACAGGAAGTCCTGCTCCACGAAGCCTAACAGTGTGGTCCCTGCCAACCTCTGAGCCACCTTCATTGGGGTCTGGGGATCTGCTGGAGGGACACAGCAAAGAGAGGGAGGAATACATAGACACAGGCTTCTCCTTGCAGAAACTGTGCCACTCAAGGTTTCACAAAGTCCTTTGCCATGGAACTGCCAGCTGTCCTGCTGATATGACAGGTCGGGGGCTCCTAAAGTCTGGAGCCCCTTCCTTGGGCTGGGAGATTTGAGGACTCACTGCTGCATCTCCACCAAACTGACTCGGACACGTTGTCTCTAGAAACGACTCTCTCATCACCTTCCTTTCCCTGACCCCTGCAAGCTTTAAGCAACTTCTAAACATCCAATTATTATTGTTGCTATTTGTCATGAGTGACTCTGAGACCAGTAAAAGAAACTGGTGCCCACTTTCCCACCAGACAGTCCTGAAAAGAGGCCCTAGAAAAGGCCTTACGGGCAAATGAAAGGCAGGGAATCAAACAGCAATGTCTCACCTAAAAGTTCTCCCTGTTGTCATCCAATCCCACTTTAAAACCAGGCCTTTGGTGTCAGAATCCCATCTTTACCCCTTATTAAGTGAGTGACTTCTCTGGCCCTTAGTTTCCTCATCTGCAAAACGGGTATACCACTACCTACAAAGATGACTGTAGGATGAAACGAGATGATGTAAGTAAAGTTTAGTACGGAGGCTGGCATTTCAACAAGCGCTCAAAACCCGAGCCTACTCAGATTGAGTCCCTTTCCTTCATGCAGGTTTCCAGTCAGGAAAGCTGAGGCTCAAAGGCGCTGTCTCCTGCCCCAAACGTGAAGGGCTCCTGGTCTCGGTCTGCACCTCACGCTGGGTCAGAACACACCTGGCGGACAAGTCCCCGCGTGCTAGCAGGTGGTACACGCAGGTGCGAAGCACGCATGCGCACTGGGACGGCGCGCCTTACCCGGGGGTAAGCTCGCTCGTCAGGTGGCCCGGGCCGCCGTTCTCCGCGAGGGTCCCGCTACACGCAGGCGCGGGAGGGGTCTCGCGCTCACCCCGAGCTCCCCGCCCCCACAGGGCTGGCTTCCCCCAACCCATTCTCCTCAGGGCCGCGCGCCGCCTCACCTCCGCCGTTCTTGTAGCACAGGTAAGGGAAGCGCCACACGTTGCCCAGCCCGATGATTTCCCCTGCCACGCTCAGCACGAACTCCACCTTGTTATTCCAGTGGCCGCGCTCGTGGACTGCCTTGTCGCGCTTGTCGCGCGGGTCGCGGGCGGACGCCGCGCCCCCGCTGCCACCCAGCACCTCGGACTCCCTCGCCTCCTCGGCAGCCTTCCCGTTGCCCAGAGGCAGCGCCTTCTCCGCCGTCATGGCCGCGCTGGCTGCCTCGTGCGCCGGGCCGGCTCTGCGCCGCCGCCCCGGGCGGGCTGGCTTTTCAGGAGGCGCGAGCAGGCGGGAGGGGGAGGCAGGGGGTGGAGCTGAGGGGCCGGGCCGGGCCAGCGCAGGGACGGGGACGCTGCGCGGCGGCCCGGCGGCCCGGCCCGCCCGGCGCCCGCATCGCCTCAGCCCGGCTAGGCCCGGCCCGGGAGCCTCGCGAGCACCTTGCGCGCGCCGAGCACCTTGCGCGCGCCGAGCACCTTGCGCGCGCCGAGCACCTTGCGCGCGCCGAGCACCTTGCGCGCGCCGAGCACCTTGCGCGCGCCACCCCTTCCTCCTCATGTCCTACCCACATGGCCTCTTAAGAGTGGAAGGGTCCATTCAGGCCTAGGCTGGGCTCCAGGCACCAAGCCCTGAAGTTCCCCTGCTCTGTAACCTCCAACCTCCTGCGCCTCAGTTTCTCAACTCTAATAAGAGAAGTGGCTGTACAACAGGCTTCTCCGACTTTAACGTGAACACCAAGCACCTGCGGATCTTGTTAAACTGCAGATCCTGATCTAGTGGGTGGGGCTGGGCTGGAGCTTTGGCGTTTGGAACATGTGCCCAGGTGATGCTAATGTTGTTGACAGGGACCACACCTGGAGGAAGAACGGAGTAAATGAACTCTGGGTTTCTTCCCAGTGCTCAGAATGTGAGCTCCCCTAGGGAAGGGACACCTCCAGATCTTGTCCATCCTGGCGCCCACTGCTCTAAACACAGTGACTCAGGACAGTGTGGCAGTTAAGTGCTCCTGTCCAGACGGGCAAATCTAATTTGAATCTTATGCTCCACCTATCTTAGTCTTCTTAGTCTTGTGAAGAAGTCATCTGACCTCTCTGTGCCTCAGTTTACTGATTTGCAAAAAGGAATCCCAACAGTGCTTTTCTTATGAGTTTGTGTGTGTGTGTGTGTGTGTGTGAGTTAATAAGAAAATGCTTATAAAGTATTTAGTGTATTCGAAGTGCTCTATACAATGTGTAGTCACTCACAAATATATTTGTGCATATTCTTGTTTAATATCTGTCTTTCCACTCAATTGAAAGGATGATGTACACTGTCTTGTTTATTATAACAGGCACAGAAGCTAGCACAAGACCTAGCACATAGTAGATGCTTACTAAATATTTGTGGAGAGAAGAAGGAAAGGCCAGAGGAAGGAAGGGAGGAAAGAAAAAGAAAAGCAAAAGAAGATTAGGTCTGCAAGGGGCCACAGAGATAATCAGACCCACCTCTCATTTCACAGCCCTGAAGAAGCCCAGCCACATGAACTGTCGCTAACACCACCCACTGAGCTCTCCATCCATCCCTTGGAGCTCCCCCGAAGCTCTGAGGAAGAGCCTCCTTGTCTTGTGGCCTCAGCTTCTCCTTCATTCTAGCTAACAACTGCTCAAATCTCTCCCCACCTCCATGCCCCCCAGAAAACCCTTCCAGCCACCATCTTCCCCTTTCAAGCTGCCTTCCTCCCCTCCCCCTCACTATCATATTTCTTGAAAGAGTGAGTTTACATGCTGCCTGCCCTATCTTCACCTCCCACTCATTCCTCAGCCCACAGCAATCTGGCGCCCACCCCCGCCACTCCCCTGAAAATGCTGTCTGTGAAGTCCTGGAAGCACTCTTAAAGTGGCAAATCCTACAGTTCCTTGTCCATCGCCATCCTGCCTGGCCTCTAGGTAATTTTCTGCAACATTATTCCCATCTTTCCCTCTTAAAATTCACACCTGCTTGGTTTCCTTGGTACTGCCTGCCTCTGTTACTGTTTCTCTCTCTGCTTCTCTAGTCTTCCTCTCTTTCCACTTAAATTGGGTCTTTCTCACGCCGTTAGCCATCCAACTAAACGCTGACAGCTCCCAAACCTCCACTCCCAGGTGCTGTCCAGCATATACTCAAAAGCAGAGATCCTGCAGAGTGTTAGGGTGAGAGTGAACTGAACTCAGGTAGATGCAGGCTCTGCCCCTTATTAGCTGTGTTACCTCTGCCTCAGGCTCCTCCTCTGTAAAGTGGGGTTAATATTAATTCTGACCTCATGGGGTGGGTGTGAGGGATAGAAGCCTTGAGCACAGTAGGTGCCCTGTGAATAGTATTTATTATTCTTATTGTGATCATGATGATGATGATGGTGATGATGGTGATGTTGGTGATGATGATGTCATTCCCTTGCTTAGAAGTCTTCATTGGGCCTTCTTTTCCTACAGGATGAAATCAAATTGCGGACCCTGGCATTCTGAATTACCACCACAATCTGATTGTCCCAGACTTTCCTTCTAAATTAATTCCATCTTCTCCCATGCTAAAAGTCCACATCAGTATTTTCATTTTCTTTGTAGTGATCCTCAGCGCTGCATATAGAATGGGCAATCAAGATCATCTTCGATCTTGGTGGTCCCTGCGCATAATAGGCACCTAGGAGTTCATTTGTTAAATGAACAGCTACATCAGAAATTAGAGTTATATTCCTGGATTTTATTATTGCAATATTAGGCTATACCCCAGAATCTGTGTAAACCTCCTTTGAATCTAATTACATTTTCACTTTGTACAGCTGGTCAGCAAAATTAGCTACAGGAATTGACTTCCTCTGAGCAGCTATGATTTTACAAGGCCTGCTTGGGAAGTAACGTGAACCAGCAGCCCAAGAGGGCGGGGACCCCAGCTCAGTTCTGCTGACGAGTTCTGTGGCCTTGGGTACGTCCCCTAGCCTCTGAGCTTCGGTGTCAGTTCATAAAATGAGCCTGATTGTCGTCATCTCCCATGGTGGTCTTAAAGATGAAGCAAGACCATATGTGGAGAGCCTTGTACAAATACTAATGTCCCAAACTCACCTCTCACGTTTTAACATTTCCCTTTATGAAAGTTAAACAGGTCAGTGTCCTCCTGTTAGAATTTAGTAAATAAATATTTAAAGTCCATCCCCATGATTATTTCATGGCTCTTGAAAAGGCTTCGTCTTTTTCTCTGTCTTTATCCAAAAGAGACCACATCTCCCTTATCATTTCACAGCCTCAACTCTGGACCTTTTCTATTTGGTTATTTCTTTGTTTAGGTTCAGTGACCTGACGAGCACACACCATGTCCATGGGGTAGATGTGCTTAGGTTGGAGCACAGATGGGGTATGAGCCAAGTCTCATTTCCAGAGCTGGTCCTGATGCAGCATAGCATAGTGGTTAGGAACGTGGGCTCTGCAGTCATACTTCCTGGGTTCAAAGCCCAGCTCCACCACCTTGGCAAACTACTCTCAGCCTCAGTTTCCTTATCTGTAAAATGAGGGTCCTAATAGTATCTGCCTTTTAATTGCTACGAGGATTGAATGGGTCAGCATTTGCAAAGTACTTGGATTTGTGCCTGATATAGACATTTTGTTTAATAAATATAGAAATAGTCTTCAGAGAACAGAAATGTCATGACTCCCTATTCCCTTCTTGGGCCAAGCATTCAAAGTCTTTTATCTTCTAGAAACAGCAGTTGCTGTCCTGAAGGCTGTTTAAACTTCAGGATTGCTCATTCATTCATTCACCAAATACCTATGGCTCTTCAGTTGTTTTTCAGATACCGTATTGGTCATGAGGGGACAGGCACAAGGCCTGCCCCAGTGGGATGCTGGAACCAGCTCAGACCACCTGGTGAAAGCTGATGATTAAGTTTTCAGGGATTTTGCAAGCCACAGTTGTTGGTAGCTTGAACTCTGTCGTGGTGGTTGTATTTACACCACGGGAATCTGCCGACACTACAGACACTACCAATCAGCTCCACCCCACCCAACCAGTGTACCACCCACTGTTATGGGAGGAGACAGCTGCTAGTCGAGTAGTCACAGCAATGACTGGGAAGTTGGTGCTATGTATCACGGAGGAGAGGTCTGCGGTGTTGAGAGACCTTGTAACCGAGAGGTTGGACCTTGTCCAGGAGGTCAGGGAGAGCTCCCTGAGCAAGTGACAGGTGAGCCGCAGCCTGAAGGGACAGGAGCAGTGACCTGGATGAGGAGGGGTTTGGGGGTCCTGAGTAGTGATCTCGAGGGCTGGGGCTGGAGCACAGAGTGTGCAACAGGATGTGCCTAAAAGGGAAGAGTTTTTAGCAGTGGGCAACATGAGCAGATTTGCATTATAATGAGATTACTGTGACTGCAGTGTGAACAGTGGATTATGGGGCAGGGTGGGGGCAGGGTGGGGGCAGTGAAGAAGCTACTGCAGTGGTCCCAGCCAGAGATGATGGCAGCTTAGAGGAGGGAGGGGACAGTGGAGAGTGACAGAAGAAAGTGGAGTAGAGTGATATGGGGGGGGGGGCGGGGGGCTGGGGAGGGGTGAAATCCAGAGGACTCAGCCTGGGACTGAATGTGGAGGGCAAGGGAAGGGAAGCTGTCAGGTACGTCTCCTGGTTGGTGGAGCTCTAGCACCCCACCGTGGGGTGATGGTCCTGCTCCACTCTGTGCAGGTGTGCCCACTGCTGGCTCGTTTGGGGACCAGAGCACTGTCCTCAATCATGTGAACGGCTGCTGGACCAAAAACCTACATGGCAGAACCAGGATCAAAGAGAGGAAGCAAAAAAGGCGTTCGGTACCAGAAAGAACTTCCTGCAGATTGTCCATTCTGAATAGTCTGCTCCAGGAGGCGGTGAGCTCCTCAGAGCTGGAGATGTCAAAGTGGAAGCTGGATGTAGCACACGGCAGAGACACCGTGGGGGGGACTTAGGAATGGAATTTCCCAATCATGAGAGTCAGAGACAGCACAGGTTCCCAGAAAAACCTTGCCTCATTATTACCACCATCCTTTTTTTAATAAGTCTGCCTCAAGAATCTCAATTCTTCACCTTTTGTTGGACCGCGCCATTAGCCACACACTTCTGCAGGACCCTCCCAGCACTGGAGTTTGGCCATCTGACTTGCTTTGGCCACTAGAGCGAGGAAGAAGAGATGACGTGTGAGTTCCAAGCCTCGAGAGACAGTGTTTCTGTTCACCTGCTTCTTCGAAAGGATGTTTCTGGTCAGTGTGCTGGTCCAGGAGGAAAACAAGGTACACACAGAGCAGAACTGCCCCAGCTGAGGTGCCCCCAGACAAACCCAGACTGAAGCAGAGCCTGCAGCGCCCCACAGAGGGATAAGCAAACCCAGCCCAGGCCAGCCCATCTTCTGCCTCCTGACTTAAAAGCTGTAATAGTCAGTGCCTATTGTTTTGAGCCACTGAGTATGGGGGAGGCTTACACACTTTTGTTCAAGTCCTTCCCTTTCTTGAACACCCCCGTTTGCTCATCTGACAGAGCTCATTCCCTCAAGCCCAGATTAATGCTCACCTTCTTCATGAATTCTAAAGTGCTTTCTCCACCTCTAAACTCTCAGGGCTCCTTGATGACTGAACCTTCCAGCATGAGGCATCGTTTCGCCACCCTTCCACACCAGATCTAGGACATGCCCCCGGGGAAGGTCCCTGTAGAAACATTCTTCCCTAAATGCCCTCAGGGCTGGCTTCGGGCAAGGTCTTTACTGGTAAGGCCAGAATTCAGATGGAAGGATGGGGGAGGCCTGCTGGTAATGCTGCCCTCCCCTTGACTTCTAGCAATCTCTAAGTCTTAGCTCCGTCTGCGTATCTTCTGCCACGATGTCTCTTTTATTGGAAGGAAATGCTGAAAGAACTGAAATGTTTGGATGACTGAGCATGAGTAGGTGATGACTCTGTCTGTATACTGTAGTAGATTGAATGATTGGTCGTGACTCTTCACTCCCCCGTAACTGTGTTTACATCCTCATTCTTGCCGCGGCCCCCTGATGGACACACTGTCCTGCTCCTTGCCTTGGTTTTGGCCGCGGCCACGTGATTCACGCTGGCGGTTTGACACGTGCTTGCACAGTTGGGTTTGCCCTCTTACCTGCTGACACTGCTGTGAGAACACAGCCCACGTGGCTGCTGCCCCCCCAGCCTCAGCCCCAGAAGGAGACAGTGGGGCTTGTTCCACAGCCAAAGCTGACCGATATGCTTATCACAGGCTGTGCTTGGGCCCTCACGCACCCCTTCTCTGTCATGCTGCGTGACACCACTGTGGGGTAGGGATGGTAATATCTTTGTTCTACAGATAACAAAACTGAAGCTCAGAGACGTTGAGCACCTTGTCCAAACTCACACAGTGGAGCCAGAATTCGATTTCAGTTTTTTGATTATACTCTTTGACCTGCCAGGTGTGATTGCGGTCCTCTTCTAGCCAGTGATTTCACCCATATGAACTTTGTCTTTCCCTGTTTGATCTAAGAGAAAAAGGAGGGGACAGAGGAGGAAGTCCACGTCCTCTTCCTCACCTAAGCCTGAGAACATTAGTTCAAAACTTAGTCATTATATCCTGGATGCCAGCCTGGGAAGAGGAGCCCCCATCTGGGCCATTTCTGGAGGAGACTCTTTCTAAGTTTCCAAACCCTGATTTTACACTTGGACTCTGAGCTGCAGCCCTTCTGGAATTGGGCAGCATCTGTGTTGTGAACGCAAGTGGTTCCTCACTTCTGAGTTTCCCTGTACTTGTACCTAATCTCCCCGTTATCCTGCCTCAGATGTCTAAAGCCAGTGGCATATCAAGATGTTTACATTTACCTACAGGTGGGGCTTCCAGAACCACTGCGTCCGGCAACAGGCTGTGTGTGCTCAGCTCCAGCGGCACCATTCACATTGTCACTCGAGAATTGTGCAACATGGTGGCCCTGATCCTGTTACGACACATGTCAACCCTGACCCTGGGTTACCCAGCTGGGAGACTGCTACGCTCCCCATGGGCCCCAGATATACATGCCTTATAGCTGTATATCAAGGTTCCTCAAATATTTCCTGTGACGACCATAAACTAAGAACTGAATGACTATTAACGATATGTCCAGCCCCAAATCATAGCTCTCTGGGTCTGTTTCTCTGGTAACAATGATATCCCAAGCAACATTTTCTACACCACTTTCTTTATTGTGATCCATTACCAAAAAAAAAAAAAATTATTGGGGAACTTTTTTTTTTTTAAAGGAGGGTTCTTTTTTTAAAATTATTTATTTATTTATTATTTTTGGCTGTGTTGGGTCTTCATTTCTGTGCGAGGGCTTTCTCTAGTTGCGGCGAGCGGGGCCCACTCTTCATCATGGTGCGCGGGCCTCTCACTGTCGCAGCCTCTCTTGTTGCGGAGCACAGGCTCCAGACGCGCAGGCTCAGTAGGTGTGGCTCATGGGTCTAGTTGCTCCGCGGCATGTGGGATCTTCCCAGACCAGGGCTCGAACCCGTGTCCCCTGCATTGGCAGGCAGATTCTCAACCACTGCGCCACCAGGGAAGCCCTGGGGAACTTTTAAAGAAATTTTCCTTGTGCCCTAACACCCTCATCCCAGAGAGAGCCCACAGTGGCCCCTATGGTCTGACATGCGCTAAGCAAGGTGCTGAGTGCTGGTGATGGCTCAGAAGTGGTCTTGGCCTTTCAACAAGTTAAACATAATCCAGCATGGTGGGCACTCGAATGGAGGTGGAAACAAGGTCTTATGGGAGCATCCTAGGGGGTTGCATAAGACTTCAGGGAGGAGGTGACATTTGCACTAAGCCCTTGAAGTATGAGTAGGCGTTCAGGTGGGCAAAGGAGAGGAGGCTGTGTCAAGCAGAAGGAACAGTGTAGGCAAAGGCACGGAGGTGTGGAGATGCTCGGTGGGTTTGGGGGATGCCAGCTACCTAAAACAGAAGTGTCCAACAGAGCAGCCGCCGGCTGCACGTGGTTACCAAGTACTTTAAATGTAGCTGGTCCTACTGGAGATGTAAAACACATTCCAGATTTTGAAGACTTAGTGTAAAAAAGAAGAATGTAAGATAGCTCACCAATATTTTTAATATTGATTACATGTTGAAATGATAATTTTTTGGATTTGTGGGTGTGATATTGTGATTTATAAGAAATATGTATTTGATCATTCAGATGACCAAAATATAGTTCTCATATATATATGGTCTTCATCCACAGTTCCTGGCTCACAGCACTCAAAACCCTTGGAATTTCCTGAATGAAAAGGGCAACAGAAACATCTTTTGTCATATTTGGCATCTTGTCCTCAGTCCCTGAAATCCTTGAGAGCCATAATGTATCAGATACGGGTTCTTGTTATTCGTAACAAGTCTCCTTCCACCACAACTGGGTTGTGACTTTTGGAAAACACCTAAAAATGACGGCTGGTTGCCAGGGAACCAACCACTAACGGAGGTGTGGAACTTTCACTCCCACTCCCTGATCCCAGGGAGGGGAGAGGGGTTGGAGGTTGAATTAATCACTAATGGCCAATGAAGTGTGTGTATATAATGAAGCCTCCATAAAAACCCAAGTGGACGGGGTTGGGAGAACTTCTGAATCAGTGAACACAGGGAGACATCCTTCCCCATACCTTGCCCTGTGCATCTCTTCTATCTGGCTGTTCCTTAGTTATATCCCTTCGTAATAAACCAATAATCTAGTAAGTAAACTGTTTCTCTGAGTTCTGTGAGCCACTCTAGCAAAGTAATCAAACACAAGGAGGGGGGACATGGGATCCTGCGATTTATAGCCTGTTGGTCAGAAGCACAGGTGACAGCCTGGACTTGTGATGGGCGTCTGAAATGGGGGAGGGTGCAGTCTTATGGGACAGAGCCCTTAACCTATGGAATCTGATGCTATCACATCAGATAGTGTTGAATTGAGCTGAATGGTAGGACACCCAGCTGGTGTCTGAGAATTGCTTGGTGGGGTGGTAAAACGCCACACATATTGGAATTGGTGATCAGAATCATCTATTGGGTTAAGTATAATATAATATTAAAGTTAATTTCATCTTTCTCCTTATAGTTTTTAAATGTGGCTACTGGAATATTTTAAATTATTTATGTGACATATTTCTGTTAGCACTGGGCTAGAAAATCTGGAGCCATAGAGGCCATAAATTCAGATTCGAGCCTTTAGTTCAGCTGTGGGCTGAAATGAGCCTGTAAGCACGCCCGATTTGCTACATAGCTCAGAGTACCCGCCACTCACTGTTATATGGCAGCCAGCCTCTTCACACTGTTACGTTCTCTGCCCAGTCCCTGAAGCATCTGTGCTTTAGATGCCGCTGTTAGCACCCGTGGGGGCCATACTCCCCAGAGTGGCAGCCAGAGCGTGAATGCCCCAGCTTTTCTGCACCAGTGCTGTCCTGTTGAGATATAACGAGAAGAGGTCCAGACTCTCATTCTTGGGCTGCCTGGGGAAAAAGTTGGTCCATGCTGTAAACCCAATCTGAGTCCCAACCAAGTAAGCTCTCAGGGGCCTATCTGAGGTCTTGAATCAAAGCTATTGCCAAACCCAAGACAGACAGCTTCCCGCCTGAGGCTGAATATTCAGCCATGACTTAGAGATCAGGCCCCTCCTGTGGGCCATTTGCTTCTCATCAAGCTGTGAGTTACGGAGTGCTGTGCCCATTTCTAAATGCCCATCTGTTCTCCTCTTTAGAGAATGGCAAGGGGACAGGTGTCTGTCACTGCCCCAAGTAGAGTTTTCTCAACTGTCTTTCTTGCAGATTCCCTCATTCAGTTCACACCACAAATAGTGTGTGGTTTGTATTATCATCATCTCCAATTTATATTTGAGCAAACCAGGCTGAAAGAGTTTGAATGGCCCACGTAGCTTGTAAGTGGGGTTGCGGGAGCTTGGATTTGGGTCTCCTGGCTCCAAAGTCATCTTCCCATTGCCTGACCTGGCCTCAGCCTTGTGTTATCTGACTTCCCAAGCTCCAGTCATGAAGCTCTGTGTTAGTTAAGAGAATGCTGGAGGCTGTAACACATAAACACTGAAATCCCAGTGCTTTCACACATTTGAGGTTTACTCTCAGTATGCAAAGCTCTATCAGATGTTTGACAGGCAGCCTTCCATGCAGTGATACAGGGACCCAGGTTCCACCCACGTTGGGGCTCTATTAATTTCAGCATGGGGCTCCCAAGATCTCTGCCGGTCACCTCCACGGCTGCCATGACAAGACAGAATACCGCCGACATCCTGTTGGGGGATGCTGGGGATGGAAAATACATCAGGCAGCAGTGGCATTCCACTTCCAGGAAAATACATTAGGCAGCAATGGCATTCCACTTCTAGGACAGAGACCCCCAAATGACAGTGTCTTAAAGAGAGGAGGCGTGCCCCTTCTTCCCTGCCTTCTTCACCCAGCTGCTTAGGACATACACGTGGTGGTAAGCCACCTTGAGCCACATGGTTGAGAAAAACGCCCTAGGGATGGCAGAGCGCAAGAGCAGAGGCTGGGTCCCTGCATGACTACACGGAGCTGAGTCACCATGCCAGCTGTGCGCTACCCGCCTCCAGGCTGTATGCAGGAGAAAGGGATTTCCGTCTCATTGAAGCCACTGTTGTTCTGGGTTCCTGTCCCATGCAGCTGAACCTGTATCCTAAATACAGGGTGCCCACTCTTTTTGTCCACAGTAGGACTCTCACAAACAGTGGCTGGAAAAAGGGTTAGTCAGCCCACAAGCCACAGCCCTTACCACAGGTGCTTAGGGAGTCAGCAGAGGGAGTAACAACCTTTTGGGCATATCATGACATTTTTTATTATGATAAAATAGGTATAACATAAATTTACCATTCTAACTGTTTTTAAGTGAACAGTTCAGAGGCATTAAGGACATTCACACTGTTGTGCAACCATCACCACCATCCATCTCCAGAACACTTTTCATCTTTCCAAACTAAAACTCTGTACCCATTAAACACTGAATCCCCCTTCTCCCTCCCTCAACCCCCTGGCAACCACTATTCTACTTTCTGTTTCTGTGACTTTGACTGCTCTAGGGACCTCATGTAACTGGAATCACGTAGTCTTTGTCCTTTTGTGACTAGCTTATTTCACTTAGCACAATGTCCTCAAGGTTCATCCACGAGCCAGAATTTCCCTTTTTTAAGACTGAATACTATTCTATTATATGGATGGATCATATTTTGTTTATCCATTCATTTGTTGATGGACACTTGGGTTGCTTCCACCTTTTGGCTATAGTGAGTAATGCTGCTATGAACATGGGTGTGCAAATATCTGGGAGGAGGGAAAAGATCTCTGTGGGAAGGGGAGGAGAAAGTAGAAAAGGCACATTCATATCTTGGACCTCGAAGTAGTGTGTAACTTTTCAGCTCACATATCATTGGCAGGAACTAGTCATAGGGTGTACTAGTTATCTATTGCTACATAACAAATTACCCCAAAACTTAATAGCTTAAAACAATAAATACACAGTACCTTATGGTTTCTGTGGGTCAGGAAATAAGGAGCAGATTCACTGAGTAGTTCTGGCTCGGGGCTTCTCATGAGGCTGCAGTCAAGAGACGGGCTGGGGCCGCAGTCGTCAGAAGGCTTGACGGGGCTAGAGGACCTGCTTCCAACATGATGCACTCACATGGCTGTTGGCAAAAGGCCTCAGTTGTTTGCCATGTAGATCTTTCCACACGGCTGATTGTCTTCAGAATGTGTCAGCTGGTATTCTCCAAAGTAAGGGATCCAAACTAGCCTCAGAAATTATACACCATCATTTCTGTGATATTCTGCTGGTTACATAGGTCAGAGCTGTAGGTGACGCTCACTGGTGTAGTTCAGGCCCAAGTCTCAGAGAGACACCATTAGGGGAGAGGCATCACCAGGAAAAGTATGCATGGGGCTAAATTCAAGGATTGGGAGTCTGGGAAGCAGTAGAGCATGTCAGATAAGAGCACTGGTTTTGGAGTCAGTAGCCTGGGTTCAAAATCCACTTAAAATTCTTCGTTCTTGGATGAACACTCACCTCTCAAGAGTCCAGTTTCCTGTATAACAGGAAAAAACAACATTTACCTCATAGGATTATTAGGATTGCTGATCTAATCCAGTGTTTCCTAAACTTTGTTTTATCTGTGTCCTTAATGCTTTTTTCATATTTGTATGCCACCTATAGTGTTACCTAATATTTTTATATATTTTATAACATCTTTATTGATATATAATTCACACAATACAACTCACCCATTTAAAGTATACAATTCAGTGGTTTTAATATATTCACAACTGTGTAAGTATTACCATAATCAGTTTTTGAACACCCCAATTTTCATCACCCTAGAAAGAAACCCTGTACACTTTAGCAGTCACTCCCCACTTTTCCCCAGCTCACCCCTCCTCCAGCCCTAGGAAACCACTGATCTACTTTCTATCTCTATGGATTTTCCCATTATGGATATTTCATATAAGTGAAATCATAAAAATATGTGGCCTTCTTTGTCCGGCTTTTTTCATTTAGCATAATGTTTTCAGGATTCATCCACATTGTAGCATTTATCAGCACTTTATATTTTATAGCTGGATAATCCATTGTGTGGATATGCCACATTTTATTTATCCATTTGTCTGTTGATGAACATCAGGATTGTTTTCAGTTTTTCACTATTATGACTAATGCTGTGAACATTCGTGTACAAGTTTTTGCATGGACATATGTGTTCAGTTCTCTTGGGTATACCTAGGAGTGGAATTACCCGGTCGTATGATAAATCTATGTTTAACCTTTTGAGGAACTGTTAGACTGTTGTACAAGGGTTACAATTTCTCCAACTCTTACTATTATTTTTTTTTATTGTAGCCATTCTACTTGGTGTGAAGTGGTAGCTCATTGTGGTTTTGATTTGCTTTTCCTTATTATAGACTCATTTTGTTTATATTTAAAGGAGACTTCACATTGCTACCCTAAGTGGAAAGACAGTATCATTTACCACAAATAGTTGATAACCTGCTAATAATGTAACTATCAGAATGGCACTTGTCTGTGTATCGCATGCTGTAATTGATGTTTACTGCATTTTGGGAAATACCAATATAGTCTATGTATATGTATAAATGTGAAGCTATCATTTTATTATTGTTTGTGAGTCATAGGCAAAGGCAGAAGAGGGTCTTTTGTTGTGTTTTTTTTGTTTGTTTGTTTTTTCCAGGAAGAGGGTGGGGTGAGATTCAGAAGATCTGTATTAAAGAGGGAGGTCTGGCTAGTGCAAGGGAGCAGCCTTAGAAAACTGAAAACAACCAGAATGTGGATGGCGAGAATTTATGAAGTAGTGTTAAGTATAAAATCTGCTGGATGGCAGAGGTGAGAGCTCAGGGATTCTTTTCTCCAGTGTATGTTGATCTTAACTCTCTCTCGCATCCTTGCAAGGCAGGCTAAAGTATATATTCATAGAGCTCATGGATGGTGAGGGGACAGCGCTGGGTCTGATTCAGCCTTAGATACCCTGCCCTGCCCCCAATGCTGCAGTTCAGACACCTTGTGTGAGGAGGGCAGGGCTGGTCGGGGAGTCCTGACCTGGCAGCTGGGACTGAGGTTCAGAGGGTGCAGAAACTTGTCCAAGTTCATGGGCTTATAGACAGGAGACCTGGGACTAGAATCCGGGTCTCCCGATCCCCCTACCATTATTGTTTCTGGAAAGCTCTTCTTGGCTCTTTATTTCACCTGTTTGTATAGTGAGATGCCCACAGATTTTTTGCTAATAGACTGAGCTTTGCTACTCACAGTGTGGTTCATGCCAGCAGCAGCAACAGCACCTGGGAGCTTATTAGAAATGCAGACTCTCGAGCTCCACCCAGACCTACTGAATCAGAATCTGCATTTTAACAAATCCCCAGGTAATTTGAATGCACATCAATGTTTCAGAAACACGGACTAAGATGTTACTGTTGGGTTTATTCATCCAAAACCCTTATTTCAGCACCTACTATCTGCCAGGCTCTCATAAGTGCTAAGCAAGCAGAGGGTCCCAGGCCAGTTAGTGAGACAGATGAGAAACCAGAGATCACAGACCTACCACTGACTTTTATTTATTTATTTACTGCTCGCTGAAACAGTAGTTGCTTTATTGATTTCCCTAAAGATGAATCGCTAAGAATTCAGTGGTGGCCTCTGTGGGTGGTGTATGTCCGTCCAGCATGCTTTGCCTTTTGTCTTCTTCCAGATCATTTGGAAACTCCTCCCCTACTTATTTTTTTTTAAATTCAAAAATATTTATTGAGCACCTTTATATGCCAAGTCCTGTTCTAAACACTTGATACAGTGGTCAAGAAATCAGACAAAGCCCCTCTTTTCAAGGAGCTTCTTTATATTCTAATAAAGAATGAAAAATAAATAATATCAAAGAGTAATAAGTATTCTGGAGAAAAATCAAAGTGACAACAGGGTCAGGGAGGAGTGTTCTTTGGGTAGAATGGTAGAAGAAGGCCTCTCTGAAGACGTAACATTCCCACCCAGGACCTGAGAAGGAGCCAGTCCTTTGACATCTCAAGGAAGAGCAGTTGGTTGGTTTTGGTGGGGCTGTCACTCAAGGCTCCAGAGCTGCCCTCTGGCGACAGTGCTTGGTACAAGGATGAGCATATGATCCCAAAAGAGCCAATAAGAGTCTTTCCTGGGGTTGATATATAGACATGGGGAGAAACCAGTTGCTAAGGAGATTTCTTTGTGACCTTCAACAAGTCTCTTCCCTTCTCTGTGCCTCATTTTACTCATCTGTGAAATAGAAGGGTTAGACCACATGCCACTTCAGCCTCTGCAACCTCTAACTTGCAATTCTGACAGATCCTGCTTTTTGAAACAAAGTATCACAATGCTGGCTTCTTTGGGGGTCTGTCCTCCCTCCTGCCTTCTCAGATACATCTCAACAACAGTCTTAATAACTGAAGCTGACTCCTATTTTAAAATTTTAAATGGTCAGCCTCTGCCCAGCAGGGATTCTATCTTTTAGAAGTTTGTCGAGGTCCATCTACCATCCCTATATTTGTTTCACAACTGGAGGTTGGGAAGAAGGATCTAGGCTCAAATCCTAGTCTGCCTCTTATTCGTCAGGTGACCCTGAACAAGAATTGTAACTTCTCTGAGTCTCAATTTCTTCATCTGAAAAGTCAGTATAATAATAGCATCCATCTCGTGGGGCCCTTTTGAGAAGTAAATGAGCCTTCACAGGCACCTCTCATGCCCAGATCTGTGGTCTGTGGATCAATGTCCTCCTTTCCTGCTAGACTGTAAGCGGCATGGGGGCATGAACTGGGACTGATTTTACATACAATACAGTTAGCCATTATTTTCTTTTATTACTGTTGAGAAAGTTATTGTTGATTTTTGTCCTTTTAAATAGCTATGCCAATCTGCTACCAAGATTATAGAAAGGCCTGGGGTAAGATAGGACTTTTTAGGGGTCTCTAGTGAAAGTGTTTGCATAGAGTACATGGGAATAGCAAGAGGAAAAGAGAACAGACATCTATTGAGCACCTCCAGTATGCCAGTCAGTGTGCAAGGAGCCTGTACATCCAGTGCCCATTAACCCCTCACCACAATCCCAAGAAGTGGGTAGGGTTGTTATCCCCATCAGGCAGATAAGAAATTGGAAGCTCAGAGAAGTTATGAAACTTGTCCAGGATAACACAGCTAACGAGTGACTCAGATGAAATTCAAACCAGTCTGGCTCCAGGGCCAACTTCTTCCTACCTCTTCAAGATGTAGTTCTTCAGAGGTGATAGGAAGAATCCATACTTGGTCAGGAGTCAGGGAAGTAGGTGTTCTCTGGTAATCAAGGAGGGGAAGAGAGACCTTGCATGTAAACTGAGGCAGAGCTTCTGTGCTGAGAGGATGATCCTGGGCTGAAAACAGGGGGCATCTACCTGTGTGGTCCTGTAGTGACCAGATCTCAGGTACTGTTTGTTGAATGTCACTGCGAGCTATGCTCCATTTTTAGCTTTACAAGCATCACTCACAGGAGTGCCAGGGAATAGGGATGTCGTAAGCCAGATCTTACAGATGGGTAAACAGGCTCAGAGAGGTAAAGCTATTTAGTGGAGGTCACACAGCTAGTAAGGAGCAGAACCCAGGTTTGAATACTTGTCTGCCTGATTCCAAAGCCCATGCTGTTTTACAGAACAAAACAAAACAAAGTAAATGCTGCCTTTTCTAATGCAGGGTCTTCAGGGGTAAATCAATAGACCAAAAAAAACGTGGACAGCAAAAGGGATCCCCAAATCACTTGGGTGTCATCCACACACCCCTTCACATACTCAGACATGCTCCAGCCCACCTTTCCCAGGCCCTGTCACTACTGTAGGCAAGTGGGTCCCTTTCTGTGTGCCTGGACCCCTGGGAATCTGTGAAGACAGTGATGAGATTGGGCTAGTTTAAACATTTCAGCAACATTTCAGATTGCACACTTCCCTACATTAGGAAGATACCAGAAAACTCACACGGTAATTGCCTTTGTTGAGGGTAGCAGGAGGAAGTCTGTGCAGTAAGCAGACCTGTGTGTGGCAGTTTGCTTTCTACAAGTCACTTTGCCTGTCCTAAGCCTCGGTTTCCCTGTCTGTGAAATGGGATAATAGTAGCACTTTACTTCAGGGGCTGCTGTGGTGATTATCCAGGTTGAGTGCTTAGCCCAGCGCTATACAGTCAGTACACAATTAAGCATGTCAGTTTGTAGGTGTGAGAGTGATTCTGGCAAGCTCAAGCTCATCAGAAGAGCTGACAGCCCATTATTTTTGTCTTTGATTAATAAAATATTATAGCACACAGTAATTGCTTTACCAGAGGTGGTGGGCAACAGTGGAGAAAACATGGGATTTAGAGCCAGCAGACTAAAGCTGAGTACCAGCCCTGCCTCTCCCTAGCCGCGTGACCCTGGGCAGTTCAGTCTACCCTGCAGGGCCTTGATCTCCCCTTCAAGGGGGTCTTGCTGTACAGAAACAAGGAATGTGACCAGCAAGCAGCCTCCAGCTGTCACCTCTTTTAGGGTCTGCTTTAGCTGGAGAGAACCCCCTTGCCAAGGTCATGCCCTTCCCTGGGCAGTCTCATCTACTAAGTAAGTGAGGCAGGGGTATAAAGGTCCAGCCATTTCTGCTGGCGCAGGACGCTCTGGTGGTCAGAAAGGCACCAGCTCTCCCCCGATCAGCCAAGGCTTCCTCAAGCTTTTGTCAGACCTCCACTTCACCTCTGCCCAACCCTGCTTTCTCCTTCTTCCTTCACAGGTATTGATCCCTAGTAAACATCTTGCACCCCAGACTCCATCTGGGCATCTACTTTTGGAGAACTCAACCTCCAACATTTGGTACCAGGGCTGGTCTGAGAAGGCAGGTGATAAGATGGGCTTTTGGAGCTAGATCACTTACTGCCTGGGTGGTAAGAGGGCCCCATCACCGGTGGCTGACAGAGCAGAGACAGCCCACTTGTTATAACTTTCACAAGTGGGGAATCAGAGGGTGGCTCTGTGGAAGGAAATGCACTAGCAGGCGTGGTGCATTGGGTCATTGAAATGGATAGAGGAAACTGTGGGATAAATGGGGTTGATGACCATGTCCAAGCACCCCTGAAGCTCTATACCCAGAGTCTGTAGACTTTTTTCCTTAAAGGGCCAGATAGCAAATATTTTAGACTTTGCAGCCTATGCAGTCTGTTGCAACACTCAACTATCCTGTTGTGGCACAAAGCAGCAGTAGACAATATGTAAACAAATAAAACTTTCCAAAAACAGGCTGTGGGCAAGATTTAACCCATAGACTGTGGTTTGCTCATTCTTGCTATCTACTAAAGAAAAATACTGAACAGCTAAGGGTGACTAATGGACAAGTGGTTGCTTTTGAAGAAAGAAGCTTTCATTTTGTTTCCAGTAGCAGAGAGAAGAAAGCTGAGGACCAAAGTCAGGACCCCAGGATGTGATAAAGTTAATTTAAAGACAGCTAAATGATCACCCCAACCAAATGCTCTTTCCAGAATTCTGTTGGTTTTCATCATGGCACTTTGCACACAGAGAGTCACTTTTTTGTGGAAGTGTGACATACATAAGAAAAATGTACAAGTCGTAGGTGCACAGCTGGGTAAATTTCACAGGGTGAGCCCCTCATAACCAGCACCCAGATCAAGTAACAGAACAGGACCAGCACCAGCAGTCCCCTCATGCCCCATCTCAGTCACTCCTGCTCCTAAGAGGACCACTACACTGACCTTGAGCATGTGTAGATTACCCTTCCCTGCTTATGAACTTTATAGAAATGTAATCCTACTGTGTGTGAACTTTTGTGTCTAGCTGGCTCTTTTACTCAACATCATCAGGGTAAACTTCATCTATATGATTGTAGCTTGTTTGTTCCCATGGTGTGAATATTCTGCACTTCATTAATTCTGTAGTTGATGGACATGTGAGTTGTTTCCACTTCTGGCCTCATATGAGGAGTGGTGCTGCTGTGAACATTTTTGTGTGTGTCTTGAACACGTGCACACATTCTTGTTGGATGTATTCCTAAGTAGAAATGCTGGATCATAGGGTACATGTATGTTTGATTTAATAGATCCTGCCAAAGAGTTTTCAAAAAGTTACACAATTAACATTTTTACCAGCAATGTATGAGAGTCCTAATTGCTTTGCATTCTGGTCAACACTTAGTATTTTCTGCCTTTTTAATTTTAGCCATTCTGATGGGTGTATAATGGTATTGTATTAGGGTTTTAATTTACATTTTTATATTTTTTTGCATTTTTCACATGACTATTGACAATTTAGTTGTCCTCTTTTGTGAAATGCCTGTTCAGGTTGTGTGCCCATTTTTCCACTGGGTTTTTTGCCTATTTTTTTACTTGTAGGAGTTCCTATTAAATTCTAGATATGAGTCTTGTCAGATACATGTATTACAAATATCTTCTCCCACTATGTGGCTTTCCTTTTTAATAACTTTAATGTTATGTGCTTTTGTTTTTAGTTTAAGAAATCTTTGCATACTTAAGGGCATATAGATATTTTCTTATGTTTTCTTCTAACAGTAATATTGTTTTATCTTTCATATTTAGATCCATTTATTTTTGTGTATGTGTATGATATGGGCTAGGAGAAGGATTCTTTTTTTTTCCCCATATGGTAATCTAATTGCTCTGGCAGCATTTATTAAAAAGATCATTCTTTCTTCACTGAGTTGCAGTGACACCATTGTGTTACCATGTATGTGTGGATCTTTTATGGTCCCTCTGTTTTGTTCCATGGGTCTATTTGTCTGTCCTTGTGCTAATACCACACTGTCTTAATTGCTATAGTTTTTAACTACCAGTTGAAATCTGGTAACATAAGTCCTCCAACTTTGCTTGATTCTTCAAGATGGCTATCTAGATCCTTTGCGTTTCCATATATAGTTTAAAAATAATTTCTCAATTTCCATAAAAAACCAGTTAGGGGTTTTCATGGAGATCGCATTGAATGCAATCACATGGAAGAGAATTAACATCTCGACAATATTGAGTCTTCCTATCTTGAACATGGAATTTCTCTCCATTTATTCAGTTCCTCTTTGCTCTCAATCATGTTTTGCAGTTTTCAATCTAGAGGTCTTAAACATCTTTTGGTAGATTTATTCTTAGGTATTTGACATTTTTGATGCTCTTATAGATGGTATTTTTTAATTTTTATTTTCCCATTTTTTGTTGCTAGTCTATGAAAATACATTGAAGCACAATTGATTTTCTTACAGCTTTTTTGAGGTATAATTGAGGTACAATAGCTGTACATGTCTAAAGTGTACAAATGATAAGTTTTTACATATATATACACTGTGAAACTATCACCATAATCAAGATAATGAAGATATCCATCACTCCCAAAACATTTCTCATGCCACTTTATAATCCATACCTTCCTACCCCAGGCTGTCAAATGCAACAACAAATCTGCTTTCTATCACTATAGATTAATTTACATTTTCTAGGTTTTTATATAAATGGAAATTCATATTATATGTACTTTTTGTGGGGGGAGGGAAGGGGGGAGTCTGAGTTCTTTCACAGAGATAATTATCTTGAGATTTAGCCATGTTGCTGCATGTATCACTAGTTGATTCCTCTTTTGTTGATAAGTATTCATTACATGCATATAACACAGTTCATTTATCCATTCATCACTTGGTGGGTATTTGAGCTATTTCCAGTTTTGTGCTATTACAAAAAAAGCAGCTGTGAATATTCATGTACAAGCTTTTCTGTGGACACTTGCTTTCATTTCTCACGTCTTGGGTATGAAATGGATGGATTAGTGTTTTTGTTTTTTTCCAATACATACTCAGGAGTGGAATTGGTGGGTCACATGGTAGTTTCATTTTTAATTTTTTGAGAAAGCTCCATACCATTTTCCACAGTGACTGCACAAAATTACATTCCCATCAGTACAGTACTGTACAAGGGTTTCCTTTTCTTCACATCGTCACCAACATTTGTTATTTGTGGTCTTTTGATGATAGCCATTCTGACAGGTGTGAGGTGATATCTCGTGATTTTGACTTGCATTTCCCTGATGATTAGCAATGTTGAGCATCTTTTCATTTGCCTATTGGCCATCTGCATTTCCTCTTTGAAAAAATGTCTATTCAGTACTTCTGACCATTTTTTAATCTTTTTTTTTTTTTTTGATGTTGAGTTGTATGAGCTGTTTGTAAATGTGGGATGTTAACTCCTATCAACCATATCATTTGCTTATATTTTCTCCCATTCAGTAGGTTGTCTTTTCATTTTGTCAATTGTTTCCTTTGCTGTGCAAAAGCTTTTAAGTTTAATTAGGTCTCGTTTGTTTATTTTTGCTTTTGTTTCCTTTGCTTCAGGAGATGGATCCAAAAAAATATTGCTGTGATTTATGTCAAAGGCTGTTCTGCCTGTGTTTTCCTCTTGGAGTTTTACAGTATCCAGCCTTACATTTAGGTCTTTAATCCATTTTGAGTTTGTTTTTGTATATGGTGTTAGAGAATGTTCTAATTTCATTCTTTTACAAGTAACTGCCCAGTTTTTCCAGCACCACTTATTGAAGAGGCTGTCTTTTGATTAATTGACCATAAGTGTGTGGGTTTGTTTCTCAGCTCTATTCTGTTCCATTGATCTATGTTTCTACTGTTTTGATTACTATAGCTTAGTAATGTAGTCTGAAGTCAGGGAGCATGATTCCTCCAGCTTTGTTCTTCTTTCTCAAAATTGTTTTGGCTATTCAGGGTCTTTTGTGTTTCCATATAAATGTTAAAATTATTTGTTCTAGTTCTCTGAAAAATGCCTCTGGTATTTTGATAGGGATTGCACTGAATCTGTAGATTGCCCTGGGTAGTATGGTCATTTTAACAACATTAATTCTTCCAATCCAAGAACACGATATATTTTTCCATCTATTTGTGTCGTCTTCAGCTTCTTTCATCAGTGTCTTATAGTTTTCCAAGTAAGGTCTTTTACCTTCTTAGGTAGATTCATTCCTAGGTATTTTATCCTTTTTGATGTGATGGCAAATAGGATTGTTTTCTTAATTTCTCTTTCTGATAGTTCATTGTTAATGTATAGAAATGCAAAACATTTCTGTATATTAATTTTGTGTCTTGCAACTTTACCAAATTCATTGATGAGCACTAGTAGTTTTCTGGTAGGGTCTTTAGGACCTTCTATGTATAGTATCATGTCATCTGCAAAAAGTGACAGTTTCGTGGGCATAGAGGAAACATACATCAACATAATAAAGGCCATATATGAAAAACCCACAGCTAACATCATACTCAATGATGAAAAGCTGAAAGCATTTTCTCTAAGATCAGGAGCAAGACAAGGATGTCCACTCTCACCACTTTTATTCAGCATAGTTTTGGAAGTCCTAGCCATGGCAATCAGAGAATAAAAGGAAATAAAAGAAATCCAAATTGGAAAGGAAGAGGTATTTTTAACGTTTTTTTTTTAGTAGGAGAACTGAATCAAACAGATTTTATTAAACTTTTTAGGATGAGGAAAACAAATGATATAAAATAAGTCATAAGAAATGCTATCTGGTACTACTGTCTCAAACCATTTTCAAGGTTTTACAAAATACACAGCAAATACGAAAAGCTTCAACATACTCTTCTTTTATAACTTCTGCTGCAATAAATACAAATTAACAAACATACAAATTTCTTCCATACTTCTTAAAAGTAGAATTACTGAATTACTAATTTTTACAATGTTATTCATACACATTTTTATTCATACGCTTTTAATGAGATCATTGCCAATACATACATTATTTTCCTTAACTTTATTTTTACATTAAGCCAATATCTGTCATGCAGCCATGACAGTAAATTACACAGATTTGTAGTCCAATCTAGACTCTAGCTTCTTAGAATCAGCCACTTTTCTGACTGATTTCATGAAGTGTTCCTGTACTATAAAATCATGATCAGCAAGAATTGCAAACATACTTGCTTCAGTACAAACATTTCTAAGTTCTGCTCCATTAAAGCCATCTGAAAGCTTCATAATTGCTTCATAATCTATTTCACCATGCTTTGGAATGGGACCTGCATGGATTTTCAATATATCTAACCTTGCTTGTTCGTTTGGTAAATCAATATGTATTTTTCTATCTAATCTGCCTGGACGAAGCAAAGCAGGATCCACTGTATCTGGCCTGTTTGTAGCCATGATCATTTTAACTCTATGTAGAGTATCAAATCCATCCACTTGATTCAGTAGCTCCATTAAAGTTCTCTGAATCTCTCTATTAGCTGAAGTACCCTCAGAAAACCGACGACCACCAATAGCATCTATTTCATCCATAAGAATGATGCATGGCTGATGGTCCCTGGCATAATTAAACATTTCTCTGATCAAACGAGCACTTTCACCAATGTACTTGTCTACAATAGAACTAGATACAACCTTTAAGAAATTGCAATCCAGCTTGCTAGCAACAGCTCATGCCAAGAGTGTTTTTCCTGTACCTGGTGGTCCATATAGCAAACAGCCTTTTGGAGGTATTATTCCTACAGGTTGGAATAATTATGGGTTTGTAAGAGGTAATTCTATTACCTCTCTTAATTCCCGAATCTGTTCTGATAGCCCTCCAATCTCATAATAAGAAACATTCCCAGGGTCCTCATGAGACATGTTGTAAACCAGTGGATCCACCTGTCTTGGCAAATACCTCATGATAGTGTAGTCATATCCAAAGCAACTCTTGTTCCTGGCTTCAGCTTACTTTTGTCAAGCTGTCGACGACAACCCACAACGTATCTTGGTCCATTTGCAGCTTTAACAATGAATTTTTCTTCAGTTAATTGCTTAAGTACTTCACCCACAATCTGCCCAACACTTTGTAGGGCCTCAGATCATTTTCAGACTTTTCATACTGCTTGGCAAGTTCTTTTAATTTTTCCCTTAACTCCTTGAGACGGCTGTCGATCTCCTTGTGCTCCAGCAGGTTCTTGTGGTAGTCCTGAAGCACCTTATCTCTAGCGTCCTCCATGATGGGAAACTATTTTTAACTTTTTAAGCAACTATGATCTGTTTTCCAAAGTGACCATACCATTTTATATTCCCACCAGCAGAGTATGAAAGTTCCAGTTGCCCCACATACTCACTAACGCTTGGAGTGGTCAGTCTTTTTAATTTGAGCCATTCTAGTGGTTGTGAAGTGGTATCTCATTGTGGTTTTGAATTGCATTTTCCTAATGACTAATGATGTGAGGCATCTTTTCATGCACTTATTTGCCATCTTCTTTGGTGAAATGTCAGTTCAAATCTTTTACCATTTTCATTGGGCCATTTGTCTTACTATTGAGTTATACATGTAAAAAACTATATTCTACATACAAATTCTTTGTTGATTATGTTCTGCAAATATTTTCAGTCTGTGACATGCCTTTTCATTTTTATAACAGTATCTGTTGAAGAGCAAGTGTTTTTAATTTTGCTGGAAACCAACTAAATATTTTTTCTTTTATAGTTTATGCCTTTTGTTTCCTATTTAGTATTATTTTTTTTTTTTTTTTGCCAAATATAAGATCACTAAGATTTTCTCTCATGGTTTCTTCTAGAAGTTTTATAGTTTAAGCTTTTACATCTAGATCTATGATCCATTTTGAGTTAATTTTTATATATGGTGTGATATGATAATGATCTGGTTCATTTTTTACTTCCAAATGTGCAACTGTTCCAGAACCATTTTTTGAAAAGATTATCCTTTCTCCATTGAACTCCCTTGGGCACCTTTGTTGAAAATTAATTAACCATGGGTATGTGGGTCTATTTCTGGACCTTCCATTCTATTTCACTGATGTATGTTTATACAGATGCCACATTGCCTTGATTAGAGTTGCTTTATAATAAATCTTGTAATCAAGTAGTCTAAGTCCTCCAACTTTGTTCTTCTTGTTCAAAATTATTTTGGGTATTCAGGGCCCTTTGCATGTTAATATAAATTTTAAAATCAAGTTGTCAACTTCTACAAAAAAAAAAACCTTCTGGGACTTTGATTGAGATTGATTGAATCTACAGATTGGTTTGGTGAGAATTGCTATCTTAGTATTGATTTTGCCAATTCACAAACATGGTATATTTATCCATATATTTAGGTTTTCTATCATTTCTGTTAGCAACGTTTTGAAGTTTTTGAGGTACTAGCCTTGTGTATCTTTTATTCAAACTTTTGATAAATATTTTATATTTTTGATGCTATCATTAATAGTGTTTTTTAAAAATATCAATTCCTGATTGTTTCTTTCTGGTACATAGAAATAGAATTATTTGTTTTATGTTAACTTGGTATCCTGCAACCTTTCTAAATTCACTTATTCCAGCATTTTTTTGGTAAATTCCTTAGGATTTTCTACAGACTATAAGTTTGCCTACAAATAAAGACAGTTGTATTTCTTCCTTTCGAAATTGTACGCCTCTTATTTGTTTTTTCTGGCCTATTGCACTGGATAGAACCTCCAGTATAATGTCATGTACAAGGGGTAAGAAGAGACATCTTTGTCTCTCTCCTGATCTGTGTGGGGAATGTATTCAGTCTCTCAGTAAGGTGATATTAGCCGTATGTTTTTATGGGTCATCTTTATCGGGTTGATGAAGATCCCGTCTATTCCTAGTTTGCCTAGACTTTCTATCATGAATGGTTGTTGGATTCTATCAAATGCTGCTGTTGCATCTGCTTCCTCCTCTTCTTACTCCCCCTCCTCCTTCCCCTCTTCCTTCTCCTCCTCCTTTTCTTCTTTTTCCTCTTCCTCTTCCTCACATCTTTTGAGATGATAATATGCATTTTTCTTCTTCTTTTCCTTCCATAAGTATGGTGAATTACATTAATGTTAAATGTAAAACCAACCTTGCATTCCTGGGATAAACTCCACTTGGTCATGATCCTTTTACATATTGCAGTTACGATTTACTAAACTTCATTTTTTTGCATCTATGTTCATGAAAGATGTTGATCTGTAGTTTTGTTTTGCTTTTTCTTGTAGTGTGTTTGTCTGGTTTTGCTACCAGGTTAATGCTGGCTTCATAGAATTTGTTAGGGAGTGATTTCTCCTTCTCTTTGATTTTCCAGAAGAGTTTATGTAAAACTGATATTATCTTTATTGAATGTTTCACAGAATTCACCAATGAAACCATCTGGGCCTGGAGTTTTTCTTTGTGGGAAGGTTTTTTTTTTTTTAATTTATTTATTTTATTTTTGACTGCGTTGGGTCTTCGTTGCTGCATGCGGGCTTTTCTCTGGTTGCGGTGAGCAGGGGCTACTCTTCATTGCGGTGCTCAGGCTTCTCATTGCAATGGCTTCTCTTGTTGTGGAGCATGGGCTCTAGGCACGCAGGCTTCAGTAGTTGTGGCATGGAGGCTCAGTAGTTGTGGCTTGTGGGCTCTAGAGTGCAAGCTCAGTAGCTCAGTAGTTGTGGTGCATGGGCTTAGTTGCTCCGTGGCATGTGGGGTCTTCCCGGACCAGGGCTCGAACCCGTGTCCCCTGCATTGGCAGGCAGATTCTTAACCACTGCACCACCAGGGAAGCCCCTGTGGGAAGGATTTTAACTACAAAAGAAGTTCTTACTAGATACAGAGCTATTTAGTATAATATTTATTCTTGAGTGAGCTTTGGTAATTTGTATCTTGCAAGGAATTTATCCATTTCATTTAAATTGCTGAATTTATTGGTATATACTTATATATAATATTCCCTATTAGCCTTTACTCTCTGTAGGATCTATGGTCATGACCTTTTATTCCTGATATTGGTAATTTATGTCATCTTTTTTTTTCCTGATTAGTCTGGCTAGTGGTTTGTCAACTTTAATAATTTTCTTAAATAATCAGTTTTGCTTTGCTTTGTTACTTTTCTGTTTCAATTTCACTGCTGTTTAATTTTTTTTCTCTTTATTTTTTTTTCTGCTTATTTTAGGTTTAAGTTGCTGTTCTTTTTTAGAATAACTTTGAATAGAATAATAAGTTAGAAACCTAGGTCATTGATTTGAAACTCTTCTTCTTTTCTACTATAAGCATGTATTACTATAAATTTCCCTCTAAGCGGAGTTTTAGCTGCATCCCCAAAATTTTGATGTGTTGTGTTTTTATTTTCATTCAATTCAAAATATTTTGTAATTTTCCTTGTAATTTCTTCTTTGATCCATAAGTTAATTAGAAGTGTGTTGTTTAGTTTCCTATATTTGAGGACTTTCCAGATCTATTACTGATTTCTAACTTAATTCCATTGTAGTTTAAGAACATAATTTATATTATTTAAATTCTTTTAAATGTATTAATTTTTATGTTGATCCTGTATCTAGTGGTCTTGACAAATTTCACTTGTTAATTCTAATTGTTTGCTTTACCCCTAAGATTGTACATCAGATTGTGGACATCCTTATCTTGTTCCCAAACACTAGAGGAAAGAATGCAGAATTTCATCATTAACTATGATGTTAGCTGTGGATATCTTGTACATACTCATTATATAGTTAAAGAAGTTCCCTTGTATTCCTAATGCAGAGGAATTTGTTATAGATAGTTATTGATTTTATCAAATGTTTTTAATAAATCTTTTGAGATATGATTTTTCTCAGTATGGTGAAATGTATTGACTGATATTTAAATGTTACACCATACTAGTATTTTTCAAATAAACTTCACTCAGTCATGATAGATTATCCTTTTTAAAAAATATATCACTATATTCAATTTGCTAATTTTTTTTTTAAACTTTATACCATATTTTATTTATTTATTTATTTTTGGCTGTGTTGGGTCTTTGTTTCTGTGCAAGGGCTCTCTCCAGTTGCGGCGAGTGGGGGCCACCCTTCATCGCAGTGTGTGGGCCTCTCACTATCGCGGCCTCTCTTGTTGCGGAGCACAGGCTCCAGACGCGCAGGCTCAGTAGTTGTGGCTCACGGGCCCAGTTGCTCCGTGGCATGTGGGATCTTCCCAGACCAGGGCTCGAACCCATGTCCCCTGCATTGGCAGGAGGATTCTTAACCACTGCGCCACCAGGGAAGCCCCCCACTAATATTTTGTATAGTATTTTTGCATCTCTATTCATGAATGGTATTGGACAATAATTTTATTTTCTTATAATATCCTTGTCTGGTTTTGGTACCAGGGATGTGTTGATCTCAGTATGTTGAGAAATGTTCCCTCTTTATTTTGGTGACAAAAAATTGTGTTTTTTTTAATGTGTAGAAAGAGTTGTTTGTCTTTTTTTAAAGAATATAGGACTGTTCAGATTTACTGTTTCTTCTTGTTTTCATTTTGGCAAGTTATGTTTTTCAAAGAATGATGGCATAAAAATTCCCCTTTTAGCAGCACGAACATCCGCTCCATGTAAAGTATCCTAAAACACAAGAGTGTTGGTTTTAGTTTATCAACACACCCACTGGCCAATGGCAAGACCAGGAAAGTCATCCCAACACTTTAGGAGAAAAATTTATGGTAGTATATAACAACACTTTACACATTGTTAAGTGCATGTGTACAGTTTGTTGTTGGTTTTTAGCGAGGTGGGAACATATTTTGGAATGTCCGAGGTGCTCTTTGGCTAAGCCTATCAGCTGTCCTAAGATGGGTTGGAAAATATAGGTTGCTAAGAGTCTCCCAGCATCCAAGGAAAACTATTATACATATTTGCATTATGAGGTTCACAGTAGCCAGTAGTTGAGCTCCTTTTGAGGGGTGACAGTACCTCACTGGAAATCACTTCATTCAACCAGCAGCTCCCTGGAAGCTGGGACCAGGAAAAATAGTGCATGAATTGGAAACCAGAAGAATTCTCCAGAATCTGGGTGTGAGCTAGAGATAGCAGCAAGGTCAGGGTGAGGGCCAGGTAGGGCCATGAGACCCTGAGCTAAAGTCACCTCCTAACTGAGAGGACTGGCTTCTCACTGGCAGCCTGCCTGTCCTCCCATCTCAGGGAGTAGGGACTGTCCTGGGTTCCAGGGTCACCAAGTGAGCCATCTCTGGCTGGAGTGGGTCAGATGTTAGGACATTAATTTATTTACCCACTTGCTCATGTTGGGTCACCACTGAGGTACCAGGGCCCTGGTGACTCCTAGCCAGGTGAACACAAGCCTTCCCCCACAACCCCTGCCCGTTCCCCATCTCATCCCCTTTTCTTCCTCAATTCATGTTTTCTCTCCTTTTGCATCATTCCTGCTTCCTCTCTCCTCCCCTTCTTTTCTCCCCTCTCTCCACCTTACCCTCCCTCATGTTTACCTTCTCCCACCACCCCACTTAAGACACATTTCTCCCACTCCTCCCTCCTCACTGCCTTTCTTGTCAGACAGTAAGAACCTTGGAGGTGGTTGCCAGGATACTAGACTAAAACAGTGACAGAAATGCAAACCAGGAGTTGTTTGAGCAGAAATAGGAATGAAACAAAAATTCAGATCAATAGATGTCAAGCCACAGATCTTTCGGGTACAGCCAGCGTTTCTGATCCAAGAAGGAAGGACCAATAGCTCTCTAGCCCTTTAAGAGGACTTAATGTTAAAGAACGTGGTTCTCCTCTTCGGGCAGAGAAGGAGCTTTTAACTGCACTTCTGGTGCTGAGTGCCAAGAAGTCTGGAAAGAAGAAAGAAATTGGGAGAGTCATTACTCAGAATTAAGGAAAAAAAGACAAATGTCCTTCCAGAGCCAGGGGTTCCACTTCACAGTGGAAGTTCCAGGCATGTCATAAGGATATCACGGTCCTATTAATTGGAACCTTTGGAGCATTTGGTACTCATGTTCCCACATCATTCGTACCCTGAGACAAACACAGACCAGCAATCATTGTAAAACAAAACAGTGCCTTTGCCAAGGGGCCATGTGAAGACACAGGCCTGCAATTATGGATATGGCCACCAGGGGAGGTAGTGATTACTGCAGATTTTGGGCAATGGACCAAGATATACTCTCTCTCTCTGTCTCTCTCTCTCTGTCTCTCTCTCTCTGTCTCTTACACACGCACACACACACACACACACACACACACACACACGAGTCTATCTCTTTATCAAAACAGTAGAAATATTACTCAACTGCTGTATCAGATTTAGACTAAGATAGGGAAAATTACAAATATCTAAATCCAAATTGCATCTTTTCTCATATTAAACAGTTTCTCACATTGAGGTTGGTCCTTGGTGTGACATTAGGAAGACACAGTGGCTTTCTGAGCCTCCTGGGTCCCCAGCTCAACATCTTGCTTTTCTATGTAGGGACTTCAAATTGATTATTTTAAAAGCTTTTAACTATTCATTTCTCTTTCAGATAGAATGAGGTAATTGCCCTTTTCAAACTATTTCTGCTTGAGAACTTCCTATGCTAACTGTCTCTCCTGCTTCATTCCCCCTGCCCCATTCAAATACAAGAACTTTTCTTTTCACTTGAGAGCAAAGCTGAATTCTTATATGCCATAATCCAAGAAACGTTTCTTAAAACCTGGGATTATATAGCTGAATCCTCACACCAGATTCTTCGTGATTCTTTTCCTTTTTAGTCAGGAGGGAGATCCCAGGCATCTCACTCCTTACCTCTCCCTTCCTCCCACTATCCAAGTTCAGGCTCACCATGATGGAATACAAAAATAAATTACTTATTAAAACTCTATTAGGCCCCTGTCCCTCAGGCCTAACATTTTGCATTTTTCTTCCTCTGAATATTTAAAAACCCATTTTCAGAACATTTGAATAAATGAGTTTTTAACCGAAATTTGAACAATGATTCTTCTTACACGATCACAGATTCTTGGGAACAGAATTGCTGAGAAGCCAATGGGCAGTGCAAAGAGGCTTCTCTTCTGAGCCAGCTCATTTATTTGCTTGGGACAGTGAATGCTCTAATCACAACATATTTGGTTTCCTTTGTAATACTGGAATTCCTTAAGTGTCCTTGGCCACTTTCCAACCCCCAAATATTAGTCTTGCCGCTTGGTGCTCAAACAAATCCCGAGCTCAACACTCCCGAACACATCCTTTCCTATTTGCATGGAAATTAGATTTTTGAAACTTGAAAATGAAAACAAGCTTCACAGCCCGTGTCCACAAAATGCCTCTTTGTCGGTGAGTGCACTGTATACTTTGCTTCGAAGCAGTAGTTTTCAATTCCATCAGTTTATGAGGCTTGAGGAGCTGAGTTGGT
Organism: Balaenoptera ricei; assembly: GCF_028023285.1. NCBI lineage: Eukaryota > Metazoa > Chordata > Mammalia > Artiodactyla > Balaenopteridae > Balaenoptera > Balaenoptera ricei. The sequence goes on along the minus strand of NC_082649.1, from coordinate 100,555,091 downwards.
GGCACACCCCTGTCAGCGGGGAACTTCTCCCTCAGTGCCAGCTTCGCCGGCTTTGGCTCTGCTTAGATCTGAATTGAAGCACCTGTGTGTCTTTTACCTTAGTGCTTTTATTATTATTTAGTAAAAAACTAAATCAACTTTGATCTCAAGTCTGTAAGATAGCACATTGATTTTTTAAAATCAGAAGGTAAAAAACCCTCACCGTCTTCGGCAATGGATGGAAAAACTCATTGTCTCCAGTGTGGGCGCTAGGAACAATCATATCTCACAAGTCCATCCTGTCTAAATAAATACTGAATGTTTTGTTGAGCACCTAATATGTACCAGATGCTGGGGATGTGGAGAGAAATATGATGGCGCTCATGCTGATAGGGAGAAAGAGAGATGTGAAGAGATTTGAATAGAGACCATAGCCTGATGTAATAAAAGCAGAGGGTAAATGAGGTCTGTGGGGAAGTGGATAACTTTCTGGAGAAGTGAGGTACGGCTTCCCAGAAGAGGTGGCATTTGAGAAGCTCCTTGAATAAGGAGCAATGTCCTTGCTGGAAGTGGAGCATATGGCAATTGGAAAGGGAGTTTGGGTCAGATGTGTGAAGGTCTCCAAACACCTGGCCAATAAGTATGGCCTCCGTCCTCCTCACGTTCATTTAGAAACATTTATTGGTTCATAAGTTTATTCTGCTATCTGAGTGGTTGGTCCCTCGGTGCCAGTGGTGCTACCGGTGTGCTGGGATCTTCCTTCAGGTCCACCAGGCACCTTTCTCTGCATCGCCCTGGGCCCTGGGAGGCTGACCCACGCAGACTGCATCAGCAGGCACTGTGCCCTCTGGGTGCTGGTTGGAGGTGGCAAATTAGAGGCACTAGCAAGAGATCAGGGGGTAAAGGGAAAGAGAGATCGGGGTATTTGTCACCCCAATTCCCTGCCTGTGGGGTTACAATGCCCAAATCTCCCAGGCCACAGCTGCCGTCAGTCTACGCTCTCCACATAGCTCTCTTGGGGTCTAGGCAACTGCTCCCTCTCCTTGGTCCTCAGGCCTCGGCTGGCGATGACTCCCTGCTGATACTTGTCCTGGGCGCTGCAGCATCTCTGTTGCTCTCCTTAAACTCTGCCCACACCTTTCCAAGTAGTCCCTTCATTAAGCTGCCCTCCGTTACCCAGCTTGGTGTGTGTGCCATCTGTCTCCTCCCAGTACCATGACTCATAAAAATGGCGAATGAGGTCCCAACTCCCATGCAGCTTATCATCTAATCCTCTTGAACTTGTTTAAGCAGGAGAATGATCAGATTGCATATTTATGTTTTGGGAGAATCACCTGGATGGCGGTGAGGAGAGAGATTTCAGTGGAGGGGAGGACCATGAGGCAAGGGATGTTGCTGTTGTCCTCGCAACAGATGCAGGTGGCCCACTTCAGGGAGGGACAGAGGGAGAGGAAGGGGATGAAGGAGTGGGAAAGAGCAGTCCAGGGGGGCCCTCACATCCTGGCTGGGGCAACTGGGCAGGTGTCCGGCCCTGAGCTGGGGAACCCCGGAGAAAGAGTTGATTGGCAGGGAGGGGAAATGAGAACTTTGGTGTTGACGTGTCTGTTGCCAGTGGCACAGCCAGGTGGATGTGTCCAGCCAGCTCTTGGAATTGTGGGTTTGAGTCTGTGGGAGAGGTCAGGGTGGGAAATACGGATCTGGGCGTCCTTGGAGTCTAGGTCGAGGGGGTGGGTAAGAGCCAAGAGAGAACATGTTGGGTGAGCAGTGCAGCGGGCCTGCGAGAGGGCCTGTGGGGCTTGGATATGTGCAGAGCACTGATGCAGGTGCCTGAAACTCCCCGCACTGGGTGGTGAGTCCCCTCATCTCAGCCCAGGGCTTGGCGGGGGGGCCTTACACCACCCCCATGTCTAGGGAATGCCACTGAATCTGTCCTTGGTGCTTCAGGTTTGCCAAGCACCCCAGGCTCTTCATTCTGCTGAATGTGGAGATGGGTAAGGAAGAGGCAGGACATTTAATTTGGTTAAATTAAACGCTCCATCCAACGAGCGTTTTCTTTGGTCTTGTCCTCTCATTTTGGTGCCAGGGTGCTTGCTTTCTTCTTTGGGAAGCCCTGTGGCTTGGCATTAGGGTGGCCCAGCTATGTTTTGAGTTTGGTACGAGGGAAACTGCTGCCCAGCCTCACCGACAGATGCAGTGACCCGGCAAAGGTCACACCCATGGCTGGAGCTCTTGGGCTGCTGTGAGTCTTGGGAAACTGCGCACCTGAGCTCGCAAGAGAGCCTGAAACCCCATGATGGGGAGTAGTTACAGGGTTGGATGGTGTAATAGGTTGAGCTGTGTCCCCTCAAAATTCATATGATGGGGTTCCAACCCCCAGTACCTTATAATATAACCTTATTTGGAGATATGGTCTTTAAAGAGCTGATTAAGTTAAAATGAGGCCAGTAGGGTGGGACTCTAATCCAATATGACTGACATCCCTAAGAGAAAGAGACCCCAGGGGACCTGCACACAGGGAGGGATGACCATGTCAAGAGGCTGCAGGAGGGTGGCCAAGGGGAGAAGCCTCAGAGGAAACCGACCCTGCTGACACCTTGATCTTAGACTTCTAGCCTCCAGAACTGTGGGAAAATAAATTCCTGTTGTTTCGACCACCCAGTCGGTGGCACTTTGTTATGGCAGCTTGAGCTGACTGGCACAGAGGGAAGGTGACACTGTGAACTAGTAAGTTACCATGCCTCTGAATCACACTGCTACACCGAGCACAACCATTCACCTCCTGCATCTGCTTTTCGCCCCAAAAGTACAGAAACTGTTTGAGGGATGAGACACCCTCTATGCCTGCACGCCCTGACATTTTCAAATAAATAAATAAATCATTCGAGAAAAGCAAGCAGTAACCAAACTGATTGATAAGGAAGAAGGGCCAGCAGATAGTGACCATATGCAGCTCAGCTTCCCTGCGCTTTATATATAATCCCGTTTAACCCCAAATCCCTTTGCAGCGTACCTTATGAGCCCCTGGGGTGCAGACAGGGAAGGTAACTTGCCCCAGTTCACAGCCATAAGTAGCAGAGCTGATAACAAACCTGCCCCAGCCAGCTCTAGAGGCCCAGTTATTTCCACTGTCCTCTGCACTTAGCTCCCGGGGAATTAAAAAGAAGACAGGACACTGCACCCCTCTCTCCCAGTCTGTCTGGCTCACAAGATGAGACGTACACAAGTGGAAAAGTGATGGGCAGTCAAGATGATTGACCTTCTTGCTGTGTGGTGGAGCTCTTGGACTCTGCTCTCTGAAACGCCCCATGACTGCCTGGTGGAGCTGGGCTTCACAGAGAGACCCACAGGGAGGTGGCCCTGGAGGCTTTGCTCTCAGACTTCACCACAAGATGTGCAGTTTTCTTGGTTCTTACCACCCAGCTCAGTTTTGCCTTAGCAACTGGTTAACTGTGGCTGTGGCCCTGCATCCTCAGCTAAATATTTCTGGTCCCTCGACCTTGGCCTGTAACCTCCCCATCTGTCCTGGCTGCAACCATGGACTCGTTCCCTTTTGACTCCAGTGCTGTAATGATGCCACAGCTGGCTTGCCGCCTCCTGGATCTGATTGCACATGGTGATAAGAGGCAGAAATCATCCTGGGCAGGTAATGATCAGGTGTAAGAGGAAGAAGCACCCACGGGAGACAGAAAGCCAGAGGCCTTGAACAGAGCCTTTTGATTTTTATTTTTTTATAAGTTTATTTAATTAATTAATTAATTTATTTATTTATTTATTTTGGCTGTGTTGGGTCTTCCTTGCTGTGTACGGGCCTCCTCTAGTTGCGGTGAGCAGGGGCTACTCTTCTTTGAGGTGTGTGGGCTTCTCATTGTGGTGGCTTCTCTTGTTGCGGAGCAGGGGCTTTAGGCACGTGGGCTTCAGTAGTTGTGGTTTGCGGACTCTAGAGCGCAGACTCAGTAGTTGTGACACACAGGCTTAGTTGCTCCACGGCATGTGGGATCTTCCCGGACCAGGGCTCGAACCCGTGTTCCCTGCATTGGGAGGCAGATTCTTAACCACAGTACCACCAGGGAAGCCCCCAAGAACCTTTTTAGACATAAAGTGGAAAGACTTGCCACTTCAGACACTCTCCGTAATGGCTTTGGCATTCTGCTCTGTACAATTCTCTCCTCCTTTCTGAAAATGTATGCACACGCTCGACCTGACTCACTGACAGCGCCTGTAAGAAGGCATCAGCACACACATCAGCAGTCACAATGCACACAAAACAGAGCAGAGGAATTTATGTGCAACCTGGAGTGGAGCACGCTCAGTTGAGTGGAGCAAAGAAATACAAAAGACACACGTGAAAAAGAGGGGCAAGGGAGAAGAGACAGGCAGTGTCTGGGTAAAGCAGAACACAGACGGAATGCCGGTCCTTGCAGGGCAGAAGCTTCTTGTTCTTCCTACATTGTGCTCAAGGTGGCATGGAGCAGGTGGCCCCTGCTGGCTGGTTAATTGAGTGATGGCTCCAGGAAAACAGAAAATGAACAGTTCATGCTTAGAGAAGGCTGGAGAAGATGGCCACAATATGCCTGATGAAGCTTGGCTTTTGTCCGACTTTCAGGGGTTCCAATCTTGGCTCTGCGCCCTCGATTCTTCCCGGGGAAGCTCCTTGGGGGTCAGACTCAAGTTTGTGCTCTTTGTCACAAATATCTTCTTTGGAGACATCCCAGCAGGAGGGTTGGCCAGCTTGGTTTTAGGAAAGAAGGGGCTGTTGGAGAGCTTACTCCATCCGATGCATTTTCCAGATGGGGAAATTGTGGCCCTGTTCCGGTAAGGGGCTGTCAGTGGTCTCTACCACCTCCCGCCTTTGCTCAGCTGCAGCTCTGGTGCTCTTGAACTTGGAGACTCAGCCCCCACTGCCTTCCTTACTCAATCCTGGCCCACAGGGGTGTGTATGGGGAAGGAGGCATTAGGAGTCCCTTCCCCACTGGCGTGATGAAGCTGAGTTTCATCTATGGCTGGGGTCCAAGAGCAGCGCCCCCAATATCAGGCGAAGGACTCCAGTCTCTCACACCCACCCCTTCTCCAAGGCTTCATCTGTAATTACACAGACAGCAAGTTGATTTAATTTCAGTTGACAACTCTCATTGAGAAGGATGGGGAGACTTCCAGGGACCACTCTGTGATGGATTAGTTATGTCTGCCAGAGACACAGGCTGCAGAGTGGGGGTAGGTAGGCCACGGATTTGGCATCCCAATTAAGCCACATCCATTGCCTACTAGACTTCAAGCATCACTGCAACCTGGGTTCTCCGGCCCCACCCATCTATGTCACCTCTGACATAGATGCCTGCTGCACCCAACCCCAAGTGTGGTATGCCCAGTGTCCCCTGCTGACCACCCACCTGGACCCTCCCTTATGTCTGGGTTAGTTTGTCCAGTCTCCACTTTTACCTGAGCCCAGCTTCCTGCTTGAGAGGAGTAAACAAGCAAATGCCCCTAGGGTATTTGGCAGTGTCCACACATAGTAGGTACTCCGTAAGGTACTAGTACATGTGTTATATTACATCTGTCTGTCTTGCTTAATAAATAATTGATTGTCTACTACATATCAGGTATTTTTTGTAGCTTGTCCCACTTAATCCTCCTGACCACCGGGAAGATAGGTACTACTATCATAGTTCCAATTTTACAGATAAGGAAACTGAGGCTCAAGAGGTGACATCACCTGGTCAAGGTCAGATAACTTGTAATCGATGAACCTTTGGATGTTTGATCCAAAGCTCTGTCTCTTTTCAGTGTTTGCCATGTGGGCTCTTTCCAAGTTGAACCCCCATCGCCAATCAGCATTCTTTCCCTCTCAGCCCCCTATGCACAGGCTAAGGAGTTTCAGTACTGACGCTGCTGGGTGTCAGCCTGCACTTCTCTACAGAACACCGAGATGCCTTCTGGGTGTCCTTGTGCACGTCTGATAGGACAAAGTCATGGGCTCGTGCCCAGCAACCCTTTCCACCCCCTCAAACGCTCCAAACCTCTCTGGCCACAAATCTGGGACCTCAAGAACTGGCTGAAAGATGCTGCTGTTCTCACCAGTCTCCAGCTGCCTTTGCATTTCTGGCAGGGAAATTACACTTAATGACCTTCCCGTGCATTTAATTCCGCATTCATTCTGGCTGATGTCTTCCACGGAACCTTTTGAAATAGGGGAGGAAAGTCCTCAGACGTGTGATTTAAAGGGCTTTCTGCCCTGGGGCTGGGCTGGCTCCCTGGGGGGCACTGCTCCCCTCAGAGGGAGGTGTCCTGGCCACCTGGCCACCAGGCTTGCATGGGTGCTGGCTTGGCTGCCCTGCTGTGCCACGTGGTGAATTGCTGTGTGCTCTGGGCTTGCTGAGGCCGTCTGGATATGGACTTGGAGAGGGCAGAGGGAGAGCGGGAGCGGATGTGACCTGCCGAGCCTCGGGGCAGTGGCTGGGGTGCCTCAGGCATCCTCCATGCCTTCATGCACCTTCTTGGAGGGTACTGTTACTTCCCTCCCTCCCACATCGTGGGGTCATACCTGCCCCTTTGCTGCCTGCACACGGCCATGGATTCACCCCAATTTCTAAGCCATTCCTAGCCAAGGCAGGAAATACGCCAGCCACCCTGGCACCGTACCCAGCTCCTCCCCATAATTCTGAGCCCTGGGATTACACCCAGGGAGCAGATGTTGTTGATTCCGTACTGGTGCCCCATCTGTGTGCTGATGGTGCCTACTGTGGGGAACTGGTGGATTAAAACTCCTCTCGGGGCAGCTCTGAGGCGTGTTCTACGCTGTCCCCCAGAGGTCTGCAGCACAACTGGGCTCTAGTTGCCCACAGGGGTCATCTGCTTAAAAACAGCCTTCACCTCCCTGTCTCCTGCCCCACCTCCCTTACTGAAATTTCCTAGAATCACCTTCCAGATACACATGCCTCAAGTCCGTTTCTTGGAAAGCCAAACCAAGACACCCTCCGCACCATTCCTAGAGCCTGCTGGCTGCCCCCCCAGCTCAGGGACCAGCTCCCCGGAAGACACGTGCTGGTTCAGCCCAGTGGGCTCGGCCTCTTCTCCCTACCCTTCATTTCTCACCCCTGCCACCTTCAGGCCTGGGCTCTGGCTCCCAGCCAGCATCTTGCCCACTGAGGCCTTAAACGTTGGCCACTGTCTGGGTTCCTTCCGTTCTACTCCATCTGTCCCAATAGCAGCCTTTTCCAGTGTCAACTAAGACCCTTCAATCTGCTCAGACCATGTGGCTGGTGCAGCCACAATTTCAGAGTCAAGTCCTCACCCTTTCTCTCAGACAGGAGGAGAGGCAATGCCCCGGCCAGAGGCAGGGCTGCTCGGTGGAAGGACAAGTTTAGGAGGCAGATGGACCTGAGCTCAGGTCTCAGCACTGCCATTTACAAACTTCTCTGCTTGAGGAAGTCCATCTCTCTGAGATTCAGCATTTTTATCCTTAAATGACAGGTGGCAGAGAAGGCTAACTGTCCTCCATGGTTTGTGCTCCCCCTTCCATAGTACAGAGCTGGAGTGGCCGCCCAGCCTGGGACAGGATTTCTCAGTGCTCCTTGCACTTAGGTGGTGGGTTCTCACCAACAGAATGTGAGTGTAAGGACTGTATGTTACTTCCAGGCCAGTGCGACTAAGAAGCAATTATATCTTCTCCATCATCTCTTTCAACTTCCTCCTAAATGCAGAGTTCTAAGCCTGGGTCCCTGAATCACCATGTGGAGCAAAGCTGCCTGCCAACCAGAAACAACATCATTGGAGCACGTGAGTAAAAAATATTTCTTAAGCTACTGAATCGTGGGAGTTTATTTGTTCCAGTAGCTGGCATTGTGCTAACCAATACATAATCATGTCTCCACGTTGTAAAAACCTAAGTAGATGATACAGAGAACCTCTACTGTAATGAGTACTTACTGTGTAATGAGCACTTACTCTTACTGTGTGCTGGGTACTGTCCTTTACATGCATGGTCTTACTGAATCCTCAAAGCAGACACATTAGCCACATCTTGGAGCTGGAGAAACCCTAGCACAGAGAGGTGAGGTGACATGGCCAAGGTCACACAGCTCGGAAGTGCTAGATTTGACTCTAACGCTATTTCTTAACCATTAGGCTAAGCTGCCTCTCGTGCCTGCCACAGAGGGATGCTTCCTAAATGGGTACCATCTTTGTTAATCAGGCTGAGCAAAGTTTGGCCAGGGCCTCCTGCCCCCTAGACGGAACCTTTGTCTACATGGGGCGAAGCGCCACTCCCTGGGCAGATGAAGGGGACAAGGGAGCCTCACCAGAGCCCTCTTGGTCTGGCATTTGCTCAGGACACAGCCTCACCCCTGAACACTGACGCCCCAGAGTCACCGCTCCCCAGAGATGCCCTGAGTCATTCCTCCACTGGACACCTGGCTGGTGGGGAGCCTGAGAGCAAACCCAGTGTCCCAGGTTTCCGGAGGTGAAGACATTCCCTCAGAGTCCGTCCCTGCAGCCAGCAGCCCCCGGGGACCTGGCAAGCAGCTCCCCTCGAGAGGCCTCCCTGGGCCCCCTGGGATGGCTTCTCTCAGCCTTTGGCCTCAGCCCAGCCTCCAGCAGGGCTATTTCTGGCCAGGCGGGTAATAGATTTCTGTCTCCTTTTTGAGAGCCTTTTGTGGGCCCTCAAACCCATAGCCAAATGCTCCCCCTCCAAAAAAAAAAAAAAAAAAAAAAGCTGTCTTTCCAGCCCCCGTGTGAGGACACTTCTTGCAGAGCTGGAAGACCCTGGGGGAGAGCTGGCCCGAGGTTTTATTTATGTTAATTGCCCACCTCTCTTCCCGAGCCCTCGCCTCACAAAGCTCCCTTGTGGGGCACCAGTGAAGCATCTAATGTGTGGTATATATCGAGGCAAGGGTGCTGCCCTGCGTTTCCTGGCTCGTGATTTATGAGGTGGGGCTGGGCTTGCCGCCCTGGCCCTGCCTTGTCCAGGAGAGACAGCTTAGAATCCTCTCTGATGGGGATCCGGGATCTGGCGTCCTGCCGCGCCGCTCCAGGAACTTACTGAACCTCTGCCGGCCGCTATTTCCATGGTATGATGGGGAAACTGAGGCACGGTTAGGTAGCTAGACGTGGGTGCCAATTAGGGGAGCTTGGGTCAACAGAAATTGTCTTAACTGGAGCCCAGTGTTTTCTCACACCTTTGCTCATGGCACTTCTCTGGGAGCTGCTTAAAAATACGGATTCAGTCACGTTTGGGGCCTGTGTTCCTAGAAGGTCAACATGAAACATGATTAGGCACCAGCGAGTGTTTTCAGGGATCATGTTGAAACACACAGACGTCCCAGCCCCCCCGGAACCTGCACACCGTCTTCAGTCTTCAGGGATGGGGCCTGGGTGTTTTGCTTTCACTGAGGTCTGAGAAACACCCAAATATGAAAGCCAGAAGGGACTATGAAATTCATAGAGTCCAGATTTCCTGTTTTCTAGATGACAAGATTGAGGCTTAGAGGGAGATGGGGTATCGGCCAAGGTAACACACCAGAGTTACTGAGAACCAGAGGAGAGAGGGTGGGGCGGGGGGTCCTGGAGGAGGTAGGAGGAAGCAGAAGTATCGCCTCACCAGCTTGAAGCCCCCAGGCCTCTGGGAGGCTGGAGCTGGCACCTGATCGCAGGCATCCTCTCCCTTTACCACTCAGTCTCAGAAAACCCTTTCCCACTTTCTCCAGGTGGGAAAGAGTCCTGCTGTCCAGTTTTGTCAGGACTTGGCATCCATAGAGTTGTTTTGCAGGTTGTATCAGGCCAATGGGCAGGGGTTCTGGGCTGTTCTAGAGGAAGAAGCCACAGCTGCCCTTAGACTGTGTGGACATGGCCCTGGTCTGCCTTTCCCTGTCACCCAACCCAGCATGCCAGGGACCCCTGGGGCACCCGGTCCCTGGGACCGAAGGTAGACTGCTTTGATCGTGGCTGCATGTGTATTTGTGTGCATTAAACAGAAATGGATGGGTGGAAAGGAAACAACTTATAATTAATGAAAGATGGTGTTTGATTTAGAATTTCCTTTCCTTTTAAGTTTCAGAACTTTTGCTCCAATGTGAGCAGGCAGCAGTGACCTGACAGAGGAATGCTGGACTCAGAGCCAGATTCCAAGGGCTCACATCCCTGTCTGGCACGTGGCCATGTGACCTTACAAATGCCATCCACCCTCTCCGAGCCTTGGCTTCCTTATCTGTAAAATGTGGGTCATTATCTCTCCTTCACAGGTTGTTGGGAGCATGACATGAGATGCCATGGGTGGAAGTTCCTAGCACACTGTGGGTGCTGGGTATTTGCAGAGCGAGCCCTCTCACCCGTCCACACAGAGATTCTGCAGACCGAGCACAGTCTTTTTGGGGAGGCATATTTTAGCAGGCATGGTTATTCTTTCAGTGTTGCCTAAAGGGGCAGGAATGTTGTCAGGTAAATATTTTTCAGGAAATATATTTCTCTCAAAACTTTCTCTGCCCTCACACATATGTGAAAATGGAGGGAGTGAACACAGAAATACCCTCTTAAAGGTTTTCCCCTTAATTGTTTACTAAAGTCTTATAGACACGCAGAAAAATGCACAAATCGTACATGATTTGTGCTAATGACACTAGCTGATGACATCCATGAAACTAGCACCAGGTCAAGAAGGTTCTAGAACCAGAACCAGCATCCCAGAAGCCCCTGTTGTATCCTTCTCAGGCCACTCTCCTGAGTCCCGCTTTGGAACTTTGTAAGAACAGACTCTAGAGTCTGTAGTGTTTGCGTCTGGCTTCTTTCCTTCAATGTTGTGTTGGTGAAATCCATCTATACACTTCCAACATGTACTCCCCCATCCTTGCAAACACCTGTATTGTCTGTCTTGCATTTTAGCCATTCTGGTGGGTGTGTAGAGGTATCTCATTGTGGTGTTAATTTTCCCTTCCCTGATCAGTAATGAGGTCGTGCCTCCTTACATTTACTTGTTGGGCGTTTGGACATTCTCTTTCTACAGAGCCTGTTGAAGTCTTTTACCCAGATGTCTACTGGGCTAGCTGTCATCTTATTGATTTGTAGGAACTCTTTACATATTTTGGATACTCTTTAGGTTTTTAGGGCTTTAGAAGGCTTTCCACTGCTTTCCCAGACATTTCACCCTGAGTACATCAGGAGCTCTGGTCTTGGTGGAAACCCATTGAGTACAAGCATTCAAGAGACGTTCTCCTCCCAGCTTGATGCTGCCATGTTGCCCTTCAGAGTGCAAGGTGCTCCTCTGCACATAGAAGCTGGAGAACCTTGTCTCTGGTTCCCTCCCCCATCTACCTCCCTCTGTGCCTCTTTTTCATTTTTTGATGCCCACTACCTAGGTTCCCTTCCCATGGGCCTTGTGCTCAGCTGGTGAAAAAAACCCAAATCACTTTCAAGGTATCTTTTTCCCAAGAGGCTCCAATCCTTTGGTTGATAGATGGAGGAGAGGGCTGGGGGGAGTGGACCTTACAGAGTGTCTGGGGCCTTCCCACCACTGGTCACTGCACCTGAGACTCCACCATTAAAGCTTTAATCCTCAAAGACAGCAGCTAGTTACAACATGAGGACAGTTTCTGTGTCATAGCAGAAGGTTTAGGTGTCCCAGTAGATACCAGCTGAATACTAGCCATGCTCAGTGCTGAGCCCTGACCAGGTCTGTGGCACCAGGCTTATTCTTGTCTTAGCCTCCCCCTTGCCTGGTTCTGGAAGGAGCAGCTCCAGGTGACTCCTCCGGCTCACTTCCATCCCATAAAGGATCTACCCTTTAGATCCTCAAACCTGATGCCAATTGCATATCTCTGTTCATAAGACAGCAGGCTCACTGTCGCATTCTGCTCAGCTCCATCATAGGGCACTGCAGGAGGCTGGAAGGAATAAAGCTTCCCTGGTGGAATTACAGGCATCGTGGTAGCTGATTGAGGGAGGTTCGCCCAGGAGGTCCAACCGAGGGGATCCAGCTGGCTTAAGTGGACCAGTGAAAGGATGAGCTCCATGCTATTCTTGGACATCTTTCCAGAGGGTGGATATACATTACTCTCTGCTGCCTAATTGTCCCCAGAGCAGGAAACCGAAAGGTCTTGTGGAAGTTATTGCCTTGACATTTTGACTGAGCTATTTCCCCTCCAGGTGGGTGACCCAGTGCCTGTGTGTGTTGGGCAGAGACCAAAAATAAGATCCACTGGTTTTAAAGCCATGTCCCCCAAAGTGTTTCCTTCTGCACATCGAGGCTCCGAAAGGATATCTTTAAAAGGTTAGGCATCTCTGCCAGGAAAGGCATTTTGTTGTCTTGCTTGAGCAAAAATGTCCTTAAAAAGCTTCTAGTTGACCCTGCCAGCCTGAGCAGAAGAAAGATTTCATCTACAAAGGTCAATATGAGGGTAAAACTTGAAAACACTTTTAAACCAGTTACTTTTTAAATGAAATACATGCGCAAGAGGAAAAATTCAAATAATACAGAAGATCTGAATACTCAGCCTAATTTTTCAGCACTTTATGGCAAGAACAAGCATGTTACTGGCACCATTTCTGTGGGTGCATCAGTCAGCATAAGCTAAGTTATGCTGTGATAACAAGTAAACCCAAGATCTCAGTGGCTTACAACCACCAAGATTTATGTCTTGCTCAAGCTACTTTTCTAGTGGGGGTTGACTGTGGGGTGTGTCATGTCTCTTTCACTCAAGGACTCAGGCTGACAGAGCACCCCCTGTCTGAGATGTTGCTGTCTCACAGTAAAAGTAAAAGAGAGAACTCAATGGCACCAGGCAATGACTCTTAAACCTTCTGCCTACAAGGGATATGTGTCACTACCTCTCATGTTTCATTGCCCAGAGCAAATCACATGGCCACACCAGAGGTCAGTGTAGAGAGATCAAATATTTTGATCAGTTATACAACCTTTCATCATAGGCAGAGGTCAGAATGATCTGTCTCCATAGGCCCTTTATTCCCATCACACCACGGACGCCTTCACCCTGGAGAATGCTCTATCCCCGGCACATCCTAGGCATGTTCTGCAGAATGCTATTTTCCCGATGTCAGTAAGTGCTGGGAGATGAAAGGGTTCCATGGTTAAATAAGTTTGGGAAATACTGGGTTAAAGAGAGGTCTTCAAGACAGGGGCTCTCAGAATCTGTAGTAGAGTGTGAATTGTTGCTTTTAAAGAAGGAGAGAGTCAGTTGGGCCTACTGCCTGGTCCCTCTAGGCCAGTGTTCCTAACTTTGGCTGCACATTGGAATCACTTGGGGAGCTTTCAAAGAAATCCTAATGCCCAGGCCACACCCTAGACCAGTGGGCTAAGCATCTCTTGGGGTAAGACTCAGTGTGCATACTTCTTTTTTTTTTTTTCTTTTTTGTTATATTCATTAGTTTGCTAGATTTTTTTCTAACATCTTTTTTTTTTAAACATCTTTATTGGAGTATAATTGCTTTACAATGTTGTGTTAGTTTCTGCTGTATAGCAAAGTGAATCAGCTATACATATACATATATCCCCATATCCCCTCCCTCTTGCGTCTCCCTCCCACCCTCCCTATCCCACCCCTCTAAGTGGTTACAAAGCACCGAGCTGATCTCCCTGTGCTATGCGGTTGCTTCCCACTACCTATCTGTTTTACATTTGGTAGTGTATATATATTGATGCCACTTTCTCACTTCGTCCCAGCTTACCCTTCCTCCTCCCCGTGTCCTCAAGTCTATTCTCTACGTCTGTGTCTTTATTCCTATCCTGTCCCTACGTTCTTCAGAACCATTTCTTTTTTAGATTCCATATATATGTTTTAGCATACGGTATTTGTTTTTCTCTTTCTGACTTACTTCACTCTGTATGACAGACTCTAGGTCCATCCACCTCACTACAAAGAACTCAATTTTGTTTCTTTTTATGGCCAAGTAATATTCCATTGTATATATGTGTCACATCTTCTTTATCCATTCATCTGTCAATGGACACTTAGGTTGCTTCCATGTCCTGGCTATTGTAAATAGTGCTACAATGAACATTGTGGTACATGACTCTTTTTGAATTATGGTTTTCTCAGGGTATATGCCCAGTAGTGGGATTGCTGGGTCATATGGTAGTTCTATTTTTAGTTGTGTAAGGAACCTCCATACTGTTCTCCATAGTGGCTGTATCAATTTACATTCCCACCAACAGTGCAAGAGGGTTCCCTTTTCTCCACACCCTCTCCAGCATTTATTGTTTGTAGATTTTTTGATGATGGCCATTCTGACCGGTGTGAGGTGATACCTCATTGTAGTTTTGATTTGCGTTTCTCTAATGATTAGTGATGTTGAGCATCCTTTCATGTGTTTGTAGGCAATCTGTATATCTTCTTTGGAGAAATGTCTATTTAGGTCTTCTGCCCATTTTTGGATTGGGTTGTTTGTTTTTTTTTGATATTGAGCTGCATGAGCTGCATGAGCTGCTTGTATATTTTGGAGATTAATCCTTTGTCAGTTGCTTCATTTGCAAATATTTTCTCCCATTCTGAGGGTTGTCTTTTCATCTTGTTTATGGCTTCCTTTGCTGTGCAAAAGCTTTGAAGTTTCATTAGGTCCCGTTCGTTTATTTTTGTTTTAATTTTCATTACTCTAGGAGGTGAGTCAAAAAAGATGTTGCTGTAATTTATGCCAAAGAGTGTTCTGCCTATGTTTTCCTCTAAGAGTTTTACAGTGTCTGGTCTTACATTTAGGTCTTTAATCCATTTTGAGTTTATCTTTGTGTATGCTGTTAGGAAGTGTTCTAATTTCATTCTTTTACATGTAGCTGTCCAGTTTTCCCAGCACCACTTATTGAAGAGGCTGTCTTTTCTCCATTGTATATTCTTGCCTCCTTTATCAAAGATAAGGTGACCATATGGGCGTGGGTTTATCTCTGGGCTTTCTATCCTGTTCCATTGATCTATATTTCTGTTTTTGTGCCAGTACCATACTGTCTTGATTACTGTAGCTTTGTAGTGTAGTCTGAAGTCAGGGAGCCTGATTCCTCCAGCTCCGTTTTTCTTTCTCAAGATTGATTTGGCTATTCAGGGTCTTTTGTGTTTCCATACAAATTGTGAAATATTTTGTTCTAGTTCTGTGAAAAATGCCATTCGTAGTTTGATAGGGATTGCATTGAATCTGTAGATTGCTTCAGGTAGTATAGTCATTTTCACAATTTTGATTCTTCCAATTCAAGAACATGGTATATCCCTCCCTCTGTTTGTATCATCTTTAATTTCTTTCATCAGTGTCTTATGGTTTTCTGCATACAGGTCTTTTGTCTCCTTAGGTAGATTTATTCCTAGGTATTTTATTCTCTTTGTTGCAATGGTAAATGGGAGTGTTTCCTTATTTCTCTTTCAGATTTTTCATCATTAGTGTATAGGAATGGAAGAGACTTCTGTGCATTAATTTTGTATCCTGCAACTTTACCAAATTCATTGATTACCTCTAGTAGTTTTCTGATAGAATCTTTAGGATTCTCTATGTATAGTATCATGTCATCTGCAAACAGTGACAGTTTTACTTCTTCTTTTCCGTTTTGGATTCCTTTTATTTGTTTTTCATCTCTGATTGCTGTGGCTAAAACTTCCAAAACTATGTTGAATAATAATGGTGAGAGTGGGCAACCTAGTCTTATTCCTGATCTTAGTGGAAATGATTTCTGTTTTTCACCATTGAGAACGATGTTGGCTGTGGATTTGTCATATATGGCCTTTATTATGTTGAGGTAAGTTCCCTCTATGCATACTTTCTGGAGAGTTTTTATCATAAATGGGGTGTGAGTGCTTCTTAATGCTCCCCTGGCAGCCATTGATTCCAGTAGGAACCCATTCTAGGGGGATGGTAAATCTGGGAATTGACCTTCCACCAGCTTGATCCAGAAGCCAACACTCAGAGGGGACTAGCATTGATTTGTAGCAGTTTCTTTTATCTGTTGTGCAGATAAGCTCTAGCCAGAATGTTCAGGATGGTCTAGATGGGCAAGAGGAGTGTAACTACCCCAAAGAACCCAATGATTTAATGTTGTGACGCTGACAGAAGGCTTCTACCATATAATTAGTAGCACGGGCGACTTGGTGTCTCTTGGGGGGGGACTTAGCAGTGCCAGGGGCATGAGCCCCCACCAGGCACGTGCCAGAACATCACCAGGTTTGTCTCTGAACTACTCACAAAAACCAGGTCTCTTTCTATGGTCTTTGCCTTTAAGGAAACATTCCACTCTTTCGTGACATCACTGGTATTTTTCAATCAATCCCAATCCATCCTGCTGGGACCCCTGCGTGTTCTCAGATTTACTGGATCATAAGCCTTTTCCTGGAAGGTGTCAAAGCATTGCCGTTCACCCCACAAAAGAAGCTTTTCGAAAGTGTGTAGGAGAAATTAGGAGCCCACTTAAGGAGACACTCACTCTTCTCCTCTTGAATTGTGTCTCCTTGGCATTCCTCTCTGGCAGGAAGGATGAGATGTTGTCTCCAGGAGATGATGTTGACTAAATGCCTCCCTGGTTTGAGTGACCTCTTGGCTGAGCCCTGCTCTGGTTGAACAGGAACGTGTTAAAGATGCCTTAGCTTCCAGCTGGCGTGCTCTCCCCAGTGCATCAGAAACACTGAAACGCCAGTGGAAAAATAGAGGACAAATCTCTGAAGCATTATGTGCTCAGATTCCTCTCATCAGTTGTCTTTAGAAATGAGTCTGGAAAGAGTGAGAAAGGGGCGAGTGTAGAAACTGCCCCAGCTGGATTCTGCATCAGGTTCAACCTGGACTCGCCCCAGGGTGGGCAGCTGAGTGTCGCATCCCTCAGTACCTCACGGTGCCAGGGCTCCGGAGTCAGGGTCACGCCGTTGACCCTCGGACATCCCCCCATCAGTCATCACATGCACCATATGGTAAGGAAGTCACCCGCTGCTCTGTGTGTCTCTCCAGCCATGCTGAGGTCCGCAGTCAGGGCTCGTGCTCACTTGCCTGCGCATCCCCATGACCCAGCACCATGCCTAGCACGCAGTACATGCTCACTCGATGTTGAAAACACAACGCAAAAACATCTCCGATCTCCAAGGACCCCTAGTGAACTCTAGGCTTCAGTTGCCATGTGTGTTTTGAGGGCTAAATTCAGATAAGCTCCAGGGAAGCAAGATGAGCTTTTAGATTCCCTTGATGTCCACATGAGACCCAACAGCGCAGGTTTAAAGATTAACAGCTTTAAACCTCTATTTCCTCTGTGGCTGCAGAGGAAATAGAAAATTAAGGCCTCTGTTTTGGGTTACAGAATGGAATTGGTTCCCTTTATGCCTCTCTGTGGAAGAGAGAAACATTTCCATCATCTCAATTTATAAAAAGCAATCGTAAGGCCAAGAAGAGATAAGTGGAGTAATTTCAGAAACTCTCCATTTGGGCAGTTTCTTAAATCCTCAAAGTCTGAAATTGCTGCACATGAACTTTTCTGCAAGCATTGCATTTCCTGGGCTGGCTGTTTCTTGGAGAATAATTGGGCAGGTTGAGGGGGCTGTAGCCTAGGGGGCTGAGACAGGGGCAGGAAGGCAAGGGTGGGAGGCGAGTGTGGCAGCAGCTGTGAGTGGCAGCCTAGGATACAAAGAGTCTCCTCGGCCAAGATTTTAGTGGATGAGGACTATATGGGATCGTCTTAAAACCACGTCTGCCTGTACCTCCCCACGCCTCCGACCCCGCCCAAGATTCGTGTTCAGCAGCTGTGGGGTAGGGAGCTACTCAGCAAGTGAATTTGAGCAGGCAAGTGACATCATAGCGTAGGAAACCCAGCCACCTGGGTTTCCCAGCACTGTCGTCGGCACCCTGCTCTAGCCTCCCACCCCGACCCCTTTCGTGCACACCTGCCTGACTTCTACCTCCCAGCCCTGCATCCCTTTCTTGAGGGCTCTCTCTTGCCCCAGAGCCCCTCTGCCCTCCCAACAGCAGGCCAGAAGTGCCAGGGGAAGTAACACCTTCCTTCCCTGTCTCACTTCCTACTCCCCAGCTGTGTTTCTGGGGATCACCCCCCAGTAAACCACTTGCCCTCAAACACTTGTCTCAGGCTCTGCTTCTGGGAGAACCCAAACCACACAATCCGTGGGAGCTGTATGACCTTGGACAAGTAGCTTAAACACTCAGAGTCCAAGTTTCCTCATCTGTGCAATGGGGATAATGTTACCTGAGCCACAGGGCAGGTGTCACAGACAGGAGGCCTGGGGACTAGACGTGGCCTCCAAGTAGGTTTTATTTGGTCTCCAGGTGGTTTTAAAATAGTTTATTATGGAGTCTGTGTCATGCATTTCAAAGAAAATATATGATGTTTATATAAGGTATAAAGATTCATGTAATAAATATCCACATACCTACCTCCTAGCTTAAGAAATAGACCAACCCCAAGACTACTGAGCCCTCTGGATACGCTCGCAGTCTGTGCTCCCAACCCCCAAGAGGTCACCACTATGATGAATTTTGTGCTTATCATCCCCATGCTTTAGGCACGGTTTTACTTTAGATGTAAAATGACACACTGTTTAGTTTTTCATTTTTACAAATTGATATATTTCACATCAAAATCCAAAATTTCCAACCTCCTCTAAGGACAGTCAGAAGATCCAGCCAGGGGACTTCCCTGGTGGTGCAGTGGATAAGACTCCGTGCTCCCAATGCAGGGGGCCCGGGTTCGATCCTTGGTCAGGGAACTAGATCCCACATGCATGCCGCAACTAAGAGTTCTCATGCCACAACTAAGGAGCCCGCATGCCGCAACTAAGGAGCTGGCAAGCTGCAACTAAGGAGCCCACCTGCTGCAAGTAAGACCCAGTATAGATAGATAGATAGAAAGAAGATCCAGCCAGGCTGGACCCACATTGCCGCGTGGTAACAGTTGTAGGCACTGAGTCGTTGGGGACCTACCAGGTGGTGCGGGGATCTTTGAGGACCCACAGTTGCCAGTCCCTGCTGTCCTCTCCCTGGGCCCCGCACTCCTTCATTTACCTGCCGGTTGTTCCCTGTGGACGTCTGGCCTGGTGAGTTCTCGTTGTGAGAACCTTTCCAATGAGATAGCCCACAGGACGCCCTTTGAGGAGGGCCTGGCACAGGCGCAGTACTACATCAAATTGCTCCTTATTCACTGCCAGTATCAGTGACACCCTAGGAGGCAGCCAGGGTCAGCAGCCTTGTCTTGAGGCTGATGAGGTGGCGTGATGAGGCCAAGGCCGCTTGTGTGGACACAGGTGGGATCAGGACTCCACCCAGCACTGGGGCACAGGCGGGAGCGTCTGCACATCCACTGGGCCTCAACCTCGGGCTGGGGTTTGGGCCAGGCCGGCCTCCCCCGGGCCTCACGTGCGTACCAGCTGGGCTCTGCTCATGCTGCTTCCCGCCCAGGCCCACCTGCCTCTTCCACAGCCCTCACTTTGAAACCAGAGGCAGGGACAGGTAGGGGAGACCTGGAACCGGTGGCTCACATCTCATCCTCCCGCAGGAGTAGGAAAGGGCTGCACCCGAGTTCTGCCTCCCTGAGTAGGTCTGCTGGTCTCTCTGGGCGTGGAGGTGGGCCCTGGGGCCTGTGCATCATCGCCAGCGGATGGAGCTTTGTTTGCCTCGCTGAGTCCCCAGACCAGGGGCCGGCCAGAGACAGGGCTCTTTCCTGAGGGGCTGGACTTTCCCACAGGAACAAAGTGGGGCTTGTTCGCTGGGCATGAATCTTGGCGTGGGGCAGCCCAGGCTAGGCTCGGCGCTGCCAGGCGGCGGCTCCACGATATCAGGCAAATTCCGCCTTCCCCACAGCTGGGGCTGACAGCAGGAAGCCCCAGGGAGGCTCTGAACAAAGGCAGAAAAATGGGCCACGTTTATTCATTCACTGACCAGCCCGGGCCTGGCTGGGCCACAGGGCCCTGTCTCCATGGCGACGGGCGGCCTTTGGAGCTCCCGGTTGGCTCGTCCGTGACCACTGCCCCTCTGTTCCTGCACACCCCCAGCACACAGGGACACAGCATCCCGTGGCTCCCCCGGTACGGCCTTGCTCTGTGGTGTCTGGGGGAACGTGGGCCAAGCCAAACGGGAATCAAGGGCTTGTAAACAGACAGGAGGGAGCCTGTGTTGAGTTCTGAAAGCCAAACACATGGCCAGTCTTGGGTGAGTGGGGTGAAGGTGATGGTGCAGATCCCTACACTAGCCAAGCACCTACTGTGTGCCTGGCCAGGGGATGCCCACATCAAGCCAGCTCAGCTTGGCCTCTCCAGTCTCATTCTAATATAGCAAAATTGGAGAGCTCTTCGAGCCCAGAGAGCGACTACTACTTCTGCCTGGGGGAGGGGGTATCAGACAGGGAGGCCTTCCAGAAGAACTGTCATGGACATTGGGTCTTGAAGGATGCATAGAAGTTTGCCAAGCAGGGAGGGAAAGGGCACTCCAGGCAGAATTACAAGTCCTGAGACCTGAAAGTACGTGGTGTGATAGACAGTAACTGAAAATTTTTTTTAACTGGAATGAAGAAGGGACATAGCTGGAAATGAGGCAGGAGTAGGGGTGGGATGGCTGTGTGATATGACTCAGGGAAGCAGGGCCGCCATCTCCCCAGTCACTGCCCAGAAAGGGCCCCTGGGACTGACTCTGAGTTGTGAATTCTGCATATTGGCCTCTTCTCAGAGTGGTTTTGATTGTGGGCTAAAAAAGAAATGACAATAATGATACCTTACAAGCATTTAGGTCAAAAATGGCAGATAGACAGCATAGGAGAGAGTGCCCTCCCATCTTGCCCCCGTGGCAGACATAGCTAAGCAATCACAACATGCTTTCTGGTCTGGCTTGGCCTCAGCTTCAGAATCCTTCTCAACACAGTGATGATCAGGCAGCCACTACCAAGCAGAGGTGACACCCGAGAGAACATGTGTTTGTCATTCCTGGTCCATCCCTCTGTGCTCTCTGAACAGCTCACATCTGAGCCTCATTTTTGCCCCATTCGTCAGGGCGAGTGTAACTGTCTTCGTTTCACAGATGAGGAGACTGAGGCCCAGAGTGACTTCCTCTGTAACGCACAGCAACTTAAGCACAGAATGAAGGATGAGAACGGAGGGATCTCGGCTCTTACTCGGTTTAGGACGTGTTTAGAAGGCCCAGTGCAATCAAGGTGGTGGCATTCAAGTAGATTTTTCTTCCTTTTTTCCTCTGGAAACCCACCCAATCCCATCTTCCACTGCTTTGGCCAGGACACGAGTCCCCTGATATCCTCCAGAGATCTAAGGCATCACTACATCTGGCCATTCCCCGAAGCGCCCGGCCTCACCGGCTTCCTGGAGCGTGGATGACGCTGCGGCGTCAAATGTGCTCTGACAGCTGCTGACGAGAACAGAAGAGCAACGTCTGTGCAGCTGTGCTGGGCCAGAGAGAGCTGCTCGGGGAAGCTCCCCAGGCTGGCGGCCGGGGCACCTTGAGAGCAATAAGGGCGACGGAGGGATGAGTTCATGGCTGATTCCAGGGTGCGGGCATGGATGACCCAGCCTCCCTGACCTTGTGCGTTCGTTTGCTGCTGAACTGAATGAAGCCTCATTCTTGGAGCCAAGCCCCTGCTGGGTACCCCACTCTCTCCTGTTCTCCTTCACACCTCCACGCTCAGTGTGTGCCAACTGACTACCAGCCACCTGGATCCCTGCCCGTCACCTGCTCCCAGGTGGCTGTGTCTCACCTGCTAGGACATCCACCAGGCACCATCTCCTTGCTGCTCTGCCTTCACCTGGGTGGGACTGGCTCACCTGCCCCATCCCACCTTCCAGGCTTGCCTTCTTCCCCATCACCCGCAGGTCGGTACTTCCGCAGACACACCTGCCCTGCTCTGGCCAGTTGGCATGGCGAGACCCTCAACCCCCTTCTCTCCTGGGTACCATGAGCTCTCTAGACACAATCTCAACTTTTCTTGATCTGGCTCTGTCCCAGAAATTGCCACCTTTGCAGTAACAAATACCTGTGTTAGCTTCCAGGTGAAGTGACAAGTACTTATCATGCAATCACCATTCTGAGGCACTGGTGGGTGACTTTTTCATTCTGTGTCAGGCTCAGGGGAGCATGTCTGGCTTGTGAAATTTCATATCAGGAAAAATAGCAAAGAGGTTTCATTTCAGCTGTCAACACTGACTTTCTGGGGATGTCTATTTGAGTACGTTGTGGGATAGGCATCTAAGGCAGCGTGGACTCAGTGGGAAAAAGTTCAGCAATCAGTTATTAATGTCTATTTGGGGCACAGGAGTGGGTAGTAAATGTCCATGTGCCACAAATTTCATTTCTCTGTGTCTACACAGTGGAAAACATGGGAGTTTCTAATAAGTTCCTAATTATGTAAAGCAGACAATAAAGGAAAGAGAAAGAGACTGGTGTCTCCTAGGAAGGGCTGCTTGAGGAAGGGAGGAGATGAGCTTTTGGAGTCACTGCACCCCCTGGGGTCTGAGGTATCATCTGGGCCAGGTTGAATTTACTTAGATGTGATAAAAAGTTTGATTCTTCCCTCTGCCTTGGTTCTGCTTCTCTGAAACAAGTTAATTCTGTCAAACTAAGATCTGGAAGGTCCTTTCTGACTCCAGTGTTCCTAAGTAATGATGTCTCATAAGTGTAGAACGCTTTACAGCTCCCAGCCTCCTCTCATACCCACCAGCTCACCTGTACTTCACAACAAGCCCATGATGCAGCCATTCTAAAGATGAAAAACCTGAGGCCAGAGACGTTATGTGCCTCTTTACCAAAGGTCTGCCCAGGTCTGCAGAAGAGTTACCTGAACTCAGTTCTCCTAATTCTAGTTACTATTCTCCACCGAAAGTATATTTATACATTTCCAAATAATCAGGACATGTAGGTTATGTTTAAAAGTTCCTCGGGTGATTCTAGTGTTCAGCTATGGTTGAGACCATTGCTAAAAAGTTAGTTTTATGACTGACTTCAGAGGAGGACGTAGAGGCTCAGAGAAGTTAAGCAACTTGCTCAAAGTCACACAGCTAGAAGATAGTGAATTCCATGCCAGACAGGATGCCTGTGTAACCATGTGTTTATCATGGTCCAGGGACTCTTGTATATCATTTCATTTCATGCTCTTGACAAGTTTATTCTTTAAAAAAAAAAAACCTGAGGAAACTAAACCAGAAAGGTTATTAAATAAGCAGCCCAGAGCTACAGAACAAATAAAAGGCAGCAAATAATGGTTTATGCCTTGATTAGATTTGGGTACACAAGTGTGTACTTTTTGCAACTCATGCATTGGTTCATTTAAGATCTGTGCCTTTTACTATGTATTAATTTTACCTTTAAAAGAGCATGAACTCTAGTCATGCTTTAGAGCAGAGAGAGATTTACAACTTATTTTGAAATGCACAAAAAAAGTTGGATAGATGAATAGAGGAAGAAATAAGTGGATAGATATGTGATAAAGGTGTTGGGTCTG
The DNA here is from genome assembly GCF_028023285.1 of Balaenoptera ricei. Lineage (NCBI taxonomy): Eukaryota > Metazoa > Chordata > Mammalia > Artiodactyla > Balaenopteridae > Balaenoptera > Balaenoptera ricei. The sequence continues at coordinate 100,531,717 of NC_082649.1, read as the reverse complement.
TGGGTGTTCACTGTACAATTTTTTCAACTTTTCTGCATGTTTGAAATTTTTCGTCATAAAATATGTGGGGGGAGGCAGCTAATAACTTGCACTAGACTATGAGCTCAGTGAGAACAGGGATCTTTGTCTGGGTTGTGACTGCTGAGTCCCCAGCACCTAGAATGGTGGCATGAAGCAGGTTTTCAGTAAAAAAATGGCTGAATGGAAAGTGATAGGAGAATATTTAGCTTGTGTCTTTAAACCTTAAACTAAGCACTTACATTACAGAGAGGACTTGGTGGTATCTGTGAAGCAGAGGGTAGGGAAGAGGAACACTGGGCAGAGTAGAGTGGGTCGGCACAGTGGGGAGGGCTCTCCCCACTTTCTGTGCATGAGCTCAGCACCCACTTCCCGCGGCAGCAGCAGTAAGAGCCCCTTGCCCCAGAATTGCTGTGCCAGGAGCTGTGCGTTGCGTGGGTGCATGCTGCCCTCATGTGGCCAAGGCGAATATTGCACTAGTGTTAGAAGGACCTCTGCCCCTTGAGCCCCACTGGGCAGTACTCAGGAGTCCACAGACACTGGAAAACCAACGCTGGGTCCAGAGGGACTGCATCTCTGGGCCTGGGGCCACTTGTTGGCACGTTCCCCTATCAGCTAATGGTTCTCCCGGTGGGGGGTGTGGATCTCCCATGACCTCACTGCCATCCTGATGTTTGGGAGAAGTAACTGACATGTGTTGGCACCCCTACTTCCTAACGCTCTTCCATGGTCTGTCCGATATGATCATCACACTGACCCTGCCAGGTAGGCGGCATGATGGCTCAGAGAGATCAAAGCCACACAGCAAACTAGGGACAAGGAAACTGCCTCTAGGAATTCCAGAATATGGCAAAGAGGATGCTAGCCTTCCTCTGGCAGGATTCAGAGGACTCCAGCTCTGGAAGGGGCGAGGAGTCAGGGCAGTTTGGAAAAGCCCCAGTACTCACATCCACACGTGGGGCCCTTCAGCTGTCACCGAGGCACCATAGGTGGGCTCTTTACCTGCCCCTTCCATGCCTTGTTGGACCCAGCTGTGTGACCCTGGGGAAAGTTACTTAACCTCTCTGAGCCCTGCCTCAGTGTGCCAAATGGGGATAACAGTGTCCTTTACCTTTTAGGGTGGTCATATAAACAATTGAGTGAATGTAAGCAAAGTACAGTGCATACTCACAAATTACCCCCCATCCTCCCTCCCCATTGCAGCTTCCACGTGGGCAGGGATTGTATGTGTTGTGTTCACTCCCGTAACCCCAGCACAGGTGGAGGGGTCATTTCTCAAAGAAGAATAAGGTCAGAGATATGAATGGGGTCTTTGCAATCAGATACCTGAGTCCGGGTCGTGGCACTGGGTAACCTTGACAAGACACCTGGCCTAAGACTCAGCTTCCTCCTCTATAAAATGGGGATAACCGATGCTGTATAGCCTGGTGCAGTGAATGGGCTGATGTGACTAAAGCCCCTGACACAGAGCCTGGAACATAGTAAATGCCCAAATAAATACTGGCTAGTGGTCGGATGGTTCTAAGGTGGCTATTCAACATCAGCTGTGGCCGTTGTGAGGAGGAGCGGTAACAGTCCATTGGGCAGACTGATTTCCCGTTCAAGGCTGCACCAGCCGCAACTCTAACCTGACCCTGTCTGAATTCACGTGGTGGTGGAGGGGGAGGAAGGGCAGTGATGGCATTGCCCTCCGGTCTCCTGGGCCCAAACGACCCTGGACACCAGCACAGGGTCACTGGCCTTCAGTAATGATGGTCCCGGGGAAGAGGAGCGGGGCTGTGGACTTGCCCACAATGGAGACATCGCTCTGCCTGACCTGGGCGGGGGGGCTCAGGGCTGGGACACAACGAGGGCCGCTTCCCTCTTCTGGGGCAGATCAGACTGGTCTTAGTGCTGGGCGCAGAGCCGGCCTGCAAGGTAGGAAGAGAGGGTGATGTGAGTGTGGTCAGCTTTCGGACCGTGAGCCTCGACTTCAGCATAGGACTCGCCGGGGGTCTTATGGGAACGCAGATCTCCTGCAGTAGGTCTGGGCGGCGTGGGGGGCCTGGGCTTCTACATTTCTAACACGCTCCCCAGTCACCTCGATGCTGTGGGGTCCAGGCCACACTTGGAGCATCAGGTTTAAGGAAAAGCAGGCTGACTTATCTTACAGGTACGGTGTGGGGGGATTGTAGCAGGCCTGGGGTCGCCCTGGGCTGTTTTGCTGAAGTAAGAGGGGTACCTGCCTGGCACTGAGCCCTGGTCAAGGCATAAAGGGCACTGATCTCTGACCACGGGTCCGAGGCCACCAGCTTGTCGACAGTGTTTATGGTTGATAATGGGGTCAGTGATGTGTACCTGGTCTCAGAGAGGCCCTCAGAGGACTCTGCTGTCAGCGTGGTTACCTGGCAAGAGCATGCCTGCCCGGCCAGCGGGGCATGGGAAGCTCTGGTCTACACCCCATCGTGAGCCTCCTGCTTCTAACGTCCCATGTGTAGACAGCAGTGGTCCCCGATCTGATATGGCTGTGCCTTGTCCGTGTGACACCGGGAAGCCTCACCTGGCCTCTTGGGCCCCCTTGCTGTGAGACAGCCTTTGGCTGTGATGCACCTCCTTCCTTTAATGCTGCTACTATCCTTTTTCCCCAGCTTCATGGAAGAATGACTGACAAATAAAAATTGTGTACATTTAAGGTACATTTAAGGTACACAATGATGTTTAGATATACAAAACATTGTGAGAAATGATTGTGAAGTATGAAACGATTACCACAATCAAGCTAATTAACATACCCCTTGCCTCACATAGTTATTCTGTGTGTGGGGGGGGAACACTTGAGATCTACCTTCTTGGCAAGTTTCAAGTGTGCGATACGTTACTGTTAACTGTAGTCATCATGCTGCACGTCAGGTCATGCTGTTCCTATCTTGTGTCTTTTTCCTGCAATAAAGCCTTAGACGCTGTGAGTTTTCTTTGCTGTGGTGCCCAGCCTAACTGCCACTAGTGCAACAGGCATTGACATACTGCATCCTGTGGGTGGGTCCTGGGCTCCACTCAGTGGAGACAGAGGTGGTTAAGGTTCTGCTCTGCTCTCCCAGGACAGCTGTGGTTCTCAACCTTGGATATACATGGGTATCACCTGGGGAGCTTCAGAACTACTGAGGCCTAGGCCCCATCCCCAGAGATTCTGATGTAATGTTGTGGTCGGGAGCGTGGCCTCGGCCCTGGGGTTTTTAAAAGCCCCGCGAGTGGTTAGATAGATAGGTAGATTATATATGTGTGTATATATATATATATGTATATAAAATCTAGGCTGTCTGTCTGTCTGTCTGTCTGTCTGTCTATCTATCTATCTATCTATCTATCTATCCTATTGGTTCTGTTTCTCTGGAGAATCCTGACTAGTGCACTACCCCACTACCCAAGGCTAGAGAGCAACCTTGGAAGTCTTTCACCTTTGAGGTGCTAGCTGCATTCTGACTGAGCACGAAGAGAAGAACAATACCCAACCCCAAAGAAAGACTGTCATCTGCAAGGGTGGAATTTCTAACTTCATCATGCCTAGATGAGGGGATGCTTGGGGACAGGAGACTACATTTTTATGCCTCTCATAACATACACTCGGGATAAGACCCAGTGCCAGACACTCAAAAGCATCCCACAGGCCCCCGAAGATGAGTAGTGATGGCTTTGCTTTGAGACGTGATTCTCTCTTCCAGGCTCTGAAGCAGTCTCTGTCCCCAGCTCTGGGTCACGGAACTGTGTACTTGCTCTTGACCTTGAGCATTTTCTCTCTGCAAGCCATATTGTGATTCTCGCTTCAGAGAGCTGGCATCAGGATCCAGCTCTCTGGTGTTGCTGTAGTCACCAGGGCCTCACAGCTTCTCCTGCACTCGCCGCTGACTAGCTACACAGGGATGAGCCCCAGAAGGGACTAAGCTTTATCCAGACCAGAACCAAAGAAAATTTTGGCAACGTGGGAGCTCATAAGTTGTCCAGCCGGCAAGGAGTCAGGACAGGCACAATGACTCTGACTCAAAGAAAGTAAACCATTTGTTGGTTTTTAAGTAGCTTCTCCATTGTAGGCTTTCTGATGGGAAAAGAGGGAAAGCAAGATAAAGAGAAATACGAAGAACTTTGGAGCCTAGAGTCTTTGTGCACCGCTGGTCTGGGGCTATTGGATAGGGGTACCTGCAGGAACCCCGAAGGATCCAGTGCGGCCCTCTGAGGAATAGTCGTAGTGCAGCAGCTCCCCCAAATCTTTTTTGCACATCTGCTTCCCCTATAGAATGTGAGACATCAGCTCAGGATGACTTGGGGTAGTTCATTTTCATTTCTCTGGGGCTCGGTTTTCTCACCTATAATATGGGCAGAGTAGGGGACCAGTGGCATCTAGAATCAAGTACACACAGGACCCAGAAGTCGGCAGTGAGGTGGGGTGATGGGTGATGTAGTTGGATCCGAGGTTAGACTCTCAGAGGGAGACCCGTGACAACCACTTTCAGCTCCGAGGTTCCATTTTTCAGTCTCTGCATCCCTGGTTAGCACAAGGCCTCAGCCAGGAGGTGAAATCTCCAGTCCTTAATCCTCCGAAGGGGTTTGGGGGAAGGAGACTTCTCCCCGCCTGGCCAGATTTGCCGGGCAAGCTGAGCGCCTCCCAGCCTCCTGCCGGCTCGGCGCTCTCCAGGGTCCTGACCTGGCCCTGGTTTTGGTTCCCCGTCCTGGAGGCTGGTTGCTTCGCCCAGGTTCCTGATGGCAGGACCCAGGGCTCAGGGGCAGCTCTGGCACATCACCCTGGAACACATTCAGAAACCTAATATTAATCAACTTTAAAACGATTTTTAAAACCTGGTTTTACCTTTCCCTGCCAGTGTTTTAAACTGAGTTATTGAACAAATGTTTTCAACATGGGTCTGAAACTTTTTTACTTCTTTTTCTTAGATTGCATTTGTTCATCAAGTCACATATTCTCCTCTCTTATCTGTCTCTTCTCCCTTTCACCTTTCTCTCTCTTTTCCCCCCCTCTCATTTTCTCTCCCTTTCCCCTCTCTCCTCAGAATGAGTGTCCCCTTTCTCAAAGGAGAGAAAGAAACACTTCTAATCGTCTTCTTAAAAACTGATTCTCAGGACTCCCCTGGCGGTCCAGTGGTTAGGACTCCGGGCTTCCACTGCAGGGGGCACGGGTTCAATCCCTGGTTGGGGAACTAAGATCCTACATGTGGTGCAGTGCGGGAAAAAAAAAAAAATTCTCAATGACTTCACTTTATTTACAGTCTGGATTTGAACTTGAATAATCCTGAAGTTCTCCAGACTAGAAAAACCATATTTCTCCATAAGCTGTCATGTTGTTAGAACATTGTCTTGCCCTTTGGGGCTGAAAGCTATGATTTGTAATGGCCTGACCCCACTTCCTACACCAGACGCAAATCAAAGTGGAGGAACTTGGGGGCAACACCCATTCAACACAAATATGTGCCGAACCCCTGCTCTGTGCCCAGCACTGGTGTAGATGCAGGAACTGCGCTGGTGAACAAGACAGATACAAACCCCTGCCCGCAGGGAGCTGACACATGTCCCTCATGGGGGAGATAGTGTGATATGCTCCTGGGTGAAGCTGAGAAATCATACAGAAGAAAACATACCTCCTTCTTCAGAACTAAGAATAAGATACTCCCAAACATCCGTAGTGATCTCAAAGGGTGCCAGTTTCGGGTGCAGTTTCAGATTCCCGTCCTGGTGGGCGTGACGGGCACCAGGTCTGTAGGCCTCCTCATTAGCGGAAAGGGAGTGACGTGACAGGTCCATGGGAGGAAAAGCAAGGGGGTAATGTTTCTTTCTCCAAAATCTTTTGCTCGTTTCAGGCGTCAGAGAATTGGGGAGAAGGAGGAACCCAGATTTGGGTAAAGAAGGAGAGGGTTTGAGGCCCCTGGGGCTTTCAAGGGGTTGGCTTTGAGCCACATCACACATCTACCTGAAGGTGGACCAGCTTTTCCCCTTAAATTCACATCTTCCTGAAGCCCCCACCTGTCTGAGATGTCTCAAGAGGGTTCCAGATATTCTTGCTGCTAACGTTTATGGCCCTTTCCTATAGCCACTCCCTGGCACTACGTGTGTGGTTGTGAAGTGGTCTGAGCCTGTGGGAGGGCCATTGGCCAGGGAGGATTAGACCCACATGCTTTGTTCCAGGAATACCAGTTCTGGACATTTATCCTGTGAAATAATTCAGAAATAGGAGAAAATGCTGTTATGAGGGGAAAAACATATTTATAGCAGTGGGAATTAGAACTGTGAAAGGCCAAAAACTATATGAATGTTCCATAGTGGGGTTAAGTGAGTTGTGATGTATTAATTTAGTGGCATATTAAATTTATCACTAAAATGATAGACATAAGGTCTCAATGGATTATAAATGTCAAAAATCCTCCGTATCAGTCGCTGCTCTCAGCGGTGAGGAAACCGAGTTCCAGAGAGCAGAAGTGAGTTCTCTGAGATTGTGTGCAGGGCTGGAACGGGGCAAGGACTGGCCTCGGGGTGGCTCACAGCCCAGCTCCCTTTCCACCATTCTAGAATCTTCCAAAGGGAGGCTTACACCTCGCTCAGAAAATGAGTTTGAATTGGGGGAGGGGGAAGGCAGGCAGGACATTAAGTGCCATGAATTCAGGGACATTAAATGCCGTTGAGTGACGCTGAGAATGTCAGTGCATCTCCAGGGTCCTCCAGTCCTGATGACTCCACTAGAAGGTGGGGAGAACCTAGAAGAAACTAGAAGGAACTCCCGGGTCCTTTTTTTCTCCCAGCTTTATTGAGGCATAATTGACAAATAAAATTGTGTATATTTAAAGTGTGCAGCACTTTGAGTTGATATACGTACGCATTGTGAAATGATTACTACAAGGTAATTAACACATTGCTTAAGATCTACTCTCTTAGCAAACTTCCAGGATACAATGCAGCACTGTTAACAGTAGTCACCATGTGACAGCCCCAGGTCGCTGACGTGTCTCTGACACTCCCTGAGCTCTCTTTCCACAAAGAGCAAAGGAGATGAGGGACATTGTAGCCCAGAGCCCCCAGCAGGTGACGACCTGCATCTAGAATTTAATCACTTTGTTTTTGTTTTTATTTCATTTTTACAGTTGCATTGTAATTATGGAGAGTCACACTGATTTCCTATTTCTGGTAGCATTATAAGATCTCTTTTTAAATAACTTAAATAAATAGATGAGTTGTTTAAAGAAAGGTTATGAATTGAAGAGTGTAAAGGGAGTGCAAGGATGTGGCAAGAGCTGGGAGGTGCATCCAGAGTTGGGGAAACATGGGAAGCCCTGCCCCAAGCCACCTGGAATCTAGAACATTCGTCAGCATATGCAAGGAATGGTGAGTTGAGAAAGGGGAACTCCAAACTGTACGTGCACATTGATAGCAATTATGGAAAAAAGAGTTCTGCATCTGGGTGGTGATGAAAGGAAAAACAAAGATGGTAAGCTAAATAGGCAAGGGGAGATTTTTGTTTTGTTTCATTTGTTTTAAAAATAGACACTTGGATGTGTTTGCAGGCTGAGGGGAGAGACTGACTAGAGAGGGGGGCATTTATTCATTCCTGCATTCATTCATTCCATAGAGGTATCGAGCCCCTACTTTGTGCCAGGCACTGTGAGAGATGCTGCAGGTACAGCAGAGAACAAAACCAGAAAAAGCCCCTGCTTTCAGGGGTTTGCATCCTCATGGGGGAAGACAGCAACAAAGAGATAAAAAATATATTATGTGCACAGTGGTAGAAAATGTCATGAGAGAAAATAAGGCAGGGAGATGAGATAGGGAGTGATAACCGGTGGGATGCTATTCTTTGGTGGTGGTCGGAGAAAGCCTTGCTGATGAGGGATATTTAAGAAAGTCTCAAATGAAGGGAGAGAGTGAGCCATGGGAGATCTGGAAGGAGAGGGCTCTAGGTGGAGGGAATTCCAAGTGCAAAGGCCCTGGGGTAGGTGTGTATTTGAGTAACAGCGAAGTATGGTTGGGGTGGAGTGATGGGGGGAGGGCAGCAGGAGCAAGTGCAAAGGCCCTGGGGTAGGGGTGTGTTTGAGAAACAGTGACGTATGGTTGGCGTGGAGTGATGTGGGGAGGGCAGCAGGAGAGTCAGAGATCAGAGATCACGTGGGGCTGGGTCGACCGTGTAAGGACTTCAGCTTCTGAGTGAAATGGGCTCCACTAGAGGGTTTGGAGCAGAGAAATGTTAGTATCTGACTGGCATTTTATGTGGAGAACCTTGGATATTGTGTTGAGAAAGACTGCAAGGCAGCAAGAGAGATGAGTGAGGAGGCTACTGCAGTGGTCCAGACCAGAGTCTCAGTGGCTTAGACCAGAGAGGTAGTTGTTGGATATGAACATCAAATAGACAGTAATGTGGGTGGTAATTACTGGGGTAATTAATAGTAAGGCAAGGGGCTGCAGAGGGCAGGAAAGAATGAGATGAAGAGGACTGAAGTGAGGGGCATGAGGAATTTGCCTAGAAAAGGAAGTGCAATGGTCTTACCCCTGGGGCTGGAGCAGATGCAGACCATTGAGGCACAGAGACACATAGGGGAGGAGGTAAGGGAAAGTGAGGTTGGGCAGGGCAGGACCTTGGGTACCCCAGGAAACAGGACCCATCACTTCCTGTAAATAATGGCAGGGGAGGGGAGATGCTCAGGCAGAAGGAGGACAAGTATTTGTTCCTGTCTGTCATCCCTATTCTATTGTAAGCTCCAGGAGGTTAAGTCCTTCCCTGCTGGGTTCAGCACTGACTACTGAGCCCCCAGTAATGGGCATGGCTTACAGTGGCACCCAACCAATTTTGAGTGAATTAATGGATGAAAGGGATGGAAGGAAGGTTGGATGGAAAGATGGATGGAAGGATGAATGGAAGAATGGATGGAAGAGAGGATAGATGGATGGAGAATGGATGGGAGATCGGATGGGTGGAAGAAGAGATGGAAAGAAGGGTAGATGGATAGAGGAACGAAAAGATAATATGCTAGAATGAATCAGAGTTAAAACTCCTAGTTCAAAGTTACTTTGAAATGAAGGAATGGGTGAAAGAATAAAAAGAAGTTTTGAGTAGTGCGTTGGGGAATAATTTGAATCAGATTTGAATGGATGAAAACCAATTTATAGGTCAAAGTTTCCTCGGAGGATTGGAATTAGAGCAGAAGGAGTTGGTGTTGTGAACGGATGTTTTAATCAAGCTGCCTAGCCTGACAAGTGCAGTTCTTTATGCAGTATGGGGTTGGGAAAATTGCACTATTCTTAGAGTTAAGGAATCTGGATTCTAGTGAAGCAGTTGCTCCCCTTAAGTAGGTAAAGAGCTCAGAGCCCAGTGTGACAGAGCTCAGTCCCCTGGAAGAATATGGGCTGGAGAGACAAGTCATCAGCCTCCCAGCCAAGCAGAGCTGCACTTCAGACTTTGGTAGAATCAAAGCTTTCAACATAAATTGAGTCATATGACATACAATCTTTTTCTCCCCTACACCTGAATTTATTTCTTCTGTATTGCATTCCTTCAAGATGCTCCTAGGAAACTAAGCTAATCAGATAGGCTAATTTATCCTAAAGTGTTAGTGGCTATTGGGGGGAATCAGCCATTCTACTACCTTCCACCAATTACAGGCCTTGAAACTAGGACCCAAAGGGAGGAAGTGACTTGATCAACCTGGAATAGACACCTGTTTAGAGGTCACACTTGTGCTGAGTTTGCAAGGTAGAATAGGTGTTAGTGCAGGAGAAGAGAATCCCAGGCAGAGGGAACAGCATGAATGAAGGGAATATAGGGAATATAGAGGGAATATAAGGGATGAATGGGAATATAGGGCTTTTCAAGCGGTTCCTATGCATGGGGCAGGGGTGAGGCTTGGAGAAAGATGAGGCTGGAGAGGTGAGATGTACCAAGTCACAGATGCCATTGTGTGCTGAGCTAAGGAATTTGGACTTAATCTTGTAGGCTGTGGGAAGCTCCTGAAGAATCTGGAGCCAAACATATTAGAGGCAGTAAATTATAGTGGCTAAGAGCATGGACTCTGAAGTCAGGCCGTCTGAGTTCACATGTTGCCTCTGACGCTCATCAGCTGTGTGACCTTGGGAAAATTACTTCACCTCTCTGGGCATCAGTGCCCCATCTGTAAAGCTGTACCTTCCTCATAAAGGGTGTTGTGAAGATAGTAGGTGTTATTTAAGTGCTAAGAACCATGACTAGTATATACTAAATACTTGGTGTTTCTATGCTAGCAGCTATCTTCTTATCATCATCATTATTATTACTATTAGTTAGGTTTTAGAAAGCATGTTCTAATATCCAATGTTTTTGTGTGGATAGAAGCAGGATTAGACTGCACATAGGAAGCCCAGGTGTGGTAATTCAGGTGGGATGGAATAGATTGTTACCCGAAAGCCAAATCCAGCCTGCTGCCTGTGTTTATAAATAAAGTTTTATTGGAACATGGCCACACCCACTTATTGACATACTGCTATTGCCTTCATGCTACACCAGCAGAATTGAGTAGTTGCAACAGAGACTATCGGGCCCTCAAAGCTGAAGATATGTACTGTCTGGCTCTTTACAAAATAAGCGTGCTGACCCCTCAGGCCGGGGGTCAGTTCAGCTTTGGGGCAGTGTCATGCTTCTGTGCACCTCCAGCCACCTTCGGAAGGGACTGCCACCCTTTAAGGCTCAGGACACACCTGGCTCTGCATTTCCCAGCAGGGTCATCCCCAACAGATGGGCGAGATGTTTAGATTCTCCCAACTCGATTTCCTCTCTGACGAGTTTGTACTGCTTTATTGTTCTTTTGCAGATTAGTTCTTGCATCTTCAAATCTATAAAGGAAAAAAATATTGAGAGCAGCCCATGACCTTTCTGGCAGTTTTCAATTTCTTTCCTCTTCATTTTTAGCTTTCATTACCCCCAGGATAGCATCTAATTATTTCCTGAATAATCATGTCTCCCGGGCTCTGAGGAAATTTGAGAAGTTTGCTCCCTATTATGTCTTCCAAATTAGTTTCTCTTCAATTTTGGTGCACTTACTTTTGTCTTTTCATCTTGGTTCAGCCAAAAATAGTCTCTCAAATTGAGTGCTAAATTCTTTGGGATTTCGTTCGTTCCAATTAACTCTCCTCAGGACTCTCTTTGGTTTTATAAACGAGGTCTTTGCTCGTTGGGATCTTGGTCCTAAGCCGCTGGGCTGTCTTTTCACGCCAGCCTCGCTTCTTGTCTTCATCCTTGTGAAGGATGGGGGCGGCGGGGATGGAGAACAGGGGGAGGTGTAGAAAGAGGCAGAGAATCTGGTGTGTCTGGACTCTGATGCTTACAGGCTGAGAGATACTGGGCAAGTCAACCTTAGCTGACTACAAAATGGGAGGATATGCCTGCTGCATTGGGGAGCATATCAAGGAGAGGTTATCAGCATTTTGATAATGGGAGCTGGGGAGCAGGTGTGGGGGAGGATTAACACTCCTTCCCTGTTTCTGAACCCCTATGAGTGTTACCGAGATCCAGCCCACTCTCAGATTCTCATAGTCCAATGATCAAGCCCTTAGCACCAGCTTCACTTACAGGAGAAATTCAGAAAGCAATCAACAATTCTTTATGAAAAGTGTAATATCATCGTGTAGTGAAATGCTTTTCAGTTTACAGATTGCTTACATACCTGTTACGTTATTTCCCAGCCTTCTGGAGTAGCCTGAGCCAAGGCATCAGCCCGTTTCACAGATGAGGAAACTTAGCCCAGAGAGATTAAGTAACTTGCCCAAGGTCACACAGCTAACCAGGACGGAGTCACTTAAAACACTGAATCTCACCTCTTTTTTTTTTTGACATATGCTCACTCCTTCCTTTGTTAATTTTTTTTAGTGTCCAAGTGGAGAGCATTGTCTTCTTAAGAATCCTTTTGCTGGGTGTGTAATATTCCAACAGTCTGAAAGCCAGGACTGGCCCAGCCTGAACCAGGAGTCTGGACACACAAGCCTCACTGGACATGAGGTTCCAGTGCAGCCCAAGCTGCTGGAGGCCAGGAGCTGGGTCACGTTCATCTGCCCACGTCCCTCGCCCCAGCTCCCAGCATGTGCTGGTCTCACTCCAGGGGCTCAGAGAACATGCATTGAACTCCACACAAGAAGTCGAGAAGACTGGGTGTGAATTTTGGTTCTACCACTTTCTAGCTGGGTGACGTCAGACAAGTCCCCACACCCATGGGAGCCTCAGTCTCTTCATCTTTTAAAAGAGGGTAGTGCCCATTCCATAGGTTGGCAGCAGGGTTCACATAAGAGAATATGAGAACATATCTGGAACCGTATCTGTGCTCAATAAACCCCAGCGTTCCCTTCCTCTCCCTTGCCTCCCTCCTTCTGCCTGAAATTCCACCTTTAAAGCCTTAGTTGCTATCACTCTTTTTTGATCCATTGATCAGGACTTTTCCCGAGAGCAAGTGTTTAAAAACTAGGAAGAGGAGAGGCTGAAGATGGGGACAGGACCCTAACAAGGGAGAGAAAGAGGACAGAGATTAGAGGTTCAGAAGTCAGCATTCCCTCCACAAATCTGTGGACCAGCCCTGTCAGTGGTGGAGATTTCCCTCTTTTTTTTCCCCTCTCTCTCTCTTTTAAAAATATAAAACTGTTTATAAAGGATGACTAAAGAGGAGATGTATGAAACTATTTCTTGGTAGACCTTTAAAAAAATTTTTTTTTCAAGAAAGTATCTTTTCCTCCAGTATTTGTATTGATGACCTGAAGAAGCTTGTAAGACCATGAAGCCTCTATGGCATCGTGGCTTAGAAGCCCAGGCCCCGGGGCCAGGACCAGGGTTCAAATCCTGGCTCTGACTCGTCCTGGCTCTATGACCCTGGACCAATTACTTCACCTCTCTGTGCCTCAGTTTTCTCATCTGTAAAGTGGGGGAAATGATGGTTCCTAGGTCACAGGGCAGCGTGAGGATTAGTGAGGTAACGTGTCTCAAAGTCCTAGGACAGTGCTGGGCAATGTAGTAGTAATAATAAAATAATAATAAAAATTAAAAAGTTTAAATTAAATAAGTAATATAAAATATAGAATATATAATTATATAGGAACATAATAGTGAAATATATGTATATTTTGTATATGTGTATATAACTATATATAATATAATAGTATAAGTATAAAAGGGGAATTCATGAACCATTCTTCCACCTAATCCAAATGCCTATGAACAGCAAGGATGGACCCAGCAGAAAGTCGTTCTCAGGCTCTTTGCCTTTCTGATAGAGCATCACTGGCGCCTTGCCCGTAAGCCCCCAGTCCTCACAATCATCGTTTTTAACGGGTGCCTGATATTCTGTCGAGTCCTCTGCCCGTGGCCGCTCTGGGTCCTCAGTTATTTCCTGCTGTGAGTCACTCCGGCCACACGGGACCTTCTTGGCACCTTCTGGGCTTCCCACCTGGAGTCTCAAGCCCCCCTGTTGACTTGTGAGTTGATTGAAGAGTCAGGTGTGAGAATGATTTGTCAGGTGAGGAGGGGAGAGTGGCAGCCTTGGGTCATCAGAGACCTAAAGGCCACTGTGGTTCCCAGGTCCAGGCCCGGGCTGGGGGACACACGGTGGAACCAGGAGAGGCGGCTGCTCGGCCCAGCTGCTGTGGTGGCACCTAGCAGCACTGGGTGGCAGGCTTGTCCTGCTTTTGTGGACACCAGTGTCCCCAGAGTGTCCCTGCAGTGGAGGAGGCTCTGCTGGCGTGACACCACCCCTCCTCTTCCCGTGCTCATGCACTCCCCTGTCCTCCCCCACCTCTGTGCCCACCGGGGGGCTCACGCCTCTCACTTCCTAAGAAAGTCTGGGAACCATAACAGCCCTGACCGCCGAACAGGCACGGGGCTCATGGGTTTAATCTCACCTCCTCCTCGCCACCAGCCACATGGTCCAGGAGGGTACACACTTCACAGCAGAAGAGACTGAGGCCCAGAGAAGTCAGGGTGCTTTCCCAGACAGGGAAGGAACTTAGGTCTGGTTCCAGAGCCTGCGCCCACGGCTGTCAGAGTTTCTCAACTGGGTCACGCCCCTCGTTCGGTGGCCTTGGCTCCGAGTGACTGAAGGTGGTCAAGGACTGAATCCATGGCCGAGGGGCGGGGTTTGCATATCTTGAATATATTCAAAGGGACTCAGTGTCATCATTTATTTGCCCAAATGCCCCTTCCACCAGGCATGGGACTTATGAGGCAGGATCATACCTTATTCACTTTGAGTCTCAAGCACAGACCTGGAGCTGACACCTGAGCCCCACTTCTGTTCTGCTTTCGGAATGGGAGTTCCCAGAAGGGAGCCACAGGGGCTTCTTGGAGGGAAGTGGATGCTCTCCTCCCAAGGGTCCCGAGGGAAGCTGTGGGACCACCGTGGTTTGAGCACCTACTGTGGGTCAGGAACCGTGATGACACTTCTCATATGTCCTAGGGCACCCCCCCCACCTTCAAGGCTGGATCACTGTCCCATCCCACAGATGAGGAAACTGAGGCAGCTGTGTATATGCAGGAGCAGGTGCAGGAGAGGCTGGCAGTCTTCCACCCCGGCCAGGCTGCTGTTGTGGGCCCTGCTACTTCTGCCCACAGTTTCCTAGGCTTGAATCTGGGACAAATCCCAAGTCCCAATCAGGTCATTCTGAGCTGCTTCATCTTGGTCTTTCCTCTCTGCCTCCCAGGGAGATGTCCCTGTCTCATCCTGGCAGACCCAGCGCTGTTTCCCCTCTGTGCTAATTCCCGTCCTCTCCGTTGGGACCCCTTGGCAATTCCAGGAGCTGACCATCCACTAGCAGGGTCTGTGACCCCAGCCCTGGCCTCTGCTGACACCCCATCTCTTGACATCCATCTCTTGACACCCCATCTCTTGCGCTGGTCCTGCCCAAACCCATCCCGCCAGGGCAGGGTCATCTCAGCATCCCAGCTCCATAAATCATGTGTGTGGGGCTTGAAAAGGTTTGAGGCCAGCCCACCCTGATCAGCCCTAGCCCCCAGACAGTCTCTACAAGCCCCCTCCCCATTCTGGGGGACTAAGCTTTTGCTTCAAGTCCTGTCCTGAGGTCCACCTAGGGCCCTGCCTCGGCCCTCAGTCTCCCTCTAGAGGCACCCCCAGACCCCATGCAACAGCCAGCCCATGCTGCCTGACCCCAAGTTCTGACCTCCTACGTGCCCTCTATCACCACGGGACTGGTTCTTCCTGGGATCTTTCCTCACCTACATCCAGCCGACCACCGATCCACGGGCCTGGAGTCACACAGACTCAGGTTCTTGGCCCAGGTCCCCTTACTGCTGTGTGACCCTGGGTAACTCAGTCTCCTCACTTAGCTGAGCCATCATTACTTTAAAAAAGGGCCAGTAATTCCTACTTTGCAGCATGGGTGGGAGGATAGGTGTAAAATCATCCAGCTAGTACTCATGGTCTCCTCCACTGGTGGTAGCATTCATTCATTCATTCATTCACGATTTACTGAGCGCCTCCTGTGAATCCAGCACTGGGAGTACAGTGGTGAGCAAAGCCCAAGCCTGGTCCTGGTGCCTCTGTGCTCCTTGCCCTCTGGTGAGAGAGGCGTACAATAATGGACACACAGCAAGTACAGCGCTGCGGGTGATGACTAGTGCTGTGGGAGAGGATAGCAGGGTGTGGGGAGAGGGCTGGGAGGGGCTGCCTTGGTGGAGGTGTCTGGGAAGGTGGCCTTTGAGCAGAGACCTGAATCACTTGAGGAACTAGCCGTGCAGCTCTCTGGGGAGGAGGGAGCGGCCGTGCAGCAGCCCTGGGATGGGCCTTGCCTGCTGCACTTGGGGGCCGCGAGGAGGCCCGCGTGGCTGAGCAGACAGAGTGAGGGGGAGCACGGGGGAGGTGGGGTCAGCGAGGGTGGCAGGGGCTGGCCTGAGAGGCAGTCTTGTTTTATTCCAGGTATGGTGGGCGCCAGCGGAGGGTGGCAGTGTTGAGGACCCAGTGCCTGTTACTGGTCCGTGCTGGGTCAGCGACCACTCCACCCCATCACTGTGATGGCCTGGGAGGACACGGGCCTCTGCCAGGTGGGGAGGGGAAGACAGGCAAGCTCCCGAGGGTCCCGGCCCCCCAGGCCCCCCACCCCTGCGGCCAGCCAGCCAGTGCAGGTTCCCAGCTGCTGGCCACACGGGAGGGTGAGGAGGAAGGCTGGCAGCAGGCAGGGCTCCAGCTGTGGATTTGGATCGTAGGCTGACTTGCTTCAGTGAGGAAGTTGGTGAAAGAGGAGAGGAAGAGGAGGAGGGAGGTGGAGGAGGAGGAAGAACAGGGGGAGGAGGAGGGAGGAGGGCAGGAGGGAGGAGGAGGGAGGTGGAGGAGGAGGAAGGAGGAGGAGGAGGGAAGAGGAGGGAGGAGGAGGGAGGAGGAGGGAGGTGGAGGAGGAGGAAGAACAGGGGGAGGAGGAGGGAGGAGGGCAGGAGGGAGGAGGAGGGAGGTGGAGGAGGAGGGAAGAGGAGGAGGGAGGAGGAGGAGGGGGAAGGAGGAGGAGGCGGAGGGAGTTTTAGGAGGAGGAGGAGGAGGAGGGAGGAGTTGGGGAAGGAGGAAGAAGAAGAGGAGGAAGAGGGAGAACAGGAACAGGAGGAGGGGGAGGAGGAGGAGGAGTGAAGCACCAGTGCATCTGCTTTACTGGAACAAGATTTCAAATTCTATGCACCACTCACACTTGGGGGAAACTATGTCAAAACCTTGTGGACCCATCAGTATAAGATGTCCACAAGTTTTAGGAGTTGGAAACCAAGTAGTTTTAGGAAAAAAAAAAAACTGTCTTAGTTCTGTAATTGGCTCCCAAGGCTGTGCTCACGATTGTTAAAATACTGACACGAAACCTCTGAGAAAAATTGCTCCGGACCCTATATTTATCATTGCATCACTAGACAAGCAGAAGCCTTTCCATGGAGTGTCAGCTATGGTATGTTTCAAGGTCGGATAATTAACTTTATTAAGGAAGAGTCAGATTTGCAAAGGGAGCAGGAACTGAGACTCAGGTGTGGTCCACGGACCCTCCCACTGCCTGAAGTGCGTGACAGGCTACAGGAGCTCCACGAACCTCCTGAAACCACAGATACCATATTTCTAGGTCGGTAGTTCTCACAGCGTGAGCCCACAGCAGCAACCTCACCTGGGCATGTGTTAGCAAATGCAGAGTCTCAGGCAGTGCCCCAGACCTTCTGAATCGCACGCTCGGGGCCTGGGGCCCAGGCATCTGTGCTTTAATGAGGCCTCCAGGGGTTCTGATGCATGCTTCAGTTTGATGGTAGCTAGGGCTGAGCTCTGTAGAAGGACACAGTGGCCTAGGGTGGGGGCCTTGAGAATCACACTGTCCAGGGTTTAAATCCCAGTGTTGCCACTTAGTAGCTGTGTGAGCTTGGTCAAGTCACTAACCTCTCTCAGCTTCTGTGTCCCCATCTATGAAACAAAATCATAAAAACCTTGGGACACAGGGGGGATTTTTAATCCAACAATGTGATGGGTTCAGTCTTCACCAAATAAGAGTCCTAATGATAATAATGTTTTGAAGAGGGGAGGGGTGTGAACGGAAGTGTGGTCCGAAAGACAACTCTCCAGGGCGGCCTGAACACCTGAGTGGCTACAGGTAGCATCACCAATGATTAGGGTCTTGGCTAGAGTGGCAGCAGAGAGAGGCATGAAGGGGGGGCTGTGAAAGAGTCATCAGAGGTCAGGTGGAAAGGGATCGCAAGCAATTCGATTCACCCAGCAAATATTTCCTGAGCACCTGTGATGTGCCAGGACCTGTTCTGGACCCTGGGCGTGCAGATGGCAGAGTTCCTGCCCTCGTGGAGCTCACGTGTCTGCAGGAGATAAAGTCGGTGAGCAAGCAAGCGGGAACGCACGAGGATTTCAGCACATGGTCGGTGCCACAAAGAAGGCTGAACAGGGAGGTGGGGCAGAGGGTGACATGGGACAGGCAGGGTGGTCAGAGCAGGTGACATTGAGCTGAGACCTGAATGACGAGCAGGAGCCGGTCAGGAGAAGGTTCTGGGGGACGAACAGAGGGCAGAGCCCATGCACAGGGATGACCATGGTGTGTTAGAGGAGCAGGAAGAAGGGCAGAACCTGGAGAGCAGACCCAAGCGTGTCCAGGGCACCACGGTTCTCACCTCTGAGACCCCACTCCTCCACGAAGGGCCGTGGTGAGGAATTGCCGATATAATGAATGTAACCAAGCCCGGCACAGGCCGGGCCCTAGGAAATGTCCACCGCTGCCCCGTGATGGCCAGCTCCATACCTCCTGGTATCACAGGAGGAGTCCAGCCAGATATCAAAACCAAAATCACCTTGGGCATTGGAAATAAAAGTTCTGATGGCTTTGGCCCAATATCAGGTGTTAAAACAAGAGGCAGTTTCCTTAAAACAACAGATATTGCTTGAGCCTCCACCAAGGAGGATGGACACGGGGGACACGGAGAAATGTAAATGTCCTTGATCCCAGCGCACGTCCCAGCCCTGCTGTTGCCAGCTTGTGGTTCACCCCGGGCTCCTCTGAGATGGGAGGAGACGTCCAATAATAGTTTAGCTGACAAAGTACTAGGGAGTCAGGCCCCCAGAATGTGCAAGGTGATGGGATCAGAGCTTATCTTTGAGATAAGTGGGGACCTTCCGGGGATGGAACAGCAGGGAGAAAATGGGGAAAATGAGTGCAGACCACGTGGAGCTTCAGACTCAGTGACTGGAAGGTGATCAGCGAGATTCCCTCCTTAACTTCACAGAGCCTTAGTTTCCTCATCTGTAAAATGGGAATAATCTCAGCGGTGGTGGTGAGGATTACATGACATAATATTGTACAGCTCTGAGCATGGCTCCTGAAACAAACTAAGACTCACTAAATGGTAGCTGCTATTATTAATATCAATACCATTGCTGTTGTCATCAGTACTATAACCAGCAGGGGAAGTTATGCCTCAGGGCTGCCTGGAGGGACTCGCTGAGCTGTGATGCCTCTGTGGCCAGGTGTAGGACCCCGGGAGAGTGGCCCTCTGTCAGCCAGGCCTAGACAGAGCCAGAAGCCCCTGAGAAGAGGGTATGGGCTTTGGAGAGCTCCCGGCTGGTGACAGCAGGGGGCAGAAAGGAGATGAATTGTGGAAAGACTGAATCCTGGAAGACTTCCCAGATTGTTTTGGGTGCTCCCAGAGCCCCTTGCACTTACCTTTAGCAGGGCACAGGTCCTGATGTGGTGTAGTAATCAGTCCCTTTATCATACTGAGAGCTCTTTGATGTTAAGTCCGGGGAATGACCCATGTTTGTACTTCCTGGGTAAGGCACAGCCACGTGGAGAGCAGTGATTGCTTGAATGAACAAACAAACAAAATAAAGAATTAAAGCCTAAATGAATGGGAGTAAGTGGGCTGGCTGGTCCAAGGAGGAGTAAATTTAGGGTGGGGACGGTGGGGAGGTATCATGCCTCTCTCCCCCGCTGGAAGGATCTTGGCTTAAGGCAACTGCACCTCTTTTCTTGGACACAAGGGGGCACCATCACTGCAAACCCCACATTGGGAGGCTAAAGGAATCGGAACACTTGCCGGTAAAACTGACCTGATGCTTCAGTCAGAAGGAACCCAGTCCTTCTAGGGTGCAGATCAGCCTCCCTCAGACCTGAGTTGTCGGTTACAAGAGGAAGAACTTGCTAATGATGACAGTCAGCTTACCACACACGTGGTGAGCTTGGCATTGCTGCAGGTGTGCAGGCGAAGGCTGGCCTCAAACCTAGGTCTCTGGAGTGAGCCCTAGGCCTTTTCCTGACATACCTGCAGCTGCTGGCGCTGCCCAAGGTGGGAGGAACCTGGGAAGCACCCCCAACACCTGCCTGCCTGCCTGGGAGGGGAAAGGAAAACCTTTCTGTGGGTCTCCTCAGAAAGTGCCCCGTCTCCTTCCCACGGGCAAACACCTTCATTCTATAATAGCTGAGGAAAGTTTCCCCCAAAGTAGCTTTGTTTCCTTTTTCTTTTATGGAATCATTTCAAATTTTACAGAAAGTTGCAGCAGTAGTACAAAGAGCTTTTCCCCCCAACCATTTGCTAACATGATACCCCCAAATATTTTGTATTTCTTACAAACAAGGATGCTGTCTACCTCACCACAAGCTCCCACATCAGAATCAATACTTGATTCTTGCCTGAATCAAGTATTAGTACTAAGACGGTTGCCAAATGGTGATTTTCTGATTCCACCTTTCCTTCTAAATTTATCGATCGGAAATCCAACCATATGGAAAAGCTTTCTCCTCTCCCATTTACTCACTCATTTATGTGTGGACTCAGTGTGGACTCATGGATTCCCATCGTATTTAATAGGTTACTGTCTATTACGGTGATTGTTTATTTTGATGCTCAAGTGGTCCCAGGTCTGGCCAGTGGAAGCTCCTTCACACTGGCTCCTGTGTCCTTTTGATATGCCCCCACTCCCACATTCTTTGGATACGTCTTTACTTTCTGGCACAAGATATTGCAGGCTTATCTTGTATTCCTGCCCATTTTCTCTGTGTAAGAGGACCGTGAATTTATTATCCTGCAGAGGGGCATTTGCAAACTCTGTTGCTCTAACCCGCCGACCCTAAGAAGCCTCACTGTGCAGGAGGGAAGGGACTGGACGCTGCAGTCAGACTGACCTGGGTTCACATCCTACCACTTACTAACAGTGTTTCCTCGGGCAACTCATTCAACCCCCATAAGCCTTTTGTCATCTGTAAAATGGGTATAATTTTCCTACGGCCTCACAAGGGAAGAAATGAGGGAAACGTCTCCTAAACATGGGTGGCCATCTCCTGGAGCTCACTTTGCTGCTGCTGTTTTAACACCACCAGCACCAGCAGGTGGCCAGTGGCTGGGAAATTGACAAGGGGACTCCTGGACCCACCGCAGAGGGTAGAGAGCTGAGTTAAAGACCCTAACTCACCAGTGGTATGCTTTACCTATCCAAGTTGCCACTTCTTTCCTCCCAACAGGACTTGACATTTATTCCCTGTCTTCCAACACCTTATCGTGGGGAAAGATGGACGTTTGTAGGGATGAGAAACGTGCACCTGGGATTTTGTGAGGGAGAGCCCTGACTTCTTAGAGATGCCCTGAAAGCCCGGCTGCAGGGAAGGCACCTGGCGTGCAGCGAGTGCTCGATAACTGACACCTGCTGCTGTGCTCCTGCTCTTTAAATGGTCGAATGAGTTTGGGAAGTGTTGCATTCTGGAGCATTCTTAGAGGTTCATAATGCAGGTTGGGATAATACAGATGCCGGTAATACACACTTATATTTTGCTTTTGGAAGGTGGGATCTGAGCCTTCCCTCTCTCTGAACTCTCCCCAGTGCCAACAGCTCAAGGCTTGTCATATAATAGATGACAGTAAATGCTAAATGGATGAGCATCCTTCCTCCAACTCGAATCTTCCCACCCACTAACCATTCCTCCTCCTCATTTTCCCATTTTTATGTTATGGACCTGTCTCCTGGTCCCTTTGGCTCAAATTCTCTCCTCCTTCTCCCGTCCTCCACCTTCTGCCTTTCAGTCCCTCCTTTGAGGTCTCTCAAACACATCACGCATCTCTAGCTGCCTCTGTAGTAGTCCAAGCCTTCATAACCCCTTGCCTAACTGCGTCTCAGTCTACAACCCCCACCCCCATGCATTCCAAACCCTGCAGGGAATCTGTTGCCTGGTCCATGCCACCTCCTCAGCCTGGCATTTGAGGTCCACAACCTCCTAGCCCTGTGGGGTGGTCCCGTCTCCACATAGAACCTAGGAAGCCACATTTTAACCAGTTTTCCCCAAGGACTCCTGCTTCACTGCAGGATATTAATATAGCCACCTCGGTTCTCTTTAGATAAGTCTTTGCTTGGTAGATCCTTTCCTGTCCTTTCCCTTTAAACGGATTTGTATCTGTATATTCAAAGTAGGTTGCTGTAGACAACATATGGTTGGGTCTTGCTTTTTTATCCAGTCTGACAATATCTACTTCCTAACTGGGGTGTTTATGCTATTTAAATTTTATGTGACTATTGGTAAGATTGGGTTTAAATCTACCATTTTGCTGTTGCTTTCTATTTGTCCTACCCATTCTTTATTCCCCCCCTCTTTTCTGTTTTTTTCTTTCTTTTGCCCAATCAACTATTTTTATGGTTCTATTTTATCTCCCTTGTTGGCTTATTATATACCCAATTGTTAAGCAGTTGATTTAGGGTTTACATACTACATCTTTAACTTATCACAGTCTCCATTCAAGTATGCCACTTGTCATGGGATGGAAGAATCTACAACAGGACATTTCATTTTCCCCCTCTTGGCTTTTGAGCTATTGCTGCCATGCATTTTATTCACCTTATTTTATAAACCCACAATAAATTATTATTTTTGCCTTAAACAGTTAATTATCTTTTAAAGAGATTTTTTAAAGAATATTTCTTATTAACCGATCTGTTTTACATTTCCAGTACTCCTCATTCCATTGTATGGATCCATATTTTGCATCTGATTATAATTCCCCTTCTACCTAAAGGAGTTCCTTTAACATTTCTGGAGGTGCTTTTGATGGAGTCTGAAAAAAAAAGGGTCTGAAAAAAGTCTTTTTTCAAAATAACAGCTCCATTGAAACATAATTTACATATAAAATTCACCCGTTTAAAATGTACAATTTGGTGTACAATTCAACAGTCACCACTGTCTACCTTTAGAACATTTTTATCACCCCCCCAAAAGAAAGCCCATAGCCATTTGCATTCACTCACTCACTCTGCATTCCCCTCTTCTCCCCAGCAACTGTTGATCTACTTTCTGTCTCTACGGATTTGCCCACTCTGGACATTTCATATAATTGGAAACACACAATATGTGGCATTTTGTGTCTCACTTCTTTCATTTAGTATGTTTTTGAGGTCCATCCATGTTATAGCATGAATCAGTACTTCATTTTTCTTATGGCCAAATATTCCATCATAGGGATATTCCACATTTTGTTTATTTATTCATCAGTTGATGAAGATTTGGGTTGTTTTCACTCTTGGCTATTACAAATAATTCTGTTATGTATGTACATGCTTGTACAAGTTTTTGTGTGGAAATTTGTTTTCAGTTCTCCTGGGTATATACCTAGGAGTGGAATTGCTGGGTCATATAGTAGCTCTATATTTACCCTTTTGAGGAACTGCCAGACTTCTTTCCATAGCACCTGTGCCATTTCACAATCTCATCAGCAACGTACCAGGGTTCCAGTTTTCCATACCTTCACCAACTCTTGTTGTTTGTTCTCCTTCATTTTTGAAAGACATTTTCACTGTGGATGGAATTATAGGTTGACAGTTTTTTCTTTCAGTACTTTAATCATGTTGTTCCACTTTCTTCTAGCTTTCATTTTTACCAGTGAAAAGTCTGCTGTTATTCTTTTCTTTCCATTGTTTCTCCATACGTAGTGTGTGCTTTCTCTCCTGCTGCTTTTAAGGTTTTCTCTTTATCACTAGTTTTAAGCAGTCAGATTATGGTGTAGTTTTCTGTTTCCTTTGCTTGCAGTTGGTTGAGTTTCTTGAATCTGTGGATTAATAGTTTTCATCAACATTTTAAAATGTTTGACCATTATTTCTTAGAACATTTTTTTTTTTGGTCCCTCTAACCTCTTTTTTCTTTCCTTTGAGGACTCCAATTATATGAATATTAGGCCCCTTGTTTCATAGCTCACAGGTGCTTTATTCTACCCCCCCTTCTCCCCCCCCCCCCCCCCGCTTCTTCTTCCTTCTCCTCCTCCTTCTTCTCTCCCTGTATTTCATTTTGGGTAGTTTCTACTGCTATTCATAAAGTTCACTAATATTTTCTTCTGCTGGAACTAACTTGCTGTAAATCCTATCCATATCCCAGACATTCTACTTTTAATCTCTAGATGTTTGATTTGGGAGTTTTTATAGCTTGCATATCTCTCCTTTACATGCCTGTTCTTTCCTTTATCTTCTTGTTACATATAGAGTATTTTCAAATAGCTGTTTTAATATTATTCTACTAACTCTCTCACCTGCATTATTTCTGGGTCTGTTTCAGTTGGATTAGTCTTCTCCTTAGTATGGCTCACATTTTTTCTGCTTCTTTGCATGCCTAGTAATATTTTTAAAAAGTTTATTGTGGATTTAATGTTGAGTGATGAATTTCTTGAATTTTCTTCAAATCTTTTTGAGCTTTGTTCTGAGATGCAGTTAAGTTAGCAGGAAACAGTTTGATACCTTTATGGCTCACCTTTAAGCTTTGTTATGTGGAAACAGAACATCCTTTAGTCTAGGACTAATTTGACCCCACTACCAAGGAAATAGCCTTCTGAGTACTCTACTTGTTGCCCTGTGTGTGAGAAGGTCTTCCCTGGCTGGATACTAGGTTTGCCTATTTGAACTTAGTATAAGTAGAATCATGGGATATGTCTTTTTGTGTCCAATTTCTTTCATTCAACGTTATGGTTGTGGGATTAGTCCCACGTGTTGTTGCAACATGTTGTTGCATGCAGTAGTAAATGTTTTCCATTCAGTATTTGTGAATATACCACAATTTATTTATCTATCCTACTGTTGATGGAAATTTAGGTTGTTTCTAATTTTTATCTATTTTGAATAACACTGCTTTGTTTTATCTTTCACATTTAGATCCAGAGTCCAGCTGGAATTAATTTTTGACTGTGGTGTGAGGTAGGCATCTGGGCTCATTTTTCCCCATGTGATTACTCAGTTAATCCAGCTCTGTTTGTTGAGATCTATCCCATTCCACTGGCCTATTTGCCTACCTGGGTTTTAATACCACAGTCTCCATTACTGCAAGTTGATCATATATCTTGATATCTAGTAGTGTACATCTTCTAACATTGTTCTTTCCATTTGTTACCTTTTGTTATTGCCCATGATCACATACATGATCAATTGAGGTAAGCTCTGCTTAAGCTTAGTCTTTGCTTCTTGCTCAGTCCGCCATGGATGTGAAGATCAGTTTCTTCTCCTTGCAAACTAAAACACTGGTAAAACTAATTGTGCCTGAATTCTCTACTATGGAAGCCTCCCCGTGCTCACACCTGCAATCTCTTAACCCACACTCTCCACATACATCTGCATTTGAGACTGAGACTCTGGAGTCTGACTATCCTGAGGTTGAATCTTACCTCTGCCACTGTGAGGCCTGGGGCACAGGTTGGACATGGGGCAAGTTGCTCCTTTTTTCTGGGCCTCGATTTCATCATCTTTAGAATGGGAGAGGTCATAGTACCTAACTAACAGGGTTATTGTGAGGACTAAATAAGATTTTGTAAAATGTTTAATACATGGAGTAATCGACAGGTACTTTCATCATCATCATCATCATCTTTATCGTTATTGCCCCATAGTCCCTCCCAACCTGTCACCAGGAGGGGCCAGACCCCAAGCTGACCATCCTGCTACATTCACACTGACCATGTGGTCCCTTCGAGAACTGGGCTTCTGCCTTCCTCTTGGGTCAAGGCATGCCTAACCTGTGACCCATCTCTACCACCCTCCTCACAATTCCCAGTTACCCAGCTCTCAGCCCCAGAGACTCAGTCCCTGTCTTCTCCCATGTGCTGTTGTGGGCCCAGCTCTGGACAAGATTTCAAAAATGAAGACAAATGTCACCTCCATGGAGAGGCCTTTGCTGCCCACACCTCTGTCCCATGAATCTCTCTTCCTGCTTTATTTTTCCTTGTGACACCTAATGGTCCCTGCCATTAGATCACATATTTCTTTATTGGTTGTCCATCTTTGCCACTAGATGGAACCTCAGTGGGGGCAGGGACTTTGTTTTGTCATTGCTGTGTCTCCAGCACCTTGAACAGTGGCTGGCACATAGTAGGTGCTCAATAAATATTAGTTGATTGGATGGATGAACCGTTTTTGCCAATGTTATTCATCCATTGATTCTATCGATACTTGCCCAGCATCTACTGTGTTTCTGGGTCTTGGCATTTGTTATGAGTTGAATTGTATCCCCCAAAAGACATATTGGATTCTAACCCCAGTACCTCAGAATGTGACCTGATTTGGAAATAGATCATTGTAGATATAATTAGTTAAGATGAGGTCATACTGGGGTAGGGTGGGACCTTAATCCAATATATCCTTATAAGAAGAGGAGAAGAGATACAGACATACAAGGGGAGAAGGCCATGTGATGATGAGGGTTAGGGTTGAAGTACTGCAGCTGCCAGCCAAGGAATGTCAGTGTTTGCTGGCAAACCACCAGAAGCTAGGAGGAGGCAAGGAAGGATTCTCCTCTACAGATTTCAGAGAGAGCATGGCCTTGGTTTTGGACTTCCATCCCCCAGAACTGAGAGAGGATAAAATTCTGTTGTTTAAGCCACCCAGTGTGTGGTACTTTTTACTTAGTTAAGAAACCAATACAGCATCCCTCTACTCATTTGCCTGACAGGACACCAAATCCTTATCCCTGCCTGGAGATCCCCATTCAGTCAACATACTTGATTTCCACTGACAGACACCAGGAAAGGATTAAGCAGAAGAGGACATCAGGCAGTATATGGAATCTCCTGGAAGGCTGGAGAGGGGGTCTTTGGGAGTGGGCTGGGATCAAGGGGGGAAGACGCTAGAAACATCCCAAATCCAATCATAGGATCCATTGGGTGTGCGGTAGGCAGATTATACAATGGCACCCAGTGACCCCCACCTCTCTGTATCCAAGCCTTGTGTATTCCCCTCTGGAGTGTGTGCTGGGTTTAGTGACTCACCTCTAATGAATAGATTACTGTAGAAAGTGATAGGGGCATGTTAATTCTTACATTCGGTTACAAAAAGGCTCCTGATTCCTCTCTTGCTCTCATGTGCTTGCTCTGCTGGAAGGCAGATGCTGTGTTGAGAGCTGCCCCGTGGAAAAGCCACAGCCACTTGAGGAACCAAGGCCCTGCATCCAACACCCTCTGTGGAACCAAATCTTGCCAATGGGCACCTGAGTGATCTTAGAAGCTGATCTTTTCCTGGTGAAGCCTGGGGCCCTGGCTGATACCTTGATTGCAGCCTCATGAGAGACCCTGAACCAGAGGACCCAGCTAAGCAGTACCTGGATTCATGACCCACAGAAACAATGAGATCATAAATGTGTGTTCTTTTAAGCTGCTCAGTTTGGGGTAATTTGTTATGCAGCAGTAGGTAACTAGTACAGAATGCAACCACTGTGGGAAGCTCTGCTTGCTAGACTGATAATCTGTGCTTACCTCCTGCCCCTTCAGGATGAATCACCTACTCTCTCTGCTCCTTTGTTCCCTCACTCCAGATATAAAAACTCCTAAGTAGGAGCATTTGATTGGTGGAATTTAGGTCATGTGCTAAAAAAAAAAATTACAGATGCTGCATGGACAGAAAAAAAAATCTCTTCTTTAGGTTTCCTGCTTGCAAGCTTATAGTAACCTTGACTTCTTCTTAGCACTTATTAATTAATGGATCTATGTCACTAAGTCGCTAAAGTCTTGTCCACTAAACTGTAGGCTCCCAGAAGGCAGAAACTGTCTGTTTTGTTTGTTACTCATTCCGTTGCACCTAACACGTGACCTGACACATAGTAGGTGCTCATTAAATGCTTGATGAATGAATGAATGAGTGAATGAAAGCTTGGCATCTCTCACTCTAGTTTATACACGTTGTCTTCTCAACATGGAGTAATATCTCTCAGACTTTCCTTATCATAAGAATCAGTTGGGATGCTTCTTTAAAATGCAGAATTATAGGCTCCATCACAAGTCTGGGATGAGGTCCAGAAAACTGTAATTTAACAAGCCTTCTATGTTATTTAAGTAGCTGGGAGCTATAACATCACTTATCTCTAAGACCTGGTCCCCCTCAGCCCAGCTCACCACTAGCTGAAACCCATCTGGATATTTTGTAGTCTTCTTCTCTGGGACAAGTGACCCTCATTTCTTTCCTCTTTCTCTGGAGGACCTGCTGACCGCCCCCTTTAGTCACCTGCAGGGTCTTCTTTGCTTCTCCTGATTTCTCCATGACCTTCAAGCATCAGTCCAGCCATGGACACGGAGGTGCTCTTATGCAGGAGTGTGTGTGGGCATCTTACTCACGGGCACCATTGGGTTATGGGACTCATTCGATATTGGGTTCGGGGGATGGCCAGGAAAGATTTGGTCCCTGAAGACGGGCAGGAAAATGAACATAAAAAGACAATGGGGCTTCCCTGGTGGCGCAGTGGTTGAGAATCCGCCTGCCAATGCAGGGGACACGGGTTCGAGCCCTGGTCTGGGAAGATCCCACATGCCGTGGAGCAGCTGGGCCCGTGAGCCACAACTGCTGAGCCTGCGCGTCTGGAGCCTGTGCTCCGCAACAGGAGAGGCCGCGATGGTGAGAGGCCCGCGCACCGCAATGAAGAGTGGCCCCCGCTTGCCACAACTAGAGAAAGCCCTCGCACAGAAACGAAGACCCAACACAGCCATAAATAAATTTTAAAAAATTAAAAAAAAACTGGACATCAGCAAGGAGGCTTCAACAATTTATAAAAAAAAAAAAAAAAAAAAAAAAGACAATGGGGCTTCCCTGGTGGCGCAGTGGTTGAGAGTCTGCCTGCTAATGCAGGGGACACAGGTTCGAGCCCTGGTCTGGGAAGATCCCACATGCCGCGGAGCAACTACGCCCGTGAGCCACAACTACTGAGCCTGCGCGTCTGGAGCCTGTGCTCCGCAACAAGAGAGGCCGCGATAGTGAGAGGCCCGCACACCGCGATGAAGAGTGGCCCCCACTTGCCACAACTAGAGAAAGCCCTCGCATAGAAACAAAGACCCAACACAGCCAAAAATAAATAAATTAATTAATTAATTAAAAACCGCCTGCTAACACTAAAAAAAAAAAAACTTTGCTAAAAAAAAAAAAAAAAAGACAATGATTATAAAAGCAATCCATCTGCTAAGTGCCAGATGAACAGTAGGGATGGTAAGTGCCACAGGGAGTAATGTAGAGAGTGAGGCCAAGAACTGAAGCATTCGGGGAGGTCTGCGTGGAAGAGGAGTAACCTAAGCTGGGCCTCAAAGAAAGATGCTTGAATCCAGTGAAGAAGTAATGAAAAGGAAAAAAGAAAAGGAAAGAGTATACCAGGCAGGAGGAATTGAGTGAGAACAGCTGTGGAGTTGAAAATGGCCAGGGCAAGTGTTCTGGCTAGCTATTACCACATAATAAATCACCCCCAAATTTAGTGGCTTAAAATAATAACAATTAATTTATTCTCTCTCATGGTTTTTGTGGGTCAGGAAATCAGGAAAGGCTCAGCTAGATGGTTCTGGTTTGGGGTGTCTCATAGGGTTGCGGTGAGAGGGAGTGAGTGGCTGAGCTGGGACGGTGTTGGGGGGCTGGAGCAGCTAGAAGCTAGCGTCCCTCTCCCTTTCTCTCTCTCTCTCTCTCTCTCTCTCTCTCTCTCTCTCTCGTCTCTCTCTCTCCATTCACGCAGTCTCAGGGCCTCTCCTGTGGACTGTCTGCATGGGCTACTTTGGGCTTCCTCACAGCATGGCAGCCTCAGGGCCATTAGCTGGCTTACATAGCAGCTAAGGGCTCCAAAGGTGACTGTCTAAAGAAACCCAGGTGGAAGCTATAATGCCTTTTAGGACCAAGCCTCAAAGTGAAATAATGTTGTCTCTGCTGATGAACTCCGTTGGTCAAAACAGTCAGAGAAGCCCACCTAGTTTGAAGGGGAGGGGACATAAACCCCACTTTTCAATGGGAAGAATGTCAGCATCACATTATAAGAAGAGCATGTGGGGTGGGAGATAATGTTGTGGTCCTCTTTGGAAAATACAATCTATCACAGTTTAAGGAACATGCAGACCATCTTGGTTGTACCAAGAGGTCAGTCTGTGATGGTTAATTTTAGGTGTCGGTTTACCTGGCCTAAGGAATGCCCAGGTGGCTGGTAAAACGGGATTCTGATTGTGTCTGTGAGGTTGTTTCCAGAAGAGATTAGCATTTGAATTGGTGAATTGAGTAAAACCGATTGCCTTCCCCAATGTGGGTGGGCACCAGCCAATCCTTTGAGAGCCCAAATAGAACAAAAAGGCAGGGGAAGGGAGAATTCTCTCTCTCCCTCTGTCTCTGTCTCTCTCTGCCTCTGTCTCTCTGTTTCTCTCTCTCTCTCTCTCTCTCTCTCTAAGTATATATATATTTTTTTCCTATTTCTCAGGAGAACCCTAATATAGGGTCTATGTGGTAGCTTAAGGAATTAAGCTTGCAGAGACTGGGTGGGGTGAGATTGTTGGGAGGGATAAATTCGAACTCGGCCTGAAGGCTAAGGGGAACAATGAAGGTTTATGAAACGGGAGTGAGCTTTGCATGGCTTTAGGGGAAGTAACGTTTGGTGCTGCCTGGGGAGAGGGTGAAGGAAGGAGAGCCATTTAGGGGTGGCAGCAGCATCATATTGTTGACTCAGCTTGTGAGCGTCTATAACCCTTGGGTTGTTTTCTTCTGTGTCTGGCCTCATTCCCCCATTGGTATTGCTTTTTCATCTTTACTAATGTCAAAGTCATTACTTTCCCATCTCCAAGGATTTGGTACTTTTTTTTGCAGGATCATGATTTTCCTCTGGTCAGGAGCACTCTCTGAGGGTTCCCTTCCTTTCTCCCCATGTATTAGCAACTGCTCCTAATGCAGCGTCATCAGCAGTTTTGATGAGCTCACTCTAGGTCCCTTTGCCTGGGCCGTGAATCGAGCTAGTTGGGTGCTGGTCCTTATTTCAGGAGGCCTCATGTGCTCTGATGCCAGACTGTGAGCCATCTCCTGCAGACGGAGCTCCCAGCACTGCCCCTTCCCTGGCTGCCTGACTTGGTAAAACTACTTAACCTGCCTGCAACTCAGTTTCTTTATCTGTAAATGGAGATGATAACAGTGCCTACCCTGTAGAGTCATGCTGAGGATTTAGCCAGGTAAGCCATGAAAAACGCTCGGCTCAGAGCCCTGCCTGTAGTGGCCTCTCCACGAGCATGAGCTGCTGTTACTAAGGTCTGGAGAGGAGCGTCTGGTGCAGGGTCAAAAGCTCCAGACAGTGAAGTAGAAAGAGTGCGGGCCCCGCCAGCAGAGAATGGGTTCGAAGTCCAGCAGGGCCCTCTGCTAGGAGTGCGACTTTGGGTGAATCACTTCATCCTTCCATCTCTCTGTCCATCTGTCCATTCAGAAAGTGTTTCTTGAGTGTCAGTACTTTGCCTGCAAGTGAGTTCTGTGCTGAGGATTCATCAATGGGTAGGGCAATCCCAGCTCCTGCCCTCAATGAAGCTTAGTCTCTCAGGGAGGACAGATGCTGAACACGCAGTGACCTGCAGGCTGTGTGTTCATGATGGAGGAACAAGGTGCTGATCCAGTGGGTCTTGGTTCCCCCACTGCACATTTGGAAATGTCTACAGATGCTTTTGGTTGTACAGCTTGGGGGTGCTACTGGCATTTGTGGATAGAGGCTGGGGATGCTGCTAAACATCCCATAATACCCAGGCAGCCTCCACAACTAAGAATTGTGTAGACCAAATGTCAAAAGTGCCGCGGAGGTTGAGAAAGACTGTGCTGTAGGAATGCGTGGCGGGGGGAGGGCCTCAACGAGTGGGGGGGTGGGCAGCAGTCAGGGAAGGCTCCCTTGAAGAAGTGACATCAGAGACCTCAAGGACGGGTTAGCCAGGTAGTGTGTATGTAGGTGGAAGGGGAGCCCGGGGAGTGGAAGAGTGTTGCTGGCAGAGGGAACAGCATTGCAAAGGCCTGGAGGCAAGAGAAAGCAGGGCCCCTGCGGAACTGAGGAAAGTTCATTGCTCCTGGGATATAGAGAGTGGAGGGGGTTCAGGGGACAGATAAGATGGCATGTGTGAAGCACATACTACAGGAAGCGCTCAGGGGGCCTGAGCGTTTCCCGTGCATTATCTCACGGAATCCTCACGGCAACCCTCTAAAATATGTGTTATTGTTTTGCCCTTTTACAGATGGTTCAGAGAAGTGAGAAGTGGATGGTCACGATGTTTTTGTGGCCGCAGAGTCCAGCATCAAACACATGTAAGTTCAGGCACCAAGGAGGGGCTCGTGTTGTGTTTGTTCATTGAGTGAGTGAGTGACAGAATGAGTAAACCAAGCACATATCTGGGGGTCCTGAAGTGGAGCTGGGCTAAACAGAAATGACTGTCCCATGGGTCCTGGGAATTGAGGCACAGCCACAACTGTCCTTGAGACAAGCGAGGAAGTGTCCCTGCACCCAGGTGTGATTCACCTGCAGGGCCCTGAAAGTCCCGGCTTCTCTCATTCCTTCCTCCCCCCTCGATGAAGAACACGTTCCAAAGGCCACCTACATCCTCAGCTCCCTGTCCTGTCACATCATCATGGAAGGATGTGGAATCGGGCTGGCACGATCTGCTTCTCAGAGGCCACATCGTTGCAGTGGGGTCACCTGAGGATGCAGTGACCTACATTGTGCCTTTTCATGACATGGCCTTTGGCATCCTCTGCCACCCAGGAGGAGTTGGCAAAAGCATAGGTTCCCAGACCCCATCCCAGACTCTGGGGGCAGGATGCTCTAGCAGTCTGTAGGTTGTAGATTTTCACAGTCTCCCCGGATGACTTTTACGCAGGCTAATGTGTGGGAAATGGCACCACGAACCAGCAAAACAGCCAGCCTTTTGGCGGGCAGCCTGCGTCTCACAGAGGTCCCAGCGTGTCGTGGCGATGGCTGCCATCTGCTGAGATCTGACTCTGTGCCGGGCTCCAGGCTGAACCCTCGCTCAGGGATCCGCAGGACATGCTCATTTTACAGATAAGGAAACTGAGGCCCAGTGCATTGAAGTACCTAGCCATCCAAGCAGGATGTCTGGCTCAAAAAATAAGACCTCATTAAACACAGGTGCTGAAACCTGTTTGTGGCCTGAAGGAGGTAATTTGGTTGAGTTCACCTTGCTGGGTGGTGAAATGGTCCAGCTTTTCCTCTTTTTTCCCCCAGGTCATTTACTCAAGAGAAAGGCCTGTGGAGGTTATTGGAATGAGCCTGGGGAGATGGTGTGAACCCCAACTCCAAGGGAGGAATGGAAGAGTCAGAGGGCAGGTAGGTCAGAAAACTCCAGTGAGGAGCTGGAACAGGGACCCAGCAAGGCTGGCATCCTTTGTCGGGGAGGTGATTGTCTGAGACCTCCAGGCAAAGCCGTCTTGTACCCAAGAAGCACAGTGATGGCAGTAAGCTTGTGTGTAAACACAGGATCTCTGCATAGCTGCAAAGAATGAGCCCACTGGGTTGGGTCCAAGACCCGGAAATGCCTCCAGAAATCCTTGTCTGGCACCAGACAGTGTGTTGAGAAGGATGCATTGGGGTGGCATGGAGGGCTTTGGGCTGGGGATCCAGAGAGCTGAGTGACTTCCGGTTTGTTCCCTTTGCTGTGTGAGCTTGAATCAACATCTGTCCCTCTCTGAGCCCGTGTTTCCCTGTATGATGTTGGGTTTGAACCAACTGCTCTCTAAGGGTCTTCTTGTTCTAGACTAAATTCTTAACCTCAGGGCCTGACACAGAATAGCTGCTCAGTAAATCTGCGTTGAATAAGTGGATTTGCTTCTCCTCTTCCTTTGTTGGAACCGAGGTTGGCGTGGAATTCCGCTCCTTCTGCCCACTCCTTCCCCACGCATATAGACCCTCAGTGGCAGTCAAGTGTTTTCTCTAGCGCCTGTGTGCAACCCGTTTGACCCTCCGTCCTCCAGGCCACACCATCTGGCTGAGTGCCCCAGCTTCTTGCTGCCCCTCCCTTCCTCCCGCCACCTGCAACCTTGTCCCTTTCGACCCCTGCAGTGCAGCCAGCGGGGTCTCCCTAGGACGCAGTCAGAACCAGCACGTCCCTCTTCCCAAACCCCAGCTGCCCACGGCCTGCCCACTGGCGCCTCTCCCCGGTGGCACCACATTTGGCCCCAAATCGCCTTTCAGTCTAGTGCCCACCATTCTCCCAAAGCCTGGCCCCTTGGAGTTTCACAGCTCACCTGAGGAAGCTGGGAAGAGCAGGGTAGGATGAGGCCACGTCACTGTGGGCCCACGTCTCCAGTAGCTCGTGGCTCTGCGATAGACTGGTCCACAGATACATGTACGGTGCATCGGCAGCTCCGCCCGTGATGCAGGACACATCACAATGTTATAACCGATGACCCATGGGTGAGGGTGACGGGGCAGGTGCAGAGAGCACCAATGTTGGACACTTTTTTTTTTTTTTAATATTTATTTATTTGGTTGCACCGAGGTCTTAGTTGTGGCTCGCCGGGTCCTCAGTTGTGGCATGTGAACTCCCAGTCGCGGCATGCATACGGGATCTACTTCTCCGGCCAGGGACGGAACCCGGCCCCCGCCCCCTCCCCCCCCCCCCCCCCCCGCACTGGGAGCGCGAGTCTTAACCACTGCGCCACCAGGGAAGCCCCTACTGGGCCCTTTTGTGGTCAACCCGAAGACGACAGAGCGTAGATCTGCGGGCAGAGCAGCCAATGGGGAGCTCAGCCCTGTTTGTTGCGGCTGCTTCACTGATGAGCTATGTGGCTGTGTGAATCACTCAGCCTCTCTTAACCTCAGTGTCCCCATCTGCACATGGGGCTGGTGCGACTCACCCCTCTCGGGGTTGCTGGGAGGATTGCCCAGGATAATGGGTCTGAGGTATGTGGGTGCTTTGCCTGTGCTGGGTTCTGTTGTGGGGCATCACCACGGAGGGCTGGCCCCCATCCAGAGCCCATGATCTCTGAATCCTTCCACTTTCAGCTGCTCCCGATAATGGCCTGTGTGGTGAGGCTGGCTGCGTTTCCGATTTTGGCTCAAGGCAAACATCGATCTGGGGTGTGCTTTGCGAGGATGGATGAGTGGACACCCAGCCACTCTCCAAACTGGATCTTGGCCTTTAAATGATTAATGTATTCAGGCTGCAAATAGTACCGTATGTCCCAGTGCCTCCGGGAGCTTGGGAAAAAGTCCGGTCCCCCTCAGCACTTTGGAACAGGAGGCCCGAGGCCAGAATGTGGTTCTCTTTGCTAAATTTAGGGCCGGGCACTCCTTCGTGTAAATAGGACGCTGCAGTGTTGGAGGCGGGGCCTGTCCTCTCTTCTGTTCAGGTGGGTTTGAGGTTTTGTTTCCTTCTTGGTGGACTGGAAAGAAGCCTGGGTTAGGAATTGAGATGTGGACTTGGGCTTTGACAGTCTCTCCAACTGGTTGTGTGACTTCTCCAAGTTTTGTCTTCCCACTTGCAGAATGGAGACATTAATCTTGCCATGGAAAAGCTCTTTGGGAACTAGGAAGCAAGCACAGGGCAGGCACTTCTGGGTTTGGTGGTAGACTCTGTGCACTGAATAAAAATTGCATGGGGCCATCTACATCTGCATGCTCTCATGCTCACAGAGGGGGCATAATGGGATGTCAGTTAGCTCCGAGCTCGTCTTTGTCCCTGAGCCCAGGGCAGAGCCTCTGGGTCTCAAAGATGCTCCCTTTCCTGTCTTCATCCCTTGGTACCCACAACAGGCCCAGCACATAGTAGGTGTTCAGAAAAATGGTCATTGGATAGATGAGGGCACCGCGGCAGTGGTGAAGGCTGGATCATCCACCCAACCCCACAAGGAAAATGCACTGCCTGAAGACATCCCAAATAAACCGAATCTTGCCTGTAGGCGACCCCCGTTCTGTGATCCTCTGAGGGCAGGGACAGTGGTGTGGAATTACATTTTATTCATTTAATTTAGATGCCTCACCCTAGCTCTACCCACAGAAACATCCATTAGAGCGAGCAGTGCCTGGAAGGTCTTTGTATGAGGACAGAGCCGACAGGTGCCGTCTGGTAGGAGCACCTGTGCCCTTGCCACCTCCAGGGCTGCAACCGTCACCTCAAAATCTTGGAACATCCAGGCCCCTGCGTTCAGGGTCTTTCCCTTTTGTTTCTCCCTCTAGTCTGGCTCGCTGGTTTGCAAACTTGACTGGACCTAAGAGTAACCCACATGGAGTTCTGCTTTCTAAACCACTGCAACAGTTAGGATTTTCCAAGGACAGTTTGAGACTGGGTCACACACCCATCCTAGGCCCCGTCTCCCCTGCCACTGTGTTAGGCATGATTCTGCTGTGTACACACCCTTTGATCACTGCTGTAACCTTGGCACCTGGCGAAATGCTTGGCATGTATCACGTACGATAACTGCCCAATTAATGTTGCTTGGCTTACCTGGTATATTAATTAATGAAGCAGAAGAACCTCTGAAATCTCAGTGGCTTCATACTAAAAAGGTGTATTTCTTGCTCATGCAAAGTCTCTTCCCCACCTGGTGACTCTGGGACCTTGTGGTTCTGTCATCTCCACTGTGGCCCCACAAGTGTCCTGTGGCACAGAGGGAAGAGGAGGGGGGGAGGGGCGTCGGCTTTTCTCGGTTTCAGCCCAGAAATGCATATATCCCCGTGGCTCGTCTGCCAGGGCTGGTCGCACAGCCCCAAGTCAATGGCAAGGAGGGCGGGCAAATGAAGGGAGCCCCCCGGGCTATTAGGAGGCTTCTCACTGCTGCACCACAGCTGAGACTCGACCCGCAGATGGCCCCTTACGATCCAGCTCAGGCTCACCGAGCAGCTGAGCATGCCTGGAACCATCCAAGGCTTTGTCAACTCCTCCCTCACACCCTCCTCCAGCACTGCAGGGACGGAGAAATGAATAACTCCACTCGGCAGATGAGGAAACTGTGGCTCAGTGTGGTTGACCACTTGTCCAAGGTCACATGGCCACCAAGGAGCAAAACCAGGACTCAAACACAGATTTGTTTCTTAACTCCAACCCCAGTGCTTTCTCCACCTTGGTCCAGATGTCCTGTGGGCACAATGGTCCAGGAGCTTCAAGGCAAAGAAGGGATGAAACCTGAGACTCTTCGGGAACATGGGTCAGGAGAGACGGGTAAAGGGTCAGATGGGGGTGGGCAGCGGCCAGAGGACTACGTGTACCGCCAACTTCACATCATGTTGTCCGGGAAGGAAGCCCAGGACTGGGGAAAACAGCTACTTGCACGATGAGAGGTGAAGAAAGGAGATGCCTTATAAATGTGACTCAATTTATTGGACACTCCAGAGAGTCATTTAGATTTTGCCTCGTCTTTGAGAAATGAGGACTGTCTCTGCATGCCCTTAGGTTTTTTTTTTTGAAATGAACATTTCCTCTGCCCCACAGAGAACTTGTTATTCAGAGGGTTTTTTTTTTCCCCCATCAACTTCTTTTTTGGTCTAGTTGAATGCCAGAGGGGATAATAAATATATACAGTAGGAAGCAAAACAAAAAAGAGAGAGGGGCGGCCTCACTTTTCAACAAACTACCTTAAACAAGTGGGTTCAGACTTGTTGACAGGTCTTTATCTGCTGTTCACAAACCTTTAAGAGGCTCTGTTCCGAAAACAATAATGACAGTTTGGAGAAGTGGAGCAATGGAGTCGGGGAAGGGATGACCCATTTTTATCTGGGGGAGCCCCGTCCGTAGTCCCGATCACATCCTCTCTTCTGGTGGGTGCTAGCCTTGGTCAACCACCACCCTGCCCAGGCCTGTCTGGAAGCCTGGGGAGTCAGCTCTGTTAGGCAGCTCTGCTGAGTGACTCAAGGAAGACCATGTGGTCACCAGGCAGCTCTGACTGTGAGAACGTTCGCCTTCCTACTGACTCCACATCTACCTCCCTGGCCCTAGACTTACACCCCCTAGTTCTGCCCCATTCGTCTTTCCCAGGACAATCTACAGGGGCACCTGTTTTATCAAATTTCTCACTTAGTGTATAAAAAGTAGGTCATGATTTGTTTCGCAGAACTTGAAGCCTTGAACATCAAGACTTTTCAGGTTGTGTTACATCAGGTCGTAGGTGGCAGCCACGGCCAGGGAAGCGTGGAAGCCCGGAGGACAGGACTTAGGTCCTGCAGCCACACACGTGGCCTCAGTGTACATGTGTGTTGGTTGCGGAGGGGGTGTGGAGTGGCAGAAGCTCTACCAGAAATGCATCGCTCTCACTCTGATCATGTCATAGCCTGCTTAAGCCCACCCACTGCTCCTGACACCCTCGGGATGGAATTCAGCCATCCTCATGGGACTTCTGAGGCCTCTGCTGAGGGGAAATGCCGCTTCATCTCCCGTTATACAAGCTCCCACTTCATCCTGCAAACGCTGAGTTGCTCGAGTCACCTCCACGCACCGCACTCCCTCCCACCTCACTGCCTTTGCTCCTGCTGTTCCTGCTGCCTGGCGCGCCCTTCCACCCACTCATTCGTGTGCACACGGCCCTGCGTAACTCCTACTTGTCACCCAAGATTGAACTCCAGCTCTCCTCCTTCCAGAAACCTCTTGGGCCGTCCTGGACTAAGGTAAGCGTACTTCGTCCGTCCTGGCTGGTTTCAGTCTCACCTGGGCCTGTGAGCTCTGGACCAGGAGGAGAGGATTTCCTTCCAACCAGCATGGGGCCCAGTTCCCCAGGAGCTCAGCAGACAGGTAATGATGCAGTGAAGCCCACACATCCCCCACGGTAGCTCACGTCTCAGATTCCATCATGCAAGTCCACAGAAATACAGGATTTGGTCCCTGGCAGCTCTCACGCTCAGGAGACTGCTGAGTCCACAGTCAACAGAAAGATGCCTGTATTGGGCAGAAAGTACAGGAAGAAGGCCAAGAGGACGGAGGCCATCAGGACTCATTCTCTTCTGATTTGCTTTTCTTGAAAGGATAGAACAATATTAAAGGAAAATAACTAAAACAAGACAAAACCCAAAACTGTTTTCGTTCTCTATCTTTTCTTCTCGTTCTTCACACGTATACATAATTTTCTGTGGTTGTGATCAAGGTGTTGGCAAACTTTGCATTTCCCCTCCTAACGAAGGTTTTCCCCCAGGGGGCCTAGCCTCAGGCTCCACCCCAGGTAGACGGGGGTCGGGTATTTCACCATCTGCGGCAGCCCCTTTCCCGAGCCCTCCCCTCCTAGAGCTCGGGCTCTGGCCCTGTTCCAGGCCTCACCCCAACTCCTCCTCTCTCCACCCTGCCCCTGAAACCCCAGTACCATCACCCTGGCTTTATCCTAAGGGGGAGGGAGTCGGCACACACGGAGCATGCTCAGTGTGTTACCAGGAAAAGCCCATTTTGTGCTCACAACAGCCCCGCAAGGTAAGCACGATTTCCCCTGCCTACAGGTGTGGAAACTGAGGCTCGGAGGGGAGGCACCTTGCCCACCAAGCAGGCCTTCCCACTCTGAGGCCTGGGCCCTTGGCTCCCCCTGAATCAGCGGATCCCACGTTCCTGCTCCAACCACATGGCTGGTACCTGGTTCTCGCCCAACAAACTGGACCGGCCAGATGGCTGACGCCCATGAGGGCCCAGTTGTCCGGTTCAGGGGTGAGGTGGGTCCTACTCCTGAAGTCCCTGTTTCATGAGAGCCGGGAGAGTCTAGGCTGAGCGCACAGACGGGACCATTATGCCGCTTACAGGCTATAACCTGGCAAGTGTCTCAAGCTCTCCATGTTTCAGTTTCCTCATCTGTGACATGGGATCTTGTGAGGATTAAATGAGTTGATAAAAGCAAACCACTTAAAACAGTGCCTGGCACACTACAAGTACTACATATTTGCCATTTATCATTGTCATTATTTTTATTATTATCTCTCTGACTGTGACATGTCGTTTCTAGGCAGAATGTGCTCACGCCTCCCCCATTGGACTCTCATGACTTTTTTTTTTTATTAGGGGGTTGAGGTCTCACAGGTCATTGAGTTTTCCTGATAGATAACATTTATTGTAGCTCTACTATGTGTCAAGCCTTTTGTATCCACGTCTCACAACCACCCTGCAAAACAGGTATTATTACCACCAGTTTTCAGTTAAGAAAACGGAGGATCAGTCTCCCACGCTGGCCAGAGGCAGAGCCCGGAATCAAACTAGGGTGATTTGGTGCCAGAG
Source organism: Balaenoptera ricei (assembly GCF_028023285.1). NCBI lineage: Eukaryota > Metazoa > Chordata > Mammalia > Artiodactyla > Balaenopteridae > Balaenoptera > Balaenoptera ricei. The sequence continues at coordinate 100,491,819 of NC_082649.1, read as the reverse complement.
CCCCGAATCTCTCTTTCATCCCCCACACTTCCACTGGAAGATGCAGTGTTCACGCTGGCCTCTCGTCCTTGGGGCTTCTTTCTGGTGGGAGTGCGGTTCTCACTTTGATGGCATGCCACCCTCTTCAGCAAGGAGCAGCGGCTTTGGGCGGGGGGTGTGGACTTGATTTTCCAGATTGTCACTGCTGTTGGCCACGAGAGGCTGGGAAGACCAGGACCCTGTCCCCTGAGTCCTCAGGACAGGTCACCGTGTTGGCCACAGCACTCCTCCCCAGGTCTCTGGAAAGTTCTCTTGGGGAAGCTGGAGGCGAGACGCTTTCTCTATCCTCCCCTCCTTTTGCCTTCTTCATTCATCACCAAGTATTGTTTGAGCCCTACTATGTGCCAGGCCCTGAGATAAGTGGAGTAGTACATGCAAAGGCCCTGTGGTGGGAGGGAGTTAGGTGTGTTGGGAAACAGAGAGGAGGCCAGCGTGAGCTGAAGCTGGGGAAGTGGGAGATGAGTGTGGAGAGGCGGGCGGTGGCCAGAGCTTGGTGGCCTCCTCTGCCCTGTGGGGAATTGAGGTTGTATTCTAAACGTGGATGCCCTCGGTTGTTCTGAGGCTGTGAGACCCAGTGTGCGCTTCTTGGTGGCCCCACCCACACCTACTCCACCCACCAGGATCCGTCCATTCTTGTTCTCCCCACCCCCTTAGCTACTCAAGCTAGAACTGCAGAGTCATCTTCAACTCTGCTCTCACCCTCACCGTCTGTTGTCTTATCCACATCCCCTTCTAGAAGTTTCTCAAACCCATCCCTTATTATCCAGCCCTGGGCCCCTGCTTTGGGTTAAGGTCAGGGTCAGTTTCCCTCCCCTCTGCACGACCTTGCTGTAGCCATTCCCCTTCAGGTGTCTCCAGCCTCCATTGGCTCCCCTGGAATCCATCCTTCGCACATCCCTTCAAACTAAAATCAGGCTGTGTTATTCCCCACCTGCAGAACCTTCCACGGCTCCGCACAGTCTAAGCTGTGCTCTCCAGTGCGGCAGCCCCTAGCCACAGGTGGCTATTTAGATGTACGTTAACTAACGTGAAATAAAATTTTCAATACACTTCCTCAGTCCCATGAGCCACGTCTCAAGTGCTCAGGAGCCATGTGAGGGTACCATATTGGAACACACAGATACAGAATGTTTCCTCATCGCCAGAAGTTCTGTTGGACAGCACTGGGCTTTGATGAGCTAAAATCCAAACTGGTTAGCCTGGTATTTAAGGCCTTAAACCATCTGGCCCCAACTGGCCTGTCCTGGTTCATTTCCCACCAGCCCTTCCTGTGCACACTCAGTTCCAGCCACATCACACGACTCTACAGTGCCCAGTCACACTTGTGTTAGTGTCTTGTGTATCCTTCTAGGAGTATGCAAACACATGCAGATATGTATGGTGTGTGTATATATGCGTGCCTGTGTGTCCATTTTCTTGTTTCTCCTCTTTTCTTATACAAAATATAGAGTACTAAAGTTCCTTTTGGAACTTTGATGAAAACGTTATAAAGTTTAGATTATGGCGATGGTTGCGCAACTCTTAAAGATACTAAAAGCCATTGAATCATCACTTTAAACAGATAAACCTTAGGCAAATTATATCTCAACAAATCCATTTTTTTTTAAGAGTGCTACAGACCGTAGCACTGATACAGACCGTTTTGTATCTTGCTCTTTTCATTTCACAGTTTAGCCTGGAGTTCTTTTCCAATCACTGTATAAAGAGCTTCCTCATTCTTTATGTAGCTGCAGATTATTGCATTGTGTAAATGTTTCATCGTTATTTACCATGGCTCCAGCTGACAGACACTTGGGGTCATTCCAGCCCTTTGCTACTCTGGACAATGATATAGAAATAACATGTTCCCTGTGTGGGCTGGTGTATCCGTAGGACAGATTTCTACAAGTGGATTGCTGAGTCAAAGGGTAGCTGTATTTGTCATTTTGACAGATATTGCAAACCTCCCTCCAGAGGGTTGTACTGATTTGCCCTCCCACTGGCAATGTATGAGAGTATTTGCTCCCCCAAGCTTTACCTACAGCTTGCATCAGACTTTTGAATGGTTTATCAGTGCAGTTTTAAATTAAAATTTTCTTATGAGGGAGGTTTTGCAGCGTTTCATATGTTTAAGAGCCCTTTGGGTTTATTTGGGGGGAATTGCCTATTCATGTCCTTTGCCAATTTTTATTACGTTGCTGGTGTTTTCCATCTTGATTTCTAGAAGCACTTTATATATTGTGGCAATCAACCCTTTGTCCATGATATAAGATACACTTTTTTTCCCAATTTGTCATTTGCCTCTTGTAATTTCATTTATATATTTTTTCCCACATAGAAATGGGAAAGATTTTTTTATCTTGTTAAATTCAACAATCTTATCTTTTCTGACTTTTGGATTTTGGATGATAGAAAGACCTTACCCACTCCAAAGTATTAAAGGAGTTTGCCCAAGCTTTATATTGGTACTTTATGGGTTCATGTTTTTGTTATTAAGTTAGAATTTCAATCTTCTTGATCCATTTGGCATACGGTATAGGGTATGGATCTAATCATATCTTTTCCCAAATGATTGCCCGTTCGTCCCAGCGCCATTTATTAATAAGTCCATTTGAACCCCACTGATTCGAGATGTTGCCTTTATCATATTCCAGCTTCCTATATGGATTTGAGCCTATTCCTGGACTTTCTATTCTGTTCTGTTGTTACACCTGCCTCTTTATTTGCCAGTGTCACAGTGGTTTAATGACTGAGGTTTTACGGTATAAATCCACCTTAAATCCACCTCATGATGCTTTCCTAGATATCCTTAAACAAATGGGACCTCTCTTCCCCTCTAATCTTAATGTACTGTATGTCTCTGACCCCTGACAGATTGCAAGCTCCTTAAAAACAGGGCCTTGCCTTCTATAACTGCCCACCCAAGGTGCTTGGGGTGGGGCCTGGCACAGGGCAGGCCACTGACACCCACATTCGTCGCTCTTGTCACAGTGATTGCCTTTGAGCATACAGGGCTGTAGTTTCTGGACATCACATTTTTCCTTGTTTGAAAATCAAGACACAATTTCCCTGTCTCCAGCCTTCTGGCATTTCTCCCAGAGTCCTCCCAGATGTCTCAGGACCTGGGCCGGTGACTCTGCAGTGAACTTGGGTGTCTTTTTAGGACTGGATGCTCCTCTTTGGACCCTGGACACTCAAGAGCCCCCGGGGACTAGCCTTTCCTTTCTCCTTTCGGACTTTGGCCCATGGACCCAGCCCTTCCGTATCCAGTGGGAGGTTCCCTCCCTTTGTGGTGAAAGTGGGGTTGGAATCCTGTTTTTCTTTCTTCTGTCAGCATGACAAGGAGGGCACGTTGTCCTGCTTTTGGAGTCCACCCTGCACTGAAAAGTGTGCAATGGAAAAAAGCCTTTTCTGTTGAGCCTAGAGATGCTTCCGCAAGTCTGGGCCAGTTCATGACTATCGGCTCTTTTTAAACATCAGGCCACTGTAAGGGCTGTGCAGCCCTAGTTAAACATTTTGCAGCCTGTCCTCCACATAAGCCCCTGTACCAGGTGCCAGGGGCACAGTGATACCCCATCTGCCCTGGGAGAGCTGAATTTCCAGCAGGGCACCTGCACAGACATAGAAAATACCAACGGCATGGTGTTCAATATGACAGCGTGTGCACTGGGAGGCTTTTTTGGTCCCCAGGTCCCTTTCGTGATGCAGAGGTTAGCACGGCATGGCATTTTCTCAAGCTGGGGTGGCCTTGAGCCTGTCTAGTGCACCTCACCCCCACATTTTACCCATGACAACACTGAGCCCCAAGGAAGTGACAGCACCCCAGGTCCCCAGCAAGTCAGACTCCAGGCTGAGAACTGGAGCCTGAGCCTATGTCACTGATCTTCCACCAACCTCACAGTTTTCTCTCTCTACCTCCCTCCCAACCAAACCAGCTCCACGGCCAGGCACCATAAACCTCCCAAACATCTCTTAATTCCCTGTATTTCCCACACACAAGATCCAAGGCAGCATGATCTCTCACCTGGATCATTTCAGTGCCTCTGCTTCCCCCTCTGGTCCTCAGGGAAGCCAATGGAATCCTATCAAACTGCTGTTTTGATCAGGTCACCTTATTGCTTAAGAACTCTCAATGGCTCTCTATTGCTTTTTTAACAATTCCTTAAACTTTTTATTTTGAAATAATTGTAGATTTGCATGCAATTTCAAGAAATCGTAGAGGTTTCATGTACCTTTTGAAAGCCAGTTTCCCCCTATAGCACTATCTTGAATCACTGTTCTTGTGGCTTTTAAGATAAAGATGGAGATTGTTATTCTAGTCTGACCCTGGAGTCAGAGAGATCTGGGTTCAAATTCTGGCTTCACCACTAACTGGGCGACCTTGACAAGTTATTTTGCCTTTCTGAGCTTTAGGGTTTTTGGGGTATAAGATTTATAATAAAAATACTCACCTCAAAGGGTTGCTTGAGTCTTAATGAGATAATACATACAAAGAGCTTAAAACAGAGACTGACATATTGATTGGCATTTGATAAATGGTAGAATGGCTTGGAATGGTCTGGCCCCTGCCTACCTCTTCCTGCCCACAATCCCTCTTGCTCTCTCTGCTCCAGTCACACTTAACTTCCTTCTGATTCTTACTCTTGTCCTTCTCCTACCCCACCCCAGGACCTTTGCACATGCTGTTCACGTTCCTTCTCTCATAGTGCAGTGTGTTTTATTTTCCCTTACAAGTACTGATTTTAGTGTGTAAATGTCTAATGATATTTGGGGGGTTTTTGTTATTATTCTTCTCCACTAGAATATGAGTCCACAAAAGTCAAGATAATGTTTGTTTTTCTCACCAAAGTATCCCCAGCACCTCGCAGAGGGTCTGGCACTGAGGAGGGACCAATACGTATTTCTCATCTGAGTCAATGAGCAAACGGCAGGGGTGGGTGGGAAGAGAAGGTGATGATGGGGATGGTGCTGAAGATTTTATTAGCAAACATTTATTGAATGGTTATTGTGTGCCTCACAGTATGCTTGACACTGTGTGAATTCTCTCATTTAATTCACTTACATTTAAAATAACCTCCATCATTCTCTATCCAGGTTTATTTTTTCCTTGGCTTGTTATCACTGCCTGATATTATATGTTTATTTAGTATCTGATTTCCTCAATAAGGTAAACTTCATGAGCTCAGAAATTTAGTTTTGTTCCCTGCTGTGTCCCTAGAGCCTAGAAGAGTGCCTGGTACATAGTGGGCACTCAATGAATATTTGTGGAATGAATGAATGATCACATGAAATCTATGAGGCAGGTACAGTTATTACCCCACCCTCATTTTAAACATGAGGAGATGGAAGCTTGGCGAACTTAAGTACCTGGTCCAGGTGAAGGCCAGAGCTGGGACTTGAACCTGAGTCCTCTGACTGCAAAGCCCCTAAGTTTAACTGTGATGCTCTCCTGCTTTGGGTTCCCCCAAACAGACACTGAGACCAGGATTCAAGCTTAAGTAGCTCATTTGGGAGGTGATTCCAGGAAACCAGGAGGGGCGAGGGAAGTGAGACAGGGAAGGGAAGAGAAGGAGGCCAGCAAAGTGTCATCATCAAGCTGCTTACGCTTGGGACCACTGGAGCTGACTCCCACCAAGGTGGTCTGGTTGCTGATAGAGACCAGCAAGCTCAGAGTTATCCTGCCCAACGGGCGGGGGAGCTGGAGAACTCACACCCCAGCTCCCATCAGCCACTAGTTGAGGGCTGCTCCCGGGAGGAATGACTCTCTAGCCTGTCTGCCTTGCCCCACGTATGGGCTGATGCTCCCCCGGTCAGACAGAAGTTCTTGCAAAGACTGGCACTCATTTGCCAGGGGAATGCAGTGGGGCACTACCAGCACCTTTTTCAGATGCCACACAGACTCTCACCCTCAAAAGGTTGCTGTATTTTCTCCAAAGATGACATTTAAAGACCACATATTTATAGGAGAGAAGCCCTTCCTCTCCCTCCCCCGGGCTTGGCAGCTCTCCTCACCCACACCCTCTTGGTCTCACTTCTTGGGGTCCTAATATCCTTCAAAGTCTGGTTTAGATCCCGTCCTAGGTCCAGGCTGGAGGAAGCCCCAGAGATTACTTGCTGCACCTTCTGACTCTGTGAGGGGCTTCATCGTAGCTCTGGTGGAAGGTCCTCCTGGCAGGGCTGCAGTCTGACCTCTGGGGGCCCTACCCTACCCTCCCTAGTCCTACAGACGCTTCTGGTCCCTCTGCTACGTCATGGTTCATACGCGTGGCCTGAGCACCTCCCTCTCCCTCCCCAGCTTGCGCTGCAGATCCCATCCCGACGGGGTTTCCTGCCTCCAACTGCATTAGATTTTCCAGCAGCCACCCTGGTGTATGTTAAGCCTAACCTGAATCCCCAAGGGTTCTCCATCTGACCCCTGTCTTCCAAGTCAGATGGAGAGTCCCCCATGGGAACTGGAAGGAGTGCATCTTCACAACCACAGTACAGAACAGGCTCTTGGTCCGTGCTGAATTTCATCTCGATAAACACAGTCCTGCAGAGGAATAGACTTGTCCCTCCCTGCCATGCTGGTTCACGGTCAGCCCAAGCATCATTTTCTTTCATGGAGAGGTGGAGTTGAACACATTTCCCTTATTTCTATCTTTCCTCCTTCTGTCTCACTCTGTGCCTCCCTTCTCTTACTACAGAACCGGCTACAATTGCCCGATTTTGCTTTCCTGAGCATTTGGGTTTGGGTCTATCCCCTTCCCTTAACCCCCTTCCCATTCCACTAGCCCCTGTTGAGGAAGAGGATTCATACACATTCATCTCTGAATCCTGCACATCGTGCAAGGGCCTGGCTCGCCGTTGGTGCACACACATCAGATAAATGAATGGATGAGTTCTCAGCTGGGGCCAAACCCCTTCTATGGCTGCACAGCCACTGTCCTTCCTGCCTCCCTCCCCGTCTCACTTGACACACCCTCGCTGCAGGCACATCAGACCCCTCACCCCCACATTCTCATGCCCCGTCTCTCTCGTCTCTCTCTGACATGCCCTTGACATGCCCCTCGTCCCCTTAGAGAAATCCTTCTGGGAATGGAGAAGAGGCAGCTGGCCTGGCTCTTCCTTTTTCTAGATCAGTGCCTTAGCTGATCCGTGCCTTCGCTTGTTCAACTGCAAAATGGGAATAAGAAGACGATCTGAGGTCTGGTTCCCCAGAAGCAAAGCCTGGGATGGGCATTCTTGTGCATGGCATTTACTGAAAGAGTGCTCTCAGGAGAAACCTGCAGGGGAAGGAGTGGGGCAGGACAGGGAAGGGAAAGGTGCTTGGCAAAGATGTGGTTTCAGGACAAGTCCACCCTCAGCCTGATCCCTGGGGGAGCCCTGGAGGGTGAATTGCACCATAGAGGCTGTTGCTACCTAGTGGTTCCCATCGGCCAAGGACCATATCCTCCGGAGAAGGGTGCAGGTGTGAGAAGCCAGACCCCAGAGAGCAAGGGGCTGGGCGTACCTGCAGGGTGGTGCATCAGTAGCGTCTGCTAACAAACACCTGCCTGATAGACTCGTTGGGAGGATGAAATCAGTGTGTTCAAAATACTAAGAATAGTAATCGACACAGTAGAGTTCAGCTATTGTTTCTGTCATCTGTCCTCTTGCTTCAAAACCCTGTAAAATTCCACCTCCGAAGTCTTCCTCACTGGCTGTCTTGAGAATTAATCATCCCTCCCCTGGCTGCCTCAGCACTGGGTGTTTTTCCTTCTCATTTAAGTTTTAAAACTGCACAAATAAAACATGGGAGATTGTTAGTGTAAAAGATTCTCACAAAGCCTGAAATATACCGGGTATACGCAGAATGTTCTCTCTGCCCTCCCATCCTCCCCAGAGGAAATCCCCGTTCAGTCTCCTTGGTGATGCTTTGTGACTCAAGTGTATTGATCAACCTGCCTTGTATTTGGGGAGTTGGGTTTTCCCAGCTGCATTTAGAGACCCTTAATGGGAGGGATCTGGCTTGCCATTTCCTCTCCCCTGCTCAATAAACATTTGCTCAGCTCAGTCTCCCGAGCTTCTAGAGAACAGGATGGGGGTGGGGCAGGAGGTCTTCAGCCTCCTCTCCTTGGAGATTCCGACTCTGGACCTGAGTCAGCCCAGGAATCTCTTTACAGATTCCGGTACCAAGGTCTCCAGGTAGGTGAGATAAAAATGTGTCTGAGAGGATGCAGTTTTAAAGGTGGCTTCTACCTGATGAAGACCTTGCTCATCGATTTATTTAGATGTCCCCTCCTTCTTGCTTAGTAGGACTATCGTTTTGTGTGTGTGCATTGAATGACTTTTACTATGACTAAAATAGTAAGAGACAGTCCTTGTGGGGGATTGGAAAATAAAGTCGGCTTTAATCCCATCCCATCAAAATCACTTTTGAGGGACTTTCTCGCAGTCCTGGGATCACGCCATCCTGGCCAGTTTTGCTCTCAGCCACTTCTGGCCCCTGCCCCTCTAACAGGCCACCGGGGACCCATGCTTTTTTCTCTTCTTGTTGTGAACTCAGAGATGATGTGCCCACCAGCTCGCCAAGCGCCGGTCACCTCCCTGCCTCTTCTTCCTGGTCCGGCAGAGGGAAGCGGCCATTTCCCTCTTTATCTGCTGCCAGTTCCATCGCTAAAGAAGTCTTCAAGTTGCAAGGGTCTGTCAGGGGCCTATTTTTAGTAGAGTGGGACTTCTGGGCATCCAGATTGCCAAAGCTCCCTCGCTACCAGATGCTCTTCTGCGTTGTCACTGGAACCCCCATGTCCTCACTTCTCACACACTTGTCACTTCACATAAACTTTGCCACAGCCGAGCAATTCCTCCCCCCCACCATTCTCAAATGAGGAAACTGAGAGGGGGCTGGTCTAGGTTCCCATGTGCAGTAGTGAGCCCAGTGCCTCACCTGACCCCCCCCCCCATCCTGTCCACTCCACTCCCACGACCCCTTGTGCCTCTTAGGTGGACAGGACCACATTCTGCGGGAGAGAGAAGGGGCGTGTGTGTCTGTGTGTAAATAAATAACATTGATCTTTCTCCTGCTAATCCAGAGGTCATAAGCTGCTGGCCTGCGGGCCAAAAACCTACCACAGCTATACAGTGTTTGCTCCTCTCAGAGTTTTAAATTTTTATAAATTGTTGATGACATTTACAGATCAAGAGTATTCACATAAAAATCCAGATGTCCGGCTTCTCTTGAAAAAATAGAAAAATGGTGGTCTAGACTCACATCCCTGCTCGGCCAACAGTTGGGTGGAGCTGAGTAGCGGCTGTACCCATTTGACAGGGCAGATGCCACAGTCCCCACCACTCCTTGTTACCTCCCCCAATAGAGCCAGTGTCAGCTGCTATTTGTCACCTCACATGCACTGTTGCTTTTTCTTATTGGTAGATTCCAGAGGAGAGAGCCATAAGTCAGAACCAGCCCACCTCACTCAGTATTGCCTAGTCCTTATAGGCATTCTCTCTGCTGTCCTTCAAATCCCTACCAAGTCATCCTTGCAAATCCCAGAGCCTTAGCACACAGTAGGTGCTCAAGAATAGCTACCGTTTGTTGCGTGTTTACCTTGGAGGAGGCTATGGAATTATCACCCTTTAAATAAACTAACAGGCTCAGAGAGGTTGAGGGCATGCCCAAGGTCACCCAGCTGGTGAGTTTTGTCACTAGGACTTTTGTGGTGTCATTTACACTGAGTTGCCTCACCTTTTGCAGCTTTTCACACCCATTCCTTTTGCCTTTCAACTTGTCTGCTGGTTTCTGAAGGTTTCATAAAAGAAATAGTAACTAAAGCTGAGCCTTGACACTATGACTGGACAGGGACTGATTGAGAGAGGGAGAAAGGCATTTTCATCAAAGGAGCAGAAGAGAGGCAAGAGACATGGTATAGGGCCAAATGTGCATCATGGAGGGGCGTTGGAAACCAAGGTGGGAACAGAGTGGAAAGGGCACCTGGGGCCAGAGCAGGAAACCTGGAATGGCAGACCGAGGCTCTGGGACTTCCGAGGGCACTAGGGAGCTATGGAAGGTTTTAGAGCAGGAGCAGATGTGATCCATGTCTGGCTTCATGAAGGCTAGTGTGAGAGCTGGATGGAGGCAGAGAGGAGGCAACTGTGAGAATCCAGAAGAGAGGTGTTGGGGCCCTTCAACAGTTTCCAGAGGGACTGTGGAGGCCCCGTCAGTGAGGACTTGGTGATGGGAGAGCCTGGAGCTGGTCATCTGGAGGCCCACAGTGTCATTCAGTGGGATGGGGAAGGGGGGCGTCCGTGGGGAGATGTCCTCTGGGCACCTGGGGGGGAGCAGAAGGCTGCAGCAGGAGATGCAGTGCCGCCTGCCAAGCCAAGTGCGCAGCAGTGAGAACGGAGTGTTCTGAGCCAAGAGCCTGGAGACACCTCCTCTCACACCTGCTGGATTTCCTTTTGGTCATGGCCTCCCAGGCCCCCTCTTCCCTCTATGCCTAAACCCCCAAGAGTGAATATCCTCTGAGCCATCCCAGGGCTTCAGAGCACAGACCATGATGAATTTTGGCCCCATGAATGGTAGCAGGATCCCAGCTGTTCCTAGGAAGCAGGCTTTCCAGACACCTAGAGCCCAGGGTCTCCCAGCCACCCTAGCTCCTCTTTCAACAAACCAAGGCCTGGGGATGGGGAGTTACCATGGTCCGGCCCTCCCTGCCCCCCACCTCATGGGGGCCCATCTTCTCTCTTCCTGCGAGCAGAGCAGTGCATTTGGCTTTTTATAAAGACAATAAATAAATAAGCAAGTGGGCATGATTAATTGATGGTGTGGAGCAGACCGAGGCACTGGGAGTCAGGTGGCCCGGCTTCCTGGTGGCCCTAGGCTTTTCAGCGACCTGCGGCCTGTGCCAAGGAGGGGACGCCTGCATTGGGGAAGTGCTTTCAGTGTGTGCCTGGGGCGTTCACCTTTCTTCTCCGCAGGGCCTCTGTCCTGGCCTCCTCTAGGCTCTAGGCCAGGCCAGGCTGGAGGCTGGGGGCCAACAGGTGCTGCTGCACTAGCCCCATTTTTCTTGGGGTCTGAGTGCCCTCAGGCTAAACACCGTAGAACTGGTCCAGCCAGCCCCTCCCCCCAAGCTTGGTCTCCTCATATACCCACTCCACACAGCCACAGGTTCCAGGTGTGTTGGGAAGGGAGGGTTGGGACACCCTGACCCAAGGGGAAGGGAGAGAAGGGATGCCTCCAAGGGCCAAGCTGATGGTGGGGGGCCGGGGGCGTGGGGTAAGGGGCTGGTGCCGATGGAGGTACCCGCAGACGGAGCCCTGGGAGAGGCCAGAGACCCCTCCCCGGGACACCCAGCACGTGCGCGTGGGGGAGGGCTTGGGCTGGACAGCGAGCTCCGGTCCGGCAGGGCGCTCTCCGTGCAGAGTTTGCGGAGGGCCGAGGGGGAGCGCGCGGGGGAGGAGGGAGCGGGAGGGGAGGGAGGAAGGGAGGGAGGCGGGCAGAGCGCAGTGCAGCGGTGGCAGAGGCGACGGTGGAGGGAGGGAGGCAGGCGGGCGGCGGCGGGGCCGCGGGGCGAGGCGAGCGCGGGGCAGCCGCGGCACAGGAGCCGCAGCCTCAGCGGGGCCGGGCCGGGCCGGGCCGGGCGCGCACCAGTGGCGGCGGCAGCGGCAGCGGCAGCGGCAGCGGCAGCATCTCACTCGCGGAGCCGGCGCAGGTGAGGCGGGGGCGGCCGGGCCCGGGGCTCTGGGCCTCCTCCTCTCTTCTTTGGTCTCTATCTCCCTCCCGGCCGGCTTCCCTTCCACGGGCGCTCGGCCCCGGGACCCCTACCGGGCCAGAGCCCGAGCCGGAGCGCGTCCTGGGTCCCCTCGCCCCGCGGAGGCAGGCGCCTTGTCAGCGGTGACCTTGAGCGGGCACCGGGCGCGGGCGGGGCGGGCCGGGGTGGGCGCCTGTGGACCCGGCGCCTGCGGGCGCGGGGAGGGGGCGCGCCGTGTGCCTGCCGCGCGCAAACTTTCAGGGGCTCCGAACAGCCCCGGAGCGGGGGTGGGGGGGCCTTTAGGGCACTAGAATCCCCCAATTTCTTCCTTCCCAGCTGGCTCCTCTGCCAGGCTTCCCCCCCAGTATTGGGGGTCCCCTTTCTCCAGGCCCTGATTCCTGCAGTCTAGGGACGTGAGCAGAGCTGTGGACGCTGACCCATGGCTGGGGGCTTCTCTCCTCCGCAAAGGCGGTTTCCGGGCTTCTAAGGGCTGAAGCGCTCCAGGACCCTCTGCCGGGTGCTCTCTGCATCTCGGCATTGCCTTTTCCTGGCGCCCCTCTCCCTGCCCGCAGCCCTTCCCCAAGCACCAGGAGTCCCCTACCTGGTGACACAAGAGCTCCAAAGCCGCACACTCAGTTGGACTCTCAGATCCGAAGCTTGATTTTTCAGCCCAGCGTCAAAGGGTCCTTGAGAAAGTGGGCTCAGGCAGGTACCCCCCTAGGTCCCCAAAGTGGGTCAGTATGTTTCTGCACACCTGGACTCTCCCAAGGGCATGGTCATTCTGAAGCGCTGTGGTCTCCGGAGAAACTATGTCTGGCCATCGGGTGTGTCTTAGCATCCTGGATCGTTAGTCTTGGAAAAGGGAAGTGAGGCCCAGAGAGGGTGAGCCAGCCTCAAGGTCACACAGCCAACCCCAAGAAGGAGCAAGAACTGGGCTTTCTTATAGTGGGTTGGGGAGGGATGGAGAGGACTCCTGTTTGGTTCCTACACCTGGGGGATCTGGGCTCTGTCTCTTACTAGCTGTGTGACCTCTGACAAGTCATTTCCCCTCTGACTCACTTTCCCCATGTGTAAAATGGGGGTAGCTACCTCACAGGGCTGTTCTGATGGCTGGGTTAATATTCTTAAAGTTCTTACTGTCATGCCTAGTACACGGTCTGTGTGCAAAAATTTTTGGCTGCCAACGTGTGAAATTTCCTTTCTGGGCCTGGAAGGGAAGAAACCATTCCCATCCTCTCCCTCCTGCTTCTGGCACGTAGATTTAGGTGGGCTCTCCGCTGTGGCTGTGTGAGCTGCTGGGGAACAGCACCTGCTAGAACCCTGAACCCCTGTGCCCTGTCTGGAATGTTCAGTGGTGGCAAGGGTCCCAGACCCTCAAGCGCCCTCTGGACCTACTGGTTCGGCTAATGTAGGCTGTGGTTTCTTGCTGCTTCCATGGGGAGAACAATCCCTAATTTCTAACTGGGAAATGAAGAGAGGACCTTGCTGCAGCCCCAGGAAGATTCCCCCCTCTCCCCACAGTCTCATGGGGGAGCATCAGCCTCACCTTCCCCACCTGACCCACTCTTCTCCCTACCTCTGTGAGATGCCATTCCTTCTCTCAAAGGTACTATTGACAACAGAGGAGATGGGGCGGGGGGAACTCATTCATTCATTCATCCATTCATTCTCCAAGCCTTGATTCATGCCTTCTTTGAGTCAAGAGGTGCTCGGAAATAACTGTGAAATCAGCCATGTCTTGTAGTTATGAAGCTCCTACCAGGTGCCAGGTACCTGCTGGGTCCTGGAGACACATTCATTCATTTGATAAATTTTTATTAAGTACTTAATATGTGCTAAGCACTGTTTGATGTGCCAGGGAGACATTGGTAAATAAAACAGATCTGGTCCCAGCTGTCTAGGGTGACCATACAATTCGCCATCCAAACCAAGACACTTTTGAGAACAAGAGCGGGCATTATTAATAACACCAAGACCACAGACATAAACCAGGACTGTCCAGCCAAACTGGGATGCGTGGCCATCCTGTGACCTCGTGTTTATACACCAGTGTTCGCGGAGAATTGTTAATGTTTTTTGAGCTTGCTTTCTGCCAGGCTCCGTTAAGCACTTTCAGGTTATCATTTGATTTAATCCTCCTGGGGCTGTGAAGCTGCTGTTACCATCTGCATGCAGCTGGTTAGTGGTGGGGCTGGGACCACCTCTGCTACTTAACTGCTGGGCCGCCCTGCCTCCCCAGAGATGGACAAGACCCAGGGCCCACGGGCGCTCTCACTCTCTCTCAAAGAGTCTCACAAACGACTGTTAGGAACACAGATGCTGTAATAGATGTGCCACAGGGGCAGACAGAGGCACAGGTTCTGCCTGGAAAAGTCAGAGGCAGCTTCCTGGAGGAGAGGACCTTTGAGCTGGACCTTGAAACATGAGTTAGGATTTTGATAGACTATACAGTTGAGAGGAGGGCATCCAGGCCCAGGTTGCTAAGGCTTGAAGGTGTGGGGTATGTAAACTGTTTGGAGCTACCACCCCAAGATGGGTCTGGGTCTAACTGTGACAGGACGAGCGTTAGATCTGAAACAGCAGAGCCAGTGGAGATTAAGTCCGAGACTGGTGTGCTGTGGAATTTTAGAAGGATGCTCTGAAGATGTGACTGTTGTAGAAGCAGGGTGTAGAGAGACAATTTGTTGTACTAGATTTCCCTTTGAAAAGAATTTATAACCTGATCTATACTATGGAACAATTTCAGGGAAATTGTTTCGTTACATAGAATCACTGCAGAAGAATTTTACCATCATCTTTAGCAGTAAAAGTGTTTCACCAGGCAAAGTGATTGCTGACAAGAGAAATATTAACCTACTTAAGGGAGAGAGTGTTTAGTAGCATTATTTGCAAATAAGGAATGTGCTCATTACAAGTTAAATCTTTTCTATTTGTTAAATCACATCCCAAAACTCTAACTTCCTCTTCTCTTCCCTCCTCTCCATGTCACCTCTGTCACCGTATAAATCTGCAAGTGTCAATGATAAAACTGTATTTCTCTAGTGAAGTCTTATTTCTTAGATTTTTCATTAATTCAGACTGGCCTCCTTTCCTATCCCCACCAATGGAGTGGAATTATTAGCTGTATGGTACCTAAAAATTTGAATCCATCAGTAGAGAACAAGAACAAAGGGGGTCAAATTGGGGCCTTGAGATTGAAAAATCAGGCTAGAAAGATTTGAGAAGCAGAAGAGAACTTGATGGAAGGCAGGGAAGGAGGAAGGAGCAGGGCCAGCTCTGTGGGCGTGTGACCTGTGAGTGAGGCGGGGCCCTGTGCTGAGAATGGCCCTACACTTGATTTAATTCTCTGTGGTTGCCATATTGAAATTCTTAATACTTTTTGAACAGGGGACCCCAAATTTTCATTTTGCATTGGGTCCCACAAATTATATAGCCAGTCATGGGAGGGAGAGAGGAAGAGAGAGATGGGGGTAGGAAGACAGAGGGGAAAAGATAGAGCTAGGGGAGAGAGAAAAGAAAGTGACATTTCTAAAGCCCCTGCCATATGCCAGATGCTGCGTGAGACCATTTTGCATGTTTATCTACTTTATTCTTCATGACAATCCTATGCGGTAGGCAATATCATCCCTGTTTGAAAATGTAGATTTTATGTGATTCAGGTACGGTAAGGCCAATAGATCAGGAGATGACTGCTATTGAAAAGACAGTTTGTGACTCACAGTTCCCAAGAGGAGGGGGCACACCACGCCATGGGAGGCCACACAGGGAAGCACCAGGGTCAGTCAGGAGGCCGAGGGAGCAGAGAAAAAACACCCACAGCAGCCTTTATTGTGGTTTCCACGGGAAGGAACAGGAGAGGCAGGGTAAGCAGGTTTAGGTTTGGCTAGTTAGAATAATTTCAGCGAGCTCTGGGGCATAGGGACTGTCCCTAGTTGTCTGGTATCTGGCCCTGGGGTGATTAGGGCAGGCAGAGCGCATGAGCTCCATAAAGGAGGTGGCGGACAGGAGCATGGGAGACTGTCCATGCTTTCTCTGCCCCTTCCCACCTGTCCTCACCCCAGCAGGTCATAGAACTTTAGAGCTAGGATATCCCTTGAAGAGTATCTGGGCCAACTCCTTGATTTCACAGAAAAAGTGAAAAGATAGGTCCAGAGAGGGAAAGCAACTTCTTCAGGGTCACACAGCATTTTGAGGGGTCTGAACTAGACCTAGAATTCGTGTCTCCTGCCACTTGAGCTACTACTTATTATTGTTTATTTCTTCCTAGAGTAGAGTTAGGACTAAGCCAGATCCACCAAACTGAACATGGTAGGGTCTGAGTTCCTGTCTCACTTAACGTCATATCCCCAGGGTGCCTGTAGCAGTATGTGCTCAATACACTATTGTATCAGTTTCCTAGGGCTGCCGTAACAAATTAGCACAAACCGGGACACTTGAAACAACAGAAATCTATCCTCTCACAGTTCTGGAGGCTAGTAGTCTGCAGTCAAGGGGTCAGCAGGGCCACACTCCTTCTGAAGCCTGTCGGGAAGCTTCTGATGGTTGCCAGTCTTTGTTGTCCCTTAGCCTGTAACTACATTACTCACTACATTACTGCCTCTGTCTTCACACGGCTGCCCGGCCTCTGTCTGTCTCTATTTTCAAATCTCTCTCTCCTTATAAGGACAACAGTCATTTTAGAGTAGAGCCCACCCTCATTGAGGATGACCTCATCTAAACTTGATCACATCTGCAAAGACCCTATTTCCAAATAAGGTCACGTTTACAGGTGCCAGGGTTAGGACTCCAGCGTATCTTTGGGGAGGACACAACTCAATGCACAACAACAATGAACCAGAGTGAGTGAACGTTTATGATTTGGGCCAAGAAGGAACTCCTCTCTCCCCCAAGATTAATACCAGTTCTGAAGAATCGAAAGTTCTTTAGAAGGAGCAAACAACAACTGTTCAATCCACATTTAGAGAGAAAATCAATCCACATTTAGAGAGAAAACAGCCCAAGTGTACACAATAGCATCTCCGTTTGAGCCAGCCTGCTTGCCCCGCAATCCTTGTGCCATCACTTTTCTAATCCTGTCTCTGTGATCCTGGATGAGTGAGGGGCTTCAGCTCTCTGTTTCCTTATCTGTAAAACAGGATACCATGCCTACCTCATGGGTGCTTTTGTGAGGAATAAGAGGAATTAAGATAAGTGATTTTTAGAACAGTGCCTGGCACACAGATGTTACTGTTAACCACCATCATCATCTTGTAACTTACATAACTTTTCACGTATCTTCGTGTCTTTCAATCTTCTTCACAGCAAGCCTGTAATATGGCTCTATAAATACCAGCTTCCTTTCCCCATAAGGTGGTTACTCATTGATGAAGCCAGATCTCAAACCCCGTCCTCGGGTTTCCAGTTCCAAGCTGGCCTTACGGTGTGGCACCTGCTCCGGTAGCTGGAAGCCCACTGGTATGAAGATGTTGCTAACGGATACTTCCTGGTTTCATGGGGCTGGGAGGTTGGAGAGGAGTGATATGTCAGGCCCTGGTAGGGGAGGATGTGAGGGGAAGGGGGCGGTACCCAGAAAGGGGAAACAGCCTCAGTAGCTGTTGCCCCCTTATCACTGTGCTTCTCAGAGGTGGCACAGACTGGGTCTTCTATTTTTAACTTTGCATCCTCAGGCCCTGGCAGATAGTAGGTGCCTGATAAATGTGTTGGATGAATGGATTTCTTATAAAACACAAATAGTCACTGCCCCCCACCCAACAACAACAACAAAATCCTGGGACGAGGCCACCTTGCCTAAGCAGTGATGGCTGTCCACAACTCACAGGTGGGCCATTGATGTGTGAGCAACTTCAAAAAACGTGCTTTTGATGCTATTTGAGGAAACTGGGTGAGCTGTGAAGCCTGGGGGTGTAAAAAGGGTCCAATACGTAGGTGGGATAGAAAAGGCACAGAATGTGATGAACCGGCATTGGAGAGAGATGCCGCGTTGAATGAATCCCCCAAACGTTGTCATCAGCAGTAGATTAAGAACAGGAGGCCAAGGGAGTTCTCTCTCATCAACTCAGTGCAAAGGGCAACCAGCTGAATTCCGAAGTAACCGCATGTTTTTATCAGCACTGACTCACATTTGACTGTTCGGTAACATCACAGTAGTTAAGAGTGCCTAGGAACAAATTCTGGACAGACCTTTTACTAGCTGTGTGACTTTGGGCAAGGGGCTTAACTTCTCGGTGCCCGTTTCCTCAGCAGTAAGAGAGGAGAATAAAAGTAGTGCATGGGATTGTTTTAAGAATTAAGATTTGTAGAGTGTTTAGCAAAAAGCCTGGACCGTAAATATCATCTCCCTCCTTTGCTGTCTTCTTCCTCCTCCCCAACCCTTCCTCTTCTCTCTTCTTTGTAATGTATTAATTGAATTAGTCATTAGTGCTATAGAAATATTTCCGGCTCCTTACTTTCTAGGTGCATGGTAAATGGAACTTCCTTGCCTGTTTTGACATTAGTTATAGCTGTGTGTCTTGCTTTGGCCGGTGAACTTTGAAAAGTGACATGTGTCACCCCTGGATGGAAACTTTAATAACCAGCATGCTGTTAGCCACTGCCCCCTTTTCCTCCCTTGGCAACCGAGGCTGCATGGAGACAGAGCCTCCCTCAGTCTGATTCCTGAGTGAGGGTGATACAGAGCAGAGCCCTCAGCCAAACCGTGATGGCCGTGTAGCAGCGGTGAGAAGTGAGCCTTCGCTTTAAGTCACTGACACTTTGCTCTTATTTGTTACTGCAGCATAACCCGGCCCGTCCTGTCTGATACGGGCAAGGCGTGAGTTAAAATAGTCACAACTTGTTTAGAGATATGTGTGTCTTTTAATTCCTTCACACGTGAAGCCAAAAAATTGTAGTGTTTGAAGGTGCTGTGAAGACAAAACGTGTGAGAACCACTGCTCTGTGAGGTGAAGGCCAGTCTCCCTAGCGCAGAATATGTGGAGCTTACCAGTTTCACCCCAGCCTCATCTGCTTCTGTCCCACGTGGTCCATGCTCTGCCTGACAAGTCCACAGCATCCTTGAAATGGGCCACGTACTTGCACATCTCCAGGCCTTTGCCCATGCTCTGCCTAGAATGGGGCATCCCCCAGGAAATCCTGTCACTTGATGAGTGGCTGTGGAGGGTGACGAGTGCATGGGGGGAGAGGGGGACATTGGGTTTGTTCTGAGAGACACAGAAGACCAGAATTAGGACTGAGAGTGAGATTGCTGTTCAATGTGAGAGAGGTTTTTAGCCATTAGGGCTTGGCCTGGCACAGTAGCGAGCTCACCACACTGGGGAGCTTCCACGTAGAGGTGAGGTATCATGGCCGAGGTTTCAGGTCAGCAGAACTAGCATAAACTTTTGAATCCTCTCACACATGACTTTAGGTGAGATCGTCCAAAGAAGGTGGATCTTGGCCGCAATTCTCTGTTTCTTTTTCCCTTTTAAAAATAAAAGTAGCTCCCCCGCCCCCAAATTATAGACATGTTACGTAATGATTATATAATTATAAACAGTATTGGGAAGTATAAATAAAGTAAAACTTAAAGGAAATGCCATGAAACAGAGCTAACCTCCATTAACATTTGTCAAATGTCTTTCCAGACATTTGTCTATGATTGATAGGTAAATAGATAGATATTGTTTTTTTCTGTATCTTCTCTCACTCAGTAATAGAGTATGGACATCTTAAATATCAATAAATATACCTCTACCTTGTCTTTTATAAGTGGCTCTGCCATAATTTATTTAATGGATCCTTTCCTGATGGGCACTTAGGTTTTGTCCTGAATTGTGCCATTATGGACGACACCGTGATGAATGTCTTGTCTTTGGACCCCTGGGCATGTGTCCAGGCATCTGCTGAGGACACATTCCTAGAAGTGAAGTTGCTGAATCAGGCAAAACTGTTTGGGTTGAAAAAAGAGATGAGAGCCGTGGTATGATCAGGTAGAGGAATCACTTCTGGCAGAAGGGCAGCCTGCAAAGGATCTGAAGGAGGAGGGAGATGAAAGGGAGATGGTGGCTGGTCTGGAAGGCTGGAGAGAGTGGAACAGATGGGGAGGACAAGGAGGGGGCTGGTTTTAGAGGCCCCCAGTCCCGGTTTCGGGTGAGCCCTTCCCAAGGCAAAGGCTAACTGTGATGGCAGTTAAGATTTACATAGAGCCAGATAATTACAAGCGTGTTCATATGCACGGGTCCATTAGAGCCTCACCACCACCGTGCAAGGAAGGTCTCTGTCCCCATTTTACAGAGGAACAAAGTGAGGCCTGGAGAGCATGTGGCCAAGGAGCTGTTGTCTCCATCTGCAGTGTGTGGGCTCCTGCAGAGTCCAGACCTTTCCTCTGCACGCACCCTGGGCTAGCTCATGCCTCCCATCTGGACAGGTGCCACCTTGGCTGACAGGCCAGCTCTTTCTCACTCTTGGAAAGGAAGACTGATTGTCGGCAACTTCTTTGTGAAGCTTTTCCTCACAGCCCCTCACCCACGCCCAAAAGCAAGGCAGAGCTGCTCAGGGCTCAGAAAGATGTCCTGCAGGCCATCACCAGAGTGTTAACACTTGTGTTTTCACTGTTGAACCAGGGAGTCTGCTTATGGCTTCAGTGAATTGGATCCCCTGACTCAACTGACAGACAATATGACCCTTTCTTATCTCACATGATCAAAAGCTCTGGAGTCTGTTAATTCAGCAGATCATGCCATGCCATCAAAAGCCACAGTCTTTCTGTCCTTCTTCTCTGCCGTCATCATCCAAAAGGATTCCTCTGTCCCGAGCATGCCCTGCAGATGCCACAGCATCCAGGGGACAAAAGGCAGAGGCATCTCTGTGTTTCTTTTATCAGGAGGAATTCTTTCCCAGAAGCCCCCCTGGCCGACTTTCCCTTCTGTCTCATTGGCTAGAATTGGGTCACGTGGCCATGCCTAAACCAATCACTGCCAAGGGAACGCGACTAAGGGCTTTAAAGGACTTATCTCTGCGTCAGTTGGGAGCACAGGTAGACCCCCAACACAGTCAGGGCTCTGCCAGCCAGGAAGGGAATGGCCACTGGGGAGGCAGTCCCCAGGGTCTGCCCAACTGTGCTCACACTGCTGGCTCCTCTGCTAGGCTGGGAGCTGTGAGAGGACAGAGAATTGAGACTTACTCCTTCCTGTGTCCTCTACCGGCTAGCACAGGGCTTGGCACGTGGTGGATATTGAGCAAAATATTGGTTGAACGAATGAATGAAATGAATCAGTAGGTGTTTCTGGAGACGCCATTGAACCCTGAGATTTTAGGATTCTCTGTGCACCAGCAATGCCAGTGCTCTGTCGATTGGGGCACGGGGTGGTTTAGGTATTTCGGAAAGTATAGGAATGGCTTTGTCCTCAAAGATGTTGTAATTTGGTTGTGGGGGAAGCAGTAGAACCTAAACAATGTGTAGAATTGGGTCCTGGACTGTGGCACTGACCAGACATGTCATAGAAAGTAAATGCCTCCATAGTTGCCCAGAAAAGTAGGACAAGGCCCATTAGGGACCAGATGCTGTGAAGGGCAGAGGTGGGTGGTGGAGAAAAACACAGTGTGCTCAGAGAGTGGGTGTGAGTGTGGTGGATATGAGGCAGTGAAGGCACCCACTAGGCCT
This sequence comes from Balaenoptera ricei, assembly GCF_028023285.1. NCBI lineage: Eukaryota > Metazoa > Chordata > Mammalia > Artiodactyla > Balaenopteridae > Balaenoptera > Balaenoptera ricei. The sequence goes on along the minus strand of NC_082649.1, from coordinate 100,470,453 downwards.
GAAGGGGACTTATTCCTGAGGGCCTACTATGTGCTGGGCATCGTACTTGTACTTATTTTGTCATATCTTTCCTGTGTCTCTATGAAGTGGATCATTTTATCCCCATTTTGTAGACAGGGAAGCTGAGGCTCAGAGGGTGAGTTTGCTTGTCCTTCATCACAGAGCCAGGAAGTGGTGGAGTTTGGCTGAGAAAGCAGATCTGTTCTGAAAAGCTGGCTCCGTTCTGCGAAAGGGCCGGGATGGCCTTCAAGGGCCCACCTAAGACCAGCAGGTGGTGGAATGAATGGGATAGGGGAGCCTGAAAACTGGCAGGAGGGCCTCGAGAAGCTTGGTGCTGTGCAAAGAGGGTGAGAAACATCCCAGTGGAAGAGGTGTTTATGACAGGATTCAGGGTGGGCCTGAGGCGCCCCGGTCTTCAGCGTTGAACCTGACTTCACATCCCTGATCTGCCAGTTAACAGCTGTGACCTTGACAGGACATTTCCCTTCTCCATACCTCAGTTTCTCCATCTATAAAATGATGATAATAATTAAATATGCACCCAGTGCCTGGCACATAAGAAGAATTTAATAAGTGGAGCTATTATAATTATCAACATTGTTGTTGCTGTTGTTTTAGAACTTGGTGGATAATCACATCCAGGGGTGACTCCCTTGGTGAGGGGGTACTGTGTTCCAGCTCTGCCTTCGTCACCACCTCCACATTTGACCTTGACTTCATCCCCCACCAGCCCGGCTCTCCAGGCTTCATCTGCAAACTAAAGGGGTGGGCCAGTCGAATTCTAGCATCCTCCTTGTTCCAAAAGCCCTACTTGTGTGAGGTGGAAGGGGGAGGCTGCAATGACAAAGGGGATCAGAATGGAGTGAGGGTGTGTCAGGGATGCCTTTGTTCTGGAAAAGCAAAGGAAGGGAAGGGCAGTGGTTGGAAGGAACAGCAAAGAGGAGCCAGAGCAGGCCAGCAGCCAGCAAGGACGAGGCAGGTGTGCAAACCGGAGGCCGGGCAATTTAGAGGCAAACTGCTGAAACCAAACAGGCAGAAGCACGTTGAGAACAGCTGCGTCTGACACCTGCCCGCGTTGTGGGAGAACCAGAGAGAAAGAGAAATCAATCACAACTCTTCCCGATGTTTAAAACCTGGGGGGCAGGGCATTGAAGAGCGTGTGTTCAAAGACTGAAATTGAATTTCTCCAAAGTTTGCAGGAACACTGCAGTTATGCCTGAGAACATGTCTATGAAATCCCCTTGAAATCTATTTTTGGGCACAAGGTTTTATAACCAGAGTCAGAAATTGAGTGGAAGTGTGTGGGAGGCTGACCCTGGACAGTTTCCATGTTTGAGAGGAGGGGAAAGAGTATTTTTAACTGCAAACACCCTTGTCTCCTAGGGTGAGACTGGGGAAGAGGCAGTTTCACCACTTTGGGTTTCTCACCCACTGTCATGTTAAAACGGCAGCTGTCTTTGACAGAGTTGTTAAAGTTCCTTACTCAGAGTGGGTGGCCAGGGGCTGGGGATTGAGTGGGGGAACTTGCCTGGGACTTTTGTATATTGGAACAGAGATGTACGAATCTTCATTTGCCAGAGGCGCCTTCAAATCTATCTTGTGCAGTTGTCCCCGTGCCCAGGGAGCTGTGTCTGGCTGGAGATTTCTCTGGCAGTGTTGTATCAGTTAGCTGTTGCTGTGTAACAAACTGCCCCAAACTCCGTGTCTTGAAGCAGTTGGTTTGTATTTTTGCTGATGAATCTATACGTCAGCTGAATGGTTCTTACTGGGTTCCCTCACATGTCTGTGATCTGCTGTCGGTCAGATGGGCAGCTCTGTGATCCTAGCAGGCTCTTTCACAGCTGTGGGTGTGGGCTGTCTCTGGGCTGGCCTAGGACAATCTCCATGGGACGGCTCAGCTCTGCCCTGTGCTGTGTCTCTTCCTCCAGCAGCGCGCCTGGGTCTGTCCGTGTAGTGTTGGCAGGGCTGTGAGAGATAGGAGAAGCACCCAAGGGCTCTTGAGACCTGGGCTCAAAATTGGCACAATGTCACTTCTGTTGGCCAAAGCAAGTTAGAAGTCACCCCAAATTCAAGGATTGGCGAAATATGATGGCACCTCTTGATGGCAGTGTCACACTGGCAAGGGCTGGGATCCAGGCAGGCCTCTAACTGGGGCCGTCAATGCCTTCATTCTACACACATGCCAGCGTCAGCGTTGGCCTCTGGGCTGTCACGGTGGGTGGTTGTCTCTCTTTACAGTCATCCTGATGCTCAGGAGCCCCTTGCTGTGCAAAGAGTTTTCCACAAGAGTCTTATCTGTGGAATCAGGAAAGTATATGCCCCCAAATAATGTGAGATCAATTTTCACTCATGAGACTGGCAAAAATTAAAAAGTTCGATGCACTCCAGTGTTGGTGAGGATGTGGGGGGAATAGATGCTCTGTCTACTGCTGATCAGGATTTCCATGCCATTTGAGGGGGCAACTCTGCTGTATTTCTTAGAATTAAAAATACATGTAAAGGTTAAACACCGTGTGGTATGAGCATCTCGTGGATGAACTATTAATACATGCAACCACCTGGATGAACCTCAAGGAGTGAAAAAGCCCATTCCCAAAGGCTTACATGCTGTATAACTCCATTTAGGTAGATTGGTGAAATGACATAATTATAGGGATGGAGACCAAGTTAGCGGTTGTCAGGGGTTAGGGATGGGGAGAGGGGCATGCAACATATAAGGGAAGTACGAGAGGGCCTTGTGGGGATGGTGCAGTTGAGTGGCTTGGTGGGGCTGGTGTTTATACAAAGGTACACACGTGATAAAATTGCGGAGAGCTACACGCGCATGCATACGCACCCGTATGACTGGTGCAGTCTGAATAAGCTCTGGGGATTGTGGAATGTCCATTTCTTGGTTTTGACATTGTACTCTGTTTATGCAAGATCCTGACTTTGGAGGAGGCTAGGGGAAGGGTGTCTGAGTCTTCCCTGTACATTTCTTTGCAACCCCCCCTGTGAATCTATAATTATTTACAAATAAAAGTTAAAAATAAATACACAGGCTCTCTGGCCTGGTGAGTCCACAGTGATGCTAGTGTCTGCCATAGAGCATGGTCCTGTGCACCAGGAGGCTTATGCAGACGGTCACCAAACATTCTTTGATATCAAAGCATTGGAAGTGACCTGGAAACAACCTGAATGTATTCTTTCACCTAATAATCATTTATTGAGTACCTACTCTGTGCCAGGCACTATGCAGGCTCTGGGGACACAGCCATGAGCAAAGTAGCCCAAGCCCCTGCCCGTATGGGTTCACATTCCAGTGACTGTCCCAGCACAGGGAGCTGATTCAACCACAGGGTAGCTGTGCCAAGGAATCTCATGTAACAGAAACAAAGAGATGAGGTGGATCCCAGTCTCTGTGGACTCATATGGTTCTGTCTCCAGACCACATCACTGTGAGGAAAGAGCAAGAAGCAGAATCAGGCATTTGGTACGACGTTTATTTAGAAAAGAACAAAGAACCACAGTCAAATAAAGGAAGGACCAAGCTTTGGCGTGCACTTTGCAGACTGTTAAGTGGGCCCCCCTACCCAGAATGGAAGGCCCACGAGGGCAGGGAGTTGTGGCTGTTTTGCCCTTGCACCCCCACCTGTGCAGGCCTGGCACATAGGAGGCACTCAAATATCTGCTGAAGGAAGGAGTGAATTGTACCCATTTTACAGGTTGGCCAATGGAAGTGTGAGGTCCTTAGCGATGATATACTGGCTTTACCCCTCGAAAGAGCTGCAAAGTGTGGATCGAATACCCTTGACCTTGAGGCTACCGCATACTTTTCTTTCACACATTTCCCAACCCCAGGAGGCTGCGATGGTCAAGTCTTAGGTCTTCTTGTCCACACTGGCTGTTGGTTGTGGAATGAGGTCATCCTTTTGTGGTTTGTGATAACAGTGTGTCAGGCATGCCTGTGCCATTATCTCATTTAATCCTCCTATTAATCCTGTTTTGGGGGAAACGGATATTCACACATTTTCTATCTGATCTCAGGCCCCAGCCCCTCCTGTAAGTTTTTAGGCACACAGTGCCAGATGGCTGGAAGCAGAAGAGTCTGTTATGGGACACATAGACCTTCTCTGGAGCTTGCATGAGTGGCGGGGGTGGGGTGGGGTGGTGCTGTGGCACGTGCTCTTTATTCTCTAGTCCCCCCTCAGCCCATTAGTGAGCCCACCGTGTATCCTGGGGTGCACGGGGGAGGCTCCTCTCGGATGGGAGAGCCTCTGCAGCCTGCTGCGTCCCTTCATCTCCGTAAGCCCTGCACGTGGCTTCGAACAGAACACCAAATAGACTCTTGGGGACGCTTGCTGGGTTGGTATGAGTTGAGGTTTTTTTAATGGCAAGTGCTGAATTTTCAATCACAAGTAACACTTGTACAACACTTAGCTTTTAAGGTAAGAGAAGAGCGGTTTCATTTCCCTTAACCCACGTGACAGTTTATGTGGTGGGATAACTTAACCAGCGAGGACACGGATGATGAAAGCAGCTCACTCATTCACTCACGCGTTCATTCACCAAACATGTCTTGAGGCCCTGGTTTGAGCCCGTGGCTGGCCCTGAACCTGTGGTTTGACCCAGCGCCATTCTCAGGACGAGGAAGCACGGACACAGTTTACCCAGTGTCACCTAGGAATCTGCCTCCTGGGGGATCACAGCACACAATTTGCTGGGACAGCCTCCTGTCCCTACCCGAGGACCACAAACCATCCTTCCAAGTGCTGGCCAAGACAGTGAAACTGAAGGTGCTCTCGGGGTCACTGAGGGGATCAGTTCAGACCAGGGATCCCCTGGAATGGGGGCAGCCAGTCGTGATCATGACCTCGATGTGTTCCGTCATCCGTTTCCTGCCAGGTCCCCTCAAACATTTATCACCCAGTTGCAGAAAAAAGCTGCGAGGCCAGATGACTTGTCTGCAGCCAATGAGCCTCGGCGCCCACAAAGCAGAAATTAATGAATGATGGTTGGGGAGAGAGGCAGGGAAGAGGACAGCAGCTATTTTAGGCTCACTCTGCCAAAGCAGAGCCTAATGCCTGCATCTGTGTATTAACTCTGTCCGCTCTCTGAGCAGAAATTGAAGTCACGTTGGCTTCGGTTTTGTTTGCTCGCCAATTCCAAGCTCCTCAAGTTGGTACATCTTGTAAAAATATGCAGATTTTAAATTAATAAAAAGAAAATAGAGCTACTGTAAAGTTTGATTCCATTCCCACTCTCTCTTTCTAACTTAATATGATTCATCAAAACCTTCTCTGAGCCAGCCAGTAAAATGGACGAAGGTCAGAATGACCTGAGTTCAAATCTTGACTCTCCCACTTTCTGTCACATGACCTCCCTGGGATTTAGTTTTCTCAACTATAAAGTGGGGGTTGGAAGATTAAGGGAGATACTCTGTGGGAGGGTTCCCAGCACCTGTGACTCCTGCACTGACGTTAGACTCATATATACCAAGAAAACCATCGCCCCCCGCAGCCTTTTCCTGGGATGAGTGTGGTCCCAGGTTATTGAGATTTGGATGTGAGCTGCTGTGTGATCCTGGGGAAATTAACATCACTGGGTTCATCCACTGGAGACATGGAAGGATGGAAAATCTCCATCCTTCTGCCTCAGTGTTCAGGTCTGGGGCAGAGGAATGGAAATAAAATGTTCATTGATTATCAGATGTTGCTGAGCACCTCCTAAGTGCAGTCACAGGGAGACCGTGGGGACCTCCTGGTGACTTCCGCTGCTGGCCTCCGGCACTGGGCTGACGCATCACAGAAATGGACCTGTGTTGGGTCTGGTTGTTCTCTGAAAAGTGGCAGTTCATTTTCATGGATAAACCTGAGCACTTCCCCTCCTGGTGTTTGTGTCAGGCTCTAGGTAGAGGACCTGGCGTGGAGGACCAGGAGAAATAAATATGAGTTGGGTGCTAACAGCAAAGGCTGTCAGGGTAAAGCCCAAGGGATCTACAGAGGGGCTGTCTTGGTGGTGGGCCCAGAAAACCACAGCTGGAGCAGCCACGGGGCCCAAGCCCTCTCCTGGCCAGATGGACCTGCTGGTCTGGTCCTCCCGTAGCTGCTGGGGCATGTGGGGCCTGGGAACCAGCAAAGGGAGAGTGGCTTAATGTGATGGCCCCAAGGGCCTGCCTCACGATACTCAAAGCCTAGAATGCTTTCCTTCTCGGCATGATCCATTGTGTGGTTATTTATGAATGTCACCCTATGAACAGTCCTGGGAGGTAGAGATCTCTCTATCCCCATTTTGCAGATGAGACCCTGAGCCTCCAGGAAGCTAAGGAACCTTCCAGAAGTCACAGAGCCAGCAAGTGGCTCAGCCAGAATCCACCCCCCCCACCAGCCCCACCCCAAGGCCTGTACTGTTTCCATTCTTATTTTTAAAGAAATATTCCCATTTTTACTGGAAAGCATCTGCTAGGAAGAAGTGGAGACCTGGAGCAGGCCTTCAGAAAGTGCCTTCCCCATGGACAGTAATTCAGTGAAGACTCAGCAAACACTTGTCGAGCACCTGTTTCGCATCAGGCTGTTTGGGTGTTTGGGAGTCACAGGTGGACAGAGAGGAGCTCAACAGGGGGTTATGGATTGAGTTTTAAAACCATGATTCAAAGGCTTTTCTAAAATGGATTTGGGTATCTTTTAATTCAAAGCCAGGTGAAAGTTATCAGACCATCTTTCCCATAGCTATGTGAATGATTTTCCTCTAGGAGTGGATTTTGCTGCCCTTCTCTTTCTCGCCATACAGCATTGCTGTCTACAGGTGCAAAGTCACTTCTCTGTCTCTGGGGGTGATTCTGAGAAAAGTTTTATGCATCTACCTCACACAGTTTAATCATCAAAAGGTAGAGAGTCAAAATTGCTTAACAGCTTAAGTGAGTGACTATAGCAAGTAACAAACTTTGGAAGCCTCAGTTTCCTCATCTATAAAATAGAGAAAATAGTACCTTTTTTTTTGTAAGGAGACATTGAGATATGGGGATATATATATCTATGTCTGTTTATCTCTATGTATGTATCTATCCATCCATCCATCTCTCCATCTGTTCATCCATCCATCCATCCATCCATGTACACATCCATCTGTCTATCTATCCATCATCCATCCATCTGTTCATCAATGCATGCATCCATCCAGGTACACATCCATCTGTTTATCTATCTATCCACCCATCATCCATCCATCCATCCATCCATCCATCCATCCATCCGTTTATCCATCACTTATACTGGCACGTGTGAGTACTCAGTAAGTGTCAGCTGTTCAGAGGATGATGGTACAGGGTTCTACACTAGTGATGGCTCACCCTGTGGGTTGGATGTTGCTCCTCCTATTGATCTGAAAGGGGCCTCATTCACGAATCGGGGTGTATCCTCTTCTGTGTCAATCCCCAATGATGAACAGTCATAGCTATGACTTAGCTCCCTCCCAGTCCCTTTTCTGCTTTGCCCTTTCCAAATGAAGACTCTCATTCTTTTGACATGAACATTATTTCCACAGTTTGTCCCCGGAGCCTTTGTGTCCACTCTGCAGTGTGAGGACAGAATTCTCTGTAGGTGGTGGGTGGTGGAAGTGGATTGGTGTATATGGGCAGGGACTTGGCCCCCTCCCTTAGTTTTGATCTCTGCATGATCTCTGGGACTGGCCTCTGCTCTCTCTAGAATGTTCTTCCTTCTCCTGTTCACCCCAGCCTCATTGAACACCGACTCTGTCGAGCACCTGAGTCCTGCCCACACAAAGCCCACCACTGGGGGGCGGGGGGGATAGGATGTGCAGCAAATACCATAACAGCACGGCAGAGTGTGACAAATAAGGCAGGGCACTAATATCCACCGGGCTCCCTCTGTGGGCAAAGAACATCATCTTGGTGGTTTCCCAGCAACCACATGAGGCCAGTGCTGGTCCTCAGCAGGGTTCTCTGCTCCGAGGCAAATTGGACGACGGTGGGCAGCTTTCCAGAAAGCTAAGAGAGAAGAAGGCCCTTTTGACCTGGGATTTCAATCTTCCTACTCTTTCTGTGTTAAAATGGGCTTTCTTCGATGATGCTGATGCTAGAAGGAGGTCTTTTTCTTTTCATGTTTGTATTTGGTAACACTAGATTGATTTACCTAATGTTTTTTTGTTTGGTTGGTTCGTTGGTCGGTTTTGTTTTACTTTTTTAATTTGACTGGCCCAGGATATCCCTAAATCTGGGAAACACTGAGTTATCTTATTTTGGGAGGGGTTTATCTTATTTAATTGCAACTACTAACAATTCTGTGAGCTCAGAGTCGATCCCCTCCACCAGTCGTGGGCCTGCCCTCCTTCCCAGCCCCTCACACCAGGTAGTGGCGGCACGAGTGTCTCCGCAGGTGGTTTCCACGTTGGAACAGTGAAGGGAGAGGCTCTCATGATCCTCCATTTTGCCTTTTTAAACTGAGGGCCCCACAAACACCTTTCCGGGCTGCATCCCCTTCTCTTTTCACTGCTGCATCCTCATCAAGCCAGGGCCTCCATCTTGCCCATCTGATGTCCAGGGGAAACTAATGGCCTGTGCTTTGGTGAGTAAGCACTTTGTGGGTTTTGTAAAACGACTTTGCTGATTTGGCTGCTTCTGTTGGCTGTAGGTGGGCTCACAAGGGATAAATCATGCCGACGTGGAGGTCTGTTTGCCTCAACTTCGTCCCCCTCTGAGAGCAAATTTTCTTTTTCTGGTGGCGTTCTTGGAGAACTCAGGTTATTTGGTGCAAAGCAACAGGAACAAGTCTAAACTAAAATGGACTCAGGCTAATTTCTGAACAAAGTGTTTTCCCTGCTGATCTTGAACAGTAGGAGTTTGAGGCAAAGGACGTGCGGAAGAGTGTTGAAAAGTAAGACATGCCCCTTATTCTAGATGTGTGCTCTCAGGAGTCAACTGCTGTTCTCTCAGGGCAGGTGCCACACCTTGGAGTTGGGGTGTCCTACCCACAGGCCCCTCTGTGGCTGGAGCTCCTCCAGATGGCTGACGTCTGGCGGCACCGACCAACTCTCGTCGTTTTCTAGGACTTTGGGTCTGAGAAGCAGCCTCACATGCCTGTCTTCTGGGTATTCCCGACAGACAGATGCATATATGAATGGATGGATGATGGATGGATGGATGGATGGATGGGAACCCCACGGGGTGGGCCAGTGTGCACTGGCCTCTCTCACCATCGGAGAAACTGAGGCTGGGAGAGGTAAACGGGAAAAACCCCCAATACCTTCCTGACAGGGGTCATGGTGAGAATTTCATGAGTATATGACATGAATAATGATAATGAACATATTTGGGTGTATATATAAATCAAAACAAGTGCTTGGCACAAAGGAAGTATTCAGTAAATATTGGCTATTGACCATTATTAATATTCCTTCTCTTTTTTTTTAAAGAACATAGGTCTTTATTTTAAACATTTATTTTATTTTAATAACATTTTATTTTATTTTTTATAAATATATTTATTTTTGGCTGCATTGGGTCTTCATTGCTGGGCACGGGCTTTCTCTAATTGCAGCTAGCAGGGGTTACTCTTCGTTGCGGTGTGCGGGCTTCTCATTGCGGTGGCTTCTCTTATTGCGGTGGCTTCTCTCATTGCGGAGCATGGGCTCTAGGTGCGCGGGCTCAGTAGTTTTGGCACGTGGGCTCTAGAACACAGGCTCAGTAGTTGTGGCTCACGGGCCTAGTTGCTCCGCGGCATGTGGGATCCTCCCGGACCAGGGCTCGAACCCGTGTCCCCTGCATTGGCAGGCGGATTCCTAACTACTGTGCCACCAGGGAAGCCCCTTTTATTAATATTATTTCTAAGGCCACACAACTAATAACTGGCAGATGTTTTGAGTCCCAGTGACCCTTTTTATTCCCATGATGTTATCATCTAATTCTTTGTTTTTCCACTAAGACTGAAAAGTCTAATTCGAGCAAATTTCCTCTAAACTTATTCCCAGGGGTTTCTAATCTGAAGAAAACAGTGTTGGCCTGAAATGCCATTGGAAAGGCATCTTCTATTCGATTCATTTTGTTACAGAAGCATGAAGAGTGTTCTTTAGCCCATCGAGATAACACAAGTCAATGATACTTGAGCACTTAGCATGCACTGTGCACCGCACTAAGCACTTTACGTGGATTATCTCACTTAATCCGCACAGCAATACTCTGAGGGAAAACGTATTTGTATTGTTCCCATATTACATATGAGGAGACTGGAGTGCAGAGTGTTTGATTGTTTACCCAAGACTGCCAGTAAGAGGCAGAACTGAGTCTCCAAGCCCACGGTCTTTTTTTCCTAAGGTGTGTGTGTGTGCCGGGGGGTCCACGTGGAGCCACTTCTGTGGGCCGTGTGCAGTGCTGTCAGCTGTGGCCTGGGATGCTCAGTGCTATGTGTGCTTTCAGAGGACAGGGTTCCAGCCCCTCATCTGTGCCCCTCTAACAGCCCAGGCTCCTCTCTGGGCCTCAGTCTCCCCATCTGTAAAGTGAGCCTCTTAGGTGGCACCAGCACTGCACCCCAGCGCCACCCCAGCATTCCAGAACTAGATGTCTCCATGAATCGAGCCTAAAGCCTTTTGTTCTTCGGAGGGCATAGGAACTACTGTTTAGAAAATGGTCTCAGTTTTCCTATCTCTGAAATAGGGTTGTTGTGACCATTCGGTGAGAATGCAATAAGCCCCTGGGATGTAATGAGTGCATGAGAATTGCTCACTTTAAAAAACAGACGTAGTTCTAGTCTCTTGGGCCACTTGTCACAGATTCCTGGGGGGCTCCCAAGACCCACTCCCTGTCCTCCACAATCCCAGCATCTGTTTGAGGAATCCGTGCACAGAGTTTGGTGTCTCGGGGCTTTTCTGTGGAGAACATGTAAGCCTGACTGCCCTTTATCAGAGGGGCACTGACCTCTCTGCTTAGACAAACTCGGCCTCCCATCCCACGTGGCTCCCATGGGGGCTACCGTGAGGTCCCAGGTTAGTGGGAATCCAAAAGGGAGGGGAGAGAGATGAGGAACCCAGGAGGGAGGAAGAGACGGAATCAGCATTTCACAGTTCAGCCATTAGAGAATGAGTGGCTCATTAGAACAAAGTCACCCCGGCTCCAAGGGGACCTGCTTGGTGGAAGGTTGTCCTTTGTTGTCTTTAGCTAAAAAAAATCCAAGATGTTGTATAAGAAGGAATTTCACTTTAGAAATGGGAAGCCTTTGAGTTGGGGCTTCAAGGACAAGTAAGCGAAGAATGGAATTAGGATTCTTGTTGTCAAAGATTTGTCCCTCACCTGCAGCTGTCATGCACGTATGTGCTCACGTGTGTGTGCACGTGCGTGTGCCTACACACGCCTACCACTAGACCAGAGGGCACCTCTGTGCACATTAGGAGAAGGTGCCCCTTCAGGGCAGAAGCAGCTCCAAGGCACACTCTTTAGCAAGCAGACAGTGGCTGGAGGTAACCCCTACTCACCTTCTCAGCCAGGACTGCACAAAGGAGACTGTGGCCATGTGCGCGTGCGCACACACACACACACACACACACACACACAAACACTCTCAGGTGGTGGGGTGACTGTTAGCTGAGGGCTGGTAATGTCCCAGTGAAGTGGAGACACCGCAGCTGGAGTCTCCCCGGGGGACAAAGCAGTGCTTGCTCTCCAAGACTCATTTCTACAAAACCCACAGCTTCCCTCTCCTTGCTCAGCCACCTTCTTGAAGATAATCTGTTTTCTTCTGTGCCTCTTCACAACCCGTCTGGCCCCAGCAATCACACGTACTGGTCTGACTCCAGAGTACAGATTTTACTCCTTCAATCGAGTACCCACTTTCACTGGAAAACGAGCTTGGGTCCTGCCATTTATGGAGCGCCTCATCTAATCCTCCCAGAAACCCTGAGGATTAGATGGTAGGAAATTAATACACCCATTTTACAGATGAGGAAACGGGCTCTAGGAAGGAACTTCAGAGAAGCAGAATGTCATGGGTGGTCTGGATTTAGAGACTTTGTCACCTGGTCTTGAGTGATTCTACAGCTCAATTTAGCTTCTGGGAAATTCCCTCGGAAGTGTGAACATTCACGATCTCTCAGGCTTAGCTTCCCTTCCCCTGCCCCTCTGACCTGAACCCCTGTCCTGACCAACTGTCTTCCGTGATGAACTCCCAACAGCAGAAATTCAACCACTGTCTTGACTGTGTCATTGTCCCAAGTAAAATAGCCATCCAGTTGACAGTGATCTCTATTGGAACTTGTTGCCGTATATTCCATTAGCCTTTGGTGCTAGTGTGACCCCTGCTGTGGTCACTGCTGAGGTCATCACTGCTACAAACCTGCTCCTAAGAGCTGGACCTGAACCCAGGCATGTTGGATGCTTCTCTTTAGAAATTGCCTTCAGAGCCTTGGTCCCATTGCCCTAAATAGTCTAAGATGATAAATCTTCATCCTAATTTCCATTTAGGCAGATGGCATATCAGTGCCAGGCCCAGAGTAGGTACTAAATAGATCATTGTTGAATGAGGCAATTAATTGATGAATCCTTTGAGGCTGGTATTTAATAGAAAGAAATCTTTCAGTTGCCAGTGGCCAAATCACAACACAAATTAGTTTAAGCAAAAAATGAATGTATTGGATCACATGACTGCAAAGTACAGGTGTGAGGGCATCGGGTACAGCTGAAACAAGAGGCTCAAGTCCTATTATGAGGGCTTGGTTTTCCTTTTCTCTAAGCTCTGCTTCCAGTGTTGGCTTCATTCTTTCCTCATGGTAGATCAGATGGCTACCAGTAGTTCTGGGCTGACGGGGTTCTTCCAGCCAGTTTACAAACTTAGACAAAGGTTTGTCTTCTCCCTCCTTTGTTCATAAAGTGAATCTTGTGGGTGGACTGGGGTTGGCCCAGCTTAGGTCACGTGACTTCCCCTTAGACCAATCACTGTGGATAGAGGGATGGGTTTCCCTGATTGGCCAGGGGAGGCACAGTGATTGACAGCTTCACCCAAGCCCCATGGAATGGGGGAGGAACCATTCTCTAGTGGAGATTGGGGCTCAGCAGACAGTAGATGCTCACTGCAAGGGCAGGTGAGGTTTCTGAAAAGGGCAAAGTGTCAATAGGACAGCCTAGTGTAGATTATAAATCTAATGATGAGGCTTCGGGTCAAAATGAGAAATAAAGATACATTTTCTTGGGTGATTCACCACCAACTTGGAAAAGGGTGTTGGCAGCGATGTTCTCAGTGGTAGCAGCCAGAAGGAACAAGTCTGATGCTTCTCCTGGAGACTGCTTTGATGGGCAGAGAATCTTGAGGTTGGAGTTCATATTATCCAATCACCGCACCCCCTACCTCTATTCCACATGAAGAAATGGGCAGAGCTATAAAGTCAGAAAAACTCATGTTTAACCAGCACTGACACCCATTCCCATCTTCCCAGCCCGTGAAGAAGTTTTCCACTATCATAATTCAGTAGCAGTACCTTTCCTCAATATTGCCCTCCTGCGCCTCTTTTTCTGAATCATCCTTGGGATGACAGAGCATGGTTAAGGGCACAGGCCCTGCCGCCACACAAAACTGGGTTCTAATCCCAGAATTACCCCCTTAGTGGTTTAACTTATCTCAGCCTCAGTTTTCTCATCTGTAATATGGACCTAATAACAGTACCTGGCAGGGATGTTGTGAAGGTAAATGAGGAGGTGAAGTGCACACAGCAAAGACTCGATGGGCATATGACTGATCACTATTAGTAACCACATTCATTTTGTGCCCCCATCTTTTAATATATCAGCTTCCATAGAGAGGGCACAGCACTTAACAGTCTACGGTCCAAGAACCAGGCACACACAAAGAACAGGTCGGTCTTCCATTCCAGTCCTCGTACCAGTTGCAAAGCTGCTTCCTGCCAGGTACCCGGTGGTTGTCCTGTCTGAGGCCACTGGGATCACGAGCTGACCTGTGAGGCCTTCTGCCAGAAACTGGCCCTTCTGGCAGAAGGGCCAGTCCTTCTTTAACCAGGTCCAGACTAGGTGTGGAGGATTCTGGAATTTCTGGTGTTTCTCCTGGATTTGTTCACCTAAAACCTCCATCTGGCCCTGCTTCTGCCCTGGCTGGAAGTCCTCATACTCAGAGTCCAGAGGGACCCCCTCATCCCCAGGTCTGTCCTCTTCATAGATCTTCATGCGGCTGTTCTGTCTTCCCAGAAAGCTCCCAGGTTTAGAATATTGATTTAAAAGACAGACTCTACTTACTAAGCATTTCCTGTGGCACTTTGTAAACACTTTACATCTACTGACTGATTTAATCATCACCAAAGCCCTACAAGGTACGTAGTGTTGTGATCTTCATTTTATGGGGGAAGGAACTGAGGCACAGAGGAGTTAAGTAACTTACCCACAGTCACACAGCCAATTAATGGGGAAGCTGGGATTTGAACCTAAGTCTGTCTCCTCCAAAGCCCAGGTTCTCGGCCAGTGTCTGATTCTGCACCTCTGATTCATGCTTCCTGTCTTAAGTTTTAGTCTTGGGGACCTCCCTACCTTCTGAGGTAACACATGCATTTAAATGGTACTCAGTCTCCAAACTTGCTGTCAGACGCAGGGCAAAGAGGATTTCAGACCTGGTGGTGGAGGCAGATGGAAAGTCCTTCATGGCAGACCTTTGTAAGGTATGAATGGGAACCCTGTACCCCTTCCCATCAGTCTCTGATCATTATGGAATCAGTGTGGCTTGTTGAAAGAACAGAGAATCTGGATGTGGGGTCCTGGTGAACTCCTACTCATCCCTCATGACCCAGCTCCAATGCCTCCTCCTCAAGGAAGCCTTCCCTGACTGCCTCAGGTATCTCTGATCATCCTACACTGCCAATCATACATTCATCTAACAAATACTTTCTGAGATCTACTCTGCAAACTCTCAAAAACAGGGACCAGATTAGCAGAATAGTTAACTTTGCAGGCTTTGGAGCCAGACTGTGTGTTTGAATCCTGGTTCCTCCATTTACTAGCAGGATGATTTTGGATAAATTTCTTAACCTTGATAAGTCTCAGTTTCCCCCTCTGTTAAATGAGCCTAAAAATAGTGCCTGCCTCTCAGTGTGTGGTTGTAACAATTAAGTGAGTTAATAGTAGGTACCTAATAATTGCTGCCAGGTAGAAGGTGCTTAATAAATGTTACTGTTGTTATTGAGGCTGTTTTTCATTTTTGTATCTTGAGGATCAAACACAGTCTCTGCACCCAGCAGGTGCCCCATGAATGTCTGTGTGAACAGGAGAGGGACTGAGCGAGTGAGTTGGACACCTCACCCTTCTGCACATGAATCCCCCCATATGTGGAATAGGGGGACGTGAGCCTGACTCCCAGCTTGCAGTGGGGATTAATGGGGGTGCATGGGACGTGACAGCGCCTTGGAGACAGGGGGGTGCCCTGTACGTGGTGGAGAGATTGCAATCATGTTGGCTATAGGGACAAATGACCTGGGGCTGGGCCTCCAGCGTGGGACGCAGCCTGGGAATGTGGCCAGTCAGGGAGGGTTGGGGAAGCCGTAGGAACCTGCTGACTGAGACATCCCACCTGCAGGGGGTCAGCCTTGGGTGAGTCCTGAGAGCACTCTCTGTTCTCCACAAAACTTGTACTGGTCCTTGCATTTGGGGGGCACAGAGTGGGACCTAAAAGGGCTGTCCCTCTGGTCACAGCCTCTGACTGGCAGGTTGAGGATGGATTGCAGTCCTCCCTTTCTGGATGAGAGCACTAAGGCATCAAGAGGTAGACAGCCTGTCCAAGGTCGCACTGCTAGCAAGGGCCAGAGCTGGTACATCCCAGCAAAGTCTACCCCAAGCCCTACAAGGAATGATAAGGACTCAATAAAGGGCTCAATAAAAGGAGAAATCCCCCAGGGACAGGTCGCAGCCACACTAGTCTGCGACAACCCCATACCCAACGTGCCACTCACCTGGGCCTCCAGAACCCTCCAGAGACCACAAGTTTCCTCCTGCAGCAGGAGGAAACTGAGGCCAGCTTGTGCATCCCCGCAACCCCGTTTTACAGATGGCAAAGTGAGACCCTAAGAGGGCTGGTGATCTCCCCCAGGGCCACAGGGCAAGTTGGTGGCTGGAGATGGGATGTCTCTGGTGCCAAGGGATCTTCAAGGTTTTTTGTTTTTTGTTTTTTTAAGATGCGTGTTAGGATCTAATAGAGGGTAATGTAACTGAGACTATTCACTCATTCATTTATTCATTGAACTAATGTTTATTGCACACCAGGCCAGGCTTAGCTGGGTCCTCTGCTCAGGGTCTCACAAAGCTGCAATCCAGGCTGGGGTTGGGGGGTCTCCTCTGCGGCTCAGTGTCCTCTACCAAGCTCATATGTTTGTTAGCAGAATTCATTTCCTTGCAGCTATAGAACTCACTGGTTTTCCAAGGCCAGTGAGGGAGAGACTCCAAGTCTCTGGCTTCCCGACCCTCTTCTAAAAGGATCACCTGATTAGGTCAGGCCCACCCAGGGATAATCCCTATTTGGCTTAATTTAAAGCTAACTGATTAGGAACCTTAATTACATCTGCAAAACCCCTTCACCTTTGCTATATAATCTACCATGGCCACAGGAGTGATAGCCCATCATATCCAGAGGCCCTGCCCACACCAAAGGGGAGGGAATTATTCAGGGTATGTACACCAGGGGTTAGGAATCTTGAAGGCCATTTAGAATTCTGCTTATCATAGGTTGGTACTATTACTATCCCCCTTTTAACTCAGCACAGTGAATTGGTCAACCCAGGTCACACATCGAGCAGGAGGGTGGAGGTGGGATTCAAATTTTAGTCAACCTGGGGAGCACGAGTTCTCTCTCTGCCTCCAGGACCTCTCAGTACTTGTGAGAGGGGAGAAGGGACCCCCCCTCCTCAGACCTCACAGACTTGTGCTCTCTCAGGCATTCTGCCCTCCAGGCCCCTTCTAGGAGAAAAGCCAGCTCCTCAGCTGGACCTGGACTCCCAGAAGCCAGGCCCAGCCCCTTAACCACCCAGGTAGCTCCAGTGCTCAGTCGGTGCTCAGCAGATGTTTGCTTGCTGCAGGCAGCTGTATCTCCTTTCTTTTCTTCCTCCAAGCCAGCTGCCTCAGGGGACTGCTCAGTACCTCTTTCATTCCAAGAAAGGGGTCCAGGAAACACAGGGTTGATGCTACAGAATTTCGTTATAGACGGTTTGGTGAGGACACACACCCTGGTTAACAGAGGGATGCCCAGCCAGGCTTATTAAACATTTTATGGTTTCTTATTATAAAAGCAACACATACTCATTTTATCATAGAAAATACCAATGATCAAAGTAACAATATAAACAATTTTTTAAGCACCAGAATACTAGCCCATGGGGAGAACCACTGCTAGCACATTCTTCAGCAGGCAGTGTAGCCCCGCAGTTAGGAGTGCAGACCCTGGGGCCCCACTGCCTGGGCTTTAACTCTAGCTTCCCCATTGCCATCCTTGTGACCTTGGATAAGTCATTTAACCTCTGTGCCTCAGTTTCCTCATCTGTAAAATGGGCGTGTCTGTAGTGCCTACCTCATAAGGCTGTGGGAGGTATAAATGGGAAAGTGCATGAAAGGCCTTAGAGCAGGGCCTGGCACACAGCACGTTTTATGTGTTGGTAGTCAATAATATTGTTTTGATAAAGAATAAGATCCTATTTAACCTACTGTCTTATAACTTTTCTTCACCTCACATATCTTTCCTTGTCAATAAATATTCATCCATGACATAGTTTAAATGGCTTAACTACCTTCCACATAATATAATTAAGCAATCCTCTAACTTGGACCTAGATATGTTTTCATTCTTTACCTATTATAAATAACACATATAATATAGGGAACTGCCTTGTGGCTAGGTCTGTGGACACATCCTTACTTTCGTTTCCTGTGGAATGGCTTTCTAGAAGTGGGGTCCGTGGGCCGAAGACCCTTCACTTCCTTAAGGAAATCTCCGTGAGCCTCCTATTGCATGCAGGCAGAGGGAGTCCAGTCGACCTCCAGAGACACTTTGTGACCAGTTTGCTCCTCACAGGAGTGTGTGCATGGGTCTGTGCCCCACCCTGCTGCACAGGGGATCAGTGTTTCATGGTGAGCGACGGGCTGCTCCCCACCGGGAGGACGACGGTGTGCCTGTGGGTGTGATAGCTGCTCACAAGAGCTGTTTGCCACCACCTTGCTCATGGAGAATCAGGCTGGACCCCTGGGGTGGCCACAGGGCTCCCCAGGGTGATGTGTCACCCCATCCCTGGCAGCAGAAGTACCTGCAGCCTGCAAAGGGAGCCAGCTGAGGATCAGTGACCAGGGCCTGCTTCCCTCCCTCCCTCCTTCCTTCCTTCCCTCCCTCCTTGCTTCCCTCCCTCCTTCCTTCCCTCCCTCTCTCCTTTATTTCCTCTCTCCTTCCTTTCCTCCTTCTTCATTGAACTTAGAAGGTGCCTGTGCTAAGTGTTAAATGGGCCCTAAAAACAAAGCAAATCTCTGCCCTCATGGAACTAGTAAAAGAGAGAGAAAATAGATACATTCACAAATACAGCACCTCCATTCGTCATAACGGGGTCATAACAAAAGGGAAGTCTGTGCGCTATGGGAGAGTGTGACAGCGACCTGACATTCACCATGGTCATCAGGGAAGACCTCTCTGAGGAAGTGGCATTTGCACCAAGTCCTGAAAGATGATCACAGAAAATGAGTAGAAGAAGGGCATTCCAGGCAGAAAGCTCAGCATGTGCAACGGCCCTGAGGTGGGAACTGAAAAGAGGCCAGTGTGGCTGGAGTGCCCCGGGTGAGGTGCTAGTGAATGAAGAGGGAGGTGGGGCAGATTGCCAGGCCTGGCAGTTCTGAACAGCAAATCCAGAGGCTGCTGGAATGGGTGGCCCAGCTCAGGGTCAAGGCCAAGATTTGAGGTGGGTGAAGTCAATGTGAGTGAGAGTAGGCCAGGGCCAGGTCATCAGGCATCCTGGACTATGCCTGGATCCCTGGTGGTATTTGCTGCTCAACTTATGAGCAAGGAGGTACCCAGTGAGTGGCAGGCCAGGCTGGCTTAGAGGGCCAGGACAGTGCCAGGCCCTCCAATTTGTTCTTATGGCTGAAAACATATGTGACCTGATTCACTCTTTGTTCCTATGAAAATAATAAATCATAATAAATCAATAATCATAAATGCTGTGAAGCACAGATCCACGTAGCAACACGCCTAAATCTCACAAAATGGTGTTGAGTGAAGGAAGGCAAACCCCAGAGAGAACTTGCTGAATGATCCCGTCCGTGTGAAGGTCAAGAACAGCCAGAGCTGGGCTTCCCTGGTGGCGCAGTGGTTGAGAATCCGCCTGCCAATGCAGGGGACACGGGTTCGAGCCCTGGTCTGGGAAGATCCCACATGCCGCGGAGCAACTAGGCCCGTGAGCCACAACTACTGAGCCTGCGCGTCTGGAGCCTGTGCTCCGCAACAAGAGAGGCCGCAACAGTGAGAGGCCCGCGCACCGTGATGAAGAGTGGCCCCCGCTCGCCGCAACTAGAGAAAGCCCTCGCACAGAAACGAAGACCCAACACAGCCAAAAATAAATAAATAAATAAAATTAAAAAAAAAAAAAAAAAAAGAACAGGCAGAGCTAATCTGTGATGACAGAATTCACAGGGCAGGAAGGGGCCTCTGAGAAGCTGGTCATTCCTGTGTTTGACCCAGGGGCTGGACATAGAGGTGTGTTCAGTTTGTGAAAATGCAGTGCTGGCCACTTCTCTGTATGTCTGTGACACTTCAGTACAATGTTTACTACAACTAAATCCATTCCCTCAACATCACCTGTGTAGTGTTCCTGCCTAGAATGTTTAATATGAATCTAACTGTGAGAAACAATGAGATGACTCCAAGTAAGGGACTTCCCCCAAATAATGATATTGCAAGAAAGAAAAAGTCTGGAGAACTGTTCTAAATTAAGGGAGACTAAAGTGGCGTGACAACAAACACAATGCATGATCCTGGATAGAAAAAGTAGTTGTAAAGACATGGGGACACCTGGGGGAACTTGAACATGGGCTGCAGGTTGGATGATACAGTGTTGAGTTTCCTGGGTGGGATGCTGGAGTCGCAGTTGTGTGGGAGGATGTCTTCGTTCTAGGAGAGTCACACTCAAGTCCTTAGGATTGAAACGGACCGATGTCTCAATAGAAGGGAAAGGGAAGGGGATACGGTGGGAAACAGAGCACAAATGGGGTAAAACGTTAACAGTTGGTATATATAAGTGAAAAGTAGGTGAACACAAATTGAACTATTCTTGCAAATCTTCTGTAGGATTAAAATTTTCTAAACTAAAAATTTGGGAAATAAAATAATGAAAAAAAATACTCCTATTTTTAAAGAAGAATAAAAAAACTACTACTTATCAAGTTATGGCTGTGTGCCCATAACTGTTAGGCTTTTAATATGTATTATATATAATCTCATGAGTCAGTTAGGTCTTTATGAAGACTAAAAAAAAATCCAACCAAATAACTGAAGTGGATATTTATTGGTCCATATAGCTGAATAATCCAGGGACCTCTAGATTCAGGTCAGGCTTGATCCAGGACCTATTCTTGCTCCCTCTGTTTCTGAGCTCTGCTTCTTCTAGTTTGGCCTCATCTTCAGACTCACTTTCCCCTCCTGAGCATTAGGTGGCTGCCAGGAACAATGGGGAAGAGAGTAAATTCCCCAAAGACAGGAGAGAGAGGATGCTAGGAACCGCCCCCCAACATGTTTTCCACGCTTGAATGTAATCCATGAGGCAGATGGTCTTACCCGCTGTATATATCCCACGACTCAGAGAGATTATGTGATTCGTCCAAGGTCTCACCACAAGGAAAGGAAAGCTGGGATTTGAACCTGGGTCTTCTGCTGCAACGCCTGCACTCCTCTCATTTTTATATGACCACTTCTCTTATTACAAAAAGTCTAGGGAAATGGAAGGGCAAAGAGCACCTATAACTCCACCCCGACACCATCATTTTGTATGTTCTCCTCTAGTTTTTCTCCACCTCTAAAGGCTTTTTTTTTTTTTTTAAGGAGAAGCACATTGAAATTAGATATTGATATGAGACCCCCTGAAGACCCCTGAGCTACCTGGACACCCTGCATGTGGGAGTACCTAGGGCTGGTATTCCAGCCTGAATGTGAGGCTAACCCTTTCCAATGCAGGGGTCGAGATCCGCCTTTTACGGTTTGGTAAACCACATCTATTCAGGCAACTGACACATACTTAGAAAATAAAAGCAATGATGATGAATGGATGGGAAGCCCTGCGTATCCCGACTTGCTCATACTGGCAACCACAACCTTCCTTAGAGTCGACGTTACCACCTCTGTGTTTCAGAGGAGGAAACTGAGGCTCTGAAGGACAAATGACGGGCCAGGTCACCATCCAGCAGGTGGCAGGGCAGGAGCCACGCCATGCCCTGTGACAGCGCCACACATTACGGCCTTGAACTTCCCACCGGGCCTTCTCTGAAGAATTCTGGGAGCGTCTTACCCCCTCTGCAGAGAACCCTGGGGACTTCAGCGTTGATTCCCCTGTGGGTTATAAGAACCTGAATCAAAGGCCCCTCTGTTGTTGGAGAAAACCCTCCAGCTTTGCTTCAGCCCAGACACTTTCTGTCAAGGGCTAGGATCCATGCTAATAAAAACAAGTGTCATTTTACGGTGCTTTCTATAAATCTGTTAGTGACCTTTAATAAAATTTATGACCCTAATAATCCTGTCCTGCACACCCTGGTCCTATGGCCGCTCCCTGGCCAGTAATCTGCAAACCTTTACAATTTAGTGACTGTGCCTGGGCCCGCGCCAGGGGTCCCGCTCCAAGTGATGGGAATGGCATGAATAATGATTAATCCAAATTGCCCTGTGCTGAGCGCAAAGCTGTTTTCCTGATGCAGGCCATTGGGCCGAGAACCCTAGAAAGAGCAGAACTGAAGACACCTGGGCTTTCCAGAGAGCCCATCAAACCTGCTGCTAACAGAGCTTAGCCCCACCTGCCTGACCTTTTCCCCGGTGTCCTTCTCTTCCTCCACGTCCTCAGAGCAAGGAGCCAAAAATAGAGTGGACTCCATACATACCCAGCTGTTGTGGACAAAATCCAAGGGCCTCTCCTGAACTTCTGAGCTTGTCCACACTTTGTTTATGGGGTTGGAAACTGGCGTGCCAGGAGGCTGGGGAAGCCGGGGTGGACGTGGGCTTTCAGCATCTTGTTGCGTGTGATTTAACCAGTGGGGGCTTATGATTTCAAAGGAAAGGCCCAAAGGTGTTTTGCAGGCCCAAAACACCTTGTTAAATGTTCGCTTGGCTGTCATATTGCGTAAAATCATACTGCTTTCGCTCTGAGGCTCTCCAACAGGCAAACACAGACATTTCCACAAATAGCACAATGTACCTTGAGGCCCGCCCACCCACAGTGCATACTGCAGAGGTCCCAGCAGCTTCGGCTCCATTACTTGGGGTTCATGGGAATGATGCATCATGGGTACTTCAGGGGGTGTGTTTTCCTACAGGGAAGGGCCCCCGCCGAGGCCACCAGTGTCCTAGGACTCCTGTTAGCCAAGCAGGCGAGTGCAGTCACCACCTCATCCTACGCTAGGTGGCTTCAGAGTTTCCTCACCGGTTTCCCAGTTTGAAGAAGAGGCCTTTGTAAGTCATGTGGGCACCCACCCCAAGCTCTTCCTTTCCTTTGTGGGGGAGGGAGCAGGCATTCTGGAATCCCACACTGTCCCAACAAAGATGGACCTGGACATTGCTAGATCCTAGTTCCTCAAAGCGGGGGCCCCTGTCAGCCACGTAAGAATCACCGGGGAACTTGCCATAAATGCAGAATCTCAGTCAGACCAGGCTTCCCGGGACTTGGGATTTCAAGGCTCAGACAGGATGGGTACCGGACCCACCGAGGTGAAATCTTCACTTCAACAAGACGTGCAAATGATTCATGGACACATGGAAGTTTGAGACACGTTGGTATAGCCTACATTCCTCACTGTGTACTTTGGAAACTGAGGCATAGAGAGGGCCCCATAACACACAGCAAGTCAGTAGCTGAACTGAAGCCAGTTCTCCGGGCTCCTGGCTTTCTGCCCCTGCATGCTGAGTGTGCTTTCTGCCGTGCTCCTGGCTGGCTGGGAGAACAGGAGGGATCCTGAAATCTTGGGGTGTCTCTAGGGCAGCATACTTCCAGCCGGTCCCACCTGCTGCCCAGAGGGTAACTGTTCACATAAGAAATGACCATATTTGAACCTGAAACATCCTGGGATCTTGGGGCCAAAGGAACCTTAGAGGTCATCTGATACACCTTCCCACCCAACGCAGAAACCCTTTGTACAGCCTCCCTGCCTCAAGGACAGCCAGCTCTGCTTGGATACCTGTAGTGACAGGGAAGTCACTACCTCATAGGGCATGAGCTCTGTGGTTGGAAAACATTAATTGTTTTTGTATTCATTTCTAGTATTAGATCTTATTTTTCCTTGCTGCAGCTTCTACCCACCAATCCTACTTCTGTTCTCTAGAGTAACTTAAAAAGGTCCAGGCCCCCTTCCACACAGAGTCCTTTAGATATTTAAAAACTAGTGTCAGGACTTACCTTCTCCAGGCTAAACTTCCCTGATTTGTTATTTTTAGTTTCTTCCCTCAGGACTATGATTTTTAGATGCCCCCCCCCCCCACAGCCCTACAACCCCAAACCACCATCTTAATCATTATCTTCAGAGTGATAGCTACCTGTCAATATCCCTCTTCAAGGGAGCTGAATCTCACATTCCAGCTAAGGCTGGCTTAGTCCAAAGAGAGGACACCGTCAGCTCCGTTGATTAGATATTCTCCCTCTTTTAATGCAACCAAATTTTGTTTGGCTTTTTTACCTTAAGCAACCACATCACGCTGTTAGCTCATATTAGCCCTGTCAGGTATGCCTCTCACATCTTTCTCACATAAACTACTACCAAGCAAATGTCCCCAGTGATTTGTACTTAATTTTCTGAGTCCAGATACCCGGCTTTCATCTATCCTTGTATATCCTCTCTCTGGCCCAGAGATTTTGCCTTTGGGGATAATTTTGGCTCTCGAGTGTTTTACCTCGTGAATTAGTCATTCCTCCCAGCTGGGCTGACCTCAGCCAACCTTCAAGAATTTATTGAGCACCTACTGAGCGTTCAGGGTCAGAGTTAGAGGATAAAAGTGTGGCACACATCCCTGTCTCTTAGGGGGTTTACAGCCTGGTTGTAAAATGAGGACTCATCTCCAGGGCACCGAGGTGAGTGCAAACCAAGGCCAAAGTTGTGAGGCAGTCCCTGAGGGAGCTCTTGTTCTGGGAGGATCACCCTTGTTACGACTGCCTGGGAGCTTATCAAAAATATCGGTACCTGGACCCGCTCAGCTCAGGGGCCCAGAGCCTGGGGCAGGGGCCCAGCCTCTTATTTGTAACTCCCCTGGGGACTCTGACACAAGCCAAAGTTAGAATCCACAGTTTAAAGGGCTAAAGGAGGTGATCCCAGGACACAGGGATGGGGAGGCGGCTCTCAGAGGGGAGGGGAGAAGTGGGACCCTCTAGATGCAGAATAAAATGGGGCATGGGCTACAGGTCAGAAGGGGCTGGGCAGGATAGAGGAGGCCAGCCTCAGGCATGCCCCCAGCCATGCCCTGCTTAGCAAAGTCCTGTAGCATCTCTGCTGTCACCCCCAAAGATGTGGCCCTGGGTTTGAAATGCCATCATTTTCTTGCCTGGGGTCCCAGACTGAGTCCTCTTTTGGACAAGAAGAGAAAAGCATTTGGCAAATAGCACCGCACCCTGGCTTCCCACAGGTGCCCCCCTTCCTGATTCCAAAAACGGGTCACCTCCCCCTGTTGTATTCTTAGTGTCTCAGTTGTTGGATATTCGCTTCCTGGGGCTGAATTTAGCTTTACAAGCAGTGTGAATCAGAACAGGTTCTGGAATGCCTGAGGGTCAGTTTAAAGTGAGCTGGCATATCATGTGTGATTTAATTGCTCAACATTAACATTAATATCCTTGTTAGTATTGATAATCTTGGTAGACGGGCTTCCCTGGTGGCACAGTGGTTGGGAGTCCTCCTGCCAGTGCAGGGGACATGGGTTCGAGCCCTGGTCCAGGAGGATGCCACATGCCATGGAGCAACTAGGCCCGTGCGCCACAGCTACTGAGCCTGTGTTCTAGAGCCCGCGAGCCACAACTTCTGAAGCCCGCATGCCCTAGAGCCCGTGCTCCGCAGCAAGAGAAGCCACCGCAATGAGAAGTCTGTGCACCACAACGAAGAGTAGCCCCCGCTCGCTGCAGCTAGAGGAAGCCTGCGCGCAGCAGCGAAAACCCAACGCAGCCAAAAATAAAAATTAATTAATTAATTAAAAAAAAATCTTGGTAGAGCCATAGCATTTCACTCCTGAAGTGTGTGGCAGTTAGAGCACAAATCAGGATTAGATCAGTCTGGGTTTGAATCCCAACTCTGCAGTTCTCAAGCTGTGTGATCATGGCCTAGTCACTTAACCTCTCTGAACTTCCACCCAATATTGATGACAAGGAGACCTATAGTTCAAGTTTGTCCTGAGGATCCAATGCGCAGAAGCCTGGAGTTGACCCTAAAGTGTGGGCACTAGTGGACTACTGTGAGCCCCCGGCATCACTCTCCCACCTTTCCCCAATGCTGCCGCCTGTCTGCCCAAGGTCACATGCACCAGGAGGCCAGAAGCCAGGGTGGGGCCCCAGCAGCTACCAGGAGGGCCTGCGAGTTCCCCCACCCCTGCCCACCCCCACGCTTTCTATCCTAGTTCAGCTATTTCTTTTTTAAAATGAAGCAGCAGCCCTTGATTTTGAAAATAGATCACTGAGTTCTCCTCCCTCTAATTAGGTTGTCTCACTTGTTTGTTTTGCATAGTGAGGAAGGGAGCTTGGAATTTACCCAGAGGACTGGAGAGAGTCCTGAGCTGAGAGTTTTTTGGCCACCAATCATGCCTGCCCGTCTCTCTCCATCTTGTTCTTTCCGAATGCAGCTCCTGTTCAGAGCATGCTGGATCTTGGATCCAAGGATCTGGGTTTGAATTGGGGCTTCAGCAAGGAGCCTCCCTCTCCAGGCCTCATTCCCGCATCTATAGAACGGGGTTCCCAGAAGCTCAGGGGCTCTTTGTAAAGATCCAGGGACCAGGGAGGTGGGAAAGTCCCTGGCCAGTGCTGACCGGGTGAGTGTTCAGATGCCACTGTGGCACTTTGGTGGCATTTCGGGATGTGGAATGCAGCCCAGGTTGACATGCTAAGGCAGGAAACTCAGAAGGGCCATGCTTTAAGCCGTCTTGCCCTGCTGCCTTGTTTCTGGAGGGATTTATACTAAGAAATGTTGACCTCCGAAACCATCCAGGCTACCCAGCCCCCGGAGATGTCTTGGAATCACCCAAGGGCGTTGTGTTGTGGTGTCGGAGAGCATGGACAGCTCTGAATTAGAGAGGCCCAGGCTGAGGTCCCCCCACTGCCAACCAGCTGGGGGACCTGGGCCAGTGCCTTTGCCTGTCCACCTCAGCTTCCTCATCTACAAAATAGGGAGACTATCTAACTCCTCTAGGTCCATTGCCAAGGACTTCTGGACGGTGCCCAGCAAGGAGTGGTGTCAGGGGGACCACCTCTGAGAGGGTCCTGCCTAGCCCCTTCATTTTCCAGATGGGGAACCTGAAGCCCAGGAGGGGAAAGGGTCTGCTCAAGGTCACACAGCTGGTCAGTGGCCAGGCTGGGTCTCCTGAATCTCCAGGGCTCCATCTTTCTGGGGCCCCAGTGAGGGTGGAAACACTGCCTGGATCCTCACGGAGTCTAGATGGGGAAAGAAATAACCCTCGTTGCCTGGTAACCCCACTAAAGTGGGAAGCCTGGAAAACATCAGGTGGTGGAATTTTAAAGCTCGGAGAGTCGTGTGGGCAGAACTCTGTGTTCCCGAAGGGGCGAGACCCTCTCCTCCCAGCCTGCGATCCCCACCAGGCTCCAGAGAAGAGTGAGTCTGGGGGTGGGGCCTGTGTCCCTCGGCCACATGCGGGCTCTCCCAGGGCAGTGAGGTTAAGCACATGTTGGGGCTGCACAGGCTGGGAGGTGAGTGGGAGAAAGATGGCCGGGGGCTTGCTGGGAGCTGGGCCCATCCATCCATCCATTCTCTCCTCCTCTGGGCTTCCAGCTGGGCACCATGCAGCGTGCTGGGCAGACAGAGGAGACCATTGGATCTGCCCAGAGTTCCTTCGTCTGGGTAGACAGATGTACACGTGGAAATTCCTAGTGAACAACAAGAGGTCACAGGGACTGGGAGCCAGTGAGAGCGGGGCACCACCGGCAAGGGCCTGGGAGGGCTTCCTGTAAGAGGCGGGCATTGGAGAACTCAGTGGGATACTGGCTAGCAGCTCTGTGCAGATCAGCACTGGGAGTTCCAGGGAGGAAGGGGCCAGTGTCACGGAGAAGGAGAGAGTTCTTCAGGGTTCAGGGGAGCATCCAGCATGGGACGCAAGGCCACGCTTTTACCCCCCGATTGGAAGGGTTGCTTCCCCTGACCCTCTGGTTGTCTCTTTCACTTGCTGCCAAGTTTCTGCTTTTAGAAGCAGCAGTTTTGGGTGGTGGGGAGGAGGGGAAGAGGGAATCTCTGACCCACCAAATCCCTCAGGCACTTCTAAGTAAATGTCTTTGGGGACCCAGGCCAGCAGCCAGGAGCACAGTGCACAGCAGGGAAGCTTTAAGCGCTGAACTGGATTCCATCCCTGCTCTGCCACCGGCTTCTTAAAATCAGAAGCAAGTCCTTAAACGTATCTGACTTTTGCTTACTCTATGAAATGGATAGTGGGGGCCTTTCAAGAGGCTCTTCGAGGTTTCTTCCATCCTAAAGACTCTCCTCTAGGTTTTCCCGACGATGAGGACAGAAGCACAGACCCCTCCCCTGGTGGGTCAGGTGGAGCCCTTGGTCTGTTCTTCCTTCTGTGATGGCTTTCTCTCTGCCACCAGCTCTGACACCTGCCTCTCCCTGTGCTGGGGTGGGTGGGACCCCCTGAGCAAGAGGTAGCCCCATGCCTGTCATTCCTTCAGGAGCTTAAGATGTCAGGAGGGGACATGGAACGTAAATTTTAGGAAGACGTTAATCTTTGGCAGGTCCTCCGTGCAAGCTCAAAAGTGGTTTCAGCCACAAATTCCCATGTCTTTGCTTTCATTCACTCGTCCAGGCAATATTTACTGAAGTCCTACTATGTGCCGGGCACTGTGGATGTGCTGGGGACACAACAATGAGCAAAACCAGATGAGGTCCCTTCCCAGTGCAGTGGGGAGACAGACGTTAGTCAAGGGATCACACAGCTCTGTGTAAAGTTCTGTCTGTGGCGAGAGATGCATGCATGCCATGCACAGGGCTATGGGAGGATAGTAGGGGTGCAGGTGGGCCACGTGTTCAAGGAATGCTTTCCTGAAGAAGTGATGCTGAGCCAAGGCCTGCAGGATAGGGAAGAGTTCGCCAGGCTAAGGGGAGAATGAAGAGGCAGGTCAGCCTGTGCAAAGGGCCTGTGGCCTGAACTCTGAGAGCAAGGAGGGGGTGGTACAGGCTGAGATGGGTGGAGCCAGACCTGGAGTTGTCAGGCCTGCGTGGAATTTATTCTTCAACCCTGATGCAAAGGGACGTTTCATGGATGTTTGAAGCAGGGGAGCAGGGGAGAGGCTTATGAGGTGGCACAGACCGGATTGCTTTACCAAAAGCTCAGATGGAAAAGGGCGGGTAGGGGGGGATCAGGAAGCCCGGGGAGGAGCCACCGCAGTTATCTGGGCAGGAGGCTTGGATGCGGGCAGCGGCTGTGATGGGAATGGAGGAGAGCGGCCGGACTTGAGAGCAACTTGGATGCGATGAGTGAACGGGGTGGGGTGGGGGGAGGCAGTGTCCGGGTGACTCCTGGGTTTCTGGTTTAGGCCTCTGGGCATTTGCTCGCGGCTTTTCCTGCAAAGGGGAGACTGGAAGAAGACTAAAATTTGTAGGAAAAGATGAATGTTTTCTTCCTCCCCAAACTAGGCAAAGGCGGCCTTCTCCATTTCCTTTTATTTTCAAGGCACCTGGGAGATCAGGTACCTTTGCTCTTGTGTTTCCAACTATCTTTTATCATCTCTCTTACCTCTGCGAGAAGGCAAATTAAAAACATGCCCAGCAGACCCAGGTCCGAGGATCACAAAAGAGTTTTGGTGAAGTAGGATTAGTCCCTAAGTCCCAGCAAAGCTCGTGGGGTCATGCCAGGCGGAGGGGGGCCTAAACCTGCAGAGAAGCCGAGTCCCATGACCAGGGAGCTGTGCAGAGGTGCCCTTGGGTGACGCCTGCTTGTCGCGGACACCAGTCTTTCAGGAGAGGAGCTCCGGCCTTCATGAGTGAGTAACTCAATGGCCTTGGGGTGGGGGGCCAGGCGAGAGGGGCTTTGCTTTGGGGGGAGGGGACGTGTCGGGTGGGGTCTCCTTGGGGGACCCCAGAGGCTGCTCTGTTTTAAGAACAAATCAATCCTCACAGCCACAGGGCCCCGGGGGGCTATGGGAACAGGAGATGTGATCTTCCCACCAGAAAACTGCCAGGGGGGGGCGACAGATGCCCAGGATGCAAGGACACAGGGTCCCGGCTCCGGAGTGAAACAGCTCAGGGTTCAAACCCCGTGGACCACTCCTTGGCTCTGGGACCTTGCCCGACTGCCCTGGGCTTCTGTTTCCTCATCTGCAACATGGGGGCGATGCTCTTCCTGAGCTTTCAGGGGAGCTGTGAGCAGTCACCGCGCCCCCTTGTAAAATGCTCACTTGTGTTGCTGGCGCACGGGCTCTGAGGTGAGTTGGTGCCTTTATAAAACAGTATCAGTAACCTCAAGGCATTCCCTCACTCAGTAATGTCCTTCCGTGAACGATGGAGGGGACCCAGTCCTGTCCTCAGAGAGCCCAGAGTCTCGCGATAAAGGGTCATACCCCCGCCTCCACTCCCTCAGGGGCAGGAGGGAGGTGGGGGGAGTGGTCCTTTCAACGCCCTGACCAGGTGTGTGGTGTAGTGGGTGAAGCATGATCCCTCGTGTCCCCTGCTGCGTCTGTGCTCCCTTCCCCCAGCAGTGGTGTGCTTTTGCTTCAGATTCGTGCACCTGCGACTCTTCTTTGGCCGGATGCCCTTGGTTGGGTTCCTGGAGCAGACTTGCCAGCACCTGCAGAACCAAATATGCCTGGGAGTTTATGTCCCCTCTGGTGGGGGGGGTGCCCTTAGGTGGTGCCTGGTGGGTGTGGGGGGGTGAAAGCCCAGCTCCCTTCCCTGGGCCAGGCAACCTGGAGATGTGATCCCAACCCCCCCCTGCCCAGAGCTCCCTGCAGCTTCGCACTGGAGCTGCTGCCAGAGGTGACACCCTTGCTCCCCGCTTCGTGTCCCTGCCCTGCTTCCCCCTCCCTTACTGGTCTCCCCTGAGAGTGCTCCCTTTATACATCACTCACACGGGAATCCTCATCTTAGGGTCTTCAGTAAGTGTCACTGTTTTCCCATTCTCCAGATGAGGGAACTGAGGTTGAGGACGCTTCAGCCACTTTCTCAGGTGTCCCACAGCCAGCGGTGGCTGAGCCGGGCCTTGGGCCAATTGTGGTCTGACTCCACAGCCCAGGTTTTTTCCATGCCACAGCATGTGATAAGGGCTAATGCAGAGAGAGAGATCAATTTCCAAATGAGGCCAGAGGAAGGGGCAGCAAATTATCATGTTTGGGCATGAGAGCCAGTGGTGTATGGCTGACACTGAGCAGCCCTTGGAAGCACAGGTGGGATTTTTTTAGATGGAAATGGTGGGAATGGCATTGTAGGAAGAGGAACAGCATGTGCAAAGGCACGGGGGTATGAAAAACACTGCTTCTTGGGGAAGCACATGTGCCCCCTTCTTCCAGCCTTATCATTTCTCACCTCCTGACTGCTTCCCTGCTTCCACCCCAAGCCCCTCCAATCTGTTCTCCAAACAGAAGCAGCCAGAGCTGTCTTTTTAAAATGTAAATCTGATCATGTCTCACTGAGCCTCCTCCAAAAATAAAACCTTCAATGACTTCCTCTTCCACTTAAAAAAAAAAAAAGTCTAAGCATCTTTCTATGTCCAGCCAGCCCTGGTGATCTGGCTCAGCCAGCCTCTGTCCTCATTTCCTGCCCTGCCCCCCTTCACACACTCCAGCCACCTTGGCTGATTGTTTTCTGAACACTGTAAGCTTGTTCCTGCCCCATGGCCTTTGCACTTACTGTGCTCTCTTCTGGAGGAAGAAACTTTCTTCCTCCTGATCCTCACAGGTCTGGCTTCTTTTTGTCCTTGAGGTCTCAATATACATCATGCCTTAGAGAAGTCACACCCCAGCCCATTGCCCTGTTGGATTCCCTCATAATACTTCTGACAACTCCAGTCATTGGACTCGTTCGATTGTTTTCTTGTCTGTCTCACATCTCACCACTGGAATGTGAGCTGTCTGAGGGCAAGGGCCTTGTCTCCCTCACCTCTTTATCCCAAGTGCCTCTAGCAGTGCCTGGCAGATAGTAGGTGCTCAGGAATAATTGCTGCATTTGACTGGTGTGTGTGGAAGGATCATTGACAGGAAGGGCCAGAGCTAGGTGGTGAAAGGCTTTGAATGTCAAGGTAAAGCATTTGGACATTATCCTTTGAGTAATAAGGAGCTACCCGTTATGGCCGCTGCCTCCGCCAGTTCCAGTACTGAGGGGAAGGGAAAAAAGAGCATCCTGGAGTGGGGGGTGGTTTCTGGGATGCCCAGAGCCAGATGGATTGGCTCTCAATCTGAAAATGGACTGGACACTTCTCCCTGTGCTCAATTCCAACCCCATCCTGTTTTAGGGGGTACAAAGGAGAACTGATGGACAGAAGTTGGCCCAGACCCATGGAGAGGTACAGTCCCCTCCCACTAGAGCCCCCATCTCTTTGCTCCCCAGACACTGCCTCCCCATCTTTCCTCCCCCCCTTCCTCAAACCCCTCCACCCACACCACCCCTACTGCCTATGAACTAAGTCAGATGCCTTATTCAAGTTTCTCCAGAAACTTTAACCCATCCCTGAGGACATCGCTATGCAACTAAAAGCTTATTTTGCTTGGACTCATCGATGGAGGGTTTATTTTCCTTGCCTTCAGATATGTTTCCAAAAGGAAAAAGGTTTTGTCCTTTCATGGCATTGGCTTGTAACGAGTTGGAAAGGGTTATTAAGTATACCAATTAGTTGTAAATCAAGCATTGACAGAGAAGGAGGTGGCTTGTGAGTTGGATAGATGTTTAAATCAGGTTTCCACAGTTTATCATGGGAGGTTTTCTCCTGGTATTCCTGAAAGCAGGTACTAAGTCAGGCTGTTTAAAAGGAAGGAAGGAAGAGAGGCAGGGAAGGAGGGACTTCTCTCAGGAAGAGGAAATACAGAGGATAGCTTCTAAAATGGCTAAGTAGCTAAGTGGGAGGTCAGGCACCGAGAGGGCTACATGGGCAGGTGACTCCAAAAAAATGGGGGAACATGGGGCTGTCCTCCGACTGTCATGTGGTCTGAACCACCTGGGGTCCAGGTACACTGCAGAATGGGATGGGCCCTGAGGGCTTGCAACTCTGGTGCCTCCCAGGTAATGCTGATGCTGGTGGTCACACTTTAGTAGTAGGGGTCTAGGGGACTAGAGTGCAGCGGATGCGGGCAGGTTGAATTCTTCTGGAGTACCTGGGGGATTTGAAAGGTAGAGTTCATTTGTCCTAATGTTGGGGATTCTGATGGAGCGGGTCTGGGGTGGGGCCTGAGAGTTTGCATTTCTAACCTGCTCCCAGGTGGGGCTAATGCTATTGGGGCATGGACCACATTTAGGTCTTCGAGAAGAAGGTCAGGCGGGGGAGTTGAGGAACTGAGAGGCCAGACTGTCTTAAAGGACTTCAAATCCCAATAGAAGGAGGAGCCTGGAGGGAGAAGGGAAAGGGAGGAGCAGAGGGAAGCTAAGAATGATTGGTACGGTTGAAGCCGAGCGAAGTTGAGTGTCCAGCAAGTACATAGCTTGGGCATTTCCATTGGACCACCATAATTCTAAATATTGCACCTTGACCTGTGGCCAAGCTGGTTCTTTGTGACTTGTCAGGCCTTTTCTTTACTAGTTCTAGCTCATAGGAAAGCTAAAATGGCAGCATTTAAAAACTAGGTGGGTCCCTTAAGCCCTCCCAGGCCCGAGGGGCCCCTGGTGACAGCTCCTGGAATGGAGGCGTGGTGACCAGGAGGCCACGTCAGCGTCCCTATAGGGGTGTTTCTCTCGCCCTGAGGGTGAGTTGAACAAGCCACACAGGGAGCCTGTGGATAGCATTACATTATAGCCCCACCTTGTTTCTTCCCACACATGGCTCACCCACAGCCAGTGAAAATTGAGCACTTTTTTTTGTTTGTTTGTTTGTTTTTTTGAAAGCTTCTTTATTTATTTATTTATTTATTCGTTTTTGGCTGTGTTGGGTCTTCGTTTCTGTGCGAGGGCTTTCTCCAGTTGCGGCGAGTGGGGCCGCTGTTCATCGCGGTGCGCGGGCCTCTCACTATCACGGCCTCTCTTGTTGCGGAGCACAGGCTCCAGACGCGCAGGCTCAGTAGTTGTGGCGCACGGGCTCCAGACGCGCAGCCTCAGTAGTTGTGGCTCACGGGCTTAGTTGCTCCGCGGTGTGTGGGATCTTCCCAGACCAGGGCTCGAACCCGTGTCCCCTGCATTGGCAGGCAGATTCTCAACCACTGCACCACCAGGGAAGCCCGAAAATTAAGCACTTTTAATTCTTGAAAAGAATGTTCCCGGGATGGGTTGATGGGATAAGAGTTGCTGCTTCCAGCCTTCCACTCTACCTGCGCTGGGGCACACCAGTGAACGGAAGTCAAGTCAGCGGTGGCCTCTCATAGCCCCCTTATGAGACTCGTGCCCACCGGCTGCTCTAAGCGCTTGCCATAGAAATACCCAGTAGCAGACATCCTCTTTTTTTTCTTTTTTTTTTTTTTTGTATTGGGGCAAAATACACATAACATAAAATTACCATTTTAACCATGTTAGAGATACAGTTCAGTAACATTCAGTATAATCATGTTGTTGTGCAACCATCACCACCATCCATCTCCAGAAGTTTTTTCATCTTCCCCAACTGAAACTCTGTACCCATTAAACACTAAGTTCTCATTCACTTCTCCCCCCGGCCCTTGGTAACCACCATTCTACTTTCTGTCTGTACAAGTCTGACTGCTCTAGGGATCTCATGTAAGTGGAATCATATAGTATTTGTCCTTTTGTGTCTGGCTTATTTCACTTTGTATAATGTCCGCAGGGTTCATCCATACTGTGGCATGTGACAGAATTTTATTCCTTTTTAAGGCTGAATAATATTCCATTGTGTATGTAGAGAACACATTTTGTTTATCCATTCAACCATCGATAGACACTTGGGTTGTTTCTACCTTTTGGCTGCTGTGAATAATGCTGCTATGAATGTGGGTGTGCAAGTATCCATTCGAATCCCTGCTTTCAATCCTTCTGTGCATATACACAGGAGTGGAGTTGCTGGAACACGTGGTATTCTACTTTTAATTTTTTGAGGAACCTCCATACTGTGGTCCACAGTGGCTGCACCAAGGGCCCTGCCTTTTGCTGCCTTCCTCCAAGTACTTATGCAGCCAGGAGCTCCTTGGATTCAGGTCACCCTGTAACGCCAGTATGTGGTGTTATAACAACACTTACATGACTGAGTTAAAGCTAAACTCTAGTTTGCTAAAGTAAACATAACCGGAAATGGGACATGTCTGCTGTGTGGGTTTGAAGGATTTTCCCTTAGAGCTTCACCTCATATCTGACCCCTAGAGGAGATTGACAACGCTTGTTTTCCTTGATGTAATTATGGATGGGTGATAGATTTCTCTGGAAATGATGGAAACCTTTCTGCCTGAGGATGGCTCAGAGCATCTGCCCTTCTGGGCAGTATGTGGGGTCATCAGCCTTCAAAGACCATTCACACCAGCCAGGCCACGTCTGGGGCTGGAGTGGACACAAGAAAGCCCATTTATTCATTGATGATGAAAAATAACCCCATTTTTCTGGATCAGAATATTCTCTCCTTAAAGCCCTAGGTTCTATGGGAAACCAAATCAGTATAGAAGGCCATTGAATGATTTACCACAGAATCAGAAACCTGAGACAGACACAGTCAGTGCATTCTCTCCTGGTTTACAGGGTTATGTGGGCATCAGAAGATAGTCCCAGATTGAAGCAGGGGAGTGAGATGGAAGGAGTGTGGGTTGACATCAGGCTAAAGGACTCCATCTCTCAATGGGCAAGGGCTGGCCAAAAGATTACAATCCTTGATGCCAGCAAAACTCTCCTACTACCTTCATCCACCCACCACCATCCATACATGTATGTCAGTCCATCCAACCAACCATCCAATTCATCCCTGAGCTGAGTAAGAGCATGAGTAAGAGTTAACTAGTCTAATATGACAGAGAAGAATGTTCCAAGCTGAGGGAACAGTATGTGCAAAGGGCCTGTGGGGGGAGGGAGTTTATCAGCCAGTAGGGCTGTCACAGTTGTCTGGGGCTGTTGAGTGGAGAATGGATTGGGAAGAGGTTGGGAAGATGTAGGGGCACCTAGTAAGGAGGCTTCTGTAGTGGTCCAGAGAAGAGGAGTAGTCACCTGGACTGGGGATGGGGTGAGATGAAGGTAGAGAGAAGACCAGGGATGGAAAACCAGCAGGACTTGGTGGTGAAGGAGATGGTGATTTGGAATCGGAGGCATCAGGATAATTCCCAGTCTCTGGCAAGCACAGCAGGATGGAGAGTGGTGCTTTCTCTGAGGCAGGGACCCCTAGAGGAGGACCAGATTTAGGGAGTTTGGGGGTCCTGAGTCCTGCTTGGGTCCAGTTGGGCACGAGTGGCTTTTGAGTTGTCTGACAGGAAATGTCATTGGGAGTTGGAGCTCAGGGGAGAAGTATGGGTCGGAAATAGAAGGTGGGGAGTCATTTGTGAGTGGATAGAAATTGAGGCCGAGGGTGTGGGTGGGAGAGGGGACGGCATAGGCCCCAGCCACGAGGGCCCCAGCTGTGGTGCTGGGTGCAGGTAAGTGCATCCACAGAGTGATGGAGAGGGCACGGCCAGAGACGTGGGAGGAAACCCAGGATGGGATTGGTCATGGAGGCCGAGGGAAGAGATTGTT
This sequence comes from Balaenoptera ricei, assembly GCF_028023285.1. NCBI lineage: Eukaryota > Metazoa > Chordata > Mammalia > Artiodactyla > Balaenopteridae > Balaenoptera > Balaenoptera ricei. Next base: position 100,434,275 of record NC_082649.1, on the reverse strand, counting down.
TCCTGTTGGAGGGTGGGGAGTGGCGGCAAGAGCTCGTGAGAGGACAGAGCCATGTCCATCCGAGATGTGGGTGTGGAAGCTAGTGGTGACCTAGCTCAAGGGCAGTCAGCTGGGGACAGCCCGCATCTGCCTCTGGGCTCTCCCACCTCTGCACGTCCATGTCTGCCCAGCATGTTGCATCTTTGGCTGTCAATAACTTCCATGGAGTTACTGTCAAGACTTGCAGACTTGGGAACTGGTTGAAGGTGACTTTGGGTTGCTTTTACAGTGAGGCTCTTGGCCAGACTCTGGTTCCCTCTTTTCCATCGTATGATAGCCCCCAAGTGCTGGAAGCAGTACTGATCTGTCACAAAGAAGGTAGGTCCCCCACATCTGGTTATAAATGCATCTGGCTCTGCCCCGTTGTCTCCTTAATTTAGCTTAATTAATCTGCATTTCCACCATCCTCATTCCCACCTAGAGCATGAATGACTGAGAACTTCCTTCTGAACTCCTACGCATCTGGTCCCCTCTGTGTTCTGCTCCTGCATAGATGTTGTTCACTCCACTTTTCCCAGTCATTTCCATATGCGTTAGGACACTTTTGATTGTTGGGGATAGAATCCAATTCTGGTTTCCATATGCAAAATGGGGGAATTGGCATGCTGCAAAGAACCCATTCATTCACTCATTCATTCATGTATGCGTTCATTTATTCATTCAGTGTTCCAGCTATGTGCCAGGCATTGTTCTGGACACAGGGGAGACAGTCAATAAACAAACAAGTAAAGCACCGTGTATGTTACATGGTGCTAAGTGCTATGGAGACAGATAAATCAGGGAAGAAGTATTGGGAGTGATAAGGGAGAGGGTTGCAATTTTCAAACAGAGCAATCAGGGAAAGCCTCACTGAGGTGGGCACATTTGAACAAGGCCTGGAAAGGAGTGAAAGAGAGAGCCATGAGGATGGCTGAGGCAGGAGTGGGCCTGGGTGTCTGCAGACCAGTGTGACTGGAGTGGAGGGAGTGTTGGGGAGAGGGATATGGTGGGTGACAGCAGAATGGCAATGGGGTGTGAGAGGTCATTGCAAGGACTTTGCTTTCATTCTGAAGGCAGTGGGAAGCCATTGGAGAGTTTCAAGCCAAGAAGTCACCTGATGTGACTTGCGTTGAACAGGACCTGTCCTATTAGGAGGAGGCCTAGGGCAGAAGCAGGGAGACCACGATGCCATAATCCAGGACAGAGATGATGGTGGTGGAAAGAGACAGTAGGTAGTGGTGGAGACGGTCAGATTCCGGATAACTTCCTAAAGGTGGACTGGATGTGGGAGAGGTGTCAAGGATGGCACCAAGCCTTTGAGTTTGAGAACTGGAAAGATGGAGTTTTCATTAACAAAGGTGGAGAAGATGATTAGAAAAGCAAGGTGGGGAGGAATATCAGGAGTTTGGATTTTGGATATATTAAGTTAGAGATGCCTGTTAGGAATCTAAGAGGAAATGTCAAACAGGCGTGTGGATACAATGGTCCAGGCTGGAGATATATATTAGGGAGTCATCAGCATAGAGAAGGTCTTTAGATGGGGTGAGATCATCTAGGCAGTGAATGTACATAGAGAAGAGGACCAAGAACCCTGGAAGATTCTCTGGCTCTGCCTATTCTGTTCCTCTCTCTCTCTAAGTCTTTCATCTTTTGTTCTTACCATCAACTGCCCTTTACTGTCCGTCACTCTACCCAGCCATCAAGAACATCTGAGTTTACCAATCCTAAGTTTTGACCACAAGAAAGGAGAAGCTAACTTCCCTTTGTCAGTTCAAGTTCTGAAATCTCAGGGAAGGAATCTGATTGGTCTAGTTGGGTCAGGTGCCTACCTCTGAACCAATCAGCTTTGCCAGGACATGGAGTCTTGCTATGTACATATGGTGGCTCCCTCATTAACCATGTGGGTGCAGTGAAGTGAGGCACAGTTCCCTGAAATGGCTGGGCATACTGGGCAGGCACAAATGCAGTAGGGTTTTCAAACATGGATTTAAGGGCACAGAGGTGACTTTTCCCTGCAAGAAGACTGGCCAGCAAGGCATGGACCATGGAATGCCTGTGTGAGGCATGCCTCCTGTCTATAGACCATCACCATCCCTTCCCTCAGTTCCTCAATTGGCCCAGATTTGCTGGAGCATGTCGTTTGATGGAGCTGATTCTTGACTGACTATTGACCCTGTGGCTTCTACTGCTACTACTGTCATCCTCTCAACGCCTCAGTTAGCCCAGCAGTCTTCATGTTGATTTCCTTGCTGATTTGCTGACAAGGCTGTTTTCAGCCTTCTCCCAACTTCGGCTCCCAAGAGCACCCATCTCTGCAGCCCAAAGCACCGCCTGCTTTTCTGCTAGTCCTTCACTTTCCCATGTTATGCCATCTTTTCAGGAATACATCGTGGAGGAAAGGAGAGAGCAGCCTGGAATCAGGTGATGAGGACCACTGTGAATGAACTTCATCATCTTCCCTTTACACCTTTTCCAGATGTCTGTCCTCCCTTCCCTCTGTGAAGGCGGGCGTCTCCTTTTCTGCACTTCTCTGGACTTCACCCCTGAGTTTTATTTCCTCATCTGCCCATTCTTTTATTGATCACCATCAACTTCTTTTCCTTTCTTCTCAGACATGCTCAGGCTTCCTCTACTGAGGAAAAAATACTCCTTCCTTTGGTGCTTTCACTGTCCAAGAATCATCTTTTAGCCTCTCCTTCCTTCTCCAGCCTGAGTTTACAAAAGAGAGCTCTCCATCTGCTGCCCACCCCGCCAGCAGGGCCCCCACCCCATCGTGGACAAACCCAGGGGACCCTTTCCCTGTCCATCCTCCCCACTTCCCCACAGCAGCTGTGGTCAGGTGGCGGAAGGCAGCCCCACCCATCCTCTTCTCCATGGAACTCTGTTCCTCGGCTTCTGTAATGGCAAGTTTTGAACCTAGATGACTGGGGGGGAGAGGGAAGAAAATTTTCCAGTCGGATGTGAGAACGCTTTCCCATCGCCCCCAGCCTGCTGGCCCAGCCTGAATCCCACCACTCACCTTGCCCTTTCCCAGACTGACCTACCCAAGGACCCTGAGCCGACCTCCTCCCCACCCCCAAGTTCACTTTTATGAGCCCATTTCTCAGCCAGTATTGCCTTCTCCTGCAGAAACCCTCCACATGGGCTGGACACAACTCGAATCTCTTTCCCCACAGTCCTTCCCCTTCCCAAATCCTTGCCCTGCGTAAGGGGCTGCCCACACTCACTTTCACCCCCATCACCCCTAGCACACGCCATGTGCCAAAGCCCCACCGCTTTGCTGAATCACAGCATCATATAATGTCCCTTTGTAGTCCCTCATTCACCTGGCAATTAATCACATCCTGCTGTGCCCCATCTCTGATGCTGTTGATTTACAGGGCGCTTCATGCCTTGTATTATTATGTAACTCCCCACGTGCTGTCTCTTCAACCTGAATTAAGTTCCGGTGGGGGCTGGGAGGGGAGTAGGCAGGGGTGCCTTATCTGTCTCTGAATCCTCCAAAGCTCTTAGCAGAGTGGCTCACACAGAAGAGGCTCAATAAGTGCGTGATGATTGATGGGCTTGCTGTTGATTTTCCTCCAGCCCATCCTTTATGCTGCTGTCAAAAAAATCTTTCTCAAGGATTGTTCTCATTACATAACTCATCTGGCTCCCTTGATTTCGTCCGCCAGCATTATTGTTTGCTGGGTGGGTGGTACCGGGTAGGGACTCTGGGGGTGATGAAGAGGCGAGTGAAGAAACAGCTGTAGAGGCCTCTGTGCAGGAAATGATTAGACGCAGAGACATATATGGAATTAAGGGATGAATGGAGGAACCGTGAGGGCCATGGGAAGTCAGAGAAATAGAGGTGTCCTCCCAAGCTCTGATCATCCAGGCTGACTTTGGGAGGTAGAACGGCTTGAGCTGATCTCTCAGATGGGTAGGTTTGGGACAGGAAGAGATGAAGGGATTCCTGGCAAGGAGAATTTGAGGAGCAAAGTGGTGCAGCTGCTAGGGCCATCATTGCAGCATCCTAGGAGTCTATAGATTTCAGGAGGGGCATCAACGTCCCCGAGTAGGCAATTTGCCCAGCTCATAAATGCAAACTTGCACAATGACACCAGTCAGAACCCTCTTGACACCCATTTGCTGTCCCATCTCCTGCCAGTTTTCCCCCACTCCTGTCACTGTGGCAGCCCTCAGCCCCTGATATGCTGTGGCATCTGAATCCAGAGAGGCAGAAGGGTGGACTTCGGGTGCTTGTCTCTGGGGAGGGTGATTCTGGGGCCCCTGGTCGCCTGTGATTGACAGCATCTGCCAAGCAACCCTGAGCAAGGCTCTGTGCCTCAACGTCTTTGCGACAGGGACCCTGCTGGGGGCCAGGCAGGTCCTCCCACGTTCCATGGGGCCACGTCAAAGATCCTGTGCATGCCATGATCCCCAAACACAGGAGGGTGAGCCTCCTGGTCCCCGCTTTGACTCTATCCTAGTCACAGAGGGAGACTCTGAAATGTTCTGGGATGAAAGGACTATCACCCCAGCAGGAAGCAGCTGCAGATGAAGGAGAGATGGGGACCGTGTGGGGGTGTGTGTGTTGACCATGTTTCCAGGCATCGTCCAGGGCGGTGTCAGAGGAGATAAATGCAAACCCAACTTGCAGACCTTGTTTCTCACACCTGTTTCCATGATGGCCTCTTCCTTTTTCTGACTTTTTTGGGGGTGTCATTTCAAATTGCAAGAATAATATAAAGCACTCTCACAACTTTTGCTCACAGTACCTGTTGTTTATCTCCTTCTCCTTTGCTGTGTGTGTGTGTGTGTGTGTGTGTGTGCGCACGCACACACACTTACACATGCACATCTTCTGAGCAAGTTGCAGACCTCCTTGCATGTCACCTCTGATTACTTCATTGTATTTCCTAAGAACAAACAGCTGTCAACATCTGGAAATTTAACATTAATCCAATGCCATTATGTAATCTGCTGTCCTTATTCACATATCAGCTGTCCCAGTGATGCCCCTGAAAGCTTTTCTCCCTGACTTCTTTTGAGCACACACCCCTCTTTTTCTTATTTTTAACTTTTTATTTGGAAATAATTTCAAGATCACAGAAAAGCTGCAAGAATGCTAGAGGGAACACCTGTGTATTGTACCTAGATTCACCTGTTGTTGACGTCGTACTCCACTTGCTTTCTCATTTACACACACTATCTCTACTTTTCCATCTACACACAAAACATTTTTTCCAAAACTACTCGAGAGTAACTTGCATACAACGTATCCCTTTACCCCTAAATACTTCAGCATGTATTTCCTAAGAAGAGGGATGTTCTCTTACATGACCACAGTACAGTTATATGCTCCATAAGATTCACAGTGATATCCTATTTTTATTGAGATGAAATTCACATAACGTAAAAGTAACCATTTTAAAGTGAACAATTCAGTGGCCTTTAGCACATCACAAGATTGTACAACCACCACCTCTATCTAGTTCAAAAACATTTTTATTACCCACAAAAGTAAACCCTGGACCCATTAAGCAGTTTCTCCCCATTCCTCACCTCCAGCCCCTGGTAACCACCGATCTGTGTTCTATCTCTATAGATTTATCTGTTCTGTACATATCAATGTAATCATACAATATGTGACCTTTTGTGTCTGGTGTCTTTTACGTAGCATAATGATTTCAAGGTTCATCCATGTTGTAGCATGTATCAGAACTTCATTCCTTTTTATGGCTGAATAATATTCTATTTTATGGGTCAACTGTATTTTGTTTATCTGTCCATCAGTTGAGGGACATTTGGGCTGTTTCCACCTTTTGGCTATTGTGAATAGAGCTGCTATGAACATATGTATACGTATATTTTTTGACTACCTGCTTTTGTATCTTTGGGGCATATACCTATCATTGGAATTGTTCATTTGTATTACCTGGGAAAGGTATTATTTAGCCTGTCCACTGTATCCTTACTATTTTATCCCCAACCTCTGGGGAGACGCTTGAAGGCCATGTGCACATCCGGCTTCTCCAGTTTCCCCTGGACCTAGCATCCGCTGCTGGTTCTTACCTGATACATCCTGTACTGCGATGGCTGTGAGGTCCTGAGTGCGCCCGCCTAGCGCCCTCTCCGCATTTGCCAGGCGGCCTAGGCCTCCTGCGCTAAGCAAGAGTGCTCCCTTCCCCCCACGGGTTCACTGATTTATCAGTTTTTCTATGTAAATACATGAATTCCTGTTTTCCTCCCCAATGTCTTATAATTCATTACTCTATTTAATTATTTTGGTGCTCAAATCACCCCAGAATTGGCCAGTGGGAGCCCCTACTAGCTGGTGTTTGTGTCCTTATGACATGCCTCCGTCTTTGTTTTGTTCTTGGTTTTGGTGTGTGTGTGTGTGTGTGTGTGTGTGTGTGTGTGTGTACCTCCTTAACTTTCTGGCATGACAAGATGTTCCTCCTGGCTTATCTTGAACCTATCCCACCCCAGTCCTGCAGTCAGCCATTCCTGGGATCTGTGGTTCACCTTAGAGGAAAATGGCATTTGGGAGCAAGGTCTGGGCACAGGTGAGCGCACACCTTTGCCAGGCCTCCTCCATGCATGGGCGGGGAGGACTAAGCTCAGGGTGTAGGGGGCAGAGCTGCTTGCCTACCTCGCCCTGGTGCTGCAGCCTCCTTCAAGGTCACAAGTGTGAAATATGCAGCCCACCGTGGCAAGTACTCAAAACAGATTGGACTTGGGCACCATTTCATGCTGTGTCTCTTTTTAGCTAAATCTCTGTGCATACCTGTGATTATTTCCATGGGAGTGGGACTACTGGGTCATAAAAAATCATGTGCTCTTTAAATATAGAAACAGATTATTTTGATGATATGTGAACACAGGGCTCTGCTGTGTTTTTACACAGGCTGGACACTGGTGTGTGTGTGTGTGCACACGCACATGTACACAGTGTCTTCTTTTGTCTAAAAGGTGAGAATGTAAAGTTACCTGTTTACTAATCTGTCTCCTCCAGGTGTGTAGGATCCTTGAGGTCAGTGACTATGCCTCTTTTATTTACCGCCAAGCACCCAATACAGTGCCTGGCGCATGCCTGAAATTCTATAAATGACTGTTGAGTGAACACTAATAGCCAAGTATAGGTGCCATGTATGGGGCACATACAACATGCCAGGTGCTATTCAAAGTGCTTTACGTGAATTAACTCTTTCAATCCTCGCAACGACTCTACTGTATCTTCCCCATTTTACAGATGAGGAAACTGAAGCTCAGGGAGGTTGAATGCCCTGCCCAAGTTCATACATCCAGGAAATGGCAAAGCTGGATTTCACTCCCAGGCAATCTGGCTCCAAATTCATGCTCTTAATTATAATAGCACACTATGGAATGGGTCGATGATGGATGGATGGACGAGTAGATGAATGTGTCGGTAGGTGGGTGGGTAGCTAGATGGATGGTTGGATGGGTGGACGTGTGGGTGGATGGATGGATGGGTGGATGAGTAGATGCATGTGTGGACGGCGGGTAGGGAGGTAGATGGATGGGTGGGTAGATGAATCAGTCATACATGATGGCTCATCCATTCCTCTCCTGCTGTCTTTGACCTAGCTTCTCACTGGGAGTGTCTCCACGTCCTCCCTTCCTGCTCCCTTGGAACTCCCTTTCACAGTGTGTCTCCTGGAGCTACAGCCCCAGATGCATTTGCAGTTACAGCTGAGGCAAGAGACACACACACAGAGAGAGAGAGAGAGGGAGAGGGAGAGAACGGACAATTGCCATCCTTGGTGTAGACCAAAGGTCACCAAGTGTCAAGTTAAGGGCCAGATTTGGCCCCTGGATATATTCCATTTGATCCACAGAGCATTACAACAAAACAAAGTTTAGTATTTTAAAATGGGGGAGTTACCTTGAATTTTGATTTCCACCTTCTCATTAGTAAAAATTGGAAGATTGGAGAACATGGGCCTTCTTATGTGCTGGGCCACTCTGAGCTGGGCTGAGAATGAGTGATCTGTGACATGAGACTCAAGGCTCTCCATTTGCTGCTGTCTTCACCCATCCCTCCTCACTCGTCACCTACTTGATCCCTGGAGGGCCTGAGTTTACAATCCCTGGTCAATACACTGCCCCTAGTCAGCTGGTGCAAGGTGAGATTCGTTTTCTTGGCTGCAACGTTCCCCTTTGACTCTGTTGAGCAAACTGTTGTCTACGAAAGTGATACTGCCCCATCGTCCACCTGTACCCCTCCCGTAGTGGACCTTGCTCCATTTCTGTGTGTTTCCTTCTGTTCACTTGAGGTCCCAAGGTTGTTAGTTACCCTGAGTTCAGTTGAAAGTCTGAGGTTGCCACTCCCCCTAGGGGTTCCCTAATCCTCCTGGCCTTGGGTCACACACACACACACACACACACACCGCCCGCTCCGCCACAGTTGGTCATTCTCCAGATCAAAGATCAATGTGTTGCAGGCACAGGGCCAGGCCATGTGCTATCAGAGACACCCCTCTGGTTAATACTTCCAAGTTCATTTGGTCATCCAGAGACTGTGAATCCCTCTGTTGTTCTGTAACCTGGTCCTCCTTTCTCCACCGTTTCCTCAAAAGCATAGGAGACACCAAGCCCCTGTACTGCTCTTATTCCTCTAGCCAGAGAGCCCTGGGCAAGAAGGAAGGAGGCAGGAGTGTGCTAGACGGGGATCGGGGGCCCAGCTCAATGGCCCATCCGTGGTGAGTGGTCAATAATCTGCTGACCGTTTTTACCCTTATCATTATGCTCATTTCTAGCTGTCACCTTTTTAATCTGAGTGTGTTAGACGGTATACTGGACTTGTAGGCAGAAAAGTCTCAGTGTGGGTCCTGACTCTTAGTTACTGAGTGTATGGCCTTGGGCAAATCTCTTCACCTCTCTGAGCTTCAGTTTCCTCATCCGTGAAATGGAGTTTGTAACAGTAACCCCTACAGTGGCTGCTGACTAGTGGATGTCTTGTCCAAAGAGGTGTTGGTGGTGCAAGACCTTCCCCATGGCCTTCGCTGCCCTGTGAGCAAGATGAGGACCGCTCTTCACCCTAGAAGATGTATATCTGGACAAGAAAATGCTGCTTCTCTGTCTTCGTTTGTTCCTAAGCAAGCGTCAGTGACAAATACTGCAGTCAGGAAGTTTCTGTCCTGGCCTCTGGTCCCATAGCAGCCCCTTCACTCGTCCTTTCCATCTGCAGGTTGATAGGAGGATGCGAAGTGTGGGTTTCTGCCAGCCGCCCAGTCAGCACAGCTTCCCATCTGTGAAACGGGTGTGGCAGCACTTCCTCGGCACTCCTTTTGTGTTAGTTGAAGCTGAATTTGAGCAGCTATCTCTGAGCACTGCCAGCGTGTCTCCTAGGGAGGTGTGGAGAGAATGAGGGTGCAAGACTTAACACTGGTTTTAGAAAACTCCCATCTTGAGTTGAATGACCAATGTGGCCGGCAGGTGTGATGATTAGCATATTACACACTTAGAACCCTAAGATCCCTTCCAGCTCTGAGATTCTGAAATTCTTGTGTCCCCTATTACAATGGCCTGTATTAGTACCCTGTCTTGTATCATTATTAGTACCCTGTCTTGTATCATTATTTGATCATTCTGATTGAAAGTTGTACAAATTCAGTTCCAACTGTTGTAAGTTTTTTAAAAAGGAGTATATAGGCTATCAATACTAAAACAGTATAGCTTCAGGCAAAGCTGGATCCGGAGACACCAACTGTTGCCGCTCGTTTGTCTGCATCCACCTGTCTGCTCTGATTTCTTCTGCATCTCCTCATGATGTTTAAAGATGGACCCCAGTAGCTCCAAGCTTATGTCTCACCAGCTCAGAGACCCCAAAAAGAAAGCAAGTGCCTTTTGCTCAGCAGCTCCAGCAAAAGTCCTGAAATTAGGTTTTGTTGAGCCTCATCAACCAAGCTTGGGTCACGTGCCCACTCCTAACCAATCACCATGGCCAGGGGCACATGATGACCTGATTAGCTGGGCCTGGTGCCCCACTGGCATGAGAGGTGTCAGGCTCCCCAGAACCTCAGGGCGTATTGAGAGGTTGGACTTGACGACTCCAAAGCCATTCTGAGATCTAATGTTTGAAACTTCTGCAGTTCTCTTTTGTTCACTTCGTCAGCAGCATAGCCCTGTTGTTAAGAGCTAGACCACCTACATTCAAGTGCTGGCTGCACCACTTTCTGGCTATGTGAACTTGAGCAAGTTACTCAACCTTCCTGAGCTGCAATTTTCTCATCTGGAAAATGAGAACAATAATCATGTGTACCTTGGAGGCATGCTGTGAAGATTAAATGAGTTAATCCTTGCAGAGCGCTTAGAACAGGTTCTGGCACGTAGTCAATTCTCTGTGCGCGTGCTTGGTGCTGGGGATTCCAAGATAAACCAACCAGACTTGCTCCCTACACTTAGCGAGTGCATAGTCTGGGGGCAGGCTGGGGTTCTTTTAATCAACACATTTGGAATGAGGACATAATGTTAGAAATCAATTGAACAGGTGATTATAATGCAAATTGATAAGCGTGAGACCCCAGGAGGGTTACTTAATGAGAGTTTCCAGAACGGAAGGATTAGCAGGAGATATCTGGGTGAATTTGGAAGTGGGAAGAGTGTACCTGGCAGACGGAACAGCGAATACAAAAGCCTGGAGACAGGACTGAGCGTGCCGCCTCGCAGAGGCAGATGAAGTTGAGCGTGGCTAGAGGCTGGCGTTTGAGGTTGAGGTTGGGAGGTGGGGGTGAGGGTAGCAGGGGGAGCATCTATGGCGAGGCTGGAGAGGGCACTGGACGACAGATTGCCCTCAGAGGGTCTTGGAAGCCCTTGTAGGAATCTGGGCTTCAGCTTAAGGGCTGTGCAGATGCCCTGAAGAAATTTTTATTTTGTTTAGTTTTTTAAATTGTTTTATTTTTAACAGCTTTTTTGAGGTATAATTGATGTATGGTAAACTGCACACATTGAAAGGGTACAATTTGATAAGTTTGTGATATGTGTACACCAATGAAGCCATCACCACCATCAATAAGGAACATCTCCATCACCCCCCAAAAGTTTCCTTGTATCCCTTTGTAGCAGCCCCCCTCCTGCCACTTCCAGATGCCCCAGCCCTAATCCATGACTGATCCACTTCCTGTCACCATAAATTATTAATTTGCATTTTCTAGAAGTTTATATGGGACAGTGGAATCCTATAATTTGAACTTTTTTTTTAGCCTGGCTTCATTCACTCAACATAATTATTTTAACATTCCTCGACATTGTAGCATATATTAATACTTCATTTCCTTTTATTCCAGTAGAGTAGTAGTCCAGTAGTAGTTTGTTATCTGTATACCTATAGATAGGCAACTGAGTCTCTTCCTCTTTGGGAATATTACAGATAATCCTGTTATGACCATTCATGTAAAAATCTTGGTGTGGACATACATATTTTCATCTCTCCTGAGTAAATACTTAAGGGTGGAATGGCTAGATCATATCACAGGTACAATAACAAACTTTTAAAGAAACTGCTGAGCTGTAGTACCATTTCACGCTCCCCTGCCAACAGGTCATGAGAGTTCCAGTTATGTCACATCCTCAGCAACACTTGATGTTGCCAGTCCTTTGCTTCAGTTATTCTAATACTTGGGTAGTGGTGCTCATTGTGGGTTTTTTTTTTTTTTAATTCCTTTATTTTTATTTATATTTATTTATTTATTTTTGGCTGTGTTGGGTCTTCGTTTCTGTGCAAGGGCTTTCTCTAGTTGCGGCAAGCGGGGGCCACTCTTCATCACAGTGCGCGGGCCTCTCACTATCGCGGCCTCTCTTGTTGCGGAGCACAGGCTCCAGACGCGCAGGCTCAGTAGTTGTGGCTCACGGGCCTAGTTGCTCTGCGGCATGTGGGATCTTCCCAGACCAGGGCTCGAACCCGTGTCCCCTGCATTGGCAGGCAGACTCTCAACCACTGCGCCACCAGGGAGGCCCCATTATGGTTTTAATTTGTATTTCCCTCATGACTAATGATGTTGAGCATCTTTCCACATATTTATTTGCCAAATGTATATCTTCTTTGGTAAAGTGTCTGTTAAAACCTTTCTCTCATTTTGTATTGGGTTGTTTGTTTTCTTATTATTTAGTTTTGAGAGTTCTTTATATCTTCTGGATATGTGTCCTTGATCAGATATACGGTTTGCAAATATTTTCTCTGAGTCTGTGACTTGACTTTTCATTTTCTTAGCAGTATCTTTCAGAAAGCAGAAGCTCTAAGTTCTGACAAGGTCCAAGAATCAATTCATTCTTTTATGAATGGTGCTTTTGGTGGTGTATTTAAGAAATATTTCCCTAGATCTTTGCTTAAGATTGTAAAAGTTTTCTCCTGTTTCTGTCCCTTGTTCAATCAATTATGAAGAGAGGGAATTGATATCTCCAACTATGATTGTAAATTTGACTATTTCTCCTTGCATTTGCATCAGTTTTTGCTTAGTATATTTAAAGCTCTCTTAAACATTTAGGATTGCTGTGTCCTCTTGATTAATCGAATCCTTTATCATTGTGAAATGACCTTCTTTATCCCTACTGATAGTCTTGGCTCTGAAATCCACTTTGTCTGATATTAATACAGCCACTCCAGCTTTTGATTAGTTAGTAGGGTGTATCTTTTTCCATCATTTTGCTTTTAACATATTTGTGTCTTTATGTTGAAGTGCATTTCTTGTAGGCAGCATAGAGTTGTGTCTTGCTTTTTTATCCAATTTGACAATCTCTGCCTTTTAATTGGGGGACCTTAGACCAGTTACATTTATTGAGATCATAGATATGGTTAGCATTAAATCTCTCATCTTGTTGTTTGTCCCTTCTGTTCTTTGTGTCCTTTTTCTCCCTCTTTTTCTGCTGTCTTTTGGATTGATTGAATATCCTTATGATTCTATTTAATTTCCTTTGTTATTATACTAGCTCTAATTCTTTGTTTTGTTACTTTAGTGGTGTCTTCAGTATTTATAGAACAGATCTTTAACTTATCGGTCTGTCTTCAAGTGTATCACATCACATAGAATATGCCTTAGTATACTTCCATTCCCACCACACCGGACCTTTCTACTATTATTGTCATACACTTTACTTTTGTGTGTACAGTTGACCCTTGAACAACACAGGTTTGACTTCATGGGTCCACTTATAAGTGGATTTTTTTCAATAAATATGCACTACAGTACTACATGATCCATGGTTGGTTGGCTGAATCTGTGACTGCAGAACTGTGGATATGGAGGGCCAACTATAAAATTATACATGGATTTTTTTACTTCACGGGGTCGGCACCCCTAACCCTCACATTGTTCGAGGGTCAAATGTATTATAAACACCACACTACCTTGTTTTTGTTTAAACAGTCCATATCTTTTTTAAGGGTTTGTATAAATTTTAATATCTTACATATTTGCCTATGTAGTTACCGTTTCCAACGCTCTCCATTCCTTGTGAAGATCTATAGTCCCATCTGGTGTCATTTTCCTTCTGTCTGAAAGACTTCCTTTAACATTTCTTAAGAGTATGACTCTGCTGGTGATGAATTCTTTAGGGTTTGTGTGTCTGAAAAATGTCTTTATTTTGCCATTGTTTTCAAAAGATATTTTTGCTGGTAGATTTACACTTCTTTTCTTTCCATATTTTAAAGCTGTTACCCCACTATCTTCTCACTTGCATTTTTTCCAGTGAGAAGTCTGTCGTCATTATCTTTGTTTCTTTGTATATTATGCATCTATTTTTTTATGGCTACTTTTAAGATTTTCTCTTTATCACATGTTTTGAGAAATTTGATTTTGAAGAACCTTAATACAGTTTTCTTTATGTTCCTTTGGGCTTCCTGAGTGGGTGTGTTTATAGTTTTCATCCAATGTTGTAAAATTTTCAGCCATTGTTTCTTCAAGTATTTTTTCTGCATTTTCTCCCCTTTCTCCTCTCCTTTGAGGACTCTAGCTGCACAAACATTAGGCAACTTAAAGTTGTCCCACAGTTCACTGATGCTCTATTCTGTTTTTTCTTCTCTCTACTCGTTGTGTTTCCTTTTAGTTTCTATTGCTGTCTTCAAGTTCATTAATCTTTCCTTCCACACTGTCTAATCTACTGTTGGTCTCATCCAGTGTCTTTTTCATTACACACATTGTAGTTTTCATCTCTAGACGTTAGGTCTGTCTTTTTTGTATCTTCCTTATCTCTACTTACCTTTTTGAACATATGGAATTCAGTTATAATAACTTATTGCATCCCTATCTGCTCATTCTAATGTATAGATCAGTTCTGGGTCACTATTGATTGCTTTATCTTCTCATTATGATTGTAATTTCCAGCTTCTTTGCATACCTGATAATTTTTTAATGGGTTCCAGACACTGCATGTTACCTTGTTGGATGCTAGATGTTTTTGTATCCCTATCAATATCCTTGAGCTTTGTCTGAGAGGCAGTTAAGCTACTTGGAAGCAGTTTGATCCTTTTGGGTCTTGATTTGAATATTTGTCTGATGGAACCAGAACATTGCTAAGTTTGGAGCTATTTGTTGCCTCCTTCTGAGTACTTGACTTAGTGTCCCATGAATCCTGAGCATTGCCAGTCTGGCTGGTGGCTACGGGCACTATTCCCAGCCCTACCTGAGTGTCAGGCCTTGTTCTCTGTAGTCCTTTTGGGTGGTTCTTCCCCTGGCCTTCAGTAGTTTCCTCACACACAGGCCAGATCGGTACTCAGCTGCGTACTGCAGGGTTCCCTCTGCGTTCTCCAGATCTCTCTGCACTGCTCTTGTCTCTCCAGTGTCCTGTCCTGGACCCTCAGCTCTATCTCCTCAATGCAAGGAGTCCACTAGTTTCCACCTGGGTTTCCCCTACTGAGCCGTAACCTGGAAACTTCTCAAGTCAGTAAGCTGGGGCAGTCACTGGACTCACTTCTTATTTCTCATCTTTCGGTTACCACTGTCCCTCATTGTCTGATGTCCAATTGCAAACAAATTATTGTTTTGTATGTTTTGCCCACTTTTCAGTCTTTGCAGGCTTGGGGGTAAGCTGGTCTCTGTTACTCCATCTCGGCTGGAAGTGAAAGTCCCCTGAGCAGTTTAAATCAGGGAAGAAATGGACCATCTTCACCTTTTAGAACAATCCCTGTTTCCAGAAGTTCTTTCTAATCTGTATGGGGCCATAGGCAACCAGGTCCCTCTGCCTGAGTGAGCTCATTTTTCCAGCCTCCTCCAACCCAGAAAGGTGGTGTGGGCATGAAGCCAGACCTTCGGGACCAGCCCTGTGCCTCTCCTGGGAAGCGGCCCAGCCTCCCCCACTGTCGCCTCTCATTCCTGTCCATGGGTCCCTGGCTCTCAGAGGCAGGTAGCGTTTGGGTGAGGGAAGGAGCTCATCACTGATGCCAGGAGAGCACTCATGGGCCACAGGAAGAGAAACTTGCCTTTACACTACAACAGCGCTTCTGCATCGGGCTTGCCCGCCTCCTGCCCCTGTAGGGTCAGCAGACCGAGGATTTTATCCCCTTCTTAGAGGCTGAAGTTGTGGGAGGTCATCCAGTTGCTAAGTGGCATGGTTTGTATCTCTGGACACTTGTGCCAGTTTTGGGACCCAAGGCTTCAATTTGGGTGGCCCTGAGGGGTCCTTTGCCCCTGCGCATGTCCCAGGAGGCCCAGCAGGAAAGCCTGGGAGTGAGCGTCAGAGCCACCGACACAGCCTCTCTCGCCGCAGGGATCTCTTTGAGCTGAGGCCAGGGAGCGCTCAGTGAAACACCCCCCAGGGGACCATTTGCAGAGGCTGGTCTTGCCTGGTCAGTGCAAAGCCAGCAGGGATTGATGAGGATGACCGAGAGGGTGCCATCCTCGTCAGGGAAAAGCAGGGCTTTGTGGAAGGATGCCCTTGGATGCTGTGTTGTTGCTGTGTGCAAAGTGCTACCTAGGAGGAGCCAGTGGAATTTTCCACCAAGGCCAAATCATGGCAGACTGTGCTGGACAGCAGCATCTGATTCCTGTCTGTCCCTGCGTCCCAAGTGCTCAGAACACTGGAGAGGGTGGGGGGAAGGGATGAGGTGGGCTTCCGAGTCTCCAGACATGGGAAGAAATGGCACAGGGGTACGATGGAGAAACTTCACCACCGTACATACCTAAGAGCCAAGAAGTCACATTGCCTGGTGTCCTCAGGGTGTCATTGGTGGAGGGAAGGGCACTGCATGTGGATTTTAGAGCTGCTTCCTGATTACTTGACCTGCAACACTCCCAACCCCTGAAACTCTGACTCAGAGCCTCCAAACTGGAGGGTCTTCAGGCTAATCCTGTGTATGCATGTTTAATTCTGTGTATGTTGCATTATCCCACCTGCTGTTTTAAACTGGAATTAGCTGCCCAAATCCCCAAACTGAGAGATGTCATGGAAAAACCTGAATTTCCAACTCCTTTTGAAAATTTTAGAAGCTCGGGCAACTGTGAGCTGAGCGGTGGCCACTCTGCAAGCCCCCACCGTCCCCACCACTCCCTATTGCCTCCCACACAGCAGGGCCACTGGGAACTCACCACTTCCTGTGGATGGACACTCACCTGGTGATCCTGTGGATGTTGGAAGGCCTGTCCTCTGTCAGGTATGGCCTGCCCCCTCTAGTATCCACGCAAGGGTCCCTGAAGCCACACTTAAGGGGTCATCTCCCTTTCCTTTGTGACAGCCTCGAGCTGAGTAACATGCTGCCACGTCTCCCTGTCACCCAGCTCAGACCTGTGAGCCCTGACTCCCTATGTGATGGGGCTTCCCTAGCAAACCTGTCCCTCGAGAAAGTTCTGTGAAGCTCAGTCCTAGAAAGAGTGGAGCAATTTGCATGTTGGCAGAGGGCAGAGCCTCACGCCAAAGGCTCCTGCAGGGGGCCTGGCAGAGCTGGCCCATCCTCTTTAGAGGTGAAAAGAGAAGCCCAGGAGAAGGGCAGGGACCCCTCCATGTCAGGTGTCCCTCTGTGGCAGGGTAGAGCTCAAGGCCAGGCTCTCCCACTTCATTCAGGGCTCGTTCCACAGTCAACTTTGTCTCAGAAGTCTGTTTCATCAAAAAATTGTGATGCACCTGCCGTGTGCTGGGCCCTGGGGTAACCAGGGCGAGGAGGCAAGGTCCCTGTTCCCACAGGTCCTCAGAACAATGACAGCTAACATGGAGGGACACTCTTGAAACCAGTAAATGTTCATGCTTACAGGACCCACAGAGGATACTGACTACATGGATGGCAAACTCAAATGTCCCCAGGGCCAGACTGATGCCAGGTTGCAGGAGGGTGGGGGGAGGTGGGTGTAAGCAGTGAGGAATAGTGGGGACTTCGGTGCCTCTAAGGGAACAGTCACACTCATGCCATCCAATAGTTCACCTTGTGGGAAGGTGAGATCCAGGAGCCAGATATTCCCATTTTCAAGAAAATCCAGAAATCTGCACTTTTATATGTAAGTTTCCTAATTTTTAAACCTGTCTCCATGCCAACAACAAAAAATCGTCTCCAGACTGGATACAGCCTTTGGCCACTGCCCACTGCTCATGAGACACAGAGAAGGAGAGGCTTTTCCTGAGATCACACAGCAAGATAGTGACCGAGCCAGGCCTCAAACCCGAGTCTCCTGATCCAAGCGAGGGACCTCATGGGCCTGCTTCACATTAACTTCAAAGTCCCTTCTCTCTTCTGGATATGGGACAGTATTTTAGCTTTGGGCGCAAACCACTTAGGGTGAGAAATACAGCCCTCCTGAAACTTCTATAACAAACAGATTGGGAAACTGACATCAAGTCATGTTAATTCTTCTGCCACCTTCTGAATTTTAATCCTGACGTTGTATTTGACATGGAGCCGCTTTTGCTCCTTCCTGCCAGAATGCAGGGGACCCAATGCCTCTTGTTAAAGGAGGCAGGGCCTGTTTTGCATGGGGTGTATGGAGCCCGGAGTTCTCTTCTGGGGGCAGGAGTGGGGTCCACTCTGCATGGTCTGTCCCACTGTGTCCACAGCAGCCCCTTGGCAACGACCTTCTCTCCCAAAGCCTGGGCCTCCAGGAGCCCGTCTCAGTTAGCAGGAGCTTAGGCACCACTGATCAGATGGGAGGCACAGGTCTTTTTGCTGGATTTGAATCCTGGCTCTGCCACTTACCAGTTATGTGACCTCGGGCAAGTCACTTCACCTCTCTGAGCCTCAGGAGTCTTCATCTATAAAACGGGTTTAGTAATATTTACATGCAAAGTTGTAGCATAACTCTGTTCCTACCTGAAGTTGCTATAGGTAGGAAAGATGGACTTACCACGTGGCTGTTAATAGTAGTGTTAATTGCAGCAAATAAACATGGAGTTCAACTGAATTAGAAAAATTTTGGGTAACAACAGATTTGGCAAATGCTTTCCCCTTCTGATTTATACCTAGGTTAATTTTGTTTAATTTTAATAAACATTTACATCGCACTTACTAAGTGGCAAACTCTACGCTAAGCACTTTGCAAATATTGACTCATTTAAATCCTTGTAACCACTCTCTGTGGCAGATACTACTTTAGAGATTTCCAGATAAGGAAACTGAGACACAGAGAGAATCAGTAACTTGCTCCAGGACGTGCCGCTGGCAGGTGGCAGGGCTGGGCTGCAAAACCGATCTGTGTGGGAGAGGGTCTGAGCGCACAACTGTGTACCTCCCCTTTTCTGCTTCTGAAACACAAGTTCCAGTTTGGAATTGACCAACTCAGAGAAAGAAGCCGTCCTTTCTCTACCTGAGGAAGCGGTTGAAAGACTGTGCCTTGGGAGACAAAAGGCATGGGGTCAAATCCCCACTCTGCCTCCTGCCTGGCTGTGTGACATCGGGCAAGGGATTCCCCTCCCCTGAGCCTCGCTTTCCTTGTCCCTCAACTGGGCTAATACCATCACCTACGTCTCAGTTGGAAGAAAGTGGAGCCAGCCATGGATGTGAAAGTGCTTTAGAAAGTCTTAAATGCAGGATTTGGCATTTGGGGGAGTTAAATAGTCAGGATCATAAAGCTGGTTTTCACTAAAAAGTGTCCAGCCCTTAAGCATTGCCCTCCCTTTTCTATGAGGATCCCATGAAACTGTCAGGCAAAGAGCTGTGCCTGCCCCCCACCATGGCGAGTGGTCGTTCTGTCCTGGGGGCGGGCCGTGTCCCTTAGGCCTGTCCTCTGGCCCTGCCTGGACTCTTTGCTCCAGGATTTGGGTGTGTTGACAGTCCAGCACTAAGAGGCTCAGCCCTCCCTCAACGCAAAGCATCGATACCCATGTGGGTCGTAAGAGGATTTCTGCCTTTGCGTTGCTTGGCAATATTTTGTTTAAATGAATTTATGCCAGGGATTAATATAGTTTGTGAGCTGAACTGCTTACTTGGCAGGAAGGCGGAAATGAATCAGGGTTTTAAGAAACCTGATGTAAAAACAGTTTTTAGAATGAGGGCGTGCAGATGAAGCTTAGGGGTGCGGAACTGGGCTCCAGAGGGCCCATCCCTGGTTAACATCCCTGCTGGGCCACTTCCCCGCTGTGGGACCCTCCACCTGCAGCCAGAGCTCTCCATCTCCTCTGCAAAGTAACCATCACAGGGTGGTGAGGCTGCGTGATGCCTGGCAGGGAGAGCAGGCTCTGCGCCCCCAGCGCCCAGAGGGCCCGGCATGGCGTGGACGCATACAGTGGATCCTCTTGCTTCTCAGATTCCATGTTACTTATTAAATTTGCCTACTAACTAAATTTTATTTGTAACCCCCAAATCAGTACTCACGGTGCTTTTGCAGTCATTTGCAGATATGTGCAAAGCGGTCACCCAATGTGAAAGTTCCCAGCTGAGGTTGAACAGGGTGTCGCTCTGCTTTCTTGTTTCAGCTCTCATGTGTCAACAAGTGTGCTTCCTGGTGGTCTACATGGTGCCATGTTTTTCACGTTTTTGCATTTTTTGTTGGTGATTTTGCTGTTTTAAGTGGCCCCCACACACGGTGCTGAAGTGCTGTCTAGTGTTCCTAAGCCAGGAAGGCTGTGATGCGTCTTATGAGGAAAATACGTGTGTCAGATGAGCTTCGTTCAGGCGTGAGTTCAATGTTAACGAATCAACAGTAGATACTAAATCAGGTGTCTTTATACAGAAACACACATAAAACAAGGTTATGTATGGATCAGTTGACGAAAATGTTGTCAGTTGAGGCTCACGGGAACCTATCCCTGTATTTCCGCTAGGAGCAGTGTTTCAGTATTCACTAATTCAGTGTTTGTCGAGATTTTATAGAACATAACTACCACTAATAATAAGAATCAACTGTATAGCAATAGTTATTATCATTATTATGGTTTTTATTCTTCAAAAGGGAGTCAGGAAAGAGGTTGGATTTGGAGTTCTCCCAACTTGACAGCGGTTGTGAGGATCAAATGTGATAAAGGCTGTGAAGGGTGGTTGTAAACTGTGAAGTCTGTGGATAAGCATTACCTTAACTATCACATGGACATCCTGCTCCAGGGAAGTCATCCTGCACTGAGGACTCTGGGGAGGGCCTGCCTTGTTCCTCGGGGCTGAGATCGAGCTTTAGGGCCTTTAAGAGACCTCACTGAAACGGGACAGGGGATGTCCTAGTGGACCTCACAGGCACCACTTCCCTGCATGTTAGTCATTTGCCAAAGCTTGGATGAGGGCTGTTCCTGGCTGATGTCCATTCTGTGGCCACCAAGCAGTCTGGGCCACCTTGCCTGGACAGACGCATGGCTGCCTTACTGCTCCTAGCCTCCCCTCTAGGTTCCGTACATCCATTCTCCACATCACAGCAACTGGACTCCTCACCCTTCCACTTTCTGCCCTTTAATGGCTTCCCATTTTTCCCAGGAAAAAACCCAAAGCCCTGCCCATGGCCCACGAGTCACTGGGCGGTCAGGCTCCTGCCTACGTCTCCAGCTTCATTTGATACCACGCTGCCTCTTGCTGTCTGCTCCAGCCCCTCTGGCTTCCTCCCAGATCCTTGAATGCATTGTGTCCCTCCTGCCACAGGGCCTTTGCACTTGCTAGACCTCTGTCCCTATTCCCATTACCCACTCCCCACCTCCAACACCTTTACCTGTTCACAGCCTGCACACCCTTCAGGTCTCAGCTGAAGTCACTTCCCTGATGACCCTTGCCCCAGGACAAAGGGGGCCCTGTGACGTAGCCCCCACTCTACCCCACTTTCCCCTTTATAGAACCTGTCTCAGTGACATTTCACATTCATTGGAGTGACCATTTTGTAAATGACCATCTCCCCATCTCTTCCCCTAGACTTTAAACTCCATGAGGTTAGACACTAGGGCTGCCTTAATTCACCACTGAGTCCCCAGAGCAGAGCAGAGGGCCTGGCATGTCTAGGTGCTCAATAAACACTTAGCATTTGAGCAAACAGCCATCCCCATGCAGCCCATTGGGGAAAATCCTACTGGACACGACCCAGGCTCTCCCCTGCAGTTCTGGGAGGATGATGAGCAAGCATCTGCAGAGCCCAGCCATGCACATGGATTATCTTCTTTGACTCACAACCGCGCAATGAAGTGGCGAGCTAGTATGTGCCCCATGCTGGAAGAAAACGATGGTGAGGCTCGGAGAGACTGGCCTAAGGTCACACAGCTAAGAAGGGGCAGGGGCAGGATTTGCACCCAGGCCTGGCTGACCCAGGGGCCTGTGCTCTGAGCCTCTCCCTCCCGCCCCTCCCTTGTCTTCCCACCTTTGGTTTGTCCACACCCTGTGCATGACAGTTTTATATGTGAAGGGATGCATCATTTAGGGGATGGAGGACTTGACCTCATGTCACCAGCCTTTCTGATGTTTTCTTCTTTATATACACTGCTTCCAAAGGCACAGCAAGATAGAGCCCATTGCTGATCTGTTCTTGGGGCTCTTGCTTGGCTGGCTGCCCTCAGCATGTCACTTTGCAGAAAGGTGCTTACCTCTTAGAAAAGCCAAGTCTGACTGAAGGATTCAGTGCCTACTGGCAGCATTGGACATGCTTGGAGAGGCTTTGGCCTCTGATAGGTCTTGGGTGAGGGAATGGGGAGGGGTTGGTCCTAGGATGCTGAGATAGCAGGACTCATTTGACTCACCTCCCGCCCCCCATTTTATGCATGAGAAAAGTGAGGGCCAGGAAGGGGAGCGAATTCATCCAAGGTCATAGAGTAAGTTTCAAAAGCAAAATGAGAAGCTGAGGCTCTGGGCTCCCTGAGCAGTGTCACTCACTTTTGTCTCAAGGTCTCACTGGTGAAATGGGGACTGGGGAAGGTTCTTTGTCTCTCCCAGTCTGTCATGGTATCTGAAATTTCACCATGAATTCTTTTGTCTTAGAGGAATTTCTGCTAGTTCTCTAACAGAATGAAAATACCCTTGGATGGGTGAAGTTGGGGGGGAGAGCCTCAGTCATCAGCCACATAATTTGTTCATTAATGTCTCCGTCCATCCCCTTCTTTCTCCTTCTGCATCTTCATCTATCCACTTACCTGTCTCTCCAACCATCCATCCACCCATCCATCCATCCATCTACCCATCCATCCCCTCATCCATTCCTTTTACCAGATTCTTACTGAACACCAATTCTGTGACTGGCTCTGTGGGGTAGAGAGATGAATATGGCTCAGGTCCGGCCTCTGCAGAGCCCCCAGTACCCTGGAGGCAGCAGGTCTGTGAGGCCACGTTTCCCCTGCACCGTGAGGACCACACTAGGGGGAGCTTCACAGCCTGGCTTCACAAAGATGAGATGGCCCAACAGAAAGACCCCGACCCTGAGATCTTCATCCCGACTCTTGCTATCAACTGGCTGTGTGTGCTTGGGGAAGACCCCTCCCCTCTGGACTCCGTGTACGCATCTGTGATGTGGGCAGGTTGGGCTAGATGAGAGTTTCCCAGATTCCAGTCATTCTCATGTCTCCTCCTCACCTGTAGATGAGGTCACCTGTCCTGAAAAGTACTTTGTGTTTCTATTCAAATGAGCTCACTTTTTAAAAAATCAAAATGAAACCTTATTGCTACCATAAATGGAAAAAAATGGTAACAGCAGTTATGAATAGAAAGTAACCATAAAAAAAAAAAAAAGGCAAACTGCTGGTTAAATTGAGGTGGACATTGCTTCCCACCAGTGGAGCCCTGCTGTCTTGGCTCTGTCCTGGCCACTCTCTCCTGCACCCTTTGGATGTGCCCCGGGCCTGGCCCCTTCTGAGAACTCACACCTCTGCAAGCCTCCCAGAAGGCAAGGGTCAGGAAGCCATGAGCCGGATTCTGTAACTCAAACCGGGTGGTATCTGCTTCAAATCCTGATGGCAGAGAGAAACCAATATGGAAATCTGAAGCCTTGCCATCCGCTAGCTCCACGGCGTCAGGTGCTGACCGTCACTCGGAGAGGACCCTGACCCGTTCTAATCTTACCTTCGGCCACCAGACTCCTCCACTCCGTCTCCACCCCGCCACCCTTGACCCAGGGCCCCCAAAGCCCATGACCCTGTAGGGCCCCCAGGGCATGGCCTTCCAGAATCTCTCTGTGTCATTAGCAGGTCTGATCAGAGAAAAATGTCTCTTGGATACTCCAGGGCCTGAAATGCCCCCACTCTTCTTGCCCCTGGAAGGCAGGCAGCCTGGGGGAGCCAGGAGACCTGGCTTTGGGGTGCGCTGTGCTCTGACGGCTCCCTGTGCCGCCCCACCTCTGAAGTTCAGGGGGCTGTGGTGCCCTGAACTGACTTCAAGGGTATTATTTACTCGAAAAAATGTTCCATTTTGGATTCAGATTTCAGAAGGATATTTGAAATGCTGAACCTACTGCCAGCTCTTTTGAGGACACAGAAAAGCCCACTCTCTCCTCTGGCCTTGGCTCCCGCCTGGGGCACTGGGGGGAGGGTCATCTTCGTAGCACCCAGCCCCCATACCCAGATCTGAATAGCCAAGCCGGGAAAACCCAGAAGGGGAAAAAATGTTAAAAACATAACACTGGGCTTTGCATTAGAAAGTGCTTTTTCTCTCTAGTTAATAGTTATGTTCTCTCCTGCAGATCTTGTCTTTCTTTCATTCATTCATTCCACCAGGCTGGTGTTCAACTGACAAGCACCTGTAGGTTATTTATAGCTTGTGTCCCTCTTGGTACATGCCCCGTGTAAAATATTTTAAACATCATACCTAAACATATTTATTGAGCACACACTGTGTGTGTGTGTGTTTCAGCCACTGAGTTTGTCAAGCCCTTGGACACACCAGTGTCCAGACACGGTCCGTCCCTCAAGAGCTTATGGTCCCCTGTGGGAAGAGACACACCCACCCTTGCAGGGCAAGGATGGCTGTGACGGAGACCCAGACACGGCACCTGCCGTGGGAGCTGGAGGAGGGCACCCTCCCATCTTGGCCAGAAATGCAGCAGAGACGTTTTGGAAAAATTACCCCGAGGGTGAAATTCCACACCCCAGACTCTTATTGAATCCCCTTATTGACAGAGCAGGAAGGTACCTGAGAGATCTTTGAGGCCAGCATTCCCAAAGTGGGTTCTGAGGAATGCTAGTTTTGTGGGTGTTAATAGACATTACTCCCCCCCAAAAGTTTGAAAGTCAAGTTAGTTTGGGAAATGCTGGGTCAAGCAAAACTAAGCCGGTTTCTATGTTTCAGGACTTATCAGAGCCTGATGTGTTCATTGCTTTGTGAAATCTACAAGGGTGGCAGGGGCTACAGCATGAACCATGGTCCCCTCTAAGCAGCCTCTCAAAAGGCTAGTGCTTCCCAGAGCTTATTCAGGGGGATTCTAATTTAGTCCATCCCCTGGGCACAGATAGGGAAACTGTGGTGCAGAGAGTGGCTGGCACTTGGCCAACATCTCACAGGAAGCAGAGGGCCGATCTGGGACTAGAACCCAGGGCTCCTCCCCTGCACGCAGGCTGTTTAGGGCGTGTGGTTTGGGCTTTGGCTGCTAGTGCCACGTGAGAAGCATGGAATCCACATGGGCTGAAGCAATCCTGGGAAGATTCCTGGAAGAAAGTCTGGGGCCCCTGGGAGCCAATGATTCGTGACTTTATTGGCTGAACAGTGGTGTTACTGAGAAGCAGTACTCACTGTAACCTCATCGATGCCCAGTTTGCTGAAAGGGGACTTCAGGATGGGGAAGGCCTCCCACCAGAGATTAGTCCCTGAACTCACAAAGGATGGAGGCACTTGGAGGTGTATTTTCTGGGTCCCCTCTTCTGGGGAGCCTCCCCTGATGGCCACCTCTAAATCAAAATGATCCCCCACACCCCCAGTTCTCATTCCGGGTGTTTTGTAGTGTCGTGTTACCCTTACTTCATCTGCCTTGTGAGTTTTGTTCTCAGCCAGTGTGAGATCCCCACTAGTTTATAAGTCATTTGCGAGCAGAGCTGGTGGTTCCTCCTTCCTTGTTGTGGTTAATGTTTATCAAGAGCTCGCTGTAAGCCGGGCATAGGCCTCCATGCTTCCCCTGCATCCTCTCAGTTTATCTTCATCACTGCCCTCTC
The DNA here is from genome assembly GCF_028023285.1 of Balaenoptera ricei. Lineage (NCBI taxonomy): Eukaryota > Metazoa > Chordata > Mammalia > Artiodactyla > Balaenopteridae > Balaenoptera > Balaenoptera ricei. The sequence continues at coordinate 100,408,808 of NC_082649.1, read as the reverse complement.
CAGTGGCTATTTCTAGTCCCATTTTATGGAGGAGAAAACTGAGGCACAGGAGGTTGAAGTGACTTGCTCGAGAACATGGGCCAGTAAAGATGAAGTGAAGATTTTAACTCAGGCCTTCATTTCTCTTTATGGGCTGGCTTGTGAAATCGGATGCAGTTGAGTTGTGGATAATCCCGCAGGCTTCCTGCTCTCCTGGAGCAGTGACCTGAAGCCTGGGGGTTGGGGCGCCCACCCAGGGACCGTGCTCCAAGCTCAGCCCTGTCTCGGCTGGTTTACCGTTAGAGGATCCAGGGAGCAAGGTGCAGTCACCTGCAATTTAGAAGGTCAAGAGTCGTTGACTGACAGCTGGCATGGCCTTCAGCTTCCCATACCCCCTACCCCTGTGCCCAGCCTTGCCCCAGGCCTTCTGGAGACCTAGTCTCACTCACCCTCATGTCGCTTCCGAACTTTCCATGCCGGGGGTCTGGTGGTTTTCCCGCCAATCACCCCTCATCTTAGCCTTTCACCTTCATTTACGGACAGAAAAACGTGGGCGCGGGGTTCATAGCTGTTGTCAGTGTGGATAAAATGTTAACAGTGGTGACACCCAAGCAGCACCCTCCCTGCAGTGCTGGCTGGGCCAGGGGCCGGGGTCTCCTTTCTTCCAGAATTAAAAATTTGCCAGCGAGGACAGATTGCTCATCAGTCTTTCATCCCAGCAGCCCCCGTTGGAGAAGACAGGGCACCGCCGACAAGGCAGGCCTGGCTGTCCACAGCCTGGGCCCTTGCCACCGTGTGTGTGAGTTCAGGGCCTCAGGTGAGCAGCAGGTGGGCCCAGCCGAGCCTGGGGAGGCCCCTTGAACATCACGGAAGGGTACTGGGCGTGACAGGTGGCCGATTTTGCTTTCTGCCTCATACAGGATGAAATGGAGAGGCCCACAGAGGGTCAGCAAAATGAGTGTGTGGAAACTAAATAGTCAGGAGTCATCTAAATAACCCATAGCTAGTCCTGTCCGGTTAAAACTATGGGATATATACCCTGGAAAGTTGCTAAGAGAGCAGCTCTTAAATGTTCTCACCGCAAAAAAGAAATGGTAATTATGTGACGTGATGCAGGTATTAGCTAATGCTACAGTGATCATCACTTTGCAATATATAAATATATCAGATGACACCTACACCTTACACTCACATAATGGTATATGTCAATTATGTTTCAGTAAAGCTGATATATATACCCTCCACATTCTAACCAAGTGGAAGAAGTTCATTAAAAATTCCCAACAACAAGACACTTCATGGGCTAATGTGTGTGAGGACCTAAGCATGGGGCCAGTTTGGAGAAAGCATCCTCGTCGGCAGTGCTCGTTATTATTATTGTCATCAATGTTGTTGCCCCTGCTACAGAACTCACTTGCCGTGCTGGTCTAAGGCGTGTTGGGTAACTCCTCTGGGACTCATCTTCCTTATCTGTAGCATCATTACAGTACCTGCCTCACAGATTTGGGATGAGGAGAGGATGAACCAGGACCCCTTAATGTTGGTGCTTATTAGTAAAACCATTATTGAGAAAACTGAACCTGACACCGGTCTCCTGACTCAGCCGGGTCCTCGTGTGTCCCAGGCCAGGAGGCAGGGACAGCCTGGCAGGCCAACAGGACACTGGCTCTGCCACTTTCTGGCTGTGTGGCCGGTGCAAGCCTCCCCCACTTCTCCTGGCCTCAGTTTCCCCATCTGTATAGAGCAGGTGCCAGAGCAGGTGATCTCCCAGGTCACTTCCAGCTCTGGGTTCCACGAAATCCTGCACCTGGCTGCCTCTTGTCAGGCTTTGTTTTTCCCAGCTGGCGGCTTTCCCCGTGACTGCTCTGTGTCAGCCTCGTGCCTGTGGATTCCCTGTAGCTCTGCTCCCAGACCTCTGTGAACCCTGGGCCGGGCTGTCTTTCTGGGAAGGGGACAACCTGGCTCCGTGGTGAGAGGAATTTGACCGGTGTCCAGTGGAAGAGAGTAGGCGGGGGTGGCGAGGTGAGCTCAGGGCCCCACGGATGGGGCTCCAGGTGCTGGAGGAGAGGGGTAGCTGGAGGATGGGGCAGAAGACTCAGGCTGAGGCCAGGTGAGCAAAACAGAGAGGCTTTGGAAGGATGGGGGCCAATAGTTGTTGGAGTGGAACCGAGCTTCTGACACCTTGAAGGACCTGGTTGGCCTTGGCTTAGGGCCTGAGGGGTGCGGATCCAGTGGATGAACGGGGCACGGGAGGCAGGGCCGCTGCACTGGACACCTGCCGTTCACCCCTGGAGACCCACTGTCTGCCCTTCTCCACCCCGCCCTGTGCCGGGAGGGGACCTGTAGGGCTGCATCCGTTCAGTCCCTCCCCCTCCAGCTTCCTGTTGGCCTTGACCAATGGGGAGCCCTGGCAAGTTGTAGAGTGAGGGGTGGGGGAGATGTTGGGGTATTTAGTCTCCCAGCTGTCCCTCTCAGGGTCACCTTGGGCTGGCTGCATGCCTTGCCCACAGGTGACAACTCCTATCAGGAGTCTTCCCATGCAGCCCACCGTGTGCCTGGGTCTGGAAACTATTTCTTCCTCCCACCCCCTTCCAGATTAGGGATGGTAGCAACGGAACCGCCACTTTTGCTCTCGCTGGGGAACTGCACCACTCCTGCTCACATCTTTGTCAAGAGGTCCTTTATTAAACCCTCAGGACACTACCTGATTCAGCCCCCAAGAGCTGCAGAGCAGAGATACTGGAAAGGGACCCTGGAGATGGGGTGGCAGGGCCCCTGACCCAAACTTTGCCTGGAGTCTGACTCAGTCTTCTCACCCTTGATTATTCCAAGGGACGGGCCTGGCGTTCTCTCCCCGGAATTCTCAGTTTGTGTATCTGGAGCAGAGAAGGGAGGGGGGAGGGAGGGAGCAGCCTGGGCTGTGCAGGTCGCGCATCAGACGCCGCCGGAGCAGGACTGCTCACTCCAGCGCCCAGGGGGCAGATGGGTGCGATTGGGGAGCATCCGCGGGCCTAGAGGGACAGCCCCGCGCAGCTCCAGCCCATCACTGTCCAATTTGCACGTGGCCCAGAGATGCACCTCTCCCCGGAGGAGTCAGAAAGCCGGCTTTTACGTGTGCAATCCCTCGGTTTCTAAATACTGGGATCAGTTCAAGTATTAAATTTTAAACAGCCAGATCCACATCCCTGGCCACCAGAAAATACAAGCCCCTCTGACAAGCGTTTCTGATCTCTGCTTGTAGGTTTCTCACACCTGGAAAGCAGACTGAGAGCAGCCCAGGAGACAGGTGAGTGTGAGATCAAGACCCCTGGTTCACCTGGGGGGCTCAGAATCCCCACCTACACTTCAGCGCCGTCGATGGCCCCGATTAGGAAACACCTGGTTTGCAAACCACCTCTCTGTACAGTCAACCACCCCTCCCCTCCCCACCCCGACTGCCCGGACTGCCCCAGCCTCCCTACCGCCTTCCTGACACCAAGGCTCTGGGCCGCCACTCCCCAAACCCTGTGGACCTGTGAGTAGCCGGGGAGGAAAAGGAAGCAAGAAGCAGATGTAAAACGGAGGTTTGGACACATTTGCTGCAGGTGTGATCTTCTCCCTTCCCTGTCCCCACAGAGCCTGTACGTTGCCACTTTACCTTGCTGCAATATTCCACTGAAACAGAGGTGTGCTTGGGTTAGTCAATGTCTTTGTTCTTTTCTTTCTTTCTTTTTTTTTTTTTTGGATGCATTGGGTCTTCGTTGCTGCGCGCCGGCTTTCTCTAGTTGCGGCGAGAACTAGTTGGGGTTATTCTTCGTTGCAGTGCACGGGCTTCTCATTGCGGTCGCTTCTCTTTGTTGCGGAGCATGGGCTCTAGGCGTGTGGGCTCAGTAGTTGTGGGTCGCGGGCTCTAGAGCGCAGGCTCAGTAGTTGTGGTGCACGGGCTTAGTTGCTCCACGGCATGTGGGATCTTCCCAGACCAGGGCTCGAACCCATGTCCCCTGCATTGGCAGGTGGATTCTTAACCACTGAGTCACCAGGGAAGTCCCAGCCAATGTCGTTTTGAGATAAAGAGCAATGTTCCCGGGTGGGTTACATGGCTATCATTTCAGTCATTCATGCTTGAGTATCTTTTAATGCTGTCAGATTATTTTTCAATTTGTGTCTGACTGAGTTCAGCCACACTGAGGAGTATTATTGACTTGGGGACTTGAGAAGGGGGAGCCCTGTGCGGAGGGCCCTGCCTGAGCCTGGGTGGGGCCTGGGACGGAACGAGGGCCTGAGAGCCCACAGAGGACTGTCCCAGAGCTTTATGACTGTTTGTCCATCCGTTTACAAACATTCAGAGACACAGCCCCTTTGCCTGGGGGACTGCCTGGGAGTTCTGCCAATGGCCCTGGGCTGCCGCTTCCCTAGCAACCTCGGAGAAATCGGAGAATCAGAGAAACTGTCCTTTCACGGGGTGCGAGTGTGGGGAGCTGGCTCCACGCCTGGGTGGAATCAGCAATCACTCCAGGGCGTTTGATAGGAGAGAGGCTTCTCCACCCAACACCCACTCCCTGCCACCATCTGCGTCACTCCTCGGGAAAGGATGAGGTAGCTTTGAAAGCTTCTGTCCAGATGTCATCTGTAGGTTAGTTACAAGAGAATGGGCAATTTGGATTTTCGGAGTTTTCCGAGTTTTATGTAATAAGCCTGTGTTGCTTGCATTGTTTTTTTCCAAACGCTATCTGGAGTGGTCTAGGAAGCCCTGGGCACGCATGTCTACTGCAGAACTTCTCTGACCAGGTTAGCCATTAGCAGATAGCAGGGTTTGGGGAACCAAGACATGGGCAGGTAAGTTTTGATGGAGAAGTAAAAGGTGATAGTGAGGAAGGATTAAAGCTCTGTCGAAGGTGGTGTGGCCTCCTCCTCTGCTTTTGCTGTGGTCGTGAGTTAGGAAGCCAGATCATGACCATTTTCCAAAAATAACGTGGGCTTGGTTGTTCCCTCCGTCAAGGTGCTTCTCACCTCAGGATACAATTGCCCCTTCCTCTACCTGCTCAGCTCCTCCCAGAGCGGGGCCCTGTCGCCTTCCCTCTGCATTTCCAGGCCTCAGCAAGGCATTAATGTGTGTGGCAACTGGTATTTGCTGAGTCCCTGCCATGTTCAGGAAAGGTGCGAAGGGTGTGGTGGGAATCTCTCGCTTCAGTTCATCCTGAGAACAAGACGGAATGCTTATCCCCATTCTGCAGGTGAGGAGACTGAGGCTTAGAGAAGTGAAGTGACTCACCCAAGGTCACACATCTAGGGAGAAGCAGGATTGGAACCCAGGTCCATGTGACTTCAAAGACCTTGTTTTTCCCACTATAATCCTGTAAAAGCAACATCACTTTTTTAAAAGGTTGGAAAGTGCAGGGAACAATTTATAAACAATTTTACTTCCTTATTGCCACAGGTGTTTGGGGGTGTTTTTTTTTTTAATCCTTCCTGCTTTTATCCATATACATGTTTGCTTTGACACTCACATTCCTGCATCCTTCTCTAGGCTCTCACACCAGTGTGGCTTTTCTAATAAAGTCAATGTAGCAATGAGAATTGTGATCCAGACGGGCAATGGCCAGGTGGGCATGTTGACCATCACCTGGTGGGGGCATGTGGGCCTTGCAGGCTCCTGCACCCCTGGGACACACCCTGCCTCCTCCCACCCCCACACACCCGGTGCCTGACATTGCCAGATAGAAAGGCAGAACAGGACACCAGGGCTGGGAGTGGCCCTGGAGATGTCCTGCCCAGCTGCTCATGCCTGAGTTGAGACCATCTCCCACAGACCCTGCCCGAGGCCTGTGTGGCATAATAGTAAGGCCCTTAGTTTTTGGAGCCAGGCAAAACTGAATTTCAGTCCTGACTGTTTCATTCCCTAGCTGTGCATAGCCTTGAACAAGTGAGTGACTCTAATCTTTCTGTGCCTCAGTTTCCTCATCTGTAAAATGGGTACCCACTCCACAGAGTGCTGTAAATACAGCCGGGACAGCTCCTCCCCTTCCCTTCCTAAGTCAGAGATGGATGTCACTTTCTTATGTTTATAGCCAGATAACCTAGGTTTTCTCTGCTCTTTCTTTCTTATTTTTCTCTTTCGTTTTTTTAAGATGTCTAAAATTACAACATAAACTCTTGGGAGCTTTTAATATGTGTGGTTAGAAGTTGTTACACCCCTAAAAGTGATATAACCTACTAGAAAGTTTTAAGAGTTTTTAAAAATTTCCACTTTAAAAATGTGAGTAACCAGTAATTTCACTTCTAGGAAATTTGCCCTGAGGAAATAGCACAAGATGTATACCAAGATTTATCTACAGGGGTATTTATCACAGCATTGTTTATATCAGTTAAAAAATAGAAACAGCAGGGGATGGGGAGACCGATCGCGGCACATGCAGACTGTGGAAGATTCTGGGAAGCCAGTGAATATGACATCTGAGATGAATTTTTAATAATATAGGGGGAAATGGTCATATTTCATTGTTAAGAGAAAAAGCAGTTTGCCAAAATTAATTCTAAGTGCATTAAAAAAAAATGTGGAAAGGAATATAAGTAAGCAAGGTAGAAGAGAGAGGGGAGAGAGAGAGAATGAGAAGGAGAGAAAAAATTGGAGAAACAGGAATGGGGGAGGATAACAGGTGACATTTTTAATTTGTGCTTTTTGGAATTTTCTGAATTTCCCACCATGGCATGTTTACTGTTTATATAATCACAAAGGGTAGTTACAGTTAAGAAGAAATTTTCTGCCCCCACCAATATGTGTGTGTGTGTGTACATTTTGCCAGTCAGCCATAAAAGAAGAATTGTTAAGTTGGCACTTCATTCTGAAGGGCTCTTTTTCTCAAAACATCTTTTTTTTTTTTAACCCAAAGCCAATGTCGATGTCACATCGTCTTTCTTCCGTCCCCAGAACTGTGGTTCTGGGAGAACCAGCTTTGGGGGCTGGATTAGTCTGCCGGGGCCACCATAACATGCCACAGACTGGGGAGCTTAAACAACAGACATTTATTTTCATACCGCTCTAGAGGCTGGAAGTCCAAGATCAAGGTGTCAGCAGGGTTGCTTTCTTCGGGGGCCTCTCTCCGTGGTGTGTAGACGGCCGACTTCTCCCTGGATCCTCATGTGGTCTTCCTCTGTGTTGTCTGTGTCCTAATCTCCCCTTCGTATAAGGACACCAGTCATATTGGATTAGGGCCCACTCATATGACCTCATTTACCTTAATCACCTCTTTAAAGACTGTATCTCCAAATACAGTAACATTATGAAGTACTGGGGGGTTAGGGCTTCATCATATGAGTTTTGGGGTCACAACTCATCTCATAATAGGGGCAGCTTATTCCTGGTGACTCAGGCCTTCACTTTGCAGAGCACTGAGCTTGAAGCTGGAGTGGGAGCAGGGGCTGTAGATGGAGAGGACATTGCCCTCGCCTTTATGGGCCCCTGGTGATGTGTGATGTAGACCCCTAATGCAAGCAGGGCTCTGGGTAACACCTCACCTCTCCAAGACCTGGAAGCAAAAGTACGACCATTCCTAGCTGAGCCCATCTACCTGTTCAGGGTCAGAGGAAGCGTTCAACCCACAAAAATTAATTTTACTAAGAAACTCTCAAGCATGTCTACTGCAGTAAGAAGCAGTGACTTAGCTATAAGCAATTAAATCATTCAAATGGGCTTCTGAACACTCAAATTCAAATTCAAAAAAATAATTTTTCTTAGCGTCCACTTGAAAGTGATATTGATTTATAAAATCAACGGTGGGGAGAAGGAATAGGATAAGCGAGTCGGGTGTGGAAGGTGGTGATCATTGAATTTGGTAGAAGCAAAGCTGATTATGTCAGAGAGTCACGAGCAAGAACGTCCCTGAGAGTGAGAGAGGCAGGGAGAGGCTGAGGCAGGCATCCAATGGCAGGCAGGCACCTTAGGTTTAAGCTAGAGGGTAGTAGGGAGCTATAGCAGGTTCTTGAGCTAAAATGAGAACAAAGTGGCAGAAAAATCTAGTTAGGAGGCTTTGCAGAAGTGCTGGGATGAGGGTCTAGATCTAAGTTCTGGAAATAAAACTCCAGAGGAGATTTGGGAGATGTTGTTAGTGCTGTTTATTTATCTGGGCCTTTTGTGCATGCCGTTCTCTCTAGTCCACCCGCAACCTGGCAAACTCCTAAGCATCCTGTAAGGCCCCATTCATGGAGCCCCTCTGCCTGGAAGCTTTTCTTGACCTACCAGGCAGTCACTCCTCCTCTCGGGCTGCCCCCCATTAGAGCACTGGCATACCACATCACGGGGACCTGTCTGCACACCTCCCTGTTTGTTGCCAGGCCTCACTGGGCTGAGAAGTTGGTCCTCAGCAAGTGTCCGTGGGTTGAGGTTGGTGATGTAAAGGAAATCAGTGATTTAGATGTAAGCTGCAGAGGTAGGTGGAGCATAATTCCCAAGTGATTCCAGGGTGACAATTTTATTAGTTATCAATCTCCGATTATGAGTGTGGCTCTGGTGAGAGAGGAGTGAGCAAGGCAGACATGGTCCCTTCCTCATGGAGCTTCCAGCCTAATGGGGGAAACAGATAATAAAGTAATAATTATAATGCAATGAGTGCTATGAAGCCCAGTCTGCTGTGAGAGCCTAATGGTGGGGTAGGGGTGATGGAATCAAGGTGCACTTCCTTGAGGAAGTGCTTATTAAAGAAATTGGAGGGTGTGTGAGAATGCATCTACTTGACCAAGTCATAGATGTTAGATGATGGACCAAGATGAAGGTGAGGAAAAGGGAAGCCCAAATAAGGGGAAAATGTATTCCTGCAAAGGCACAGACTGCAGAGGTCCTGTGGTGAACAAGAAGTATTAGAAACACAGAAGCTGAGCATTACTAGAATACAAAGAGCAAGGGGTTCCACATATAAACGATATCATACGATATTTGTCTTTCTCTGTCTGACTTACTTCACTCAGGATGACGATCTCTAGGTCCATCCATGTTGCTGCAATGGCATTATTTCATTCTTTTTTCATGGCTGAGTAATATTCCATTGTATATATGTACCACGTCTTCTTTATCCATTCCTCTGTTGATGGACATTTAGGTTGCTTTCATGTCCTGGGTCTTATAAATAGTGCTGCAATGAATATTGTGGTACATGTATCTTTTCGAATTATGGATTTCTCCAGATATATGCCCAGGAGTGGGATTGCTGGATCAGATGGTAGCTCTATTTTTAGTTTTTTAAGGAACCTCCATACTGTTCTCCATAGTGGCTGTACCAGTTTACATTCCCACCAACAGTGTAGGAGGATTTCCTTTTCTCCACACCCTCTCCAGCATTTATTGTTTGTAGACTTTTTGATGATGGCCATTCTGACTGGTGTGAGGTGAGGTTGAGCATCTTCTCATGTGCTTTTTAGCCATCTTCATGCCTTCTTTGAAGAAATGTCTATCTAGATCCTCTGCCCATTTTTTCATTGGATTGTTTGTTTTTTTGATATTGAGCTGCGTGAGCTATTTGTATATTTTGGAGATTAATCCCTTGTTGGTTGCTTCATTTGCAAATAGTTTCTCCCATGCTGAGGGCTGTCTTTTCATTTTCTTTATGGTTTCCTTTGCTGTGCAAACGCTTTTAAGTTCAATATGTGGAATATAAAAAAGGGGTACAAATGAACTTATCTACAAAACAGAAATAGAGTTACAGATGTAGAAAACAAACTTAAAGTTACCGGGGGTAAGGGGTGGGGAGGGATAAATTGGGAGATTGGGATTGAGATATACACACTACTATATATAAAATAGATAACTGATAAGGACCTACTGTTTAGCACAGGGAACTCTACTCAGTACTCTGTAATGGCCTGTATGGACAAAGAATCTAAAAAAGAGTGGATATATGTATATGTATAACTGATTCACTTTGCTGTACACCTGAGACTAACACAACATTGTAAATCAACTATACTCCAATAAAAATTAAAATATATGTATATATATAAATTCAAAATTTCAAAAAAAAAAGAGTAGGGGGGCGAGGCTGGTGAGATGAAAGGTCAGAGGTGAAGGCAGGAGGACAGCATCATAAGGCCACTATTGTCAGGAGGGTTTGGATCTTAGCCTAAGAATATCAGGAATCTATTGGAGGGTTATAGTCAGGGAGTGATGGGAACAGACCTGTGTTTTTAAAGGACTGATCTGGCTGCTGCCTTGGAGTGAATAGATGGCCAGGAGCAGGAGGGGGACCAGTTAGGAGGCTGATGCACTTGGCCTGGTGAGAAATGGCAGTAACCTGGACTCGATGGTGCCTGTGGGTGACAGGAAGTAAACAGAAGAGAATGGCAGTCAAGATGTGGGCAGGAAGGAGGAGAGTCACAGGTGACTCCAGGTTTGGGATTTAGGCAAGGGCAGATAGGAGGACACTCCCAGAGATATTTGGGGGTGCCTTTACCAAACTCTCACCCCACACCGAGCTCCAACAGTCCACTACCAGCCCCTCAGAGGGACTCTGATTCACAGTGGCCTCGGCAGTCGGCCCACAGGGACCTCAAGGTCCAGGGAGGTGGAGAGACCGCCTGCCTGCGGCCCTGTATCAGGGCCCAGGCTGGGACCCAGGACTGTGCCCGGGATTTCAGAGTTGTGGAGGGGACAGTCCCACCATGCATGACAACTTGGTTTAGCATTTTCTTCTAATTCAGCAAAATCTCTTCCCTCAGCATCTTTCCTGGGAAATGTCCTGGGACTCCTGCCCTGGTGGATGTTAGCACAGCAGTAAACTGAGTAACATCCGACAGGCCTGCTTCCATCTGCCTCTCACGGGACCCTCACAGCGACACTGGGACACAGGCCAGGAGGCATTATTAGCATCCACCCCATTCTACAGATAACAAAACTGAGGCTCAGGGGGAGGATGCCACTTGTCCAAAGTCACACAACTTGGAAATGAGAGAAACAAGACCAAAACCCAAGTTAGGAGATTCCACATTCAATGAATTTTTCTCAATTGCCTTTTTTGTCTTTACTCTCTCAGTAACTTTTGAAGTAAATGACCTGGCACATTTTGCTTTCAGAGCATCTGTTGGTTACCTACCAACAAAACATTTTTTTAAATTAATTAATTAATTTATTTATTTATTTTATTTATGGCTGTGTTGGGTCTTCGTTTCTGTGTGAGGGCTTTCTCTAGTTGTGGCAAGCGGGGGCCACTCTTCATCGCGGTGCACGGGCCTCTCACTCTCGTGGCCTCTCCCGCTACGGAGCACAGGCTCCAGACGTGCAGGCTCAGCAATTGTGGCTCACGGGCCCAGCCGCTCCGCGGCATGTGGGATCTTCCCAGACCAGGGCTCAAACCCGTGTCCCCTGCATTAGCAGGCAGACTCTCAACCACTGCACCACCAGGGAAGCCCAACAAAACATTTTTTATCTTTCACTCAAACTGTTTGAACTATTGTACCGCCCTATTGTGGTTCCTTCCACATCCATGTAAATACATCTTTATTACAACCAGCTGCAAAGCAAAAGATTCAATGAAACACACCATCATTGGTACAATACCCTTCTCAGCATCTGACCAGTTTTCTTGGTGGCACCTATTTATTCATTCATTTGACAACTATTTATTGAGTCAAATACTGGGAAGACAGCAGCAAACAAAACAGACGTGGCCCCTGCCCTCAAGCGCTGCCGCTGCACTAAGGGAGATGGACAGTCAACAACAAAACTGCCGTCTGTTAGACAGTCCAGGCTATCGGGGAAAGTGAAGCTGGTGAGAGGAGGTGGTGGGGAGGGACTGGGGGTGGGGCAGTTTTACACAAGGTGGTCACGGAAGGCCTCTCTGAGGAGGTGACCTTTCAGACTGAATGAAAGGAACGAGAACATTCCAGATAAAGGGAAAGTCCTGAGGCAGGCCGAAGCTTGTCTGGGGGCGTGGAGAAGCCAGTGTGGCCAAATGGACAGAGCAGGGGAGCACGTGGTGGCAGCTGAGGTCAGGGAGGGAAGTGAGGGCAGATGGCAAGGACTCTGCCTTAACTCCAGGACGGATGGGGGCAAGCTTCAAGGTTTCGAGCAGGGGCACGTGGCCGACTTGCAGCCCCCTGGCTGCTCTGTGGAGCGTAGGCGGCAGGAGGCAAGGGGGGAAGCAGGGAGATCGAGGAAGAGGCTTCCGCGGCAATAATTCAGGTGAGAGATGCTGGCGGCTGGACCGGGTCGGTACAGTGGGATTGGGGAGAAGTGGCCGTGTTCTGAACAGATGTGAAGGCTGAGCTGATTGGACTCTCTCTTTTATTGGATATGGGGGAAGAGAGAAGGAGAGGAATCATGGGTGACTCTTGGCGTGCGGGGGTAATTCTGACACTGCTGGGGTGCTGACGTTCAAACCTGGCACTGACCACCCAGAGTTAGCACAGACCCTATGAGATAAACGACACGGTTCCCAACAAAACCATCCCCACCTCAGATGCCAGCCACCAGTGGTGTCCCCAGGCTACTGTACTTCTAATGGGCTGGTTACAAATTGGGGGGGTTCCTACAACCCGTCTGGTTTAGTAATTCACTAGAATGACTCAGAACTCAGGAAAGTGCTATACTCACAATTACAGTTTTATTATAAAGGATCCAGGTCAAGACCAGCCAAATGAAGAGATACATAGGACAATCATGATTAAACTGCATCTCTATCCCTCCCCCTCCCTGGAGGCAGGGCTGGCTCATAAGCCCCAACCCTCTACTCCCTTGGTTGCTCTTTTTGGTGGCCAGCCCCCATCCTGACTCAGCGCATTAGCATAAACTCAGGTGTGGTCCCAGGGGCTCAGGAACAGCAAAGACACCGCTATCTCTTGGGAAATTCCAAGAATTTAGAGTCTCCTTCCCAGGAACCAGGGACAAAAAGCAGTTCAGTTCTTTATGATACAACAGGGTGGATGCTGGTGCCATTTACTAAGACCAGCAGAAGAAGGGAGACCAGGGGTGGGGTCTGGGAGTAGTAGGTTTGGTGGGGGAATGAAGGGTAGTGTTTGGGGCATGTTGACTCTCAGACGCTCATTAGACATCCAGGTGGAGATGGGGAGGAGGCAGTTGGATCTATGAGGCTGGCAGGTGTTATTATTTCTCCTCCCTAAATCTTTTTATGTAGGGGAGGGAGAGAGGGAGGGAGGGAGGGAGAGAGGGAGGGAGGGAGGGAGGGCAAAAGAGGACATGGGAAAGGGATGAGACCCAGGGTGCCGTGTGGGTTTGGGAGGATGGAGGCTCATCCTGGCTTTCAAGAAGGGAACTAGGAATCCTGGCTCCTTGGAGAGCAAGTGAGGCCTAGAACATTCTCAGTTTGGAACCTGTCAAGCCGGTCACTTTACCTGGACGTCTGTGTCCCAACTATTTCATTCTCCTTTTGCAGCAAATGTATTGGTGGCTTGGTCTCAGGTTGTGTGGGCAGAAGCATCTAGAAGGAGATAAACACTTAGTGATATAGGGTAGAGGGCATGACATCCTGCCACTCCCATGCACAAGTGACTTGGAAAGGGGCTCGAAACTGTGGGCCAGGGGCCTGGGTTTGAAAATGTCTGGGATCAAGAGGCAGATGGTGAACAAGTCTGAGGGATGCTGGCCATGTCTGCTTTCGCCCACCCTCCCCGGGCAGCCACAGGGCCAGTTCTTGAAAAGCCAGCGCACTTTCAACTCTCCCGGGGGCTCCGTGCTGCCTTCCAGAAACCCTGACTCCCGAACCTCCTTGGCTGGTTCTTGGCAGCAGGTCGTATTTCACAGCTTTTTCCGGAGCTTCCTTCCTTAGTTCTTGGTGTCTCCATGTGCCCCTTGGGAGATCTGAAGGAGGGGCAGTTAGGAGGAAGCAGTCACGCCTCTAAAGCAGTGCCGAGCCTGGAGATTTGTGTGAGCTGTTTCACTCCAGACTTGTGCCACTTCACAGTCGGGCAAACTGACGCACAGAGAGGCTAAAGGATTTGCCTAGATGACCCAGCCGACAAGCAGGAGAGCAGGATAGGAAGCTGGGCCCACGGGATCTGGAGCCTGGGTCCAGAGTCTGCCTGCTACTGCCCGCGTGCATGCCCTCAACTGAGTTTCTGAGGCTGGTGCCGCCATTGATCCTGACCTGGTCCCTCAGTTGGCTTGGCTGTTCTTTTCTCCTTCCCCTCTATCATCTTTGCAAGTCCCAGGGGCCCACTCTCCTCAAATGCAGTTCATGGCAGACCGCAATTTGGGAATCCCTTGGCTCAAATCCTGGAAGAGCCCCAAGGTCCTGGAAATGCCCCCGAATTGGGCCACTCCAAAAATAACCAAAGGGAATGAGAGGCTTCCAGAGTCCAGAGGCCAGAAGTGATTGGTCAGGGATTGGCTGGAAGGAAGGCTCATGCTGTTTGTTTGCCGGGAATGTGATCATCAGATCTTCAAGGCCAGAGTCTGGAACAGTGGGCCAAAGAAAGGATGACAGCTAGCTAGCTAGGTAGCTAGCTAGATAGAGAGATAGATGAGAGAGACACAAAAGGAATAAAAGGGGAATGGGGAGAAGCAAAGGAACCAGCAATGGTCTAGGAGGTTAGACTGGGTCACAGGTTTTTCCAGACCTGTGATGAGGCCACTGGGAATGTGCAGTGACATCAGGAGCAGCACGGGGCAGTGGGCAGCACAGCAGCAAAGCGGGGTGGAGAGCTCAGTTGGTTGAGGGGTGACCAGCACTACGGGGTCATTCGGTATCTGGCCAAACAGCCCACTCACCTGGGAATAGAGCGGAGGCACTGCATTGTCCCAGCGTGTTCACCTCAACAGCTCTGAGTCATCAAAAGATGCTTAAATTACAAGTGAGGTCTGCTACACATTACCTTGTGAGTTTTATGCCCATTCCCATTAAAACCAACCCAGAAACCTGGTAGGCAAAGGAGTTGGCTCTTATTGGGTTAACCTTCAGTTATCTGGAAATCCCTCTGCCACCCCTCCCCTTGCAGGAAGGTCGGGGGCCTTCCTGCACCCCAGCCAGTATCATTTCTGTATTGGCAAGTGGTGTACTGTCCAGCCCCCACCGATGGCCTTTTCTTAAATGTTTTTCTTTAATTTTCTATTTCTTTCTACGCACACTTGCAAAGCTCCCGGCTTCAGCCAGGCGCGCCGAGGAGGCTTGTAGTACCAGGACTGATCGATGCCGGGAGGCTCCTTGCAGCTGCCAGAGCCGCAGTCCTGGGTGGGGGCAGCTGCGGGCTCTGCAGCAGCGGCTGCCCGCCTCTGCTACTGGCAGCCAGAGGTCTGGACAGCTCTGCACCCTGCAGACCCCTCCAGCCCAGAGCCCCGGAGCCCTGGAGCCCGGGGCGTGGGAGAGGCCCACTCCTCTGGCACAGCTGGCCCGGGACATGCTCGGAAGGGTAAGTGAGGGGCTGCAAGTGCCTTGGACACACAGAGGCTGGGAAGGAGCCATGGGCTCTGGGACTTCTAGAAAAACAAAGCTGATAAAGCTGTTGTTGTGGAGATTGAAGGAGGAAACAGCTCAAGAGCCCGTTCCTGGTGATTCTATGAAGCAGCAGCAGGACTTGGCTCTGCCCACACTTGAGGTGGCCCAGAATTCTGGGGAAGGAAGGTTGCTATTGACTCACGGCCAGAGCAAGACAGTTATAGGACTTCCCCGAAGAACCTTAGCTCCTTCCCTCATTCTTTGCCAGATGTTAACTGAGGGCCATGTACATGCCAGGCTCCCTGCTGGGCACCAGGGCATTCAAGGAGGACAAGAATGAGGCCTCTACCCAGAAGTGCCCCTAGTCTTGCCAAGAGGATGGTTCCTTAAATAACTATAGTGTCATGTGATGCATGATAAGAAAGGGTCTGTCCAGGGGAGGAAGAGGCCAACTGGACTTCAGGGTGCTAGAGAAGATTTTTTAGGGGAGGGGCCATTTGGATTGGGTCCTGAAGGATGAATAGGAGTTCTTCCAGGGACAAAAGACAGCCAAGATGTTATGAGTGAGTGCAAAGAGGTCTGAACACACAAACATGTAGTAGTGTGTGGTGACAGGCTCAGCAGGCCTGACCAGAGGCTGCAGAAAGTAAGCAGAAAAGATTGACAGGGCCACATCATGAAAGGCCTCAAATGCCAGGTGAAGGACTTTGGACTTGATCCTGCAGGCAGGTGAGAGATGCTGAAGATTTGAAAACAGTGATATGAGGTGGTCAGTTTTATATCTTAGAAAACTCAGTCTGGCTACAGTTTGGACAGGATGAGAAGGGACACAGGAAGACGTCCGAGGAGAAGGCTGTATCCTCAAACTCTTGGAGGCCCATGCTCTAGACCAAGGTCATCGGGAGGTGAGGAACAGGGTACAGCTCTGCTTTCTTCTGAGTTTGAGCGTCAAGACAGGGTGGAAGGTCAATTGTAAGGGGAAAGCAGGAGTCTGGGGTGATTTCAGATTGTACCGCGGGGACTGGATGGGCGATGGGGCCTCTTGATGAGAGAGGGAACGAAGGAGGAGGAGCAAGTGGCAGGGGGCAGGAAGGGCAAGTAATGAGCTCAAACGTGGCCATACTGAGCTGGAGGTGCTAGAGGGACATCACTCTAAGATGGTGGCACTGGCAGGTACCCTCAGTCCCTTATCCCGGCAGGCTCCATGGTAAAGCCTCTGGAGATGCTGAGTCAAAGCCAGATTTATGACCTCCATACCCTGAGATTCCTGGTCCTCCACCTGTGGTTGATGAATTGTATGTCAGCCATCAGTCAAGCAGTAAGATCTTATCCTGCACCTCCTGTGTGCTTAGAATCTTCACTGCTTGGGAGTACATAATCCTGTGTGCATGTATGAAAGAGGGGTGCCGCATCCCCACTGGGCAGATTTCCCAACTGTGAATGGGATACTGCTGAGCAGGTTGGTGGTGTAGAGCCTACGATGGGAATTGGACCTTTAGAAAGTCTTGTGTGCTGGCCACATGCCCAGAGACCCTCGACAGAGTGGCAGGCGGGCGAAGGAGGGGCACCTGGAGTCTGGCTGATCGAGCATTGCCCTGGTCCCCCACTCACCGCCTTCTGGGATCCTGCTTGGCTTTGGAAAAGACCTTGGGGTTAGGAGAAATAGAAACAGAGAATAGAAATAAATAATAGAATAAATAAATAACATAAACAGGAAATAGAGATTGTTTCTGAGGTGGGAGGCCCCAGTGCTAGAGGTCTGGGGGTGCCTGGCTTTGCAGGGGATCCCCAGGTCAGAGTCACTTGGGCAGACAACTCCATTGTGTTGCGCTCTGTGCTGCCCTTTCCCCTGTCCAGGCATATTCAATCCTCACACAAGGGGATCAGAGCGGTGAAGTAATTGGCCAGTGTCACACAGCCAATACGTAGCAGAGCTGGGTTCCTGAGCAAGCCTGGCTGACTCCGGAGCAGGGCTCTCCTCCCTCTCCACCCACTGCCATGCCAGTGGCAAACCTTGGTCTCTGCCTAAAGTTGAGAAAGATAGACAGTTGAGAAAGATTGCCAACAGTATGAGATTCATCCTGGAATCACCAAGTTAAGTGTTTTGTAAACATAGACTGATTGAGAGCAGCAGAAGGGGGTGTGTGTGTGTGTGTGATTGTGTGTGTATCTGTGTATGTATATAGACACATATTATCACACTTATGTATTACTGAGCACCTACTATGTGCCAGATCCTGGGGACACAGCAGTGACTGAGGCAGACTTTTTCTAGGCTCTTGGGGAGTCATGGCAGGGCCCATGGGGAGGGGTGCAAACACACATGTATGCACGCATTAGTGTTCCAAGACAATGTCATAAGGATAGGCACATTGGCCTTATGTAGATCCACACAGATACGTGCCCCAGTCTCACACTCCCACGTGTGCTCACCCCCACGCACACACATCTACCCACAGGGGTTAACTCAGCAGAGGGTACTGGACCCTCAGCCTGATACGTTAGCCAAGAGGATTTGACGTGCAGCGCATCCTATTTCACCATAAAGACCAGCCCAGGACCTCAGTCCCGCTCTTGTCTCCACCCTGCTAGTCAGCCAGGGCCCAAGCTCCCGGAGTTGATGGTGCAGATGCAGCTTTGCTGGAGATTCTGCTGAGGGTCACTGCCACCATCTCTTAAACATGGCCTGGGGCACTTGACATGTGTTGTCTCCTCTCACATTTACTCCAGCCCTGGAGGTGGGTCTAGTTATTGCCCCATCTTATAGCTGATGAAACGGAGGCTCAGAAAGATGGGGCATCTCACCCAGGATGTCACACAGCTCACGAGTGGTAGAGTACAGACCTGAGCCCTGAACTCCTTGATGAAAACAGCAGCCCAAAGCTGGTGTTGCTCAGGGTGACCCCAATGCCCAGAGCCCCCGTGGATGGTGGGGTCCTCGGGCCTTTCCTGTAACTTCCTGACAACCTGAGGCCTCCTGGGACGTGCGGCACTTCTCTCCTGATGCCCCAGGCCTGGTTCCCGGAGCCAGTTTCCTCACAGCCTGGCCTCTCTGGGCAGTGACTTATCAAGTGGGAAGAAGGCAGGACTTTGAACCGCATAGAGCTGCGAGGAGGCCGCCGCTCAGGGGTGGTAAACAGGCTGCTTTGCAGCAAGACGCCCGCCCCACTCCAGCCTCAGTCTCTCCAGCCGTTAAATGTGCGTAATAAGAGTACCAACGTCGGCTTTTATTCGGTGTTAAATGAGATAGCACGTAAAATGCTTAACCTAGAGCCCGACACAGAGGGGGTACTGTTGTTTCATTATTCTTGGCATCTGTTCGTCCACCCATCAATGATTTCCTATGGGCCCATTTGGCGGGGGAATTAGTGTGTTATGCTCTAGACATATGGGGCAGACTTGCACTCTAGTGGGAGAGATGGAAGTATTAATAAGTAAAGGTACTTTGGTGCAAGAGATGCTGGGAAGGAGGTCTGAATGGGGTACAGTGGAGACACAGAAGGCTGTGGTACGTTATGTCAAGAAGCAAGGGGAGCCCTGGAGTGGAGCTTCCTAAGAGGGGGATATTTTCCCATCAGACAGGGTGAGAAAGGGTATTCCAGGACGAGGGACCAGTAGAGGCAAAAGTTCAGGACAAGAATAGTCAGTGCACTAGAGAAAGTGTCCATGGGCCGAAAGGAGAAGGTCCTGATATCTACGGCCCTGGCATGTGAGCTAGGGGAGAGAAGCAGGCAAGGGTAGGAAAATACGGAGTGGTGGGGACTGTGGCCAACTCAAAGGTACTTGACGACTCTAAAGGGGAAGTGGGACTTAGCTCCAGGCAGCGGTTGCTGGGAATGAAAGCTGGCCTCGTGTTGCTAGGTCTTCCAAGTTGTCAAGAGATGCCAGGAACCCAGGTTTTTATGTGAAATCTCCTGACTTTGAAACACTGAGCCAACACTGAGGAAGCCAGACAAAATATACCTGGGGGTCACCAGTTTGCAGCCCCTGGTTTAGAGGCTGTGTGTGAGGTGGTTTGTGAGTGGTGGCACCAGAGGAAGTGAAACTGGATTCTAGACTCTGCTTTGTGCCGGTGGGCCTGTGTCTGCGTTGGGGCCAGGACCTGGCACATGGCAGTGCCTAATCCATGCTTGTTCTGAGGATGAGTCAGGCGATTTGGACTTTATCTAGAAGGTTAGGGGAGACTAAGGTTTGGGGCAGAAGAGCAAAGTGATGGGACGGCTGTTTTATGGCCATTAGTCCACCTGCCACATGGAGGCTGGCTTGGAGTGGGGAGATGGGAGGCCGAGAGTTGGGTCAGGATGCTTAACAGGGCTCCAGGCAGACGATATTGGTGGCCGGGGCCAAGGCTGTGGGGTAGAGGAGAGGAGGGCTTCTAGAGGCATCACCTCTGCAGAGATGGACTTGGAGAGCGCAAAAGAGGAAGAGCAGAGTGCCCCAGCCCCCGATCCACCTGGGGGACTCAGTGGTGCATCTCACTGAGGCGGCGAACCTCGGGGGAGAAGTGCGTGGGGGCAGTGGAGGAGGGGCGATGAGCCTGGTTTGAGCCATGTTAAGTTTCCATACCCTTGGAACACCCAAGAGAAGCTGTGCCATGTGTCCAAACATGCAGCTGTCAAGAGAGGGAGGGCTGAAGACTCAGAATCACACCCGCGCCCGGATCTTACCCTTTCCAGGGGCACCGAAGAGCTCTGTTCTCTCTGTGGTTGCTCTGTGGTCTGAGAGTTGAGAAGTTTATTTCTTGGGTGTTGGTTTGTGTTTTGTTCCTAGAAAGCCCTGAAGAGGGAGAAAGCAGATTGAGACTTAAGGCCAGAACAAAGATCTGTGAATCCATCAGCTCTGATGGCGTCTCCCCACCCCCACCCCGTGACGTGGGCAGCTGGCGGGATAACAGGCAGCGGACATACGGGTTACCCAGGGCACACAGCTACCATGTGGTGAAATCCCAATCCCGTGCCCAGAAGCAGTCTCTGAGCTCTGCTCTCCTGAAGTCTTGCGACAGGGTTTTTACCTGTACTTGAGAGAAGAAAAGGATTTGCTAAGCAGATTGATGGTTTAACAAGCCCACTTAGGAGCGCAGGCTTTTAGCGGCAACATTTGCATTCCAACAATGAGTGTACAAATTATAAATGACTCCTTATCTATTTTTAAAGCGGTTTAAGACTTCTCATCTGCTGTCAAGAGTGTCACTGAGCCTACCAAGGACATTCAGAGCGACGCTGCTGCGCTCCTTGTGAGAAAGAAACTCTTCTCTTAGGGGAACCCACATTTACCCAGCAGCTCACATACCCCAGGCGCTGTGCGGGCGTGGGAGAGGCACCGGCTCCTCTACGCCTCTCACGGGTGCCCAGAGGGGTGGCCTTGTCACTTCTTACAGAGGAAAGGAGGCCAGGCCCAGAGGAGGTGAGCTGCGGGTGCAGGCGCGCTCAGCTGCAGGGGCAGAGTCACCCAGGGCTGCGACCAGGTCTGAGTTCTTTCTGCTGCACCTCAGGGTGCTTTCTCCCTAATTCAGGTTTCCATCCCTCGACCAGAGCAAGGATGGTCTGAAATGGAGCTTCACAGGGTTTGGAGAGCAGGGGAAGAGGGGAAAGGATGGAGAGAGAGGGCAGAGAAGTCAGGGAAAGGAGGAGGCCCAGTGCAGAGCGCAGGAGGAGGTGGACCCTGACAGCTGGTACTGGGTGCAGCCTGATTCCCATCCCAGCTTTGCCACGAGCTCCCTGTGGGCAAGTCCTTTTCCCCTCCCCGGGCCTCAGTTTACCCATCTGCAGAGGGGGCAGTTTGTCCTCTGGATCCACTTTCGCCAGCTTGGGTCATTTGTGTCCCCCTTCACAAGTTTCACCGCCTCTGAAAACCGCCTGCACTGTTACCCACTTAATTCTTGGTTTTGTCAGTTCCATTTTTATTCGATTACATTATTTTAAAGATAAACTTTATTATGTACCTTCAGTGGACTAGAATATCACTCATACGCAGAAGCTAACCATCAAAATGTATACAAAGAAATGAAAAATAATAATGTGATTAAATTCTACCCAGCTGTGTGGCCTGAGGTCCTCTCTCTCTCTGTCTCTCTGTTAAAAGAGAAGAGGCTCATCAGGTGCCGGGGGGGTGGGTGTTAAAGACCCATTGACCCTGAGTGGAGTCTTTCCTCCTTGAGGTAGCCAGCCGGAAGCCCATTTCCACACATGGGGCAGCATTTTGTGCCTCCTGAAATCACCTCTGCGAGCCCCAGGGTCTGGGGTCACGCTCTGCAGAAAGCCAGCCAGAAGTCATGCGCTAACCTTCCAGCACTGAATCTGGGAAAGCCTGGGCTGGAGAAGCCACAAGAGGCACTCGAAAGAGGGCAGAAAGGGGTGGGATTCCAGGACGGGCCCTACTTTCTGTGACAAGAGGTGGACACGTTTCCCATGCTTTCTCTCTTTTGATGGGGCTGGGGAGGGGCAGGTGGGGTTCTGAGGGGGCTTCAGCCCAGCACTCCCTCTGCCATCCAGGGAGAGCTGCTGGAGCCTCGGCTTCTTCCTCCACCTAATGGGGAGGACGTCTTGAGGCCCCTCGAGTTTGCCCTCGATCACCTGCAGGGTGGGGCAGCCTGTAATCCCCGTAATCCCATATTAATGAATTTATGTGCCCCAGAGCTGGCTTAGTTGGGGGAAATGAAACTAAGCAAGCTCCTCTCCCTCCCTGGGAGGCTGGAGGGGAGGTGGGGGATTGCTCCCAATGGGGTCAGAGTCGTCCCCGTCAACCCTGAGCTCCAGGCAGCCTCCCTCTGGGCTCTGTGGGTCCCCCTTTCAGCTTTCCCTGCGGTCACGTGCGGGCTTGTATGGCGTGTGCGTGCTCGTGAGAGTCCCCTGCTGGCCTCCGAGGGGGCCTTCCCTACTGGGCTTTGCTCAGCTCCTGGCCTTAACGAGGAGGGGGGCGGGGGTGGAAAGGAGAGATGCATTCTGAACAACCAAGAGCAGAGAGAGAATGTTAGATTGAAAGAATCTTAGAGACCATCTAGTTCATTGTTACTCGGCCGGGGGTGCACATTATGACTTCCATTTTACAGATGAGGAGACCAAGGCCCAGAGAGGGGAAGGTCTGACAGCCTGTCTGGGGCTGAGCCAAGCCAGACCCCAGTCTCCTGACTCTGGCCCAGGCCTCTCCCCATGCATGATTCCTCCTCTCAGGGGGGCTGGTGAGTGGCTTCAGAACCCGCCCCAAGGACCTGCCAGGTGGGTGTCCCTGTTATGCAGGCCTTGAGCTCAGGGTTCAACCCAACTAGACTCATATCTGTACCTAGTCTGTTCCAGGAGCATCTTTGCTCACACTCACCTTGGATCGTGGCCTCTGGGGACACCTTCCCCTTTTCCGCCTGGAGATTGTGGCCGCTTCCCCTGCCCTCTGCCAAGCATGCCACACAAAGTCTCCTCCATCTTCAGAGATTCTGAAGTGATCTCCCCTGGGCAGTTTGGCAAGGCCGGGAGGCTTCCAGCACACGGGAGGAGACCCCCATGCCCCGACCCAGGGCGCCCTCCCTGCATGCACCAGGACCTCCCCTTTCAGAGCGGCTGGGTTTTGCAGGTCAGAGTGTGTCCAGGTCTTGGAAACTGGGAGTCTTGCTCGACTGCAGGTTGGGGGTCCTTAACTGCAACGGCAGAGCCAGCCTCTCTCCCAGGATTCTTAGTTTTTCCATCCCCTAATACTTCCTCTGGTTTCTGCCTGACCTCCATCGGTTTTCCGTGGTCAACCCCCCTACCCCAGCTCACACACCAACCCCCTCCCACCTCTGTCTCATCTTCCCAGGCCCCCTCCCCCTTGCAGGGAGGAAAAAGGCTGGTGTCCTGGTGAGCAAGGTATGCAGTCTGCAGCTGCCCCCAGGGCAGTCAGTCGCCCGGCAGGCTCTCCGAGCCCCCTGCAAGCCGGAGTCAGGATTGGCACGGGCTGGGCAGGGGGCAGGGAGAGGGCTGCAGATCCTGCTGATGGAGAACCACAGCACCAGCCCGTCTGGAGTTTGAAACCAGAGGCTTGTGAGGGAAGCTGTAGCCGACGCCACTGATGCCACCGAGCCTGCTCCCACCGTGAAAGGGCCTTTTGTTCCGCACACACCCCCGCACCCCCGGGTTCCTGGGTGAGCAGTGATTCCATTTTAATTAAATCCTCAGAGGCGGGGGCTGAGCAGGCTGCCCGAGCCCTCTCCTCGGGGCCCAGGGGGAGCCACTCGGCAGAGGCAGGTGCGGGCCCCACCCGGGCTGGAAGATGATGAACAGGAGGTGGGCTGAGAGCCCTGGGCGGCTAGTTCCATGCCAGTCAGCAGATGGTTAATGTCAGTGCAGAGGAATCCACCCTGCAGGATGCCAGCCCTCCTGGATATCCAGTTAGCGGCACCTTTAGGGACACACTTAGGAAATTAAACCCAAGAGCAGGAGAAAGATATTTCCTGATGTCACGCAGGGCCAGCAGGGGCTCAGAAGGGAGCTGATGGAGGGCTGTGCTGGGGTGGCAGCCTGTTGCCCCACCCGCCCCAGCCCCTCTGCTCTCTGATAGCATCCTCTGTGCCTGCCACACGCTGGTTTCTCGCCCAGAAAGAGTCCGCTGTTCAGCAAGCCAGGCCAGACTAAACTCTTGAGTCGAGGGGCCTGTGGGAAAACAGCCCACGCTACCCATCCCACCTTCCCCGTGATCCGTATAATCCCTGCTCACATGTCTCCTCCTCCAAAAACCCTCCAGGATATGGGTTTTCCCCTACCACCCCACACTCCCTGTTACCCGTCACTCTAAAAGCGTTTTTCTGTTTATGTGAATTCTTGTGAATTGGCCATCTCTCCCCTGTAGAACGTAAGCTCTATGAGGACAAGGGCTTTGTCTGTTTTGTTCACTCGGCGCCTGGCACAGATCACATACTCAGCAGTGGTTGAGTGAATACACTTAGGTAAAACCTGGGGGGTGAAGACTCCACTTAAAAACATGACAATTTCAGGAGTGTAAAGGTCTATCGTGACCACTTTGATTCTGGGGCTTGTCCAATCAGCGGAGATTCCCTGAGCCCCTGTTTCGCTCTGTGCCGGTCCCTGCGCTGGATTGTGCTGGGGGTACAGAGATGAAGCCAGCACCGTGCCCACCCTCGAGGGGCTCTCAGTCCAGGGGAAGACAGACATGAAATCACAGTTCAGCAGGATGCGGCTGTAATGGAGGGCTGGAGGGAGTCCAGCCAGGGCAAGGGAAGCTTCCTGGAGAAGGAGACAATCCAGGAGGATGAGTGAGAGTCCAGCTGGGAGAGAAGAGGGTGCAGTGCCCCAGAATGTGAGGCTGTTCTGAGAACCAATGGTGAGGAATGGTGAATCCTAGGGTTGGAGGGTTGGTGAAGACGTGTCCCTAAGGGGCTTCAAATGGCACACCCAGACTCCAGACCTTGTCCAGAAGGCAATGGGGAGCCACTGAAGGTTATGCAGCAGGGGGCAGGGCGCCAGCAGCTGTATTTTAGGAGCATTCCTCCAGCAGCAGCTCCGAGCGTGGACCAAAGCTCCAGAGGATTCGGGGCCTGCCTTTGCTTCCACAAGGGAAATGGCATATGACACCAGGCACTGGGCCCCTCTCTGGGCAGTGCAGGCCTCTGCAGAGGGCCCGGCGGTAAAATGCAGGGCAAGGGGGATCACTTACCTGTTATAAGATACGCTTTCCCCTGAAGGGGATAAACGTCTTCCTAGATTAGTGGCCGAGAGGACAGATACCACATCCGTGTACCCCGGGCGTGTTCTTCTCCAGGCCTGGGACTTCAGGTCATCACCCCTGCTTAGTTCATTCTTGGCACTTAGAAATGCCATCCTCTTGGTTAAATGCATGTTGTGCAGTCAATCAACAAACACTCGTTTAGTGCAGATCCAGGTTTTTGTTTGCTTGCTTTCTTATTTATTCAACCACAGATTGTCCTGGAGGTTGGGTGGGTGGGGAAGCTGCATGGGCAGAGGCTCAGAGCTAAGAATACATTTGGAATTAGTTGAAGAGGAGGCTAAGACTCTTTTATTTGAAGCCCTTATAGCCTTGGGGTGGAGTTCCCTTTTTCTCAAGAGAAGGAACAGTTGGGAGGCGTAAAAACGACATTTCTTTGTGTTCACCCCACATCTTTGTCACTTAAGAACATAAAGTTTGTGGCGTTAGGCTAAGTGCTTAACATGTGTCATCTCTTGTTAATCTTTATAACAACCCATGAAAGTAAGAAGTGTAATCACCTCCATTTCACAGGTGAGTAAGCTAAGGCTCAGAGAGGGTAAGTCACTTGCTCACAGTCACATAGTTTGGAAGCAGAGTAACTGGGTTTTGAACCCAGGAGCTCTGACCCCATAAACCCTATTTTGAGACAGTACAGACATCTTTCTCATACTGCTACAGCTAGCTGAGCTCACCCCGAATCGTGCTCAATTTACCTCTTTGTGAGGCCTTTCTGGAACACACGTCTCAGAGGATCTTGTCCCCTTCCCCCGAATCCCAAGGAGGGCTGTGCATTCGGAGGAGTCTCCTTTGCTGGTGGTCTTATCACTTATCTCCCCCTGATATCTGCCTTTTGGAAGAGCTGTGATATCTGGGCCCCTCCCCCCAGTAGCCCAGCCTGGAGTCTAATGTGAGGTCTTGTTCTCATCCTTCCCCTCCTAATTATGTGATGTTCACCGTTTGCAAGTCCTTTTCCCATTTAATCCCTGCCACCTCCTTCTGAGGTGACACTGACAGCCATTTGACAGAGGAGGTGACCAGGGCTCAAAGACTTGAGGACAACGGCAATAATAAAAATTGCAGCAGCTAAAATGTACGCCGAGCTTACGTACAGGCAGTAGGTACTGTTACTGTTATTCCCTTTTAGCACTTGGGGAAACGGAGGCACTGGCTTCTAGAGTAACTTATCCAAGGTAATAGCTAGTGAAAGGCGGAACCGAGGTTCAGATTCAGGAAGTCAGGCTCCAGAACCACAGTCTGAACCATTTCACTCAGCTGGCTAGTGGGGAAGAGGGCAGAGGACTTGGCAAATTGGGGCGGGGGGGGATGACTTGATTACTCATTACTGACCCTCTTTCAGCTCCATTGGTGGCATCCTCTTTCTTTCCTTCTCAACCTAGGGTTTCCGACTGTCCTGCCACCACAGAATCCCTCATGCTACAGGGGCTGGTTTAAGTGCTGTTGGTCACTGAGAGGATGTGCTCCTGTGTGTGTGTGTGTGTGCATGCGTGTGTCTTCATGCCTGCGGTGTGCTGTGTACCAGTCTGCTGAGATTCCTTGCAGCCCGGGGAAGCCTCACACACCACGGCTCTCTCTGACTCCCTGCAGCCTCCTTCATCTGGGGATAAAGGCTTTCTTGACTGTGTGTTTCTCCCATCCCTGGGCTGCTGCTGGCAGCTGACTGTCGGGTTTTCATCTTAAGGGACAGAGAGAAGTGGTCCTTCAGAATGATTTGAGCCTTCTTCGAGAAACTCCAGTTTTCTTTTGAAACTAAGCCACAGAAGCATGACAGCCAAGAAATTCACAATCCTGCCTGGGACTGTGTTTTCTTCTTTGAAAAAAAATATATGGGCTCTTTTGACTACCAAAGTGACTCTCAACCACCCTAAAGTGACAGCCTCTCACTCTACAACTGTGATATGGGGCATGCTCATTTAAAAAACATTTTTAAGAACTTGTTTTCAAAGCCTTGGCACCTCCCTCGAGGTCATCATAGACACACTGGAGACCTGGAAAATCTAAATCTGTGGTCACTGTGAGATGAATGGTGAAGTTTATTCATTCAGCGGGCATTTCTTGGGTGTCTACGCTGCGTCTGATGCTGGAGTTACGGGGGTGTTAGATCTGCGTAGTCCCTGCCCTCATGGAACTGGGGTTCTGTACAGAGAGAAAGATAATGCACTAATAAATCAAGTCGATCGTTTCAGATGGTGGCGACTGCCTGGAAGGATGTGGCACAAGGTGACATGACAGAGTGACAAGAGGCCACCTAGCTCAGGTAGTCAGGTAGTCTAAAGAGGGGGCCTTTCAGCTGAGAGCGGAGTGACAAGCAGGCAGCTATGCAAAGATCGGAGGAACATGCACTTCAGTCAGAGGGTATAGTCAGTGCAGAAGCACCAAGTTGGGAATAAGCGTGGTGATTTCAAGGAGTGGCAAGGAAGGTGACAGCAGTGGGAGATGATGTCAGAGGGCTGGGCAGAGGCCAGTTCGTGTAGAAACTTGTCAACCATGCAGAGAGCTTGGATTTTATTCTATTAAGTAGACTGCATTTTCTGTTGATTAACAAGTGATGTTTTTGGTTTTTTTTAAAAGCATTTTTAAATTTTTATTTATTTATTTATTTTGGCTGCATTGGGTCTTCGTTGCTGCACACAGGCTTTCTCTAGTTGCGGCGAGCGGGGGCTACTCTTTGTTGCGGTGCGCGGACTTCTCATTGCGGTGGCTTCTCTTGTTGCGGAGCATGGGCTCTAGGCGTGAGGGCTTCAGTAGTTGTGGCAGGCGGGCTCAGTAGTTGTGGCTCACGGGCTCTAGAGCACAGGCTCAGTAGTTGTGGCGCACGGGCTTAGTTAATCCGCGGCATGTGAGATCTTCCCAAACCAGGGCTCGAACCCGTGTCCCCTGCATTGTCAGGCAGATTCTTAACCACTGCACCACCAGGGAAGTCCAACAAGTGATGTTTGAATTCAGGAAAGGTGGTGGATTATGGTCACATTTACTGTTTTGTTCTCACAACAAAATTTTCAAGCATTGGGTAAACATAATTTTGATGAAGGTAATATCCTCAATGGAAGATGACAGGGTCTTTTTAAATGAGTCATGGAAACTTGGTGTAATGATCACAGGGCTCAAGGTTCACTCTGAAATTTCCTAACTGTGTGACCTTGGGCAGGTCATCTACTATTTCTGAGCCACTGGTTCCTTATCTGTGCAGAGGGATGATATTGGAGTCACAAGCCTATTGTGAAAATGAAAAATGATAATTCCACAAAAAAGCATTTTATAAACTGCCAGGTGGTATGCAGCTGGAAACGTGTATGATTCCATTGAGAATTCTCCACTGTGGCATCCCTCAGCAATTAGGACCTTAGATTGCACCTAGAGGAGAAGATGCTCACTAGAGATGTTTAAAAAAAAAAAAACGTCTTGGAAGACCTAAACACTAGGGGAGGGAGGAAGATATCAAAGAAGAGTACCTAATACCCCACCTCATGCCCTGAGGACCTCCAGCACCCCTCCTTCCCCCAAAGTCCGCCCAGACACCTGACAATGCCCTGTAAGTAAAGGCCCACTTATAGCAGAAGATGCCAGCCCTACTATGGCTTACCGGTCCTGGAGCCAATCCCGCCAGGTGCTTGGAGCTCTCCAGGGTCCTGACCAGCAGGTGCTCCCAGAATATTGCAGTCACCTTAGTATATAGCTCTGACTCCAATTGCACTGTCTTAGAAATGGATTGTGGTAATCACATCTGGACCTAGAACAAGTATCTGGGAAAAGAACCACATTTGGGATGAGGCAGACCTGGCTTAAAATCTCTAACCAGATGATGACCGTAACTGCTTAAACTTCCATTTCCTCATCCTTAAAATGGGGGTGGTGATAGCTGTTTCATATTGGTTTGTATAGGTGCTCATTAAATAGATGTTCCTCTGCCTGGGCAGTGAACTCTCAGGTAAGTCTATTCTAGACCAGAGGATTGGTTATGAGAGTATGGATTCTGGGGTCCCTCAGACCTCATACAAGTTCTAGCTCTGCTTCCTCCTGATGGTGTGAGTAACCAAGCCACTCACCTGTTAAACGGGACTAATCTTGCATACTTAATAGCTAGAGTTTAATAAGTACCAAGCAAAGACTTGTGGATTTTGATTGAATTTTCAGGTGACCTTCCTTTCCTTTTTAAAACAGAATTTAATTTGAAGTCCATCTCTAACCTAACAGCAGGTTCATGATGTTTCCCTGAACTCCATTAAAAGGGGGCAGACAGTAAATCGAAGCAAATGGTCGTGTTCCAGTGTGACAGGGTGAAATGAAATGAAAACTGACGTGTTTGAGTTGAGCAGATATAACCACTATGGGAAACCATCGCTCTTAGGTGGAGCCTACACACACGACCATCAGTGTTAAATGGTCATGACCCCAAGAAAAAGATCTGTTCTCAGAAGGGATAGAACCCTTGGGGTGTAAGAACAAAAATATTTATGAGGTTTGTTTCTAAAGTTTCCATATTCATGGGGGAAGAAGAACGAAGCTGTGGGTCTTTGAGTGCCTGAAACTTTTCCAACAGAAAAGCACAAAGCTGGGATGGACAGAGTCCCTGTGGGCAGAGAGAAAAGCACATCACCTAGGCTTGACTTCAGATGTCTGCTCCACCACTTTGCTGGGCAACTTTATGTTTAACTTTTAATTTTGGAGAATTTCAAACATATCAAAAAATAGAATAGTATGGCAAAACCCCATATACTCATTACCCAGTGGCAATAATTATCAACCATTGATTAATCTTGTTTCATCTCTCCCCCATCCGTTTCCCTGCCTCCTACTACTATCATAGTGAGGCAGATCAGCTGGGTGGCAGTGAGTATTCACGTCTCTGAGCCCAGTTTCCTAAGCTGTAAATCAGGGCTGACAGTGACATCAGAAACACAGGGTATCTGGGCAGATGAAGAAAGAGAAAGATGAAGTCCTCACAGCGGTTGATCTCAGTGTCTGTGAGTTCTCTCTTCTTCCCAGCCTCCCCTCTGGTTGAGCCTTGGATCAATGCAGACTTGGCCCTCAGATCTTCTTCTCCAAGGTAAGGCTCTCTGATCTGCCTCCTGCTCACATGTAACCTTTGTGTGCAGACCTCCCTTCTGGAACTTGGCCCCCCATTATTCTAGTTGCCCCTCACCTTTGGGAATTGAGGTTGCCCCTCAATTCCTCTGGTCTGTCCTAATCCAGGGCTGAGGAAGATGCCATGGAATTGAAAGTCAGGAAACATGGATTTCTATCACACTAGTTAAATGGCTGTCACCAGTGCCGATGTCAGCTTCCTCATCTGGAATAGTGCTGCCTTCATGTTATAAAGTGCTTTGCAGAATTTAAGCTATGAGGACTGTTGCAGTGCCTGATATTCTGCTATTCATCCCCTTTGGAGTAAGCATTGTAGAAAGGGATTGTAGGGGTCAAGGAAAACAGAGAAATGGAGCAAGAGGAAAAGCCTGAGGTCAAGAGAGCGTATGTTTTTAAGATGGAATAGAGCACAGCATGCTCAGGACATAATGGGAATGCTCCAGTAGAGAAGGAACAAGAGGATGATTCAGGGGAGAGGGGAGCAGGGGTACCCACGAGGGCGAGCTCGTGTATGAGGCTTCGCTGTCAGCAGCCCATGGCCTCAGAGGCCCTGGGGGTCAGCTGGTGTGTTTGAACCTTATCCTGAAATCAGTGAGGCCATTGAAGAGCTCTGAGCAGGGGAGGTGGCATGGTCATGCCTGCCGTGGGGAGGACAGATTGGTGAGGGCAAGACTGCTTGAGGAGACCCATTGAGGAGGGTTGGGGAATGCTCACGTGAAGGGTATCCCAGTGAATCCCAGTGCTGAGCTGTCTGCTGAGGACAGTCACCAGGGATAACGAGGCGCTTTTGAGCCTTCAGCAGGAAGCCCTTCTTGCCCGGTGTCACCACACCACAGCTTGTGAAGTGCGGGGACCAGGAGGGAGGGAGTCCAGGAGCTGAGCCTTCGTGTCAGCAGACATGGACAGCTGGTCTTTGAAACCTGGTCCCCAGTCCCTGAGTCTAAGGCACATGTACAGGTGCACATGCTTCAGACCCTCTTTCCCGATGCCAAGATTGTGAGCACAGCTGCCCCTCCCTCAGCTTCACCGACTTCAGCTGGGGAGGAGGGCGCATCGGGGCTCCACATAGGAGAACCTACAGAAGGCACTGCTCCCATGGGCCTGGGCGGCGGCTGGGGGAGTCCCAGGCTAATGATGGGGCCGAGTGAATCCAAGAGCTGCTCTGCCTCCCTTTCCAGCTCGGGGTGGAGAAGATTGGGCTTCCAGGCAAGACAAAGTGAGGACCTACCAGCCCTGGGCGGTCCTGGGGAGGAAGGATTGGTCCAGGGGTGGTCCTGGAGCTTACAGGAGGCCAACATCATTCTAGAAGGTTTTTTTTCTAATTTTTTAAATTAAGGTATAATTTTCATGCAGTAAAATTCCCGTTTTGACAAATGCATACGGTTGTGTAACCACCCATCTAATCAAGGTATAGAGCACTTCCATCACCCCGAAATTTCCCTGTCACTTTGTAATCAGCCTCTTCCCCTCCCCCAAGTCCCCAACAATCACTGATCTGTAGATTTGCCTTTTCCATAACAGCATATCGACAGAATCATGCAGTATGTGACCTTTGAGCCTGGCCTCTCCCACTCAGCATAGTGTGGTCGCAGTTCTGTCACTTCTATCAGCAGGTCATTCCTTTCTGATGCTGAGTAGCATTCCATCATCAGGACTCACTGGAGCTTGTTTATCCAGTCACTAGGTCATCCCTTGGGAGGCATTAGGGCTGTTTTCAGGTTTGGGAAATTATGAATAAAGCCACTTTATTTTTGTATAAACATAAGTTTATAGAAGTGGGATTTCTGGGTTGTATGATTGATAGGTTTCTGTTTAATTTTGTAAGACACTGTTCAGTTCTTTTTCCCATTTTGCATCCCCACCAGCAATGGATGAGGGCTCCAGTTGATCCACATCCTCGTCAGCGCTTAGTATTGTCGTTGTTTGTTTCTTTGTTTATTTTTAGCCCTCAATAAGTATTGAGGGCCTTACTAAGTAACTCCGAAGTGCTAGGCACTGAGCTAGGTGTTTGATACATATCTCATCAAGTGCTGGGCATTTTGCAGGTTTGGAAACTGAGGCCCAGAGGAGTCTCCAAGGTCCTGCAGAACAAGGGCTGACCCAAAGTGTGGAAACTCCACTGTCTATTCCAAAGCTCAGCCAACCTGAGAGGTTCTGCCCCAGTGTGGGGATAGTATTGATACATGCTCACACCACAGGAAAACGGGTTCAGCACCAGGCTCACCTCTCCCTCTACTCTCCCCTGACAGTCGCTTCTTAGCCTTTCTGCCTCCTTTGATGGTCTGTAAGCCCCCTGAGGGGCTGCGTCCTGGTCATCTCTGTATCTCCAGGCCTGGGACAGACCCAGCAAAAGAGTCTGGCAGCCAGTGTATGAGCTCCTGCTGCAAGGCTGACTCCTACGCTGGTGCCCGAGGAACCTCAGTCCTTCCCTGGATTCTAGCAGCCTCTTTGGGCTGCTCTCATCCCATAGAGAGGGAGCCACTAGGAAGATGGGGCCAGAGGTCGGGAAGACCAGGCCAGGTGTGGACAGCTCTGTCAGCTGAACCCTCCACGGGGGCCCGTCCTGACCTGTGCCAGCCCCCCAGGTCCTCCCAAGATCTGGTGTCTCAGAGCCAGGCCCACACCGCCCACCCTCCAAGGTCTGTGGGCTTTGTTCCCCCCTTGCTGCCCCAGCTCATGCCCAGGAGAGAATTCAGGATCTGGGAAACTTGCTACTGTCTCTCAGTCCTTCCTAATATTATTATACAGGCTTATGAGGTATTGCCAGCCACGGGCAAGGCAAGTCTCTTTGGGAATCTGGCAGGACTTGAATGTAAAAGAGGAGATTATTTCCTGTTGGGTCCATTTTTTTTCTTAACAATAATTTCTGGTCACTTAACCTCTCTGAGTTTCACTTTGAGTCTCACCATAGCCCTCAGAAAATGGTGCCAAAACCTCCTTAGGGCATTCATGCCAGGAGGTGACCAGCCTTACCTTCTCCCGGCCACAGTTTCCACATCTGTGAAATGGGACTGTTGAACGGTACAGTCTCAACCAGCTCCCCTGCTCTAAGAATCTCCCCCTTCCAGGTTCCATTTTCCCATTCCTTCTGTAGAACAGGGAGTGAGTAGATGTGGTGAGGAGGCTCCGGGAGAGGATTTGGGGGCTTGGTGCCCTGTGTAGCCAGGAAGACATATGGCCCGAGACCTTTTCCTCCAGAAATCCATGGCGATGCTTGTGGCCGTTAGGCTGGGTGAGGCTGGCAAGAGTTAGGCAGTGGGGCCCCCTGTTCTTCTGGGCTCTGCCTTTGACTCAGAGTCAGGTACACAACCTAAGTGTCCAGCCATGTGGATTGTGGGTATAAATTGTGGAACAGACAGCCGTCAGAAATGGGTCTGAGGACTTGGAAATAGGCTCACAAATCTTGATGAGTGACAGCCCTTAGGCACTCAAGGCAAGGTAATCCTCTTTAAACATCTGTCTCCTCCTCTAGACCAGCGGGTCTCAATGGGGTGATTTTTGCCTAGCTTACCCACCCCGCCTCAGGGCCATTTGGTAAGTCTAGAGACATTTCTGATGGTCATGACTAGGGAGGAGCTACTGGCATCCAGTGGATAGAGACCAAGGCACATGGCAACCCCTACAGCAAAGCATTATGCAGCCCAAATGTCCACAGAGTGCCATGGCTGAGGATCCGTGCCCTAGTCCAGGATCTCCTAAGAGCCCAGTGCCGCACACAGTGCCTGGAATACAGTGAACCTGCAATATGCCATTTTCAAATAATGTACCTATGGATAAGTAACATCTGGCAGAGAGTACTCCTAAATGTACCATTGGCATGGTGGGATTGCTGAAGATTCCTATTTTCCTCTTTGCTTATCTGTATTTTTTTTTTTAATTTATTTTTATTTTTGGCTGCGATGGGTCTTCGTTGCTGCATGCGGGCTTTGTCTACTTGCAGAGAGCTGGGGCTAGTCTTCGTTGCAGTGCACGGGCTTCCATTGCAGTGGCTTCTCTTTGTGGAGCACAGGCTCTAGGCGCAGAGGCTTCAGTAGTTGTGGCTTGCGGGCTCTAGAGCACAGGCTCAGTAGTTGTGGCACACGGGCTTAGTTGCTCCGTGGCATGTGGGATCTTCCCGGACCAGGGCTCGAACCCGTGTCCCCTGCATTGGCAGGCGGATCCTTAACCACTGTGCCACCAGGGAGGCCCGCTTATCTGTATTTTTAAAAAATTTCCCACTATGATTTGTAATGCTTATATAATGAAAACTTTATTTAAGGAAGGAGAAAACAGGATAATGTCAGAAAGGCATAAAATGTGTACTGAATCTATATAGTAATTAAATTCATTCATTCATTTAAACAATATTTATTGATCCCCCAGTATATACCAGACATGGTTCTAGGCACCGGGGCTACAACAGTGGAGAAAAAAACAGATAAAATTGCCTTCTTGGAGCTTATGTTCTAGCAGAAGAAAACAATAAAGGACTAAACATATAAATATGTGATATTTATAATACAACAGAACAGCTGGTGGTGACAAGTGCTGTGAGGGAAAGTAAAATAGGGCAGGGAGAGGGTGTGATGAAGAGCTGGTCGGAGGAGACCTCTCAGAGGAGGTGACTTTTGAATAGGGACCTGAGCAGAGCCGGGGAGCAGGACATGATAAATGGACAAAATGTGGATGTCATGTGTGTTTAAAGCAGAGACATGTACGCCCTTCTCTGGAAGGTCTCCATCAAGCTTTGAGAAATGGCAGGAATTCTTGTTTTGGAAATGCAGTCCATTTCAGATGCTCCCTCTCACACCTCTGAGGAGAGGCCGATGGCGGTTTCCAAGCAGTGCCTTCCTCTGAGAAGTACTGGACGGATGCACAGGCACTTAAAGACTGGACCTTTGGGGATGGGGAAGAGGTTCTGTCGAGGACCCACAGAGGTTCTCTTCCTGGGGAGGCAGCCTAGAGTTCCACTCCCACCACTTGCCAGCTGTGTGACCTTGGGCAGGTTGCTTAAACTCTCTGAGCCTCAGTTTCTCACCTGTAAAATGGCAACAATAACACCCATCCCCCTGGAGTGATGGAGACTCAGATGAGATGATACTAAGGAAGCTCTGCCGTGGATCCTGGCACGTAGAGGTGCTACACGTGTGCCTTTCCTCCCTCCCCTTCTCTGTTCCCAGCATCCTCCTCTCGTTCTTGCTGGTAACATGAGTTAAGGGGGCCCAGGTTGCAGATGTGAGGAAGATGAAGTCTCCAGTACCACTCTTTGAATAATGGCAGCATATGGACATCACCGAGCAAAAACAATGATGCTGTGGTTTTGATCAGAAGCAAACAAGTGCCACTATTTGTCTTCTCTCAACATGTCTTTGGCTAATAAACAGGACTGCTAAGGGGAAAGCCCTACAGCGAGGAAGCAGTCTGAGCAAAGGCGCTGAGTGAGTCAGTGAGTCGGTAGGTGTTTACTGAGTACCTGCCATTTTCTGGGCACAGCTCTCGATGCTGGAGATACCCCAGCAAACTAAACAGAGAGGACGGAGAGGGTGTGTTCCCATGGAGCTGACACTCTAGTGGCAGGACAGTGGCGTTAAACGCATAAACAAATAGAGAAGCTAGTTTTGACAGCGATGTGAAAGAAAGCGATGGGGAGGCAACCTCAGAGAAGGCCTCTGTGAAGAGGAACATTGGGGTTGGATCTGAATCATGGGAGGGAGGCAGGCGCACATCTGGGGAAAGCGGTCCAGGTAGGGGGAATAGCAAGTGCAAAAGCCCTGAGGCAGGAACAAACCTGTGTGTTGGTGAAAGGGAAAGAAGGCAGGTGTAGAGAGTGATGGAGGAGGAGAGGCAAAGGAGAAGCTGGAGAGGCAAACAGAGCCAGACCACGTAGGGTCTTGCAGGCCCTGGAATGGAGCTTGCACTGGATTCTAATTACAGCGCAAACCACTGGAGAGATTTGAGCAGGGGAGTAACATGATCTGATCTGTGCTTTGAAAAGACCCGTTCTGGCTGCTCTGCCTGCTACAGAGTTGTAATAGACAGTGGTGGCTTGGACCTGGGTGGTGGGGAGGAGGAGAGAAGGCTCCTATTTGGGATATATTTGGAGATCGCACCATTAGGACTTGCCAGGGGATTGGACACAAGGGCTGAGGGAAAAAGAGGAGTCAAGGATGGCTTCCTGGTTGTTTCCTGAGCACCTGGGAAGACTGTGGCCATTTGCCCAGGTGGGGAGCCCAGGGGAGAAGGATTGGTGGAGTGGGGTCATGTTGGGATGCCTGTTAGATATCCCAGCCATGATGCCAAGGAGGCAGGTAGATTATGTTTCTGGAATCAGGGGTGAGTGCTGGGAAGTGATGGAATGGAAAGTTAGAGCCTTAAGATTGCCCAGAAGTAGAAAGTAAAGAATAGGAAGATAAGGCAGGATGTTCAGGGAAAATAGCCCCTGGGAGCCGTGGTTGTGAGGACATCATGTGAATATCAGCCACGAGCTAAATGTGGCCTTCCTTCTGGAGAGAGGGGCCAGCTCGGCTCTACACGGCTTTTCAGGACTGCGATCCGTGCTTCTCTGGTTCTGTAGTAGTTGCAGGTTCTGCTGGGTACAGAAGTGCTCACGTGTGTCAGGAAGCCTGGTAAAGATCCAGGGGTCACTTGGAGAGCCCCCATTTGGACCCCTGTAGGCTGTGTCAGACCAACAGAAGGGGAGCAGGAAAGATCTCAAGGGAAAACCCTGTCTGAATTCAAACCTCCTGGCCCAGTGAATGAGCTGGACTCCAAGATGCTCCTCCTCCTGCCTCGTGGGGCCTCCTGCAGCCATCAGACCCCTCGGGGGAAGTGCCACGGTAGCCTCGCCCCTGCCTGTCGGTCCCCATTCCCCATCTCCCCCACGCTGGCCTCTGCCTCCCTCTTTCTGCGGGTCCCTCCCCTCCCTGGGCCTTCCCGCTGCCTCCTCTCACCGCCTCTGCCTGGCCAGCACCTGCTCTTCCCTCAAGACCAAGATCCCAGTTAACTTCTCAGCAAGTCTCTTTTGCTTAATAACCACCGTGCAGCCGTACTGTCCGCTGCAGGAGGGTAGTGGCCGCCGCTGTCTAGTTTGCTGCGATGTTCCCAGGGCCCAGCAAGCAGCAGGGCTCGGCCAGTGACTTGCTGACTTGGATTCCCCAAGGAGCTGTCACCAGGGTCCCAGGCACAGCTGCTCCATTTGGTTTCCAGTCTGCGCTGAGGAGTTGCTGGTGACCGAGTCTCGGTGACCCTCGTAGCTCCCTCCCAGCTCATGACGTGACACTCAGCTTTCACATTTGTACTGGCCCCTTAGAGTGGAGGCAGAAGACCCAGGTAAATCTGAACACCACCAGATACAAATCCTGTTTGTCCCATAACTTCCTTGGGTCTCAGTTTCCTCATCTGTAAATTGGGAATCACAGATTCCCTCACAGGGGGATTCAACGAGGTCATGTTTGCAAAGCTACCTGATGGTGTTCATGAAGTATGTTTAAAACAACTCGTATCTTTTGTAGTCAGTCACCTGAAATAAGAAATGCCTGGATGAAAGGTGGGAACAGGGCAGGGCGCCTACAATCCCATAGTTTCTTCACCACAAAGGATTGAATATGCTCAGGCTGGGAATAAACGGGCCTTATGGTCAAGGAATCAGTCTTTTCTTCACGAGGCCTTCTGGATATGTTGTGGGATAGGCCAAGCACGTCTCCAGCGTTATCTTGGGAGTCCAGGAAGTGCTGAAAGAAATGATTCATTAGTGGGCAGACTCTCCTCTATTTGTTGTTCCTTGAACACTTGGACATCAGCGTTTCACTGCAACCCCAAGCATCGATCAAAATGCAATCCTCCCAGCCATGGGACTTGTGAGTGACAGGACCACGATGTCCCTGCCTCCTTGCAAGGGCTTCAAGATGCCACACGGTCGGTCTAGATCACATCAAGTTTTCCTTTTGCCCAACAATCCAGCAAACCAAGGTGATGAGAAGAAACACACAAGAATCATCTGAAAGCAGAAAGTGCGGGAAGCATGCACTTTATTTAAAAACAAGCAAATTTGCTGGAGATTGGGAGCCTGTCACAGACATTGAAGCGAAGGTGGTTTTAATGACTATTCATTAAACCTTCATTAAATACCTACTCTGTGCCCGGCACGGTGCCAGGACAGAACTGCCAGGTTAAGTGATCCAAGGGGCACCGTTCACAGGAAGGCAGCTGGGTTTGTGCGGTGGCTTCCCCACGGCTCCCTGAGCCACGGTCCCCACCCTAATGCAGGCCACCCAGCGCCTCTTCCCATGAATCCTGCAGGGGCCTTTACTTGGGTCTCCATGTCCTGTGTGGTGGCCCTGCCACTGCATCTCGGCCGCTCTCCTCGTAGCCCGTCACACTCCAGCACCCCACCCTTCTGCTGGTTCTTAAATCACCAGGCTCCACCCTACCTCTGCCCTCAACACTCTTCCCCAGACCTTACAGGACTAGCTCCTCCTCCTCATTCCATTCTCATCACAAGTGTCACCACCTCCCAGAAGCCCATCCTGACCATCCTAACACCCTCACCCCCACCATGCACACAGGAGTCCCACTTTCCCCTTTGATTTTCTCCAAAGCACGTATAACCCCCTGGAATGATCTCGTTGGCTTGTTTACTCGTCTCCATGTTCATTGTCTCCCCACTGGAATGTGAGCCCCAGGACTTAGGACCCATCCCCGTGTCCACAGGCCAGTAGGCATCCCTGTGTGTTTGCTGAATGAGAGAAGATGCAGAATCTCTGTTTGAGGGCCCCCAGTCACAGGGGAGCAGATAGACTGGCGGGTGTCATCAACAATCCACAAATTCTCTTTCCTACTCTTAGCCCCGGACGCCCATAGCAGCCTCTACAGCAACTCTGGCCAACACCCCTCCCCGGAGCCCAGCTCCCGGAGAAAACAGTGACCCCAAAACTAAGGATTTCTCCCTGGACCTGGTTACTGCTTTGGAATAAGGAAGGTATTTTTAAATGTTCTTGCAAGTGCCAAAGTGTGTCTTGTTAAAAATAAGGTTTGTGTTCATTGAAATGCCGTTCAGGCTCACCATTCTGCGGCAGTGTTTAAATTAACCACATCATGCACCGAGCGAATTCCAAACAGCCTGTGAATCATTTGGGGCAAAAAAATTGGGAGCTGATATTTGCTGAAGCCAGATCTTATTTATGTTCTGTATTACCTAGCAAACCTTTCTATAGCACTTACTCTGTGCCAGGCGCTGTTTGACGTGCTTTGCAAATATCAATGCCTTTACCCCTCCCACCAGCCTATGGTGTTCCCCATTTTACAGTTGAGGAAATCAAGGCATGGAGTTAAATCGCTTGCCCAAGTTCATGTGGCTAGTGCCCTTGGGGGAGTGTTCACCAACATTTTGGCCACAGGGAAAAACCTTGCTTATAACCCACCCTGTCAAAAGTTACCCAGCTTTCACTTGTGCCCTTTTTAGGAAATTCAGAATTCTTGCAATGCCTCGGTAAGGAATTTCCTGCATCATTTTTCTCCTTTTCCTGTGAACTTGGCAGCCCTTTGGGGTCCTCAGACAAATCATCATTTGTAAGCATCATTTCAAGAGTGTCTTTCTGTGGTTGCCCATCACCCCAGCTTTGGGCCAGCCTTCCCCAGCTGGCTCATGCCCCTGCCTTGTCCCAGTTAGCTGGACCATGCTTCCAAATTTCCTTCATGTGCTCTTCTAGATCTCTCCCCTCCTCCCATCCAGCTAAATCTCCTCTCCCTGACTGACTCAGCTAAGATCCTGCCTCTTCCAAGAGCCTTCTGGGCTGCTCTGGCCCCATTTACCCTCATCTACAGAACTTCTCTTGTGCTTGTGGAATCTACTTATATCTTGCAAGCTAGACCTGGTGTGTTTGCCTTGTTTGTAATTAGACTGTTGGTGGAATCTAGGACATTGGTGGATTCAAATCCCAGGGCTGCCGCCTACTGCAGGGGTCCCCAACCCCCGGGCCACGGACCACTACCGGTCTGTGGCCTGTTAGGAACCGAGCCACACAGCAGGAGGTGAGCGGCAGGCGGGCGTCATCTGCCTCTCCCCATCGCTTGCATTACTGCCTGAACCATCACTCACATTACCACCTGAACCATTGCCTTCATTACCGCCTGAACCATCGATTGCATTATCGCCTAAACCATCCCCCGCCCTCATGCGTGGAAAAATTGTTTTCCACAAAACCAGTCCCTGGTTCCAAAAAGGTTGGGGACCGCTGGCCTACTAGATACATGACCTTGGACAAGTCCCTTCATCTCTGAGCCTTTATGTCCATAAAATGGGCATAGCAGTGGTTCCCAAGCCCCTATAGGGTTGTTGTGAAGATGTAACAAAATGATGTGTAAAATCTCATAGTCTGCACTTAATCTGTGTCAGAGGTCAGCAGATTTTTTTCTGCAAAGAGCCAGATAGTAGATATTTTAAGCTTTGCAGGTCAATTTCTGCAGCAGCTTTTCAGCTCTGCTGTTGTAGTGTGTAAACAGCCATAGACAAAGGAGAGTAGCTGTGTTCAAATAAAACTTTATTTACAAAAACAGATAGCGGCCAAACTTGACCCACAGACTGGAGTTTGCTGACACCTGGTCTTCGGAGCAGCCTTATTATGATTGTCTCTGAAATGCTGTAAAGATCAGAAAAGAGAGGGCTCTCACTTCCCTCCCAGGCATGGAAGCTTCTGCAGAGAGCAAGGCATGGGAGCAGACAGGCAAGAAGGGGGAGATCGGGAGGAGGTGCTCTGGACAGGAGTGAGGCCCAAAGACAAGAAGCAGAGGGTGAGGGGAAGAGGCTCTGTGTGCAGGGGTAGCGTGGGAGGGGGCCTGGCAATGTCAGTTTGGGCCAGGCCAGGCTGACCTTGAATGCTACACACGTTCACGGAATCACCAATTCTGTGTGTAACAAGTATTTCCTGAACACCTACTATGTGCCACATACTGTGCTGCGTGCTGAGGCCACAGGAGAGCAAGACACACAGAAACCCCTGCCCTCATAAGAGCTTCTGTTCCCTTGAAGGAGGGAAACTGAGGCCCAGGACACCTTCCTGGGGATCGCGTAGCTGATAAGCATCCTTTGGTTTGCAGTGCATTTCCAAGGTCACTATTGCGCAATGGGATGAGCACAGGATTTGGGGTCACACTGACCTGGGCATGAGCCTCACTGCCCCGCCGTTCTGCCCCTTTACTTTTGTGAGCCTCCATGTTCCTGACTCTTAACGCGAGGCCTGTGATCTGTGCTTCCCGCCGTTGACACAGGATGGTGGGACCTTGGACCATCCTCACCGTTAGAGCCCCTGGTCGTGGTTGCATGAGTCTCCCTGGGTCTCTCTGTGACCAGGGCGCCCAGAGCTCCCACGTGTCAGGGGGTGTTAGCGATTTTGTCAAGCTTGATGGATTGACTTGTACCACGTTTATGGAAGGGGACAGGGAGGGGCCACACTCCATTACAGGTTGTCCGTCTATCCTCCTGCGGGTGGACATGTGGGGTCTTTCCAACTTAAGGCTGTTATGAATTAGTTCTCTATGAATATTCAAGTTTGTGAGTGGACATACATTTTCATTTCTTTTATTCAGAGTAGGAGTTGGGGGCCCCAGGATAGGTGTAGGTTTAGCTTTCCTAGAAACTGTCAAAACTTTTTCCAAAATGGCTGTTCTATTTCATACTCCCACCAGCAGTGTCGGAGAGTTCCTGTGGCTCCACATCCTCAACAATACTTGTACAATCCGTCATTTTCATTTTAGCCATTCTGTTAGGTGTGTAATCATACCCATTTCATGGAAGCAGAAACTGAGGCTCACACACGCTGAGCCCTTTACCCCAGAGACTACACAGCTACTGATGTCGGAGCAGAGACTCGGGTTACGTGAGATTCTGGGACTGTGTCGTAGCCAGAGTTCAAGGCACAGAGCTCAGGACAGAATCAGAATGGAAGAGGAGGTGCTTGTATAAGTGTTTTCTGAATGTGAAGTGCATGGTTGAAAACCAGAACACTCATCAGTGGCAGTAATGGGCCAAGCCGGTCCTCTTCCTTGGTGGCACAGTGCCCTGGGTCCGCGCCATCCTCTCCAGGGAGAGCCCGGGCTCCCTGGTAACTCTGCTCTTCCCTGCCACGCTGCTGGGAACACGTCCCCATGAGCTTGCCAGGAAAGACTGTTCTTTTGTGAGCTGGCAGGACATAGTCTACATTCTGTAGCTCAGGGCTCTCTCAGAGT
This sequence comes from Balaenoptera ricei, assembly GCF_028023285.1. Taxonomy (NCBI): domain Eukaryota; kingdom Metazoa; phylum Chordata; class Mammalia; order Artiodactyla; family Balaenopteridae; genus Balaenoptera; species Balaenoptera ricei. Next base: position 100,366,482 of record NC_082649.1, on the reverse strand, counting down.
CCCCGTCCAGGGGCTCTACTGTCCCCAAAGGCACTGCTTGTTCCTCTCAGGAAAACAACCCCTTCTGAGGTTGGGAGATTAATGAGGATGCCGGGGCTGCCGGAGACTCCTGGTCGGCTCTGGCCCAGCCTTGGGTTTCTAGAGCCCTGTGTTCCTCTGGGTGTGCCTTGGAAACGAAGGCTAGGGCCTGAGACACCAAAATTCCGAGATCCTAGGCCAGCTCTGCTACTGTCTTGCTGGGTGACATTGGGAAAGTCGCCTTTCCTCTCTGAGGCCCTGTCACTGTGCATAAAATGGAGATACTGACTAAGAAGTCAGGGAGGCTGGGCTGGTGTCTGGGGCTCGAAGGTCTCTCTCAGCATTTCCTTTGGCAACTTGGTGGCTTTGACACATTTGTTTATCATCCAGCCCAGTGCTTCTCAAGTTCTAATGTACATACAATTCTCCTGGGAATCTTGTTAAATGCAAATTCTGACTTAACAGGTCTGGTCTGAGAACCTGGATTTCTGTAGAGCTCCCAAGTGATGTTGGCACTGCTGGTCTGAGGACCACACTTTGGGTAGCAGGAGCCCAGGAGCCCCTCCCTCAATCCATGTGTTTCTTTAAATCACATTTTTTGAAAACTTAGATTTCTCTTAACCAGTAACATAAATGAACCGCTGGTTTGAAGTACCAGGCATATCTTTTGCCAAACACACAATAAAATGAACACGTTGACTACTGGTATAACTATGGCACCCCTTCCCCACCCTGCTGAGACCTGTTTATTCTTTTTTTTTTTAACATCTTTATTGGAGTATAATTGCTTTACAATGGTGTGTTAGTTTCTGCTGTATAACAGAGTGAATCAGCTATACATGTACATATATCCCCATATCTCCTCCCTCTTGCATCTCCCTCCCTCCCTCCCTCCCTATCCCACCCCTCTAGGTGGTCACAAAGCACCGAGCTGATCTCCCTGTGCTATGCGACTGCTTCCCACTAGCTATCTGTTTTACATTTGGTAGTGTATATATGTCCTGCTACTCTCTCACTTTGTCCCAGCTTACCCTTCCCCCTCCCCTGTTTATTCTTTTAAAATGAATATCGTAGGCTCTGTCAGGTTCCTTACCCTCATGACCTAATTTAATCTTTAAAACATCATGCAAACTACTCCTTTTAAATGTCTTTTCTCCATGTTATGCAAGTAGTATAGTTATAGTGAAACCTAAAGACCAGTTAGAAATTAGAGATAAAGGAAAAAAGAAAATAATAATCACCCAAAATATCACACTCATATCTCAAATGGGAAATTGAGGCACAGACCCGCAGACTGGCTCATCTAAGGGCACACAGTTGGCGAGTCTCAGAGCTGGGGTTTGGATTGGGTCTGTCTGGTGGTTTTCTGTGATCCCATACTGCCTAAATTTCAAGCTACTTTTCTAAAAGATTTTAAAAGTAATAAATCAATATTATAGAAATTTTTTAAATAGAAGAAAAATATGACCACTATTGTATTTTGCATTCCCTTCTGGCCTTTTCTTTATTCTGTTATTATACAGATATAATTATGAAGTATGGCCAATTTTATATTGTACTAGTTTTACTCTGATTCATTTCTCAATGTTCTCATCTGTAAAGTGGGGATGATAATGGAGCCGACCCTGCGGGGTTGGGATGGGGGAGGAATGACGTCCTGCAGGCAGAGCACGGGGCCCAGCACCTCGTAAGTCAGAGCTCAATCAAAGCAAATGCTCTTGTGCTGTGGACCTTATGACTATGATTATAAACAGCCACATCCTAGAACATCAAGTCCATCTACTCTGATTTCTGTGTTGCTGAGCAAAGAGGGGGCTTATAATTCTTTTGTTTTAAATAACACAGTGATGAGCTAGACTGTGGCCTCCCATTACTTTCCATGGCTGCTTCCAGCATCCAGCCGAAGGGACCTCTATGCACTGAGGTTGAGGAAGAGAAGGGTGAACATTTATTGATCACCAGCGGTGTACCTAGTATTAGGCCGGGTACATTTACCCTTGTCTCTTTTAATTCTCAAGCATCTGTGAGATTTATTATTCCCATTTTACAGATGAGGAAAACTGAGTCTCGGGCAGAAAAAAAAACCACAAAGAAAATAACCTGCTGTCTATTAACTGAGGCTTGTTTAATTATAGTGTCACTTTTCTTAATATGGACTTTTAAAAGAAAGCAAACACACACACACACTCCTTTAAAGCTTTTAAAAGAAAACAAACTCCACATGCCCTCTAGCATCTGTCTGGGGGTAGATCTAGGAGTGGTTCACCCCTTAACCTTCTCCTTCCCTAGCCCTGGCTGGAGAGGACCTGGGGGCTGGGAGGGGGCTCAGTTATGAAAGCCTGCAGAGTCCAAGAAAGACAGAATTCCTATGCAGTTTCTGGGCCCTTAGACAGTGGTAACCAATACGTGTGTTGTGGGGAGAGGTGGGCAGCAGGGACACGAGGAGGCCAGTGTGGGTGTGGGCCTGGGATTTGGGAACCCAGGCTGTCCTTTCACCTCTGCACCCCTCTCTGTGTGACCTTGAATGAGTCCATCTGCCTCTCTGGGCCTTGGCTTCCCCACATGCTCAGTGATCCTAAAAGGAATCTTCAGCTCCGACGTTTGGTGAAGTTTTTAACAATAAGTTGAAACAAACAAAGTATTTTCAATTGTTTTTCTTAATGTTCTCAATGAATAAAAACATAGAAGAGACAGTGGGATGAGGCATCAGGGAGCTTTCACCTGTATCCCATGTATCTTTGTGTTGTGGGATGTGTTTTGCACTAAACAGAATTCCATTCAAAAGAAAGAAAGGAGTCTGGTCCCTGCTCCATGCTTCCGAGGTTCTTTCTGAGGCCCTGATCCCGGTGACTTATGGTCTCCCTCCTCCCTCATCCCTAGAGATGAAAACAGCAGAGCCCTGGACCCTGTTCCCACTAGGCTGTGCCCACCACCTGCCCTCACACGAGACCTTTTCTTCTCGCGAATGGGCTGCGTGCTCAGCTCGAAGTCAGAACGTAAAGTAGCAGACAGAAGAGCTGGTGTTTCCCAGGTGTGCTCTGTGCCAGGTGCTGTGCTGGGTTTCCCACACAGCCTCTCTCTCATCCTCCTAGGGAGGGAGTGCTGCTCTCATGCCCTTTTCCCAGGACAGGGACCCCAGGAGATCCTGAATCCAGGCAGTCTGGCTCCAGAGCCTGTGCCCTTGACCACCTGGCTGGGTGCGTGAGACTCAGGAGGGGCTGCAGGGCTGCCTGGGGCGACGGGAAGGCTGCCCAGAGATGGGGCGTGCCAGCTGGGCCCTTAGTGGGCATCTACCAGGGCCTGGAGGGGAAGGAGAGCCAGTGCCAGGGAAGCTGGAACCAACAGTCTCAGGGAGCGGGAGTGGTCAGATGCACTGACGGAAAGTGTGTTGAAGGCACAGTTGAAGATGAGGATGGTGTTAGAGGCCATGTTAGGAGGGGATGGAGTGAAAGTCAATAGAAGAAAAGGTCGATATGGGGAAAACCCCTTGACTAGTTTGCTCTGAGAATGCCTGCAGCCAGGCGGATCCCCCAGGCAGAGGACTGGATGATTCTGCTCTCGGGAGACTCACCAGTCCCCAAAGAAACACCCACGGACACTGCCATGTTGGGGCCTCCCAGTGCACAGCTCACCTCAGCCACCTTCAGTGAAGCCCACGCTTCACCGATCACCCCTACCCCACAGAGCTCCCAGTTAGCTCTTTGTGCTTCTCCCCTCAATGGAAGTAGACATCCAGGCTCAGCAGGCATCTGAAGGAAGCAAGAACTAAAACAGAGAAAAGAAACAGAGAAAATAGAGATGATGCAGGAAACAGAAGATAACTGCCAGAAACCACTGTAATTAACATCTCAGAGAGGTAAGATACTGCATCTATGAAACAGGCAATAGGAGGACCATTGGGAGAACAAAAAGGACTCTTGGAAACCTACTTTTAAAGTTGCAGAAAAGAATCCTAATTCAATAGGATTTGTAATGGGGAGAAACAGGCAAGTCTGGCTGCTGCATGGATGTTTGGGGAAGGGCTGGTAAGAACAGAAGAGGCTTCTGGGCTTGAGCAAGTAGGGCTGGGCAGAGCCCATATTTGCTGAGCTGACAGAGGAAAAACAGGTTGTGGGAGGCCAATCATGATTCATTTTATTTTTTTTATTTTAAAGTTTTTATTTATTTATTTATTTATTTGGCCTGACTGCGCGGGTTACGGGATCTCAGTTTCCCGACCAGGGATTGAACCCGGGCCACGGCAGTGAAAGCCTGGACTCCTAACCACTAGGCCACCAGGGAACTCCCACGGATTCATTTTAGATGAGTTGGGCTGGAGGGAGATCCACCAGCAAAGAAGCAGAGGGTTGAAACCCACTGAGAGAAAACCGTTGCTCTCAGAGTTTGGAGCCTGGCACCTCATAAGGCATCTCTACCTCAGCCAGCTCTTTTCAAAAGGAAACCCCCAACCCTGCCTCTGAGATACTTATTAACAATACAGAGTCCCAGGTTTGCCAGGTCAAAACCAGGGGGGTGGGAGTATGCATTTCAACAAGCTTCCCTGGGAGTCGGATCAGACCACCATTTGAGACCCGCTGGTGTCAGGAGTGGGTGGTAGACGAGGGCCCAGGGAAGAAATGGAGAAGTCAGGATGAAAGGAGTGAACAGGAAATGGAGGTAGGTTTAAACCCAGGAGGACACTCATGTGGCACATTCTGCCATCCGAATGCGGTGAAATTATTACCAATTTCAAAATAGCAACAGCTCTTGAGTATTCAGTAGCAAAATCACTGATTCAGGGAGCAATTAACATAGACATTCAATCAATTATTCATCACATTACGAATGTGTAGCAGTAATCAAATTGGCCTTTTAATATGTATTTTTTTCTTTTAATTAACCCTGTCCAAAACTGGAGTAAAGATCCCATGCAGAAATATGTTTGGCTTAATTAAAAAAAGAAGGAGGAGAGGGGAAAAAACCCAATGTTTTATATCCTTACCATGTGTCAAAGGAAGCTGAGGGCAGGAATTGCTTTGTGTGCTGGTTGTTGTCTTGTGCGTGTGGTTTGAGATGCACCAGGAAGCCCCAGATCCTGTCTGCAGGTGCCTGAGAGTGTGCACAGTTAGTGGTTAGATGAAACTTTACTGTATCCCTATCTATGGCAGAATAGCAAGAGCACTGGACTTGGAGTCAAGAGATCCAGCTTCCAATTTTAGGTCTGCAGCCAAGTTCCTGAGTGACCGTGGGGTTGCCTCTCTGAGCCTCAGCTTCTCTCAATGAGGGGGCTGAGTTAGACACTGCTGAACAGCCTTCCAGCTCTGACCTTATTTTCTTTATCACATGACCACTGCAAATGCCCTTTCAGCCTGCTAGTATGAATGAGTTTATGCCCCTTCCTTTAAGAAATGAGCAGAGAGGCCAGTCACTGCAGAGTCATTTACCTGGGAGCTTCATTGATCACCCTTGGAGTGTGGTTGGAGTGTGTAGTTTCACCACACACCTCCTCCTGCCTTCTATTAATAATTGCTAATTATTATTAGCAATAATTGGTAATAATTTATCAAGCACTCCCTATGTGCCAGGCACCAAGTGTGTGTTTTTGTTTTTGTTTTTTTACTGTCGTAAGATATACATAACATCAGATTTACCATTTTAACCATGTTTAAGTGTACAGTTCAGTGGCATTAAGTATACAGTCATCTCTAGGTATCCATGCGAGACTAGCTCCAGGACCTGCCATGTGTCAACTAAAAAAAAATATACACAACCTAAAAATTGAGAGTTATGTTTTATTTGGCAGACATACTGAGGACTTCAAGCCTGGGAGGCAGCATCTCAACCCTGAGAAAACTGCTCCGAGGTGAGGGGGCAGCTCTCACAAAAGGCAGGTAGTAGGAACAAAAGATTACTGTTATTAAAAGAAAACTAGATATCTCAAGTTAAGGAATTTAGCGCTTTTCTATGTATGGGAAGATGCAAGAGTCTAGACTCTCTGAAGTCATTCCTTTGATATGCACCTCAGCTCTCTGGGGCCAGTATCCTGTATTTTCACATCCTGAGTTTCCTCAGGGCTCACTGTAGGGAGTGGCTGCAGCCTGATGGCTTCTAGATGACAGGTATTCTTTGTTTCCTTCCTGACTTCCCTCAGAGCTCACCAGCTCACCTTCAGTGGTGGCTGTAATAGCTGATGACTATGACATCCTTTGTTTACTGATGTGTCAGGCAATTTTTTTTTTTTAAGATTTATTGATTGATTGATTGATTGCTATGTTGGGTCTTCGTTTCTGTGCGAGGGCTTTCTCTAGTTGTGGCAAGCGGGGGCCACTCTTCATCGCGGTGCGCGGGCCTCTCACTATCGCGGCCTCTCTTGTTGCGGAGCACAGGCTCCAGACGCGCAGGCTCAGTAGTTGTGGCTCACGGGCCTAGTTGCTCCGCGGCATGTGGGTTCTTCCCAGACCAGGGCTCGAACGCGTGTCCCCTGCATTAGCAGGCAGATTCTCAACCATTGCGCCACCAGGGAAGCCCTGGCAGGCAATATTTTATTTCTTACGTGGATACCAAAATGTACCTAGTCAGCTCTCCTTATCTGTGGTTCCACATCCGTGGATTCAACCAACCACTAATCATAGACATAATACCATATTTATTGAAAGAAATCCATGTATAAGTGGACCCATGCAGTTCAAACCCATGTTGTTCAAGGGTCAACTGTATTCACATTGTTGTACAACCATCACCACCATCCATCTCCAATAATCTTCATCTTCCCAAACTGAAACTCTTGTCTAAGAGTTTTAGGTGGATTATTTTTATTGAATCCACACTACAACTCTGAGAGATAGGGTCTGTTATTATCCCTGTGTATCAGTGAAGCATGGCCAGAGTAATGCTGTGTAACAAACAACCACAATACCTCAGCCAGATGCGATAATAAGCACTTGTTTAGCGCACGCATCTGCATGTGGGCCAGGGTTTGGCTGACCCAGGCTGGCTCCGTTTGTCTCTGAGGCTCTGCCTGGAGCCAGCAAACTCATTGAGAGTAATATTTTTCTCATGGTGGCAGCAGCGGTCCAAGGGGGCAGATTGAAACCTGCAACAGCTTTTAAGGTCTAGATTTCAAGTGGCACCCCTCAGTCCATTGGCCAAAGCAAGTCACATGACCAGATGCAAAGCCCGGGGCAAGGAAATTGACTGCACTCCTTGAATGGGAATAACTGCAAAGTCAATTAACAAGAGGCATGAATCCAGGGCAAGCTCAAGAATGAGGGCCCATGATATGACCTTCCATAGCTCCATTTTAGAGATGACTAATTCCTACCTCACGGGTCATTTAAAGAGTCATCCAGGAGGCCGTGGGAAGTCACGCAGGACACTGCTGGACACGCAGGACACTGCTGGATGCAGAGGAGGAGCCCAACAGTACTCACTTCCATTAGGAAAGGGTTCGTCCAGGGTGCACGTGAATAAGGGCACTCCCACCACAGTGGTTTTAGCTTTCTTCAACAGTTTACAACTCCATGCAAAGCTTTTAGCTTGGCATTCAGTGCTGGGAGGTGAGCTTGAATGGCCCAGCCAAGCTTATCCGGCTCTCCCCGCCCTTCCAAGCCCCCAGCTTTTTCCAGACTCTTTGCTGCACACCCATGTTTGTGCCTCTGTTCATGGGGACTGCTTCGTGGAAACCACCCAGGCTTCTGCATCCAGGGCAGGGCCCCCTCCTCCAGGCTATCGGTCACTAGGGGCTCCAGGCGGAGAGCTGGTTCCCCTGGCCTTGAGCACAGGCTCCCCTGGCCTTGAGCGGCACGGCTGGCTCTCCCAGCCCATGAGTCACCTGCCCCACCCCCGGCGTCCCTGCTGAAGGTTCTGTCCCTGGCACCACTGGGCAATCCTCTCACCCCCAGACAAGGACCTTCCCCAGCTTCTGCCCGTCTCAGGGAGCTGGAGAGCCCGGGGGGAAGGCACTGACCCCGTGGGCACCAAGTCAGTGTCAGCAATAGCCTCCTCTTCACCTGGGTAACTACAGAACAGAGCTTCCAGAGGTCTCCCCTTCTCAACCCCTGGAGTTTCAGACTGAACGGTTGGAAGAACTGAAACATGGAGAAATTTCTCTCTTTTCATTTGGCGCCCAAGATAGACAAAAAGGACGAAGTAGGCCAGCTCGCTGACCCAGAATGTTATATTTAAACTCAGCTTTGCGTATGTGCTTCAGTAATGACAGCGAGAATTTATCTCCATTAAGGACCAGGGAGCAGGGTGGGCTCAGGTGGGCAAAGTGGGCCTTTCTGGGTATAGCCGAGGGAGGGGTCTTTCAGGCCTGGGTCAAGGTGGCGGGATATGTTGGGGGGCTGAGAAGTCGTGGGAAAAGCGGGCTGTCCTTGGAGGAGCAGGAAGCCCTTGGCTCCCGGCCAGTGGAGCATCAGGCTGGGCTCCAGCGGAGCCGACCTGTGCCAGTTCATTGCTCAACACGCCGGGGGGTTTACGTGCAACTCTCTCCACCAAGAAGCAGCCTCTGTGTTCACATAATTTTGGCCAGAGAGAGTGAGGAATCTACCTTCTTATCCTTGCCTGAATTATGGGGGAAAATCAGCTCGGATAGTTGACAACTATTTCGTTGGTTCAGGTGCAACAGCTAGAATCCATTACAGCTCCAGCCCAGCCTGCTGGGAAGACATTGACTTCTTAAAATCACAAATAATGGACCAAGCTGACCTCACAGCTAGGCAGAGTGGGCGGTCACCTTAGTGATGTGACTTGAGGGGTTCCAGGAAGCTTCGCCTGCTACAAATCCCACCCACTCACCAAACTGCTGCTGCCTGCAATTCCACCATCAGCACTTTAATCATCAAATTGTAAAATGTCAGGCTGTAATTAGCCTAAGAACCTGTCTAGTTCGATGTCCTGGCTCAAAGTGTTCCTAGAGGGTACCTGAACGGGCCCCTTATCTCAGAGTGAATTCATGGCAGAGCAGGGTTCAAGTCCAGGGGTGAGGTTCTCCATCCAGTGCGAAATTCCCAACACCAGACTTTGCTATGCATCTCTGTCTCCCAGGGATTTTGTTAAAAATGCACATTCTGGGTCAGTAGGTCTGGGGTGTGGCCTGAAATTCTCCATTTCTGACAAGCTCCCTCATTCGGTCCTCATGACAATCATGGGAGGGATGTTATTATTCCAATTTTGTAGATGAGAAAATTGAGGGTCAGAGAGTTGGGTAATATGGCATGCAGAATAATAGTCCCCCAGAGATGTCAGCGCTCTAATCCTTGGAACCGATGGATGTGTTACTTTCCATGGCCAAAGAGACTTTTCAGCTGTGATTAAGGTTAGGACTTTGAGGTGGAAGATTGACCTGGATTATCCAGGTGGGCCCAGTCTAATCACAAGAGTTCTTAAAAGTAGAGAACCTTTCCTAGCTGTGGTTAGAGAGATCCGTGATGATGGAAAGGGGGTCAGAGAGATATGACGTTTGCTGGCTTTGAAGATGGAGGAAAGGGGCATAGGCCAAGGAATGCAGACTGCCTCTAGAAGCTGGAAAAGGCAAGAAAATAGATTCTCCCTTAGAGCCTCCAGAGAAGAATGCAGCCCAGCCAACAACTTAATTTTAGCCCGGCGAGCCCTGTGTTGGAATTCTGACCTATAGAATTGTGAGATAATGCATCCGTGTTGTTTGAAGCCTCTACATTTGTGGTAATTTGTTATGACAGCAACCGTTTTTAAAAATGCTGAATTTGGTGCCCAGAGTGGGCTGTTGCTTTAACAAATACCTAAAAATGTGGAGTGGCTTTGGAACCGGGCAGTGGGCAGAGGCTGGAAGAATTTTGAGACACGTGATAGAAAAAAACGTAGTTTGCCTAGACTATACTGTTAGTAGAAACATGGTTATTAACAACTTGATTAATGATGACTCAGAGGAAATGAGGATCATATTATTGGAAACTGGAGGAAAGGGGATCCTTGTCATATGGGGACAGAAATCTTAGAAGGACTGTGTCCTGCATTTTTGTGGAAAACAGAACTTGTAAATGATGAACTTAAACGTTTAGCTGAGATTTCCAAGCAAAGTGTGGAAGGTATGGCCTGCAGGGCTCTTCCTATTGCTTATAGAAAAATGTGAGCAGAAAGAGATGAATTTGAGAGAAGAACTGTTATACAAAAAGGAAGCAGGACTTGATGATTAGGGAGTTCTCTGCCTGTCTCACTGGGAAAAGATGCTAAAATTAAGAGGTTCGCTGTCAGGAAATCATGCCCTAGAGAAAGGCTCTGTGTGCTGCTGTACAACTTGCTGCTAGTACCTTAGAAAAACCAAAAGTCCAAAGTATTCAGTCACACAGACGGCTCTTTGAAGATATTAAAGGCGTGAGTCACAGATTCCCCTCAATCAAACCCAAGAGTATCTCAGAATCTTAAGGATGTGCATTTCCTAAGCCATCTCAGCAAATTCCAAAAATAAAGAAGGGGTTTACAAGGAAAGATGTGTGGAGCCTCTTGTCTAATGGAGTGAATCCCCATGACATAACACAGGAGACCCACAGGGTTCTTGAGAATGTTATACCAGCAGAACCACTGCCAGATTGGCCTGAAAGAGAATATGAAATGAAAGTAGGCTGTCAGATGCCTCAAATTCTACTGACAAGACACAGGCTGTTAAAAGTACTCATCTGCAAACACATGCTACCTTAGTGGGCATGTGGGATAGACATGAATCTTAGTGGGCCACAGGGCAACCTGTCATAGACAGAATGATGGCCCCCAAATTCATATCCTAATCCCCAGAACCTGTGACTTTGTTACCTTACATGGCAAAAGGAAGTGATTAAGGTTAAGGAAATAGATTCTCCCCTAGAGCCTCCAGAGTGAACACAGCCCTGCCAACACCTTAATTTGAGCCCACTGAGATCCATGTTGGAATTCTGACGTACAGAACTGTAAAATGATAAATTTGCATTGTTTGAAGCCACTAAAGTTATGATAATTTGTTGTGGCAGTGATAGAAAACTGATACAAGCAACTTGCCCCAAGTGGCACAGCTCGTAGAGATGGTACCAGAACTTGGGTCCTTTAGATCCCTGCGCTTCTCTTCTTCCCCAGTAAGGAACTTCTTCCTAGTGGAAGTTAGCATTGACCTCTTTCTAGGGGGCCTCTTACTATAATTGTAAATGTAAGTAACCCACAGAGTGCTGGCTCTGACTGGATTTTAGACTACAAACAACAGAGATTGAATCTGGATAATTTTGGCAGAAAAGGAATCTGTTTAAAGTACATTGTGTCTTGAAGGAGCTCACGGCAAGGGCTGGGAACCAGGCTCAGGGCTGCTTCACCAGGATGAAGGCTTCACACCTCACAGTGAAACCAGCCTGGGAAAGACCCCACTCCCAAGGTTACTGCCTCTGCACTCCCTAGCTCCCAATGCCAGGTCTGGGGTGTCTGGCCAGTGGAGCCTGGGTCACGTGCCTGACCCTGTGCAGCAAAGGAGGTGGAAAGCCAGCCACAGGCATTTGCAGCTTCTTGAGTGGGAAGGTGGGCTCTGAGTCACAAGGTGGGCAGCTCCCAAATAGAGGAAAGGGTTCAGGCACCAGGCAGCCAAAGTAAATGACAAGCATCCCAGGGACAATGTGTTGGGTTAGGCTGGATTTTAAACATAATTCCTGTGTTCCAAATAAGCCATACAATGGCCCCCCATAGGCGCTAGTGCAGATTCCCAATTTTATTTTCTCCCTTTCCACGCCTGGAAATTCTCCAAAGTCTCTTGGCCAACCAGGTGTCCCAATCTGTGCTTGTAAAATAGAGTCCGTAGGTAGAGGCAGCCCCAGGGAGTGTAAAGAGGGGTGTGTGCTGTGAACCCTACCAGCCTGGAGCGGCTGACCCTCCGCAGGACCCTTCCCTTCTCGGGTCTTGCCTCTTCCACCGTCATCCCAGAGGGCTGAGCCTGAGCCCCTCCTCGCTCAGACGCTCCATGAGGCTCTGAATGGCTCAGCTTAATATTTTTCCTTGAGCTCACTCACTTTCATCATTTATTTTCTTTTTCTTCTTTCTTTTTTAAATTTCATTTATTGAAGTATAGTTCATTTACAATGTGTTAATTTCTACTGTACAGCAAAGTGAGTCCGTTATACATACATATACATTCTTTTTCTTATTCTTTTCCATTATGGTTTATCACAGGATACTGAATATAGTTCCCTCTGCTCTACAGTAGGACCTTGTTGTTTTTCCATTCTCTATATAACAGTTTGCATCTGCTAATCCCAAACTCCCACTCCACCCCTCCCCGACACCCCTCCCCACTGGCAACCACAAGTCTGTTCTCTATGTCCGTGAGTCTGTTTCTGTTAAACATCATCCTTAGCCGTGTCATAAGGAATAATGTCCAGGAGGTCAGGGTTTACATTCTAGTTAAACTTTTTTTCCACTTCATGCAACTAATCCATAATTACTAAAATAAAAACTGATTGTCAGGATAGTATTTAAAAGCATCTGTATCACTCTTTGGGACAGGAAAGGAGTCAAGTCCTGTTTCTACCACTTCCTCCTTGGGCCAGTCACTTCACCTCTCTAAGCGTCTGTCCCCTCGCCTACAAAATAGGCTGCGTTCTTCCCAGTAGGATGTGAGTGAGGAGTGGAGACGGTTAAACTCTATCACCTGTATGACAGGGTGGCGTCTTGCACATGGGACGTGCTCAGTAAAGGGAAGCATTGCTTTCACAGTTGTCACCTTTGTCACTATTACTCTTGGGTGGAGTGTGGGCTTTGGAGCCACATGAGGATTTGATGTCTGGCTCTGACGTCCCCAGAATATGAGCTCAGAAACTCATGTCACCTCTCTGAGCCCGGGTTACCTCATCTGGAAAAAGAGGGCAGCAACGTCACGTCACTGAGTTCACCGGAGGCTCAGTCAAAATGGGGCGGCTCTGCAAATAGCGGCATTGTGGTTATATGTGGCCTGATTGTTGTTTCCTGTTGATGGCAAATCTCTATCCTTTCTTTTTTTTCCCCGGACACTGGTCAGTTGGTAGGTTTTTAGTTTGCCTGTGTGTTGTTCGAACAAAACTGAGGCAGGGAAAATGGAAAACCAAGGCTACACGCCTGCAATCTAAACAGCAGGAACCATGCACGTGGAAAGAGATGGTTTTGGGGTCGGAACACATTCCGAGCATTGTCGGAGCCGCTATTAGGGGATGTTCCCTGAGCTTATCCAGGAAGTCATGAGTGGTGCTCAAAGCAAAGGAGAGGCAATGACTCCCAGCCCTCTCTCCCGGAAGGACGTTTCTGAAGCAGTGGGGGACAAAAATAGCCGGTAGTAAACTGATTGTTCAACAGTCAGTGTTGAGGTGTGGGAAGCAAACTTCCCCTGAGTTCCAGCCTCCTGAAAACCTGTATCTCTTTAGATCTTGGAATATTTAGGTTTTCTCTGGGAGGTTTTTCTTTCTTTGAACATCAGGTGGGTGGATTTTCACACCACAGGACACCCAACCCCTGATCCCGCCAGGGGCCTAAAAGCCCAGGCCTGCTTTGAACAGGTCTTCCCTGACCTCCGTGCCTTTGGAGTGTGGACGGCAGAGAGGTGGGAACAGGCTGGCTGAGCTCCAGTGTCGTGGTCCAGGAAAACCCCTGCTGCCCTCCCGGGTCTCCCACTTGAGGGATGAGCAGAGGCAAAGGGTTGCCTTTCATTCAGCAGCAGCTCTACACCTGATGCTGGCAGGGTCGGCGGCGTCAGGGGCATGGCCTGGGCCTTGGGCCCCCCTAGAAAGAACCAGACCCACACTCCTTGGTTCTCCTTACTCCCTTGAGGGACAAAGCCTGGCCCCAACACCTTCAGCTCGCCTGAGGGGCAGGGCTCATTTGGGGAGTTGGCCTAACAGGAGATGCTGTCTTAGCCCTTCTCAGAAAGTCCATGCTGCCTCCTTCACACAATTCCCTCCCTCTCCATTGACCCTCTGGGTCCCGAGGACCACTCAGCGATGCTCTACAAGAACCCAATAGCCATTCAGTCATTCTGTGAGCACCCGCTAGGTACTGTGGATAAAACACAGTCCTGGCCTGCAGGGAGTACCAAAACCTGTCCTTGTTTCCATCACCACATCCCATTCCTCAAGCCTAGGACATAGTCCTCATGTTCATAATAGTCATAAATAGAAATAACAACAATACTGGAGCTAAGAATTTGCTCGGGCTGAAGTACCTCTGCAAAGCACTTTGCCTGAATTTTCTCTTGAAAATCTCACAACTATCTTGTGAAGCAGCCCCTGTTATCATCTCCATTTTATAGAAGAGGAAACTGAGGCTCAGAGAAGTCAAGCATCTTGCCCAAGGCCACACAGCTGATAGATGGGGTCATCAGATGGCCAAAAGCCAGGCTGGCGAGCCCTCTCTTGCCTCTGTGCCTCTCCTGTCAGTGTGAACAAAGTCAGGATTGGCAAATGCAGGTTTGATCTGGCCTCTTCCTGACACAGGAGACATTATTATTCTGACTTAGTGATTCCAGAAACTGAGGCTCAGAGAGGCCAATAGAATTCCCTCAGGTCACCCAGCTGAGACTTTGGTTTCTGGACTTCCAGCTGCAAAACTCCTTTTGCTGTGACATATGGCCCCTTCATTCCAAAAGGGCGTTTTGTCCTTCTGCGGGCTTTGATCAGCTGTGGCTAAGATGAAGGCTTGTAGGTTGCAGATATGCCCTGGATCCCTGGCCCCTGGCAGACTCTGGCTGGGAGGAGGCGCTGGCTCCAGAAGACTCAGCTCTGAAAGGAATGGGCCCGGTCTGGCTGTCAGTGGCGAGAATGGAGAGCATTCTGGGTTGTCACAATGGCTGGGGGCTGCCGGCATTTGTGGGCAAGGATCGGGGGTGCAACAGGCCCTGCAATGCATGTGGACCTATCCTCAGTCTGACAGCAGTCAAGGTCTTGTTGAACATTGATGCTGGTGAAGATCCTGTTTGTTGGTATCTAAGCCCAGAACCTAACTCTGTGTTACATATTGACTCTTGATATATCCTGGAATTTCCAGCAAACTACCAAGTAAATCAAGGGAAATCTATGCTTCATTTTATTCAGAACTTCACCAAGAACTGTCCCCAATTTAAAACTCGGGACCAGCAATGTCACCCGTGGTTTTTGAAATGCTGATACAATAGCTGTGCCTGTGTTAGTAACTGTCACATTGTCAGTGATTCAATGTATATGTAAGAATTTATTTATTTAGCCCTCACTTCAAAATGCCCAACATGAAGGAAAGAGTTGACAACGCTCAGTTGAATGGTGTTTTCTCTTCCAAACTGTTCATCTCCAGTAGGATCCGTCGTCTGATGGCTTCATGGTGTCTTCTGGAGCCGTCACAGCCAGGCATTGTGATGTCGACGTGCGCTCTGTGTTGTTAGAGATGACTTTCCTTTCACTTCTCCTCTGTATTACAGTTGGGGCATTACAGGCCCTTTAAATTATGTGTATTGCTAGGTTGTATTGCTGTGAATTTACTTTCTACGTAGTAAAAGGGGTATTGGATCAGATGGGGCCAAGAACCACTGGCACAGTGGTCAGAAACGGGGTTGTGGATGCTGCCCTGCCCCTAGTTAGCTGGGACCTCATGTACAAGCGTGAGCATTAGCTCTTACCCCAGCCCTCCGACATCATCTCTTTAACTTGGTTCTCCCACTGGACTAGGAGGTGTTGACAGATAATGGATGATGGGCACGTGGATGGACCAACAGGTGGGTGAATGGATGGATGGACGTTTAGGTGGGTACACAGATGGAGAGGCAAGTGGATGGATGGACATGATAGGTGGGCAGACAGATGAGTGGGTGGGTGGGTGGATGGAGAAGAGGAGTAGGTGGATGGATGAATGGGTGAGTGCACAGTCAGGTGATGAACAGATGGTCCGATGGGTGGACAGGTGCAATGGCTAGGCAGACACAGATGGATGGATGGATGGACAGATGGGAAAGCGGGTGGGCAGACAGACAGGTGAGTGGGTGGTTAGGGGGAAGGATGAGTGGATGAAATGAGGAAGGTGTAAGATGAGGCACAGAGACTTTTACTCACTTTCCTGAAGTCACACAGCCGGTCTGTAGAATTGGAACCCAGGCAGTCTGACTCCAGATCCCATTCTCTTAATCACTGCGTTACATTTGATGAAGTAACTTGCCCAAGTCCCCAGTTAGGAATAGATTAAGCCAAGATTTGAAGCCGGGTCTGTCTGATTCATTAATACCCCCAATGGGCTGAAGACTGGAGAAGAACACTGGGGATCAATTGTGAATGCCATGGGAGCCTGGACCTCATCCTCAGGCAACCAGGGAGCTGGCAAAGGGTTTTGTGTAAGTCTGGCCGTCACACCATCAGTTCTGAGTTTAAAAAGACAATTCACCCAGCAACGTAGTGGCCAGGTTTTAGGGGAGCCCACCCGTGAGGAGGCTGTCATAGTAACAGTCAATGAGGAATTGAGCCAGAGATACAGCTGAGGGGGCAGAGGAGCAAGAATGGATTCAGGAGGCTTCCAGAATCCCAAGTTGTCAGGACCTGGTGGCTAAGCCCCAGTGAGAGAGGAGGAGCAGCGAAAATCACAGAGGTCTGTGTGACCTTGAATGCAGTCACTTCCCTTTCTTGAACCTTACCTCCTGCATCAAATGTATGTATTAGTTAGGGCAATAAAGGCAGTGCTGTTATAACAAAGAGGCCCCTGAGTACTGCTGCTTAGGCAAGCTAGAAGCATTTTTCTAGGGTAACAGGTGGCTGCTGTAGCCTGACATGGGGCTCTGCTCCACAGGGTCACTCACTGACCAAGGTTCCCTCCATCTTCTGGCTCTGCCACCACTTAGGATGTTACTCTCATCTGCACGGTTGAAACTGGGTCCCAGGCATATCACATTCCAGCTCACAGGAAGGGAACCAGGTGAAGGACACACACCCAAATGTTTTAAGTCAAGGTCCAGAAGTGACACATATTATTTCCACTCATATGCCACTCCAGGATTTGGTCCCACGGCTACACCTAGCTGCAGGGGAGGCTGAGAAATGTAGTCTATCTGAGCAGCCGTGTGCCCAGCCGAATCTCCATTACTCTGGAAGGAGAGGAAAATGACTTTGGGAGGACAAGAGGATATCTGTCACACCTGGGAAATGTTGGGACGCAGGTTTAGCATTGGGACAAAATGAGATAATGTTCATGGAGCACCCGACATATACCTGGCATGAGGTGGAAGCTTAGAAATGGTAGGTGTCATTACCATTATTCTTAATGGATGTGCAAGGGTGCATGAGGGCACTCCCAGAGCTAGGAGGGTCTGGCCACAAATCAGCACATAGTGAAAGAGATCAGAGATGCCTAGAGGCAGTTTCAAAATGGAAAGGAAGCTTTCATGCCAAAATCTGGGCAGGATAGGGTCAGGGGAGGAAGTGTTTTGGGAGAAGAGGGAGGCAAGGTCAGCCTGAAGCCAGGGTTGAGCAGAAAGCAGAAGGATATTGACAAGGCACATGCCCCCTATTGGGGAGCAGGGGAGGAGGGGCTGCTGGCCTAATAGTCCACCTGTGTGTCAGCTTAGCTCAGGTGTAGACGTGGAGGTATGGGAGGCCAACTGGGACAACAGAAACCACTCCAGGTACTTCAAACAGAGGGAATTTAATGCAGGGAATTGGTTGCATGGTAATAGAAGAACTTAAGCCAGATGAACGACAGGGGGGCAACCCAGGGATTAGTAACAGCAGAAAGTTACTGTCATGCTGTGGATCTTATATTTATAAGCCCTCAATGGTTTGGTTAGTGTGAGCCTTTTCCGCATGGATAGATCCACTTGGCCTTAGCTGCCAGAGTCAAGATTCCAAGTCTGAGAGGGGAGGCTAGCCCAGAATGGAGATCTGGCTGTATCCTCAACACTTCCTTCTCACCAGGGCTTGGTGGAAGTTTCCGGAGTGGCAGCCCTCTGGAAACACTCTGTGTGGGGCTTGCGTGTGTGCAGACACAACCATGTGTGGTTTCCCATAACTTCTGCTCATCCCCCTCTATCCATTTCTGCCCTTCTGCCTGCCTCTCTGCCTGCCCCTGCCTCACATATCTCCCATGCCCAGGAGACAGAAGAGAGCAGCCTCCAACCATCTGAAGGGTCACCTTGGTCAGAAGTGTAGGCTTGTTTGCTATGGCTCCCATGGGTGGAACTGGGCTCCACAGGTGGAATTTAAAGCATAAGAAGACTGGGTTCTAAACTTGGCTCCACTACTTAAGAGCTGTATGTCCTTGAACAAGTTTCTGAACCACTCTGAGCTTCAGTTTCCTCTTCTGCAGAATGAGGATGCTAATACTGCCCTTGGACAATTGTTTGCAGGGATCAAATGAAATAATCATAGCAAGGTGGCTGACACAGTGGCCTGGTTTTTCTTGTTCATTGTTGTTATTAATGATATATGGTTACAGTGAGGCAAATTTCAGTGTAAGCAAAAGATTTCCAACAGTCTGAGCCAACTGATGTGGAGAAGATGCCTTGGTAGATGGTGAGCTCCCTTTTACAAAAGGTATGCAAGTAGAAGCCTGACGATCGCTTGTCAGGATCCAGAAAACCCCTAGGAGACAAGGAGGTTTTGCCCTGGATGCCCTCTGAGGTCCCTGCCAGCCCTGAAAAGCAGTGACTGAGGTATTTCCTGCACCATTTCAACAGCAATCTGGGGGATGCCCAAGTTCAAGGAAGCTCTGATTCTCAGGCTTGACAAGGTCAACCCCAAACCAGCAATGCCTGGCTCTCTCACCTATAAGAGTAGAAGGAGAAAAGCCATATAAGATCTTGACCAAACGGTGAGGGTCAGAGTGGTTCCATGGTGGCTTGATTGGATTGTTAAATTACCAGGAGGTAGTGTTGAATAGTGGTTAGGACTCCAGGGTCCTAAGGTCAGGCAAAACTGGGACTTAGTCCTGGTCCAGACACTGCTGAGCAGTTGTCCTTGCAAAAGTGACTTAACCTCTCTGGCATCAGTGTCCCCATCTGTAAAGTGGTGATGATAGTATCTTCCTCATGGGTTGATACGAGAATTGGATGAAATAATACATGCAAAGTTCTTGGCTCTGTGTTGACCCATAGCCAACACTCAATATAAGGTGCTGATATCATTAGTACTCTAACAATTTTTTTAAAAAGAAACAAAAGTTTTGTGTCAGCCTGTTTATATAATGCAACAAGGTGGAAGAGAAATGAACTAGGGATTCAGAAAATAATGGTGGGAAAATAAGATGGAACCATGGGAAAGTTAGTTCACAGCCTATGGCTTATATTTGGTTTTGAGTCTCCCAGAAGCCAAAGCAAAGAGGGAAACCAGATGTGTTTCACATACATACATAATTGTAACCATACCTAAGGCAAAAACAATCATATTCATTATAGAACATATGGGTGGGTGTTCCATAATTTATTTACTTAATCCCCACTGGTGGGCATTTAGGTTGTTTCCGATTTTACTCTATCATAAACAATGTTACCATGAACATCCTAGTACCCACACTGATTCTTAATATTTACCCAATGTTGCTATCAATTCAGTGACCAAGTTGAGGTGCAGACCTGCCTAGTCTTCCGGAAGGGAACAAACAGAGCTTGGATGAGATGGGGGTCCTGAGAAGAAATTAGGAACTGGAGATTGAGAAGGGCTGGTGGGTGGAGGGGGCAGGGCAAGAGGTGATTCAGGGAATAAGACATCCAGCCATCGTTTCCCTGCCGAGTGTTCCCTCCTTCCCCAAGGCCCAGTGGGAGAGATCCTGCAGACCAGGAAGGGAAAATGAGGCAGGATCCCCACCACAGGGAGGGGAGCAGCTCGTCATGAGATCAGACCAGATATGAGACAGAGAATAGCAATCCACTCTCCCCGCAGGCGCAAGCTCATGCCTAACTCTGCAGCCACGCCGAACTACGCACCATTCCCTGTCATGCCACCTTGCCTCTGCTCCTGCCGTCCCTCCAGCATGGAACACCCTCTCACTAGTTCTGGCCCCTGGTAATCACCTTTAAATGCAGATCAAATGGTCTCCCTTCCATAACGGCTTTTGTCGCCACCCCACAGCACTCTAGAGGATCACAGTACCTCCCACAATGTAGTGCCGTGACTGTTTATATATTGGTGATCTCACCCACCCTACCCTCCAGACTCTGAGTTCCCCAAGAGCAGGGATGTTGTCTTGTTGAGTCCCTCATGAAAGCATGTTCTAGAAATGCACAAAGGATGCAGCTTTTGTGTAAGGTGCTCTTGGAGATGCAGGCTAGTCTAGCAGTTAAGTGCAGCAATTTTAGAGTCAGAAAGGGTTCGAATCATGGCTCTGCCTCTTGCTATGGAACCTTGGGCAAGTCACTTCACCTCTCTGAGCCTCAGCTTCTTCATCTGTAAAATGGGGATGATAATACTAGCAGACATGTGCCAGACATTGCAGATATTTGCTTATTGAAATGTCAGGGGACTCCTGGGGAGTTAGCCACTATGATGCCATACAACACGTAGCACATGTGCCATGGAAGCCAGCCGCTGCCACATCCCATTCTGGCCAGGCATCCAGAGATCAGCTGACTTCTCTCCATCACTCATTCAGGCTATCAGTTGAGCACCGACTGTGTACCAGGTGCAGTGTCAGGCTCTGAGAGACTAGCTAAACTCAGGACAAGTGCTCTCTGCTCCCAGGAGCTCTCAGTCTGGTGGAGGAGACAAGAATCAAACAAATCATCACACAGATAACTCTACAGTTTCCATCCCAGGAACTGCTATGAGAGACACGTACAGATGCTCTATGAGCACATCGGGAATGGCTTCTGATTAGAGTGTCAGGAAAGACCATTCTGCACCAGTGACCTGGATGATCAGAAGAATTTGCTGGGAAGAAAGCAGGCCATGAGAGGTACAAGAAAAGGGAGCAGGACATGCAAATGCCCTGAGGTGGGAACAGGTCTCATGCGCTGGGAACACTGAAGGAGGGCCAAGGTAACTAGAGTCCACAGAGCAGGAGACGGCACTGTGAGGAGGGTGTGTAGGGGCCGGCAGGACGTGTGTAGACTTTGGATGTTATTCTAACTGCAGGAGAGCCATTAAAGGATTAAAGCTTCCTGTAATGGGATCTGGCTTCCAGAAGACCCTTCTGTTGGAGAGTGTATTGATTATGGGGGTGAGAGTGAAGGCCAGAGACCAGGTCAAAGGTACGACATTCATTCAGGCCAGTGATGACAGTGGACTGATGGGCTGGTGACCGTGTAGGGGAGAGGGGTGAGAGGGACGCAGAACTTATGGGATTGGGCCGTGGGCTGGCTGTGAGCCATTGATGCGTAGCAGGCAGCTGATTGGCTGTGGGAGCCGTATCCTGAGACTGGAGGAGGAGAAGAGAAGGACAGGGCTCAGCTGGGCCCGTGGGGCATTTGAGGGGCTTCTCAGCTGTAAGGCCAGGCACTCAGAAGAGGGGCCGGCCATGGGAAGGTTCCTTTGTTTTCAGAATGCGTCAGAGAGAGAGCCTCAGCGAGACAGCACAGGTTGTCAGCCCCTGCCTTGAGCACCTGCCGAGCCGCGTCCCTCCTCAGAGGCCAGGTCCTGGCTGTCCACAGCCGTGTCAGAAGCTTGGCGCGTTCCGACTGAGGGGCTCTCACACCCGAGGCTCCCCACCCTGGTCTGCCTGTGACACCTCGTTATAGAGGGCGTCCACTACACCGTGCTTTTCCCTGGTTTGTTCAGAAGCCCAGCTGCCGCCTTTGAGTTTCACCCATCTCATTATCCCTGAAGTTTCTACTTCTTCTTGTGAAAATTTAATTGCCTGCTAGATTTGAAAGGGCCTGGACCAGCTGTTCGGTTTGGGAAGTCAGAGTTAAATGCACCCAATGATCAAAGGCTGCAAGAGGCCAGCATCCTTCTTATCAGCAGCGCCTTTAAACCGGGGCAGCTTCACTCCTCCCAAAATGGAAACCAAATCGCTCAGCACGGAAACTTGAAAGGAAGAGTGTTAAGCAGTTCCCAGCATTTGAACAGCCTGCTGCATCTTTAAATCATTTTGCTTTGGAAACGGAATACCCAGGACTCCTGAGCTCCCCTTGAGGGAACACGAACGGAGACGTCATCTGTGGGCCTTGTGCCTCCTTGAAGATTCTTTCCAGTCAAGCCCAGGATGAATCTTGAGAAGCCAGTGAGGTCTGCAGATAACCTCCAAGCTCCCGCTTTGCCCCATCCGGCTCCCCACCGCATTTCAGAGGGCAGGACTGGAATTCAAAGGACCTGGATGCAAACCCAGCATCCCTGGCTGGGCGGCCTGGAGCGTGTCTGTCCTCGCCCTGGGTCTGCTCACCTGTAAAATGGGCTGATTACGTCCCTATCTACCTCCCAGGTTTTTGAGAGGCCTCCATAAGACACGAAGTGTGAAAGTGAACAAAAGCATCACACCCCCAGTGGTTACCAATTATTCTGCTTATTACCCCTCCCAGGGACACACATGTTTCAAAAAATAGGGAACTTAGAGAAACAGGCAGAGTTTCTCAGGGAAGAAAGGAATTTCTAAAATGTTGGAAAACAAATTAGTGTTTGAAGGGCAGGTATAACAAGTGTGAAGTTACCTGGAGAGCCATGAGGTATAAAAATAGCAGAGTAGGTGACAGGAGCAGCTGGCCTCACTCCTGGAGGCTGCATGGCCACCTTCTGTCATTCTCCTCTTCCCTCTCCTCCTCTCACCTCTCCTGCCTTCCTTTCCTCCCGTTTCTGTTCTACTGTCTCCCCTCACCCATTTTTTTTACACACTGGTTTTTAAAAAGTTACCACCTTAACCATTTTTAAGTGTACAGTTCAGTAGTGTTAAGTGTTTTCACATTGTTGTGCAACAGATCATCTTTTCATCTTGCAGAACTCTGAAACTCTACACCCATTAAACGCTAATTCTCACTCCCCCCTCCCCACACCCATCTCTCTCCTTTTTTTCTTCTGAGTTCCATTCTCTCTTTTTTGTTCCAAGAAAGTTATAAGCTATGTAAGTCAAGAGCCTTTCTGTGGAAAGCGACTCAAACTGGCTGAAGCCCAAAAAGGAATTTATTGGCTTGTGTTCACTGAAAAGTCCTAGGGCAACAGGCTTCAGGTATAGCTGGATCCAGGGGCTGGAACAATAATATCAGAACTTATTCTCTTCCTCTCTCTCCATCTCTCATTTCTGCCTCTCGCTATTCGGGCTGCACCCTCAGGCATTCTCTTCTTGTGTGGTGGTACATGTGGCCACCAGCAGCTTCAGGTTTACATCCTGCCAGCTCAGCCACCCCAAAAGAAAGAGAGCACTTCACTCCCCGTAGTCTTAGCAGAAGTCTTAAGGCTAACTCTCAGTGGCTCACAGGTCACGTGCACATCCACAGACCCATCACTGGGTGGGCACTGCAAAGCTTTGTTTGGCCAAGGCTGGGATTTACACCCATCCTGGGAGTCCCATCGCAGTCCCACAGTCTGAGAGTCAGGGACGAGCAATTTCCCAAAGGCAATCCAGGCTGCTCTGACCCAAAGGAAGAGCCACAGATGCCAGCAGAGGCACCACAGGCATCACCATGCCAGGCAGCACACTTCATTCTGCCAAGTAGCTTATTACGATCCTGTCGTTCCTTCCTGGTATTGCCTTACTTCTGGATATGGGGGAAATGTCCCTGGATTACTCGCTTGCCGTGCCGCCTTCATAGTACCATCT
The DNA here is from genome assembly GCF_028023285.1 of Balaenoptera ricei. Classification (NCBI taxonomy): domain Eukaryota; kingdom Metazoa; phylum Chordata; class Mammalia; order Artiodactyla; family Balaenopteridae; genus Balaenoptera; species Balaenoptera ricei. Next base: position 100,342,842 of record NC_082649.1, on the reverse strand, counting down.
TCAGCCAGCATGCAGCGCTACACCCCCCAGCTTTGGGGCATGCCTGGTTCTGCCACTGGACCTCTGATACCTGTCCTCCCCAGCCACCTTGGTCCTTTCACCATGATGACCCACCTTCTGCTTCTTAGCAGGATAGTGTATAAACAGCACAAGCCTCAGACTCACACAGATCCGGGTTCGCATCTGCAGTTTGACTTTTTTGATGTACTTCTTAGAAGCCCATGTTTCCCAAGCATCTACCTGCCCTCCAGCATCTTCATTTATCTCCTCAGCCACTCCTGGGCCCCTGGAACTGGAACTGGCTCCCTGAGGCCACAGTGGCCACCCCAGGGTCCACTCCCCATGCTTACCTCTGTGTCTCAGAACAGAGACCCATGCTGGAGGCCACAGAGACCAGTTATAAATACCCGGCCAGGGAAGGAAGGAGGGAGGTCACCACCTGGGGCTCAGAGTAACTCATGGTGGGGGAGCAGGAATCGGGGAGCATGAGTACCACCCAAGCCTGGTGTCCTGGGAGAAAAAGCAAGAACTGAAATATCACAGAGTCCTGGGTTCAAATCCTGACTTAGACATCCACCTGCTGTGTGACCTTGGGCAAAGCACTTTACCTCTCTGAGCCTTAGTTTTGCACATCTGCAAAGTGGGGACAATTGCACCCCCCCCAAAGGGTTGCTGTGAGCATTCAATGACATAATACTTGGAAGAGGCTCAATGAATATGATTCCAATTAATAAAATAGGAACGAATATATAAATGGGCATAACAATATTTTTTATATAATAGTATAAATAATGTAATAACATGTCAGTTCTGCATACGTGTTCTGAGCACACACTGCGTGGCCTCCTTGCTGTTTCTCAGACACGCCAGACACAGTCTTTAGGGATTTTGCCCTTTCTGTTCCCTCCCCAGGAATGCTTCTCCCCACATGTCTACGTGGCTTACTCTACTCGCTGACTCCGATAGGGCCGTAAACACCACCTTCTCAGAGAGGCCTTTCCTGGCCCCTTATCCAAAGCAGAGGCTCCCCTGTCATTCCCTGCCCCTTGCTGTGCCTCCATGCTTCATCACAGTGACACCCTCTCCCACCCCCGCCTGGTACATTCTATTTTTATTTGTGCAGACTGTTCCATGTCTGTCTCCCCCACCACTGGAAAGTCAGCTCATGGGGACAGGGACCTTGTTCCCTTCTATCCTCCCAGGGCTAGAGGAGAGCTTGGCACGCAGTAGGTGCTCAGTAAAGATTTGAGGTCTGTCAGAGATGAATCAGACACGCCCCTGCCCTGGGGACCTTGGTTTTACACTAGGAAGCATCTAAGATAATAACCTTTCTAATGAAAACAATGGCCATTTACTACAAGCCTACTCTGTGCCATCACTATGCTAAACCCTTCCCATGTTAGCACCTTATGTGCTCCTCCCCACAGCCCAGCGATGGAACAGAGGAGATGAAGCTCAGAGAGGAGGTGTAACTGGCCCAGAATCACACAGGCAAGGCCAGAACTGGAGCCCAGGGTTATCTGACAGCATGGCTTGAGCCCTAAACATGAAAACCAGGGTGCCACAGAAAAGCTGGAAACCTAGCACAAAGAGTACCCCGTGACCTTGCACCTTGACGTCAAGGAAGGCTGCTTGGAGGAGGTGGCCTGTGAGCTGGATCTTGATGGACACATAAGGGGCCTTCTAGGCAAAGCGGAGGAAGAGGAACATTCAGGTGTCAAACCTATGGTCTATTCCACAAGCATTCATTGAACGCCTTGTGTGTGCCAGGCAGAGATAATGCTCTTCTGGGAATGAGGCTCTTGAATTCCAAAGGCTTTAGAGCCAGTGGCCTTGGGGGACCCATGGCAGGCCTGGTCCTGACTGAGAGAAAGGGGGGAGCAGGCATTGAGCGCCAACCGCGTGCCAGGCGTGGTGCCGCAGGCTTCCCCTTTGTCCTTTTGCACTGTGTTCTCTCCACATGATGTGGAGGGTGCTGTGCCCATTTTCGAATGAGGAAACTGAGGCTACAAGGCCGTGGGCTGTGAATGCTGGCTCCAGGCCACCTGTGTTTGGTGGTGGGACACAGGAGGAGAGCGCCTTCTAACTGCCATAAAACGAGCCACTGGCCTGCCGAGAGAGACAGAGGGGACAGGGTTTGGGGCCCTGCGTCCCAATGAGACCTGTCGGTGGAGAATCAGCAGAGAAGTGGCCTAAAAGATCCAGCCCCTCGGCGGATGGTGTCAGTAGCCTTGGGGAGGTCTCTGTCATTATCTGTGTCACATACTTTGTGACCCTGAGCAAATCACTCATTTCTCTGGGCCTCTCCTTTCCTTAACTCCAAGTTCGCTAAATGATCTCCAAGGCCCCCGCTTCTGGCTCAGGCCTTGCAGATTTCTAACCCTAGCACATTAGTTTCCTGTTGATGCTACAACAAATTCTCACAAACCAAGTAGCTTAAAATATATCAGCTAATAGCTCTCTAAGTCAGGAGTCAGGTGCAGGTCTACAGGGCTAAAATCAAGGGCTCTGTCCCCTTCTGGAGGCTCCTGTGGAAAATCCGATTCCCTGCCTTTTCCAGCTTCTAGAGGCTGCCGTGTTTCTCACGGGCCCTTCCGCCATCTTCAGGTCAGCTGATGAGCAACCTTGATGCCCGTCTGCAACCTTCATTCCCGTTTGCCGCATAACCTGACATAGTCACAGGCTCGGGGATTAGAACACGGGTGTCTTTGGGTGGATGCTGTTCTGTTCCCCACACCTGGCAAACATTTGGGGAGGCTTTGGGCAGCTGTTTCTTCTCTCTGGACCTCAGCTTCCTATATTTTGAAATGGGGTGATCATTACAACCTCCCCGCCCATATGGCCGCTTTGGGAACAGAGATGATGTCTGTTCAGGAGGATTAGAGAGGCTCAGGCACTGTTCATGGGTTAGTTCTCTATTCCTGGGGTGTTTGTGCTGCTAGTATCAGCTGCTGACGGCTCTCACTGGGTACCCAAACTTCCCGTGCTCTGCTCTGAAAGGCTGCAGCCCCTCCACCCCCTACCCCAGAAAGCAACCGTGTTTCTGTCAATTGTTCCTGCTCGTTATAATCTCTCTGTGTCTTTTCACAGAACCCCAGGGGCCCCTGGGATTTGGGAGTTGAGGAATGTCACTCAAGGAGGCTTATTGAATGCTGAACAGTAGCCCTCATGAGGTCATACGGCCGCTTAGCAACTCCTCAGGCCCTTAGTAACCGGACCAGAAGTGTTGATATTTACCCAGCAGAAACTTTGGGCTATATGGAGAACACCCAATTCCTTCCAGAGAGCTGCAGGCCCTCAAAAGCAAGCTCCACCCACTCGTAGCTGCTGTTCTGGCTCTTTTTAGAGTAGGCCTGTGAGGGCACCGGGAGCCTTGGGTTGTGCCTGGCTCCGTGCCGCCTGCTGGGACTCAGTTTCCCTCGCAACGTGGGGATCAGATAAAATGATCAGCAAATAGGGAAACCATATGTCCTGGTTGGCCTAGAACAGTCCTGGCTTATCGTGACTATTAAAAATGTCCTTTTTATTCTCAAAAGTGTCCCCATCTGGAAGATCAATTTTCTGATCGCCCTAAGGCCACCTCCAGCCCTTGAATGTATTTTTCTTCCCCTCTGCCCTCTCCTGCTGTCCTGAATTAATCCTGAATAGTTCAGCCAAGATTTTTCAAGGGCTCTTTCTGTGCCATACCCAGAGCTGGGAACCGAGGCACACGAGATACGGTCCCTGCTCTCGGGAGCTTGCAGTCCAGGGAAGAACGCCACTTAAGCGCTCTGCCGAATCTAGGATTGCCTCCCCCGAACCTTGTCATTCTCAGCCTCACTCGCACTCTCCCCACTAAGCTATTTCAGTAAATAATAATACTCCTTGGTATTCGGGTGGCATTTTGCAGTTTCTAAAGCGTTTCCCTTCTGTTCCCTCATTTAACCCTGACGAATTGGAGGGTGTGATTTCAAGTCCCCATTGCACAGATGAGGAGCTGGAGGCCAGGGGTCACAGAGGGCGGTGGTCAAGACAGTGAATGGCTGGGTGCCGTTGGGAAGCAACTCAAAATCCACCTCCTCACCTGTGAAATAGAAATATTAGCACCTGCTGCAGAGAACTGTCGAGAAAAGTACATGCGACAGCGCAGAAAAATTCCTTAAAAAATGGCAGCTGCCTAAAATGAGCGCCTCCACCCCGAGCTGTTGTGGCCCCAACAGTTGCATTTTGGGAACATTCTCCTGCCCTCATGTGCCCACAGACACCCGTTTGGGGGTCTCCCGAAGCTTTTCAGAGCACTGGGAATATCTCTTTGGAATCCGAGCTCTGCCTCAGGGCTTTCAGCCTCAGCCTCTTCATTTGTAGAATGGGCATGAGAATCGGTCGTTGTGAGGATGGGCTGAAGCAAAGCGCACAGAAGGCTCGGTGGGGGGCCCAGCACACAGGCGTGGTGCTCGGAAGGCTTCTGTGTTGCCTTCCTGACGTGAAGTGTCGGAGGGATGTTTGAACCCGTTGCAGGGGGGAGGAGTCCCCACAGATGGGACTCGCCCCCCGACCCTGGAAGCCTGTGCCACCACGTGCTTTAGGTCCTCTGCGTCCAGCCGTGCTGGCAGGGAGGGGGTTCGGCTGATGAAAGCTGCTCCCTCACGCCCCACTCACCTTGCGGGAGGGAGAAGTGCCCCTCTTCCCCTTTTCTTTACAGAGCAGCTCCACGGGGGCAAATCTGTCAGATTCCATGGTGATGCCTAAGTGGTTTCCCGCCCACGCCCCTTGCAGCACTCTGAGTCACCACCCAGCGCTGAGGCGAGGCGAGGCGGAGGCCATGGGAAGGGTGTTCCCTCTCGGGCTGCAGAAATGCTGCACAAGATTGCTCCAGAAAGCCAGAACCGTGCCCCACAATAAGCACGGCTACCCTCCTTATGCAACTTTTTGACATTGTTCAAAAGCAAGGCTAATGTTCCTTCACTTCCATTTGCTGAGGGCCCTAGAGAGCCGTCCCAGCCAGACCTTATGCCCTGCTTCCTGCAGCCCAGGCGGAGGCCGGCCTCCACACTGTACAGGTGGGGAAACTGACCCGTGCCTGTGACCGCATGGCTAGGACACTCGCAGCCCCGGCTCTCTGCACCAGCCCTCAAACCTCCCCCTCTATGGCCGGCCGGGCTCCTTAGTTAGCTTTTGGACCCAGAGACAGCAAAACAGGTAACTATGATACATTTTATTCTTTTTGAAATGAAACGTAATTGTGAGCAGTTGTGTCCGGTTGCTGGGCTAGAAGTTTGAACTCGATTTCTGATAAAAAGAAAGAAAAATCTATTTCTAAATATAAGTTCACATAAACTGGAAGCACGGTTTAAGGGGAATATTTCTTTATACGAAACTTCAAAACTTCTTCGTAGTGCAGAGCTGGGCCTGTGGAGGATGCATGTGGTAACTGAGTATTAAAGGGAAAGGACGTGGTACTGAGGATCATACTTTGCAGATAGCAGCCACGGCGATCACAGGTCCTAGCTTGGATCTGAGCTGCTGAGGCTGGCACTCTTGCCCCATCTTCCCTGTGCTGCAGTATGTGGGCATCCATTCACCTTTGCCTTGCCTGGTCCTAAAACAGCACTACCTGCTTCTCCAGGGGCTGTGTCTTTCCTCTTTCCCCACTGAATTCACTAATTGTTCTTCCATCAGGTACTCAACTCACTGTCCTGTGAGCTAATTAGGACTCGAGCTCAGCTTGGGAGGCCCTGTGTTGATGGGGGAGGGGGATAGAAAATATTTGCATAGTCATTCCGGTGACTTTGCATGTTGGCTGCCTCTGGCTGGAGTCTGCTAGGTGAACCGCTCTGCTGTCTGGCTCAGGCCAGAGGGAAATAGCCATAAATGAGAGTGGAGGGGGTGGAAAGGGTCCACAGGCGTTCCCACCAACCTCAGGCCTGTCTGAGCCTTAGACTTGCTTGACCTGGGTCGAGAAAAGCCAGACTGCCCTTTCAGCCAGCGGGGCAGCAGGCTGAGTCACATCCTGCCAGCAGCCTGGCCTGATTGGAGTTTGTGCTCTGTTCTACATCAGGTCTTGGCCGCTCTGCCTAACAGCTTCCTTCTCTCCCAGAGCAACTGTGAATGTTTCCCCTTCCTTTTCACCATGACCTCAGCCGGCATGGATTTCCTACTATTTAAAACTCTCCTGCAGCTCATTTGGTAGAGTTTGGGGTGACACTGATCCTCACCATAATCAGAAGAGTGTGTGATGTTGGTGCCCAGGCAGCCTGGGTTCCTGGAATTGTCTTGACAAGGTTTCTATAAAATGAATTTCTGTATATGAAAACCTGGGTTCTGGGTGACTTTCATTGGAGCATTTAGAATGTCTCCTTCTGGAAGGGAGAAGTTTTTAACCCCAAAAGATAAGAGAAGTGTATCTCAGATTGCTCCAGGTCTTAAAAAAAAAAAGAAAAAAGAAATCAGAGAAAAATGTGCTTTCTGTAAACAAACAAAACAAAAATCTGACTTATAGAATTAGGATCTAATTTATTTCTGTGTTAAAGAGGAAAAACTAAAGATATTGTTATGTGGTTGAATTAATCTTGAGATGACTGAAAAGAAAAACAGTAATCTGCAGCAAGGTAAAATGCCCTAAGTTCCAACTTATTCTTCAGTAAAGTGTCTTGTCACATTTCTACTATTTGCTCAGCTTCTAATTCTTAGAAAAATATGTCTTATCAGCTTACCTTTGAAATAAATATTTATTGCTTTCATATTGTTCTCAGCTCTTCGGTTGCTCATACTATTGAGACTTCAGAGGCTCTGTTCTCTGTAGCTAGTCAGCCACAAAAGATTCCCTTGGGCTGAGTCCCCAAGACCTATCTTGCAATAGAAGTCATTGTTATTATGATTTCCTTGGGGCTCATAACAGAATGTGACCACATGGCAGGATACCAGAAATCATATGAAATTTGGAGTCAGAACAACCATTTATTTGCTTTGTGGCCTTGAGCAGGTGACTTAACCTTTCTGACTCCCCTTAATTTCAGCATCAATGAGCAGGCTCAAGTGCCCCTCCTCGTGCTCTCCTGCCATTGTGTGGGCCTTTGTTCACCACATTGAGCTATGTGGTTCCCTTGTCTACCTCCCCAATCCCTCCCGGGCCCTGAGAGCCCCCTGGGGGCAGAGTCTTGTCATCTCTGTGTCCCCGTGCCTAGCACAGAGGCTGGCAAGGAGCAGAGGGCAGGGGTTTTGGGTGGGTGGGAAAAAGGAAGGAAGGGGAGGGAAGGAGGGAGAGAGGAAGGAAAAGTAGGGGGAAGTGCAAATTTTCAACTCCTCTGGAACTCATAGTTATTTATTTTAACCACAGACTGGCCTAAGTGATAAGACATGCTAAAAACAATAGTATTGCTGCCACATATCACTTCCCAGTTTTCAGCACTGATTTTACCATCATCTTATAGCTGATGCATATTGAGCACTTATTCATACATGTGAGCCTGTTTACTCTCCTAGCAGCCTGTGTGGTAGCCACCACCATGATCCTCCATTGACAGATGACAAACCAGAGGTCAGGAGAGGTTGAATCACTTGCCCGTGTCACACAGCTGCCACATGGTTGGACCCTGGATTTGAGCCCAGGTCCCCAAGATTCTAGAGCTGGTGCATTTAACCAGTGTACCCTCAGCACCCAGTTTAGGACTTGACAAGCAGTTGATTTCAATAAAGAGTCTTTGAATGATTGAGTGAGTGAGTGAGTGAATGTTCTTCCATGGCCATTCTCTCACTAGACTTTCAATCACACTCTTAGTTCTTTCTTCCTGGAATATGTGATGATTAAAACAGAACATCTCAGGCCTGGGTTCAGATCTGAACTTTCCACGTCACTCTGGGAAAGTTACCCCTCTCTGAGCGTCAGCTTCTTTCCTATCAACATGGGAATAATATCAGTGCCTTTCATCTCAGCCTGGGTTCTCCCAGAAGCAGACCATGAGACAATGATTCAAGTGTAAATAATTTATTTGGGAGGCACAGGAATGCAAGTAGGGGAACAGGAAAGTGAGACAGGAATGGGCAGGAGGTGTTTTCAAGCAAGTTAATTATCAGTATAGGCAACTGAGGCTCAGTTGCTCTGGGGGACTCAGAGCTAGCACAGAGCCCACAGCTTATGGTTTTCCCACCCAAGGGGCAAGGGAGCTGGGGTATTTATACACCAAATCCCAGCTCCCATCAATCATTGGCCAAGGGCTGCCAGGGTGGGGGGAGTGGCATTACTTCTCTAGAATTTGTGGATTCTCTGCCCACCAGAGAAGGTCCTCTAGCAAAGAGATGCAGAATCTGTGGCGGAAATGACACCACAGTGGTTAGATCTGTGGGATTATGGGTGGGGCAACAGCAGCATCTCTGTACTCTTAGCCGTCACTGTGAGGATTAAGTAGGATTATTTAAAGTTTGGAAGCAATTATACTCCAATAAAGATGTTAAAATATAAAAATATAAAAATAAAATTTGGAGAATAGACCCTGACGCATATTAAGCGCTCAATGAGTGACGGCCTCGAGGGGCCTTTTCCCAGGACCCTCTGTGTGATACAAAACAGCTGTCCTCGGGATTTGCTCCTTAGAACCCCACCATCAATCTACAAGTGGTAACATGGTCCTACGGAGTACCAGATACTAGGGTACAAGCAGTGAACTTAGCCAGCAGGGTTCTGGCCATCCAGCATTCATGGCCGCTCCTGGCTGACAAAAGATGAATGGGAAATGACAGACATGCCTCCAGTAATGACGGGGACAGTGCTTGGAATGGTGAGGACCCTGGGAGCCACCTTGTCCAACCCCACACTTTACAGAGAGGGACTCATCCCAAGGCACATGGCTAAGCGGGAAGTGCCAGGACTGGACTCCTCACCCATTGCTCCTCCCACCTGCCTTGGAAGTGAGCAAAACGCATGTGGAGGGCGTTGGGCAAACCCTCCACCTGGGATTCCCTGTGGTTATTTTTGTAACACAGGAAACAGGTTCAGCAAATGCCTAAATTGAGGAATTTCCTGGGTGGAGAGTCCCTCCCACTTTTGGACTTTGCCTTACAAGGGGCTTCCCTGGACAGGTATCTGGAAAGTTCATGCCTACAGCTCCCTGGGGACTAAGACTCAGAAGTTTCATGGAACAGATGCATGGGAATAAGGATCTGTCCTCCCTGCCACAGGGCAGCTGTGTGGCATTAGGCTTCCCCCTCTCCCTCTCTAATCCTGTTTCATCATCTGTAAAATGGGGACTGTGAATGAAATAACGGGCATGGGAGTGCTTTGGGAGATACAAGCTGCGTGCATCTTATGAGTAGGGAAGCATTATTATCATTGCTGTTGATGTTATTGTTGTTAGGAATTGTGTGACCTTGGGCCAGCCGGTTCCTCTCTCCAAGAATCCTCTCTCCTCCCCACTGGCTGTTGTCGACCCCAAAGGGCCAGGAGTGTGGAGGCAGCCCCCCAAGACCTGCAGCCGTAGAATATGACCTTGTCAGGCCTGTAAAGAATCAAATGTTCCAACCCCTTGTAGTGGGGCAGCTGAGGCTCAGTAGAGGGGAAAGGACTTGCCCAAGGCCACCCAGCCTCAGCGGCAGTCAGCTTTGGCCCAGGGATGCTGGCTCATAGCCCACAGCTCTCCCCCACCACCTGTCAAGGACTGTGCCTGCCCCGGCCCCTCTGCCCCCTACCCTGCCCCAAGCCCCTCTCCCCTCCCCGACCTCCAGCCAGGGAAGCTCGCTGCTCAATTCCGGCTGCGAGAGTGCACCCTCTCTACACAGCAAGTCAACATCCCTGCCTCGGAGTTGATGTGTAGCAGATGGCACAGCAGAACTGAGCCTCGGTTTATTTTTGACTCAAAGAGGACATTGCACAAGAGCACAGCGCTCACTGGTGGGGGCAACAGGTCTGGCACGTGGGGCAGCAGAATCTACCGGCTTTGAGAGCCACGCAACCTGAGTTTGAATCCTGGCTTGGCCACCTTCAGCCGTGCGCCCTCAGGTACACAGTCTTCCCTCTGAGAGCCTCCGCTTCCCCATTTGTAAAGTGGAGCAGTGAGGCCCAGAGGCCATCCTTTATCAATTTCATAGGCACATGGCTTCATCGAGGGAGAAGATGTACATGTGGTGAGGGGACTTTGGGGGCTGGTTTCTATCTCTAGAGAGGGGAAGTGATGGGAAAGTGGTGTCAGAAGGGAGGATCCCTGGCAGGCCCCAGGTTGGGGCCTGGAGTGGAGCTGTCCTAGGTGTGACCCTGCCGTGCCCCCATGTAGGGGTGTATTGGCTGGTGGCTAGGGCAGAGCCTGGCAAAGCCCCGGGACCCAGACCCTTCCTCTGTTCCCCATAGGTAACCCTGGGCAGAGGGACTGGGTAGGGTGGGCCAGGGAAGGAGAGGTTGGACCGAAGTGGGCAAGGGGCATACTGAGAGGGTCTTTGGTCTTCAGTGGGGAGACTGAAGGTGAGAGGGTCTTTGGTCTTCAGTGGGGAGACTGAAGGTTAGAGGGTCTTTGGTCTTCAGTGGGGAGACTGAAGGTGAGAGGGTCTTTGGTCTTCAGTGGCGAGACTGAAGGGTGGGAGGGAGGGGATGTGAGAGGCCTCCTTCCCTCCCTCCTCTGCCCCCTGATGGAGTCAGGCTGATGGAGGCTTATCAGACTAAGGTCCAGCCTCCGGACGATGGGCTAATCATTTGAAGGGAGGGGGCTGTGAGAGTGCTGGGGGATGGGCAAGCCCATCTTCCTGACTGATGTACTATGTGCAAGCATGTTTTCCTACATGCATGTTTACTATAGAAAACAGGGAAATAGAGACACTTTATAGAAGAACCGAAACCTTTACCCCACAGTGTTGACATTTGGGGAACACTATGTCTTTCAAAATTACTATATCTTCTTTTTCTAGGCTATAAACATAATACATTTCTTATTGTAGGTCATAGAAATTGGGATCTTATCTACTCTGCATTTTTCACGTCAGGTTATTAAGATATTTTCCTGGGTCATGAAAAATTATTTGAAAATAATGATTATTGATAGATACATAATATTCTGTCCTATGGCTTCTCAGTAATTTATGTAACTAATCTCCTAGATTAGAAATTTAGATCGTGTCCAGATTATTGCCATGATTAAAAAGAAAAACACCGTGATCAACATCGATATGGCTCAAACATTGTTTGCATTTCTAATTACTTCCGTTAGAATAAGTTCTTAAGCAAAATGACTGGGTAAGAGGATGTGCATTTTTTCCTTTATTTCGTTTTTTAGTATTATATTTGATACACACAAAGGAAATTATGTAGCATATATGTTAGTTTAATAATACAATGTATATCGTGGACTTAGAATGTCACCAATAATTTGCATATTCCTGTGTGAGTGTCCCCATCCCAACCCCTTGCCTCTTCCGGAGGAAATGACCATCCTGTGTTTATCATTTCTAGGCTTTTTTTTTTTTTCTATAGACTGTATTTTTTAGAGCAATTTTAGGTTCATAGCAAAACTGAATAGAAAGTACAGAGAATTCCCATATGCTTTTTTTAAAAAAACATTTTTATCTCGTGTGTGTATGCTTACACCATCTATTGTTTAGTTTTGCTTTTGCTTTAGTTCTTTAAAATGTCATTGTACAGTATGTAACCTTTTGAGTCTTGCTTCTTTCTGGCAACGTTCTGTTTCTCAGATTCATCCATGTGGTTGCTGCAGCTGGAGTTGGTGCATTTGTATGGCTGTGTAGTATTCCGTGGCATGAAGATATTGCACTCTTGTTAATTTGTTCTCCTTCTGGTGAACATGTGGGTTGTTTCCAGAGCAGCTGTTGCAATCAGTGTTGCTGGGAACATTCTTGGCCATGGCGCCATCACCTAGAAAAGGAACACACGAGGTTAAAACAGATTTGGGAGGGGGTAGAATCCAGAGTAGAGCACACACAAGCTTGAGTTGAGGTGTCCACAGGCCATGAACTGATTTGGTTTTGGAGGAGAGCTAGTACACAGAATGTCTCGTGGGCTTGCCTGAGCTAGAATGCGCCGTTTCTCATCTCTCAAGCTCAGCTGCCAAGGTCATTGTCTTGGGCTTGGGAGCAAGAGTAGAACCCTCTCCCCTGCCCACCTTCAAGGAGGCAGAAGCACTGTTTGTGAAGGGAATCACTGTCCCTCCCCCTTTAGCCTTGGTGCCATTAAATCTGAGCATCCCTAAGTGTGGAGTGTATATCCCTGATGGTACCTAAGAGGATACTAGGTGGTATGAAATAACAGCCCATCCCCTGGTGAGAAAACTCATCTGTTTCCAGTTCTCTTTCAGTCTTCCACGTCACCTCAAGGCAAAAGGTTCTGTCTGGAACTAGTGTGTCTTTAATTATGGCCCCCTCCCTACCTGAACACTGGCTAAACTCTAGGCAGAGAGCAAGCCAACTTTGGGCTCAGGGCCTCAGGCAGGCAATAGAATCCACTAAACATCAGGACATCCTGCTATAATTTTTCTGTTGTGGTCATCTTTTATTTGTGGTGAGTGGCACTGGTTTTCCTTTTAAAATAAATGTGTTTAAGTTTTAATAAGGCAAGCTATTAAGAAAAAATGAGATTGATTAAAGGACAGATAGCAATCATCTTGACAGTCATATTTGATTGACCCAGGTTGGGGAAATGCTGACCTCAATCAGCCGTTCTCAAACTTTCTGTTGCAGGACGCTTTACATTCTTAAAAATGATTGAGGACCCCAAAGAGTTGTGCTTATGTGAATATTATCTCTTCATATTTACCATATTCGAAGTCAAAACTGAGATTGTACTAATACTTATGTATTAATTCTTTTAAAAATAACAATAATAAATCCATTATGGTAACATACTTTATGAAAAATAACTATATTTTCCAAAAAAAAAAAAAACTAGAAGAGTAATGTTGTTTTATGTTTTTGCAAGTCTTTTTAATGACTTAATTGAACACAGCTGGATTCTCATCTGCTTCAGCGTTCAATCTGTTGCCATATGATGTTTGGGTTACTGTGTATGAAGAAATTCCAGCCTCACAGAGATATGTTGTGGGAAAGGGAGGAGGATTCTAATAGCCGTTCAGATAATTGTAGATATTCTTCTTTGATACTACACCCAAACTCAACAAGTGATAGCATATTAGTTTGCTAGGGCTGTTATTCAACCAAACTTGGGCCCACTCATCCGCGCACAGTAAAGCCAATCTGTTGACACCAGGTTGTGGTAAAGGCAAGTATAGCATTTATTGCAAGGCACCCAACATGGGGCCAAACAAGGAGAATGGGCAGCTCGTGTTCAAAAGACCTGAACTCCTCGATGGCTCTTGGGGAAGGGTTTTGAAAGGCAACATTAGGGGTGAGGGTTGTAGGGTGCTTGATCAGCTCATGGACATTCTTCTGATTGGTTGGTAGTGAGGTAATAGGGTGGCTTTTCAGGAGTTAACATCATCATCCTTCTGGTTTCAACCAGTCTGGGGTCTACATGCTTGTGGTCAGCATGCAGTTAGCTTCTTCTACCTGGAGGGGATTTTAGTATCCACAAAACAACTCAAGGATATGGCTCAAGATATTACCTAGAGCCCTTGAAGAAGAACTAAAGGTCCTTGACTTTGTTTTATGGCTAAGCTATTATTATTTTGTCTTGCTTGACTGTTTTCCTTTGTTTCTGCATTTTCTCACTTCTCTGATTAAATTTGCTCTTTGGAACTCGGGGAAGGCCTAAGAAGCTAAAACTTTTTTATAAACAAGAGGTGGGGGGAGATGGTGGGGGAGTCTGTCCGCAAGAAGGCCCCACAGGGTCCTGCTCGGTTACAGGGCTGCCATAACAAAATACCACACACTGAATGACTTCAACAACAGAAATGTATTTTGTCAGAGTTGTGGCAGTTAGAAGTCCAAGATCAAGGCATGCTGGCCTCTATCCTTGGCTTGCAGATGGCTGTTTTCTCACTGTATCATCACAGGGTCCTTCCTCTGTGTGCACATCCCTGGTATCTCTCTGTGTGTCCAAATTCCCTCTTCTTATAAGGACACTAGTCAGTTTGGATTAGGGCCCATTTAATGTCCTCATTTTAATTTAATCACCTCTTTAAAAGGCCCTATCTCCAAGTACAGTCACATTCTGAGGTACTGGGAGGTTAAGACTTCAAGATATGAACTTTGGGAGGGACACAATTCAGCCCAGAACAGACAGCATTTTAAAAATTAGTTGCAATGAAAACTCTGAAGCCATTGACAATGAACTTTTCATATTGTACATTATAATCCATTTTTTTCTTTCACTTTGATGAATTTTTTTACCTATGCATGGTTTTGCAACATCCTGCACTGGTCATTTAGAAAATATTGGCTCATTGAGTTATACAGATCTTTCAAATGTTTGCATATTTCATTATACAATATCATAGAATGTCACATTTGTTATCTTAGCACTGACCTCATCAGAAACATCTCTAAGTATTGGGAAGCTGTCAAGTTCTTGATGGCACATACAAGTCTTCCAAAATTCTAATTTTCACTTTGGAAGCTCAAGTCTTATCATTGGCAACAAATACTGTCAGTTGTTTTCCTTGAAATGATAGGCTCACTCTGTTCATTTTTGAGAAAATGTCTGCCAGATACCCAAGTCTGAATAACCATTGTGTGTCTGTCAGTTGTTCTTTTATGTAAAAATGATGTTTGGTGAAAACAGAGGCAAGTTCATCTCACAACTCAAATGCTCATAGGAGAACCTCTCCTCCAACACCCATCATACTTGGGTTACAGCAGAACGCTTGATGCATATATTTCCCATTCCGTGTTCTCATGTTGAGAGTTAATAAAATTAATCATTTTTACTGCGTCATCCGGGACATTCCTTAGTGAAGCTGGCATTTTTTACCGCCCGCGTGTGGTGATGAAGAATAGGATGATGACTAGTACAATTTGGTGCCACTCCCTTGATTCACGCTAGGGCACCAGCAGTTTTTGCACCAGCAGTGCAAATATCAACAGGTGAAGGTGGTAAATAACATCTAAATGTTATTAGGAAGATGATTTTGATTTCTCAGCCCCCCGTGTAAGCATCTTGGGAACCCTCACGGGCATGTGGACCACACTTTGAGAACCATTTTGACCTAGATAAAAAATACAGAGATGATTTGAGGCCTCGAAAATGACCTTGGTGCCAGAGTCACAAGACCTGGGTGTGATTCTGGCTCTGCCAGTGTGGAACTAAGTGGCCTTGGATAGCTCACTGACCTCTAGAAGCCAGGTACTTTACACATAAAGGGTGGTGGGAGCTTCCTGCCTCCCAGAGCTGGGGAGGGAAGGAAATAAGGTACAGACTTGAGAGCCTTTTGTAAAAAGTAATGCACAACCCAGGCAAGAGGAAGCAGCTATGGTGGGGAATGAGGCAAAGTTATGAAGTTTCACGCCCTGGCTTAAGCCATTTTTGATTAGCGACACTGCCCAGATCCCTGTATCCCCCAGAAGAGACCTCAGAAGGTTAGACCTAGAGACCCTGAAAGAGATGCCCAACAGGATTTCTAGTTTTAACAAATCGGCATCTTTGGGGCTCTGCCCCAGGTCACCCATTACCACCTACAGCTTTGAAAGGAAAAGGCCTCCTAAAAGCCCAGAGTTCTTCTGGTCCTTGACTGGACAGGTAGGCATTCACCTGGGTCAGGTAGAAAGCTGGGAGCCCATGGGAAATGACAGGCATCTTAGAAAATCTGATTTGTTTAGCTGTGTTAAGAAGATAGAGGTGATTCTGGAAAACTCCAGGGAGCTGGAAAGCACATGTTAAGAGGGCTTCAGGTGGGCTCCCACTTCCAGGATGGTGGAGTAAAGGTACTTGTCCCTAGGTGCAACTGAGAACCCTAGACATTCTATATAAAATAAACATAAGAAAATTCTAAAAGAGAGAAGACAGACCTGCTTCTTGGGACCTGGGGACCCACGAAACAGCATAGCAGTGAGTTCCTCGTGAGTTTCTTTTTGCCTCATATAGCCCAGAGTTGGAGCTGAAGAAGCCAGAAATGAGGAAATGCCAATGGGCAGGCAAAAAAATGCCCCAACAGAAACCTGGTCTCTCTAGCTAAAGAAGCAGGAAAGGGGCAGCCTAGCAGAACAGACACTTTTAGGCAAAAACTGCTCTACTCTAACTAAACACCATAGAAAACATTGTGGCTCCACCCCCACCAGCAACGATCCAGTGGGGAGATTAGACTTACCCCTTCACCAGACTGTAATGAAGCATCTCAAGTCCCCCACAGGAGTGGTGTCAGAGAAGGCCAAGTAGGGAGCCAGGATTTTCATTCCCCACTGGGTGGTGACAAGACCTCACCCCAGTCCCTGTCACGATTGTGGAGAGACCACACTGGGAGCAGTAACAAGGCACTCCCGTACCTCCCAGCCATGGAGGTATCAGTGGGGGCCTGATGGGGAGCTGGATTTCCCAACCAACCCTCTTTCTCTGCTGGATTAGTGTTAGAGGAAACCAGCTGAAACAGAAGGTTTAAATGAGATCCAGAGTCTCATAACATAATACCCCAAATGCCCAGGTTTCTGTAGAAATTCACTTATAACCAGAACTAGGAAGATCGCAAACTGAATGAAAAAGGCAATCAATAGAAGCCAACGCCAAGATGACAGAGATGTTGAAATTATCTGACAAAGATTTTAAAGCAGCCATCATAAAAATGCTCCAAGAAACAGCTATGAACACACTTGAAACAAATGAAAAAAATAGAGCGTGTCAGCAAAGAAATAGAAGCATAGAGAAGTACAAAATAGAAATTTTAGACTGAAATATATGATAACTGAAACTTAAAAGAAAAATTCAATGGATGTGCTTTACTGCAGGCCAGAGGGGACAGAGGAAAGAATCACTGAACCAGAATATAGGGCAATAGAAATTACCTAATCTGAATAACCAAGAGAAAATAGACGCAAGATAAATAAGTAAACACAGCCTCAGGGACCTGTGAGACTTTAACAAAAGATCTAATGTTTATGTCGTTGGACTGCTGGAAGGAGACAAGAAAGGAAGTGAAACTGAAAAAATACTTGAAGAAATAGTGGCTGAAAACTTCCCAAATTTGGCAAATAACATAAACCTACAGATTCGTGAAGCTGAGCAAAATTCCAAAGGGAATAAACTCAACAAAATCCACACCAAGGTAAAAAACAGGTAA
This sequence comes from Balaenoptera ricei, assembly GCF_028023285.1. Lineage (NCBI taxonomy): Eukaryota > Metazoa > Chordata > Mammalia > Artiodactyla > Balaenopteridae > Balaenoptera > Balaenoptera ricei. The sequence continues at coordinate 100,325,710 of NC_082649.1, read as the reverse complement.
ACTTTTGAAAACTAAAAACAAAACAGAAGTCTTGAAAGCAGTGAGAGAGAAATGACACCTCATCTATAAGGGGGAAACAATTCAAGTGACAGTGAATTTCTCATTGGAAACCATGGAGGCCAGAAGGAAGTGGCACAACATTTTTCAAATGCTGAAAGGAAAGAACTGTCAACTCAGAATCCTATATCCAGCAAAAATATTCTTCAAGAATGAAGGGGAAATCAAGACAGTCTCAGATGAAGAAAAACTGAGAGAATTTGTTGCCAGAGGACCTACCCTAAAAGAATGCTAAAAGAAGTTTTCTAAACAGAAAATAAACAATAAAAAATGAATCTTGGAACATCAGGAAGGAAAAAAAAATATGGGTAAATGCAATTGACCCTTTCTTTCTCTTCTTGAGTTTTCCAAATTATATTTGACAATTGAAGCAAAAATCATAACACTTTCTGATGTAGTTTTAAGTGATGTAGAAAGAACAAGTAGTAAACAAAAATTAAAATTGCAGACTTAAACTTTAATGTATCAGTAATTACATTAAGTGTAAATGGTTTAAATACACCAATTAAAAGACTGATATTGACGGAGTGGCTTGAAAAACATGACCTGACTATACACTATCTACAAGAAACTCACTTCAAATATAATAATACAGGCAGGCTGAAAGTAAAAGAATAGACAAAATGTATATCATACCAACATTAATCAAAAGAAAATAAGAGTAACTATATTAATATCAGATAAAGTAGACTTCAGAACAAAGAAGATTACTAGAGTAAGAAAGGAATATTATATAATGGTAAAAGAGTCAAGCCACCAAGAAGATATAGCAATCCTAAATGTATATGCACCAAACAATAGAGCTATAAAATACGTGAAGCAAACAGTGATGGAACTGACCACAATTATAGTTGGAGACTTCAACACCCCTCTCTCAATAATTGATAGAGCAATTAGACAGAATATCAGAGCAAGGAGAGCAAGGATATAGAAGAACTCAACAACATCGTAAACCAACAGGATCAAATCAACATTTATAGAACACATTCTTTTCAAGCGTCCACAGAACATACACCGCGATAGACCATATTCTGGGACATAAAATAAACTTCAGCAAAATTAGAATTTAAATCAAAGAGAATGTGTTCTCCAATTACAGTAAAATCGAATAAGAAATCAATAATAGAAAGATAACAGAAAAATCTCCAGCCACTTGGAAGCTAAATAATACACATCTAAATAATGCATGGGTCAATGATAAAGTCTGAATGAAAAATTTTTAAATATATTGAACTGAATTGAAATAAAAATACAACATATCAAAATGTGTGTGACATACCTAAAGCAGTGCTGAGACAGAAATTTATAGTACTAAATGCATGATTAGCAAAGAGAAAAGCCTCAAATCAATCATCTAAGCTCCATCTTGACAAAATAAAAAAGGAAGAGCCAAATAAACCCAAATCAAGGAGGAGGAAGGAAATAATAAAGAGCAGAAATCAATAAAATTGGGAACAGAAAATGAATAGAGGGCTTCCCTGGTGGCGCAGTGGTTGAGAGTCTGCCTGCTAATGCAGGGGACACGGGTTCGCGCCCTGGTCTGGGAGGATCCCACATACCCCGGAGCGACTGGGCCCGTGAGCCACAACTACTGAGCCTGCACGTCTGGAGCCTGTGCTCTGCAACAAGAGAGGCCACGATAGTGAGAGGCCCACACACCACGATGAAGAGTGGCCCCCGCTTGCCGCAATTGGAGAAAGCCCTCGCACAGAAATGAAGACCCAACATAGCAATCAATCAATCAATCAATCAATCAATAAATCTTTAAAAAAAAAAAAAGAAAATGAATAGAGAAGAAGCAGTGAAACAAAGAGCTGAGTCTTTGAAAATATCAACAACATTGACAAAATTTTAGCAAGACTAACAGGGAGAGAGAAAGAAAGAGAAGGAAAGAGAGAAATTACCAAAATTAGAAATGAAATGCGATATCACTATAGACCTTGCAAGTACACAATTGGATGGTAAGGGAATACTATGAATAACTCTACGCACATAAATTTGACAACCTAAATGAAATGGACCAGTTCCTCAAAAAATGCAAACTACTACAGTTCACCCATATGAAATAGATAATCTGAATAGCACTATAATTATTGAGGATTTTTAATTTTTAATTTTTAAATACTCTAAAAAGAAATCCCCAGACCAGATAGTTTCACTGGAGAATTTTACCAAACGCTTAAAAAATTAACACCAACCCTACACAATGTTTTCCAGTAAGCAGAAGAGGAAGGAACATTTTCCAATTTATCTTATGAAGCTAGAATGACCCTGATATCAAAACCAGACAAAGACAATACCAAAAAGAAAAACTACAGGCCCACATCCCTCATCAATATAGATATGAAAATCTTTAATGAAACATTAGCAAACAAAATTCAGCAATGTATAAAAGCAGTTATGCATCATGACCAAATAGGGTTTATTCCAGGAATGCAAGGTTGGTTCAACATTTAAAAATCAATTAGTATAATTCACCATGTTAATGGTCTAAAGAAAAATCACATGATATATCCATCAATGTAGGAAAAGCATTTGATAAAATTCAACCATTCATGGTATAATCTTCAGAAACATAGGAATAGAGGGGAATTCATTCAACTTGATAAAGAACATCTACAAAAATCTACAGGTAATATTATCTTAATGGTTAAAGACTGAATGGTTTCTCCTAAAATTGGGAATAAGGCAAGATGTTAGCTCTCACCACTTATATTCAAATCGTGCTGGAAGTTCTAGCCAATGCAACAAGACAAGAAAAGGAGTACAGATTGGAAAGGAAGAAATAAACTGTCCGTATTTGCAGCTAACTTCATCGTTTACATGAAAAATCCAAAAGAATCTATTAAAGAAAAAAAAACCTCCTAGAACTAATAAGTGATTTCAGGAAAGTCATAGGGTACAAGATAAACATACAAAACTCTATTGTATTTCTGTATACTAGCAATGAACATGTGGGCACAATAATTAAAAATGCAGTGCCATTTACAATCACTCAAAAAATGAAATACTTAGGTGTAAATTTAACAGGACATGTACGAGATTTGTATGCTGAAAACTACAAAAAAAACTGATGAAAAAATAAAAAAATAAATAAATGAAGCAACATATATGTTCATGGATTGGAAGACTCACCATAGTAAAGATGTCAGTTCTCTGCAATTCCTACCAAGATCCCAGCAAAATTTTTGTAGATGTAGAAAAGATTATTCTAAAATTTATATGGAACAGCAAAGGAGCTAGAATAGCTGAAATGGTCTTGAAAAAGAATAAGTAAGAAGAGTCAGTCTACCTGATTTTAAGATTTATTATATAGAAATCAAGACTTTGTGGTATCAACAGAGAGATGACACATAGAGGAATGGGATGGAATAAAGGACCCAGAAGTAGATCCACACAAATAAGCCCAACTGACTTTTGACCAAGGTACAAAAGCAGTTCAATGGAGGAAAGATGATAACCTTTTCAATAAATAGTGCTGAAGCAATAGGACATCCATAAACAAAAACAAACAAACAAACAAACAAAAACCTGTCTAAGTCTTACGCCTTATACAAAAATTAACTCAAAATGGATCATGGTCTTAACTATAAAATGTAAAACTATAAAACTTTTAGGGGAAAAATGTAAGAGGAAAATCTCTGGGATCTAGGGCTAGGCAAAGAGTTCTTAAGCTTGACACCAAAGCATGATCCATAAAAGAAAAAAAATGATAAATTGGATTTCACCAAAGTTAAAAGCTCATGATCCACAAAAACAAACAAACAAAAAAACCCTGTAAAAAAGATGAAGACAAGCTACAAACTGGGAGAAAATATTTGCAAACCACAAAATCTGACAAAGTACTGGTATCTGATATGTATAAAAAACTCTCCAAACTCAACCATAAAAAGAAGTCAAACAATCTAATTAGAAAATGGACAAAAATCATGAAGAGACATTTCTATGAAGAGAATATACAGATGGCAAATAAGCACATGAAAAGATGTTCAACATCATTAGTCATTAAAGATAGGCAAATTAAAACCACAGTGAGATATAATTACACACCTATCGGAACAGCTAAAATAAAAAAATGACAACACCAAATGCTGGTGAGGATGCAGAAAAACTGGTTCACTCATACATTGTAGGCAGGAATGTAAAATGGTACTATAAAACCATTTGGAAGTTTCTTTAAAAAAAAAAAAGAAAAACTAAATATACAACTACCATGTGACCCAATAATTGTCCTATTGTGCATTTATCCCAAATAAATGTAAACTTAGGTTCACACAAAAACCCTGTACACAAGGTTATAGTAGCTTTAGTAATAATTGCCAAAAATTGGAGAAAACCCAGATGTCCTTTAATAGATGATTAAGCTACCTATGGTCCACCCACATCATGGAGTGGTACTCACCCATAAAAAGGATTGAACTGTCTATACACACAACAACCTGATGAATCTCCACTGAATTGTGCTGAGTGAAAAAAGCCCGTCCCAGAAGGTCACACATAGCATGATTCCATTTATAGATATCATTAAAAAAACAACATTATTAGAGAACAGATTCATGATAGTCAGGAGTTAGGGATGCAGGCGGCGCGGTGGGGGGAGGTGGTGACTATAATGGGACAGCCCAAGGAAGCTTATGGTGACAAAAAGTTCTGTATCTTGATTGTGATTGTGGCTACATAACACCACACACATGATAAAAACGCACACACACACACGCACGTACACACAAGTGCATGTAAAAATAGGTATTATTATCCTATCCTGCAGATGGGGAAACAGAGGCTTGGAAAGGTCCAGCCACGAGCCCCAGGCAGGGCCTCTGTATCTCCAGAGCACATGCCCATGACCACTCTGCCTCACTCCCTCTGCCCTTGCAGGCCACACCAGACAGCAGACAGAGGACAGGGAGACCCCACCTTGACACCCTGCTGGCAGTAGACTAGCTCCCCTGAGACGGGGCCTGGGAGGGGTGAAGCCCACCCAGGCAGGTCTTGATGGAGAAGGCAGGGGCGGGGTTCCCCTGCTTATCTTCCATCTCCACCCCACCTGACCCTGGCACTAGCCCAGTGCTGGCACACAGGGGACGCTCCACACCGCTGTTACCTTCCTCCTCCTTGCTGACTTGAGTCCCCGTTGGGTCACCCACCCCTAACCAATGCCATCTCCCCTTTTCCAGAGCTGAACTTCGTCACCCAGTCCCCAGAGCCGGCAAGACATGGGCCCTATTTTCCAAACCCTGACGCCTTTCATATAACCAGAAGACGTGGAGGGGTGAGTTGGAGACTGGGGTTTTGCTGGAGCTGGAGATGGGGAAGATCTGGGAAGAGAGCACCCTTGCAGGGGGTGCTGATGGAGGGTCTGATAAGCAGGAAAACAGTGTTTGACAGCAGCTGCCTTCCATCTGCCAATCTAGCGGGGACACTTGAATTATTTATGCACCATTGTGCAGGTGTGGGGAAATCCCCCCACGTGTCTTTGCGTTTGAATAGGGAGCACGGCTAGGAAGCGTAGAAGGAAGGCAGCATCACTGCACACAGTGAACTGAGTCTCAGGTCCCTCGTCAGTAAAATGGGACGGCAGCAGCATCTCCGTCTTGTCAAGGCCAAGCAAAGATAATCCATGTAAAGTGCTTAGAAGAGTAGCTGGAACATAATAGGTGCTCAATACATGCTAATTGCCTAGTGCATGTTAGTTAAATGGGGCAGCCCTCTCTCTGGGGTCAAAATGCCGCTTAGCCTTCCAGAGCCAGCCCATATGGCAGCTCTGTGAGATTTCTCTGGCTCCTAGCTGGGATTAACCACATCTTCCTCTGTTCTCCCAAAGCCCTTTCTTTGGGCCTCTGTTATTGCCTTGCTCGATCCGCCCTGTGTTACATACCTAAGAACCTCAAAGTCCATGCCTGCTTCCCCAGACCCACTCCTGTCAGGGAACAGAGGTCACACTGCTCATCTTTGAGCGTCAGAAGCAACTTACCTTCCGAAAGAACAGCCTCTGAGCTAGAGCTCAGAGTCAGGATCTCATCTGACCTTCCCAGAAGGTGTCGTCAGCCCTTTCACGGGTGAGAACACTGAGACCCAGAGAGAAGTAACTTTCAGCCAGGAGCTGGGAGAGCCAGGGTGCAACTCAGAGATTCTGAGCTCACTTTCTATTACCCTACCCTGCCGGCATCAAGGAAGATGAGTGACTCCAGACCCAAATAGGGGAGGAAGCAGACAGGCAGACTAGCTGCGTGCCTCTCTCCTCAGCCCTCAGAGATCACCCAGATCTCTTACCACTCTGAAGTTTTGTTTCCTGCCCAAGCACTTTGGGACTAACCAGATTGCTTCCAAACACATTACATAATTGTGCACATATTTATTTAATGCCATCTCTTGAATATTAAACAATCGATAATTCGGAACAGAAACACGGGCGTCTAAACCCAGCAGCTTTTGACAGGCGTGGGTGGGGAAGGAGGTTGAGGAGAGCCATCTATGAGCCATTACGGGAAAAAGAGGTGACACCCCCCTCCCCCTCCCGAGATGGGTTGAAAGGCTTCCCAGGCTTATGGTTGGCAAAAACGTAGTGGAATTTTCACCATTGGGGTTCCACCTCTTTTATTATATAATAACAAAGATGCATTAGCTCTTCCCTAAAGGATGCTTGGAGCCAGGGCTTGGCCACCTGTTTATCTGTTTATGAGTGTTTACTGAGCATCCTCTATGTGCAGTCTCTGTTACACTCTGATTCACCCTTGGGGGTGCCTTCGAGTATCAAACACATGAGACCCGGTCCTCATACAGTTGACCAAATAAATACAGAAGATGGCTTCCGGGCACGGTAAGCTCTGTGAAGAAAACAAAACAGGGCTGCAGGGTGGGGAATGGCGGGCAGTCCCTGTGGAGGGGACTTCTGACCAGAGGTCCCAATGGGAGAAGCAGCCAGCCATGCAGAGGTCAGGGTGGTGAGGAGAGCATTCCAGGCGGATGGGGACGGGAGCAAGGAGCAAGTGGCCCTGGTGGGGTTGAGGAAGAGCGAAGAAGGCAGTGGGCTGGGGAGGGGTGAGTGAGGGCCCCACGTAGGCTACGCAGGCAGAGGGATACCCCCCTGCCAGGATTGTTGGGGCCGGACCGAGAGGGCCCCCGTGAGGAGTTGGAATTGCAGTCCGTGTGCAGCAGCAAAGCTGTTGGAGGGCTCTAGCAATCTGATGAATGTTAGGAGAACATCCCTCTGCAGCTGGGAGAGGACTGGGGGGTGGCAGGCATGCAGGGAAGGGCTGGGTCGAGGTTCTAGGGCTGGAGTGCTGGGGGTGGGCAGGGAGACTCCAGGGAAGACACAGGAGGGGCTGGCCGGGCCCCAAATGCTAATGGATCCGTCCAAGGTGATGGCGAGAGTTTCTCCCAGGGCAGCTGTGGAGGGCCTGGCCTGAGCCGGCAGGAATCACAGTAACTCTGATACTGATGATAATAATAGTACCTAGGATTTACTAAGCACTTACGTGCTGTGAGCCAGACGTTGGGCCGAGCCCCTCATCCTCACCACCAGCCTGTGATATATGTACGTTCATTATCTCCATTTCACAGAAGAGGGAGGGGACCAAGGCACAGAGTGGTGAAGTGAAATGCCCAGGGTTGCTCAGCGAATTAGTAGCAAAGGTGGGATTTGAACCTCGTCCATCTGACTCCACGCGTATGGCCCTCAGTCCATGCTGGCTGAATGAACTGATAACAATAACAGCAATAGCAATAATGCGAGCAGTCACTTAACTATGGCGCTGGCTATGTGCCAGGCCCTACTCTAAGCGCTTTATAAAAACACTAATCGTTTAGCCTTCACAACAGCCCATGAGGCAGGCACGACCATTATCCCCATTTTACAGAAGGAGAAACTGAAGCATGGAGCTTACCCTAGCCAGGATTTGAAACCGGGAGTTCTGGCTCCAGAGTCCAGGCTTTTAGCAAAATGCAGTGTAAGTTGGGGGAAGTGGACCACCTACGATCTGACTTGGCGCCATCTGCATTTCCAAGTCTGGGGCCAGGCCTGCGGGTGGGGCAGGCCCTCCGGGAGCCTGTGGGAGACCACGAAGGGCTGAACTGTCCCCCACAGAGCCTGCGGGCTCCTCAGTGGCCAAAGCAGAGGGCCTCCCAGAGCCTGGCCATCCTATAGCTGCCAAGGTGAGCCAGTGCGGCCTGAGCAGAGAAAGTCCTTGACAACAGAATGGAGAAATCCCACCACTCTCTTTGCCAACAGGAGCACACAGAGAGAAGTGAACCGAGAGGGGTTCATCAAGTCAGAGAACGTCCATGGGAAATGTTTACTCCAAGTCTATTCAGGAACAACCCCCAAAGCAGTCCCAGTGGAACCTCTTTTAAGTAAAAACTACAGGCATCCTTCCCTATAAATAAATCCAACTGGCAGAGTTTCCACATCAGAGCAACATATTAGGCCGTCGTAGCTAAGGCCAGTTTACAAGTAAGTCAGCCGTCCTTCAGAGGTGGACGGTAATTCCCATCTGAGGGGCAGCGCTGGGGCCGGGGAACAATGCGTGCGAAAGTGCTGTGTGAAAGGTGAAAACTTGCACACATAAGGGCTTTTAAAGTATTTGCGGATTCGTAAATATCTCATCCTTTCCTTGCATCCTGCTCTCAATGAGAGAACAGAGAAAAACGTGGTCCCATGCCCTGGCCAGACTGCCCAAGAGTCTGCAATACCGGGGATGGAGCAGAGAGGCTGGGGCAACGCACCCCAAACCCCGGAAACTCCTCAAAACAGGTTCTGTCTTGGGAGGTGGGCACGGCAGAGGACCAAGCTCCACGGCTCTCCTGCCGGTGTCAGGTCCTGACCGTGCAATCCTTGGCAAGGCGTTTAAATTTCTGCCACTGCAGTTTTATGTCTTCCAAATGGGAGTAAGAAGCCCTCCCTCTTGAGACTGTTGGACGGGTTAAGTGGGAGGGGACATCTCAGGGCATGGAGTGTCACCTGCTGCTCAGTGGGTCTCTGCCCCCGGTGGCCCCAGTGGGAACAGTTGCCTCAGGTGTGAGGACCCCAGACCCCTTCCCACTGGAACCATATCAGTTTCTCTGAACCGTACGAACACTGGGAACACTTTGCCACCTGTGTTAGTTTGCTGGGGCTGTTGTGATGAAGCACCACAAGCTGGGTGGCTTAAATCAGCAGACATTTAGTGTCTCACAGATCTGGAGACTGGAAGTCTGGCATCACGGGGTTGATTCCTTCTGAGGGCCGTGAGGGAGACTCTGTTTCCGGCGGCCTCCCCTGCAGCTTCTAGTGGTTGGAAGTTTCATCATCCTTGGTGATCCTTGGCTTGTGGATGCATTACCCCATCCCCACCTTCACATCATCTTCCCTCTCTGCTTATCTATCTCTGTGTCCAAATTTCCCCTTTATAAGGACACCAGTCCTGCAGGGTCAGAGTTCACCCTAATAACCCTCTTTTAACTTGCTTACCTCTGAAAAGACCCTATTTCCAAATAAGGTCATGTTCACAGGTACTGGGAGTTAGGACTTCAACATTCCTTTTGGGGGACACACAACACCCTCCTAATTGTTTGAAGCTGATTCTGAATGGGCTCCAGGTTCATTCACGACATTTCTGAAATAGACTCAAAGAATATTTTACATCATTTTCTAAAAGAACAATTGTCCTCAAAATTACTGGCTCCTTAGCTTCCAGTAGATCCCTCATGAACACTTGGCCTTAACAAACCCCAGTCTGGCTCTCTCAGCCATTATCTTATGTGAAGAGCAAGTGGGTTTGAACCCAAGCCCTTGGTCAGCCCTGACTGTGAGCTGGACTCCAGGAACATGGGAAGCCACGGTCCCAGCTGTTGATGCAGTCTCAGGGTAAGGCCACAGGACAGATAGGAGTGCACCTGGCTGTTGCTGGGCAGGTGGGTGCTGGGGCCACCAGGGTCCTTCCCAGCAGTGATCTTCGAGAGGTGAGGGGAAGAGGCTTCCTTCCCGGGAAGGAAGCCTTTGTCTCCTTGCAGGTGGACATGAGTGCTCCCAGAACCACAAGAGAACCCTCACCTGCTCTTTCCGTGGTCAGATAACTAATCAGTCACTCAGCTGTCATTCTGGGATGAGACCTACTCCTGGGCCTCTGTCTACACAGGAAGTGCAGAGGAACCCCGAGCCCATCATCCCCATGGCACCCCCAGCCCGGGTCCCTGGAGAGTGAGGGGTCGGTAGTAGACCCCACCTTCTTGCCTGATCTCCATTCTTAAAATAAGCTCCCCCACCTTGAATATTGGAGGTGCCCACTTCACTTGAACCGAGAGCCAGGAATCCGTTTCCAAACGCGCCGTGACCGGGTAGGAGTGCCCTGGACTCGGCACAAGCAGGCCTGGGCGCTGGGTCGAGTCCCAACGCTGCCAGTCTGAGCTCTGTGATCCCAGGTGAATCTTGCACTTTTCCAGTCTCAGTTTCCCGTGTACAAAGTGGAGATGTTTCCTACCACACGAGTGAGGGGCGTCTTTAAAGGGCTCGTGCAGTGCTGGGCACCCGGTCGGCATGCTCCCTCTTCTCTCTCTGGGCTTCAGTTTCCTCCCCTGCCAGCAAGGCTGTTGGACCGAACGGGCTCTGGCAAGCTCCATGTGGCTCTTGGGGTGTCCTCCAGGGAGTCCAGTGTCTGGCCGGGCCGAGGAAACCTCCCAGCCCATAGGCCTGCTCTGCCAGGAGCTCGCTGAGTGAGCTGGGGCAACTGCTCCCCACTGCTCACAGGCCTGGTGGCTCAGGGTGACCGTGGCGAGGTTCCTGGAGACTCTGACCTCATGCAGCCATCCAGAGGTCTGAGTTTGTGCCTCACCAGGTGCCCTAAATTCTCATACCCCATTCTTTTCTTGCCCATCTCAAAGGCTCTGAGAATGCCAATCAGATGCTGCCTACCCATCTCCAGGTACCCAGGCCACCTCCGGCATGCTGGAGGCAAAAGCATCTTCATGGGGACACCGCCCAGCGCCTCGCACATGCCATGTCCTGTGCTCGGCACCCGACAAGTACTTGTGCAGCTGAATGTATTACGGGATCCGCTCACCCAGATTGAAGTCCAGGGGGCAGAATGTTTTACCCCTTCTGGGGGAGGGAGGTAAATGTCCCAGGGACATTTCTATTCTCAGAGTGGAGCTGCAGTAGAAGAAGATGCATAACAGAAGTCACTAGTGCATTCATGGTGGGCTTGTGGGCAGGAAGGCTAGGGACGGGCTGCATTCAAGTCAGCCTTTCTCTGCGACTCTTGTGGAGTGAGGTCTGACCCTGAGCCTTGAGATGGTACTGTTGGTGCCTTTTCACTGTCTCTGGGGGAATTCTGCTCACCGCACTGCACCAAGGTGAGAATGAAACAAGAAAATATGTAGGAAGTAGAGTGGGCACATCGCGTGGTAGAGAGAGCATGGACGTTGGGTTCACACCTGGCCCTGCTGGGTGACCTTGAGCAAGTGACCTCCCCTCTCTGGGCCTTAGCTGGCTGATCTAGAAACAGGTCACAGTGTTGTCATGAGGACCAAAGGCGCTCCTGTAGGCCACGTGCCCACCCCCGCCTACTCCCTCCCCCACGCCCCCACCCCACCAGCTGATTGCATGGCTAGTCCTTGCCCCCCTTTGCTGGGCCCCTGGCATCATGCAGATAGGCCAGATGCCCAACCTCAGATGCCAAGAGCAGAATCCCCTGGGCCCGGCCTGGGAGGGGTCCTGCCCTCCAGGTCTTTCCTTTCACTTAGTCTATCTTCGCTGGGTGCTGGCAGCTGCAGTAGCAGAAGCCCTGTGCTCAGGCTTGGAAAGACCAGACAGTGTCAGTCACTCAGTGTGGGGCCCTTTCCTCTCTGTGCCTCAATTTGCCTGTCTATAGACTGGGCACAGCACCCCCTGCCTCAGGGGCTGGCATGGGGGCTACTGAGGTAACCAATACGCAAGGGCCTGGTAGGTAATTGCTCAAAACTATTTGCTGCGTCAGAGTCCAATGGGGTCAAAGGCCACTGGGGTCCCAGGCATTCCTGAGCTCCCTCAGGCCTCACTCTCAGCCTTGGCCTGCCTGGGGTTGAGGGTGCCCCCTCCCCAGGGTCAGTGGGAGAACTAAGAAGGGACCTGCCTTCCCTTCACTAGGGAAGAACAGTAAAAACTTGTAGCATCTTATTGTTAGAAGGAACCAAAGAACTCCTCAACAACCCCACCCAATGACTGGTAACTTTTTAATTTCTTGCTGGTTACCTCCAGGGACAGGGACCTCACTACCTGTTGCGTGACCAAGAGCAGAGATGGCACCCAGTTCACACACCTTGTGCGCAGGCATTTTATGCATATATAAACCCAGTGCTCCTTACTCAGGGCATTATGACTTTACACACAATTTTAACCACATGAGTTATCTGATTTCTTTAGCTTAATTGAAGACCCTGCTCGGGTTTCACCTCCCCTGAAATCATCCCCAAGAGAACTTCCATTCCCATGAAAATTAACCACTCACCCTCTGTCCCTGCAGCTCTTCAGATATGTCTCTGTTGTAGAATGTATCCTATTGTGTTTTACTAGGCTGTTCAGTTACATCTCTCTCACTAGATCCTAACTCCCTAGAAGGAGTGGGGCAGTGGAAAGAGCTTGCTTGGACCTTAACTCAAATAGGTCTGACCTTCATGCCCTCTTCCCTCCTGGCTGTGTGACCCAGAGGAAATGACCTAACCTCTCTGAGCGCATGGATCAACGTCAGAGTCTTCATGATCCTCTCGCCCTCCTTGAGCAGAGTCCAAGTCTTCTTACCCCTGAGTCCCTAGTCCCTGACCCACAGTGGGTGCTGAGCACTTGTTGAGGAGAGGAAGCGCAAGGAGGCCATGGGTACAAGTTATGAGGTGGCAGGGGAGGGAGTTTTTCTGCTGGAAGAGCATGCAGTGCTGAAGCCAAGAGACAAAACAGTCAGGAAAATAAGATGCACAGACCAGACACATGCAGCAGTCTGGGGCTACTTAGGGAAGGGGCAGCAAAGGGAAACACATCACCACCCAGGAGCCACCCCAGGCAAACTGCCAGCACTGTGGTCCCTGAACCAACTTTGTTCAACAGGAACGTGTTCGTCTAGTACCTGTGTGACTTAAACTGCCTTTTAAAGAGCAAAAGGCTGAGAAGCAAAGGAAATCGCTAGGTTGACTAAATAATATGTTTGCGACATGGATGTTCTACTGTTTGTCAAATAGGAGCCGTTGTGATCAGCAAAATATCAATTCATGTAAAAGTGAAAAACATAGTCAAGGGCGAGTTCCTTACACCTGAAATGTTTAAAGTAAAACAAACGTCAGCACGCAAAGGGGAAGATTATAGGAGCTGGGAAGTCACTCGTGTGGAAGGGCTCCTTCTCCAGAGATGCTGGAGAAAGTCTGTCTCTCCGTTCGACAGGAAACAGGCATGTTTTCTTCCTGTTCTCTGTCAGTGGACAGAAGGGAATCGGGCACGCTATAAGGGAACAAGCAAGGAGTGTCATGGGGCCACGAGACAGGATGAGTGGGGGACTGTGTCACCTTTTTTCCCTTTAGTCTAGAGAGGCTTCCTGGAGGAGGCGAGATCCAGGCTGTTTGGTCCAGGCCCTCCCCACTGCCCCTGGCCTGGCCTCTCCCCAGTGCTCACACTCACGTGGCTGCTTCATTGGAAGCCTCTATGCTGGGGTCTGTCCAGATGCACATGTGGCGGCTGCCCTTTCCTGATGTTCCCAGGGCCACTCTATACCAGTGACTTGTACAGGGAGTCCTCAGAACAAAAGGACTTCCAGGTAACCAGGATTGGAGCCAGGGCACCGCTGATAGGATCAGAAGCCTCAAGTGAACGATAGCCCAGGAGGAAGCCAGGGCCACAGAGAAGCGCCCACCACCCGCACTGCTTTTGGCAGTGGCACTGTTTTGCCGAGCACAGGCGCTATGGAGGCCGGCCGTGCTCCCCCGCCCCTCCCCACCCTGGCCTCCCCTTCGCTGGTCCCAAGACCAGAGAGGGAGGCAGCCCTGCTGGCAGCTGGACCAGGCACCGTGGCCACCTCACAGGGTATAGCCACAGGCTGCAGACTTCCGTGGTCACTGTCGGTGCTGAAGCCAAGAGGTCAGAGTGGGGGTTTGTGTCCGTGGCCTGGGATGCAGCGGGGACACCGGGGGATTCGCCAGCATCTCCAGCCCAGGTATGGGTGCATGGTTCACCGGCATAGCCTGCAGCCCTGGACTGGCTGGGCCCCTCGGGGGCCTGGGACTCCAGGGCAGGGGGGGCACTGAGATGGAAGCAACTTAGTGCAAGGGGAGAGACAGCAAGCCTATGAGTGCTGGGCCGGGAGGGAGGCTGGAGGGCAGGCATGCCCTTTGAAGTTGATGAGGAGCCCCACGGGGTCAGTCTCTGGTCCTCACTCAGCTCTCTGGGCACCCTTCCTGCGCAGGGCTGCTAACGTGAGCGAGAGAGTGAGATAGCCCAGGTTCAAATCCAGACCCCTGTGTGACTTTGCACATTTACCTCTGCTCTCTGTGCCTCAGTTTCCCACCCTGTAAAATGGGAGTGGTGATAGTGGGACCTGTTTCTTAAGGCTGCTATGAAGATCAAATAAGATGGCAGATGCAGGTCCGTAGCTCTGAGCATCTCCACTGCCCCCTGCTACTCCCTGAACGAGGGACCCACCTTCAGAGGGTGCCTGATCAGCGCTGGAAGGAAAATTAAGAGACTCTTTAGGCTATCTGCCTATTTCACAGGTGCAACTGCAAAGGAGATGCTCTAGGTTATGGCCTCAGACTTCAAATCAGACACACCGGGGTTTGAACCCTGTGTCTGCAGACTTTTCAGCTGGAAGCCTCAGACAAGTTCTTAACCCTCTGACCCCCATTTTTTCATATGTGAAGTGGAGATAATTATAGGATCTACTTCATGGGATACTTGCGAGGATGAAATCATGCCTCACACATAAAAGGTTTATCCTGTACTTCATACTTAAATCGGGAGCCACTATCACCACCACCGTCATCACTATTGTTACTATTATTGTTGTTGTCATTGTTGTTGATGCTGATGTTTTGAGCAAAGGGAGACTCAGAGAGGGAAAGGGACCTGCCAGCAGTCACACAGCAAGTCAGAGGGCAAGACAGGGTCCAGCCCCGACCTCCTAACCCCAAGTCCCTGTTCTTTCTGCTTCCCTCACCATCTCATTGAACCTCATTGGTCTTCGCCGCCCCTCAGCACATCCTGCCTAGAGCTTGGTTTCCGCTTGCAAGAGGTCACCCTAAAGTGTTTGAGACCTGTCTTTTACTGACCTCATTGCTTCTGGGCACAGATTTGGGGGCACCACACAGGGGAAGCTGGCATCCCCCAAGATGCTGGGCCAGCAGAGAGCTGGGGGAGGCTATCTTCTCCCCATGACTTCCTCAGTGCCCCTCCAAAAGCCCACAGCTTCCCACTGTGCCCAGGGATCCTTGGCCAGGGAGAACCCTGAGGGGGGCAGGATACAGCTTTTGAGGGCAGAACTCCTTGTTTTCCAAGAGGCTCCTTAGGAAGGGAAAGATTGGGACCTCAGCTTCCACCAAGGTTTCCTTGGATGTTGGGGACAGATCTGGGGTCACCCTCAGGGGTCTCCTGGTTCCTTAGCTGATCTGGGCCACCTCTGAAGGCTTGCCTCTGTCTCTGCACCTTCTAGCCATCTGAGCTTGGGCCTTCCCTGGCAGGGAGGGATGGAGACACAAGAGGAGGCTGAGGAGGGAGAGGAGAGAGAGGATGGAGTTTGCTTTAAGGAGAAAGAAGAGTTATATACTTGTTTTAATAATATAAATATTACATGAGCAATGATAATTATTATGATTCCCGTTTATTGAACACTTACTATGCACCAGGCACTGTGCTAAGAACTTTATATATGTTATTTCAATTCATCTTGACCATAGCCTAATCAGGTAGAAAATATCATGATACCCATTTTACAGATGAGTAAACTAGAAGAGACTTATTTATATACCATGTGGTAACTACAGATGCCAAGCAGATGAAATAAAGGATGGATTCTGAGTGGGATAATAGGAAGTGCTGGGGACTGTGGCAAATTGGAGAGAGTCATTTCAGTTGTTTTTTTGTTGAGGCATGATACACATACATTAAAGCAGGTAAAGAGCACTCATCTCAAATGTACCATCTGATGATTTTTACACATATTTACACCACCCAGATCAAAGTACATATAGAATATTTCTAGTACCCCAAACATTCCTTGTGAGGCATACAAATTTAATTTTTTAAAAAATTCTGCAAAACTGTCACAGCCAAGAGGCACCTAAGGAAGCATGATGACTAAATATAATCTGGTATCCTGGATGGGATCCTGGAACAGAAAAAGGACTTTAGGTAAAAACTAAAGAAATGTGAACCAAGTATGGACTTTAGTTAATATTAGCATATCAGTATTGATTCATTAATTGTGAAAAATGCACCATAGTAATGTAAGCTGTTAATAATAAAGGGAACTGGATGTGGGGTAGGTGGGAACTCTCTGTACTATTCTTAGCAAATTTTTTGTAAATCTAAAACTGTTCTAAAACAAAAAGTCTGTTTAAAAAAAAAAGCACTCTTCAGGTATTTAAGCAAAATATATCCATGGGCAGGGTCTGGCCTTTGAGCTGCCAGTTTGTGACCTCCAGTGGTCTAATGCCCTTATTTTACAGATGAGGAAACTGAGTCCCCCAAAGGGGAAGGCACTCGTCAGGGTGCCACAGTAGGTCAGTGGCAGAGCCAGGACTGAAAGGCTGGTCAGTGCTCAGCTGTAAAGGATGGGGTTTGGGGCGTGGGTTCAGGGCTGCCAAGGTCTCCCTGAATCCTGAGTGCCTTGCTGAGGACTCGCCCTACAGGAAGCTGCCAGGTGCCACTGGCTTCCCTCTACTGCTTCCCCCTGAGCTCTCCAGGGCTGTCAGTTGGAAACCAGTTCTCCCACTGGCCTCGGCCCCAAAGGGAGTGGTCATGGGCAGTTCCTGTTCTGGGAGCAGGGTGTCGCCTTCCCACTCCCCCCCCCCCCCCCGCCGCCGCCAGCCTCGATACACCTGGTACATGTCCCCATGGCCAGCATGGGGTCTGAGTTGAGTGTTGGATGGATGAATGAGTGAAGAAATGAAGGGGGGAAGAAATGAATGGAAAGCATGGATGGTTGAGAGAGGGTGGGGGGAATTAAGGGTGCCAGGAGTGCAGACTCTGCAGCCAGATGGCCTGGGCCTGCCTCCTCCAGCCACAGGACCTTGGACAAGTCAACCTCTCTGTGCCTCAAATTCCTCATCTGAAAGTGGAGATAATGGTAGCTCCTGTGCCTTACAGGAGTGTGGAGAGGATTAAAGGAGTTGATTGACATGAGGGAGGGAAGTAATAAATATAGGCCAGGAGGGAAGGAGAAATGGAGGAGGGGTGATGATTTCGTTTTCGTATTGGGACATGGAAACCTGGATGAAGCCACAGGACTGGCCACTGACCCAGAAAAGGGGTTGGGCAGCTTCACACAGTGGTTAGAGCACAGATTCGGGAGCCAGGCTGCCAGGAATCAAATTCCAAGGCCACCACTTACTAGCCACGTGGCCTTGGGCAAGTGAGTTAACCTCTGTGTGCGCCAGTGTCTTCTCTGTAAGATAGGTGTGATAACAACAGCACTCGCTTCACGAGGTTGTTATGAGAATTAAGTAGTTGTTTGGTATGTGTGTAGCCCCTGGGACTATACCTGATATGTTTAAAACAACCTCTGGCATATAACAAGTATTTGTTAAATAACTGGGAGAGCTTTTATACCAGAAACCCACTCCTCTCTCCGGAAGGCACTGACTCTCGCCAGAGATCGAGGTCCAGGCGTTATAAATTCTCTTACCTCCTGAATCCAGGCAGGAAACTGCCCTTCGCAAAGCCAGACGGGGTGAGGGCCGAACTGCTGACCAGTTGCCCATGTATATGGCCTCACCCACTCCAGCCAACCCCGGGGTGAGCAGCATTTCTCATATTTTAAGAGAAGCCAGAAATCTGGATTCTGCACAATTCCCCAATTTTTAAACATTGGCTCTCAGTTCAACTTTATTTTAAGCTCTGAGCAAAACAAACAAATTTATTTTAAGCTGGCTGCTCTCCCAAACAGTTGATTTGCAGCTTCCACCCCAGTCAAGCCCTGCCAGTTTGTTTTCTTTTATTATTTTTTTCCTGCATTTTAGAGAAAAGGAAACTGAGGCACAGAGAGAAATGCTTGGACCTGTGTGTCTGACTTTTTAGTGGAGGCAACAAGCAATCTCCTAGTTTCCCTCTCCCGGCTGCAAGCGACACAGGGTCCCCAGGGAATCCACCAGGCTTTGCAGCAGGTGAGGGAGGGGGACTTGAGGGGGAATTTTCCCCTCAGCCTGGGTTCTTCCAGTAGCATATTTGAAATATGATGTTTGCTGACCAGATGCCATCTGCGCCATGCGTCAGGGGTGCAGCTGATATGAAGCAGAGTTTCCCCACTTCCAAAGCCTTAGCAAAGATTAGGGATGCTGGGACCCCCAGCTTCACTTCCAACACTGGCCCGGCAGATGGGAGGCCACAGTTCCAAGGGGTTCCTGACCCTCAGTCTGTGGGAAAGAGCTAGCAATAAACTCTGTGTAAAGAAAGTCACTAAGTGAGAACTAAAGGGGTTGAGGAATGAGGGGAGGCATGTTCTGGAGGGATTTTTTTTTTTTTTTTTTTTTTTGCAAGAGGGTTAATTTACAGACCTGTCATACTCTGAACTTGAGTTGTTTTCTCTTTTCTATTGAAAAACTGCTCTTTGGTTCCCATTTACTTAACCTGTCTGTGCCTCCGTTTCCTCATCTGTAAAATGGAGATAAACATTGTACTAACCTCCTGCAGCTTACGATGAGGATGCAGTGAGACAGCATGTGCCGAGGATTAAGCAATAAAAACCAGTGTGGTTGTCATTGTCAGCTGCAGCCCGCCTCCCTGTCTGCACAGGTGGTGACTTGAGGAGCTGTGGCTCTTAGCCTTTCTTCACCCTGACTCTCTACGTGTTTGTGATCTTAGCTTTGTCTGGAGACCTACCAGCTGTGGAGTGCCTCTCATGGGTCAGCTTCTATGCTAGACCCTCCCACCCATTTTCTCTTCCTTAACCCTCAGAGCAACACTGGGAAGCCAACACCATCATCAACTTTGCAGATGAAGAACCTGAGGCTCTCGGAGGAAACATGACTTATCCAAGGTCACACCCACAGGGGGACCTGACCTTGAGCACACCCTGTTACCTTCCTGAGCCTCTAGCTTCCTCATCTGTAAAAGGGGGTTCAGGACACCCACCCCAGGGCTGCTGTGAGGACTTATGAGGTAATGACTTGGAAAGTGCGCTGTCAGCTGCAAATCCCAGCCAAATGGGCAGCATCAATGTGAGTCCTGCAGAGGCCTGATCCCTTTCGGGGTTCAGTGCGCTTTGGCAGCAAGAGCTACAGAGGAAAGTTATTTCAAGTGTCTTTTTCTTGGGTGGGTTCCAAAATGCATCTCCTCTCTCCATCTAACAAGTGCAAAGCTGGCTTCAGCAGGGCCTATGCCTAATGCAAGTAACCTCCAGTGCAATGACCTGGGAGGCGGAAGGAGGTGGGCATGGTGGCCACAGGGGAGACAGGGTCATGCAGAAGGCCTCAGGCTATGGAGTCAGATAGACGTGAGATCAAATCCTGGCTCTTCCACTTCCTAGCTGGGTGACCTTGAACCTGCTGTTTAACCTCTCTGAGCCTCACACGGAGTATTGTTATGATGGAGGGTCGGGGCGGGTTGGTGCTGAGCACGGCTGCTGAGAAGCACAGCATGAGGATCCACAAACATCCAGCGAGACAAGTACCAGGTCCAAGGCTGGGGCAGCCGACCTTGCAGAGGGTGGGGGGCTGGATAGAAACCAGCCACAGGGCCGGGGGAGAAGGGTTCCTGCTGAACCTGGGAAGGGAACACGGGTCAGGCAGGATTTAGCAGGACACACACACTGGGAAGGAACGCCAGCCAAGTAGGTCTTAGCAGCGCATGTACGCTGGCCCATGCGTAGCTGGAGGGCAGGCACAGGTACTCTTCGTCCCTGTGGCCTGGCTCCCGACCAGTGCACAGACTAGATTTTAAACACTGAATTTAGCATCCAGTTCCCTTTCTGCCTCACACCTACCCGTTTAATCCTCCTTGTCCTTCAGTCTCCAACCCCACCACCCGCCTCTGTGAAGTGTAGAAGAACACAGGCTCCGGTATCAGACAGATTGGGATTCAAATCCAAACTCTGCCCTTTCTGGCTGAGTAGCCTTGGGCAAATTACCTCCCCTTTCTGACCCTCAGTTTCCTCTTCTGTAAGTGAGCTAACACTGCCCCTCCCCCCAGCAGAGTTACTGTAGGAGAGGATGTAGATGAAAGCACCTCGCATGGTCCCTGACACATAGTAGGCATTCCAACAGTGGCACTGCTGTTGTTCCTTCCAAGTGTAGCCCGGGGCCACCTCTGGCTCCTCTCTTCTCCCCAAGGCAGACTGAACTCCCCAAGGAGTTCACGATTTGTCTTTACATCTGAGATGACAGGAGACAAGCACCTAGGCTGTATACATCAGTGAAGAATAAGTGTCACCCCCATTCCCACAGTCTCTTTACATAATTTCCACACTGCTCCTATGTTGATTGGACATGGTGGGCTTAATAACATCCATAAAACACCTCAAAAATGAGCACCAGAAGGCAAATCACTCGGGATGAAGGGGTGAACCACCCTCAGGGACTAAAACACCATCCTCTAGCTGTGGGAATGTGAACGTTCATTAGTGTCTCTGAAAATTCCCAGGTTGAAAGTTCATGAATGAAGGGCTTTCTGGTCCCGGATCCCATGTCTTATTCTTGAGGATGGCCTGGAAACCCTGTACCTTTGCTCAACTGACTATTTATGGGTGCCTCTCTGGCACCTCCTGGTCAGGCTGCGTTCCTGAAAAGTAGCCCTGGCTCTGATCCCTGCGGCAGGAATCCCACTAAGGTGGGGCTGGTGGGGTCTGGGCCCGTAGAGGGGTCCCCTACCCATCTGGGATGTGTGTGCCCTTGAAGCCTGTCCGTGCCTGTCTCACACCCACTTACCCTACATGCAGTGCAGACCCTGTTCTGGGAGCCTCCTCCTCAGAACTGGAAACAGGGCTCCCCCTGTTATTAGCTGGGAAATCCTGCTTTAACACCCAGCACTGTTGGAGCATCTCCACGGCCATCGGCAAGGGCCTCGGAGAGATCGTCTGCAGCAACGTGGTCTCACTGCCACCCCCTGAGCCCCTGGTGACGTGGTGCCTACAAAAGTCATGCAGTTTGGTCCAACATAATCACAACATAAAGGAACAGTCCCTAGCCCATGCTTGGCCCCTCCAGCCCATCTCTTCTTCCGTGTTACTTAGGATTTCTCTCCACTCACCTCCCACAGGCACAGAGGGGTTCACCACCTGTTCAAGACCGGGCGTCTGAGCTTAAAGCTGGCCCCCAGCCCCCTTACCGCCTGCTCCAGCGCTGGCTCCCACACCCGGCCTCTCCCTCTGGGCCCCTGAGCTAATTACAGGCTTCCCTCAACGATTCTAAGGAAAAGCTAACTAAATCAGGGTCGGCCATCAATTTTCCGGCTAAGGATAGGCAGCCCGACCCCTCCTTCTCCATTCCGGGATTCTGAAACCCTGGCTGCAGCTTTGTTTGAGTCTGAGAACAGAGTTTCTCTCTTAGGGCTGATTCGAGGAAGAGCAGCAAGACAGGACATTTCCCTCGCTGCTCCTCTGCCCCGTGTCGGGGTGACCATGTGGGAGCAGGTAGGGGGCTTGAAGGACTGGGGTGCAGCCAGATCTGAGCAGCTCGGGGAAGGTGTGTGAGGAGATGAAGCAGGTGACAGCCTCTCACATGCAACATATAAAGCAGCCAGCGTGGCGCAGGGGCTGAGCCAGTGTTTGTTGAATGAAGGAGTGACTACAAAGCGCCTGGCCCAGTGCTGCTTGCAGAGTAAACACTGAACGATGTTCTTTCTCTTGTCCTTCCTGGAATTCCCATTTGTAACTATAAATATTCATGGGACAAGGTGGCTAAGTTCCTAAAACCTTTATGTGAATACGTTTATTGCACATGTTTCCCCTTTGAAATGTGAGGGCAAGAAAGGTCAGGGATGGCTAGGGGCAGTGGGGGTGGGAACTGAGGGCTCTGCTCCCACCGCCTGGCTTCCTTTATCTGGACTCAGCATCCCCTCTGTAAGGAGGGGTGCCTTGATACGAGTCCCACCTGTGATTTTCAGCCCCTTCCTGCTTTGTCCCCTCATTAGCCGTGTCCTCCTAACCTCCTCGCAGGGGCTGATGTCCGCAACCAGCACGTGGCCATCATTATTTGTTTACTCGGTGCCCACTCGATTGCAGGCAATGAGTGACATGCTTAACTAATTAAGGAGACTCCAAAGGCAGGGAACACATGGGGGCTGAAGACGCACTCTGTGTGCCAGGTTCAGCAGAGCACTCAGGACACAGGCTCTGGAGTCTGATTTGAACCCCAGCTAGCTGTGTGACCTTCGGCAAGTCACCTAACCTTTCTGTGCCTCAGTTTTCTCCTCTGCAAAATGGGCGTGATAGTAATAGTATGTCCCTCATAAGGTGGTTGTAAGAATTAAGTGAGTTCATACGTCCCAAGTGCTCAGAACAGGGCCTAGAATGTAGTTGGCGCTCCCTAAGCATTAACCATTCCTCGTATTTCAGAACTAGGAGCTCACTGATTCCTCACCAAAGCCTGGCCTGTACAATGGCTCCCGTTTTACAGATGAGGTTTGGGGAGGAGAAACCCCTTGGCCCCGGTTACCTAGAATGAAATCCCGGCTCCACTGCTCTCTCTCAAAGAGGAGGGTCTGGCAGTGCCTGTCAGGACAAGCAGGGCTGGGGCAGCACAGAGGTGGCGAGAGAAGAGCTGGGCCTCCCTCAGAGGCGCGAGCCGAGTCTGGAGGTGGCTATAAATACAAGAGGCGAGGGGCTTTCTAACTAGGCCAGGAATGTGTGTTAATCATTGAGGTCAGCCGGGCCGCGGCAGCTCTTGGCTGGAAAAGGGTG
The DNA here is from genome assembly GCF_028023285.1 of Balaenoptera ricei. NCBI lineage: Eukaryota > Metazoa > Chordata > Mammalia > Artiodactyla > Balaenopteridae > Balaenoptera > Balaenoptera ricei. The sequence continues at coordinate 100,302,614 of NC_082649.1, read as the reverse complement.
TATCCAGGAGCGAGCTCTCAGGAGAAAGGCGCTGAGGAGGAGGAGGAGGAGGAGGGCGACAGGCAGTGCCCAGCGGGGGGCACGCTGGCACCCGGCCTTTGTCATGGGGCAGGGGCCAACCCCCAGGAAGGCCTCTCCTGCCCCTTGTGATCCTTGAGAAACCCGCCTGTAACCCAGATCAGATCAGCCGCCTCAAACCCACCGGCCGGCCAAGGCCACAGCTGTGGTTCGCAAAGGGCAGACCCGGGCCGCATTCTGGGGAGTGAGCACTTATTTTAATGTGTTTGGGGGAAAACACAACTGGCAAAGCAAATCCATGATCTCTTGGCTGTGAATGCTTAAGATAATATACTAAGAAGGTATATACGTTTTTTAAAAGGGAGTTGAGTGAAAGAAGGACGTGAAGTGTGTGCTATACCTGTGGAGGCGGCAAGCATCATTCCTGAGGTGTAGGGACTTCTGGTCCCCAGGCGAACTGCCAGCCGCCTTGCTGTGGGGTCCCAGTGGCCTCTGCCACTCCCAGCCCACAGCCCAGCCCCGCCCTCCCCAAACATGCCAGGCACTGGCACCCCACCCCACCTCCACTCTCTCTGTGCCTGTCCCCCTTTCCTGGCAAGGGCCAGGAGAAATGAGGTCCTCGCTGGGACCTCCTCCCGACTGCCCTAGGCCCTTGTCCATCCACGGCCACTCCCTGCCTACGTGAGAGTCACCATAGCTGGGACCATGGCTCCCTTGGTGATGGGGAAAGCAAGCTCTGGGTGTTTCTGTCCCCCTGCTGTGCCCAGGAGGCAGACACCCGGTCACATTCTGGAGCCGTCACTGCCTGGTGCCAGTCCGTGCACGTGCACTGTCACCCTCGGGGCTCCGTCCCCTCCCTCATCTGTCAGATGGGGACACCAGCTTTCCTTCCCTGGGGTGGGGGTGGGGGGCCGGTGCGTGGAGTCAGTGTGCTTACTCCACCTAAAGGCCCACGTCAGCACTCCACAAACATTCTCCTGATTATTCGCATCATCAACACAATTGTCATCATCAGGGGCCGATGGATATTTAGTAAGTGAGTCCACGGTGGTGCAGGGTGGAGGGGAAGGGAATAGGACTAGGGCATCTTTGCATTTAGGATCAGGAGAAAGTTCTCAGTGCCTACTGACTCCGCCCCTCTCATTTTGAATACGGGGAAACTGAGGCCCGCGCTGCAGCCCTGGAACCAAGGCCCAATCTCTTGCTGTTCCACCGCCATCTCCCTCTCCAGGCTGGGGGAGGAGGTGACTGAGGCTGGACTCACCTGCCCAGTGAGACACAGCAGGCCTCCCAAGCTTCCCAGCGAGACTGGGGAGGAATTCCAGGGGCTGCTGCAGCGGAATTCTCACTTCACCCAGGCAGTGAATCAAAAGCCTCATTCTCTGTAGATTCCTCCCATAGGTGGGAGCAGATGTGACCTTTGTCATTTGTTATTTTTAGCAGAGCAGGCGAAGAATGATTAAAAACCTGTACGGGAGCTGACTATAAATAACATGCCTGTGGCGTTTTTTTTTCTTTAACACATCTAAAAATTGTAGATCTCAACAAGCATTGCCCTTCAGAGTAGAATAACAGCATTAGCATGGCGCTTTACTATTAGAGTCAACTCACCCCAGCTATTGCTGGGGATCACCGTGCAAGTCCCCAGGGCAGACACTTTTCTCGTCCCCATCCTGCAGGTGAGGAAACAAGGATGAGCTCGGCTGGTAGAGCTGTTGGCACGGTGCCTGACCCATGGCAAGAGCCCGATTTATATCACCATCCTTACCAAGAAGTCTCTGAAAGGCCGAGTAGCTTGTTTGGTGTCACAGGGGAAAGGCCCAGGGCCAGGACCTCCTCGGGGCCACCTGTCTCCAAACGCAGTAGTTCACTGGCTGCTAGTGGGCCTCATGGGGCTGGAGGAAGAAGAGGTGGGCATGGAAAGATCAGAGGAGTGGGTGCCAGGCATCGTGGAACTTCAAGATGAGAGTTTGAACGAGAAGGTTGTGGCTGGGATACTGGAGGCTGAGAGGAGGGCTGACAAGGGTTCAGAAAAGGGGGCGAGGGAGAGAGAAGATAATTGGCCACCAACCTTCTAGGGCTGTGCCTCACCAGGCTCACCTCATCTGACTCTGAAATCCCTCTGGGCAGAGCAGCTATCCTCAGCCAGCCCCATGGCAGAGAATAAGAGAGACCCAAGGGCAGGTTACCAATGCTGGGGTGGGTGAGGGTGGCCAGGTGGGGAGGAGCAGCTGGAGAGAAACCAGGGCAGAAGGGGGTCCCGAGACCTGGAAGGCAACAGACTCCAGGCAGCAGGTTTGCGCTCCTGACCAGGGCTCGGTGGTGTGCTGGGGAACGTTCTAGACCGGTTTGTAGGGAGGTGAGTGCCCTGATATGTAGCGTTTGCCGGCGTCTGTGGTGTAAATGCTCCCACCCTGGCAGGTCGCAAGCTACCAACGTGAGATGGCCATAGACACGATCAGTTCTCACGAGCCAGTCGGAGAGACTCCAGAGCACCCCAGGCAAGACTGCTGCTGTGCCAACCACACAGGGTGGGATACTTATGTCCCAGTTGCTTCAAGGGAAGAGAGGAGGGCCTTGTGTGCCGTTTTAAGCTACCATTAACTGTGGACGTAACACATGACAGGTGAAGCATTTTACGTGCAGTATCTCAGTTAATTCAAAGCACAATCCTCTGAGCTAGACATTATCTCTATTGTCCTGATGAAGAAACTGAGGCTCAGAGAGGTGAAGTGACTTGCCCAAGGTCACACAGCCAGTGAGTTATGGAGCCTGGATTTGAACCCACGAGTGTGTGACTTCAAAGCCCACACCCCAGCCACACACACCCCCAGCCTCCAGCCAGGTAGTTCTAGGACCTGAGTTGGGGCTGGATTTTCAGGCAGGAGTTCATGGGATCCCTCTGTGGGGCTGGCAGCCGAGAGTCCTGACCAAGGCCCAGAGGAGATGCTTACCTCCCTTGGGGGAGGTTCTGAGAGGTTTGAGACACCTCCACATGGGTGGGGCACTACCTAGCCCTCACCCAGGGCAGAGGCACCACTCAGCACCCCCAGGGCTCCTCAGACCCTCCCTCCCTCCTTTCCTTCTTTGCCGCTGAGTGTCCTGCCCCAGGAGGCAGTCCCCACACTGCCAGGCATGTAGTACGTGCTCAATTCACACTGAAGAAGTGAACCAATGATATCTTCTGATTCTCTCTCGTTTTGTTTGAAGTCAAAGACCAGATTTCCTATGGCTTCAAAGTGTTATCACCTTGCAGAAAAGGGACGGAGAAGCAAGCCAGACTTTGCTGAGCACCTACTGTGTGTCACATGCATACATGTTACTCATCCATGCCTCCCAACACTCTCACAATTGCAGGTATTACCATTCCCATTTCACAGATGTAGAAACTGAGGTTCAAATTGGCCAAATGACTAGCTCAAGGTCACCTGATAGTAAGTGGCAGAGCTGGGGTTCAATCCCATATCTTTGATCCCCAAGCCCCTGCTCTACTCCTCTGCTGTGCTGTGTCCCCCAGAAAGAAACAGCACCTTTTATCCAGGAAGCTACTTACAGTTTGTCAAGACTTGTCCATTTCCTTCTTGTATTTTGTCGTTGCAAATTGACCCATGGCGGTGGCAGGGCAGGAAAGCTGGGGGAGAGGAAGGTGGGCTCAGGAGAGAAGGACGTCCCCTGCCCCACGGCACTTAGTCCCATCCCGGCCGACTCCTGGTCCAGGACTCACCCCACCTCCCGGGACAGCCTGTCAGTGGCCTTGGTAGTGAGAGTGTTGGCCCAGCCTTGAGGGCAGTCCCATTCACAGAGGACCCCACTGATGCAGGGTCTCCTTAGAAGGCGGCCCTGGCCCCTGTGCAGGCGCCTGCTCTTGGAGCCGTATCTGATGAAGAGGGGTGCTGAACAGGTAGCCCCACGAGGTGACAGCAGAGGTTTCTTATAGGGTTAAAAGTCTGCCTTGGAGCCAGCACTTACCTCCCAGGCCTGGCTTAGCTGTGGTGTGTCCGAGGCAGATGGCTGCGTGACGAGGCCTCAGGCTCCCCATCTGCAAAACGGAAGCGTAGGCTGACAGGGGCACGGCAGCGTCTCCCAGCCCCGACGGGCCCCGATTCCACATAAACCCGCTCCCCAGGCAGATCCCAAAGGGAATTCCCCTGGGGAGAAAAGTGGGATGCCCTTGTGGGGACGACTTTGGAGGCCATCAAGGCCATCAGCATTGCCCACTGCCCACCTCCCTCTTCAGCCAGCTCTGACTCCACATCTCACTTCTACCCTGCTTCCGTAGGCCCCTTGCTGGACGCCCTAGCGGGGCCCAAGCATTCCCCAGACCTCTAGCAGGGTAGGAAGGAGATGCCTGAGTTCAAATCCCAACACCACTTACTGAACAACCTTGGCCAAGGTCCCTGACCTCTCTGTGCCTCAGTTTTATCATCTATAAAATGGGGATAATAGTCAAAACTACCTTAAAGGGTGAGAATTAAATGAGCCAAAACACGAAAAGTTCTTAGAACAAACATACCTGGCGTGTAATAATTGTTCGGCCAATACCACCTCTCAGTACTACTATTTAGGATTCATAGTAATACCATCTTTTCTGCCCAGCAGGGCAACCATCAAGGCCCTGGAGGGAGCACTGGATTGAGAGTCCTGAGCCCACAGCTCTCATCTCAAGTCACCCACGACCCTGGGGACGAGGGCCCCTTCCCCTCTCCTGGCCCGTTTCTCCTTCTGTCAGGCGGCTCCCCTCAGCTCTCAGCACACCTGGGAATCTGTATGTGTCTACTGGATGTGCTTTTCCTCCCAGCCGAGGCTGATGTGTCCCTAGCCCAGAGTCTGCCCCAATCCCGGTTAGTAGAATGAACACGTTCCCTGGGGAAGGTGGGTGTTACGTGGTGCGGCTGTCCCACGACACTGTGGAATTCTATCCTGCGGCAGGCCCTTGCCACGGGCCTTATGTTCCTCATCCTGTTTAATCCTTCAAACCCTTCTAAGGTTCCTCCTATTCCCAGGATAAGGACAGGACTCTGTAACTGGTCCACAGGCCCCTGCCCGCTCCTGCCCCTTGCCCACTCTCCCTGTCTAAGTCATCCGGGTCTCCTTTCCACCCCTTGAGAAAGGCTAAGCCCTTTCCAACCTCAGGCCCTTTGTCACCACCCCGTCCTTTTACCTAGTGAACTCCTGCTCAGTCACCACCCCCTTGGGGAAACCTCCAACACCCCCTCACTCCCACGAGAGACATTCCTGCCTAACGTGCTCATGGCCTCTGCCCCTTTATCGCAGACCCCTTGGTAAATTTACATTCGTTTGTGTGCTCATTTCATTTCACAGCTGTCTCTAAACCCTCCTGAGAGCGGATACCATGAGCTTTTCTGCTCACCGCTGTATTCTCCGCACCTAGCAAGGAGCTTGACAAGTAGTGGACATCAGTGGATATTTGTTGAACAAGTGAGCTGTCAGAGAGGCAGAAAGCAGATGGTGCTGTGCCTGTTTTACAGATGAGGAGCCTGAGGCCAGAGAGATGGAGAGATTTGCCCAAAGTCACACAGCCCATCAGGGTGGAGCAGGGTTTGAGCTAGTCCATTGAGCTCAAGCTCCCAAGCTTGGTGCACCCACCCCCACTTCCTTGCTACCTTTGGGTACAAACAGGGACTGAGACAGCTGAGCCCCTTCATGTCCCAGAGGCAGGGGTTTGAGTGACAGGTCAAGGGCTTCGGTTATGCTGAGAGCCCTGGCTGCTTGGAAACCTCATAAGGGGTGAACCCCCAAGCCTGCTGCCCCTCTGCAAGCCTTCCAGGAGAGATCTGAGTTCTAACTCTGGCTCCAGCTGCTTAGTCCTGGGCTTGTCCACTCCATTCTCCAGACCTCGGTTTCCTCATCAGTAAAACAGGAGTGATCTGCTCCACATAGCAGGTTAATTGTGTGTACCTAGATGTGTGCATTAGCACACAGGAAAACGCTCAGCAGACAGCTGATGTGGCCCCCGCAGCCTCCCTCCCGTTCTGATGAGCCGCAGACCACGGGCATGGCCACATTCATGCCTGAACTTCTTACTGATCACAACTTCAGTTGTGTCCGGCTCTCCTGCCAGTCAGCAGGCAGGCCTCTCAGCTTGTAGCATCTCAGTTGTCACCCCTGCCCTTGTCCTCTCTGGGAGGTCCTCTTTCCCTGCTGGGTTCCTACAGCCTCCTCAGTGGGAGGACGTCCACAGAGATCACAGGCTTCAGGGCAGTCGGCGTTAGGTTTAAATACTCAGTCCTGTGCCACACAGCTGTGTGCCCTTAAGCAAGACACTCACCCTCTCTGGGCTTGATCTTCTCTAAACTGAGGGCTGAGAACACTAAATTATCCTGGGGTGGTGATGAGGAGTAAATGACAGCTCTTGTGTTAAGTGCCTGGCACATAGTAGGTGCTCAGCAAATGACAGATTTTCTTCCCTCTTCTCCTGACATTGCTGGATTCATTGTCCCCACTCCCTCTGTTTCCTCCTTCCTCCTCCTTTTCTTCCTCCAGGGAGTCAGCCTTCTGGCAGGAGTGAAAACACATACATACACACAAATGTTAAATAGGGACCCCAGCACAGTACCTCACGTTTAGTGAGGGCTGAATAAATATTTGATGATTGAATAATCCAAAGAAATGAATTACTAACGGTAAAATGTCAGGCTGTAGGTACCTTGGAGAGAGCATTTAGGGACAGGGGCTCCTCTCTGGTTGCTTAACTCACCTTGAGTCCAGCCCTGGGCTCAGGCATCCTGAGCCTGTTGAGACATCTCTGGACAGGGTATCTGAGTGAAGTTGGGGGGGTCTTCCTTTCCCCTTCCCAAGGTGGGCATGCAGAGGAAGCCCCATTCATTGACAGGTTCAGGAAATAGCAACTCTTAAATCAGGACCTGCAAGCAAGCCCAAAGAATATTTCCAGAGCCATAAAGAGATGCAAATACCAGTTTAAAACCACCAGGGGAATTGCATTTTCATTCAACAAACCTGTATTCATCAGTTCAATCAATATTTATTAAGGCTCTGTGCCCAGTGCTAGGGACACAACAGGCAAATGAGACTTGTTCCCTATCCCTAAGGAGCCCCCCAGACTGATGGACAAGACAGATGTGCATAAAAAAATTAATTGCAGCAAATCTTTTGAGGGGGAGGGGGAGGCAGGGATGATGGAGGGGAAATCAGGGAAGGCTTCCTGGAGGAGGGATTGTTGGAGTTGAGTTTGAAGGATGATAGAAGTTCTCCTGGCAGACAAGTGGGGAAGCAAGGCATCCCTGGCAGAGTAGACGGTACACACAAATACACAGAAGCATGGAAATGCAAGGGTGTGTTTCAGAAGCAAGGAAGGCTTGATGTAGGGAAAGTGGACAGAGGATAAGGGGAGGGGTCTGGAACAGTCATCCAGGCCTCATGAGTCATGGTAAGGAATTTGGGTTTTATGCTGAAGGCACAGGGCAGCCAAAGAGGGGTTTAGAGGAATTAAGGAAGGTCCTTAGGGTGTAGGGGGTGGGTAAATGGGAGGAGGATGGCAGGCGGAGCAGCAGGGAGACCAAGGTGAGGAGGCAGGATGGACGGATGGGAGTGGGCAGTGTGTAAGTGCGTGTGCATTAACACGGCGGCATTAACCTGAAAGGCTAGCCGCCCGTGGATGAGACGGTGTTCCTCCGGCTTGGAAAAGGCAGCCTCCCCCAGGGAGTCCTCCCAGAGTAGCTCTTGACTCACTAGGCTCTGTGTTCTGCCAGGTGGGAAAGTGCCTGCTCCCTAATTGGCCCCTATTCCTGCCCTCGCAGAGAGGTGGCAAGTCAGCCATAGCCACATACCTGCCCCACCCCACTGGAGGGTTGGGGTGGGCCCTCTGGGCTGAGGTTTTCTGATCTGTGGGAAATCCAGGTCCCGCGTGGCTCCCTGGACGCAGGCTTATGCCTGCCTCCTACAGTCCCTGGACTCAGCGTGGGGCCTCACGCAGCCCTGGTTTTAGGCCCCAGTTCCCCTACTCTGTGACCTTGGGCAACATCATTTCACCTCTCTGTACCTCAGTTTCCTCATCAGTAAAATGGTGGGGGGGAAGGGTAAAAATAGCACCTACCTCCCAGGATTTTGCGAAGCTCACACCACATGAGACACACGGTAGGATGTCGATGTGAATGGCAGCTGGAGTTAGCCAGGGGTCAAGCCTGTACCCTCCTTCCTGAGGGAGCAAGACCCAGTGGGAGGAGCTGGGAATCGGGGACCTGGGTTCAAGTCTCAGCAGGGCTGTCTGGCCCTTCAGAGTCCTAGAGACCAGCCCTGCCTAGGCCCCACTGGTGGTATCTGAGAACCATCATAAGCCAGTGGGATGAGGGGCTGGGACAGGCCCACTCTCCCAACCTTTCCCAGGGGCCTTCGGAAGAAGTTCACCCCTATGCTTTTTCTATGAATAACAGCTGCCATTCTCCTCTAGTGTGCAAACCTGCCAAATAGGTATTATTGTCCCCACTTTGCAAATGAGAAAACTGGGACTCAGGAAGGTTGAGTCATTTGCCCAAAGTCACATAGCTGGTAAATGAAGGAGCCAGGATTTGAACCCAGGTTTGTCTGACCACAAACCTGGGCTGTCTTGTCTCAGCCCAAGATCAGGTTGTCTTGAAGGACTTTTGGGCTTTGGTGGGAGTGGGTATAGGACCCCAATGTGGTGGAGGAAAGACTTAGGACAAGCTGGGCCACATAGCCCCCTAGACATTCTGTGGCCCCTTGAGGTCATGGGCCTAGGAGAGTCTGAGTCATGGGCCTCAGAGTTGGGTGGCTTGAGGCGAGGACAGAGGGAAGAGCCTAAAGCTCAAGTGGGACAGATCTGGGTTCAAATCTCAGCTCTGGCCCTCACTGGCCCTGTAATTCCTAAGCAAGTTGTTCAAAATCTCCAGGCCTCAATTTTCTCCTGCAAAATGGGAAGAAGCCCATTCTCTCCGTGAGTGATTAGTGGAAGTCAGACAAGGCAGGGATGGGAGGGGCCTTTGGAAATAGCTTCTCATCCCCTGAGGGGCCCAGCCAGCAGCTCATTGTGATGGCAGGTGCCCCAGGACCCCCGCCCAGGCTTCAGAAGACCCTGAGCTGGGCAAGGTGAGGGCAGGTATAGCCTTCATTCCTGCTTCCCCTCAAGGGGGAAAGCCCCAGAGAGCCCGCATCTACCAGAGAGGACACAGCTGGCCTCGGATTGCTTTCCATTCTGCCTGCCTCAGACCTGTCTGGACCTACCTCATCAGTCTCCCTTATGCAAAATGCCTCCATCAGCTGGGGCCAGGCTCCCCACCCTCATCCCTGGGTGGACTGACCCTCTCTACTCCCCCTCTCTCTCCGGCCCCAGGATCTGCCCCAAGGGGAGAAAACTGGGCAACTAAACACTGTTTGAAATATGACTGGACCGGCTCTCCCCTCACTCCTGCCCTATTTCTCATATCTTCCCCCAACCCTGACCCCCAAGCCATGTCCACCATAAGCCAAATCATGCTGGAGGCAGAAGCTGTGGGTAATCCTCCTGGCTGGCCTCCTGCCTCTCTCCCCCTCTTCCCTGTGAGTGACCCTGACCTGTCGTTTCCAGCCTTCCCAGAGTTGCGACACTGGTGCCATTGTTTGTCTGATTTCACAACACCTCTGCCTGCCCAGTACCTCCTGCCCCCAACATATCCTGGAAGGACAGGCCAGATGCCCCAGGTGTGTCTGCTGCAGGAAGGGGAGGCAAAGGGGGCAGGGCAGGGGACGAATGTCTGTGGCCAGATTCGACCCTCAAGGATGACCTTGGCAAGCCACTTACATTCTTTTCTTGAGGCCTCAGTTTGCTCCACTATAAAATGGGAGAACTGGATAAGAGTCTTTCTAGTTCTGGTATTTGAACTTAAAATCACATAGCAGCAGATTTCATTCAAGCCTTTATTGCGGCACCCACTACATGCTGGGAGCTGGGACTCTGGAGACAGAGTTGATGTGGTCACAGCCCAATGAGGGAGACAGATGTGAAACCATCACAATATGTTGTGATCAGAGCTGGGCCAGAGTTACGAACTAATTCTGTTGCTGGAATCAGGAAGGACTGTCCGAGGAAGGGGCATTTGAGCTGGACTTTGAAGGATGAGTAGGAGTTCATAGGCCTAACATAAGAAAAACTTCCAAACTCTGCTATTTAACATTTGGACTGCCTCAAAAGTTAGGGAATATCCTGTACTTGGGGTGTGGCTGCAGAGGCTGAAGTACACAGGCCTGAAATGCCAAGAAGATGGGAGCTTAGCCAGGTGCCGTGCTAGTCTTAGATCCTGAGAATCAAAATCCATAAGCTCCTGAGAGTTTGGTGTCTGTTCGTGAAGACCCAGCCCACCCCTCACAGGGGCTAGTGAGCAGGCAGGACTTAGAACTGCCAAGTGGATGAGTACTGGGGCCCCCAGGCGGCCTGTGCCATGCTGGCCTTCACATGTAGGGAGCCCTGGGCTTGGAGTCCTCAGGCTTCGGTCACAGGTTCAGTCTACCCCTTCCCAACCAAGGGACCTTGTGCTGGCCACCACACGCCTCTGAGCCACACGCAGATTCCTAATCTGTAACATGGGTGCTCACAGCAGCCATTCCAGCAGTACTTGTGAGAAGCAAGCGATTTACTGTTTTGCAGGTGGCCTTTGTGAACAAAAGTGTGCCGGACACGGACGGGATTGTTATTGCTCAGATGGTAGCTCATAACCGGCCCCTGGTGGGACTGTTTGTTTTGTAATCACAGGGAAAGGGTTTTGCCCCCATTAATGTCATGGTAATAACGGTGGGATTCCTGGTCCAGACAGTTGCTCCAACAGATGGGAGCTGGAGTGGTCCTTTCCCCTCTGCCGGTCTGTGCTCACCCTCACCCCAGTGTCTCTGACACTTTTACTTGGCCCCGTGTTGGGGGGCAGAGGCTGGCCCGGCCCCTCCTGAAGTAGAGTTTGTCTTAGAAGTCTGACTGGAGAGGGGCCAGTGGAGTCCCCCCGTCTGCACCCCCAAGAAGGGGCCGAGGTGGGAGGTCCCTGTCGCAAGCTATTGGTAGAGGACGAAAGCCTCCCTAAGCGGTGTCCTGGGCTGCTCCCTCGGAACCCAGCCTGGTGCCTTCCCTGCCTGCCCTACTGGAGCCCAGGGCCACCCAGTGCTCAGCACCCTAAGCTTCTCAGCAGCCTCCCTGCATCTCACTCTGCCTGGCCCGGAGACAGAAGGGGACCCCTTGGTGGGGTTAGGGGGATGAAGGGCAAGGGGGTATCAGCGTGGCCTTGTTGACAGGGGCCCTGCCGCTGGCGCTCCTGGCTCCATGCCTCCCGTGGCCCCTCTGCCCGGCCAGGTTCTGATTTTGGTGCAGTGCAGACTTTCAGCTTAACGAGACAAATTGATATTCTGTGCCAGCCCAGGGATGGAGCGGCAGCTTGGGACGCTCGCTTGGGCGGGCAGCTCAGAAGTGGTCAGGGGATGGGGGCAGGGGAAGGAGGCAGCTCTAGTCTAGGACTCCCTCCTGGGGCACCCCCAGCCCTCACCCTGCCCGCACACACCCCCTCCACGCGGACAGGTGCCCCAAGACACTCCTGAAGGTCCTTCCACCTTCAGTGCCCTCCTGCCAAGCAGGGCAACCCTCCTGGAGGGGGCACGGCAGTGGAGGGGGAGGCTCCTGAATCTGAGAGAAGCCCCTTCACCCACTGTGACCTCCTCCCCTTGCTCCTGGGGCTGTCCTCCCACCTGGCTGGATTTAAAGAGGCAGCAGGTCTGCCAGAGATGAGGCAGGAAGAAGCAGGCAACTGGTTGGGGGAATCCCATTCCTGCAGACTCCTTGTTGGGGGTCCCTAGGGTCCTCTGGACATCACCAGCCCCCGGCAGCTCATCACAGATGTCCCTGCAAATTCTGTAGATGCGCGAGGCGTATGCAGTGGGCACCCGTGAGTAGAGAAGTGGCCTCTTGAGGGGCTCCTCTGGGCATCACCAGCCCCCGGCAACTCATCACAGATGTCCCTGCAAATTCTGTAGATGCGCGAGGCATATGCAGTGGGCACCCGTGAGTAGAGAAGTGGCCTCTTGAGGGGGTCCTCTGCAGACCTGCAGCCCCCAGGCAGGTGGGGCTGCACACAGTCCGGCCCTGGGGCTGCAGGGGTTCAGGGGTTGCACTTCCACGGCAGCAGGGAGTTCACTGCGGGCTCTGCTCCATCGGTCCTGCAACCACAGTTGTGTTTAGACTGTGTTCAGTCCACTGCTCCTCATGTGACCTTTGCCCCCAGGTCTGGGGGTGTCCTGATCAAGAGGGGGCACCAGAGCCCCTGCCCAGCTGAATGGGTCCCCCAGAAAGTAAGGGAAGACTTAGGGCCATTTGAGCAAAATCCTCCTCTCTCTATTGCTGACCCCCCTCCACTGCTCGAAGGACCCCCTCCCCTCCAGCGCAGCCCCAAGCCTACCCTCACCATGCCCTTGACATTCCCTCCAACTTCGGGGGAGCGGGCGTATTCCTGGGACTCCGCCAGCTTCAGTTCCTCATGATCCCACGGGAGGAATTAAAACCGCAAACAACACCGTGGTGGTTCGGTCCACGTCCCCCCGCCCCCCACTCTCCTCCCCCAGTCCCCCCACCAGAACGAGGCCTCCCCGCGTCCCTCCCTTGTCCTCCTGCCCCCTCCCCCAGCCTCCAGCAGCGCAGCGGCCTCTGCCTCCCCGGAGACTGCATTTTGCCGGGCGAGATGCTCTCCTAGAAGCCGGCGCCGACGCCTCCCCCCCCCCGCCCCCCCCCCCACTCCTCGGGCAGGATGGTACAGTCTGCAGAGGGACCCGGGCACGCTGGCTGGGCTCAGCCGCGGCACCAGCTGCCGCACCGAGATTACGGGGCTGCCCGCCTGGAAACCGTGCCGGATTTGTGGCGATTTTCATAGCCAAGTAAGTACCGGCATCCCCCAGCATGAGAAATAAAAAATAAAAAGCGCCCCACTCCGCTCTCCCCTTCCTCCCTCACCCAATTTATTTTGTTTCATTTCATTTGGTTTTTTTCAGTGCTGATGGTGGTGGCGGCGGCGGCGGCGGCGGCGGTGGGGGGGGGGGGACCAGGGGGGAGCCGGGCTTGTTTATCTGACAGCAGCTGAGGCTGCATTGGGAGCCGCCGCTGAGGGAGACACTAGTGTGAGGGTCCGTGTGTTGGGGGGAGGGCTGGGGCGCTGGGGACACGGGCAGGGGGGCCTCGGACAGGCGGATACCCGGGATCTCAGGCAGATTCCGGCAGCCTCTGGACAGCAAATGCCCCTAATGAATGTTACGCAAGGGCCGGCCAGCCGGCAGCGCGGGGCAAGGTTCTTTTCCATCTGAGCTGCGTCCCAGGGAAACAGAGGACCAGAGGGTGCCCCCTGCCCACTGCGGCCAGAGTCCCAGGAAAGAGGCAGAGGGAGGCCCCCGTGGAGGGTCCCCTTGGTGGGGTGGGCTGCTGTGTGCCCCGGACCTCCGGGTCAGGCCAGCCAGGGTGTGTGGTGGCATGGACAAGTCCCCCGGTCCCTGAGATGGCCAGGAGAAGGGCAGGAGCGGGATGGCCGGGCCATTTCGTAGCGGTCATGCTGGGTGGTGGAGTTGGCACTTTCTCCCCAAAGCCCCGTTCCTCTGCCAGCCTCGGTGGCCTCTGGCTGAGCCCTAGGCACCTGGGGCTCCTCCCTGCTCCCTGGCTGGGTCAAGATGGGGAAATCCAGCAGGGGGCCTCTGCACTCCCCAAGGGTGGGCTGCTAGGGGCGGCCACCCTTTCTAGCCAAGTGGCCATTCCGCGCCACGGCTGTCCTCTGCTCACCCAGGTCATGTGGGGAGGGGTCTCTGTGGCTGGCCTGCCCCAGACAGGCAAAAGCCCTGGGGATCTGGGGACCTCCACCCAGAGACCCAGCCTGGCTCGACCTTCAGAAGGGTAAGTGAGCAGCAGGCGGGACCAGCACAGGGTCTTGGTGTGACCCTGAACCCCCTTGCCTGGCACAGAACAGGCTCCTTTCCTCGCCTGCATTGCTCTCCAAATCGCTGGGAGGAGGCAGAGCTGATGTTTGGGGCATTTCCAGGAGTGGCGGGCGCCCTCCGGAGAAATTCTGCTTTGATGTGTGCAGTACGAGGGGGCTTGGCGCACAGGCCTTGGGGGCCTCCGCCTGTTAACTTCGTTGAAGGAGCAGTGGCAGGGAGGGGGCTGCAGCTCTGGGGGAACCCTGCTGGCGGGGTCCAGGAAAGAGGCTGATGGCCCGTATTATTTAGCCACCTTTGTACCCCCAGTCCCATTCTCATCAAGGCATATATACATCCACAGATTTGCACAGGTGCACATGTACAAATATAGTACACAGAGTAGTGCATCGTATATGTTCAAATCACACACACACATACGGCGTGCCCATGCCCTCAGATACACCCAGCACATGTGAATACAGCGCACATTCCTGAATATCACTGCTCACCTGCAGAATACAGCATGCACACGAATGCAGCATGCACATGCGCACACACACACACGCACTCATACCTGTGAATGCAGCATGCCCGCACATGCATGTAGCACCAACACAGGAATGCAGTAGGCTGCTCATGGGTGGTGAATCGGCCTGCACGCCGCGGTGCCCTGCAGCAGCCGCAAATGTGGCATGTGTCCATGTGAGAGCTGGCCCCTGTGAAAGTGACAAGCACACACATGTGGTGTCCTGAGTGCCATCTGCATGCCTGTCTGTGCATTGGCAGGCACACAGCCTGCTGGAATGCGCCCACAGGTGAATGTAGGTTGCACAGGTACAAGGACAGCCCAGGCACACAGATGCAGCACCTCTGCAGGTGCTGTGTGCGCACACCCGCCCCTCGGCAGCTAGGTATCCTCCATGGGGGTGAAGGTGCCTCTCTGGGCACTGGAGAGGCTTGCGTCTCATGGACTGCCTGTGGGGACAGAGGGACACCTGCTCCCACACAGGCCTAAGGGGAGGGCCAGGCTTCATTCCCAGGAAGCCATGATTGGGCTCAGCAAGGCCGTCTTGGGTTATTGATGTTCTGCAGAGAGGGCTGCCCAGAGTTGGAAAGGAAAGAGGAGGGGGCGGGGGCAGCTACTGCCCACCAGGGCAGACCAGCCACTGGTCTGGGGGCAGCTCCAGACCACCAGGAGCCCGGACTAGACCCACCACCCCCTTCTCTGGCACCAGAAAACCGGCACACGGCTGTGGGGTCTCGGAAAGCTGGGTCCTGGGACGCCTCCAGCAGCCTCCAAAGTCCTCTTCAAACCGAAGGTCAGAAAAGCTGCCCGTGGCTGGTCCCTTCCCGCTGTTTTCACACTACCCCCACCCCAATTCTCCCTGCCCAGTACAGGTTCGGGTCAAGGGACGGGGGTAGATAATAATAAGCCCTCTAGCATTCGCTGAGCTAATGACTCTGCGTGCGTCGCTTCAGTGGGGCCTCTCATAGCCTTGTTATTCTCACGCCACAGATGAGGAAGCTGCACAGAGAAGTGAAGACACTTACCCAAGGTCACACAGCTGGAACGTGTCAGAGATGGGATGGAAGCCAGGCCGTCAGGCTCCCTGCCTGCCCTCCTGGACCCTCTCCTCCTCTCCCCTCCTGTGGGAGGCCAGCTCCAATTTGGGGTGCCAACTTCTTGAGCACCAGTAGGCCAAGAACTTAGGATTTGGGGGTGAGGCTCCAAGAAAGGGTCCAGAGGGTCTCCTGTGGGTAAAGGCAGAGCCCTCCACAGGCAGGCGTGGCCTTGTCCTAGGCAGCAGGACAGTTCTGCCATCCCATGACCCCATGGAACTGACAGCACCTAGAAAGGCAAGCAGACTGCGCTCTGAAGTGCCCTGGCCCAGACCCAATGAGAAGAGGGAAACTGAGGTCCAGCCAGGGGAAGGGACTTGTCCAAGGTCATACTGTGTTCTAGGGAGAGTGGGGAGTCTTGCTAGCCCATCTCAGGTCCCAGGCTTGCAGCAGCAAAGGCCTATTTGGGCCCCTGGTTTCCCGCAGATGTTTGAGTCCGAGTTAAAAGGATGCTTACACCAGACCCAGGCTCTGCTCCTGGCCAGCTGTGTGACCTTGGGCAAGTCGCTTTGTCTCTCTGCTCCTCAATGTCCTCGTGTGTGACCAGGGCAGACCTGTCCCTGCCCTGCCTTAGCCCGCAGTGGCCGGGGCCCTGGTCTCCTGGAGAGGACTGTGCACAGAGCTGTGACTGGCGTCAGGGCCGGGAGCCAGGGCAGGAGAGCACCTTGCTGCTGCGATTGGCCAAGGTCAGGAGGGGGAGCAAGGATGGGAACTTCTAGGTCGGTGAGTCTCAAACATGACTGCACTTAAGGAATCACCTGGTGGGGGCAGATTTCTGGGTCTCCCAGTAAGTCAGGAGGTCCTGGGGGCTGCCTTTTCACGGGAGCCCCAGGGTTCTCATCTCTGTGGCTCTGTGCCTTGGGGGAGCCAAGGTGCATGAGAATGAGCTCGGGGAGCTCACAGGCTCTTGGAGCTGGGGGTGACCTGGGCATCATGCTGTTCCCCTGCCACTGCCACATCTGGGGAAACTGAGGGTGCCTGGCAAGTTGGTGCCGGAGGGAGACTGAAACTCGGGTCTCCAGCCCTCCAGTCCCCCGTCCCACCCCCAGCCCCTGGCTTCAACCTGCACAGTTAAATCAGGCCCTTCTGGGAGCGGGGCAACCTTCGCATCCAGTGTGGCTGGGATGAGGGCTCCAAAGAGAGTCCTGGGCCTTGGCCTTGAGTCCTGGTGGTGCCTCTCCCCAGCCATCTGACAGTGGGGGACATGTAAACCTCAATCTGCCCTTCTCTAGAAGGGGGATAGATTTAGGGCAGAGCTGCTTAATTAAAATTAAAATTAAGAAACAGCTGGCACATAGTAGTTGCATGGTCAAGGTTGGGGCCGTGGGGGAGCCTGAGGTACAGACTATGACTCCTCTCAGCCTCCCTTAGCTCCCAAAGGGCTGCAGTGGAGGTGTCTGAGGTGCAGGATCTGGGTGCCACGTGCACACACACGCTGTAGGGGGTGGACAGGTCCCTCCCCCAGCCCTGCCTGGAGCACACAGTGCAATGTGGGAGACAGGGGTGGGTGTCCTGCCTGGAATCTGGGCGCCCCCCAGCCCACCCTGCACTTTCCAAAGCCAGAACATTGAACCTGCAGTAATTCATTTCTCCGTCCCCGTAGGAACCTCAAACAAAATATTTTGGGAGAATGTCCCACTGGCTGGAGACAACTGGATGTCTGGCTTTACCCCTCATTAAGAGCTGAAAGTAGATGGAGGTGGCAAGGCCCTGGTGTTCCACATGGTTGGGTGGAGCCTCAGTTCACCCATCTGTAGAATGGATGACAGTGGTACCCACTTCTCAGGCCGTGGTGAGGGGCAAGTGGAAGAGTGCTGGGCTCAGGGTGTGGCCCATATTTATGGCTTAGTGAATGGAAGGCGTCGAGATTGAGAATCAGAAGGTGTGAGCTTAAAACCTACCTCTGCTGCTTAAGAGTGCCCTTGTGTCAGCCCCTTTGCCTCTTCAAGCCTTGGTTTTGGATCTGTAAAATGGGACTGTGTTTCCCAGGCTGCCTACTACATAGGACTGCAGTATGACAACAATAAAAAATAGGTGAGACATCTCTTGAGAACCTGCCATGTGCCAGGTGATGTGCTAAGGGCTTCACCCTGGTCTCCAGACGTTGGAATCATCATGCACAATCCAGGAAACCTCTGCAGGGTCTGATGCAGGGCGAGATGGCTGGGCCTGATGGGACCAAGGGGAGGGACATCAAGGCTGGGGTTCCTGAGGCTGCAGAGGCCCCTGGGTATAGGGGAGGCAGCCTTGGTCTGAGGGTCAGGTGACCTGGTTTCCAGGCCCACCTCAGACACTGGCAGGTGACCTTGGGCAAATTGTGTCAGCGCCCTGGTCCCATGCTCTCCCCTTGAAGGAAGGGACAGTGATCCTGCCCGCTTCATGTCCTCAGTGGGAGCAGATTCTCCTGCCCTCAGGCCCTTAGGGTAAAGGGTCTGAGCCACTGCAAGTCAGAGGCATTAACAACTGCAGTAGCTACAGCTGCTCTGTGTGTTTCCTGTGGTCACCGTAACAAATGACCACAAACTGAGTGGCTTCAAACAGCTGAAATTTATTTTCTCACAGTTCTGGAGGCTGTCTGTCTGAATGCAAGATGTTGGCAAGGCCAGTTCCTTCTGGAGGCCCTGAGGGAGAATCCACCCTCTGCCTCTCTCCCAGCTTCTGGTGGTGCCAGCGATCCGCGGCATTCCTTGGCTTGTAGCTGCATCACTCCATCTCGAGTCCATCTTCACTTCACCCTCTGTGTGTCTCCTCTTTTTATCAGGACACCAGTCGTTGGATATAGGGGCCACCTGAAATCCAGGATGACTGAGATCTTTAACTAATTACATATACAAAGACCCTATTTCCAAATACGGGCACATTCTGAGGTGCCAGGTAGATGTGAATTTGGGGAGACACTATTCAACCCATTACAGTCATGATTGTAGTCAGCCTTCATATCTGCAGATGTGGAGCCCACGGATGCAGAAGACCCCCTGGAAGGGACTTGAGCATCCTCGAAGTTTGGTATTTGCAGGGGGTCTTGGGACGACTGTATTTATTGAGTATTTACTGCTAGTAAGTCCTTTGCACAGTGCCGCGTTTCCTCACTATCATCCATTTTACAGACAAAGAAACCAAGACCTGGGGAATTAAGAGGTGCCCAAGTCACACGGCAAGTGGGGGCAGAGCTGGGATTGAACCCAGGTCTCTGATGCGCTTTCTCCTTTCTACCTTTTTGGAGCTGCATGGGGGCTGCCCACAGCCAGGAACCCACGGGGTGGGACCTCCAGCCAGCCTTGTGTTCACCCAGGGCCTGTGGGGCTCCTGGGCCCCAGAGAGAAGAGCTGAGGATGGACAGGGCAGCCCGGGGGCGTGAGTGAGCCCCGCTGGCCCCAGGAGACCAGTGCGGGGCAGAGGGTTGAGAGCCCACAGTCCCTTCTTATCTGCTACTTATTCTCCGTGAACCTCAGTGTTCTCATCTGGAGAATGGGGACAGCAACGCCACCTGGTGGGGTAATTGGCAGGTTCTAAAATGCTAATCATCATAGTCATCACTGAGAGCTAAAATGTATCCAAAAGCACTTTGCAAATTTTTTAAATTTAATGTGTGGGAGGGTAATTGCTTATTCCAAGCCACATCCTAACGAGTGACTCTACCATGAAATAGCTGTGTGTGGTTGAACTAGTGTCTTAACCTCAGTTTACTCATCCATTAAAGTGGGTAACATTGGTACCCACCTTCTTTGGTGCTGTGAGAGGCAAATGGGATTCAAGTAAAGTGCCTTGCCTGGGGTTATGTTCCAGTTGAAGGCCCAGGGGATATTTCCTCATCTGTAAGATGGGAGTAATAATAGTGTTGTTATTATCATACTATTACTTGTGTGAGAATTTGGTGAAGTAATGCAGAGGAAGCACTTGGCTCAGGGCCTGCCCAGAGATCGATGTTAAAGTGGCCTCCTCTCGTGCCATTAGAAAGACTTGAATTGAAATCCTAATGCCAGCGTTTACTGCGGTGTGACCTTGAGTCAGTAGCTTTGCCTGTCTGAGCTTGGCATCCTGACATATAAAGTGGGATTAAAGAAACCTGTCTCACAAGATCGTGTATGTGACATGATGGACAGAAAACTGTCACAGGTGGAGCCCCAATCATGTCAGACATTTGAAAGAAGTTGAATTTCTGCCCTGCTTCTGGGGAAAGACCCCCCAGAGGACTTCCTTAAAGATGTCTTTAGAAGGGGCAAATCCTAGTCAAAGGGGTGGGGTGGATTCGATTTTCAAAGACCCAGAGAAGTCGTGCTGTAGTGGAGCTTGGGGTTGGAAGAGCTTGTGGGAGGAAGCTGTGAATGGATGACCCCGTTTTGGGTCCAAGAGCCATGTAGCTTCCAAGGAAAGAAGCAGGTCGCTCATGCCACCACGAGGGAAGTTGTCTGTGAAGTGGTGGCCTTCTCCACACTGGCCTGGGCAGCTCCACCCATCCATGCCTGGCTGCCTGGGGTCTCCCCTGCAGGGGCCGTGGGGAGTTTCGTACAGAGGAGCCGCTCCAGCCTGGCGCCCGATACCCCTCCCTCGCTGGGCTGAGTGCCGGCTCCAGGGTGGCCTGGGAGCTGAGCTGTCACCGCATTCTGTCGAGGCCATGGCGGAGAGGAGGATCCTTGGGAAGCTGTTTGGGAAACAAGGGGCTCTGGGCTCCAGCTGACTGAGTCTTCTCCGCCTCCTAATGTGCTGGGGGCAGGGGGCACGTCCCACGTGGCCTGACTGAGCAGTGATGTAAATGGTGGTTCAGGACCAAGTCTGGGCCCAGCCAACCCAGCCTCAAACCTGAGGCCCGAGCCTTGACCAGCTGTGTGTCTTTCATCTCTGAGCCTCAGTTCCCTCAGCTGTAAAATGGGAGTAATAGCAGTGCCTATTTTGTAGGGTGTGGTGATGAAAGCTGAATCGCATGGATTCCCAGATGCACGTTTTGACATCTCTGAATCAGGGTGCCTGTTACAACTGGTGGCGCATCGTAGTAGACCCAGCCATGCCTTTCTCTTTCTTAACGATACATAAAGTAGGGATGCTTCTTATAGTGGATGCACCTTAGATTCAGTGAAATATGGTAAATAAGATAAAACCTATAAAGGACTTAGGGCCACCAGGCTGGTGGGAACAAACCCGTCTCCCACCTGCGTCCCCAGCTCAGTCACAGTGGGATCTTGGGCATTTCTGTGCATCTCATAGGAGCTTTCATTTCCTCTTGTGAAACAATGGGCATGAGAATCCTGGCCTCCCAGAGCTGCTGTGAGAAGTTAGCAAGCTCGTGTATATCGCATGCCCAGCAGAGTACCCATATGCAGTAGGTGCCTAATCACTGGCGTTCCAAAGGAAACAGCAAAGATGGTAGTCCAGGGAGGAGTTTAAAGCACAGACTCTGGGATTCCATCTCCTGCTCCACCACTTCCTTGCCATGTGACCTTGTGCCACTTTCTTAACTTCTCTGTGCCTTAGTCCCCACCATCTGTAAAATGGAGATAACAGAAGTATCCAATTCATACGATTGCTGCGAGAATTAAATAAAATTAAAGTGCCTAGAGCAGTGCTTGACAGAAGTGTAAGCAATTATTATTTTATGAGCTCCTAATGAGTCTCTTCTAGTTCCATAAATAGAGCTAAAATGGACACTGGGCTCAATAAAGTAACAACAAGACAGACTGCACCCGTTTTATAGATGGGGCAGCTGAGGCCCAAGCTGTACGTTGGTTTGCCCAAGGTCACACAGCTGGCCCTCCCCAGAGCTGGAACCTCACCCCCAGCATCCAGGCACCAGCCTGATGTTGCCTCCTCGCCCGTGTCAGTCTGGGACTCTGTGATTCTTATGGAGAAGGGAGTTCTTGCCAGGGGAGGAAGTCTTTCGAGAAGAAGGTGCAGCCAGATGCAGTATCTGCTGGGTTGGGGTTCTCATCAGAAGTGGTTTGCTTCTTCCTTTACGTTTCTGCCTGTTCACCACAGCACAGGTGAAGGGGCTGAGCTGGGCTGTGCCCAAGGTCAGCAGAGCCTGCCAACCACCCTGCAAGTCTACCTGCCAGCACTTCCTGGCCTCCAAGTGCCTTCTCGGTGGTTGCTGCAGAGTTGACACAGCAAAACTCCCTCCTGGAGGGAGGAAAAGCCCCGCTGGCCAGCTGGTCCAGACACCGAGCAGCGCCAGGGCCACAGGATGGATTGGGATGGGAGAAGGGGAGCAGAGACCTGGGTGCAGCTTGGCCTTGACAGACACTCCAAGTAACCTTGGACTTGTTATGGTCCCTCCCTGGGCACCAGTTTCCCATCTTTGAAACAAGGACTTTGGAGCCAGATGGGCCCCCTGGGGCTTTAAATGTCTAAGATTCGAAATTTCCCAGGCATTGCTGATAGTCAAGGTCACGGGGAAGGGACAGGGTTGGAGTGAAAGAGCTTGTGGCTGTGTGTGCACATCAATATGGATCTCGGGTTGGGGTCCGTGGGAGCAAGCCTGAGACAGCAGTAGCTCCTTTTCATCCCAGGACGATTCCTCAAGAGGAGGAGGTAGGCAGAAGGTATAACAGCCCAGCAGCTGGGGTACGGGTGCTGCAGGCCGGTGAGGGGGACCCGGGCGGGGCACCGACAGTGGCCGTGTGGTCATGTGTATTTGCAACGCAGAGGTTGCTGAGAACCAGCCTCTTCCTAGCAACTATCTGAAGGCAGGAGATTAAGAGCTCTTTAGGCCACTTCTAAATTTATCAACTTACATGACTCACTTCAGATTAAAACGAGGCCCTTCTCCCCATCCCACCCCCAGCCAATTTCGGGTTTCCAAACTCAGAGGATCTTGAAAAGGGAAGAGAATAGAAATCAATAAAACCAATATTGGCTGAGTACTTAGCGTGTGTCAGGCCATGTGCAACCCCCGGTCGAAGGTGGTAGGTGATGGCAGATGCCCAGTTGGGAGCTGGACCATGAATAACTCCTGTGCCCAAGGCTTGGCCTCTCCAACCACAGTCTTTGGACCTCACTGGGCCTCAGTTTCCTCATCTTTGAAATGGGGCCAGTGTAGGGAGGAGCCGGTGGCCACGGCCACCCCACGCTCAAGCAGTGGTAATAGAATTAAGAGTGGCTGGGCGTTGGGGTGCAGGCTGTTTGTGGCTGTTTCTCTGCCCTCTCAGAGGCCGGAGTCTGCACAGACATCCTCAGGGGGAGGGAATTCCAACAGCTTCCCTCAGCCTGGGACCTCCAAAACTTCTCCCGGGAATCTCTGAACTCCAGAGTCAGACCTCGACAGTGGGACTGCGGCAGCTAAAGGTGAATGCAGGCGGCGCCGGTGCTGAACGGTAACCGGTGAGCCTTCACCTGGTGGCCTCCCCGAGCCTCACTGCAGCCTTCACGGTGACCGGATTGACGATAAGAGTGTCACTGACGAAGGGCTTCTGTGTGCAGCTCTGTCCGCACATGCGTCCCTTCACCCCTCATGGCCGTGACTGGACCCCTTTACAGAGGAGGACACCCAGGCTGGGGGAAGTGCGGTGGCTCAGGCCAGCTCTCCCAGCTGGGAAGGGCACCGCTGGGAGGAAGCCGACCCCTCCGCCCCCATCATCCTGCTGTGTGCACTGGACTCAAGGGGAGACCGAGGCCCAGACCAGAATCGCCCAAGGTTGCCCAGTGAGAGCCCAGAAGGCCAGGACTCTGTCTGTGGTACCGGCTGCCACCCCCAAAGGTTATGTGCTGCCCCAGCCCTCCAGGGGAAATGGCAAGGCCTCAGGCCAGACATCAAGCCAGGAACAGGGCCATTCACACCCGGCCGTTTGCCCAACGCAGCTGCCCACGGGCACAGGGGACGTTCAGGAAACCCTGAAGGCGGACACCTCGGCAACAACAGGCCCGGACCCCAGGAATCGAGCATGTCCTGCTCTTCATTCTCGCCCCCTAAAGACACTCGGTAACCCTGGTAGGGTCAGAGCCACACTGGGTCCACATTTGGGCAAGAGGGGTGACTACATTTCTTAAGCGCCTACTAGGCACTGTTGAGCGAACTGTAGTTCAAACCCCAGCTTTGCCACTGACAAGCTGTGTCCCCCTGGGTGAGTTGTTCATGTCTGAGCCTCATGTTTTTCACCTCTAAAATGGGAGAAATGACTGTAGCTGTTGTGGAGATGAGGTGAGGCGTGAGTCAAAGGCTCTGTGCGTCCCCTGCCCGGTGCCTCCTAGCTAATGTGGTTATCGCCCTGGCTAGCAACACGTGGTTCTCGTATCCATCCTGCAAAGAAGGCGTTCTCATCCTCACTTTGCAGACCGCACACAGGTCCCTCAGAGACGTCCAGGGACTCACCCTGGTCTCACAGGTCAGCAACAGAGCCGTGAGTGGGAGCTGGTCAGTTCACATGCTTTGAGGGGCTTGTTGATGTATTCTTGAAGCCTCAGAAGGCAGCCAGGGGCACTGTGGAGAGAGGGTTTTCTCTGCCAGAATGTAGGATTGTGGGATCCTAGGTAGAGGAGACAGCCAAGGTCAGTGGTTAAGAGTGGACTCTGGAGTCTGAGAACCGGGGCTCGATTCCCAGCCATAATCCTTCCGTGCTGTGTGACCTTGAGCAAGTGACTTAACCTCTCTGAGCCTCAATCGCTTTACCTGCAAAATGGGAGTAAATCACAGTACCAACTTCCTAGTGTTCTTGTGCTGATTAAATGAGTTAATAGGCGTAAAGTGCTTAGAACAGTGCCTGACACATAGGAAGCTCTATGAAGTATCAGCTATTTATTATTAATCATAGAATCAGAATGGGCAGGGTAGCCAGGCCCCACCCTTCACCCTCTCTCCCTGGGTCTTGCCCCAGCCTCCTCCACGGCCCCGTATGGCCGCCAGTGCAGGGGGCCCTTCTCAGAATGTCCATCTGGCCGGCCACTCTCTGGGCAAGGCCTTCAGTGTTCCTGTTGCCAAGCAGATAGAGCTCAGGCTCCTTGGCCCCCATTCGGTGCGCCCATGATTTATACCCCACCTACCCTTCCAGCACCTTCCTCCAGCTTCACCTTCATACTACTTCTCCCTCATCAGTTATTTCATCCACTAAGTTTGTCAGGACTTTAGTCATTCAATACAAATTGGAGTACAGCTCCTGTTCACACTGACCCTTTCCCCACCTCTGAGCCTTTGCCCAGGCTGTGCCCACCCATGAACACCCTTTAGCCATCCTTCAACCCCACTTAAATGCCTCCTTCTGCAGGAAGACTTCCTGCCTCTCCCTTTATTGTAAGCTCCTGGTGGCAAGCCCTGGACCTCTGGAGTCATGCCTCAGCTGATCAGTCTTGTTTGTTTTCATCATTGTGTTTGTCAGATATTTCATTAGAACATTGTTGAATAAACACATGTGGAATAAGTGAACGGATGACCTTCCTCACTGGTCCCCTGTATCCTCTCTTGCTCCCCCCAAATCATCTGTTCTCCCTAAGTGGCCAGATGGATCCTTTTAACAATATAAATCAGATTGTGGTGCTTTCTGCTTAAAACTCTGCAGTCCTCCCCATGCTGCACAGGATAAAACCCAGACTCCTTCCATGGCCTATAGACCCCTCACTACACCCCTCTCTCCTCACTCGTCTCCTCTAGCTTACTGGTGTTCTTTCCATTCCTCAAACTCATCAGCCTCTTTCCTGCCTCAGGGCCTTTGCACATGCTGTTTCCCCATCTAGACTGTTTTTCCCCCTTCGCTTTATGTTATAGGTTCCTTCTCATAGGTCACCATTGAGGTCCTCCCTGATCTATTTAAAAGAATTTTCCCTGTCACAGCAGTTGTTTTTCAAAAGCATTTATCACAATTGACATTCTTTTCAGTATTTATTCTCTTATTTGTTGTCTGTCTACCCTCAAGACAACCAGCTCCTTGAGGACAGTCCCATTCAGTGTTGTATTCAAGGGCCTAGATCAGGGGAGGATTTCTGTTTTGTGAGGCTGTGAAGGGCAAAGCAGTGTCCTTCTTCAGTATCACACTTGACCCTGTACATACAAGATGAAGAGAAATGATTCTGGGGGTTGCCTGGGAACCCCATGCTCACCCTACCTGCCTCTAGTAGGCCTCGTAGGGAGGGGTCAGAGAGGGAGAGAATGGGTGAGGGGTGCAGCCCTAAACAAGACAAATGCAATCCATACTCTCCTCCTGTTTACGTTCTAGCTGGAGAGAGGGCAGTAAACAGACAGCCGTGTCTTTAAATGGTTTAACACCAGGTAGCAGTGACCATGCAAATGCAGCGGAGGAAGGTGCAGGAGGAAGAGCCCTGGGCTATCCCGTTCTCTGAGAAACGGGGCTTTGCTGCATTGTTTGTGGCTCCACTGTGTACTTTCAGACTTGAAGAGCCCTTAATGACGAGTTTGGGGGCCAGGCCTCAATAAGAGGAAATTTCTGCTGATGAGCCTCACCCAGGACAAGCTCTGGAAAGTGCGTGCCTGATGCTCACCTGCCTCCCCCTCCACAAGCCCCCAGCCTCCTCCCCCAGCAGGCACCAGGAGCTGCCGATTACGATGTCCCCAACCCATGAGGTGGCTAGAAAAGAAACCAGGCAGCAACTGCTTGGAAAACCTATTTCCTTTTTATAAACTGCAGTCATTTGAATTAAAAAATAACGGCATGTTTACTGAAACAGACAGAATGATACAGAAGGGTTTATAACAAAACAACTAATTCTCTCCCCACATCCCACGTTTACCTGATGTAACCATTGTCGACACCATGTTTCGTCGATTCTGGGATGCATATTTTCCCACATTTTCACAGCCCTGAGAAAGGGGTAAATATTGCAGCTGACAACACATTATAGTTTGTTTTTTTTCAAGTATAGTTGATTTCGATTCTGGGATGCACATTTTCCCACATTTTCACAGCCCTGAGAAAGGGATAAATATTGCAGCTGACAACACATTATAGTTTGTTTTTTTAAAGTATAGTTGATTTACAATATTCCGTTGGTTTCAGGTGTACAGTATAATCTGAAAAAAAAAACAAACCTGAATCATGTTATAGTTTTTTATCGGAATTGCCTTCCCTTTCTTAGTGGTGCGACTCAGTTTGACTTAGGTTTGACGAAATCTGGCAATTTGCTGTTTCCCTCCCTTGCTTGTATTTTCACTTACTGGTACATAGATGTTCGGAGGGATTTTGTTTCTTTTCTTTGAAATCATTCGTTCACACCCATGGCTTTGTTATGTCCTTAGGGTACTGTGGCCATCCTGGTGGCTCAGCAGTCTTCGAGAGACACAGAGGCTAATGCAGGTGACAGTGGTTTGGGAGCTGCTAGCTCTGCCATTTACCAACTGTGGTGTGCCCTCTCTGTGCCCCCAGCACTGCACACGTGCAGTGCCCAGCACAGACTGGCACCAAGCGTGCACCCGGGGCTGGTACTTCCCCCCCTTCTCGCATGTAGGCCTGAGACCCAGAGGAGGGGCAGGGAGTCTGAGCTCAAATAAAAAGGTTGGATGTAAAAGGTCGGCTAAAAAAAAACACATGCAAACAAGGGCAGGAGGCGAAGTCAGAAAACAGGCACAAAGGTCAGAAGAAAAAAAACGAAGGGCATTAACCACAAACCTGAAAAGATGCTTCTGTCACCCCCAAAGCAAATAAGAGACGTTTTTAAAAATCAGCTGAAGCAAATAGAGACTTCTTAGAAGAAGGCCACAGAGAGGCCAAGGTGATCCTCTGGACCCTGGCCCAGCCCTCACCAGGGTAGGTCCAGCACCAGGAGGCCTGGAGCAGCCCGGTGCACCTATGCGCCAGGGCCCTCGGGTCCTTCCCTGCGCCGGTTCCTCCATCTGAATGCTGGTGACTGACGCACGTATAGATGCTGCTCTAAGTGCTTTATGGGATTTATTTAATACAACCTCCCTCTGGCAGTTACCATCCCCACTTTACAGGTGAGGGAACGAGGCTCTGCGACATACAGTGACCTGCCCAAGGGCACCCAGCCAGCAGTCTGGCTCCAGAGCCCCCAGCTTAACGGTGACGACAGCAGCCTTACAGTTCCCGAGTGCTCAGTCTAGCAGGGACACCAGTAATTGCAGATCAGTGTGCTAACAGCCCAGCGAGGGGAAGCCACAGGGATGCGGGGCCCAAAGGAGACCTCCCGTCGTTGGAGCTGTCAAGGAACAGCCCCAAGAGGGCCTCACACGGCCGAATGGAAGGATAAATAAGAGCCAGCCAGCTGGAAGGAAGGTAGGAGGTGGGAAGGGTGCCCCAGGCAAAGGCACAGCCTAAAGGGGCGGAGGCCACCAGCAGCAGCCAGAGCAGAGGCTCCAGGCTGGGGTCGCGGGCACTCAGCAGAGAGGTAGCAGGGCCAAGCCAAGGGCAGTGGGCTGCCCGGTTTTAAGCTGAGGAGTGATGTGGCCAGATTGGCCCGTTTGGAAGATCCTGTGGCCCTAGTGAGGATAATGGGTTGGAGAGACGAGGCTGGAGGCTGGAGGCTGGAGGCCCATGAGGTGGAGGCTGGACAGGCATCTGGGTAAATAAGGGGCAGGTTCTGGGGGGAGGGGGCAGCGTGAGCTGACAAGGCTTTGGGACTTAAGAGGGCAGCCACGGGGAGGCCACATAGAGCCCCAGCTGACATTGGGTTCACTGGGGCCATTTAAAAAGGGATGGAGATGGTGAGAGGGGAAGCAAGTTGGGGAAAACCTACGAATCTATTTAATGAGAGCCCAGAGGGATGATTACAAACAGATCATTGACAAAAGGAATGGGAAAGTCCTTCATAGAATGGAAATGACTACCCACACGTAAAGGTGGAGGGCATTCCTTCAGGCCACAAACATCAGTGCAGGGCCCACTGTGTGCCAGGCACTGGGGATGCCACCCTCGGTACAACAGACCCGTTCGTGCCTCGTGGTTTGCATTTGAAGGGGTGGAGATAGACAGTAAACGAAGATGCAAGCCGGTGGCATGTCAGGGAGTGGTTCATGGATGGAGAAAAATAAGGCAGAGGAAGGAAGATGAAGAGGGTTGTTTCAAGTATGGGGCCAGGGAAGACCTCCCTGAGAAGGTGGCATTTGGGCAGAGACTTGAGGGAGCCCTGTGGCTGTCTGGGGAAGAGGGAGAAGCCACTGCAAAGGCCCTGAGGTGGGTGCGTGCTCAGTGGGTTCAAGGGACAGCGAGGAAGACAGTGGGGTGGAAGGGAGTGAGCGAGGGGGAGCGGAGGGGATGAGGTCAGAGAGGTAACAGGGTTGGGGGTGCAGATCATGTAGGGCCACTGCGGGGACTTTGGCTTTTCCTTGGAGAGTGACAGGAACCACAGGAGGGTTCTGAACAGAAAAGGACTGGATTTGTGTGTGGAGAGCAGACTGGGGTGGGTTGATGGGGGTGAGAGGCAGGGAGAGCGGGGAGGAGGCTCCACAATGAGCACAGGGAGTGAGGACGGTGGCTTGGCCCAGGGTAGAGGCTGTGACAGTGGTGAGAAGTGATCACATTTGGGGTATGTTTTGAAGGTAGAGCGGACAGGATTTGCAGATCGATATTTGGTGAGATAATTTTATTCTAGAACTGAAGAGCTGGGTTGACCCCAGCACCTAGCACATTGTCTAGAACCTGGGAACCACTTAGTAAATGTTGGATGAAAGGCTGGATGGGTGGATGGATGTATGGGTGGAGGAATGGAGGGTGGGAGGGAGGAAGGAGTATATGTGGGTGGATGGGTGGAGGGACAGAGGGATGGATGGATGGATGGGCAGGCAGATGGACAGATGGATGGGTGGAGGGGCAGGATGGATGAACGGATGGAGGCAGGGAGGCAGGGAGAGAGGCAAGGAGGCAGGCCTTGAATGCCACATTAAGAAATCCAAACTTTCTCAGAGGCAGTGGGAGCCACTGCAGGTTCTTGAGCAAGGGCATGACAGGACGTGAGGACTGTTGGAGGCACTGTCAGATGGTGGCACTGGGCAGTGTCTGGCACCACCTCCCAAGCTGGTAACCTCTGTGGGCACTGATGGCCGATCCTTTCTGTTTCCTGCTGTCCAATACCCCACCCTCATTCATTTATACATTCTAAGTATTCTGTGAGCGTTTACTCCATGAGGGCACTCTGGGGACCTGGTGTGAATGAACCAGACGCAGTCTCTGCCCACAGGACATATTTTCACCCTCCACTGGGCCTCAGAACCAGAGACAGGATGCAGATTAGTCTTGGGGCTCAGTGGCCCACCAGCTTCATGCTGAGAAGTGATGGGTTGCTTTCTGCCCTTCCCAGAGACCTTGACTTTATGCAGCCTCAGTGGAGACCCTCCAGTAAGCCGGGCAAGACCTTATGACTGGTCTTGGAACCCTAGTGACCTCTAGCATCCTCCTTCCAGCTTGGGGTTTTCTTGTTTGGGATTTTTGTTCTTTGGTTTCATCTGAGGATTTTGTGTGTGTGTGTGTGGGGGGGTGGGTGTGTGTGTGTACATGTGCACACTTGCTTGGGAGGAAAGACTGTGCTGGGAATGGGCAAAGGTAAAGGGACCAGCGTGCATTTAATGCCCACTGTGTTTCAGGCTCATTACATATTTGTTCACTTAACAAATATTTCTTGAACTGTCACTACGTGCCAGGCACTGTTTGAGGCAGTAGGAGTACAGTGGTGAACAAGACAGGTCTCACTAATAAATAAAATAAATAATTCCAGGCAGTGGTGAGTGTTACAAAGAAAATTAACAGGGCAATAGAAGGGGCCGCCTGGGACAACTTGAGTAGGATGGTCAGGGGGGCCCTCCCCTAGGAGGTGACGTTTGAGATGATGAGAAGTACCTTGCCATGCCACCATCTGGGGGAAGAGCAATCCCAGCGAAGGAGCCAAAATGTGCAAAGGCCCTGAGATGGGAACGAGTGAGACGTGTTCAGAGATCGAGGCCACTGTGGCTGCTGTAGAGTGCTCAGAAGGGAGAGAGCTGGATGAGGCAGAAGAAGCGATAAGGGCCCAGAGCGTGGGGGCTTTATAGGTCATGGAATGATGTTTGGATTTGATCCTGACCCTGAAGGGTCTTAAGCAGGGGTGAGACACACACACAGCCCCCTTTGGCTGCTATGTGGAAAAGGTATTGTCATCTCATTCATTCTTTGCAACAGTTCTGGGCAGTTGATGAGGAAATTCCCATTTCACAGATAGAGGAACTGAGTTGCGCAGCTAGTAAGTGACAGAGCAGGGTTTGAACCCACATCTGCATGACCAAGTCCTGCACGTGATCGTGGGCACCCACGGAAGGACCCCGGACCGGGACATGGCGTGGTGCAGGTCGGGTTGCAGGATGCTGACGTGGCCATTGACCAGTTAGGGGCCTCTGGTTTGGCCCCTGCCCTGGATGCCTCTGTGCCCCTAGGGCAGACACCCCCTCATCTCACTCACCGCCCCTTGGCTCCAGTTCCAGAGGCACTGGTTCAGTCCCTGATGCTTTGGACCTGCCTCCGCTTGGGGGGTGGGCGCCAGGAGCATGGATTTCACAGGATTCTGCCAGAAGCTTCTGCAAAGGCCTTCCCTTGCCATTGGCACACAGCACACTCTCAGACTGACCTTCCGACTTCCAGGCCCTGAGAGCCAAGTCCCAGCTGAGGGCTGGCCCGGGGACCAGGGGAGCAAGCAGGCCAGGACAGCTGGTGCGCAGCCCCGGCCTCTGTGGCTCTGTGGAGTGGGTAGGAGGGATGGACAAGACTCTCCCCGACCCCGCTCCACCCCCCGTCCCCGCCCACCCCTGGAGAAAATTTGGAGACAGGCAGAGTAAATTTGGTTCCTTTGCTGTGATCACAAGGGCCTGCTTTATACAGGCTCCACAGGGAGACAAGCAGAAAGCAAAGAAGAGGGGTCCCCGGGGCAGGAGGCAAGAGAGGAACCTGTTGAGGATCCACCAGGGCACGAGGGGGCTGTGCCCTGTGTGCCTGACTCACCCTGAGCAGCTGCTCAGGGGCACAGCGAAGGGGGCACAAAACCATCACCCACCTCCTCTGCTAAGCCCTGTTGTCACCCCACTGCTTCCCTCCTGCACCCTCGCCAGCGCAGAGCTCAGGGGTAAAGGTCCTGGCTGTGTCACCCACCAGCTAAGGGACCTCACCGCTCTGAACCTGTTCAACAGCTGCAAAACAAGGTGAGAAACCTTCCCGGGCAGGACGTTACTGAGGGAGCTGCAAGAAGCCCTCAACTTGGTGCCTGGCATATACTAAGTAGTCAGTTTAAAAAGCAGACAGCACGTCTGTGATGGCAGGGATGATGGTGGCCACCCATCTTCCTAAAACCTCCCTCGCCTCTTACCCCCTGCCACCATCTCCCCCCTCTCACGCTCCCCGCCACGCCCCATCTGAGCCCTGACCCAGCCCCTTTCACGGAGGGGGTCCCACCGGGTCAGGTCTGCCCAGGGTCTGCTGTAGGCCAGGCTCTGGGCTCAGGGCTTCTGGCTCGTTCTCATTCCATCCTCAGGACAACAGTGTAAGGGCCATGGCCTCACCCCCACGTCACGGCTGAGGAAATAGTCTCCCAGCTGTGAAGGAGTCTGTCTAGGGGGACTCAAACCCGGGTCTGCACAGGAAATTGCCACTTGTCCTAACCTTTGGGGATTCTTCTTAGGTTGTTTGTGGAGGCTGTGCTCTATTGTGGGCCTTGGTGTGTGAGGGTGATTCCTGCATTGGGAGGAGAGGTTTCAGGTGGAGGGAGACGTGATGCTCCGGATTATTGCCCCTCTTCTGCCCCAGCGGGGAGTTAGGGCCCTGGGGGCCCTCAGCAGGACAGGGTCAGAGCAGGGATGGGCAAAGACCAGCCTGGCTGGTGAGTAAAGGCAGAGCCGGGAGTGGGGCAGCCTGGGGATGGTGGGAAGGAACCACGAGGCAGGAGTGGGTAGCGGCTGCAGCAGGTGGGTGTGGAGAGCTCAGAATGCCACCAAGACCCTCAGGGATGGCTGTGGGGGTGACAGCAGGCAAGATGCTGAGGGGAGGGCGTCCCCAGGATCCTCACCTTTGTGCAGACCCCTCCGTCTGTCCCTTCCTCTCGCGGAGGGCAGCTGGGGGAGCTGCGTGCCTGTGGGAGAAGCAGACGGTGGCTGGGCGGTGAGGGATCTGCCTGCTCACCTGCAAGCTCGCACTCTCCAGGACCTGCGGGTCCTTTTCTCCCTCCCAGGAAGCCTCTGGGCCCTTTAGATTCCTCAGGTGTTCCCAGGGACTCGGTTTCTCTGCACCCTTTCTGGCCTCAGTCCCCAGAACTCAGGAGACCCAAGTCAGAGCCAGCACACATCACCGATGCTTCAGACCCTAAAGAGCCTCCCACCAACTGCCTCCTTTCCTAGGGGAGGAACTGGACTCCGAGAGGTCTAGTCACTGCTCAAGGTCACACAGCGAGTGGATGGCAGAGAAAATGGACTCTGGGCTTGTGACTCGCTCCCAGGGGAGCAGCTGCTTTGTTCTTCCACACTTCCCTCCAAGAGAAGAAAAGCTCCCCATTCTCCTTGATCCCTGGACCTCTGGTGCCCAGCCCCATGCTGGGGGCTGATGCCCACACGCTGGCCCCGAGCCCTTCCGTGGGTGGCTCCAGCGTCTGCCGGGTCTGCAGTGGCCCAGTCCAGAGGTTTGGTTTTGGAAGTTTTTTCAGGGAGGTGTTTGGAGGGTGGCCAGCAGGTCTTTTCCACCGCCGTGGAAATTTCCAATGATGGAATTATTGAAACCTTCCGTGGCCCTTCTCCCACCCCACTTTGTTCTGAAAAACAACTCCTTGGTGACTAGGAAGGGGGGAGAGCAGCTGAGATCCCAGATTGAAACCTGCGGAGAAGAATTCCCCGGTGAGAGACTCCCAAGTAGATCTCTGATAGGACCCAGGGGATCCTGGTTTGGAATCCGGGCAGCCTCTCCGGAAGGGATTTCCAGCTGCTCTGGGCCAGGAGCCAGGACAGCCACTGCAGCCCAGGACATCCTCCTGCTCTGTGCTGGGGTGGTGTCGGTGCCTCACTGTCACTCAGTGAATGCTGATTGGTTATGAGATAGGTGCGATAGGTGCATAGGGGGGTGGGTAGGGAGGAAGGAAAGGAGGGAGGGAAGCATATTGGTAAGACGGGCTCCACTAGGAATCATCCAGGCCGTGTGACCTTGGTCAGCCACTTCACTCCTGTGCTGTCCGACTTCCTGAAAAATGGACACAATCGTACCTACTGCACGAGGTTGAAATGAGAACTAAGGCGTGGGAAACGCCTGGCTCGGTAGACAACAGAAACTCGGATCATCTCCAACATAGAATAGATAGATAATGCGTGAGCTTGGGAGACAGCCCTGACTCTGTCTCTATGAGCTGTGTCGCATGGGGCAGGTGACTTCACCTCTCTGGGCCTCGGTTTCCTCATCCACGATATTGGGATAAGAAAGAGCGAGTGTCACCAGGATTGTTTGTAGGGATCAGATGAGAGGTAAACTGGCCTGGGGGAAGCACTGTCCCCGCTCCCAGTGTTGTTCTCCTGGTTCTGATGGCGAGTTGGGGTGGGGGAGGGCAGCAGGTCTGGGATGGCAGAGAAACCTTTCCCTTAACTGGGGTGGGAAGGATGTTTTAGTTTAGGCCCCTGTGGGTGGGCAGAAAACAGGCTTTCTCCAGCTCAGTCACAGGGGATAGGACAAGCTGAGAAGGCAGCTGTGATTGACAAACCCCCAGGGGGACACGGAGCCAGTGGAGCCCAGACCGGAAGTGCCCTGGGGTGCACAGCTCAGGGAAGTGGCCACCGCGCTCTAGGGTTCCCGCCTTAGTGCGGCTCGACTCCAGCCCCTGGACTGCCTGCTCTCCCTCTCCTCTGGCCGAGAACAAGCCACCCTTGGGTGAGTTCTCACCCACCTGGGTGGGGCAAGGCGAGGGGTGAGCTGCTCTGGGCCCAGATGGGGCTGTTTAGGCGACAGGGTCAGTCGCCATAGGGTCAGTTGGCATAAGCAGAACAGGCTGTAACTGGGAGGCACGCATGGCAGTCCAGTTAAGGGCTTGACCTCTGGGTGGATTCCAGTCCTGCTTCCCCAGCTACGTGGCCTGGGCAAGCTGCCCAAGCCTCAGGCTCCTCATCTGTAAAATGGGGATAATAGAGCCCACCTCCCAGGCTGGCTGTGAGGATGAAACAAAACAGTGTACATAAATACGGCATGGCACCACCTGGCCCAGGGCTGGCATTCATTTACCCACTCAACTGTGTACTGAACATCTACCGTGTACCAGCCCTGGTCTGGGCAATGGGATTTTACAGTAAACAAACAAAGCTATCTAGGGTCGTCAAATTGTCCAGGACATTCTGGTTATAGCACTAAAAGTCCTGCATCCCAGAAAACCCCCCATTCTCAAGAAAATCAGGACACTTGGACATCCTAACACAATCCCTACCCTTATGGAGTTTAAAGTTTAGCAGAGGGAGACAGACAATAAGTAAACATATAACATTCATGGTGGTTGAAAGTATTATTTTTAAATATAACCCGGAGTAAGGGAGTAGGGGGTGATGATGAGACTTGTCATTTTTGATGGGGTGGGCAGGGCAGGCCTCTCTAAGGAGGTGACATTTGAGCAGGGACCTGAAGAGGTTAAGGAGTGAGACATGTAGACATCTGGGAAAAGAGCACTGCAGACAGAGAGAACAGCGTGGGCAAAAGCCCCGAGGTGGGAGTGTGCTGGCATATTGGAGGAACAGAAAAGGAGATGAAGTGAGGTGAGGAAGGGTTGGCCAGATGAATTAATTTGGGTTCCTTTCAGAAGCAAGTAGTGTAAATGTCAACTCAAGTTAACGTAAGAAAAATAGATGGGTTGACTTCAGGTATGGCTGTATCTTGGTGCTCAAATGAGATTTTTTATTCGTCAGCTCTGCTTGCATCCGTGTTATCTTCATTCTCAGGAAGGTCCCAGCAGCCGCAGCCAGATGTCCTATGTGTCTGTAACTGCAGCAAAAAGAGATGCTCTGTTGTAAGGTCCAGGCATGGCAGGTGAGAGAAGACTGAGGGAAGAGCATGGGAGATAAAGAAATGGGAGGGGAAGGGCGAGGGTCGGCAGAGCCAGTGCACCTGGGCCCTGCCTTGTAGACCCTGGACTTTGGACTTAGTTCTGAGTGTACTGGAAGCCATAGAAGGTTTTAAACTAGGAAGTGGCATGATAATTTATGTTTTAGGAATGTCAGTCTGGTTGTTGTGTGGTGAATGGATTGGAGGAGCAAGGGGTTAGCAGGGAGATCGATGAGGAGGCTAGTGCGATCACCCAGGTGAGCCTTGATGATGGATGTAGAGATGGAGGGAAGGGGATGGACTGGGGGGGAGGGGACTTAGGGGAGACCCTGGACCGAGCCTGGGGCCCAGGTGCGAATAGGGCCACCAGCAAGGACTATGGCAGAGTCTACACCCCAGATGGACTGGGGTGTGGGAGGGAGCTCTGTGCCAGGGGCAAGGCAGGAGCCAGTCCCTAGAGTTGGGGCCTATTTGCCCAGATGGCATGAGCCCCCTGAGCTGGAGGCCTCAGATCTTGGACTCCTCTCCCAGTTAGGGTCC
Organism: Balaenoptera ricei; assembly: GCF_028023285.1. NCBI lineage: Eukaryota > Metazoa > Chordata > Mammalia > Artiodactyla > Balaenopteridae > Balaenoptera > Balaenoptera ricei. The sequence goes on along the minus strand of NC_082649.1, from coordinate 100,266,639 downwards.
CATTGAGCCCAGAGCCTGGAGCCTGTAAGTAGGGCCCAAATGGCCCCAGCTGTGAGGAAAGGAGAGTTGAGAGGTCCAGGAGCCCACCCAGCAGACAACAGGAGGCCCAGAATTGAGGAAGCCTCCTACTTCAGACATGGCCATTGCCCCTTCCACCAGTGCTGGGTCCAGGGCAGAACACTATCCCCTGGGAGCAACGTCAGGGTCCTAGGTAAGTCCCAGAGCTTCTCAGGACCTGTCCTGACATTCTCTTGGTGCCTAAGGGCAGCTAAGGGGTCTGCCCTGCCTTGAGTCAGGGAGACCGACTCAAGTCACATGCAGGAGAAGAACTGCCCAGAGTCTAGGCTTATGGAAGATGATGGGCCCACACTGGGTCACCCATCTCTGACCCACCAGACTAGACTAAGTCTTGGGCCATTTCCAAACTTTCCAAATAAAAAAATGCCCAATCAGATGAGACATGAGCATTTTTCTAAGGTTCCTGCTCTGAGCAGGCTTCAGGTAAGGGGAGATCCAGGTATTTCTGAGTTAAGCTTCCCAGGGCATGTACCTAGGGCAGTTCTCAAAGACTGCATGCTTCAAGAAGGGACTTGTGTCTCCATGTGTCATTTAGGGATGCGTCCACGCCCCAATCCGGTGGCTAATGAAGGGAAGACTGAGGCACGGAGAACCTAGGAGAGTTTGGATCTGTATCCGGGAGCGTGGCGGACTCAGGGTCATCTATGGAGCACCTGTTTGGGGCTCAGCACTGTCACATGCATCGTCTCTTCTTATATGACAGTCCTACAGGGGAATGTTGTTATCCCCACTTTACAGATGAGGGAACTGAGGCCGAGAAAGGGACTGCATGATGTTTGTCACATAGTAAGTGAAATTGATGGAAAGTGAGTGTCACTCCCTGCCCTTTGGAAATGATGAACACCATAGCGGCCCACTTTGGGAAGAATCTTGTAAAGCAAAGGAAATCCATCTTTTCACTCCATGATCCACCCTCCCTCCCTTCCTCCCTTCCTTCCTTCCTTTTTTCTTTCCTTCCTTCCTTAACTATTTACAGATGACCTACTATGTGCTAGACACTGTGCAAGGCCCTGGGAATGTATAGTAGTGATTAAAAAGCAGACACAGACCCTGCGCTCGGTGATCTAGTGTAAACAGTAATCCAGCGGTCACACAAATACGTGTAAAATACAACCATGATGAGTTCAACAGCAGAGCATATAGTAGGCAAGTCGGGAAAGGCCTCAATGAGGAGGTGGGATTAAGCCGAGAATAGTAGAGTGAGGTGGAGTTTGCTAGGTGCTCATGGGGCAGGAACAGCATTAACATTCAGGCGAGGGAACAGAACAGACAAAGGCCTAGTGGGGAGAGTGAGCAGTGTGGCTGCAGCAGAGAAAGTGAGAGAATGGGGTGTTGGGCGGGGCTGGTGGAGCTGGGGCAGGCCACCCGGGGCTTTGAAGGTCACTTAATATTAAGGAGTTTTGTCTTAATCCTAAGAGCAAGATGGGGAGGATGTGATGTAATCAGATTTGCCTTTCTGAGTGGAAGCAGAGAGGCCAGTTAAGAGACTACTGCAGTCACCCAAGCAAGAGATGAGGAAAGCTTAAGAGCAGGGCATGTGGAGATGCAGGGAAGTGAGTGGTTTCAAGGAAATGTAGGAAGGAGCGAAATCAGCAGGACTTGGATGATGGAGAGGAAAGTGACAGGGGTAACTCTTGAGTTCTGAGCTGTCCACCTGAAGAGAAGATGAGGCCATTCATGGGGGCAGTGAACCCCAGGGGAGAATGAGGTGGGGGTGGGGAAGTTTAAGGGTTGGATTTCAGATATGTTAAGTTGAACTCCTACCTCACACCGTACACAAATCAAACTGAGAGGGAAGAAAACAGGACGGGGGAAGTTTTTGGCAATTATTTCTTAGCTATGACAACAAAAGCACAAGCAACAAAAGAAAAATAGTTAAACTGGACTTCATCAAACTTAAAAAGTTTTGTGCATCAAAGGATACTCTCAACAGTGAAAAGACGTGAAAAGATGGTCCATGGAATAGGAGAAAATATCTGCGAATCATATATGTGATAAGGGATTAATATCCAGAATATATAAAGAACTCCTACAACTCAACCAAAAAAAGCCAAACAACCCAATTCAGAAATGGGCAAAGGACTTGAATAGACATTTCTCCAAAGACAATACACAAATGGCCAATAAGCACGTGAAAATATGCTCAATATCACTAATAATTAGGGAGATGCAAATCAAAACCACAGTGAGATTCCACTTCACACCCATTAAGATAGCTATTATAAAAAACAAAACAAAACAGGGGCGTCCCTGGTGGCGCAGTGGTTAAGAATCCACCTGCCAATGCAGGGGACATGGGTTCGAGCCCTGATCCGGGAAGATCCCACATGCTGCAGAGCAACTAAGCCCCTGCGCCACAACTACTTGAGCCTGCACTCTAGAGCCCGCAAACCACAACTACTGAGCCCACATGCCACAACTACTAAAGCCTGCGTGCCTAGAGCCCGTGCTCCCCAGCAAGAGAAGCCACCGCAATGAGAAGCCCACGCGCTGCAAGAAAGAGTAGCCCCCGCTCACTGCAACTAGAGAAAGCCCGTGCACAGCAATGAAGACCCAATGCAGCCAAAAGTAAATAAATTTATGAAAAAAAAAACAGAAAATAACAAGTGTTGGCGAGGATGTGGAGAAATTGAGACCCTTCTTCACTGTTGGTGGAAATGTAAAATCGTGCAGCTGCTGTAGGAAATTGTATGGTGGTTCCTCAAAAAATTAAACAGAATTACCATATGATCAGCAATTCCACTTCTGGGTATGTACCCAAAAGAATTGAAAACAGGGACTCAGATACTCGCACATCCATGTTCATAGCAGCATTATTCATAATAGCCAAAAGGGGGAAGCAACCCAAGTGTCCATCAACAGAAGAATGGATAAAATGTATGTCTGAACATACAACGGAATATTATTCAGCCTGAAAAAGGAAGAAAGGTCTGACACATGCTGCAACACGATGAATCTTGAAGACATCATGCCAAGTGAAATAGACACAAAAGGACAAATGCAGTGTGATTCCACATACCTGAGGCCCCTAGAGTAGTCAAAATCATCAGAGACAGAAGTTGAATTGTGGTGCCAGGAGTGGGGGGTAGGGGGGAATGGGGAGTTAGTGTCTAATGGGGACAGAGTTGCAGTTGGGGAAGATGAGAAAGTTCTGGAGATGGGTGGTGGTGATGGTTGCACAACAATGTGAATGTACTTAATGCCACTGAACTGTACACTTAAAAATGGTTAAGATGGTAAATTTTACGTTATGTAGATTTAACCACAATAGGAAAAAAAAGTAGATGAGAAGAATTAAATTGAGATGACACATAGATCCGAACGTAAAATCTGCAACTGTAAAGCTTCTAGAAGACATAGGAGAACATCTTCACCACCTAGGAATAAGACTTTTTCAGAGAAGACACAAAAAAGCATTTATCATAAAAGAAAAAACTGACAAGTTGGACTTGAGATCGGTTGAGTGTGAGGTGGGGGGACATCCGGGTAGAGAGGCCAGGTAGGAAGCTGGTTGTCGCTCGTGATGAGGCGTGGGCTGGAGGAACCACGTTGAGGCCCCAGGGTCAGCTGATATTTCTAGCTACAGTCTGCCCTTGGGGCCGCCAATGGGGTCACCCACCTTAGGATCCACCAGACTAAAATAAGTGACCTTGGGCCACTTCTGGAATAGGTCTAGTTGTGGATGTCCAAGCAGATGAGCCCCTGAGCATTTTCCCAAGGTATCTTCTCTGCGTGGCATCTCACTGGGCTGTAGCTTATACCGTCCGTCTACTTCTCCGGCCAGATTCGGGGTGCGTCTGTGATCACAGCTCTCTGCACTGCACTGTCGCCTTCTCTCCCATCCCTGGGGCTAATGGAGGAGTCGGATGAAATCTCATTTCCTCTAAACAAGAGGCTGATCAATTATGGTGACCAGAACTTGCTGTCTGGAAGAATTAGCTTTGCATTTTGCTTGGGAAAGACCAGTATCCGAGCTCTTTCTCCTCCGCCAGGCTGGCCTGGAGGGGAGTTGGTTACTACACTATCCAGACCCACAGGACTGCGGGAAAGCTGTAGAGTGAGAGGTGATTTTCAAGTGGCCTTGCCTTGCTGAGGGCCCCCAAGCCTGGGGTCCCAGCCTCAAACCTTGCTCTCTCTGACCATCCCCAGGACCCTGGATTTCCTGGCTCTGCCATCTTAGTACTGTTTCTACACAGCATTCATTGGAAAGCAGGGAGTTGACTTGGTCCCGCTGCATAGTGCTTCTGGGTCTTTATGGGACAAAGGGGTCAGGGACTGCTTTGAGAAGCCGATGAAAGCCATAGGTTTCCTCCTCAGAAAAAAATGCAAATCTACACAAACCTTTACAAAGGACCTTTACATGGACCTCGGCTAAAGACAGCCTGATCTGGGGCTCCCTGCAATGGCGCCAAGCCTACCTAAATGTTTTCTGCTTAACCCTCTGCTTATCTTCAGGGGGAGGTACAATTTATGCCAATTTTGCAGATGGAGAAACTGAGATTCAGAGAAGTAACGCTAGCTGCCTGCCTGGTCCCAAAAGGAGTAACTGGGCCTGTGAGCTGGGAATTCCCAAATTATTTCTCCTCCTGTACAGTTGGGAGTCCCCACCTCACCCTCCCATTCACAGCTTCTCTGATTGGGAGGAGGGGATATCAAGTAATCAGTGGTGGGAGGCCTTGACCCCCAGAGGGTGGAGCTTTTGCCTGATTCACCTTTGAGTTCCCAGCATCCAACCCAAGGCCCCAAAATCAACTAACTGAATGACAACTAAGAGAATGCATGGGGCATCACAGGGGGAGGGACCTTTGGCTTTGGAAACAGAAATGCTCCTAGACATTAGCTCTGTCCATCCCAGCTCTGCAATCTGGGCCTCTTGGAGCCTCAGTTTCCCTGCCTGTAAAATGGGAGCAGCAACGCTCCTCTGACAGGGCTGTTAGGAAGATGAAAGGAGACAGCTGTGTGACAGGCACTGTGCTCAACATTTCACAGCCATTGTCACACATCTCCTCCCCCAAAGCCTAGGCACGCACGTGTAAATATCCCCCTCTTGCAGATGAAGAAACTGAGGCCCAGAGCAAGGCCATGACCTGCCCAAGGCCGTGTAGAAGTAGCAGAGCTGGAATCAGAGCCCAGGTCCGCCTAAGCCCAGTCCGTGCCCTTGAACAAACGCATGGTGCCTGACACCTACTAGGTGCTCATTAAATGGGCAAGGTGCCACCCCCAGCCCCCCCAGCTAGAGAGGCTTTCTGCAGGAGCCTGCGGGTGGTAACATCAGACACAATACAGAATAAAAGTGGCCTGGGAGCATGCAGGAGCTTTGTTGTGACCCCTCCAGACGAAGTCCCCCTCTCCCCAAGGCCTCTTTGATTTCCTACACAATGAAGTCTCTAGTCATGAGCTGGGGCAGTAGTGAGGAAGATGAACTTGATTGCTGTTTGTTCCCTGATTTTGTCTTTTCACTTTTTTCCCCTCCTGCCGCAGCGGCAGGTGGGAGGCCCGGCAAATGCCCAGTGGCCACCCCTCATTCTCACACCCACTCACCTCCTCCCTCTGTGCAACTTCCTTCCTGTGAGTCTGTTCAGAGCGGCAGCCCAGGCTCAGGATGGAAGGGGTGAAGTCCACATTCTTGGCCCCCTCCCAGCTCAGATGGCACTTTTCCAACTCATGGGTGACACGGAGATGGATGCTGAGTGCACCTCCGTGAGCCTCGGATGTGCCAGGCCCAGGACGCGGAGGTGGACCAGCCCCCTCCCCCAGGGGGCTCCCAGAAAGACAGTGATAGTGTAGCATGTTGAGAAGGCCATAGAAACCCAGAGGTGGGGTTGCAAAGTCTGCCTGGAAGATCAGAGAAAGCTTTAGAAGAGCAAGAGTTAGAATCAGCCTTTGCCCAAAGAAGGGCACTTCGGGGGAGCAGCCCGGGTGAAAGCCTGGGGGTGTGGAACTTCACAAGGTGGTTCTTACGATTGGAAGGAAGGATACAAGTGAGGGGCCGAAGGACATGAGACTGGAGAAGCAGGCAGTGTGTTGTGCGTTGAGCTACGGATTTTGAACCTTGTTCTGAGGGTACTAGGGAGCCATTGAAGGCTTTCGAGCAGGGAGTCACCTGACAGGTCAGCCAGCAGGCGGCGTGGCTCCGTCCTCCTCTGCTTGACCTCCAAATGCTGGGGGCTCGGCTCCGAGCTGCTTCCCTTCTCTCACTGTGCTCTCTCATTGGTGATCTCACCCCGTCCCATGGCTTTAAATATCATCTTTAAGCTGCTGATTCCCATATTTTTATCTTCAGCCAGAGCCTCTCTTCGGCACTCCCAACTCATCATCCAACTGGCCGCTTGGCATCTCTACTTGGACGTCTCACAAACATCTCAAAGTTAACAAGTCCAAAACAGGATTCTTGATCATGCCCACCCAACCCCCAAAACCTTCTCCTTCCCCAACTTAACCGTCCCAGTAAATGGCACCATCACCCACCCTCTTGCTGAAGGCAGAGCCCTTACCGGCCACGCTCCTCCGCCTCCCTCTCCCCGGCTCATCCTCTTGGTTCCTCTCCTATCTCCCACCTGCCCACGGCCCTGCAGCCGGCACCCGGTTCGCACTCGCCTGGATGACGCAGTAGCCGCTCTTTCTTCCCACTCTCTCTCCCTCTCACCCTGACAGTGTATCCTCCAATGGATGATGGATCTTAAAAACAAACAAACAAACTTTGTGCTAATCTGCCACCTAAAATTCTTTACAGGCATCCTTCTGCACCTGGAGTAAAACCCAGACTCCTCACCATAGGTTCGAAGCCTCACACAGTCTGGCCCGTGCCCTTCTCTGAGCTCGCCTCATCCCTCTGCCTCACTCACAAGGCCCAGCCATGCTTTGTGTTATTAAAAGCATGCCCCACCCCTTCCCACCTCAGGGTCTTCGCCTGTGCTGTTCCCTCTGCCTGGCACACACTGGCCCCAGCTCTTTGCACGTCTACTTGGCAAAATAAGTCCCCCGGCAGTCGGTCATAATGCCTTAGTCTCTTCATAGCACTTTTCACAACCTGTCTTTTCCAACAGAAGCAAGCACAGTGTGTCTGGCACACAGTAGGTGCTCATTAAATAACTCTTGAGTGAGTAAATCACAAAAGGCCAGAGCAGAGGGGACCTAGAAGCAGGAGATCGGGGGGAGAGAATGAGACCTGAAAGGACAATGGAAGGACGAATAGAGGAAAGGAATTAGTACCAGGTGGGACATTTGGATTTGATCTTAGAGGCACTGGGGAGCCACGGAAGGATCTTGGGCAGAGTCCTGGGAGTGGAAGTGATCCTTAGAGCAGGGGAGGCTGTATGCCCGGTGGCCATGTGACTGGGCTCTGAAATCGGACTGCCATGGGTCAGACCTTGGTTCAGCAACTTCCAGCTGTGAAACCACAGGCAAACCCCTTAGCCTCTCTGTGCCTCGGTTTCTTCCTCTGTAAACCAGGGCTTGCTCCTGAGCCTCCGCAAGGGCAGCTGAGAGGCTAAATGGGATGGTGCATGTCCAGTTCTTGCTCAGTAAACATGGAGCTCACAGTCTAACGGGGGAGACGGGTAGATACACCCTGGCTCTGGTTCCCCAGGACGAGCACTGGACCAGATGTACAAGCCAGGCCCTGTGCAAGCAGAGAATTTAATCTGGGAGGGTCAGGAAAGGCCTCCCAGAAGAAGTGACATTGGATTTCGGGGAGACAGTTTCCTTGAGAGAATATTTTGAGTCAGCAGTCACTGGCCCGTGAACAAGGGAGGAGGAGGTGGGTTCTGGATGCTTAGCTCCCAAAATAACCCCGATCCGAGGGCGGACAGCCCGGCAAGCCCCGGGAGCCACCACCGTGCCTCTCCTGGCTGCGTTCCGGCGACCTTGGAGCCGCCCTTGCCCTGCCCTGTGTCCCCGGATGGCAGGGGGACTGGAGGAGGGATGCCCAGGCCCGGGCCGAGGGGACTGGGTGATCAGTGCAGGCACTGGGGCCCAGGCCCTCTCCCCCTGGCACACAGGCTGCTGAGCTGCCCCATGAGTACCCAGTCATGTTTGCGTTTCGGCTTCTGGACCCGCGGCTTGACCAGCAGGGCAGAGAGGACGCGATGCTCTGTCCTTCCTCTCTGTGTCTCCCATCGTCCCAATTTCTCTGTGTCTCTCTGGCTCTGTGTCTGTCTGTCCGTTTCCCTCTCTCTCTCTCTCTCCCCCTCTTCCTCCCTCCTGCTGTCCACCTCCCTGCCCCTGTCCTTCTTCTCTCTCTCACTGCGTCTCACTTTATCTCTTTCGAAGTCTGCCTCTTTTACTCTCCCCCTCCTCCATCTCCTTTCCTCCCCCGTCCCTCCCCCCCCCCAGCCTCTCAAGTTCCTCTCTGCCTTACGGCTTCTCTTTCTCCCCTTTCTTTGCTCTCCACCCAACCCTCTCCTCCCCCTCCAGTGGGAGGCATCCTGGAACGAACACACACACACACACACACACACACACACACACACACACAAGATCTCTGAGCCCAGCACCACCACCCCCAGCCTCCCACACTGGCCGAACCTGGCCCAGGACACAGGGATGAGGGCAGGATCGGCCAGAGGGGTGGATGCGGAGGGTAATGGTCGTGGTGGGGGAGGCGTCCTGTCCTCCCCACTTCCCTCAGCCCCGTGCTCAGAGCTGGGAACCAGGGGTGGGGGAGTGGGGTGGAGGTTCCTGAGCTGTTTCCTCCCCTCTGTGCAGCTGCTGGGCTTCCCGGCCCTTGGACTGCGGGTTGGGTCATTGGGCCCATTCAGCAGAATTATAAATAGCATCTTGTGCCCAGCCTGGCCGACAGAGCAACCACGGCCGCTGCAGGGCCCCCGGGCCCCCTGTCCTCCATCCCTCCAGCCATCCCTCTGAGGCAAGTCTTGCCCATCCCCTGTGCTGCCAGCGGGTCCCCAGGTCAGTGTCCAATGTGCTGTCGCCATGGCAACCTGCGTGTCCCCGTCCAGCCCAGGCTCAGGTTGCGGGAGGCGTGGGCCACTGAGGGAGAGGTCCAGTGGCCTGGAATCAAAGGTCGCCGCTCTATGCTGGGGCTTGCCGGCTCTCTCCAGGGCTGGGGAGTGAAGTCCTGTCCCCCGAGAAATCTCACGCTGCTGGGGGTGGGGGAGGGGCAGAGATGCCTGACGTTGGAAGGCCTGGCAGAGGGGCACTGCCCCAGGCTTCTGCCAGTGAACTGGGCAACGTGGGTCAGCCTGGGCCTTGAAGCCAGAGAGATGTGGGTTCAGATCCTACATCCCCACCTACTACTTTGGTCACCTTGGGACCACCACTTAACCCCTGAGTTCAGCATCCTCAGTGTTGAGACAGGAAGAGTGATACGCCTCCCCCTCCAGGGGCTGCTGGAGAGATCAGAGACCACCAGCTGTGAGGCAGGCCCCTTAGTTCTCACCCATCCTCTCCTTAGTCCCTGAGGGCGGTACCGGTCGGGCGAAGCTTACAGACTTCAGAGTCACACTGGCCTGCATTCCTATCTGGCCTCTGTCATTTACCAGCTCGATGATTTCAAGTAGGCTGCACGATCTCTGTGAGCCTCAGTTTCCCCATCTATAAAATGGACATGAAAACAACACCTGCACCTCACTGTTGTTTTGCGGATGAGTTGGGCTGTGGTGGGAGAAGCCACTGGCACGGTGCCAGGCACATAGCCAGTGCCCTGCACGTGGCAACTACACTTTCCATCACTTTCTGAATTTTTATTTCTCTTCCGACCTTCTCAGCGAGATGACCCTGCCTTCATCACTAACTCAATGGTCACTTCAGGCAACTCCCTTTCCCTCCCAGGGCTCAGTTTCTCCATCTGCAAAATGACCACAGGACCACCCAGGCCCTGCCCAGGTCTGAGATTTGTGTATCTCAAGCAGCCCCACCGGGCTGGGCCGTATCTATTATTATTAACTGATGCCCTCACCCGAGCCCTGTCCTCAGCCCCCGAAACCTGAGCTGCCTGGTTTCCTGGCAACCGAGGCGCGAGCTGGGGAGGCTTGGGTGTCAGGGTGTCCAGCTGCAGCCCCCTCCCTGCAGGCCAGAGCCCCGTCACTATGGTCACCACGTGGCCGGGAAGCAGGAGGGCTCAGGGCTGGGACCCTTGACCGGGGCAGCCCAGGAGAGGCCTCCTGTTCCTCTCATACCTGCCCAGGGCCGACCTGTCTCAGAGCCCACTTTCTCGGGGTAAAAGGGGCCATCAGCCTGGGATATTTTTATAGATGGGGCACGTGGTCAGGCTCACAGAGGGAGAAATCGGAGCTTCCTCGCGCTGCTAACTGATACGGTGGCTGTCACTGTCACCCTCTTCTTGGAAGCCTGCAGCCCAAGTTTGCCCAAAAGCACAGATAATTCCCTGACCCCCTCCTAGCGCTGCCCTCAGGAGGCCTGATGCCGCTTCCTGGCGCTCTGAGGGCACTTTGCATGGTCACATTTAACCAATCACATCACCCTTTTGTTTACTTGGCCTCCCTGCACGACCTGCCCTACGTTTTCATTCATTCACCCACCAAACATTTTACTGAGCATCCATCCCAGCTCTACTGTATTCTGCCTGACCGTGGGCAAGTTACTTCACCTCTCTTTGCCTCATTTTTCTTTTCTGCAAAATGGGATACTACGAATACCTGCCTCAGAGTTGTGATGTGGATCAAATGAGATGACGACTGTAAAATGCTTAGCACAGAGCTTGGCACATAGAAAATGCAGCATAAATGTTAGTTTATCATGATTATTTGCATGAAACTGTTACAGTGTGCAGAACCTGTGCTGCACAGGGAGGGAACAGGGCTGTGTCCAATTCCTTTCTGTCCACATCGCATCCCACAAGTCCAGGCACGTAGTGGGCCCACAGCAAAAGTTTGCCAAGTGAGCGGAAGTGAGAAATGAACTCTTTGCCCCAAGATCTATTGCTGCTCAGGGCACTCATTGCTAGGATATCGACTTTAAACATCTTTTACAATTCTGGGTACTTCTTAGAATCTATTACGGCTGCGTCATCCACACAATTACCAAAATGGGTTTAAAATCACTTTGTAGATTTTCACTCTCTTCCCTGTGTTTGGGGTGGGGGTGGGGCAAGTAGGTGCATGGCTAATTCAGGTGGACTTGAACTGCAGGACAGACAGCTAGGGGAGGGATGGGGACTCGGCACTTAGAGGAACCTGAGAATGAGCACTGCCTTGCATTTTGCACCCTGGGGGCCTCCCTTGCCTCGTAGTCCCAGCACTGTGAGGGACCTGCGTCAAGGAACTTGCTTGTCTTCTCTGAGCCTCAGTCTCCTCATCTTTAAAATGGGCACCCTGCTCCCTCTGCCCCAGAGTCACAGGCGAGACAAAGGAGGTAGTACTGTGAAGAACCCCTTCCAGTAACAGTCCTTAATTATAAGATAAGATAGCGATGCTCTCCATGGAAAAGGGCTGGGCTGGCATCTCCCCAGGCCTACCATTCGTCAGCAAAGCCACGTTGGGTGGCCGCCAGCCCTCTGGCCCAGGGGCCGTTTCTAACAGCAGGTGATGCGGCCAGGCTGACGGCTCCAGGATTTCACCCTTGACTTCTTCCAAACACAGGAAGGGGCTGCCATCTGCTTCCCGCCCCTCATACCCAGCCTGCCAGGTCAGCCAAAGCCCCCGCCTCGCACCTGTCAGCAGTGTTGCAGACAAGAATCCCACTGGGGGGTTTCCTTATGGATGCTGAAGTTGGCAAAAGCCTGGGGTCCTCCTCCCAGCCCCCAGCCCACCTGGACACCAGGAACTCAGATCTGGGAATCTGTTAAGTGCCAAGGTCAAGAGTACAGCCTTGGGAGTCAGACCATAGTGCAGACCCTGATGTGACCTTAGGCAGTTACCCCACCATCTGAACCTCAGTTTCATCATCTGTAAAATGAAGGGAATTAGAGTAGCAGCCTCAGAGGTTGTTATGCATATGAGCAAGATCGTGCATAGAAAAAGCTAAATGGCATTTGGCAGTAATAACACTTAGTTGCTCTTATGATTATTTTTATTACTGTTACTGCTACTCCGCTGCCATGATTACTGTGACCATCTCCCTGCCAGGGAAGTGATCTCATTTCCTCTAGTTAGGCCACAGCATCCATCCTTCCTGGAGGCCAGTCCTGGGTACACAGTAGGCGCTCAGTTCATGCTCTCTGCCTCAAAAGCAAGCAGCTGTTGAAGAAGTGGATGAGCCCAGGACCCAGGCAATCTTGTTCTCTCTCACTTTCTGAGGTCAAGCTGTGGGTTCCTGTGGTCACTCAGCAAGCTTCTGTTAGACACTGACTCTTGTCTGTCAGGTGCACTGGGGACCTGGAGATAGATGGACACAGTCCCCTGACCTCGATGGTGTGAACGGTCAAGCCCAGTGGAGGGATCAATTGTCTCTGCCTAGAGAGTGGGGTCAGCATAGTGTTCACTGAGAAGGGGCCCTCTGAGCTGGGACCCTCAGGGTGAATAGGAGTCTACCAGGCAGAGAAGCAAATGGAAGGGAAGAGCTTGTGCTAAGGCATGTTCACAAGGAAGCTCTGAGCTGATTTTTTTATTTTTTAAAACAGGAAATTCTCCCCCCCCCCCATAGATGTCCCAGTATCCAGAAGATAACTCTGGCTGATCCAAGGGCAAACACATGGCCATTGGAGAGGGGATTCCGAGAGCCATAGAAGCCCCCTCCCCTGTGCCCAATCCAGTGTCCAAGACTTATCCCAAGCCAGTATGTGAGGGTCTCTTATAAGCTATCTAGTCCAAGCTCCTCATTTTACAGATGGAGAAGCTCAAGCCAAAGAGGGAAGATGGTGGCCCAGAGACAGTTGATGGCAGACCTCCTGGCCAAGCCTGCCCAAAGCCCATCCACCCATGGCTGGGGGTGACCAGCCCCGGAGTTGTGTGTTCTGTGCAGAATCCTGATCCCCTAGGTTGCCCCCCGGAGACATCACTCTCTGCAGGGCCCACCATAGGCCCCTGCATCTTTCTCGCCTTAGTTCCTTACTTCTGAAATGTAAATAATCAGTGGGTTCTTCGTGAACTTCAAGCTGAAAAGCATTTTATGACCACTCTTATAAAATGGTATTCTGTCGTCGCTGTCATTTCGTTCAGGTCAAACCCTAATGGCAGAGTTCCCTGAGAGATAAAGTCATCTGATGGCATGAAGTGGGGTTCAGAGGTTCAGGGCCACCTTGCAGACAGCCACAGAGACAGTGGCAAGGCATCTTCTACAGGTTGGCCTCCTGTTCTGTTCTGGAGCCTTTGTGGGTGCCACCTCTCGCCACCCACCCATCTCCCAAACTGGGAGACGAAGGTAGTCTCAAGGTGGTAATAAAACTCTTTGCCGTGACCCATGGCTCCCTAACATCCCCCTGCAGGCACCTCCTAGAGTCTTATTTCCAAAATATATACATTTCTGCAAATCTCAGCACAGCCCCCGCTGCCCCCCTCCCAGCTCACACATGTTCAAGCAGGCTTATGCACACCCTTGTGCAACCACATGTGTGCTCCCTGGCACACGTTCTGCCCTGGCACACACATATGTATGCGTCCACGGTCATGAACTTCCAGTGGAGAAGAGGGAACAGGGTTCTGTGTCAGTTGGAAAACGCCCATTAACTGTAAAACAATAAAAAGTTAGCAAGAAGAAAATTTCAGCTCAACATAGATTCGGACATAGATTATCACGGAAGGAGGGCGTGAACCCCCTGTCAAGGGAAGCGTGCAAGCCCAAGCAGGACTCTACACAGGTGCTATGAAGGGGCTTGGGCATCACAGGGATTTTGACCTCTGAGGTCCCTTCTGGTCTGTGGATTCAAGTAAGCTTGTGGAATCAGGGCCTCTTCTGGCTTTCCCTCAAGTTTTGCAAACAGTGGTGCCCCTTTGGTGTTCTCTGCTCTGGGGAGGGGCCTCCTGGAGTACCCCCGCAGTTCAGGCCGTGGTGGACAAGGACCAGCTCCGAGCAGGCCTGATATCGTTGGCATCTGTGGCAGCCACTAAAGATGCACACGCCAGAGCCCCCGGAACCTGGCACCCATTTCATGCCAGGCCTGACCCTGGAGAGGGAAAGAGAGGTGACGGCTCTGGCCTTGTCAGTCAGTTGTAACAAGGAGTCTGGGGTAGCAAAAGCCCTGATTTAACAGGAGGTGTCAGGGACTGAAATATCTAGAGAGGCAGGGAGTGAGTGAGGTAGGCTGGAGAAAGCTCCCAGGACTTGGAATTGTGCACGATTTGAGCATAGGTTCTGACTGCATCGGAAACCCAAAATCTAAACTCTCCTGGATTACACCCAGCAGAGAGCAGGCCCTAGAAGCAGCGTGACATGAGGCCTGAAATCTAGGGGACATCAGGCTCCCCCCACCGTGGATCCCTGTACCCCTTCTCTTCCGGGAGACCCCCCCAGAGCCATGGGGAACTCCGGGAGAGAAAGGAAGGGCAGACGTGGCTGGAGCAGGACTTTTGAAAAGCAGAATAGCGGTGATGGGGGTGGGGGAGGGGGTCTGGGCCATGCCCCACGGGGAGAGGAAGCAGACAGGTCCTCCATCCCCACTCCTCCAAGTGGCCTCATCGCCAGACTTGGGAGGAGGCGGAGAGCAGACTGCAAGGCTGGGAAATCAGAGGGAGTGGAGCCTTTGGGGGCCATTGTGGGAGGTCTGCTGACGTGGATACCTCCAGGGTCCAAAGTTTGGGGTCTCCTGGGGCATTGGAAGCACTTTGGCTTTTGAGCTCTTAAACTTTCTGGCAGGACTTGAACTTCCTTGAGAAGCCGGAGGGGTCAGGCTGGGGCTCAGGGCTCATTCTTAGCAAGAAATGGGGAGGCAGTATCTTCAGGGCATCCCTTAGGCCTCCTGGCCAGCTCCCAGGATTGGAGATGAACTGGCACTCAGGGAAAATCCTGCACAAGGATGAAGGTGAGACACATCCCTGGAATATCCCAGAAACAGAGGAGAATGTCTCAGGAGGGTAAAAGCTCTGGCAGAGGCCTTGGGCCTGAACCTGGCTCTGCGAGCACCTGCTCTGAGGACTTGGGCCAGTGCCTTCCACTCAGGGTCTCCATTTCCCTGTCTAGAAATCACTATCATTCCAGTTGATTGTGTGTCTTTCACTGGCCAGGCTCTCGGCTGAACCCTGTGCCCTGCATCAACTCACATTATCTTCCCAGCCACCCTGCAAGGAAGGGACGATTACCGTCTCCATTTTAGAGATGCAACAACTGAGGCCAGAGAAGTGCCTTGATTTACCCACGATCACGCAGTGATGGCAGATTGAGGGTTCTTACCCAGATCTCTCTGACTCTAAGCTCAAAGAAAGGGGTTCTGACCCTACTAGGTTGCAAGTCCACTGAAAAGTGGTTTAAGAGTTCATAGAGGGAAGAAGAAGCTTCTGGGAGTGGAAGGAAATTCCCAAGAGAAGATGGCACTAGGGATCGTGGGCATAGGGGCCCAGACATGGGCTAGGAGCAACAGGCGAAAAAGAACGGGTGCTGCAGGTGGGAATCCCAGCCACGCGACGTGTGGAGGAGGGGCTGCTGGGGCGCCACGATGATGGGCAGAGAGGGGAGCCAGGCTACACACGCCCGCCGTCGCCGCCTTACATTCGCTTCAGGGAATGTAAGGCCCACGGCTCCGCACAGCTTCGGTGAGGCTGGGGTCCCCCGGGCCCGCACCCCCCGGGAGGCTGCGTTCGCATCTGTCCCTGTGCAGATGGCTGGTGAGCACAGCTAGCGGCGCCCACCCGCACCCCCTTCTGTCGCCGGGACTGGCTGCGCCGGGGAGCGTGGTGCGGCGTTATTTTTAGAAGTGGCGCCATCTGTTCAAGGTGCCGGGCGGATTCTGTTTGTCTCCGCAGTGGCCGGGACAGCCATGCCAAGTCAGGGGAAGAGCTGCAGAGCTGGCCTGCTGGGTGACGGAGCCAAAGAGATTCTGCCGGCCCATGAGGCATGGGATTCTGGGGTCAGGGGTCTGGGGCTGCCAGAGGGGCGTCTCTGGGGCCAGGGACGGTCATCGCAGGGTGTCCTGTGCTCCCACCCAGCGCCCCGCCTAGTCCCTGGGCCTGAGCCTGGACCTGCCTCCTGACAGATTCTGACCTGACCTTATCCCTGTCCTCCAGCTTTGGGTAGAGAACAGAGAAGAGTTGGGGGGAGAACAGTACGATGACCAGACCACAAGGATCCTCTGTGGGATGTAACACTGGGTGTGGCAGAAGACACGGGTCTGATCAGTGTGGTCCAGAAGGGCCGGGACATCTCCCCGCTAGACCCCAGATGCTTCTGTGTGTCACACTGCCTTAGCCACCACCACCTCCTGGCTTCTGAGTCATCCTGGGAGGGACTTAGGCAGGGTTTCTGATGGCAGGTTGCCTGGGTTCGAATCCAACAGTGATGTGACCCTGGGCAGCTTCCTTAACCTGGCAAAGCCTCCATTTGCTCATCTGTGAAATGGGATGCTGGAGCAGCTGCTTCCCAAGGTTCAGGTGCAGATTTGCCAACTTGCTTTCTGTAATGCACGCTGCCTGGGTGCATTCAGCACCCACTCATCCAGCCACTCGGCTGACCAGTTTTCACTTTCCAACTGCAGGCTGCATCCCCAGATCTGTTGTCCTCAGTGTCCTTCCGTAGTCAGATTGCTTTCTCAGTGATGGAACCAGCATTGGTGGAGGCCGGTCCTGTGCTGGGGGCTGGAGAGGCCCTGTTCTCAGAGAGTTCACAGTCTAGTGGGAGAGGCAAGCTCGTAGAACCCACCCCAAGACCGAGGGTAGAGGGTGCAAAGTTGAGGAATGAGCCACATGTGATAAGCTGGCAGTGGGAAGGGGGTTGAAATGTGTAGCAGAGGAATTAGAACTTCACAGCTTGGCATTGGGGCTGGACCTTAGAGGGGAAGGTTTTGATTAGTGGCAAAGTGGGTGTAAACAATCCCGGATGGAGGGAACAGTATATACAGAGGGTCGGAGGCAGGAACATGTGTTAGTTGTTCAGCAAATACAAGGAGTTCACTTACACCAGAGCCCAGAGAAGTTGGCTCTGAGCCAATTAGGCAGGATCCTGAATGCAGTGGTCATGAATATGTTTTTTTTTTAATAGGCACCAAGGAGCCAGTGGTGCTTTTTAATCCAGAGAGTGGCATGTTCAAATCCGAGAGGTTTTAGAGCCAGACAGGTCCCAGTTCTACTCCTGGCTCTGCCACTTGTGAGCTTTGTGACCTCAGCATGATGTTATTTCACCTCTTTGAGTCTCGGTTTCCTCATCTGTAAAATAGGCATAAGAATGCCTACCTCATGGGGTTATTGTGGAATAAGAATGTTTTCAGAGCCTAACAGAGCTCCTGACACATGGAAGCCACTCAGTAAATGAGGGTCCCTGTCAACATCACTTTGGGGACAGTGAAGGTGGAGGGGGCGGGTTGTGAGGAGCCAGTGGAAAGGTTGTGGATAAGGAACCTGAACTAGGTCAGGAACCCAGGGCGGCGAGGAAGAAAATGAAGCTTGGGCTCTTACCCCACTTGAGCTCCCTGGGTCTGGGTACCTGATTGAGTGTAAGGGGCGAACAGAGTCGAGGGGTACCCTGATAGTCCAACGCTGGGAATCTGCGAGGACGCTTTAGATGCCGTAATTGGCACAGAGGTCACAGAAGGATGAGGACATCTGGGAGAGTCTGAGAGCCTGGAGGACCTTCAGAGGGGACATTTGAGAGTCATGGAAAGTTTGGTTCTAGAGCTTAGGAGAAAGGGCAGGGTGGAAATGTCAGTTTGAGAATCACTCATGTTAGGATGCAAGTTGATGTCAGGTGGGTGACATTGCCAGGGAGAGGTGAGGCATTAAGAGGGTCAAGGGCAGGACTGTGGGAAAAGACTGCAGTTCACCCAAAACAGAGAAGCCATAGGAGAGTGGGAAGAAGGGATGGGGGTCATCAGGTGTGGGCAAGGGTGTAAAGACAGAAGGGCCCTGGAGCGGCTGGTGGGAGTCATTCCCAGAAGACACCTAGGGCCTGGCCTAGCCAGAAGTGGCATTTGGAAAAGCCAGGGAGCTGGAAATGATTTTGAGCCATAGGCTGGGCTACAAGAGCAGGACAGGATTCTAGAACGCAGAACCAGGGGAATGTTGGCTACAAGAGGAAGCAGGCCGAAAGAGGGTCTGGAATGGGACCCCCAAAGCTCTAAGGGAGTGGTTCTATTTGTTTAAAATTCCCAGCCCCACCACCAGAGATTGACCCATCTCTGCAGGCTTGGGCATGGGAATCTGTGTTTCAACCAGCCCCCAAGTGATGCCAACACAGGTGGCCCTTGGGGAACCACACTTTGAGTGGCCCTGCTCTGGGGTCCCCGAGCTCCACTCAGAGAAACTTTTATCAAGAGAGGAAGGAGAGGAAACCTTGGCCATGGGAAGCAGTTCCTGCTCTGGGCTTCTCCTCTGGCTTCCAGACCTTCTGATTCACCACCCTCAGGTCTGAAGCCAAGTCAATGTCCTGACAGACATCACTAGCTTTCCACCAGGGAGACTCTGAGGGAGAGAACCTGGGCTAGGGCAGGAAAGGCAATGAGTGCACAGTCACCAAACCAGAGATAGTTCCGCTTGAGCCTGGAAGGCTCACTGCAGTAGTGAGAAATAGAATCTGAAAAACACCCCCCAACACATACAAACACCAACCCCCTGCCAGTGCCTGCATCAGTCTGACTCCCCTTCTCCTTGGAATCTAAGAGTCCTGCTTTTCTGCCTTTTCCCCTTTCCTCTATAGTTCTATTTCCTGGCCTCTGTGTTCTCAGGCCACATAGAATGACTTTCCCCAAGCCTTAGCTTCCAGCTTCTCTGATTTGGACCCCAAAGAACGTACTCAGCTATTCAAAAGTAATCTCCCAACTTAAACTCATCCCTTGGCATCTCTGTGGGTGAATTTTCCTTCCCCATTCCATGGAGGAGAGAATTTAATAAATTCAGACAGACTGAGATGCCACCACTTAACTATGGTCCCAGCAGGAACCAGAGGGAAGGGACCAAGCACAACACAAAAGAATGGATCATTAGTGGTGGGATTTCTGGCCTTGGTGATAGGTGGCACTGATGGGCCAAGGTGAGTCTTCTGTGTATGCATGTAAGTGGCCCCAAGTGACCTTTTGCCTGGTGTCATTTTCTTGGCTCAGGCCTGCTCACTAGGACACCTCCTTGCCTGACAACCTGGCTTTGAGCGACAGCACAAATGCCTGGGGTCAGCTACCCATGCCTGCTCACATAACTCAAGGAAAATGCCCTGTGCCCTCCCTCCTCCACCCACACCCAATTCCTCAGGCTTCCCAACCCTGCGCCCCGCTGGTCAGCACTGCTGCCCTGGATAGCTCTAAGGGCACTTATAACCCTTTGCCCTATGTCAGCACCACAGAACATGGACAACTCCTTGGCACGTGGTCCCTAAAACCAACTCCGATCCCGAATCAGCACTGTGGCCTTGGGGACAGCTCCCAGTGGAGACCGTTCCCCACTGCCTGTTTCTTTGTCCTCCCCAGGGGGGCTGTCAGTCAGCACCACAAGCACGTGGACGGCGCTCACTCCCGGCCTCTGCTAGTCAGCTTGCAGGGGAGAGAGGGGGGCCTGTGGTTATCAGATTCCCTGACCTCAGCTACCCAATCCCTCCCAGCACCCACCTCCATCCATCCATCAACACTTCATCCCCAGAGCCGGCTCCCTGGGCCCCAGCCCTCCACGGTCAGAGGTGAAGCCTGAAGACTCACCAAGGAGCCAGTGACCTGCTGTTGCTTATGGTCAGAGCACTGACATGGCAGAACCCTGTGCTTCATTATAGAAACCAGAAAAAAGGGTAGGAGCCTGGGCTGGTGGAAAGAGGGATGTGAGTGAGCCCTTAAGAGTGTCTCTGTGTGTGTGTTTGAGAGCTGGCTCTGCCGCCCTCGCCCCTCCAACCAAAGACCTATGCCAACCACTGCACTCTCTTTTTTCTGTTTCTCCTCTGGAAAACGATAGTGCGGCAATACCCGTGTCATAGGGTTGTTGTGAAGGATTAAATGAGATAACAAACGTGGAACGCATAGAATGGTACTGGGCACATAGCAGGTATGATCCAAGTGTTGCTGTTACCATTTTTTGTCCTTCCTTCAGGCCTCTGCTTGTAATCCACGGGGACAAAGCTGGAGGTAGGAGAGAAGGAGGCAGATGAAGACAGGAGGGGACAGTGTCACTATAGCCAGTTAGGATCTGGAGGCTGGGGGCAGCCAGGGAAGTCATTGCATCTGTAAGGAGAGTTGGGCAGGGCGACAAATGAGGCTGGGGAGGTGGCCGAGACATTTGACTGAAACCAGAGGACACTGTCCAGAACAGCTGGTCCATCTTAGGCAGAGTCACCGTCCCCAGCCTTCTCACTGCATATCCCCTCTCTTGCAGGCCAAAGTGAAGTCTCCCCCAACACTTTTCTGCCTCAGCTAAGCTTTCTTGCCTCGGTATGCTGATGACTTTACTGTTTTTGCTTCACTGGAAAACTCTCCTTTTTAAAGGGAAGATTTCTAAACAAGGAGCACATAAAGGGTACGAATCTTGGAAGGCAGGCACTGCCGTGCAGAGGCTGAGGGGGGCGGGCAGTGGATGTCAAAGGCACCAGGTGAATCCTCATCAGCTTGTGACTCCCAGGTTCTAGGGCATTTCTCTCTCCTTAGGCCTCCAGCCAAGCAGGAGTTGGCTTGCAACTAGGATGGTGCTCTACTGGGTATGGCAGGGCAGCAAGGAGGCTTGGGGAAGTGCGTGTGCCCTTAGAAGCAAGTATCAGGTGACGGGAGAATCCTTGAGGATGGCGCTAAAATGGCCCTTTAAGACTGAGTGTCTGTCCGATCCCCCTCTCACTTTATAGGATAGGAAACTGAGGCACAGGGAAGAAGGCACTGGTCCGAGGCCATACCGTGAGTTGGTGAAAGGCATTGGGACACAGAGGAAACACAGAGGCTTTGGACTCAAGCAGGCGTATTTAAACTATGCCAGGTCCCATCTGTATGGCATTGGCCATCTGTAACCCTCTGAGCCCCAGCTTTCTTGCCTGTAAAATAGGGACAGTGATACCACACAGCCCATGGACGCGTGTGCTAAACAATCTCTATTAATAGTAGTGGTTAAGCCGAGATTGGGACTCAGCAGATCTGGTTCCCAGGCAAGTGCCATTTGGATTACATCCTCCCAAAATCTGAAGCAAAAGGTGTGCAGGAATCATTCAACTTGGTCTGCAGAGCCTGACCATGGGGTTTCGGGGGGACTCTGTGTGGCAAAGTGAGCATACCTTCAACAGCTAGAAGGAGGGTCTGTGCACCTCCCTTGCTCTCTTCAGAATCCCAGTGCTTGGGGCAAGGCCTGAGATGCAGCTTTTTATTGGAGAGGTGGATGGATGGATGGATGGATGGACGGACAGATGGATGGACAAATGGATAGATGGATGGATGGGTGAGTGGATGAGTGGGTATGTAAGACGCCTAGAGGACCAGAAATGTGGGGGTTTTCCTACCATGTAACATTGGAAACTCCTTTGGAGAACGGGGGAAGTGGAGAGAGTTGACCCTGCTGGGCAGCTAAGGGCCGGGGACCTCCCCTCCCTTGAGGCAGGCAGGAGAGTGAGAAGCTATGTGAGACACCTTGAGTGCCTAGTAGCTCACCCCCTGGCCCTGCTTCCGCCATCTGTGCCTTAGAGGCTGATGCGTGCCTGCTTCTGTGGGATATATAAATATATACATATACATATATATTTTTTTTTTTTAGATTTTCCTTTTCTGGTTAACAGGATAGGAGTTTTCTAAAAATAGCACTAAACTCGCCTCTGAGGTATTCATTTTCAGTTCCCTTCCTCTTTCCCCGTTCTCTCTCCTTGACTGTGAGAATTCAAAGCCGAGACTGTCATTGTCAGCTTTGATGCACACACATGCATGCACACACACAGATCGTGGGGCTTGCACACTCAGAGGCGGGCATGGGCACACACATCTCTGGCTCACTCACACTCACAGATACTCACTCATCCTGACGTACTCCCGTGGACCTGCACAGCACATCTTGTCCTTCAGGATCGCCCAGAGTCAGTACACATCTGCTGACACACCACAGGTACCCTCTGACACACACACACACACACACATACACACACACGGAACATTCCCTCCCCCAGAGAAGGGCAGCTAAGACAATGGCTACAACCCTTTGACTCTCCCAGTGAGGCTGAGGGAAGAGCAGTTGTCCCTCTGCCCCCAGCTGCCTGGCTGAGGTCACCCGTTTCCCCGGTCAGCACCGAGGAGGGTCCCCTCAGCTGGGGCGGGGCAGGGTGGGGACCACAGAAAGGCCAGAATTTGCATCCAGGAGAGGAAGGAAAATGTCCTGCCTGTGGGGATTACTCAGTCAGGACCAGAGCAGAGGAGAGGCTAGCCCTGTAAGCTGTGCCTACAAACTGGGACCCTCCCCAGCCTTCCAAGCGGTGCTGGGAGCCTTGTGGGGATGGCACGGTTGGCCTGAGCCCCGTGTTCAGGACAGTAGCGTGGGGGACAGTCTGAGTGAGCTGAGAGCAGAGGGAAGGGGCGAGTTAAGTTACCATCAGAAGAACAGTCCCTGTTGAACAAGTCTTACGCTATGTCAGGAACTGCTCTAAGCTCTAACTCAGGTAGTCCTCGCAAAGCCCTGTGCGCGAGGGAGGCGTTCGGGGAAGAGGGGATGGAGGCCCAGGGAGGGGCTAAGACCTTGCCCCCCCGACTCCACCCCCATCACAAAACTACCAAATGGCAGCATCAGGCCTCGTCATCAGGGATCTCCAGACAGGGCCTGTGTCCCCACATCTGTCACTGGTGCCAGGGCCGATTCAAAGTAAAAGGTGACTTTATAAATACGTATTAAGATGGCATTTAAATTCAGCACGTCTGAAAACAGAAGGATTCGGCATCGGAAAATTATTTTTAGCACGTAATTCATTTGCGATGTCCCATCCTTCAATTAGGATTTGAAAAGCTGATGGTTTAGGTTTTGGGGTGTTTTTTTAAAAACCTTCCTTCGAAAGATAGATCTCTTCTTTGTTAAATTAACTCCAAAAAAAAAAAAAAAATCCATTGCTCCTTCCTCTGCCAGAGTCTCTCCTGGCAAAGACTTTTTATTAAGGTGCCCCTAACCTATTCTTGAGTCACTGAAATGTAACAATACAGAGTCATTTAAATGCTAATAAGATGAAACCGAAATGCATAAACCCAATATTGTCAGAACATTCATTCTGAATTCTGAAGGGGCTGGCGCATCAGAGCCTGAAGGGACCCCAGAGAACACTAGTCCAATCTCTTCGGTTTCCACATGGGAAACTGAGGCCCAGGGAGGAAAGGGACTTGGTCAAGGTCACACAGCAGGAGCTTGGAAAACAGGGAGGGGCTTTTCAGTGGGCTGTGACCGCGGTTGGCTGTGTGACCCCTAGTTATGTTGCTCAACCTCTCTGGGCCCAGGACTGGCTGCCCAGACATCTTCCCTGCCCAGGCACATGTCTTAGCTCGGGTTGCTATAACAGAATACCATAGGCTGTGTGGCTTCAACAACAGAAATTTATTTTTCATAGTGCTGGAGGTTGGGAAGTCCAAGATCAAGGTACCAGCAGATTCAGTTCCTGGTGAGAACCCACTTCCTGGATTACAGATGGCCATCTTCTCACTGTCCTCACACGACCAAGAAAGATCATCTCTCTCATGTCTCTTTTTTATAAGAAGACTAATCCCATTTGTGAGGGTTCCACCCTCATGTCCTAATTACCTCCCAAAGGCCCCACCTCCAAATATCATCACACTGGGGATTAGGGCTTCAACATATGAATTTGGGGCAGGGGGACACATTCAGTCCATAGCAGCCTGTGTGCCCATTAATTAGGACAGGGGTGACTGTCAGTGTGGTATTAAGAGCTGGCTGCGAATGAACCTCATCTCAGCCTCGAGGGAGGTGCACTTGCTAATAACTGGGTGCGTAGGTAGGAGGGAGGCTGGGGGAGATGCAGAAGCCAGCACTGTAGAGTATCTGCTCCAGGCCAGGAGCCACACAGAGACCCACACGTAAGGGCCTCAGTCGATCCTTACAGCAGCCTGTAAGACAGATGGGTCAACCTCACTGGGCAGATGAGGCCCAGAAAGGTTAGGTGACTTCTCCAAAGTCACACAGCCCATTTTCCTGCAGGGGAAGAAAATTCAATACTCATGTTAAAAGGAAAAATCTTCTCTGATACCCTGGGCCAGGTCACATCTTCCTGCTCTGGACATGCACAGCACCTGGGACTCCCTCTCATGGCAAACCCATCATATTATGGAGGTCACTCATTTAATTGTCTCTCTTCCCCCTTGTCAGCACAAAGTAGGTGCACACAACACAATTAATGAATGCTTGGTTGGATGAATGGATGGATGAACATATGGGTAGATGGATGGATAGTTGGCTGAAATCATTGTTCATCTTAACACAATAGTCATTAAAATCACCAGTAGCCCATTAACTCATCCCTACTGTTGTCATCACAGATATAATTACTGCTAACGGTTCTCATAGCTCGTGCTGTCAGAGGTGTAATTATCAGTGCCTGTAAGACACGCCGCAGGTAGCAGGAAGAGAGATAGAAAACAGCACCTCGGGGTTAGAGAGTCCCTTGTGGTTTTTGCAAAGCACTTTCATTCACATACGGCACTTCATTTAAGCATTGTAAGAACCCCATGAGGGAGATGCACCAGGGAAGGCAGCAAAGCATCCTGATGAAGAGTATGTCTCTAGGTCCAGACTACCTGAGTTCAAATCCCAGCTCTGCCACTCGCTAACTCTGTGACCTTGGGCAAGTGACTTCACCTCTCTTGGCCTCAGTTTCCTCATATGTTCTAGGGAATAACAAGACTACCTGTCTCATAATGTGGTTGTATGGACTGGTAATCACAATAATTAGTGCTTACCATGCGCTTGGCTCAGTTCTTAGTATTTTGCATGAAATAATTCACTTAAGCCTCATAATACCTGTGAGGTAGATACTATTACTCCCCCTCCCTTTTTTTAAGGTAATGAAACTAAAGTTAATTGGCCTCCCAGTCTGTTGAGAGGTGGCAGAACTTGAACCCAGAGGCTGTGTCTTCTAGAGCCCCTCCGGTTAACCTCCACCAGCATCTCTACACACAGGCCTGCTTGGTCCCTGCCTCACCTGCTCCTCTCGGGGATATACCGTTGGGGTCAAAACTCACGGGTTATGGTGGTGGTGCATGCCCGGATGGCCAAGGACCCCCGAGTGTTCCTGCAGGACTGCGGGTGGCAATCCCAAGCACACGCTTTCTTTGGTGTCTCATGTCTCTACTTAAGGCATCAGGCCCATTTCAAGTTCTACTCCGTAAGATACCAGTTGGTCCCAGTGTGAAAATAAGGCTTCCTATTGCATCCTTGAGTGAAAGCGCCCTCCTGTGAGGTATGACAGGCTTCTCCTGTGGCTCCAGCACCCCCTGATCCAGGCTGGGAAGCCCTGTACCCCGGGTGGAAACTCACTGGATTTGAACATGGTTCACAATTAGTTCCCAGTAAACTGGGAAGTAGCAGGGGGACGGGGGAGAATGACTTATTTTACAGATGAAGAAACTGAGCCTCGGAAAAGTGAAGGGACTTGCCCAGGATCCCACAGCCAGGATTCAGGAGAGCTCGGATTTGAACCCAGATTGCTGTGATTTAGGATCCTGTGTTGGTCTTCCGAGAGAGAGGAGGGAGCGCCCCCTAGTGGGAGGGGAAAGAGCAATGGGCTGGCAGTCAGGAGATCCCAGCCCATCTCTGGGCTCCGTCCACTCTTGCTCTGTGTGTCTCTGGACAAGTTCCTTTCCCTCTCTGAGCTTCAGGTTCCTCACTGGGAAAATGAGATTAACCCTAAATTACCTCCAGCTCTAAAACTCTGTGCAAGGGGAAAGGATTGTGAAGGAAAGAGATGGGGCAGGGGAGGGGGGCACGAGGGAGGAGCTGAGGCTGGGGTGGGGCTCAGTCCCACCTTCCTGCCCCCACCTCTTCCCCCTCACTGTTCTGGGCCTAGGACGGCCAGCTTTCCGCGGCTGCTGGGCGGGGCCAGTCCCTGTGCCAGACCCAGCCGAGCTCAGCAGAGGCCCTTTGTCACCCAACGCTTGCCGGGGCCTTGGCCACCGGTGTTGGGTATCTGGGTGGATTGGGTTCTCTCCTGGCAGCTCCACAGATGCCACACTCCGGCAAGGGTGGCCAGGCGGGCAGGGAGTAGCCGGTGCTCCCTCCTCCTCCTGGGCTCCCCAAGGGCCGTGGCAGCCGCTGTCCGTGGTTCCGGACTCTGGGGCCCCAAGGTGAGGGTTCTGTGGACCCCGGCTCATTCTGGGGGCCACAGGGACATCCTGGTGAATATGCATGAGACGGACCCTCTGGCGAGGCTGAGGCACTTGATCAGTGTAGCTGTGGGCTGCGGGTGCAGGCGGGTTGCTTTCTCCCATCCCCAAGCCCGTGAGACTCGAGTGGGGAGAGCAGTGCGTGTCGGCAGATATAGGAGGCGTGGACAGAGGAAGCATCCACGCTGGGGGGTCTGGGAACTGTTACTTGGGGGCAGGGGGTTAGGCCCCTGATTGTGTGGGCATGGCATGTGCGTACACAGGGTTGTGAACACTGGTATTTTTGAGGGGAGGAGGTGGGGATGTTAAGATGACGCCTGTAAATGTGACTACGTGTGACAGTGTGCATGGTGGGGAGGAGTGTCCGCCAGCATGTGTGTGAAGGGGGGCCCTGTGTTGGTGTGTGTGTATGGCAGTGGGTGGGCCCTAAAAGTAGGCAGGTGGGGTGTTGCACCCCGAGCGGCATGTCACAGGGTGTGTGTACACCGGGGTTCGTATCACGAAGTCATTGTGTCCATAGTGGACAATTACGGGGTTAGCATGTGTTATGAGGGTGCATCAGGCTATGCCGGGGGGGGGTGGTATAGCATGGAGGGCCTAGTGGGTGTCAGTACGTTTGGATTTGCAGTGTGTGCCGGTGCGCGATGGGGTACTGTACGAACATCCACGTCCAGGTATGTGTATGTGCGGTGGGTGTTATTTGGGTGGGGGGCGTGTGTGTAGCACCTGCAAGCCGGGCCTTCCTGGGTACCTGTCGCATGCGGCCTCCAGTGCCTGACCCCTGTCACCACCCTCTGCTTGCCCCTGCAGGAGCCACCGCCCCTGACCATGTAGATGCCAGCTCCAGGGAGCAGCATGGGCCCCGCTGAATGGAGACTCCTGGGTCTACAGCCCTGAGCCCCTCCGGCCCCTGGACCTTGCCCCACGCCCGGGGACGCCCCTCAGAGCCCACCGCCGCTGTCGCCAGCCCACCTCGGCTGCCCCCTGGGGTCAGCTGCCAGGAGCCACAGCCGTCCAGTGAGGTTGTGCTGCGGACAGCCACGCGGAGCCATCGCCTGGCCGCCTCCTGTCCAGCACTGACCCTCGGGCCCACCCCGAGCGGGGACTGCGGCAGACATGGGTGACATGACCAACAGTGACTTTTACTCCAAAAACCAAAGAAATGAGTCGAGCCATGGGGGCGAGTTTGGGTGCACGATGGAGGAGCTGCGCTCCCTCATGGAGCTGCGGGGCACCGAGGCCGTGGTCAAGATCAAGGAGACCTACGGGGACACTGACACCATCTGCCGGCGCCTCAAAACCTCACCTGTCGAAGGTAGGTGCACAAGGCTCAAACACGGGGTTTGAATTCAGGGCTCAGTCAGACCCTGGGCTCCCTTATCCAGGCCCCAGGAACCCCCTCGTCTGGGCTTGAGCATGGAACCAATGATTCAATTCCAGCTCCCCAGCCCCTGCTGCTGGGCTGGGTCATGTCCGACTCATCCAAATCCAGACTCTGACTGGGGATCCCTAGGTCTCTGGGGCAGCCGTGGAGCTGCTGGGAAGACAGGGCAGGCAGGAAGATGGGCTGTCACGGGAAAGGTGACAGATGCCCTTGTGTGTCTTGCCCTGGAGATGGGCATGGGGCTTTCTTACAACTGCCAAAATGAGCAGGCCTGCGATCTCCAGACAGGGAAGGTTTCAGCTTTCTGGAGGGGACCAAAGCCATGTCATCTGCCACAAGGCGGAGAGGAAAGGCACCAGCCCAGCTTGGGCACCAGAGCTCAGAGTTTGGGTTCCATCCCCACAGTTAGTTACCTTCCCCTCACCAGGAAGTAGAAAAGTTCCCTAAATAAACCCCAAAAGCACAGGTGTGAGGTACTCTGCCCTGGCACTCCCAGTCCTGCAACTTTGTGCAAAGAAGCTGCACTGAGCCTCAGTTTCTTCCTCTGGAGAATGGGGCCAGTACCTACCTCACAGTGCCTAGTGGAAGGCTGAGCATACAGTAGGTGCTCAATATGTGGCAGCCATTATTATTCTAAAGAGAGTGGATGACAACCCCTCCACCAGGCATAGACCACAGCCTGGGAGGCAGGCAGCATTTGAAGTCTCATCCCCACTGACAGACAAGAAACCTTTGGCTAGAGGTCCCTCCTACTCCATCTCCTAACTCCAGCCCCCATGCCCTGGGCACTGCTGGGCACTAACCCTGAAATGCATTTCCTGCAGAGGCTGCCTGTGGACCTAGCTGCTCAGCCAGGGCCAGACAGTCCATTGCTGTGCCGGCACCCACTGTGCCCTGCGGCGCCAGGGGTCAGCGTCCCTCTTCGTCTGGGGCCCTCTTCTCTTGGGTCAGGAGGAAAAGCTAAGACTGGTCCTTCTTCCCACATTCGCTGCTGTCTCTGATGTTTTGCCCACCTTGCTGAGTCTGGGCAGAAGTTTAGAAACACCTTTTTCTTTTTTGATATTGTTTGGTTTTGTTTTGGCGGGGAGGGTGGAAATAGGGGAAGCGTCGTTTCTTCCCTGCGTGATTCTAGCTCAGGGCTTGAGAACAGCCACGTGTGGCCCTGAGATGGGAGTGGGCTCAGCCTGGGGGGCTGCTGGGCCCCGGCCTCATGTGAACACCAATCTGTGGCAGAATGGCCCATGCTCACCTCCACCACCAGTTTGGCACACCTGACCTGCTAGGAGGCAGGGTTGTCCCAATGGTCTTTGCCTTTTGAATGGGACCAGGAGATTCTCTTGAGTCAGGAATTCTTAAGTGTCTCTGGACCCCAGACTCTGTGGAGAACCTGATGGAAGCTATGGCCTCTCCCTGCAGAAAAATAGTCAACTGTGTGCAACAGTGTGATCCACGCTACCAGCGTGTTCGCAGAGCCCCTCAAAGCCAGGCCCTGGACCCCAGGTTAAGAAATCCGCCCTCCCCTCCCACCTGACAGGCTCGGGGACCTGGGAAATCGAGTGGCTCACGGCCACGCTCCAGCGCTGGGGACAACAGGTGTGCACCTGAGGGCGGGAATCCTGTCCTGCTCCTCTCTGAACATCCAGCACCCAGCCTGGCGCCTGGCACAGAGGAGGGTGGATAACTGACCCATAAAACCCTGAGATGTGGCCACTGAGTCCCCAGCCCACAGAGAGCAGCTCTCAGACGGCTGAGCAGCCAGAACAGCAGATAATCCAGACCAAGTGCAGCAAGGACCCCAGGGATCGAGGAGAAATGAGATGGGTGGGCAGTGGAGGTTAGGGAAGGCTACCTGGAGGAGGAGGTGTTTGAACTTGGCTATGGGGGGAAGAGAAAGGAAAGCATGTGATGTGGCACAGAGCGACATTTCTTAGATAGAATTCCCCAGACTGCTGATGTGCTGCAAGAAGTTACATGAAAAGAAAAATAAAGGAGTCTTTGTTTTCTCATCTGTAAATTGGAAACGATAATGACAGCTCTGACTGTTGCTCTGTTGCCTGTCAGCTGTGTGCCTTTGAGGCTTTTGTCTGACCTCTCTGGGCCTTGGTTTTCTAATATTTCATGAGCATCAAGTGAGATCTCTCATGGGAAAGGTCCCTGAGAAGGAGGAAAGCCCATAGTAGGATAAACCAGAGCCCCTGCTGCATTGATCCCCTGAAGGATTTCCCAGGGTGCAGATGGAGCTGAAAGAGGTTTGGGGAAGGACAGAGGAGCGTAATGCTACTCTTGGACTTGGACTTGGACAACTTGGGTTCAAATCCCAGCTGTGTCATTTAACAGCTGTGTGATTCTGTGCAAGTTACTCAGCCTCTCTGTGCCTTAGTTTCCTCATCCGAAAAATGGGATAATAATAGTGACTACCTCATAGGGTTGTGGTGAGGCTAAAGTGAAGTAGCTTAGTACCCCGCCTACCAGGCACACGAACAGCTCTGTGTGTTAGGATTCAGCCCCAGAGACTAAACGCCTCCATTTCCCCATCAGTAACATGGGTTTTGAACATTGAGTGAGATCAGGCCAAGTTCCCAGCATAGAAGTCCTCAATCAACATCGGCTTTTGTTGTTTCCAATATGATTATCACTACTCTGGAAGAAGCAGTCACGTTCTCCGGAAACGGTGGAATCTGACTCTTCTGGAACACTGGCCAGTGTCCGAGCTGGTGCTACACATTTTACTAGGCTGTTCTGCATCCTTATCACCCACATTCCTGGAAGCAGGTGGTGTTACCCGTTTCACAGATGGGAAGCATGAGGGTTCAAGGTCACCACCATGGCTCACATCAGCGCAGACTTCGAACACAGCTGTGTCAGACACCACAGCCAGGTGTGCCCTCAGCCCCCAGCCACGCACATGTAACTAGGAACAGTCCTGCGAAGGTGCCCTCTGTCTGCCAAGGGTCTGAGGAGGGTGGAGCCACCAGGGCACTTTTCGTTTTCCCTCTCATGCTCAGCATTTGTCCTGCCCTGTTTAGCCCTCTTCTGACTCAGAGAAATGCTTGGCCTCCAGCCCCAGCCCCCAACTTCAAAGCCCTGTGGTCTGGAGGGTCCCAGCTCCAACCTGTCCCAGGGTCCCAGGTTGGCCATTCCCGACATCCCCTGCCCTAGTCTGCTGACGTCAGCAGGGAGCAGCCTCTGAGTCACACTCCCGGAAACTGCTCCAGGCCACGCATAACTTAGCCTTCCTGTTCACATCCAGCTAATTTTAGGCAAAAAGATCTCTGCAAGTGATAGAGGGGATCTGAAGCCATAGAAATCAACTCCCACCCGGGGCACCACCTGCTGCCCGCACAGGCCATGAGCTCAGCGCCCATGGTCTGGCAGTGTTGGATATTTCACTGGGCCATTGAGTGCCACTGCTTTCCTCTCCCACTGCTGGTTCTCTTCCATCCTGGTAATGCCCCTCCCTTCGTGCCCTCCACTGCTCCCTTCTTTTCACACCTGTCCAGCCTAGGACAGTAGAGCCCCTGAGACCCAGGTTTGAATCCTGACTGGCTTACTCCTCAAGGGACACTGGGAGAGTTCAGTGAATCCTCTCTGAGCCTCAGTTGTCTTATCTGTAAAATGGGCATAATAACACTACCTACCTCACAGGATGATGTGAGAAATAAATCAGGTCATCCACATGAAGGGCTTAGCACTGTGTGGCAGTCCCTAGACACTTACAAAATGGTGTTTGTTATCATTGTTATTATTATACCCAAGTATCTCTTTTTAAAAAAAAATCATGTTCTGGCCCCATCCCTGTACAAAAATTAGGCAATTAAATAAGATGGTGCCCAACAAAGGGTCAATGTGCTATCAGAGGAGGCTTCCCAGAGGAGGTGGCTTCGCATTGTCTGGAAAGATGGGTAGTGGGTGTTGGGGTGGCCTGTGAGCCCTGAGGCAGGAGCTGATTGTCATTCTCCACTGTGTCCCAGCACCTGCTGCAGTGCCTGGGACTCAAAAAGCATCAGCAGAATGAAGGAAGGGAGGGAGAAAGAAGAGGTGCGGGTGCTCAGTGCCCCCTCTCTGTGTAGTATGGAAGGCTGCAGCGTGGGGACAGGACACAGGATACCCTGCGTCACCCAGAGAACACTTAGCTTCGGTTCCCGGGAGCCCGGAGTGGCAGTGCCCTGAGCCACTCACTCGGCATGCATGGCTCTCGTCCTTCGCTCCTGACCCTGCACCACCGGCTGTCAGCAGGGGCAGCTCGAGAGGCCCTGCTGGGCGCTCCCTGAATTGCATATTTCATGGTGGGGGAGAAAGGGGACAAAGAAGACAGGGCAGCCGCAGGGTAAGGTGGGAACCGGATACATCGCAGTGTTGTGAAACGGAACCTCCAGTTAATTTTGTATGAATCCTATGGCCTGCCCAAGTCGGGGAGAGCGAGGGGCTGAGGGAGGACAGGAGAGCAGATCGTGGGAGATGGTACCCTGTGTGGCATGAACACGATGATGAACGAGACACCCCTCAGACCTGGCAGGGCCCACATTGCGCAGAGCCACCATTGCGCAGGCACGGGGCAGGGGGGAGGGGCACGAAGGCAGCGAAGGGGGTCTCCTGTTTGTCACTGTGACGCTCTATTTCCCCGTGTGCTCCGTCTCCCCAGGTATCTCTGGAGCCCTGAGAGGTCAACAGGGAAAGTGAGGCAGACACAGCTGTAGCAGTGTCGCAGGCAGGGTGGAGCCGGAGGGCCACTCAGACACAGGGTCCACGCAGGGAATTCATACCTGGCCAGAGATGAGGGAGGATGCCTCCCCCCACCAGCCCCTCCCCACCCCCGTCTTCATGTGAAGCAGCCCAGGACGATGTCAGGTGCGAGGCCTGGAGGAGCAAAGCTCCTCCAAGTATTTAAGAGGCTGAGGTAACCAACCACCTTCTCAAATACATGCAGGGGTGGAGGAGGGCCAGGCGTGAAGCCTGGGACGGCTTTCCAGCCTTGCCTCTGTCACTAAGTAGGTTCATGACCTCAGGCAAGATATTTAGACTGATAACTTCAGCTTTCTCATCTGTAGAATGGGAATTGTGCTACTTCACTCTCTGCCGTTTGGAGATAGTGCGTTGAAAGTGCTTTGAAGGTTTTCTACCAAACAGTCATCATCTTCCACTGAGTATTTCTATCTATTAGGATTCTATTTGATAGAAACCCATCTCAAACTGGCTTATGCAAAAAGGGGATTTTCTGGCTTGTGCAACTGAGAAGTCCAGGGATTGTTCTGGCCTCAGGCATGGCTGGATCCAGGGCCGCCAGTGCTGAGGAGGGCTTTGTCCATCCCTCTCCTGCTCTCTTCCACCTCCACCGTCCTCTGTATTGGCTTCATTCTCGGGCAGGCCTTCACCCCGTGAGGCCCCCAGCAGCCAAAGGCACCTCTTTCTCAGGGTTTCCCCCCTACTGGGTCACCTGGAGCCACTCTTGAACTAATCCCTGTGGCCAGAGGATGGAATAGGCTGATAGGCCAGACCAGGTCATGTGCTCACCCCAGAGGGGTGTGGTCCTACTATGTGCAGGGGAGGTATGGAGGAAGAGCAGGCATGCTGCATGCCCTTGAGGATGGGGAGAAAGGAGAGAATTGAGGAGGCAGGATTCAGGAGCACCAAATCTGGACTGATCGTAATGACACTGTCAATAATTACACCAGGGAAGCAGGCAGAAGCTGGGTCCGTCCGGGTGGACGGGGGTCTACGACTAGTGTCCCACCAGTGAAGGGGCCAACTCTGTGTCATGGTCAAGTCCTGGCTCCATTCTTATCCAGCTGTGGAACATTGGGCCAGTTATCTAACCTCTCTGTGCCTCAGTTTCCTCATCTGTGCCATGAGATTACAACAGTACCTCTTTCACAGGGTCGCTGTGAGGATCAGAGTAACACGTGTCAAGTGCTCAGTGCATGGCACATGGCAGGTGCTGTCTCAGTGTCAGCTGGGGACTCTGGGTGACTTGAAGGGACAGGTTGGGTTTAAATTAGTGGAGAAGAAAGAGGCAGCTTATCAGGGCAGATAATGGGCTTAAGCAACACGTGTGAGTCTATGGGTTTCAAAAACTGAGCGCCGTATTTGATTTGCAATGCTTATATTCCCTCCCCAGCCCCCAGCGCCACTGGGAAAAATAAATCCCTTAGAAGCACAGCTTTCTGCGAAAGTCCAATGAATCACGTGTAGATGCTTTCCAGAATGCCACCCGCACATCTTTCTGAATCATCAATAAAATAAACCCACGTGTTGATTGATTCGTGCTCTCCATCTTCCCAGGCTGGGGCAGCGGCGTCTATGCTGGGCAAACGGTTCTGCAGGCCTGGGGAGAATGCAGAACAGTTAGAGAAAGGGCCTGACCTGCCACTGACAGGGGGCTCCTGGGGGGTTCCAGCAGGACCAGAGGGACTGCACCTTCCTTGACCGATGCTGCTTGGCTTGGCCAGTGCTTCGTCATCAGGCACCCAGAGGGGGCATGGAGGATATGGGGTGGGGGGAGCATTTCAAGTAGGCCTCTCACTAGGCGGACCCACCATCCAAAAAGCCTGCATCTCAAAGCCACCTAGTGGCTGTAATTGACTGTGAGCAAACTTATCAGGGCCAGGTCCTTCCTTATATGGGCCTCACAGCAGCCCTGTGTGCAGGAAACCAAGGCTTAGGGAGGAAGATGGCCCTGATTTTTACTCTGAAGGCACCTTTGCTTTACAGAATGAATATGCCCTAAATGCTAAGGGCCTACTGTGTGCTCAGAAAAGAGAAGGAGTGGGAAGAGCACTGACTTGAGTTCCAGCTTACCCTCAGGGCCCTTGAGCAAGTCACTCCATCCCTCTGAGCCTCAGTTTCCCCATCTGTAAATGGTATGATAAGAATGCCCACCTTCCAGAACCAATGGATACAGGTGTTCAAGATTGTCCCATTTTTCCCCTGTTTCTGTCGTACTGAGCGGAGATGTAAGCTGACGCACATTCACGCATTGAACAAATGTGTGTTGTGCGCCTGCTATGTACAGGCTTGGGCCACCTTGTTCCCCTGGATTCCGTATGCTCCTCAGGCAGTATCTGTGTGACGTGGCTGAACATGGGACAGGTGGGAGGCCGGGACAGGGCAGCCTCCCAGGACATTCCCTCTTGGTCCAGGACAGAGGAACCCCTTCCTGACCCCCTTCTGCTCCAGAGCTCCCTAAAGATTCCCTGGAAAGGGGGGTGCAGAGCTGGGTTGTAAATCCCCCAGCCCTGAAGACTCTTTCCAGTCTAGCTGTGCTAGGGCTGCCAGCTGTGACCCCAGGTCCAGCTGTGACCCCAGTTCCAGCTGTGATACC
Source organism: Balaenoptera ricei (assembly GCF_028023285.1). Classification (NCBI taxonomy): domain Eukaryota; kingdom Metazoa; phylum Chordata; class Mammalia; order Artiodactyla; family Balaenopteridae; genus Balaenoptera; species Balaenoptera ricei. The sequence continues at coordinate 100,231,557 of NC_082649.1, read as the reverse complement.
AGGTACAGCTGTGATACACGGTCCAGCTGTGACCCCAGTTCCAGCTGTGATACCAGGTACAGCTGTGATACACGGTCCAGCTGTGACCCCAGTTCCAGCTGTGATACCAGGTACAGCTGTGATACACGGTTCAGCTGTGACCCCAGCTGTGATTCCAGGTACAGCTGTGATACACGGTCCAGCTGTGACCCCAGTTCCAGCTGTGATACCAGGTACAGCTGTGATACACGGTTCAGCTGTGACCCCAGCTGTGATACCAGGTACAGCTGTGATACACGGTCCAGCTGTGACCCCAGTTCCAGCTGTGATACCAGGTACAGCTGTGATACACGGTCCAGCTGTGACCCCAGTTCCAGCTGTGATACCAGGTACAGCTGTGATACACGGTCCAGCTGTGACCCCAGTTCCAGCTGTGATACCAGGTACAGCTGTGATACACGGTCCAGCTGTGATACACGGTCCAGCTGTGACCCCAGTTCCAGCTGTGATTCCAGGTACAGCTGTGATACACGGTTCAGCTGTGACCCCAGTTCCAGCTGTGATACCAGGTACAGCTGTGATACACGGTCCAGCTGTGACCCCAGTTCCAGCTGCGATACCAGGTACAGCTGTGATACACGGTCCAGCTGTGACCCCAGAGACTCATTAACACGTACTGAGTGCTCACACAAGGCCAGCTCTTCTGCTGAGGGTTCACGGCATCACCTCATTTAATCCACACAAACCCCTGTGAAACAGAAACTGTTTGTATCCCAGCTTCCCGATGAGGAAATCAGGGCTCAGGGCACCACCGCTAACAAGGGGCCCAGCCAGGACTGGTACCCAGACAGGCTGGCTGCCGAACGTGCCCTGAATCTACTGCCTCCCGTTGACAAGAGTAGCTCTACAGCAAGGGGGAGGGAGCTTCCGGGCAATGGAGGGAGCAGTCTCTGCCCGACTGGAGACAGAGTCAGGAGAGGCCTCCTCTGAGCCAGGTGTCAAAGGGCGGGGAGCAGTTGAGCACACAGCGATGGGGAAGAGAGCACGTTCTTAATGAGAGGAGCACCTGAGCAAAGGCCCTGGGGTTGGAGCCGGGACATGCATGGGGAGAAGTGAGGGATTCATCGTGCCTGGAGCCTAGGATGTATCTCAAAGGACAGAGGACTCCAGCCCACGGACTATGGATTGATTTTTGTAGGCTGGGTTTTAGCTGGTGTGTTCATGCAGTGTGTGCAGACTGTCAGCCTGGTGATTGTGTTTCTGTTTGTCTATGCTGTGCCGTCCGCGTGAGTGTGAAATGGGCCGTGAGCTCCATGAGGGCGAGGCATGAGTACAGCTCTGCTTCAGGGGCTGAGGAGCCAAAGACCTCGCTGAAGGCAGAGAGACTGCGGTTTGGGTGAGGTGGTTCTGATACTAGGTTCCCTGGGGTTCCCTGGAGGTGCCCCAGGGCACAGGGAGATGCTGAGTGGGGGGCTCTGGCCTTTCTGCTCCACCATGTAACAGAGCAGCTCTTTTTTTTTTTTTTTCTAATTTGTTTTGCATGGTAAAGCATCTGTTGAGATTTTTTTTTAAACAAAGAATTTTTTAAAAAGAAAAAAAAAATTGAAAACCTCTGGTACTAGAGAAAGCTACTGAACTGTAGTGTCTAAAAGCCTGGGTTGGAGCTCAGGTTCTATAAATTCTCAGTGCCTTGGTTTTTACATCTGTAAAATGGAGTGGGTAATATCCAGCCCCCAGGGTCCATACCGGTCTCTGGATTAAATGAGAAAACACACTCGGAGAGCCTGGCCCACAGTGGGGCCTCAGGAGGTTCATCTTGCAGCCACTCCACCCTAACCACGTTCTAGCCTCGTGCGTGGCCCACCCACCTGTGTTAGAGGACACACGGGGCTGCTAAGCCTCGAGTGGGGACCAATCTGACTCTTCCCCCTGTTGACTGAGACATCTCCAAGCCCCACCGCCAATGAAGAGGGCAGGTCTAGGAGTCTCTGGGGCTCCTCCAGGTCCTCAGGAACCACCGCCCCGCCAAGAGCAGTACAGACATCAAACTGGCCAAAGGGTGACTAACTCAGAGCCAGCCCCCAGATCCCTCTTCCCTTGAAAGACTATAACTTCATATCCTTGGGGTGTAGCTGAGGCCCCACCCCAGCCCTGCCCGGGGCAGTGCCCTCAGCCCCTTGCCCCAAGCCCCCGCCCAGCTTCCCTACCAGGCGGCTTCAGAGTCCTGCCCACACTGGCTTCCAAAGACCCATGGGGGGGTTCCCATGCAATAGGTCTGCCCTGGACACCAGTCTCTGGTTACTTCACCTCCCTGAGTCTCAGTTTCCTCATCTGTCAAGTGGGCTGAGGGGGGAGAGAGGCTGCTCGGTAACCACAGGCTACACCGTGTCTGGCGTTAGGGCGACCTCAGTTGTCCACCCAGCCCAGGTCCCACAAAGCGCAAGAGAGCTGAGGCCGCCTGTCCCTGCAGGCCTGCCTGTCACACGAGAGGCCCCCACAGGGCAGGTGAGTTACTTATACAGGCCCCCCCCTCTCCCCACAGCGATTATCTTACTCCTCCTGGCACAATCCTGGCCCTGCTGTGGTTTCAGACACACAGTTATTTATAGTCAGTGGAAATTAGGGCCTCTGCAGATGGTTCCCTCGTACCCACCTGCCAGTGTCAGCCTCCACCCCAAAGGGAGGCCCCCTAGAAATTTCTATGGCCCCAGCAAATGACCCCAGGCACCGTTTCTGAGCAGAGAAGACTCAGAGGCTCTTTCTACAGGATAACTTTGGAGAAGATGCCAGAGAGTTGAGAAGCAGAAGTGAGCCCTTCCCATGGGAGGATCTGGGAGGGCTGCATGGAGGAGGCTGTATTTGAGCAAGATGCTGAGAGATAGGCAGGGTTTGCAGTGGAGAAGGACACTCCACGTAGAGGGAAAAGTGTAGACAAAGGCACAGAGGCAAAGAAGGTTATGTAAAAGGAAGAGCCGATCATTCTGTTTGGTTATGGCTTGAAGGAGGGAACCACAGCAGTAGTGGTAATAATTAAGAGTAACTGAGCATTGTAGATGCTCCAGACACTGTTCTAAGAGTTTTACGCACATCATCACCTCATTTGATCCTCCTGACAACCCTATGGAGTAGGTGCTAGTAGTATCCCCATTTTTACAAATAAAGAACCTGAGGCGCAGAGAAATTAAATCACTTGCCCGTGGTCACACAGCTAATGAGTGGAATTCCAGAGTCCATACTAGGACTCCAAATGTTAAGGCACAAAGTTTGGGCTTAAATTAAGAGGCAGAAGGGAGGCCTTGAAGGTTCTCGAGCAGAGGAGCAGTGCGGCTAGGACGATTGGTCTGGCAACCGTGAGTATGGGTTGGATGGGGAGATACCCCAGGAAATAAAGCCAGTGAGGAGGGAAGGGCAGGCATCCAAAAGAGAGGGCTGGACCCAGCCGGGGATGGTGATGAAGAGGAGGGCGCACCATACAGCAGGACATAGCCTGTGATAGACGGTCAAGGGCGAGAGTGTCATGCAGACTCGGTTTCCAAGACAGCAGCTGGCCGCTTGTGGTGGAGACGGGCCAGCAAGGAGAGGAGCAAGGCTGGGGTGAAATGAGAGGTCTCTGCTGGGCACTGTGCATCCTCAGGGCCCGGGGGATAGGAAGGCAGGCCCGGAGGCAGAACATCTAGATGACAAAGACACCTACAGAGAAGTCCTGTCTCTGCTAACAAGTCCCAAACCTGCATGGGGGGAGGGCAGAGATCTGGGCCTGTGCTGTTCACTGCTGTATACTAGTGCCTGGAACAGTACCCGGCAGAGAGTACAGTCAATAAACGTGCAGGAATGAATTCACCTGGGGTGCTCATCAAGCACAGGTCCTTAGGGAACACCAGCTGCTAAGGGAGCAGGCAACCAGCAAAGCAGGAGAAGTCAGAGATGTAGAAGGAGAGTGTCACCTGCAGGTAGGGTGTGATCAGGGTGTCTGACACTGGATAGGCAATCAGTTAGTAAGGGTTGCCAGGAGGGGTCCAAGGAGGATAATGAAGGATTAATAGCCCCAGGGACAGGCTGCTGCATGAGATCTTGGGAAACCTCTGCTGGACAAAATACAGTAAGTCCCCTACATACGAACATTCAAGTTGCAAACTTTCAAAGATGTGAACGTGCCCCTGTATGCCAGCTGTTGTACTGTACTACTGTAATTTTCAAGGTACTGTACTGTAAGATTAAAAACTTTTTATTTTTTGTTTTTTATGTATTATTTGTGTGAAAAGTGTTATAAACCTATTACAGTACAGTACTATATAGCTAAGTGTGTTAGTTGGGTACCTAGGCTAACTTTGTCGGACTTACAAACAAATTGGGCTTACGAATGCACTCTCAGAATGGAACTTGTTCATATGTAGGGGACTTACTGTAGCAGAATAGAACATTCCCTGGGGCTGCCCCAACACTCAGCAGCTCAGTCGGGTCAAGGCAGATGGGACAATAGCCTGAGGGACTCGCAAACCTGTGGGACCACAGGTCTGGAGTGGCTCTCAGGGAACATCTCAGCCAGCAATCCCAGGGTGCACTGAGGCCCAGGAGGGAAGGGACCTGCCCAGGTGTACCGTGGGTGAGGTCCTGACCCAGGGCCGGGGCCCCCGAGTCATCCCTGCACATGGTGAAGGGGGCAGACGTCCCTCTTCCCTGCCCCCATTGCAGCCTCCTCACCTCCCCGCAAAACCTCAGCTCTCATTCATCCCTGCCCTGCTGCTGTATGCATTTCCAGGGGCCGCCATGACGAAGGACCACAAACTGAGTGGCTTAAACAACAGAAACGTATTGTCTCACCATTCTGAAGGCTGGAAGTCTGAGATCGAGGTGTCGGCAGGGTTGGTTCCTTCTGAGGGCTGTGAGGGAAGGGTCTGTCCCAGGCTTCTCTTCTTACCTTGTAGGTGATCGTCCTCTCCCTGTGTCTTCACATCGTCTTCCCTCTGTGTGTGTCTGTCTCTGACTGCAAATTTCCTCTACGTAAGGACACCAGTCATACTGGAGTAGGGCTCACCCTCAAGACCTCATCTTAACTTAGCAACTACTCACCTCTGCAGTGACTCTATATGGTCACATTCTGAGGTTCTGCGGCTTAGGACTTCAGCATATGGACTGGGGCGGGGGGCATAATCCACCCAGAACATTCTCCCTTGAGACAATCACTTCTATGCTTGGAGCCACGGTTTCTCTCCTGTAAAGTGGGGATGTACAGGGGGACAGATGAGGACTGTGGTGAGGGCAGACGAGCTCCCTTCCATGTGAACACGTATGTCTCCGAGAGCCCATCACACAGTGGGCATTAGGAAGCAGCGATACAGCCTAAGCGTTCAGCAGCAGGCGTCCTGGGTCTGATCCCAGCTGTGCCGCTTACTTACCAGCTGTGTTGTGCGAAGCAAATGACTTGACCTCTCAGAACCTGTCTACTCATCTGTGAAACAGTACTTGCTTGTGATCCGTTGTAGGGAACAAATGAGCTGCTGTGAGTAAGAACACACAGTTCAGTGCAGGAAGCCTGCAGGGAACGGAAACTGCCATTATTGTTATTATTGTTATCACTATCATCATCATTATTTACATATTATAGGTTCAAGACGCTGAGGCCCAGAGAGGGAAAGATCTTGCCCAAGCTCAACAGCCGTCTGGCACAAAACCAAATGAGAACTCAGGTCTCCTGACCCGCAGTCCCAGCTTTTTTTAACCACATCCCTGTGTGATATTTTTTTAAAGTAATTCCTGAATGCCTAACGTTAGGAAAGCAATTAAGCCACCTTCAACTTCTCCATGTGCCTGATGGAACAATGTGGGAAATTGTTGTTACAGAGAACAAGAAGCAGTGTGGATGAGGCTCGTGATATAGTGCAGTGTGAAAAAAGCAGGGTGTAGCATGGTACATGGCAACAACTCCATAGAAACAGATGCAAGGAAAAAAGGCTGAAAAGAAACATCCAGAAAGTGCCGGGGTTGTGGTTACGGGTGAGATTAGGGGTGATGATTTTTCTCTCAGCTTCTCCTTCTGCACTGCTGGGGATGTTCTAAGGTGGGTCAGCTAAGGCATGCTGGTTGTAAGCAACAGAAGCCATCTGGGCAGCATACTGCAGATCTGAGGGCAGAACAGGTCCCCCTGTGTCAGAGCAGAGGCTGGAAAACCGAGGGAAATTGGGACGTGCAGGAACGGGTGGCAGGACTGACAGAACAAATGCGTCCTTGGGGAATGTGGGCGGGGGTGGGGGGGGGGTGGAACCTGCTCCAGCTGTCTTGGGTCCTTGTATTGCTCAAGATTCCAGGCAGCACTGTGCTGGCAGACGTTTAACATGCAGCCCTCTGGGTTGGGAGGGTGTCCTCGTATGTAGTGTGTGCTAATTTCCACGGTGGCTGCCCTGGGAGACAAGCATTTTCAGCCTCCCATCTCATAATAAAGAAACTGAGACTCAGAGAGGGCTCGCGTGGGGTTGCACAGTGAGTGGGTGACAGTTGGGACTTGTCCTTGGGTCTCCTCACTTTCCCCGTCCTGTGCCCCTTGCCCCACCTCTTTCCTTGCTGGGATGTGTTTGGAGGAATCACAGTGTCAGAAAAAGAGCTCCCTAGTCTATTAGAAGCTGGAGCTGTGAGCTGGGAGAGAGCCAAGTCCCAAGAAACCACTGAGTATTCATTGAGAAAAAGTGGTCACCAAACTGTTCCCATCCCAGAGAAGGAGGCATGTGGGGAAATCCTGGGCAAGCCCCACTGAAGGAAAAAAAAAAAAAAAATATATATATATATATATATATATATATATATATATATATATATCCCTGCAGAGGCAAACTGTGGAGTGCAGAGGGTAGCTTTGTAAATTACCACATTTTGGCTCAACTCCTAAAGGGCCAAAGTGTTTTCCTTCCACTTGATAGAGGCAGCTATAGGATATCTGGTGAGTGGGCAGGCACCATCCTAGACTTTTGTATCTTAAGCTTCCTGAGGACAAGGGCAGTCTCAATTGCCTCTGAAACCTCAGCACCTAGCGGGGATTCTGCATAAATGAAAATATGAGTGATGGTGACATGTGTAAGCATGCTAAGGGCTCCCTAGTCCACCTGCCCCAGCCAGAACCCCCAGCCCAGCTCAGCTTGAGCATCACGGAGATACCAGAAAATCTAACCCTGGCCAAAGCTGCCAGCAATGTCTCCACCACCTCCCGGTACATGCACCAGGCCAGCTTCCCTGCATTCCCACTGTTTCCTTACCTGAAAAGGTATGTCCTTTTCAACCCCACCTAGAGGTCAGGTCCCGGGGGGAGGGTGCCAGCCGGGAGAGGCTGTGATCTAACAGAGATGCATGTCCTGCTGCCCCCTTGCCAGCCTCAAGGACGCATGAGCTGGCATGAAGCTGCCAGCATCCTCTTGAAGTCCTGGGAGACCTAATTACCCAGACAAGGGGAAAGTGTTGAGTGAGTGAACGCTGGGGTTTGGAATAATCCGTTTTCTGACTGCTGCAGTTAATGTGAGGCCAGGCTGCAAAAGTGTCCCTGTGATGTTCTGACAATGGGCTTCCGGGACAGCTGGCTGTTTGATCTGGAACTGCCAGCTTTTCTGTCTCCCCCAAAGGTTTCCTAAATTGTCCTAACAATTACCATCTCGGGGAGCCAGCCGTGTTTCTGGCTTCGGCACAGTAACAAAGAAAGTGCAGCCACGATGTGGGAGGCTGATGGAGACCAGCCTTGGGGCTGCAGTGAGTTCCAGCCCCAAGGTTTCATTCTGAGCACTGGAGGATGGTGGGGACTGGGGAACGTACCTTTTATGTATGGCATCTCTTTTCAATATTGTTACCATTTTAGAGATGAGGAAACTGAGGTACCGTGTGCCAAGGTCATTTGCCAACAGGTTGCAGAGGTGACATCCGAACCCAGGCCCACCTGGCCCAAGTCCCCACTCTTCAGTGTGTTCTAGATGCCCTCAGATCTTAGATGTTTTTTTCCTATCTGCGGGTATTGCAATTTCAGAGCCTCTTGGGACACGTCCTGCCAGCTCTGTCCTGAAGTTTTGTCCCTGAAAAGTGCCAGGGATGATGACTTCATGCTAGCGTGTTTCTCAGTTAATGGATATTTTTACCTTCTGCTGTAAATATCTAAGAAAGAATTGCCTCCAGTCGATGCTGGACCAAGTAGTACGGAGTTGGAAGGTGTCAGCAGAAAAACCTAGAGTGGAACAAAAGGCTAGAAGTTCCCAAGCACCTATTAAGCTCCAGGCATCAGAAAGCTCTTTCATTTGTTCATTCATTCATTCATTCATTCAGTAGATGTTTCTTGAACGCTTACTATGTGCTGGACATAGTTCTAGGCCCTGGGGATAGATACAGCAGCGAATGAACCCAAAAATGTTACTGGCCTTGTGGGGCTTGTGTTTGAGTGTGGGTGGCAAGAAAAAAAGCCAAGTAAATGGAAAAATAATTGAGATCATCCATTGTAATAAGGGCTCTGGAGGAAATAAGCAAGGGCCTGGGGAGTAATGACAGAGAGATGTCTGAGATCCTGGGATCGGGAGGCAGAGAGGACCTGGAGAATGAAAGGAAGGCTGCCGTGTGGAATGAAGTGTGGACAGAGGCTTGGAGTGGGGGCCTGAGGGCAAGCCAGCGAGGGCTGGACAACCACAGGAGCTGCAGGAAGGCTGCGGGGTTTCCTCTCAAGTGGGGCAGCTGCCGGAGAGCTGAGAACAGGAGAGGGACATGATAACGTTATCTCGTTCATTCTTGCCAGGCCCTACAGAGCAGGTACCAAATCCGCACTCCAGAAGGTGAGGAGAGACCAAGGCACTGAGTGGATACGGCTCAGCCAGGGAGGAGGTGGTGACAGGGCCACTTTTTAAACCCAGACCTGGATGAGGATCTCTGCATCGCCCAGCCAGCCAGGGGTCAGCATGGCCAGAAACCCAGCTCTGGTCTCCTAGCACAGTGCCCTGTCTCCAAAGGTCTTGCTGCTTTGTTCTGTTCCTTTTGGTTTTGTTGCTGGGCCACGGGCTGAACAGAACTCAATGGAGTGTGATTTGAGGGTTCATCGGAAACATTTTGTTTCCCTGTATAATTACAAGCCGAGGCAGAGATGTGTGTTGCTGGTTGCTAGGCAACCAGGTGTGACCCAGTGAGTGGTGGGGGCGATGATTCTTCCCAGATGGCAGTGGCAGGTCCACCCACCCTCCCCTCTCCGTAACCCCTCAAGATCCAGACCCTCCCAGCCAGGCAGGAGAACCCCAGGGACTCATGATGAGGGGGACAAAATGCAAAGTAAGTGCTAACAGGAGAGGGTGACAACTCCAAACAAACATGAGATGAGTTCAGGCCCACAGGAAAAATAAAGAGAAGGACCTATGTAGGGAAAGCCCTTTATGACCATAATAGTGGCCCACACTTTTACCTTGTGCCAAATACTGTTCTAAGCCCATTAACAAACATTAACTCGTTGTATCTTCACAGCAAGCCTATGAGGCAGTTACTATCAAAATCCCCATTTTAAAGATGGGAAAACTGAAGCACCTGGGGGTTAACCTACCCATCCTGTAAGTGGCAGAGGCAGGCAGCCCGGCCCCAAGCCCAGTACCAAAGCAAATGGGTGGACGGCCTGTCTGAGAGATCAGATTGGTGGTCAGCGAGGAGAAACAGAACACATGAGAGATTTACTCAAAAACTGAAGTTGAATCAGTTCAGCTCGTATTGGGGCCCTACTGTGTGCTGGATAGTTTGCCTTATACAGAAATGAGGTAAAGATCTGGAGCTGGTGGAAAGGGAGTGGTGGCAAATAGACCCAAGCAGGCCATCGGAATATTTACCAGGGTGTGGTGGGTACTATGAGAGAAGAGAAAGATGCTGGGAGAGGGTGGCGTTGAGGCAGACCCCAGAGGAAAGGAGACAGACCCAGGCCTGGAAAAGGAACCAAAGGTAGAAGGAGAGGCATTTCAGGTGGCACTTTATCACCTGGAATTAGAATGAATTTTTTAGGTGTGTGTCCCCACCCCAGACTGCGAGCTCCTCAAAGCAGGAATAACATGGGCATTAAGGGAACTAATAACCTGGGCGGGGTTGTGAATTTCACATACCTTGGACTGGACTTATCTACCACAGGAAAACAGGACTGCATCAGCACCTGCAGGATTTGAAGCTGCAGGGCAAGTATTTGTTTTTGTGTCCTTAGGAGACAATACATATATGACATTTTGGATGCAGCGATCATGGAATGTTTATTTAATAAATATGTGAACAAAGAAGAAAGGGGAATAAAAGAATGAATAATCCCACTACTGGGCATATACCCTGAGAAAACCATAATTCAGAAAGAGTCATGTACCACAATGTTCATTGCAGCTCAGTTTACAATAGCCAGGACATGGAAGCAACCTACGTGTCCATCGACAGATGAATGGATAAAGAAGATGTGGCACATATATACAATGGAACATTACTCAGCCATAAAAAAAACGAAATTGAGTTATTTGTAGTGAGGTGGATGGACCTAAAGACTGTCATACAGAGTGAAGTAAGTCGGAAAGAGAAAAACAAATACTGTATGCTAGCACATATATATGGAAACTAAAAAAAAAAAAAATGGTTCTGAAGAACGTAGGGGCAGGACAGGAATAAAGACACAGATGTAGAGAATGGACTTGAGGACACAGGGAGGGGGAAGGGTAAGCTGGGACAAAGTGAGAGAGTGGCATGGACATATATACACTACCAAATGTAAAATAGATAGCTAGTGGGAAGCAGCTGCATAGCACAGGGAAATCAGCTCGGTGCTTTGTGACCACCTAGAGGGGTGGGTTAGGGAGGGTGGGAGGGAGACACAAGAGGGAGGGGATATGGGGATATATGTATACGTATAGCTGATTCACTTTGTTGTACAGCAGAAACTAACACACCATTGTAAAGCAATTATACTCCAATAAAGATATTAAAGAAGAAGTGAATGAATGAATGAGAGAGAGAGATTAGGCTTAACTGTTCAACAGGGGATGTTAGACACTACTTGTTGAACATTTAGAGCCATTGCAACTTCCAGAGTGGGGAAATAAATGTCTAATGGACACTTAAGGGGGATCAGAGCAGCATTCTCTGTGGGTCAGAGGGTGGTGGTTCTGGGAGGGAGATCCACCAAGGAGCCATTGCAGAAAGGGCCAAATGAGAGACGCTAGGGTCCCGAACTCAGGTGATGACCTCAAGAGTGAACAAGAAAGGTCAAACCCAAGAAATCCCAGGGAGGCTGGTCCATATGGTCTGAAGGAGGGATAGATTTGAAGGAAACGAAGAGCTTGGTCTTAGACCTCCTGAATTGGAGATGTAAATAAAACAACCAGTTGGGGCTACCTTGTGGGCCCCTTAACATCTTGGCCCAGTGATTGAAAGAGAAAGAGGACAGGATGAGAGACACCGTGAATACCTGAAACACAAGCCCCCACATCCTGAACCCACATCTGTGGCAGACATCACTAATCAATCCCCATGCTCAGACTCCTCAAATTCAACTCCAGGTAACCCCTGCTAATCAATCACAGTTGACTTGCAAGATGAAACTTATTTGTGGCCCCTGTCCTAGGGGTGGCAAGGGGAGCCTTCAGATTGGACCACTCTCTGAAAGCCAGAATAGAAGAAGAAAGGGGCTGATGAAGGAGCAGAGGTGGGAACAGGGAGGCCTCGAAGTTAAGGTCGGGTATAAACCACCTGAGGTCCAGATCAGAACCATGAATTTTCCGTCTGTAAGAAAGACTTTAAACACTTAAACTCCTTTTTTTTTTTAACATCTTTATTGGAGTATAATTGTTTTACAATGGTGTGTTAGTTTCTGCTGTATAACAAAGTGAATCAGCTATGTATATATATATATATATACATATATCCCCATATCTCCTCCCTCTTGCATCTCCCTCCCACTCTCCCTATCCCACCCCTCTAGGTGGACACAAAGCACCGAGCTGATCTCCCTGTGCTATGTGGCTGCTTCCCACTAGCTATCTATTTTACATTTGGTAGTGTATATATGTCCATGCCACTCTCTCACTTTGTCCCAGCTTACCCTTCCCCCTCCCCGTGTCCTCAAGTCCATTCTCTACATCTGTGTCTTTATTCCTGTCCTGCCCCTACGTTCTTCAGAACCATTTTTTTTTTTTTTAGTTTCCATATATATGTGTTAGCCTACAGTATTTGTTTTTCTCTTTCCAACTTACTCCACTGTGTATGACAATCTTTAGGTCCATCCACCTCACTACAAATAAATGAATTTTGTTTTTTTTATGGCTGAGTAATATTCCATTGTATATATGTGCCACATCTTCTTTATCCATTCACCTGTCGATGGACACGTAGGTTGCTTCCATGTCCTGGCTATTGTAAATTGAGCTGCAATGAACATTGTGGTACACGACTCTTTTTGAATTATGGTTTTCTCAGGGTATATGCCCAGTAGTGGGATTGCTGGGTTGTGTGGTAGTTCTATCTTTATAAACACTTAAACTCTTTAAGAGTTTTTTTTTTAAGGAACCCTTTTTTTTTTATTCTTTTTTATCCACTCTGTATATCTTTTTTTTTTTAATCAGTCATCAATTTTATACATATCAGTGTATACATGTCAATCCCAATCGCCCAATTCAGCACACCACCATCCCCACCCCACCGCGGTTTTCCCCCCTTGGTGTCCATACGTTTGTTCTCTACATCTGTGTCTCAACTTCTGCCCTGCAAACCGGTTCATCTGTACCATTTTTCTAGGTTCCACATACATGCGTTAATATATGATATTTGTTTTTCTCTTTCTGACTTACTTCACTCTGTATGACAGTCTCTAGATCCATCCACATCTCAAGAAATGACTCAATTTCGTTCCTTTTTATGGCTGAGTAATATTCCATTGTATATATGTACCACAACTTCTTTATCCATTCGTCTGTCGATGGGCATTTAGGTTGCTTCCATGACCTGGCTATTGTAAATAATGCTGCAGTGAACATTGGGGTGCATGTGTCTTTTTGAATTATGGTTTTCTCTGGGTATATGCCCAGTAGTGGGATTACTGGGTCATATGGTAGTTCTATTTTTAGTTCTTTAAGGAACCTGCATATTGTTCTCCATAGTGGCTGTATCAATTTACATTCCCACCAACAGTGCAAGAGGGTTCCCTTTTCTCCACACCTTCTCCAGCATTTGTTGTTTGTAGATTTTCTGATGATGCCCATTCTAACTGGTATGAGGTGATACCTCACTGTAGTTTTGATTTGCATTTCTCTAATAATTAGTGATGTTGAGCATCTTTTCATGTGCTTCTTGGCCATCTGTATGTCTTCTTTGGAGAAATGTCTATTTAGGTCTTCCGCCCATTTTTAGATTGGGTTGTTTGTTTCTTTAATATTGAGCTGAATGAGCTGTTTATATATTTTGGAGATTAATCCTTTGTCCGTTTATTCGTTTGCAAATATTTTCTCCCATTCTGAGGGTTGTGTTTTCGTCTTGTTTATGGTTTAAGGAACCCTTTTTTAAGCAAAATCACTCAGCTATTATTATTCATTCATTCCAGTTAGTGAAAAAGCATCCATTCTTATGAAGAATAATATTCTGAGGGTACAGTTTGATAACTTTCCTGAGAAGCCTAACTATTCTCAACTGACTTCAGTTTTATTGTTCGGTGAAGACTCTAGGGAGCGTGCTTCTCTCCTACTGTGGGCTCTGTGGCCTGCCCGCCATTCATGCCATGCCTGTTTCATGAGCACTTACTATGTGCTGGGCTCTATTCGAAGTAACAGGACAGTCTCCACCAGGGAGCTTACAGCCTGGCAGACTAGGGCAAGAGCTGGCCTCAGAGCCATCTATGGCTTCACAGGTGACTGGCCCCGGCGACCCTTCCTCCTTCACAGCCAGCTTAACAGCTAGAAAAAAGAGAGAGTGTTCTGTCACCTTCCAGTTATCAAGAAAGCATGATAGTCGACCTGCCAGCATCCCTGCCCCCAACCTGGCAGGAGCAGGGGCATGGCTGGTCAGCAGAGTAACCGTCCCTCCACCCCCAGAGGAGGGTGGACTCACCTCCCAGCAGGACCAGCACCGCGGGGCAGGCCGGGGACCTGTGGGCCCTCAAGCCTCACAAGAACCAGGTTCCTAAAAGCAGGCACACAGAACTTCTCTAGCGCTCAGAGTTAGCAAAACTACAGAAACAGCTTGCTAAAGTAGGTGCACTGTCCCAAAGCAACGCACTTCTAAATAAAACACTTCAGAGAGAATGTGGCAGGTTTCTAGAGAGAGACATCACTGGGTTTTGCCGCTAATCAGGAGATGGATGTGGTGACGACCATGTCTGCTCCAGCTGGAGTCCCTGAGTGTGTTTTCCCGGCGATCACCGTGCTCTTGGTATTAGCGTGAGGCTGGGTCCATGAAGCATCTTTATCAAGCCCACTGCTGCACCCGCCGCCATGCCAGGCCCCTGAGTGAGGGGACGGGAAGTGCCCTGCCCCTGAAATGAAAGCGGTGCTGACCCTTCTCTGTTGCACGGGCAGCGACAGAGGTGGCCTTTGTCAAGTTACTGGAGAGACACACAAAACATTTAACTACAAAAGAACGCCCAGCAATGTGCAGCGAAGCATCAACATCAGTGATAGATTCCTGGCGCAAACGCTTAGCTGGTCCCGAAAGAGCCTGTGTCACAGAGCACAGCCTACATCGTAGAACAGCAGGGGAATGGGGTCTTGGCATCTCGAGACCTGGTTTCTAGTCCTGGTTATGCTGCTAATGGCTTCATGCGCTCGAACAAGTCACTTCACCTCCCCAAGCCTCAGTTTCCTCCTCCATGGAGTGTGCAAAGGCTATTGGCTTCTGTAGTTGAAGTCCTTTAACCTGTACATGTAGGGAATAATTCTCAGTGCACACACTATACTAAGCACTCTATGCCAGGCATTGCCTCACATAACCCTCTCATCAGCCCTCTGGGGTCTGCAGGATCTCCCCTTTTTATAGCCCAAGAGGCCCAGAGAAGGTGAGTGACTTGTCGCAGGTCACACAGCTGTGGAAAGTGGTACAGCCAGAGCCATGGTTAGTTGTTGGAGGCTGTGACCACACAGTTCTAAGCCCAGAGGATCCAAATTAAGTGCATATCTCACCTGCCCCTGGAAGATTATGAGGCCATGTATGGCAACAGCACTACACAGTTAGGCCCCCAGGTGGGTGTAGAAAAGCCAGGGAGGGTGGGAAGTGACATTTCTGCTCACCAGTGTGTGACTGGTGCTTGGTGGGATGCTGGTGCAGGGAGGTGCACAGTCACAGTTTACTGAATGAATAAATGAATGAACGAACGAACGAATGAGGCCACACACGTACTAGTTCAGAACAGGACTCAAGCCGGCTTCCCTGGGTTCAGTTCTAGCTCTGTCACTTCCTAGTTGTGTGTAAAATGGGGTGATAATAGCATCTCCTGCAAGGAGCCACTTGGAGGATTAAATGAGTTTGTACATGTGAACGCAGTTAGCACAGAACCTGGCACGGAGTAAACACTAAGTGTTGCCTGTGATGATGGTGAGGACGAGTGATTTAACCAGAGGGTTGCATATCTATGTTGTGATTGAGCATTAGAGCTATTGCCCCAAGTGTTTTCACAGCCAGTGATCCCCCCTCCCTTCTTCTCCCCCTTTCTTGCTCCCTCCCCCTCTCTCTCCCTCCCTCTGTTTTTCCTCCACAAGCATACAGTGAGTGTTTCCTGTGTGCCAGCCATAACCGAGGACACAAAATGAAATGACACAGGTCTTGCCTTTCAGGAGCTCAAAATTAAGTAATCGCAGGAGTCAGTTAAAATACCACTTAATACCGCCATAAAAAAAAATGAAATTGAGTTATTTGTAGTGGGGTCGATGGACACAGAGTCTGTCATACAGAGCAAAGTAAGTCAGAAAGAGAAAAACAAATACCATATGCTAACACATATATATGGACTCTTAAAAAAAAAAAAAAAAAAAGGTTCTGAAGAACCTAGGGGCAGAACAGGAATAAAGACGCAGACATAGAGGGTGGACTTGGGGACACGGGGAGGGGAAGGGGTGGGCTGGGACGGGGTGAGAGAGTGGCATGGACTTATAAATACTGCCAAGTGTGAAATGGATAGCTAGTGGGAAGCAGCCACATAGCACGGGAGATCAGCTCGGTGCTTTGTGACCACCTAGAGGGGTGGGATAGGGAGGGTGGGAGGGAGACGCAAGAGGGAGGAGATATGGGGATATATGTATACATATAGCTGATTCACATTGTTATACAGCAGAGGCTGGCACACCATGGTAAAGCAATGATACTCCAATAAAGATGTTAAAAAAACAAACAAAAAATAAATAATAAAATACAAAGTACAAAATGTTCAGCCTTAAGGGTACAAATAGCATGATTTCAGAGAAGGGATAAATTACAATAAAAATATAGAACTGTCAAAAATAAAATACCACTTAATAACTCCCGTGGGGGATGAGCAGTGTAGAGGGGCCACTAGATCAGAGCGGGGCCAGTCAGGGGTGGCTTCCTGAGGAAGGCACAGTGACCCATCCCAGGAGGAGGAGGGCCAGAAGGGCGGCCAGGCAGGCAAACGGCCAGACAGAGAGAGCGCAGGCGCACTGGAGGTAGAGCAAGAGGAGATAAGAGGTTTTCCACCAAAGTGACATCATCGGTGGGCACCCTGTGCCCGGTGTGCCTCCGCACAGGGCAGGCTCGCCCCCTCCCCCGGTTGGCAGCACCTCCGCTGAGTGCGGGGACACAGGCTGACGGAGCAGCCTTAGAAGGCCCCTCGTAAAAGCTCAATGGTTTTATGAATGGATGATACGGTTACAAGACAAGTGTGCAGGAGGATCTCGGAATTTTTGAGCAAGCAGGGCCCTCAGAGGGCTAATCCCAGCCCCTCAGTTGAGAGGAAGCAGAGGCCCAGCGAGCTCACACGGCCAGAGATTGGAGGAAAATCAAGATGGGACGCCAGACCCCCGGCTTTCTCACGTGCTGACTCCCCAACGACCTGTCTTTGTTTGGGTTCCCCAAAAGCAGTGTGAGTCGAGGATGGGGTGCAGGTAGCGTGTCTGGGATACATCTCAGGAGTGAGAGAGCAAGGAGAGGAAAGCAGGGAAGAGAGAAACGCCGATGGGAGGTGTGCTGGTGAGCTGGTTACTGCTGCGGGCAACGGGGGCTCAGCCCCGCTGGACCTTTGCAGGGAGTGTGTGGGATGCACCTCAGAATTGTCCCTCTAAGGGTGCAAGCCTGGGGCATCTGACTCCCAGCTCCCGCTGGGTGTGGTCTGGGTAACTGCCGGCACTTCTGGGCCCTCTGCTTGGGGACACCCAGTGAACACCCAGCTACAGGAAGAGCCCTGAAGCAGAAGACAAATTCGGGGGGGGGGGCACATGGGGGTACGGCCAGTGTGCTCCAGAGCTGCCCACCACGGCTGCAGCTTGGAGTCACAGAGGACCAAGGGGCTGTGGCCCTGGACACAAAAACAAATGTCACAGCTCCTTAGCAGATAATAATAGTACCAATAATGATTTCCATTCATCAAGGTATTTCCCTGCACCAAGTGCAATGCTGCGTGCATTATGTACATCACCCGAGGAAATAGGTACCAGTTATCCCCCTCGCACAGATGAGGAAACCAAGGTCCAGGACTGTTTATGTAAATAACTTGGTTAAGGTCATATAGCTAGAAAGTGACAAAGCCAGAATTCAAACTCAGGTCTACCTGATTCCACAGACCTCCTTAAGCTTCCAGCCATACAGCCTTTCAGGTGTTCAGAACCTGCCAGGTGACCCAAGTGCAAGGAGCATGTCAGGGTTCAAGGCTCTGAAACATTCCTCTTCAGAGGAGGGAGAGTGCGGCTGTGGATGGCCCAGAGTGCGGATCCCTGAGCTCTCAAGGATTCGCCTTGGGGAGAGTCACTTTCTCCCCTCTCTGTGCCTCAGTTTCCTCATCTGTAAAATAGGGCTATCTATGATGCCTTTCCAGCCTCCCTCATGAGGATCAGCCTGGTTGGAAGAGCTTGCACTGGTTACATATGGTGAAGAGACCCAGGTTCATGTTCTGGGGGTCATGATACAGTGGTTCAGACGTAGACTCTAGATTCAGACAGATTTGGAGTTGCCCTCCGGAGGATAGGTTTCTTGACATCCCCATGCCTCAGTTTCCCCATCTGTAAAATGGGGATAACAAAATGCCATCACAGGGAAAACATGAGTATCATCACTGTTTTGAGGTTTAGGTATGCGAACTCAGGTCAGTCCCTGAACCTCTGTGAACCACGGTTTCCTCATCTGCAACATGGACCTCTTAACACATGCTCTGCAGAGTCGAGAGGCCCAAACAAGATCAGGGATGAGGACCCATTTCCTAAAATTTTTACAAGGGAGTTACTCTCTGCTTTCTGGGGTCTTCATGGGTGAAAACTGTCACACCACCATCCTCCTCCCCTGCTCCCATCTCTCCCATCCCCCCCAGAATTCTTTCATCCTGAGAGAGACTCTATTTCTAAGAGATGCCTCCTGGTCCTCAATAAAGCTGCCTTTTTGAAGAGTAGGAGAAGCTACTATCACAGAAATGAAGGCCTCTCCTTTCCTGGTGTTTATGTCAGATACTGGATCTCACCAACAGTTTCCCCCAGTAACTTCAGGCACCTCCCTAAGTGTGAGGGATGCCGCAGGGTGAGGCTGAGGCTGGACATGTGTGTTTCCCCAACAAGTCCTTTTGTGGAGATCTGGTTGGAGGCTTCTCCATCCCTCTCATCAGCAAGAAGGACAGAGGAGACCACCGCCTTGGACACAGGAGGAGACCCTGAGTATCTCCCCTGCCCACCAACACCGGCCTCAGCCCAAAAATACCTCAGAGCAGACACTGCTTTGGAGTTAAGTGTTGCGCCCTCCTCACCTCCTTTCTTCCTATGCACCTGTTTATTGAACAGCTAGTGTGTATCAGACTAAAACAGATGCAGGCCCTGCCCTCATGGTGCTTAGAGTCAGCAGGAGAGTCCAACATTAAGAAAAACCAATTACATTATTAATTATTAAAATAAAAATTAAAATGAAAGGGATTTTCAGTGAGGTATGGGAGCATTCAAAAAGGGGTCCAACCTGGGCAGGGAGAGAGACAGGTTCAGCTGAGTTAGATGCAAGTGAGGGGAAGAGGATTCCAGGCAGAGGGAACAGCACATGCAAAGGCTCTGAGGCAGGAGGGCACTGTGTTGAAGCCATACTACAGAGGCTGGTGGCACTGGAGTATAGTGGTGGGGAGGGGGTGATAAGACTTCAGAAGAAAGCAGGGACCACACTGTACAGGGCCTTCCAGATCTGGGCAAGGAGAGTGGATTTTATCTGTGCAATGAAGCCCCTGGAGCATCTTCAGCAAGGACCTGACATTCACACAGTGCACTTTATGCTTTTAAACCATCCCTCTGACCACTAGGTGGAGAATGGATTGAGGGTAGCAGCAGGGAGATGGCTACGACTAATATGCAGGTAGTGAAGGGGAGTGGTTGGATCTGAGTTAAGTATTTCTTTGGGCGGAGGTACACACAGGTACTAAGTGTTGAAGCCAAGATTTTAACCCAGGAATATTTGTCTCCAAGTTCATGTCTAAAGGTTACATGGAAATAAACATGTATTTTCTTACAGTACATATTGATTTCCCCCTTCAAATTAAACTTTGAATCATTCAAATAAAACATGAATACATTCTCCTGGTTAAAATCAAAATATTTCAGTCAAAGCTAGAGTCCCAACCACTGCAACCAATCAGAGTGCCCTTTTCCTCCCCAGAGGTTCCACTGTCATGGGTTTGGAGCAGATCCTTACAGACATTTTGCTACATATTTACATATATATGTACCCATAGAAAATATAAACTGTGGTTTTATCGAGTTTTCTGTTTTACATAAATGGAATCAAACTACGCACATTGCTCTGCAACTTGCTTTTTTCACTCAGTTTGTACTATGTTAGTACATGTAAATGGATTGCATTTTTAAAAATTGTTGCATAGTATTTTATGGACTGGATGCACCACGGTTGATTTAGCCCACTCACTTTCCAAAGACAGAAATGCATTTTTCTATAAATGTTGTAGCTTTTGAAGGGCTTATGAGGGTTTTTTTCTTTCAAAATATAAGACTTTTATTTATGCTAATGGAGGAACCTACACCGCAGCGACAACAGAAATATTTAGCAACACCCAGCCTGGTGACTAAATTTTCCCATTTTCTTCAGGTGCTTGGCATCCCTGGGAGCTAACTCTTGTCTATTGCCAAGTCTCTGTTTATAGCCAAAGGCTGTCTCGAGAACAAGGAGAATGGTGGAGTTGTTAGCTTTTAGGTCCTGGGCCCTAAAATAGGCATCCTGGCACGATGTAGAAATAGTACACCTGTGGAGCCTCAGAGACCTGGGTTCAACTCCCAGCTTTAGCTGTGTGACCCTGAGCAAGTCACCTTACCTCTCTGAGCCTCAGTTTTTCCATCCATGGAATGGAGTTTATAATTGCCATCTTTGAGAATGGCCAGGAGAAGTGAATGTATGCCACATGTAAAGCGATGATCACCTAAGAGCACGTATGTGTGCATTTAGTGCCCCACTGTGTGCAGCCCCAACATAGTGGAGGGAATGGGGCCGTGGGGGGGGAGGGGGTGGGTGTAGATCCTGCATCTCTAAAGGGGTCACTCAAGGTCACAGAACAGTAAAAAGACGAATACTCTGCCACTGCTGGCAGTGCCGTCTGGGAGTGGCATATGAGTTCAAAGGGATTTTCTGCCCAGATTCGGGGCACCTACTGTGTGCCAGGCATTTCCTACATTGCACGGCCTTTCACCTTCACCCCAGCAGGCAGAGCAGAGGGTTGTCCCTCTGCCCCAATTTGCAGATGAGGCAACTGAGGTTCCAAGAGAAGGGGTGCCACTTGCCCAAAGTCTCAGTTAGTGGCAGGTTGAGACTGGAATTTGGTCCCTCTGTTTCTGAAAGCTGCCCTGAGGCTGCAGGCAGCTGCTCTGCAGAGCGCCCCCTCCTGGAAAGAAAGGGAAGCTCCTCTCATGATGACATCTCAGATGTCTGCATTCAACCATCAAGAACCCTTTGCAGGAGGAGAGAAAAATGGCTTTTCTGGCCTCCCTTTTTCCAAGGAGATGAGATAAAGGCTACTCAGAGGTCACCTCAGGAGAGTCTGAATCAAATCTCTTAAATGAGGTTGACAGAGAGAGAGAGTATGAAATGTCCATACTTTTGTGTGTGCAATAAGGCTTAGTTTTTTAAAGCTCACTCACTTCTCATTTGAGTAAGATGAGAAACCCCTCCCTTGGTGAAAAGGGCCTGGGCCAGGAGTCAGGAGTCCAGCCCCGGCTCTGCAGCTGAATCACTATATCTGGGCCAAGTCATTTCCCCATCTCTGGGCCTCAATTTTCCTGCCTGTCAAATGGGAGAGTGAGACTGGCTGACCACAGGACATGTCCTGCTCCAACAATGGGGGAACCAGGGGGGAGGGGATAGAGGGTGCTTTAGGGGTAGGGTTGCTAGATTTAACAACGTAAAATACAGGATATCCAGTGAAATTTGAATTCCAGGTAAAAAATAATTTTTATTAGTATGTCCCCAGTATTATAGGGGACATAACTTATACTAAAAAATTATTTGCTGTTTATCTGAAATTCAGATTTAACTGGTCATCCTGTATTTCATCGGGCAGCCCTGTTCGGGGCCTTCACCTCCACTGGACTGCCCCCCCCCCGTTTCTTTGATACAGATAATTTATATCTTCACAGCTTCTAGATGAAATCCTGGCCACCCAGCTTCCAACCAGATCCTCACCACCCACTCCCAGCCTCCTGCCAGCACCCACTTTCCTGCCTACATAGAAATTCTGGAGCCATGGGCTGACAGGATTCATGGGTCTAGGAATTCCTACAGCGGAGATAGGGGTGGAAACTCAGCCAGACTTGGGGACTTAAATCAGTGGAGAAATTTATGTCCATGTGTGTCACGATGGCTAGAGGGACACAGTGTCTGTGGCTGCTCACAGCGGCTGGTCCCATTCTGTGCCACACCCACATGTGTGCACATGAACTAGTGGTATTGCGTCAATGTGTTATCGAGAAAACTATCTTTGGATATAAGGTATCAGAGCTACCAGTCCCCAGCCTTCAGCCAAGCCCATCCTTCATGTCACGTGTGGGGAAACTGAGGTCCAGAGGGAAGTGGCTTGTCTGCAGTCACATGGCCTTCCACTGTGCCTGTCCTCACCTTGACCGCCCTCCTCCCCATCTTATTGGGAGGAAGTCTTCCTGCAGTCTTCCTCCTCCAGGAGGTCGTGATTAATTACTCCACCTCCTAAGACCGGACAATAATAACCCGATATCCTCACCTGGTGCCTGGCATAGCACTAGGCACCTTACACGGACAGCCTGCCAAAGCCTCGTCCTGCCCCTGTGAGGTAGGCCCCGCCGTGGCCCACATTTTACAGCAGGGGAAACTGAGGCACTGGTGGTGAGGTCACTTACCCAAAGTCACTCCAAGTTGGGATTTGAGCCCATGACATCTGACTCCAAGCCCCACCTGAGTTCTTGGTACTTGGTCGCAAACTAGCCACCTACGGGCTAAATCCAGTTTTGGATATGTTGTGTTTGGCCCTGGAATTTTTTTTTGTTTTTTGTTTTTTAATTTATTTATGGCTGTGTTGGGTCTTCGTTTCTGTGCGAGGGCTTTCTCTAGTTGTGGCAAGCGGGGGCCACTCTTCATCGCGGTGCGCGGGCCTCTCACTATCGCGGCCTCTCTTGTTGCGGAGCACAGGCTCCAGACGCGCAGGCTCAGTAATTGTAGCTCATGGGCCCAGTTGCTCCGCGGCATGTGGGATCTTCCCAGACCAGGGCTCGAACCTGTGTCCCCCGCATTGGCAGGCAGATTCTCAACCATTGTGCCACCAGGGAAACCCTGGAATGTTTTTAATGGGGAAATTTTACATCAAATTCCAGGTGTCCAGCTTGTCTTAGAAGACCAGAGAATCTACCACACTGGGCCCACAGTCCCCCACAGGAGATGAGAAATATCTGTCCCCTTTAGAAGGGCTGAGATTCTTCACTTTGCCCCAGTCCCCATCACTCCCTGTTGCCTCCCACCCACCTACATCACTCATTCACAAAACCTGCCTGACCCCACAGCTATTCTCATTTGCAGCTCCTGCCCTGTGCTCTGTCCCAAGACCCAGGATCTCAATGTTAGGCCTATGAACAACCAGATGACAGAACCTCTAAGCCATGGCTAGACCCCCTGACCTGGAGGACACCCATATTTTCTACTGGTCACACTGTAGACTCCAGAACATTTGAAGCACAGACCCTCAGGAGATTCAAAGACTCATCTCTCTTTGAATCAATCAGGAGGAGCCCAGGAGGTGGGCTGGCCCCACTGTCACTAAACTTCTTCTTAGTGAAACCTTCATTTACTCCAAACCTTATGAGGAGCCCCAAAATGTGAGCAGACCCCAGCAAGACCACTTCAGGACCTGTAGACCTTGAAACCCCTGGGCTCCTCAGGGTCCATACATTCTATTGAACTCTCCTATTTTCAAGATGGGGAAACTGAGGCTCAGAGAAAGGAACTGGCTGACCAAAGGCATAGCTAACTGCTGCAACAGGCCACTGTTGACTGTGCCTAGCCCCTTCCTCAGAGGCCCACCACCCTCTCAGATTCTCCCTTCTTCCCCTCATCAAAACCCACTCCCAGGAAAAAGCCTGAAACTCATTCACACTATGGTGTCCAGAACCAATGATGGCTTCCCCTCCCAGGGAGTCTAAAGGAAGTGGAGCTTTTAGTTCAAGGGAAGAATTTCAGACATTGTCTGTGGGTAGAACTGGGCAAAGGAAGGAAGACAAGGAACCTCCCTGCAGTCCCTGAATCATACTACGT